>NC_070629.1:2844610-4124221 GCF_947347685.1 Pleuronectes platessa
ATACATAAGACCAATAAAACAAAGGATTTTTGATACAGAAATGTCAGCCTACTGAAAATAATGCTCATATATATGCACTCAATACTTGGTCGGGGCTCCTTTTGCATGAATTACTGCATCAATGTGGCGGGGCATGGAGGCGATTAGCCTGTGGCACTGCTGAGGTGTTATGGAAGCCCAGGTTGCTTTGATAGCAGCCTTCAGCTCATCTGTATTGTTGGGTCTGGTGTCGCTCATCTTCCTCTTGACAATACCCCATAGATTCTCTATGGAATTCAGGTCAGGCGAGTTTCCTAGCCAATCAAGCACAGTGGTACCATGGTCATTAAACCAGGTATTGGTACTTTTGGCAGTGTGGGTCGGTGCCAAGTCCTGCTGGAAAATGAAATCAGCATCTCCAGAAACCTTCTCAGCGGAAGGAAGCATGAAGTGCTCTAAAATGTTCTGGTTGACAGCTGCGTTGACTTTGGACTTGATAAAACACAGTGGACCAACACCAGCCGATGACATGGCTCCCCAAATCATCACAGACTGTGGACACTTCACACTGGACTTCAAACAACTTGGATTCTGTGCCTCACCACTCTTCCTCCAGACTCTGGGACTTTGATTTCCAAATGAAATGCAACATTTACTTTCTTCTGGACTTTGGACCACTGAGCAACAGTCCAGTCCTTTATCCTCCTTAGCCCAGGTAAGAGGCTTCTGACGTTGTCTCTGGTTCAGGAGGGGCTATACACGAGGAATGCGACAGTTGTCCTGAATATGTCTGTGCTTGGTGGCCCTTGATGCACTGACTCCAGCCTCAGTCCACTCCTTGCGAATCTCCCCCAAATTCTTGAATGGCCATTGCTTCACAATCCTCTCAAGGCTGCGGTTATCCCTGTTGCTTGTGCACCTTTTTCTACCACAATTTTTCCTTCCACTCCACTTTCTATGAATATGTTTGGATACAGCACTCTGTGAACACCCAGCTTCTTTAGCAATGACCTTTTGTGGCTGACCCTTCTTGTGGAGGGTGTGAATGACTGTCTTCTGGACAACTTTCAAGTCAGCAGTCTTCCCCATGATTGTGTAGCCTACTGAACCAGCCTTAGAGACAATTTAAAGGCTCAGGAAACCTTTGCAGGTGTTTTGAGATAATTCCCTGTTTAGAGTGGGACACCGTGAGTCTACAATATTGAACTTTTTCACAATATTCTAATTTTGTGAGATACTGAATTTTGGGTTTTCATTAGTTTTAAGCCATAATCATCCAAATTAAAAGAAATAAACGCTTGAAATATTTCACTCTGTGTGTAATCAATCTATATAATATATGAGTTTCACTTTTTGAATTTAATTATCGAAATAAACAAACTTTTCCATGATATTATAATTTATTGAGATGCACCTGTAGACTCGTCTCATAGCCTGCACATAGAGACCAATGTTCTGTCTCCAGCTCAGAGGAGACTAATTGATGAAAACTGCCTTGTAGCCTGTAGTCTGCTCTACTGGGGTAGGGAAGAGTCGGGGCTTGTGTTTTAACAAAGTTTCGTTTATGACTTGTGGATCCGAGTAATCTGACTTCCGGGTCACCGAAAACATGCACATTTAATATCAATATAAAGTTAGCCCCGTAACCCGTTTTTTCATTTCCTATTTGCGATCTTAGCAAGAAATCCAAACTAAGAAAAACCAACCGTTATTCTTTTTGGGGGATCAGATTAAAAATTAATAACGAAATAATGACTTATTTTAAAATGTTTGTTCTCTAATTGAATATGAAACGAACGAATGATACACGGATTATTAAATCTTGTTCTGATCACTGTGTCGTCCGTGCGGCTCCAGACGCTGGTGGCGCTGTTTGCTGCTTATCAAAGTGACATTTAAGTGACGAAGAAGAAATTCTCCGGAAGCTACTTTTTTAGAGCACGAGGTACGTCCGGCCTTTCCAACAGGGCAGCGAGAGAGAACATGGTGAGGAGCCGACACTCTGCTGTTGATTTAGATTTTTATCATGCCTAACTTCAATAAACCCATCAAATGTGTGTCATACGGACACATAAGCTTGTTAGATGGTCGATCATACATGTGTTGATGAGCAGGCTGCTAGAGAAATGGAATAAAACCTTATATTACAGAGCGCTGCTACCGACCGACACCGCTCAGCTCAGTTGCTAACTTTAAGCTAATGGAAGCGACAGCTAGCTAGTATGCTAACATCGATGTTTAACTGAATACTATACCACGTACATATAACGGGCATCTGTGAATATTTGAAACTAATAACTAAAAATAATATTAACAGGGATACACGGTGTCGGGCCAGGCAGAATAGAATAAGTGAAATCTGTATGTTAACGCGAACGGGCTGTTAGACTCGTGTCGGGCCACTAGAGATCAATGTGCCGTCACCAGCTAAGGTGTTTTCCTTCTGTGTTCGTCCAAGGCCAAGATAAAGGCTAGAGATCTGCGGGGCAAGAAGAAGGAAGAGCTGCTGAAACAGCTGGACGACCTGAAGAATGAGCTGTCCCAGCTGCGCGTGGCCAAAGTTACTGGCGGAGCTGCGTCCAAGCTCTCAAAGATGTACGTACTGAAAGAGACGGTTCCAACAGAGCCTAAATACTGCTGGACCAAACAGTCCCCGGTGGTTTAGTTCCCGGCAGGGCGAGATGCTGTTAGTCGAGCCTAGTGTCATTGAAGTAGCCTGTAGGCATCTTTCAACTGTTCCGTACCTTCTGCATTTTTATCAATTAGATTAGAACTAAGGTCTTAAAATTTGATTTATTTAATACAGTACTACTTTAATAGTCGTGTCAGGTTCAGTTGATATACATATTATATAGGAAACTTGGTACATTTCACCTCCACACGAGAAGGAATGACACAGTGGAGTTGCAGGGTCAAAAAGCCTGAAACCCTACTACATATCTACAGTTAACCACATGTTGAACAGATGTTGTCTTTTACCAGACTGCATACTAAAGCCCCAAATAATGACAGCTAATACAACCATACCTTGCAATAGTACCTATCATGCTGCCGTCCCTTATTTGTAGTTGTGACCATTCATATGCAGTTTTACCAAAGAGCTTGGAGATTTCTTTTCTTATCTTCACCGCCGATGGTGGTTTGTCACGAAACTAGATCTTCTGTCTGACTTTGCTTGTCTTAACAGCTGTGTTGTCCGTAAGTCCATCGCCAGAGTCCTGACTGTAATCAACCAGACACAGAAGGAGAACCTGAGGAAGTTCTACAAGGTAAGATCAGCCAGCAGCCGTGGTGTCTACCAACTTAGCTCTTCATTCAAAACTCTGACCTGCCTACTTGGGAATGTCTCCTCTTTAGTTCTCGTCTATGATGATATTGTTGAGCTGATGTTCTGCTGATGCATTCTCAACTGCTTACCAAAAGACTGAGACGAGTTACCATGAATGTTCCCATGGGCGACTGTTTACTTTGACTGTAGTAATTCTAAATAAGAACGCATTTTGGATGTTCACTGGGGTTGCAAATTAGACTGTCTATTTAAAGTACAAAAAGTGAATTAGTAATTATAAATATTAACTTATTCAAAACAACTTTATTTTGGTTCAGCCTTCCTGAAAATGGAGCAAAACTGCCATGATTCAATTTTATTTGTATATCAATAAATATAACACTCAAATGTTATGTCAGCGGCCACCGGCCTCGACTGGCTGGGGTGAGTTAAGAAAATTGGAAGACAGATGTAGTTGGAGGGAGACCAAGATCAGTATTTAACTCTGATCTTTGAGCTCTGTCAGGCTGGCTGTCATAGTGAAAAATAAAAGTGTCTATAGATGTTTTGATATTGATGAGGTCAGCATCACTTTATAATAATTATTCGAGACAGAGGTCACAAAGTCGTTTTGACCATTTATTTGTAGTTTGATGGTAGTCCTTTGAGAGAAGGGTAAAATGATTGATCGTACATGAAAAACGGACACATTTACAAAAAGGCTACAAGAGAAAATAAGTTCCGTGGCTTTGCCAATAGAATTTGAACTACGGATGTAAGGTTTAGAAAGTCCTGCAACCGCCCTGTTCGGATGAATGTGTTACACTGGGAGCCTACGGTCAATGTAAAACTGAAAGATGAGCTTCTGTCCTTCTGGTGCAGCACTTGTCCTGGAGACTGCAAATTAATTATTGACAACATGTTAAGCCTGCTTTTGTGCAAAGTGCTTGGGACAAATTCCTCATATTATGCACTCGTCATTTTCGGTAAAAATACAGCACATATTTTTGTTGATACATATCAAACTTCTCTACATCTTAATAGTTGCCAAACATTTTCTTGAGTTTCTCTGAAGCTTTCACACTGAAAAATCAGCTTTCAGCTGTACTAAAAGTCAATTTGATTTCCTACAGGGTAAGAAGTACAAGCCCCTGGATCTGAGGCCAAGGAAGACCCGAGCTCTGCGCCGCCGGCTCAACAAGCACGAAGAGTCTCTGCGGACCAAGAAACAGCAGAGGAAGGACCTCCTCTACTCCATCCGCAAATTTGCAGTCAAAGCTTAAATGCTTTTTCTATTGAAAAAATAAAATCTGTGTAAAAGACTGTCTGTTGTGTAGTATTTCCTCAAAGCATCAATGGTAAATGAGCTACTTAAGTGCTTTTCTAGTCTTGCAAACTGCTACAGATACAGATCATTCTATAGGAAGCACTTTTACTTCGTCACACTCCATTCACTCACTGTTGTTCAGCCATCAGGGACTTTATGTACAAAAACACTTTAAAGGTGGTAAATTCCACTGACGCGAATGTGGGCATTATTAGAATTTGTTGTAGTTAAACTCCAGATCAGCAGGATTGACCTACAGAATGGTGAAGGTGCCAATGTGGCTTTGGACTCCTCGGGTCTGTTTTGCAGGACACATACAGTGCCTTGCATAAGTATTCACCCCTTTTGGACTTTTCTACATTTTGTCAACCACAGATTAAAATTTATTTCATCGTGAGTTTATGTAATGGACCAACACAAAATAGTGCATCATTTGGAAGTGGGGGGAAATATTACATGGATTTCACAATTATTTACAAATAAAAATCTGAAAAGTGTTGAGTGCATATGTATTCACCCCCTTTACTGTGAAACCCCTAACAAAGATCTGGTGCGACCAATTGCATTCACAAGTCACATTTGCAAGTCACATAATTAGTAAATAGGGTCCACCTGTCTGCAATTTAATCTCAGTATAAATACACCTGTTCTGTGACGGACTCAGAGTTTGTTGGAGATCATTACTGAACAAACAGCATCATGAAGACCAAGGAGCTCACCAAACAGGTCAGGGATTAAGTTGTGGAGAAATATGAAGCAGGGTTAGGTTATAAAAAAATATCCAGAGCTTTGAACATCTCTCTGAGCACCATAAAATCCATCATAAGAAAATGGAAAGAATATGGCACAACCGCAAACCTACCAAGAGGAGGCCGTCCACCCAAACTGAAGAGTCGGACAAGGAGAAAATTAATCAGAGAAGCAACCAGGAGGCCCATGGTTACTCTGGAGGAGTTGCAGAGATCCACAGCTGAGGTGGGAGAATCTGTCCACAGGACAACTATTAGTCGTCTACTCCACAAATCTGGCCTTTATGGAAGAGTGGCAAGAAGAAAGCCATTGTTGAAAGGGATCCATAAAAAAATCCCGTTTGGAGTTTGCCAGAAGCCATGTGGGAGACACAGCAAACATGTGGAAGAAGGTGCTCTGGTCAGATGAGACCAAAATTGAACTTTTTGGCCTCAATGCAAAACGCTATGTGTGGCAAAAACCCAACACTGCCCATCACCCTGAGCACACCATCCCAACAGTGAAACATGGTGGTGGTAGCATCATGCTGTGGGGATGCTTCTCTTCAGCAGGTACAGGGAAACTGGTCAGAATAGAGGGAAAGATGGATGGAGCCAAATACAGGGAAATCCTTGAAGAAAATCTGATGCAGTCTGCAAAAGACTTGAGACTGGGGCGGAGGTTCATCTTCCAGCAGGACAATGACCCTAAACATACAGCCAGAGCTACAAAGGAATGGTTTGGATTAAAGAATGTTAATGTCTTAAAATGGCCCAGTCAAAGCCCAGACCTCAATCCAATAGAGAATCTATGGCAAGACTTGAAGATTGCGGTTCACAGACGGTCTCCATCCAATCTGACTGAGCTTCATCTTTTTTGCCAAGAAGAATGGACAAACCTTTCCATCTCTAGATGTGCAAAGCTGGTAGAGACATACCCCAAAAGACTTGCAGCTGTAATTGCAGCGAAAGGGGGTTCTACCAAGTATTGACACAGGGGGGTGAATACTTATGCACCCAACAGATGTCAACTTTTTTGTTCTCATTATTGTTTGTGTCACAATAAAATGTATTTTGCACCTCCAAAGTACTATGCATGTTTTGTTGATCAAATGGGAAAAAGTTTATTTAAGTCTATTTGAATTCCAGTTAGTAACAGTACATAATGGGAAAAAGTCCAAGGGGGGTGAATACTTATGCAAGGCACTGTATTTTGTGAATATTTGAAGAGGTAGCAGACTTATTGTGGTGGTTTGCTACTATGACAACCTGTGTCTACTTGACTTGTTTTTACAGCTGTGTTGTCCAGAATACACGGGGTGAGGTTATTAAATAACTTGCACAACAAATCATCCCATGAATTATGCAACATTTTATGTTTCCAAACTGAGTAAACTAGTATAACCAACATGATAAACTAGATCTATGACTCGATTTTGGTCAGAATATGCAGTATTACAGTGAAGTTAGAAAATATTTTTGTAACATCTCTTTTTGGTGTTGCACTTATAGACGGTCCCTGTGCACTCTGCCTGTCTGTTCCCAGCTCAGAGGAAGACTCACCGAAAACTGGCTTGTAGCCTGTTGTCTACGTTACTGCGGTAAGAAAGAGGGGCTTGTGTTTTAACAAAGTTTTGCTTAAGATTTATGACCCGAGTAATCTGACTTCCGGGTCACCGAAATCATACACATTACATATCATAATTAAGTTCGCCCCGTGACCTGTTTTTTCATTTCGTATTTCCGATCCTAACACAAAAAAAACTACGAAAAACAAACCGTTATTTTTGGGAAATTGGAACAAAAAATAAATAACAGGATAATGATTTTTTTTTCAATTTTCCAATTTTGGTTTTGTAATTGAATATGAAAAGAACGAATCATACACGGATTATTAATTTACCCACAAATGATGTTCTGATCCCTGTGTCGTCCGTTGCTGCTCCAGCCGCTGGTGGCGCTGTTTACTACTTTACAAAGTTACATTTAAATTAAGAAGAAGAAATTCTCCGGAAGCTACTTATTGACAGCACGCGCTGCACCTACCCTTTCCAACATGGAATCGAGAGACAACATGGTGAGGAGCGGACACTCTGCTGTTAATTTTGATTTTGATCATGCTCAACTTCATTTATCCCATCAAATATGTGTCATACGGACACATAAGCTTGTTAGATGGTCGATCATACATGTGTTGATGAGCAGGCTGCTACAGAAATTGAATATAACCTTAGATTACAGAGCGCTGCTACCGACCGACACCGCTCAGCTCAGTGTCTAGCTTTACGCTAATGGAAGATTCAGCATACCACAGCTAGTTACGAATCTAACATCGCTGTTTAACTGAATAGTATACCAAGTACATATAACAGGCTTCTGTGGATATTTGAACTGGGTAACTACGACTATTACTGTGGTGGTTTGCCAATAAACTAGACCACCTGTCTGTCTTTGCTTGTCTTAACAGCTATGTTGTCCGTAAGTCCATCGCCAGAGTCCTGACTGTAATCAACCAGACATAAAAGGAGAACCTGAGGAAGTTCTACAAGGTAAGATCAGCCAGCAGCCGTGGTGTCTACCAACTTAGCTCTTCATTCAAAACTCTGACCTGCCTACTTGGGAATGTCTCCTCTTTGGTTCTCGTCTATGATGATATTGTTGAGCTGATGTTCTGCTGATGCATTCTCAACTGCTTACCAAAAGACTGAGACGAGTTACCATGAATGTTCCCATGGGCGACTGTTTACTTTGACTGTAGTAATTCTAAATAAGACCTCATTTTGGATGTTCACTGGGGTTGCAAATTAGACTGTTTATTTAAAGTACAAAAAGTGAATTAGTAATTATAAATATTAACTTATTCAAAACAACTTTATTTTGGTTCAGCCTTCCTGAAAATGGAGCAAAACTGCCATGATTCAATTTTATTTGTATATCAATAAATATAACACTCAAATGTTATGTCAGCGGCCACCGGCCTCGACTGGCTGGGGTGAGTTAAGAAAATTGGAAGACAGATGTAGTTGGAGGGAGACCAAGATCAGTATTTAACTCTGATCTTTGAGCTCTGTCAGGCTGGCTGTCATAGTGAAAAATAAAAGTGTGTATAGATGTTTTGATATTGATGAGGTCAGCATCACTTTATAATAATTATTCGAGACAGAGGTCACAAAGTCGTTTTGACCATTTATTTGTAGTTTGATGGTAGTCCTTAAAGAGAAGGGTAAAATGATTGATCGTACATGAAAAACGGACACATTTACAAAAAGGCTACAAGAGAAAATAAGTTCCGTGGCTTTGCCAATAGAATTTGAACTACGGATGTAAGGTTTAGAAAGTCCTGCAACCGCCCTGTTCGGATGAATGTGTTACACTGGGAGCCTACGGTCAATGTAAAACTGAAAGATGAGCTTCTGTCCTTCTGGTGCAGCACTTGTCCTGGAGACTGCAAATTAATTATTGACAACATGTTAAGCCTGCTTTTGTGCAAAGTGCTTGGGACTAAAATTCCTCATATTATGCACTCATTATGTCATTTTCGGTAAAAATACAGCACATATTTTTGTTGATACATCTCAACTGGGTAACTACGACTATTACTGTGGTGGTTTGCCAATAAACTAGACCACCTGTCTGTCTTTGCTTGTCTTTACAGCTGTGTTGTCCGTAAGTCCATCGCCAGAGTCCTGACTGTAATCAACCAGACATAAAAGGAGAACCTGAGGAATTTCTACAAGGTAAGATCAGCCAGCAGCCGTGGTGTCTACCAACTTAGCTCTTCATTCAAAACTCTGACCTGCCTACTTGGGAATGTCTCCTCTTTGGTTCTCGTCTATGATGATATTGTTGAGCTGATGTTCTGCTGATGCATTCTCAACTGCTTACCAAAAGACTGAGACGAGTTACCATGAATGTTCCCATGGGCGACTGTTTACTTTGACTGTAGTAATTCTAAATAAGACCTCATTTTGGATGTTCACTGGGGTTGCAAATTAGACTGTTTATTTAAAGTACAAAAAGTGAATTAGTAATTATAAATATTAACTTATTCAAGACAAAATGATTTATTCCTAGAGGGGATTAAAAAATGTATTGCCCAACGTGGGTTTAGCCTACCTGCAAATGGAGCAAAACTGCCATGATTCAATTGTATTTGTATAGCACCAAATCATAACACTCAGCTGTACTGAAAGTCAATTTGATTTCCTAAAGGGTAAAAAGTACAAGCCCCTGGATCTGAGGCCAAGGAAGACCAGAGCCTTGTGCCGCCGGCTCAACAAGCACGAAAAGTCTCTACGGACCAAGAAACGGCAGAGGAAGGACCTCCTCTACTCAATCCGCATATTAACTGTCAAAGCTTGGATGCGTTTTCTATTGAAAAAATAAAATCTGTGTAAAAGACTGTCTGTTGTGTAGTATTTCCTCAAAGCATCAATGGTAAATTAACTCTACTTAAGGGCTTTTCTAGTCTTGCAAACCACTCAAACTGCTACAGATTCAGATCATTCTATAGGAAGCACCTTTTTCATCACACTCCATTCACTCACTGTTGTTCAGCCATCAGGGACTGGTTACAAGATTTTGTCCAAAAACACTTAAAAGGAGGTAAATTCCACAGAAGTAAATGTCGGCATTATTAGAATTTGTTGTAATTAAACTCCAGATCAGCAGGATTGACCTGCAGAATGGAGAAAGTGCCTTGCCGATGTGGCTTTGGACTCCTGGTCTGTTAGAACACATTTTGATTCTGGATGTAAAATTTAATGAAAAACTATTCGGGGTAGCTGCATCAGCTGCAGTCTTTTCTCCTGGGAAGCCGCCTGAATTGTTAAGTGTTTGACTTGTCTTGATACAAATATAGATCATAAATTTAAATAACAATTTCCTATTGCTAAAGAATCTGTCCACAGGAGGGCAGCACATGAAATCAACAGATTTTTCAATCCAGACATTTGACAGTAAAATATGGCTGTATTATTCGCCAATGTTAAATTTCTAAAAAAGAAAGCGTTAATATATTGCAGTCGGACCTACACTCACAAAATATTCCTGTCAATACATTTTAACAGATGCCACACAGGCTGTTGTAAATGTCACCTAATTATGATACCTTACAAAGCTGTGCAGTTTTAATTTATGGAAAGACAATTTATATACCATTGTTTATTTAATTTTACTTTGTGAACAGCTTAACTAAGATAGTTACTCATGCTGGGATACTGTGGGATGTCACTTTATTATGTAATCCATCCACATGTCAGCATAACATTGATTTTTTCCCCCCCACTCACATTTATCAGTATTTCTGTAATTGGACATTTAAAAATTTGATTTAACTTTTTTTGCAATGTGGAGCGTTGTTCCATCAGTTCAATCAGATAGAGTCGTCAAAAGAAATATTACACAGAATGTGCTGTAGGCATTCAAGTTACCCAAAATGACCCAGATAAATTAAATATTTCGTAGGAGTGGGACTTGATGATGGTGCTAGTAGTAGGAAGTTAACATTGTTGGTTTGAATACTACAAAGAACTCTACATTATGATAAAACACCTTAATTTCTGACAGTATGATCCACTGCACTTCCTGTACAACAAAGTGCAAACTCTTGACTTATTTTGTGTTTTATTTGGATTTGAACTCTGGTTCTGTCTCAAAGATTTTGAACAAATTACAAAGTAACACCCAGGGTGCTGAGATAAGCCATGGAACAAACCCACCCAACACTGAGATTTAACCTCTTGGAATAAAATAGATGACATGAAAACTTGATATCTTGTGCTCAGGGTAGATTGTCAAGTGTCTGCAGTTCTTTCAGTTATGTAACTGTTGTGTTTTAGCACCACCAGGGTTTATCATAATAATTCTGACGCTTAACTACTATTATTATCAACAACAGCAATTTTATGATAATAGCATGTAGCACTAATTAATAATGCTAACAATGATGATGATTAAAAAATGCACCCATTCATTGTGTATTCCCAGTAATAATATCAACCTAGAATAATTATGATAATAATTATCTATTCTATGAAGACAGTTGTAGGATGTCTCCTGTATTTCTGGAAGAGCTTTACCTTTAGGTCTGTAATGAAAGATTATATTTAGTCAATAAGCACAGTGACGAAACCAGCAGCTTTGCGAACAGTTTGTAATCATTGTTTGACTAACTTGTAAAGGTGCTGGCGTCCACATTTGCCTTCCCTCAATCGGACCAAGCTTGGGATGTCCTGGAAAAACAAATGTGAGGCCTCACTTCACAACTTATATGATCTACAGGATCTGATGCTAACGTCTTGGTGCCAGATACCACGAGTCTCGTTGAGTCCATACCTCGATGGACTGAGCTTCTTTCATAGTATCAGGGGACCTACAAAATATGAAGTGATTGTCATGTTGTTGCTGACGGTATAAATTGCCGAAGTACCCCATTCATTTTCTATGAATTTCTATTAGTCCCAAACAGGTGCAGCTGTTCGGATTGTAATGTGTGTATCATAATACAATCAATGAACATTTTAACCCTGAACCATCTTGCTGTAAGTTGAGAGTGCTAACCACTGCACCACCTCAATGCCCCATAACAAGCATAATAACGGTAACAACAACGATAATTATAATGATAACAGAGAGACAGCACAAACTAGTGCTGTAGTTAATGAGTGCAAACACCTTTCACTTTTGCATCTATATCTTTAACTGTTGTTTGTTCTGTTTGTTCCTGATATTGATACTGATATTTTTAACTTTGCCACCATTAAATTCTGTCATGCAGATAAGTCTGGTTTTATTTTTGTCCTCATCCCAATTCAGTGGAGACTAATGGAATTTTCTCTCTCGAAGAATTGACAATGTGTAAACTCGCTGCATCATGTCTGTGTGTCTTACAGGTTTCACTGGAGCTTATTCTTATACCTTCTTGGATTGTGTGGGCATCATGTGTGAGCACAGTGGGTCTCGGGAATGCCTGGAATGACAGTCACCTTTCTTCTAATTACTTTCCTACCATCACCATTCTGTCAGCTGCTCTTCAGTGTCCTAACAAACAGTCACTGCTCTCTGCTCTGGTGCTCTGTCACCATGAGCATTCAGAGTGTCTTGCTCACACTGCCACTTTGTTTTAGCTTGTTTTCTCCGTCTCTCGCTCCTCATCCAAGCTCCGCAGAGAAGTCAGGCTGCTTCAAAGTCAACAACTGTAAATGCATCATGAAAGATGGGAGTGGGGTGATAAACCTGAACTCTATGGGGGACGCAGATGGTTTCCTGGGGTATCTGAAGCCGGTGTCGGCAGAGAACATCCCCGTCAACACTGAGATCCTCCTGTCGTTCAGCCCCTGCCAGCCCTTCTCCCAGCCAGAGGACCTGAGAGGGGCAGACTGTACCAACATCGCTGCATGTCTCATCGTCAGGTACAGTAATGCTGAGATTCACACTTTATGAGCGTGTAGTGTTACCGGTTCAAAATTGCCCCTGAAGACTTTGTTGAATGCCTTAACTGTGCAGACATTGTGAGAATCTCCTTTACACGTCTCCCTATGATTAGTTTGCCATTGGAAATGAAGGTTTTTACACAGCTTAGTTCAAAGCCTAATGCTTTGAACACACACTTGCATGTCTTAAAATCTTGACCCTCTCATTCTCACTGGCGATTGAACTTTAAACAATTATAATAAAGCCGGTCAAATAATGTTAATCGATTGTTTAAAAAAATAGACACAGTAATACCCTTGAGCGGGGCGGTGTAGTTTTAAACAGATGTAGTTCAGGAGGAAACAGATATTTTCAGCTTGTTTCTTGAAGTAGTTGATAGTGGATTTTGAGGTTTTGCTTTTGAAATATTGTCCTGTAGCAGAAACCAAGCTCCCTTCCCTCACATTGCACTGACTGACTGACTGAACACCATTTAGTGGAATCCTTCTGTTCGCTACGTCTGACCAGTGTCTCCTGCCTGCTCCAAAAGCAGAATATATAATAGAAAATATTGCAGCCTAATGCGATGCTTAGCAGTTGACAAGGTGTTCTCATCACATGCTACTCCTTGTTATACACCTTGGATGAAGCTTCCAAATGTTGACTTTTGTGATGTGGTTGTAGGTGAGGGCTCCCTCTGATGACAGGGAAGCACTGCTCCACCAATCGTGTGACAGACCAACCTTCCTGCAGCTCCTCTGCAGGCACATGTAAATCGCCTTTGCCTGCCCAGCAGATGTGCAGTTTTATCTGGCAGGTTTCATGGTCTTCCACATTCTTGTCTTGACGTCCACAGTTCCTTTTAACTGACGCAGGACAGTGGAAACAGCTGGAGGCTCTTCAGTGTCTTTTATAGCCGCCTCTGCTCAGTAGGCATCAGCTAAATTCCTCTTCAGATCCTCAGTCAAATGCTCAGAGCTCAAGGTTGTCAAATGTTACCGCAAGGTTTATCATCAGTGGACTAATATTGACGTAGTGTTTTAATCATGAGGCTTAAATGCAGAATTTACTCTTTATTCACTCTTTATAACTCGGAAAATCAGAGCGAAGTCGATGGTAACTAGTGTTAAAGCTGAGAGATGAAATATTAAATCATCACTTATTCAAATTCATGTGACTTGTATCCATTCCTCTACTTTTAGACAATACAGTGGAAGTTATAAATCCACAACACCACATTGTAAAATAGTTCCAGAGGTTTATCAGCTCAGTCAAAATGCAGTCACACAGTGACTAATATATGCTGTTTGACAATATTGGATTGGATTTTTCATGGTATTTGCAGTGCAGCTAGTTTAAACTACTTCTTATATAATTCAGAATCTGTAGTCCAGTGGTGCACAGCCTGAGGATGGGGCCCCTTCAAAGGGGCCAACGATAAATCTGTTAGGTTACAAGGTGAAAGAATTTCTGATACTTTTGTTTTGAATTTCTGAATTATTTCTTTTCTCTTTGCGGTTTTTAGTGTTTATTTTTTTGAAACACCTAAGAAATTTAGATGTTAAATCATTTGTTGGTGGAACTGCTAACAACTCAAATACATCTGTAACCCCGATTAGAAACACCACAGTTTTGATCTTTAATGGTTTTTTTGACAGTCTAAGCAGACTTACTGAATAATGTATTTAAATATGAGGTTAAACTTGTGCAGGTTGGGATCTCATTAATCAATCAATCAATCAATCAAATTTTATTTGTATAGCCCATATTCACAAATCACAATTCGTCTCATAGGGCTTTAAAATGGTGTGACATCCTGTTTCCTTAACCCTCAGCAAGGGTAAGGAAAAACTACTAAAAACCCTTTTAACAGGGTAAAAATACAGAGAGAGCCACATGTGAGGGATCCCTCTCCCAGGACGGACAGATGTGCAATAGATGTCAAGTGTAGGAAAACATCATCAAAATTAAAGTTTTTAGCAGCTTTGATGAGGGTAAACATTTTGAAGGATAACTTCAATACTATATGTCAAGAAGTCCTGCTGCAATCATAGTCTATGGTCAGCAGCCAGCAAGATCATGATCCGCCATCCAGATCGGATCCACTTTAGTCCACAGTCATTGTCCACTGCCGCGTATTAGGATCCATCATCAGCCGCCGACCTCGGTCGTAGTCCACCACCAGTATATGATGCCAACGTGACACAGGATCCGCCATTACCACTACGATCAGCCCGCAAGATATAGAGTCCGCCATACTGGATCCACCATTGCGACCTCTGATGCGCGATCCACAATCGTAATCCATGGTAAATGGTAAATGGCTTTGTATTTATATAGCGCTTTTCTAGTCTTGATGACCACTCAAAGCGCTTTACAGTACAGTTCTACATTCACCCATTCACACACACATTCATACAGTGCATCTATTGGGAGCACTTAGTTATTCTATGGGGGGCCATTCAGGGTTCAGCATCTTGCCCAAGGTTGGAGGATGACCACTCTACCCCTCAGCCACAGCGGGCCCGGATCTCCGGGCAATAAAGCAAAGGGACTCGGGGAAGGGGTCAAGTCAGTAACATGTACTGATGAGATATGACTTACTTCAATGTGATAGGGATGAAGAAGAGGAAGGATAAGCTGGAAAGAGAAGCTCCATATGTCATGTGTCATAACTTCCCTTTGCGTCTTAGTGTCATCAGTGTCATCGTGTTCAAATTATAGGCAGCTGTTGAGGCAATGGTCGAAGAGCCACCAGGGGGCCCCCAAACACACAAACGGAGAAAAGTGAAGACATCCAAAGCAGCTTCCAATAATTGAAAAAAAAAAAAAAAATTGCTGATGAGACTATTAGTTTTAACTGGTACATTAATTTTTTTCACTTACTTGAATTGATTGAGATGCACATTGTGCTATTATCAAAGCGGATTTTAAAATCGTTTATGAAATATATGGAAACTGTGTACACAGTTTCTGTGTATCTGTGTGAGAGATACTGAGATGGGGCGAAAAAGGCCTCAAAACATTTTGACCGATTGCCCTAAACACGACATACATATTTCGGAGTTTGGCATTTGTTTGTTTTCTCCTTTAAACATTGATTCACCTCTCCATTAATGTTAGAAGCTGTTTTTGTCAATGTAAATATTTTTATTTTGTTGACGTGCTGTACTGCATGGGTCAGCTGTTGCATCTGTACATCCTGGGAAAGGGATCACTCATATGTGGGTCTTTATACTGTGTTTTTTTTGGTAGTTTTAGTTGAGTTGAGGGTTAAGGGCAGAGGATGTCACCCCTTGTTAAAGCCCTTTATGGGACAAATTGTGATTTGTGAATATGGGCTTAACAAATATAATTTGATTGCTTAAACTTGTGTCTACATTAGGCTACTCATTTGCAGATGACTCACAAATTCAAACATCTTTTTATGTGATATGTTCATGTCTGTGTTAACAGGTATCAAAGGCTCGACACATACAGTAGTCGCTGTATTGGCTATGGAAGACATGAAGGGAATGAATTCCACTACAATGACACCCTGAAGATGCTTTCTGTCTCATACTTTGGTGAGCAAAACTCTACATATAGTAAATGCTACTGATCATTTTGTCAGTATAGTGCAACCTGACACCCAGTCTTCTTCTCCTCCTGTCCTAGCTGTTGAGAAGCAGCCACTGACAGTGGTGCATTACCACTGTAATCCAAATGAGTCCACCTCCTTCATCCGGGACCAGAGGCTCAGCAGTGAGGAGCCCCTGCATATCTGGGTTGAGAGCCCCTGTGCTTGTCCAAATGCCTGTACCATGGGGGATCTGGGTTCAGGCACCATCTTCCTCATCATCCTCTCCCTCAGTGCTGCTGCATACTTTATCATTGGTAATGCTCTGAAAAGCGTGGGTGAACTTAGTAAACATTAGAGCAGGCAGCTCATTCTAGTGTGCATTATTTTAAGTGCATGTCGTAGTTCAAGTATCAAAAGAATATCCATGGGATAATTACAATTGAAAGTCTTTGTACTGCCATGGAAATGGAAATATGACAAGCAGAGATATTAATCTTGTTGCATTAGAAGAAAAGGTCACAGTGGTCACCAAAAATCATTACTGTTCAGCCTCAGGGGACCATGCACATCCACAGCAAATGTCATTGGGATTTGTGCGTCTGTACAAGGTGTGTTAGGCTCTGCTCAGTCTGAAGTAACACTCTCCTGTGGCTTCATATTCACTGTACAAACATGGTGTATATCACATCTCAGTAAGTGAGTAAGTGAGAGAGGATGTGGCTCAGGGGGTAGAGCAGGTCATCCACTGACCAGAGGATTGGCAGATCGATCACAGTCACCCCCCATATACATACTGAACCCCAAAGTGCTCCTGATGGCTGTGCTAGGAGAGATGCTCTGTATGAATGGGTGTGTGAATGGGTGAATGGCAAAACTGTACTGTAAAGGGCCTTGATTGGCCATCAAGCATAAAGCTCTACATATATAGAGACCCTTCACCATTTACTGACCATTGAAGTTCTCCACAAGTGCCTAAACTAGATCGCCAATAGTGTTTTTCTCTGTTGAGCGATTTTATTGATGGACTTTTTATATGACCGTATGGAAGCCCAGAGGATGAAACGAATGAAAGTATGATAAATTAAAATACACATGGTGAGTCAAAATTACAAATAATAAGACATTTATTCTAGATAAACACACATAAAATGTATTAAATAAATAGAGTCTAAATGGAACTTATGAGCTCTAGAATCTATAATAAGATACATTTTCATTAAGATACTACAGAACATACACAACACAGTCCTAATAATTACTACTGGAGCACTACTTTTGTACTTTTATTTTCATGATATCATTATTACTTGGTATTTAGAATTCTCCCTTAATCTATTATCTCACGTATCATATTGACGTATGATGACATATTGTTTATTTTGAGGTTTTTCTTTTCTTTCTTTTATCATTTTGTTTGTTGTGAGTTACTCACATGTGTGGCATGAGCTGAAAGGGTAACTCTGGTCTTGATCCCTTCGACAGGCTCCTGTGCACTGAGGCCTTTTCGGAGCAGCAGTGGAGTCCAGATCTCTCCGGAGCACAGTGTGTGGTGTATGATCTGCTACCTCTGTACTGAGAGAAGCTCTGAAGCAAGACACTACACAGACACAACACGCTATGAACGATAAGCGCGTGCACACCTCTGGAATACTGCAGAATGTCTACACAGATCAAGTTTCTTTGAGCTGAAGCGGTCATGTCCCATGAAGGGAAAAGAGTCAGCATGTTTGATTTTACAGTTTGCAGAAAGTGACAGGCTCACACTCTGTCATTGTGTGCCCATGTATTTTCCAGATGATCACAGAAACATCATTAAATGATTCTCCATTGATTTACAGTTTTAACTATTTAAAACATTCCCCTGTTTTCCTTAAATTCTGAATCACCCTCTGAAATGTTAAATGTTAAAGCTCGTTACTTTTTTGCTGGTGGTAGACTAGCTTTTGTCCCTGCCTTTCAGACAGCCACTGATGAAAGGGTTGGGATAAACCAATATGATTAAGGGGATTTATAATGGAAGTTGTTCATTGTGTGTTATCAATAAATGTATCTCTTTGGGCGTTTTTTGTCATTATGGAGCTCATATTTTGAACCCACGTGGGGCCCCTATCTTCGGACAGCTGCAGCGCTTATCAGCTCGGGCTGGTTTCTCATCACTCTTTTTTGCCTGGTCTGTGTGGAGGCTCTTTACGGGCAGATTGGCTCAATCACTTTACTCCTCAGTGCCCCGCTGTCCTCTTTTCTTCACAGTTTATGAGTCCTCCATTGTGATGTCATCGGAGGGTGATTGTGGTGTGCTGTGGAGTGCTGCACACTGGTCTCTTGTGTTCTTTAGTTTGACATCAGGTTCTTGAACATGATGACTATCTGCTGAAGGCCTACAAGGAGCACACAAACATAAAATCTCTTACATAAAACCTTTTTTATAGGCCAGGAACCTGTCTTACCACTGGACAGACACTAATTACACTGTCATAAAGTTCATTCCTCTCCTTCTGCTGATAAAATACACAACTTTACAAAGGCTACCTGCTGAATTGAGGTTTACACCCGCACAAACTTCAAAGTCGGTTTCATATGAACCTTTTTAAATGAACATGAAATAGATCTGTGCATTTGTGTATGGGTTCTCATGTACATGAAATTTAATATTAAAAGTTAAAACGTAAATTTGCAAATTTCAATATTTAAAAAAGATGGCACCAAATAGTGTTTGTTTAAATAAAATGTATTCTAATGGCTGAATTCGATTTAGCTGCTTCAGTCCACGCTGTTCATAGTGACTCACTGTCACAGGGCTGTGAACCTTAGTTTTACAACTTTAATTATATTAAAGGGTTTTACCCTAAATATAAAGTAATAATATAATAATTCTAAATAACTACTGTGAAAATAGAAGTGTAGATGTCTGTGTTTAGACTTCTGGACTTTAATATTCTGTGGATATAGAACATAGAGGATGATAGTACTAAGGGAAACTCCTTTTGTCTGGTCAAAGTTTTCATTAGCTTTTGATATGACTGGTAGGATTCCAAAACATTTACTGAACACATTCATGTCCTCTGATTGATGAACCAGAGGCATTTCTCCTACGGCCACTGAGCAAAACTCTCAGTGAATGTGTCACTTTATAATTGTGCCATTTAATGAACTTTGTCTCAGGGCCACAAGTACAGTTTATGACTCTTAGTCCATAAAGTTGATGATCACGCAAAGGGTTTTACAGTACAGGTTTTCTTCATTCACGTTTAGTGCATAAGAGCGGCACAGCCGTCAGGGTTAATTTGGGTTCAGTATCTTGTGATAGGACACTTTGGCATGTGGAATTGGGAAGACTGGGACCAGCTGCCCCTTTTCTGACTGTAAGGACATGTTTGAAAAGGTTGTTAACCATACAAGTTTTATACAACATCCCTGTTTTCTTCCATGTGTACAGTTAAGTATGATAGTGTTTTAATTTTTTTACAGAATATCCTGTAAATTCATGCTCTTTGAGATTTTTGTTTTATTTTGCAGTTGCTAGATTCCAGGGATAAACCAGATTCCATTTAGGCAGAGTGGGCATGGCCCTTCTTGGGGAAAATATTTTTTTGCCTCCACACCCTCCAAATGACATCACTTCTGAGACCTGTTTTGGAGCTCTGCTGTAGTTTCTGGAAACAAGGGTGAAAACCACAGATGTGACGTGAAAGATGTTGTCCAGGGAACAGTTCAAGAAATTGATGCAGATGTCTGCCTTCCTATCACTTGTAACAGCGTGTTTCCCGATCATCAGCACTAAGTACTTGTACCTTATATCCTCTGTCTGCGAGTCTCGGTCCAAATCCTCACAGCGTGTTGAAGGAAGATACAGATGAAGTTTTGAAACCCTCACAGCGTCGGGCTGTCTGTAACAAGCCTGTCTCTCATTGTTCCATGGAGTTATGGGATTTTCTGGGAGGATAAGAGTCGCAGTCAGAAGTTGCTTTGAATTCAGTCACATCCTTGCTGCAGATGTCATTTACAGCTTGCCAACAGTCCAAACACTACAAGCTGGGATTGGCTGATATGGATACATCTGAACAACTGTGTCTGCATATCACTTGTGGATATCCAAAAACAATAACTACTCTCATTCCAAATAATACAGAAGGAATTCAACAGGCAAACTTAGAAGTTCAATTGGCAATGAAATTAGCTAATTTATTTGAGGTCCCACAAATAAGCACAGTTGTTCCTGCCCAAAGCTAAAAGGCAAATTCATTCATGCATGATGCCTGGATATGATTATGGATACCTGCACTCATATGGAAGCTATTGTGTAGTGTGCATAGGGGAAATGCTGGCGGTTCAATCCCAGTCTTCCCCAGGTGCATGCCGAAGTGTCCTTGTGCAAGATACTGTTGTGCAATAGTGCTTAAAGGTGTTACCATAGAATGGTGTGCCTTAGGCCTTCAACAAATATGGTTATCAAAATAAAAAATAATATATTAATATTTTTAATATTAATATTAAATCATAACTTTAGTTGGTTAAAGACCTCTCGGGCCACCATCCTTCAAAGAAGGGAAAAGATAGCCAATTTATTGATTAAGATCAGTCTCATTTAGATCTAGTCCAATTAGAAATCTCAATATTTTACTATTGAAGATTATATATTGAAAAGTGAAGGTTATAGAGTTCTTAACAGTGTAACGGTTGGCAAAATTCACTTATGCAACATTAATGAAAGAACATTTGTGAACAAAAACATTCATTATGAACATAATAAAGTATAAAAACACAAATTACTAAACAAATGTACTAACTAACAAAGATGTGTATGTGAGTGTGTGTGTGTATGTAGATAGGGTGTCGAAATGGTGGTTGACCAAAGAGTAAAGCCTGAAACATGCTTCTGCGACTGCGTCTGTGTCTTTTCACGCCGCTGTGGCGCAAGACTCGTTGTCATTCATGCTTCCCCAACCGTTGCGCGTCTTACAAAGCAATTCCGCGCCAGAACACTAGGCGGAGTAATGCTTTTCGTCGAAGACGACCTGAGAGACGCCTTCTTTCTTCTTCATCGATTGTTTATTTACATAGCTACTGCGGCTCCTTGTAGCCTTTTTCAGGCGGACAAATACGCCAGTCAGTGATGGGTTATACAAGTGGACATACTTTCGGATCTCTTCTGCCAAACGCTCTTCTATTTGGTCCATATTCATTCTTCTAAATCTCCCGTTGTTTCTGCCTGTATTATGGGGCATGAAACCGGAAATGCAGCTCCAGAAGGGATGTAGAGCAGACCAATCACAGCCTTGCGGGCTGAGTGAGCTTGCGGAGCTTTGCCGTAAATTTTAGAAAAGTGGGGCGACACCCGTCAGCACGTAAGAAGGGATACATAAGCACGTAAGGGACCCGGAAGGGCTCTTGCGCTTACGGGCCCGTGAAAACGCAGAAGCATGTTTCAGGCTTAACGCCTTCCTGAGCTTGCTTTCAAGCAGCCCCCCCCCCCCCCCTTCTTCTGAGGTTGCTTTACGGCCGATAGAGAGTCAGAGAGAAAGCCTGGGAAGAGCGTATCTAACACTTAACTTTCAAATAACTTATAAACACAATATCACAAACATATATCAACCTTATAAACACACACAGAATCGAATACACAGTCTTGCTTAGTCTAGTATAATTATTAAGCCCAGTTCATGTTACCAGTCCTTAGAAAGGGTAAAAGGGAGTTGCAGTTCTGTTGCAATTCGTCCTGCCGGTTGGTCGAATGATCTCTGCCTTAGCGTTGCTGTAGAGCTGTGTACACAAATGCTGGTACTCAGTCCTTACCTGCAGGACATTGAGTCGCTGCTAGGAGTTTGTAGAAGCTTGATTTGAGAGGAGGTTTCCTTGAGAAGATAAGTTGGAAAGCTGCACCTCTGACCTCCGGTTGTTGGTTGGGAAGAGAAGAAAGCTGGATCAGCCTGGCCACCCCCTCGGCGAATGCAGGAGAAGAGAGCTGGCCTCCTGCTGTCCTTGAAGAGTTGTGGAAAGAGAGCGAGTTTGGGGGAGAAGTCCCTTATATAGGCCCGGTGACCCATAGGTCATGGGGCCAGAGTGACCAATAGGTGAGCATTATGACTTTTCATTATGACTTTGCGTGAAGTTGCTAAAACAAAAGGAACCTGTTGCCCCCTGGGAGACCGAGTTCCTTGGTTTTTCAGAACAATAGAACCTGTGTTATTTTGGGAGATTGAGTTCGCTCCAGACATGCGGCATGATTGTTTCAAGTTTTGACCACACATGTAGGCCGAAAAGGTGGCCTGTGGTTTGCACAAATACCATCAATACTGAACCCCAAATTTACCTATTCTCATAGTGTAAAGTTGTGCACATAGACACATGTATGAGTGTGCTACATAAAAACTAAGCTGGCTGGATATTCAGTTGAATTTAATTCAAACTACATTATTCCAAGGCAATAATCTATAATATTATACAGGAAGTGAACATTTCCCACAATGATGAAACATTGACTGTGGAAAGAAAAAACTCTCTTTAACAGGAAGAAACCAGCAACAGAACTGTAGGTTTTTTAATATCTTATAACAACATGGAAAATCTTTCCATCAGTAACAACTGCTCAGGAGTGGGACAGTGAGATGGTCCCCCTCAGATTCCGACCATCACTCATTGTGTATTTTAATTTACATTTATAAGTTTTGCTTTTTTCTAGACTGAAATGTGTTGAGATTGTGTTACTGCAATGTCCATGAAACAGTCCAGCACATACTGTACAGTAGGTGTAAGATGCAAGCTGGGTCAGTGTACACTGAGAGGCATGGATTGGAAGCAGCAAAGTCCCAGTGGGACATACCAGAAGGTATGGTCCTGTGGAATGTCATGTTCCACATTGACAAACAGCTGCTGGCTGATCTACCAAACATAGCTGAGGTAGACCAGGAGCAGAAGAGGGCAGAAGTGGCAAATGTAGCATTCCCAGCTGACAGTAACATCAAAAAGAAGGAGCACCAGAAGATGGAGAGGAAACAGAAGAATAAATGGAACAGATGTGGAAGGTGAAGTCCAAAGTGGTCCCCATAATAAGACCATAAGGGGCTCAAGCAGATTTCAGGTATAAAATCTGAAGTCTGATATATCTAGAAGAGAACCCTGTATGTATGTATATATGTATGTGTGTATGTATGTATGTATGTATGTATGTATGTATGTATGTATGTATGTATGTATGTATGTAGGTAGGCATGTAAATGGTTATGGTTTTGTATTTATATAGCGTGTTTCTAGTCTTGATGACCACTCAAAGCGCTTTACAGTACAGTTTTACATTCACCCATTCACACACACATTCATACAGTGCATCTATTAGCAGCACTTTGTTATTCTATGGGGGGCCTTTCGGGGTTCAGCATCTTGCCCAAGGACACTTCGTCATGCAGATGGGTCAGACTGGGGATCGAACTGCCGATCTTCAGGTTGGAAGACGACCACTCTACCCCTCAGCCCCAGCCCCTGTGTGTGTGTATATATGTTTGTATGTATGTTTGTATATATGTTGCTAAGTATGTTCGTATGTATTTATTGTTTTTATATCACTTATTGTTTTGATAAGTGATGTAAAAATTCACAGGAAATAATTTTATGAGCACTAAGCTTTGGAACGGTTGAGATTTAGTATTCGGGTAATAGCGATTGTGTATCAAAGTTGTGTCATGGTAGTAGTGGTGGTGGTGCAATGCTATTTACCTGCTGTGTGACTGACTCGATCTCGGTCAGGGCAAACAGAGGCAGCTCCAGCCTGAGGGCTCTCCACGGCTCTCTTTCCGGTCCCGGCACTGGCCACTGGTTTTGCTTTGCTCTCCAACCTTCCCTTGAGACCGCTCAGCAGTATCAGTCTCCCATCTCCTCCCCCTCTGCTCTGAGGTGTCACCCTGCCACTACCGGGCCTCTGCTGGAGGGGACAGCAAAACCCCTGGACTGTGACAGGAATCATAATAATTATACTATTTATCATATAATTTGTACTTCGAATAAAAATGTATATTTACCACAACAATAAGGAGTGGTACTTTCACAGACACTAACCACAAATGACACAACACTATATGAAAGGACAAGACATGATAACAATTAATTAAATGAAATCACATTACATAAAAATGTTATGATACAGGCCAGAACAGAATAATCGAACAAGACAGAAAGTGAAATAAAATGGCAAATTAAATCACACAACTAGAGATGACAACAATGTTGCACAAAATGACAAGACACCACCCAAAATTACAAGACACAGACGGAGCTCCAACATGACACCTATGAAAAAAAAGAACCACAAAGTATAGTGAAACAACAGAAAAAGGAACAATATGAAACAACCTAGGACTAAGTGAAATGACAAATTATTCAATGATACAAAACTAAATAAAATCACACAAATTGGCATTAGACAAAATAACAAAATATGAGGTGTCACATGAAATGCATGTGACACAAACGGAAATGACATGACACAACCCAACAAATCTGACAAGATAAGGTGACTTATCACAGCATAACACTCGCCATTTGAAGGACCCATACTGATTAAGTGCACAGAAACAGACAGATGCAGTCACCTTGCAGGCCCACAGGCTCAGAGATTCTGCAGGAAAGCTGTGTGTCTACACGGGACCGTGGTCCTGATGGAAGCAGAGTGAAGGCTGTGCCCTCATGAAAGGGTTTGGACCGAAGGTTTGTCCTGTGCTTGCTGTGGACATACATACTTTCATCTGCCCCACACTCCGTTGATGGTTCCCCCTGTCATTTGTCACACATCCAATATGGCTACCTGCAGGGACAAATGATCCACAGTCAGTGAACAGTCAGTAAGTAAATTGTTAAAATGGTAAATGGACTGTATCTGTATGGGGCTTTTCTCGTCTTATCAGCGTTTCTATACCATTTCTATCACACATCATTCATTCAATGCTGGCACAACCATCAGGGGTAATTTGCAGGTTGTTCATGCACCCCAGAGGAGTCAGTGATTGAACCACTGATCCTTTGCTCAGTGGACAACCCACTCTCTCTCCAATGTCACAACTGCCTACAAAAATAATCAAAACAGCACGACTCCCATACAATGAGTTGTTTTGTATTGTTGAGCCGATAAGTGAAGCAATTTCCGTGCCTTGGTATTTAAAATGGGTGTGCCCTGTGTTTTTGTAGAATGAATGTGTTAAATAAAAAAAACTACTTCAAAGTATCTTGGCAGAATCTGATTTGGATTTATTGTTACGGTGCTGAAAAAAAAAACTGGCAGTTGTTTGCATCGACTAAGTGAAACCAGAATTTACACCAGATTCAGTATGTTAGCATAATGTGTCAACCACATGGCCTGGCCTGACTATTCCTCTCTGCATAGAGGAAGCTCCTTTTAATAAATCTAGTCTGCACAGCCATACATACAGATGGGTGAGAAATAATTACACAAAAACCACAGTATTCAAAGATCTTCCCTCATAAGGTGCATTAGTGACATGAGGACTGTTAAGTATTAAGCTGGGTTGTTTGGGATGTGTTGCTTACAGTAAAAACCAAAGCATACAATGAATATTATACTAATTTTCATTAAACCACTCAGTGAACCTTATCAATAGTGTATCAATGTGGAGTTTAGCGGATAATATATTGCTGATATTAGTTTTTTCCCACCTTGGTCTCTGCACTCGTAATTTCACAATTCTTGTGGCTCCATAGTTCATAATTGGTAAAAGATCAATGAACTACAATGTCCCCACATAAAGTCTTGGGCCTGTGTCATCTCTCTATAAATACAATAGCTGATGAAGATTATGATACATTTATTTGTCCCAAAGACCTCAGCTTTTAACCCATCTGGTGCAGGACACACAGAGCAGTGAGCAGCCATGTACGTCGCACGGGAAGCAGATGTTGGGGGAGTAAGGTGCCTTGCTCAGGGGCACTAGACAGGGTATGGAGAATCCTCTTGGATTTTTGGACAGATCAATCCAGGTTCGTCTTTTTGTTGTTTCTCCGTGGAGTCGAACCAGAGACGAACCAGAGATGAACCAGAGACCTTTTCTGCCCATAGTCCAAGTTTCTGCCACTAGTCCACCGCCTCTCCAGGCATAACAATTTCTAAAAGTATTTCATAAATTCTAAGCATATTTGTCAAGAATATCCAATCAAATGAAATGAAAATCACCATGATCTCCATTTATTTAAAGGGGACATATTGTGAAAATTCCACTTTTGTAGTGCTTCTACACGTTAATTTGGGTATCTGGCATGTCTACCGTCCCAAAAAATCGGGAAAAAAACAACTCCCGTTATTTGTTGTGGTTCCTCTATTTCAGAAACGATATGCTAGATGGCGTCGAATTGGCAGGAAGTAAAGCAAGAAAAAAAAATCCAGAAACCAGACACAATGAGGTAACAAGGCTGAAGTCTATAAGTTCAAAACATGTCCAAGCGTCCAACAGTACACAACTGTGGCAAAATGATGATCCAAAAAAACCTGCTGAAATGAGAGAGAAGCCCTCAGACTGACAGACTGTTACACTGTCAGTACACTAGTAATGGACCGTTTGACTAATTGGGGGATAAGTCTGTGTCTATGACAGACAGTTCTTTCTATCCTGGGACAACACAGCTCAACAGTTCACACAGCTAGTACTCTTTTACAAGCCCATTTTAACAGCCTGACACATTTTAAAGAGAAACAGAAGGCTCAGCCCTCTGGAAATGATTGTGCCGTGGAGGTTCAGTGACTTGGACAAGCAGGGTTATCGTGAGCGTTTTAACTAAAAGCATGTGTGTGGTTAAGGTTATGGGTTACAGTTCATTACACTGCTTTTCAGCTAGTCTCTCACAATGGTAAATACTGTGAATGCTCTCACCTGCTCTCCCTTAGAAACTCTTTCAACACTTCCTCTTGATAAAACCTGTTATGAAAAATTAAATCCCACTTTGTGCTTTTCCATCGAATATGGATCCACATCCAAGAGCTGATTTTGCCAGTATGGCTGTTACTCTCTGCTGTTGCTAAGCAACCACAAGCCTACTCTCTGGGTTTGTTTGTGGTGGATAACATGGGATGGGGTGGGTGAGGGTGTCATAGTTGTCCACTGTCATAGTTACAAGCCTTGGTCTGTGTCACACAATGGCATTATGGCTGATGTTTTAACAAGGCTTTCTGGTTACCATGTAAAAGAGCCACAGTTTCAGCTCAACAATGGACTAGAAACCGCTGATGGAGTTAGTCATGTGCATTCACACCCAGCATAAGTGGTTTATTTGACCTTTGTTGTTATTCTTTCATTTCCTTGGGTCATTTGGTGGGAAAAGTACTGTTGGAACTTGGCCGCAGGAAATAAA
This sequence comes from Pleuronectes platessa, assembly GCF_947347685.1. Taxonomy (NCBI): domain Eukaryota; kingdom Metazoa; phylum Chordata; class Actinopteri; order Pleuronectiformes; family Pleuronectidae; genus Pleuronectes; species Pleuronectes platessa. The sequence continues at coordinate 2,872,234 of NC_070629.1, forward strand.
CTGCCAAGAGAGCTGTGGTATAGAGAACATATTCCAAACCAAAGCCAATAAACAACCCTCAAATCCAGTATTTATGTGTGATAAGAAGAAGGATGCGGTTACTCTAGCAAGTGAGTGTTTGCAAATCAGAGTCTGGACTGACACTCATTTAGCTAACCCCATGTGTTCTTACCTGATCGGATCAACAGGGCTGTAATCAGATCTTCTATCTGAGATAATCTTCATTATATCATTATAATCCTGATGACAGAAGTAAGGCTATTGTCTTGAACATGTTAATCTAATGCCAGGGTTTTACTCCAAAAATGATTATGTCTAGATCATCTTCCTCTGTTTCAACGCTGTCTGATCATTGGTTAAATCAGCAGCTGTGAGCAAGTGAGCAAGCGGTGAGAAGTTCTCTACAACAGAGATCCGTCTATCCTGATAACCTTCCATGTTGAGCTGCTAACAATTGGAGGTAAGTCGATGAACACACAACATTTATTTCTTTCGTATCATTTCAAATGCTGGCTGTAAAGCAAAAGCAAAAAGCTACATCCTGTATAGGTGTTATTTGAACATCTCAGAACAGAAAAATGCCGGTTTGTGCACTTTGGTAGAGGGTGTAACAACCATTTTAGCCTTGTGGTGGTATTGGTACATCTTAACTATTTAATCTTATTTTACATTAAACAAATAGCAGGCAGTTTTGGAGCTGATTCAATAAGGATGTTTATGTTTGGCACATTAGAATGTCAGTCTCATCTACAAGATTATAATAGAAAGCATGTGTGCACTTTCCACAGGTCTTAAGGGACAGTGTTTCACATGACCTTTCACCACTGCTGCCACAAGCAGAACACTCTGCAAGGTGTTGTATCTGCTGGTAACTGGTTCAGGCAGTTGGACTTGGAGCAGCTCAGCTGGAACAACAGCAGTGATAAATGCTCTGAATCAGACAGTCAAAACAAGATGGCATCACAAACCATCAATCTGCTTATTTCTGTTATCACAATAATTTTTTTTGCTATGAGCGAAAACTTTAATTATCCCTGAGGGAAAATTGGTTTTCTGCAGAAATAAACAGTATCACCAAAGAGCTTTTCCCTTATTTCTCTCCCCCTCCCACACTAACTTGTCTTTTTCTACATGTGAATGAATTTGCCCATTTATCTCTTTATTGTAATATTATCCTGTTTTGCCAACGGCTCAGGTAACCAGAATTGAACATTAAGAATCAATGCTTGTAGAGCTATCCTAACAAATGTGTAAGGGTGAACACGATGGCGCCATTTGTTAAACACAAATTATAGGGTGGGCATTGTTTTCAGGTATATTGTCACAATCCAGTAAGTATTGGACAAACTATAATTATTAATAAAGATACATTATAATTCATCTAGGGAAAACATGATTGTGTTCATCATAACTGGTTCATCTGCAGTGACGATTAAATAGTAAATGTTTTACATAGTTTGAAAATGTATTTACTTGACTGCTGTTGTTTTTTCAAAAATAACATGTCAGCTATTTTCAGAGGTCTGTTGAGAAATTGACACAATACTCAGACCAAACTTCCCAACTTTTCAAAATAAAAGCTCTGTAATATATCCTTTTTTCAGTCTATTTATTTACTATTTTCATCAAATTCTAGTTTTATCAAATCTTATTTGTATAGCCCATATTCACAACTCATATTTTGCCTCATAGGCCACTTAGACCTTGTGTTGATTAGCTTTAATAGAGATAATACAGGAGTCCTATACTCTATATGTTTGATGGAAATCACAAAGGAGGGATATGTGCTATTAAAAAAGGTTACATTTCAGAATGTGAAAGTCAAACCAGACAGTCATGATGCTTTATAAAGATGCCTTTAGAAATTTAAGAGAAAATAGATCCAAACATCGTTACTTTAATTTTATTTGGGGCTCCTGGTTGTGTTACAGTCAGTTTTACTCTGAAGAAGTGAACATTATAATGACAAAAGAAAAATAGAGAGATGATTCAAAACATTCTAAATGGAAGAAAGTATAAATGAAAACATAGCCTTGGTTACACACTCTCCTAAACAGCAACATCAAAAGTCTACACCCTGCCTGTTAATATGGGTGGATACATAGTGAGGGAAAAGGAAAAATCTCTGTCCACTGTCAGAGTGGACAGTGAGAAGAGTAACCCCTCTGGTTCCATTTGTATTCTTGAATTAAAGTCCCTGATAATAACAGTGTGTAATAAACTGGACATATACTAGATCACACTTTGTCAAACTGATTGGGAATGAGCTGTTTAGCTCTTATGGATGGACACACTCTGAAGTTTAAAACACTCCAGGAAATCTGGAAATGGAACACATGAAAAGTACATGAATGTTTTCAACTGTGCCAAAATAAAGAATGTTAACACGCCTAAAACTTCAATGGAAATGTTTGACATTTTGGGAAACATGACTATTCACTCTGTGAGAGGCTGAGCTGTGCTCCCATTTGCGGCATGTATATCCTTATATTGAAACAATAACTATATCAAAATGGACGTCATATATTATCACTTTCTATCACTTTACATAAGTGAAGTCAATCCCAGATACGGGCACTGCCATATTTCACTGCCTAAACTCCATTTGGACCCTGGAGTCAATGCAGTGGTGATTGTGGAGGGGAGCTGTGGGATCGAGTTCTCCCCCCACCGTACTGTCAAGTTACGTCATAAATCAAAATAGTATATGAGAAACTATATCATCTCAAAGCATAAAGCACTGTATAAAAAACAATGTAAAAAAGGAATGGAAGTAAATGGAAGCAATGTCCTTGTTTCATGACAATGAGAAGGTAACGTTAGCTTATCCAAAAATGCATTTGTATTGTAATAGCCCCACAGCATGATTTCATAGCTCTGATAACTGATTCTGACTTTTGTTTTTCAAGAAGCAAGGAATACAAAGTCTTCCTCGCTGCTCAACTCCATACTGCAAAATTTCAGGATGACACAAATGATAGAATGCATTGGACTCTTTGTGAAAGGTTTCTGTGCATCTAATTTACTAAAAAAACTGACCAAAAAAACAGACTTCATATGCTTTAACAAATTGAACTTTGGTAGATACAATGATATCATTTTGACGATGTACACCATCTTAGTTAAGAATGCTAACATGCTAACAACTGCTAATTAGCATTAAACACAAAGTAAAGCTGAAGTAATGGAAAGTAGTTTAGCAGGTATTGAGCTGGACTAATCAATATTTTTGATGTAATTATAGCACCTGTCGATGACCAGATGTTAATCATCAATGGGACATGAACATCTGTAGAGACTTTTATGTCTGTATAACTAATAGTTGTCAAGATCAGTCGGGAGCCCAGTGGTGGACCAATTGTCTGACTGACTAACATTATCATCTCTCGAGCCTTGAAGCTAGTTTTGCTAAAACCCTCACATTCATCAGCAAGCAAATAACCTGAAAAAGTGGTTCAACTAAGACTATAATAGCATATATTTGGATTTCCTTATCAATTATCAGAGGGTATATTTCTATCTTTACTCTGGACGTACAGATACTCATAATCAAATCAGTTTGTTGCAGAGAGTGAGCCAGAGTGTAAACTGAAGTCACTGGAGTAATGGGAGATCATAACTGCCCCCTCTACCCAGACTTGCCACCAGAATTCCCACTGAAACAAGATGCTTTCATCAAAATCCTTTCCAAAACAGATCGGCTTGTGATGAAATGACCCTTGAAAACTCCATGTCATATTCAGTCCTGGAAACATTTCCAATGAGGCAACTTTGTTTTCTTTTTCTTAAACAATTTAAAGTTCTGGTGGATAAGACACGTTCTGAAGCTATCATCTTTCCAGCACCTATGCTGTATTTGTGAAACAGATGAGGTCAGGGAATTCCAAGTGAATCCTCAGTTATATCATTCGTCTGCCCTTTTGATCAATTCATCCCGTCTTCCTGAGAGCTCCCCCCAGTGAAAAGAGTCCCAGTGTGAGCTGATGATTCAAAGAATGTGGAAATATTTCATCACACTGCTGCCCTTGTCTAAAGGATCTTCACACTATTTTCCTCGCAACATTTTAGGGGTTTTTCCTGCGCTGAACCATGATATCATTGTGGTTTGCTCAGAGTTCTCTGTGGGTGGAGATGGGGGGGTTAGATGGGTGGGGTGGGGGGCTCAAGACTCCCACCCATCCCTCGTGAATCTGCACTGTGTTGATGAGGTGTTTCATTACACCTCTTGTGAGTTTTTGTGACTTCAGCCGAGAAATGTAAGAGTACTTTACCCTTTCAGCTGCAGCAGGTTTTGGGTAATGAAGCAGCAGCATCACAGCACCATGAAATTGCTGTAAGAACAAAGCAATGAACTGGAAGGAGGACAGGGTAGATGTAAGACATGTGATCTGCTGTAGGCCTGGAAGTCTTCACTTCTGGGCTCAGTAATGAAGTAAAAAAAATGGGTAACATTATTTTGGAAGTGCAACACTTAGAAATAGTTACACTTCCAAAATAATCGAACTTTAATGTACATATGCAACACGTTGTTCAATTCGGTGTTGCCAACATTTTAAGAAAGCCTGAAAGCCAGAAAGACACTGACTTTTGTCTATCCAAGCCACCCAAGTGTTACATAAAACAGTAGAATACAAAATGTAGATTATAAAAACACAAACAGTCAGAACATGCTGACACAGACACACTGGGAAGAAGGAAGAGCCCTGGGAATTGTTTGCTTTTTCAACTGTCATTGCCACTCCTTTCAAAGTCCACCAATTACTTAGCCAATAAAGATTCAGCTGCTGGCTTTGGCTGCTGCACCGGCATTGGGCTTGGTAAACAACAGGTTACTGTGGTATTTATTCTGTTTTTCCACACAGTGTTGCATTGACCAAACAATTTGAGCCCACACTTTTACTGTTTGAATGAAACTGTAAAATACCTCTACCAACCACAGGAGAAACATTTAGCATACTTTTGGTTGATGTTAAAGCTCCACTACAGATTGCAAATGTCACTTATTACACATCGCTTTCTCATTACACAGTGATTCAAATAACTCTGTGTAATGAGAAAGCTTGAAACCACAAAGAATTGTCTGGAGAGACTTTTAATCTCTTAAACCTGAATCTGAATCTGAATCTTAATAATTACTAATTATAATATTCAATCAGAATTGTCATTGACGAGGTGTATTTGCATAATGCCTATTGTCGGGCGGTTTCAGCCCTATGTCTGGCGAGCAAGTTTATTTATATAGCAACATTCAGATACAGTTCATATGACTATAAATCTGGGTGATTCAAAGTGCTTTGGAACGGCATAGAAAAATAAAAATAAATGTATTTAAAATGTAATAACAAAAAAACTGTTTTTTCGAGAAGATTAAAATGAATAAGTAAAGGTTACAAAGAGGTTAAATGTGAAACATATTGCTATAGTCACTGAAAACAGTAATTTTTTGTATAGCCCTTCATGATGTGAACATACAGTTCAATCATGATTTAAGGAGGCCTGTTCCCCAGGTGGGAGCAACGAATCTAAAAGTTTTGCTTGTATTTAAATTTAGAAACCAAAGGACCTGGATGCTTCAAAATGTATACGTGAGACAGCATTTAGGCCTGAGATAATTTTGCTTCACAGAAATGTAACATGATTTCAAAGTGTGTCCTCTGACACAGGAAGCCTGTGCAGAGACTTAAGGTGCTCCACTTATGAGTTGTGAGTGAGGACTGTATATGAGCTGCAGCTTTCTAAGACCTGAAGAGACACTGTTACAATAATATGAGTTGCTGATATGTTTTGGGGTTAAGGCACTGCAACTTAGCCAAAGGGCTCTAAGAACGCTGGAGAAGGAGTGATGATAGAGAACTGGGGTGTGAGATTATTGGGAGGTCTTGGTGTTGCAGATTGAAGTGTTTATCAGTGGAGAAGCTGTTTCTCTTGGGAGGAGAATAACACGCAGGGATTTCCATATTCTTGCCAGCTTGAACAATATGTCAGCAGGGTTAGAAAAAAAACCCCGATGTGCTCTGACCCCAGAATTGAACTTCACAGAAAAACCATGTTTGCATGTGGTGCTTATGAAAGAATAAGTAACACTTTTGTACATGATGCGTGAGCCCAGAGAAAATAACCTCCTGCATAGTGCAGTGCTAAAGTCCAAATCCAATGCTTGAATCTGGATTTATTTCTCATTGTGAGGTGGGGTCTGCAGGGAGAGTGGGGGTCATGATTTTTGTCCACGAGCCAAACAAGAGCTTGTGATCAACACAGCAGAGAGTTGTATGTTTGTGTATGAAACTGCACTGGAATCCAAAGCAAACTACTCATGTTCCACACACACACACACACACACACACACACACACATACACACACACACACACACACACACACACACACACACACACACACTTTTACTTCTATCTTAGTGAAGACACTCATTGACATAATACATTCCCTAGCTCCTTACCCTAACCTCAACCATCCATGGGGATGTCGAGGGGGGATGATGGGCGTACTATTGCATGATTGTCACACCAGAGACCAGAATTCACATCCAGGGTACTGTCAGTGGTTTTGGCATTACAGTGCTGTGGTAAAGGTTCATGAAATATGGTGTGTCACAGAGCATGTTGTCTTTACTAAACCAGACCTGGATCTTTCACCAACCTCCGTCATTATCCAAGACTGTGTGAGTATGAACTGAACCATGGAGCACTCTAATAAAGCTAGAGTCACTACAAGCGAAGAGATTGTACTGCAAGACCTGTTATTTTGGTGGGAAACAAATATGCATGATATCTGTGAACATTTTACTGACGTTTAGGCTTGAGTGGAGAATACGTAATTTGCCCTCGACACCCGAAATTTAACGGAGCAAACAGCAGAGAAGTTCTTCAACATGGATGACATTAAGTTAATAATTGAAGTGGAGAAGTACAGTGAGTTGTATGATCCTCGGAACATGTTGTATAAAGACAACACCAAGAAAGAAACATGTTGGGACGCTGTTAGAACCCGGCGTTAGACTTGTAATGCTGTCATTATGTTGCATAGTCAGTTTGCAATACTGTTTAGTTGTATATAAATGTAATGTTTAGGAATGGAGAAGGCAGCTTTTTTATTTTAAGGATTTCAGTACTCAGAATACAGACAAGACCAAGGCATGTAGGTATCGTGAAGAACATTTATTCTTATAACAGGATCCGTGGTGCTCTGGTCAACAGGTACAAGAAAATTCAAAGCTCAAGAATTAAGCTACAGTGCTGGAAACCACAGGAAGATGAACTGTGACGTTCTGTCACTTTGAATTCTGTAATTGTTTTCTGTTAGATCTCTGTTGTTTAGTTTTGAGTTGTTTTCATGTTTGCGTTTCCTGTTTTATTTTGTAGTCTCTGTTCCTTGTGTGTTGTTTCTGTCTTCACTTCCTGTCTGTGATTGTCTTTCCCCAGTCCTCATGTGTTGCACCTGGGGATAATTACCCCTGCCTTCCCTGTGTCTCTATAAAAGCCTCTGTGTTCCCCTTTGTCCCTTGTCGGTTACTACTGGTTGTTCCTACTCGTTGTTGCCATTCGTTGTCATCTAAGGTTTGTCATGTCTCGCTGTCTGTTCCTGATCTTCTGTGTTCCCCGTGCCGCTCTGTATTTTCGTCCTCGTGTTTTTGCCTCACCAGGGTTTTCACCTGTTAGTGTTTTGTTTTTGTCTAGTTAAAGACTATTTTTATATTAAATGCTCTTTTGTTAAAACCTCTGCATCTGGGTGCATCTACTTCCACATTACCGTGGCATGAACAGAAGCATGAGGTCAACCTGTGGAGAATACCAGATGAACTGAGGCAGGAATAATTGGATACAGATGAAACACATCAGGGGAAGATAGTCTCTCTCTCTCTTTCTCAGAAACTAGATAATACAGAAAGTAAAATAAACTAATATGGTTGTGAGCTTCAAAGTGAAAAAAGGAAATAATAAGAACAAGTCCAAACATTAAAAAAACCACTTGACAGTGTCTAAAAGGGCAGATCATAAGAGGTTTTATTGTCTTGAAGTGCAGATAAACTGACTCTCCAATTCAGTGTTCTATGAGGAATGCCAAGGAAAGCGCATTTCCCACTAGAGGTCGTCGGGCCCTCCTGCCACCCTAATGGAATCTGTTTCTGTCAGTTTGGTCAGAAACATGCACACCAGTTCCTCCTCACACAAAGAAGCAGATAACAGTCCTGCTGCTGGGTTGATGCCCTTCAACGGCCCTGTCCAGCTCTCCTTGTGTAATGGCCAGTCTCCAGGGGCCGGTTTTTCAAAAGTTTTAATCTGGATCAAACTGATCCAGATTTGGAAATCTCTTTTTCTGCTATCCAGGATCACGTAATCCATTTTATTTTTATGCTGGTTTTTCAAAGCATAAAAATACGGAGCAAACATGCATATTTGTTTCCCACCAAACAATTACTCTGATCCGGATTCAAACTTTTCAGGATTACCAAATCTGGATTACCTGTGGTCTAAATGGGACTATCACAATGTAGCTATGTAAAGAACAACAGGTAGAATAGTGTGGGGTCACTCCAATATGCTTTATTTGAACAGAAAATAGGACTGAAAGGAACAGCAAACAAACAATATAAACATCCCCCTACATTGTCCAATTCTTGGAAACAGGCAGTCCACTCATCTGAGACCTACAACAAATAAATAAATACATACTTTACTCACAAATACATTATGGATGTTTCGAACAGGTTTCAAACAAAGATTTATTGAATTGAACTGGATAAAAAAAGGCTTAAATGTCCAATACTTAACAAAATAAATTACTTCTTAGTTCTTGTTATGAGTAGTTCTTCTTATGAGTTCTCCTTCTTCTTCATCATCATCATCTGCTTCGTCTGCTGTGGAGAGACCAGCTTGTCCAAGCTTGGCCTTTAGGAGGCGGATCTCAAGTCTGGCCTTGGTTTGCTGCAGTCGGGCAAGAATAAGCTGTTCTTCTGCCAGATGGATCTGTACTTCTGCCCTTTCAGTCTCTTTTTGCAGAAGTACCTTATAGGCGTCCTCTTTCTTTGGGTGCTTTGAGCCTCTCTCTGGGGGTCCTGTAGGAACTAGGCCTTCTGGCTCCACCTGTGATTGACCTTCTCCCTCGATTACAGGGCTGAGATTAAGAATAATTGTTTCTGAAGAAGGCTCACTTTCTGCTGTCATCACAGGCTCACCATCCTCTGCAACATCTTGGATCCCATGCAGAGCTTCCGACTTTTCACCTCCAATAATATCAAGGACTATGTCTGTGTATTCACCCCTCTTATATGGGTTGTTGCCTGTTCGGCTGTTCTTGGCTTAAGCGTGGTCTTTTGTTGCCCTGGCCTTAAGATTCTTCCACCGAAATCTTAGTTGCTCTGTTGTTCTCTTCTGGCCAAACCCCATGGCATTCACATGTTGTTTGGGTTTCAGCAGCAGAGAAATTCAGGCTTTTGAGTCCATGGTTCCGACGCTTTGATGTAGCAAGCATCATTTTATAGGCCTTGGGTATGATTCCATTAATTGAACACAAGCCAAAGCAATTAAGCTAGCAGGTGTGTTTGGGAAGACACTGCCTCTCTGCCATGTCACAGAGAGGCAGTGACATGGCAGGTGTTGTCCATCGCCACCACAGGAGAAGATACCGTCAAAGGGTGTATGTTGAGCGTATAGATCCACTGCAGAAATATACTAATGAGGAGCTGTATGCTCGGTTTCGCTTCGGAAGAGCTGATATTTAGTATATTGTGGACCTTCTCAGGCCCAACCTCCAACGCAGAACCCAAAGGAGTCATGGTCTGTCTGTGGAGGAACAGGTCCTCATTGCTCTTCGCTTCTATGCGTGTGGGACTTTCTACCAAGTTGTGGGTGACTACATGAGTGTGAAAAAATCAACTGTTTGTGATGTTCTGAAAAGTGTGTCAACTGCATTGGCCAGCCTGATTAAAGAATTTGTTTCATTTCCAAAGGATGACCAGATCATCCAGGCCAAGCAGAATTTTTTTCTTTTGGGGAATATGCCCAATACTATTGGAGCAATCGACTGCACCCATGTGCACATACAAGCACCTCATGAGAATGAGTGGGAGTTTGTAAACCGAAAGGGGAGACACAGCATCAACGTTCAACTTGTGGGCAACGCTGAGCTCCTCATCACAAACTGCGTTGTGAAGTGGCCTGGGTCTGTCCATGATGCGCGCATCCTGAGGGAGAGCGCTCTATATAGAGAGCTCCAACCCAACCGACCAAATGGTATCATATTAGGAGACAGTGCCTACCCTCTTCAACCATGGCTGATGACCCCTTTTCTGACTGCAAACACGCCTAAGCAGGCACGCTTAAACACTGCTCATTGCAAAACAAAATGCACCATTGAGCGCTTAAATGGAGTTCTGAAGAGGCGCTTTGCATGCCTTAACTACTTGAGAGTGGAACCACAGAAAGCATGCAACATAATACTTGCTTGCATTGTCCTACACAACATCGCGACCAGGTGCAGGGTCCCTCTCTGTGATGACGTCCCTGATGCACCTGAGCCCATTGGAGACACTGACCAACCTCCGGCATTCTGTCAGAATAAGAGAGGCAATTGTTAGATACTATTTTTTATAAGTCCATGACTGATGATTGTGTCAGTGTGATTAATGTTTAATGAACAAAGACAGAATTTATTATTTGAGTTCAATATTGACAGCTGTTTGGGGGATTATTTTATGGGGCCGAAATATTTATAATTTATAATTTGCTGTACTGAAAGGTTGCTAGCCTACATAGCCTACCTACTTTATGTACTTCCTGTTGAACAATTCAAGTGAAATTGATGAATCCACTGATGAATCCACCCTCCTGCTGGGATCAGTTTAATCCTGATTTTTGGGATCAAAATGATCCCAAAAAGTTTTGAAAAACCCAAACTCAAGGTTTGATCCGGATCAACAACAAGATTAGATTACGTGGTCCAATCCAATTTCTGAATCCTTTTTTTCTTTTGAAATACACATTTTCAAGATTTGATCCAATCCGATAGCCGTAATCTGATCAGATTACTTTTGAAAAACCGGCCCCAGGTAATAAAAATCCAGTCAGTGAATTTTGACAGACATTATCATGAAATGAAGACAGTAAGTGTTTTTTAAAGTAACTGACCCACACAAATATTTAATGATATCCTAATATGGTGTGAGCATCACATTTTGCAGCTGTTAAGGTGGCGATCTGTTAAGCCATAATAATACAACAGTAATTTGTTGAATATATTTTATTTACTGTATTTTCAAAGTAACGAGTTATCAGATAAATTTAGTAAATGTAAAAACGCACTAATTAATTGTCTCTAGCTTTAAGTAAGTAGAGTGCTTGAATAAATGTACTTGCTTGCCACCACTGGAGTTATTTACTTCCAACTTATTTCCAAAAGAATCACCCTTTCTGTGAAACACAAACCAGACCTGAGCAGATAACAGCTAGGGTGAAGAACTGTAGGCTCTTCTGTATTATCTGTAATGTGTATTACGTGATATAGAAACAGTCACAAATTATTTATTCATTGTACAGTATATGTGCATTGTGCAAACAATAGTTTCAGTTTTTCCGCCCTGTGCAGACACGTCAGTGTTCGTTCAATTTGCTTCCGCCATTTCTATTAAGACAACTCCTCAGGAAGTATGTTCTAGAATTATACATGCTTCCATGCTTGCCCTGCTCTCTTTTCTGTTTTACAAGACAAATAAAGCATGCACTGCCAACATCTGGCAATGAATCTACTTTGGCGTTTACATCGGCGTGCTGCGATCCGCCACATGATCCCTGTATGTGAGGACGGCAGGATAGAGAAACTGGACTCCTCTCATTGATATGCTTGGCATGGCAAGACCTGGGTGAAATCATGGCCACATCGGAAGTCTGGGCACCTCTGTTCTCCTCCCTTGTCACTGGAGGTAGAATTACTATTCACTTTTATCTAAAACACTGGAGCTTGATGTGTGCACTGACAACTAGAATATTTACTTTGGTAATGCAGTAAGGCCTTTAGATAAACACGAGCACAGGCTGCGTCCTTTGTCCAGAATGCTTCCTCTCTTAGGTCAGTGCATAAGGCTGCATATAAAGGATCGAGATATCCCTTTTGTTTTTCATATTGCTCCCTTTGAACAGGGTGTCCAATGCATTCCCTACTAATTATATTAACCACATCTTGAGTGCAGATGATATCAAATGTAAACAGTATATCTTTTTTGAAACATGATGCAAGACTGGTTAAGAGATACATAAATTTACGTTATCTATTAAAAAAAGAATGTTTCACAATATGGTCATTGGCCAGAGCTTTCTTTTGTCAAACGTACAGTTTCAGTGCTGGTCACTGACATGTGTTTAAGGCAGCTTTAGTGTTAAATATTTGACAAGTCCCTATGGATCTTGAGGCATTAAGTGCATTGAAGACGTCAAACCTCAATGCAGCCAGTGGTGAAACTGATCTCTACTGCTGGATAACAGTCAGTGTGTTAGCCAGCCAGAAAGGATTACACATAGTTTTCTGCTTCTGTCACAGGGGTGAGTTGATTTAAGCAACAGTTGGCCTCAATGCATCATGTTTGCTGTCAAGAATGGGACCATGCTCTTGTAGGGCACTCTGAAACGTGGGTCATTTTCATAACCTTCAGGGTGCCATGGTGCCTGGGTGGGTAGCATTAGCTGGTTAGCACATTTCTGTCTATGGATGTTTTCATTGTGTTTTCATTTCATAGTGCAGATAACTCTTAAACCGCCCAGAGCTTATAATGTGTTTGGTTGTCCATATGTTTGAGAAGTTGAAATTATATGAGATGGCATCCAAAGGTAAAAAACTGTACAATTTCACAACAGCTGAAATAATTGTGTCGAATGTAGAAGCCACAAAAGGCACCCTTTTCCATAGCTTGTCCTCCGGAGGGATGTTGTTCAAAAGCAACAACTGAGACCGCTTCCCTGTCTAACAAATTTACTAATTTGAATAAAAAAATGAAATATCAGGCCGGGAGATTACATTTCCCATTAAACAATCCCATTACAACCCTTTCTCCCTACCCCTATGTTTGAGCGTTTGCATGTAGGGGGGTAGTGTTTCCCGATCCTTGTTGGCATGGAGGTGGATGGCCAAGTGTTAGGGCTGTACAGCACTAAACTGAGATTTTTCAGACCCCACATCAAACCGAGTGCTATGAGAATTTCCCAGAATGCCTTGCGAATCACCAGCAAGCTGGGAGACAGACCTAAAAATATAGTATTTTCTCCATTAATAAGGATTAAAAAATTAGGACAATAATTGCAATATCTTAGTTTAATATCGTTTCAAGTTATTATGGCCATTTATTTACAAAATCCCTAGCATGCTAGCGTTAGCATTATAATCCCGTATTTTCTCATAATTTCATGCCGCATCCCCCCCCTCTTGCAGATACACAACGCATTTGATTTAACCTGCGATGTTACTGAATTGCTCCGCTGATAATGATGCATCCTAGCACTGCCAGCAGCCTGAAGCTGGGAACTTTTTATTTATACTTGAAATAATGTAGAGCGTCCAAGCTATTTTAATTTCCATCAGATGAATGGAAATGTCATTGATTCACCTGCATAGCAGAGATATTGTTAGGATATTATACATTTGTCACTTTAGTAACTGCAAACAATAGCAGTGGTTTATTTAAACGGCCCATATTTTACACTTTTCTGGGATTTAATTTGAGGTATTGGTACCCTTAGATTATATATAAAATTATATATTATTATATAAAACTGCTGCAATGTGTATTGCCATGTCCCCTGTTTTCGCTTGCCTCATTCATTATTTATGAGCCCCTCCTCTGATTGACTGACTGCACTTTGAGTGACACGCCACCAGGCCAATCGCCTGTCTCATTCTGGCGCATTGACAATCTCTCTGGCAAACACAGCTGAGTCACGTTGTTATGTTTGAATACATCCATAGAAGACCAGCCACATATTCACAGTCGGTTACAACAAGATGTTTCTGAACAGTAAATTACCCTGTCCCCATGTTTTAATTTTAGCAATACAGTCGGCAAATGTAGGAGTAACTTCGAGGTTACAGTCCTGAGATTTAGTACTGAGTTACAGTCTTGAGTTTAAGTACAGAGTTATAGTACTGAGTTACAGTACAGAGTTAGTTATAGTACACAGTTAAAGTATGGAGTTACAATACGCGTAACGCCTACCTCTGCATGTAGAGCATGTGAGCAGTGTGGGGACCGGCGTGTCCTTGAGGATTCGTTCTTAAGTTTAGAGCAGGGGTGTCCAAACTTTTTATCCCGAGGGCCACATACAGAAAAAAATACGAAGGTCTGGGCCACTCACGCCGCCACACCCCCCTGCCCTGGAGCGGACTGTAGACAGTGAGCCTCAATCGCGTTGCTCAGGGCGTGGCGGCGTTCTGAGCGACAGCTGCCAGGTCAGGGGTGAGTTGGGCGCCACCTAGTGTCTAAACTGAGAAGTACAATACAGTGGGCCATAGTCCATTACATTACAATTCATTTAGCAGACGCTTTATCCAAAGCGTTTTACAATCAGTGCATTCAAGGGTACCCGAGGGTACAAACCAAGAACAACAAGAATCAAGAAAGTACAACTTTTTTTAAATAGAGCAAAACTGCGAAGTGCTATCAGTAAGTCCCATTTAAGTGCTACTAAATTGTTAGTTAAAAAAAAAAAAAATATATATATATATATTTAAATTTTTTTAGGCGCGCCAATGTAAAAATGGATGACGGGCCTCAGATGGCCCGCGGGCCGTAGTTTGGATACCCCTGGTTAAGAGTATGTGTTAAAATGAGCCAAGCCCACACCAACACACTTTCTTCCTGAAATGCTCTGTCGCGTCAGATAAGATAAAGCGTAACCACTGATCTCGAATAGTAACGTTCTTAAGAGGACAAATTGTCTTCCTTGCATCCCTCCACACTGAAGTGTTTCTTCAGTGTTGTTTGTTGTCTGTGGTAGCTAACAAGATGCTAGCTCAGCAACATGTCTGCTTGGTGTCTCCTTTGGTGTGGAGGGGAGGAGGGGGTGGTGGCTGGGAGTGGGGGTGGTGGGTTCGTAGGCTGGACTGGTACCAGCCTGGTGGGGCTGAGAGAAGAGAGAGGAGTAGGTAACGGCATCTTACCTTAGGTAAGCCGTTTCAAAGACATATTTCTTGAAATGGACTGAGTAAAAAGGAAAAGGAGTGTCTGTTTTCATACTTTGAGGGTACCTACTGACCGCCGTCAAGTTATTACGGAAAGTAAAAGCCCAGAAAATGTATTTTATACAATATGGGCCCTTTAAGATCAATGTTATTACAAAGAGAGCCATGGTAAAACATTTTGTCTCGTCTGTTTGCATCGACGTCCACTGATGACGTGTCAGGTTTCCAATAGACTACTGATGATGTAATGGCTTCTTGAAGGGCTCTCCCAATTCATAGAGGAGATTTTCTACCACTGCTACTTGTGACTCTGTTTCAAGGGGCAAGATAACGCTCGAAAACAAGGGGTAGGGGTAATAGTAGGCCCAAGGGGTCAAATGGGAACTCCTGCACAGACCTGATCACTATAGAGCTGTGGACATTCTTTTAGATGCATCGCGACGCGGACATGGATGCTGAATAATCATAACACCGCTGCTTCAGGATCAGGACAGACACTCTTTAAAGGTCCGGTCTGTGTCAGAGTCTCTGTAGGAGTCTGTTTCCTCCTCACTCCTCTGACCTGCGCTCACTTTACACTTTAACAATAAAACCCAACACTGATAACAAGTTATTAGGACACCGGCAGGACTGGTGTTTACTTTTTGTGTTTGTTTGATTCGCTCTAGAGTTTATGAGTAACACGTTTAAACCTGCTTACACAACACCAAGACGTAACGTGACGTGCACAGTCAGGATATCAGGGTTGAAGTGACCGGAATTACCATGATCCGACATCGTCGATTAATAACTAAGAACATGTGATTATCAGTTTGTGTGTAAAGAGGGACAGAGACACGCACGCAGGCGCGCACGCACACACACACTCCTGCAGACAGAAGAGTTCCTCCCTCAGGTTACGACTTACCGCGGTGTTTGAACTTCATTGTTCCAGAAGAAGCGAAGCCCCGTTTATCCAGAAACATAACTATGAATTCAGCAAATGATACGGATGAAAGGGCGTCAATTTCATAGTTACTTAATACATTTGGTCAATGCATTAGTAAATTAAATTATTTGTGTCTATTTACCTTTTTTATTGAAATAGATGGAGTTTTAATATACAATGTATTAGTTAAAAGGGTGTGTGTATACATTTTCTAGGACAGCCGGGCCTTCATCATTTGTGCGTACGCATGGTCTGAGGAAGTTCTAAATTAGTTTCGCAGAGTAAACACAAATTAAGGTAAGAACATATTGATGAATCCCACTTCGTTCATCAAACGTTCATTTGAATGGTTTAGGCCCAGATTTGTCCGTATGCACTGTTTGTGAATGAGTCCATATCTGTGCGAGGTCTATGGGTGATACTATAACAAAAGGGTGCACCTGCATAACTTAACACACTAAGTTGAAAGATGCTAAAAAGTCCATAGAGCCGAGGGGAGCTGCAGGGTCTGGTGGTTTTATCTCCCAACGCCAATTATTAAAGGGCCCATATTGTGTCAAATACATCTTCTGGGCTTTTACTATCCCTAATGACTTGAAGGGGGTCAGTAGGGACCCTCAAAGTATGAAACAGTCACTCTGCAGACTTTTTCACTCAGTCCGTTCTAAGAAATATGATATCGAAATGTCTTGTTTCATACTTCCTCCCCCGTATGAGTCATACGGAATCGCACTCGTCTCTCAGCCCAACCCAGCGGGTACCAGTCCAGCCTCCGAACCCAACCCCCTCGCTCCCAACCACCAATCCTCCTCCCCTCCACACCGAACGTGACACCAAGGCTAACCACAACCAACAACACTGAAGAAACACTTCATCGTGGAGGGATGCAAGGAAGAGAATGTTTCTGTGCACATTCCTCCTTAGAACGTTAATGTTCGTGACCATTGTTTACGCTTTATTTCTTCTGACGAGCCGTGTCGGTGTGCTCACTACGGAGAAAAGTCTACTTTACTCCGTATTGAAACTCCGTTGTGAAACTCCGTACTGTAACTCGGGACGTTACTCCTACATTGGCCGACTGTCCTGCTAAAACTTCAACAAACATGAGGATGGTGTAACTTACCGTTCAAAAACATCCTGTTGTAATCGACTGTGAATATATATGGCTGGTCTTCTATACCTGCAAACATAACAATTTTACTTGCAGTTATGTTTACAGCCTGAGTGAACGTGCCAGAATGAGAACGGTGATAGGCCTGGTGACGTGTCACTCAAAGTGCAGTCAGACAATCAGAGGAGGTGCTGAAGAGGGCAGGCGAAAACTGCCTGTTCTGTCTGTAGCTCCAGAGAGAGGTAGAAGAGAGGACACACAACATTGCAGCAGTTTTTAGAACTTTAAACCATTGATATATCATCTCAATTAAATCCCAGAAAGTTGTAAAATATTGGTCTTTTAATATAAGATAAAGAACAAGATACAGCTTAGCCCAGAAACACGACAATTATAATCAGTTTTCCTTTTCAACTGCAGAGAAATCCAATGTGAGCAAGAGCATCAACTAGTATGTCTTATTGAAGAGATCAATTATTCTGACAAACAAGAATAAGGAAATTGAAAGTGATTATCAGTTTCAGTGTAACAAACTGTATATATAATGATTTCGCGGTTAGAAAGCTTTAATTCAAAATGAACTCTGTGTCTTGTTTCTGCTGGGAGTAACCCATACAAGAAGCAAACACATGACACCCATCCTGCTGGTCCCTCTCTGATGTCAGAGCCAATAAAAGCTTCCGTTTCTGATTCAAATGGAAATGTGGAAGTAGATTATCAGTCCTGACTCAGTCTAGAGCACAGCATGCAGAGGCCAAAGGATGCTTTGAAAGAACATCTGTGTGTTGCAGCATGTGTTTTTCTGTTGTGGATGTTTTGTCCAAGTAAGCCATGGGTGTGGACAGAACACACTCTAAACATTTAACTTTCAAAGTTTTTTTTGAATCCCGAAATTTCGTATCTCTATTAGTAATTCAAAATGTAATTTCCAGCCAATACCTGACAAACAAAGCCTGTGTCAGCGTGTGAAGCAGAATAAATAGAGCTTGTGTCATAGTCTTTAGCCTCCAGACAACAGCTGTCTGTGGTGCTGGATAGAAAAGAAAGATCTGCTGGTTTCTACAATGGTCACATTATTTATTAGCCTAGATTCAGACCTCTGTCAACCAGCCAGCATTCCTCAAGGCCAAGAGAGAAACTGGCTTTGTGCTGAATGTCAAGTATGTCTGGGATTGCATGGAACGGTCAACAAGAGCCTTCATCAAAGCCTATGCAAAATGACTTTCTTTTTCTCTGCACAGTTCAATAATGACAAAAGTCAGAGGACAAAGTTTTCAGAAAACCCAAGTCTGGGACATTACAACCTCCAAATGAAACTGAAGGCATAGATAATGTTGTGCAATAGTGCTTAAAAAGTGTTACCATAGAATGGTGTGCCTTTAGGCACTCAATAACTTTGGTTATCAAAATAAAATATAAAACATTAATATTTAAAATATTAATATTAAATCATAACCCTTCAAAGAAGGGAAAAGAGGCCAATTTATTGATTAACATCAGTCTCATTAAGATCTAGTTCACTTAGAAACCTCAATATTCACTATTAAAGATTATATAATGAACAGTGAAGGTTATGGAGTTCTTAACAGTCTAACAGTTGGCAAAGTTCACTTATGCAACATTAATGACAGAATATTTGTGAAAGAAGAACATTTATTACGAACATAATAAAGTATAAACACACAAATTA
The DNA here is from genome assembly GCF_947347685.1 of Pleuronectes platessa. NCBI lineage: Eukaryota > Metazoa > Chordata > Actinopteri > Pleuronectiformes > Pleuronectidae > Pleuronectes > Pleuronectes platessa. The sequence continues at coordinate 2,891,142 of NC_070629.1, forward strand.
CTAAACAATCGAACTAACTAACAAGGATGTGTATGTGAGTGTGTGTGTGTGTGTATGTATGTAAATTAGGGGCTCCTCTCAAAATGGTAGTTGACCAAAAGAGTAACGCCTTAAGATAGCAGCCCCCCCCCCCCCTTATCGAATAAACAGTCTTGCTTAGCGTAGTATAATTATTAAGCCCAGATTATGTTACCAGTCCGAGGGAAAAGGAAAAGAGGTTGCTGTTCAGTTTGCAATTCTGTGATGTCTCCTGGCTTTGTGGTCGTGGAGTTCTCTGCCTTAGCGTTACTGTGGAGCCGTGTGCTCAGATGCTGGTTCGAAGTCCTGACCTGCAGGACATTGAGTCGCTGCTAGTGTCAGGCGTGTTGGTTTATCCTAAATATGAGAAGATGAGCCGAACTCAGTTTGTTCAATCAAGTATTTATTTAGAAAGCAATGAAAGGTATCAATCAGAAAAGCAATGGGCATCCAACAAGTCGCATCAGAATACGAGACCCATCAGAACGCATCAAACAGCCGGCGCCTGTCTATTTTATAACAGTAGATCTTGGTTCTTCCTCCTCGAAAGTGCGCAGGCGTAGTCCCTCCTTCTTGGCTTTGGAATAAGGAAGTGACAAGTCTCAAAATGTTCATCTCTTGACCAGCCTTGACACAGCTGATGGCATGTGGGCCAACGGTGTTGACAATTGGAGAAAAGATTATTGTGTTCTTGCTATATCAAAACAATGTTCTGTTTGTACAGACATTCAAAACAATTTAACTAAAACAACGAAACACATTCTGGCGCTCACACATTCTAATTTCAAGATTAAACAGTAGGAAGGAAAAGGTTATTATTAATCATTTGCGTGAAGGCCTTATCTGGCTCAAACTGCTTCTATCATTATTGATAAGAGTACAGCTATAATTTGAAATGCTTCTATCTTTATTTATTGTGTGTGTGTGCGTGTGCACACACACACAATTCTGTGTTCAGTCAGACACAGAATATAGCTAAAATATTGAAATCCTGACACTAGGAAGTTGGAGAGCTTGAAGGGCGAGGCGGTTTCCTTGAGAAGATGAGTTGGAGAGCTGCACCTCTGACCTCCGGTTGTTGGTGGGAAGAGAAGATGTGCTGGAGCAGCCAGGCCCTCTCCTCAGCGATGCAGGAGAAGCGGTTGGCCGCGTGCTGTCCTTGTGGGTGGATGGAAAGAGAGTGAGTTTGGGGGAGAAGCCTTATATTGGCCCGGTGACCCACAGGTCATGTGGCCAGAGTGACCAATAGGAGTTGACTTTTGTGGCTTCTCACACCTATGCATGAAGTTGCTGAAACAAAAGGAGCCTGTTGCCCACTGGGAGATGGAGTTCCTTGACTATCTCAGAACAAAAAGAACATGTAGCACCTTGAGAGATTGAGTTCGCTCCAGACATGCTGCATGCTTGTTTCAAGTTTTGACTGAAAGGAGGCCTGTGGTTTGCACAAAAACCATGTCCCGACATAAGTTATTAAAGCTTGTAATAAAGCAGCATTGCGCATTCGAGAAATTAAAATATGGCATAAGACCATCAGATCGGATCCGCCTACAAATAGTGACAGTGATTTCATTAGTCGTATCATTGGTAGAAATAGTGGCAGCAGTAACTGTACTTTTAAGTTACATTTTGATACAAAGATTAGCAGCTACAGTGATAGTAGTGTAGCAGAAGTGGTGCAGCAGAGGTTGGGGCTGTTGTGCCACATCTGTTTTCACGCCTCAGCTGCTAGTGCAACTTTCCTGTTGCCTTTTTGCTCCTGGCAGTGATCCTGTTGCTACAATACTTTTGTTTCATTACTACAGCTGTCTCAACCTTTACCATTGTACTACTGTTGTTGCGAGCTGTCACCATATTATTGCAAGCAGTGATAATGGCAGCGGCTTAGGATGTTAAAAGTAGCAGTGATAGGAGCCACAGCAGAAGTTGCATTTGTGTTTCTGAGCAGCAGCGGCATTTGTATTTGTACTGCCAGGAGTATAGTTGCACCTTTTGTTAGCAATGCTTGTTATACATGCAGTGGTGGTAAACTTGCAACAGCAGAGCCTGGTCACAAAAAAACATATTAGCCATGGTATTTTACCAAATGTAGATTTATTCTTTATGTCCTATACCAGGTTTTGGTATTAAAGTACAAATAAAACTTTCTTTACTGGTTACTATAACAACTGATATATGCTCGCTCAAAAAATTTAGCTTTATTTAGTTGTTTATGTAACGATGAAATCTGGGACATCGGGGTTAGTATCTTCTGACCAGACTGAAACAAGTACTTTTAATTAAATTCCAGCATAGCAGTCATTCAATGCTCTAAAAATAATATATTAAATATTGTTGTGAATGGAGAGCAATACAACAACACTGAAATGGGTTATAATATATTTACAGCTATTAAAGATTATTGTTCCTCAATTTGTCAAAAATGTGTTTGTTGTTCGAAGGGGAGCTTAAAGCGAGCAAGAATTCAAACACAAATCCATCATGTAAACGTATTTTACACTGTTTAAATCATTATTAAAAATACACCTGGTCTCTCAGACTTTCCATTGAGTGCGTTTCAGTGCAGCTGATTTTATTTTTCTTATCGTATTCTTATATTTTATTTTGTTCTATTATTTTTATTATTATTCTTATATATTTTTATTTTTATTTTTCATTAATACATTAATATTTTATTTGTATTACTTGAACTTTAATGTATGTTTAATGTATTACTTGAATTTTAATGTACTATGTTGTAACGTTGTCGTTTGGCCGTGCCACTCATCCTGTACAGGTTGTGGCTGAGGGGTAGAGTGGTCGTCCTCCAACCTGAAGGTCAGCAGTTCGATCCCCAGTCTGACCCATCTGCATGACGAAGTGTCCTTGGGCAAGATGCTGAACCCTGAATGCCCCCCCCCCCCCGCCTGGGAATATCAAGTGCTGCGAATAGATGCACTGTATGAATGTATGAATGGGTGAATGTAAAACTGTACTGTAAAGAGCTTTGAGTGGTCATCAAGACTAGAAAAGCGCTATATAAATACAAAACCATTTACCATTTACAGCACTTTGGTCAACAAAGTTGTTTTTAAAATGTGCTATATAAATAAAATTGACATTGACATATTAAAATGGGTGTGATTGGGTTTTAAGGCACTGGAGGTAGTTGGTCATTCACTTATCAGAAGGTCAACTGGTGGATCCCCATTCCTTTAAGTCTGACAAACCTGACAAATCTCTGAATTAAGTGATCTGTGTCTCTTTGTTTTGTGGTGTCGCTCTTGATGTTAACTGAAGTCAGAGTTTCCGCAACAATCACATTTTAATTGTTTCTGCTATATCCCAACTGTGGAGAATTTTCTGACATAAACAACAAATTAATCTTGTTTCTAATGAGCCCCCCATATATCTCTCTCTCTCTCTCTCTCTCTCTCTCTCTCGCACACACACACACACCAGCTGCAAAATGGTGTTTATGTTGGGTGGGACAGTGTGAGAGATGGCAGGGCTGACGGAGGCTGCAATCACTCCTGTGCTGTAGTTCCACATGTCTACATATATCAACCATGCTGCCATTACTGATGGCTTAAACCCAGGACCAGGACACCCCTGCCTTCAGCACAACACCACCAAGTTTCCAATCCTGACACATTGTGGTTATCTCTACCCTCTCATGCTGAGCCAAAACAAACACGAATAGATATCAACACACTTTTGTTCCTCATAAATAGACATATTTTCAAGGGGATTTCTCTCTGTCAATCTCCATGTTTCTGTCTCTGGGCTGTACAAGAGTCATCACTGCTGATTCAGTATGGACAGAGAGGTCCGTAGAGAAGTCAGATAATGTGATAAGACTAGTGGATATCATCCATTTATTGACTGTGTGTGTGTTTGTGTGTGTCAGGCACAGTAACTGTGAACCATGAAGGCACCATTTATATTGACAGAGACCTGTAGTGACGGCGAGTATTAAATTAGATTAAAGTCAACAATGAGAGCAAAGTAAACCCACAGAGCAAATGTTCAAGATGGGTGGGAAAAATTCTGCAAATGTTAATAAACCATTTAAACGAATCACTACCCGTTAGTATGCATGTTTATTGTGTTTGAAAATCAACATCTATACAAGTCAGTCTGCAGTCTGTTGTCCACAGGTGCCCTACACTGTATGAGCTTCACTTCCAAAGCATTTGTGCTTTCCAGTTCGGAATCCAGGATCGCTGCTGCGGCCACAACATGGATTGTGATGGTGGATTATGATTGGGATGGTATGATGGTAGAAAATGATCTTGTTGGTGGATTGTGGAACTTGACCGTGATGGTTGATCATGATCATAAATGGTTATTGTAGTGGCAGCTGATCGGGGAGTAGTATTACAAGATTGCCTAGATCTACAATCTAACCTCCTGACATATTCTACCATTACTGACAATAACTCTATTATTACAACCATTACTGCTCCCTTCACCTCTTTCGGACATTTTCCTACAGTATGTACAATTAGTTTACACATTGAGGCACCTGTCCATTTATTTTCGACACTGTGTTATCTCACCAATGATGTAAATATTGTTATTTTGTTAATGTTCTCTGCTACTCATCGCATCTATTGCACTTCTGTCTGTCCTGCGAGAGGGATATGGTTCTCTCTGAAGTTTCTATCCTACTTTGTTTTGTTGTGGTCAGTTTTTCTTCAGTCTCGCATGACCGAGTTTACATTTTTAGTAGTGCTGTCAAACGATTAAAATATTTAATCGCGATTAATCGCATTTATTTTATAGTTAACTCGCAATTAATCGAACATTTTTATCTATTCTAAATGTCCCTTCATTTTTTTCATAATTGCACATTTCAGGTAAACAAGGACTCCTATAGTGCAGCTAAACCATGGCTTAATATTTTTTCTTTTTTTCAAGTTTGCTGTGAACATAGCATTCAGGCCTCTTATTTCAGAAACAATGAACCGTAACAGTTAGGTTACCAATAAAAGGTAAGCCTACTACTTCTTTGCTTTCAGTCAGCTACTCAAACAGACAAGCAACAAAATAACAAACAAACAAAATACAAAGGCAAGTGTCGGCCTACTTTGAAATAAATTAAACACAGAACTTTGTAGGGCTATTTGAGTCCTCCCCATATTTGTGGAAAATGTATGAAATAAGAAGTACCCTATTTTTAAAGGTCAGACTGGAGGCGAACACAGATACTGAAGATCGGTAGAAACCAACTGCAGCTTCTGCTCTGATCAAGACGCTGAGGCGCTGATCTCTGATCAGCTGAGACCAGAGAAACTCTGTGTTTTCACTGTTTCCATAGTTAAGAAGCAGTCAGTCACTGAGCGTGACCGACTTCACGTGAACGAGCTCTGATCTCACTGTGTCTCTCTGAGCGAGTGCGTGGTGGCGGTGGGCGGAGCCGCCGGACCGGTGCGCTATTTGGGAGGACACACACACACACACACACACATGTGAGAGTTGGCAGCTCTGCGTTAATCTCGCGATAAAAAAATTAACGGCGTTAAATGGGTTTGCGTTAACGCCGTTAATAACGCGTTTAACTGACAGCACTAATTTTTAGTTCTATTATCCACTGTAACTTTTTTTTTCTAAGGCCTGTTGTGTTTTAATGCATTGCACGGTGTAACTTGCCCCAAGTCATATAAACTATTGTAATATAAAAAGCATATCTAAAGTCAGAATCCGCATCTCTGTATTTAAGGGTAACTCATATTTATCCAAATAACTCTTTCTGTGGATCCTAACACACATTGTGACATTGTCCCAGGGTTCACTAGTCCTCAGCATTTTGTTTCGATTCCATACTGATAAAAAGGGAAATCCTAGAAATGACTTTCTGTTTGCTGATAGATTTATCACATATATATTACCAAATCAACTTTATTAAGAAATGTATTGGCCTTGCAGTGTTTTTCCTCGATCAAGTGCCAAAATCTGTAGGTGTTTTGGGGCATCTTTGTCTGGGCCTCTGCTACAAAATGTTGATGTGAGGTCCTGACAGTCACTCCTCCTCTGTAATCTCCAAAGGCCTCCTTTGTATCTCATACAATGGCCTTCTCTGGTGTGCTCCTCGGTCACTAGCCTAAACCTCAGGAAAGCCCCCTCTGAAAAGAACACAAGACATTATTGAGTGAGTGCCAGCTCCCATAGACTAGCTCAGAGAGAAGCACTTCATAATTGGATTGTTATTGAGTATTAGACCCCCAGGCCTTATTTTACAAATTAGATTTGATATAACTTTGGAGACTGAGGAAAGGTTGACCACGCAAAAGTTTCCATGCAGCTCTCGTGTTGCTTGTTCACTGTCCTTGTTCTGTATTTAAATCCTATTCTGCCGACTCTGTCGTAAGTGACTATTACAGCCCAAAGTGTCCAAAATGAAAGTCACGCTGAAGCTCTGTTCAACAGAATGACTAAAACTGTCACGAGCCCCATTTCTGTTAACACATGCTTCACTGTTAGTTCTAATCTGTTTGCAATATGCCATTGAGGATGGCTCCAAATATAAAACCCACAGTTTTCTGCAATTAGACCCATCTGAGAATCTTTGTTTATTAGCCTGATTGTGTGTGAGGGACAGAGTTCTGCCTTATGACTTCTCCAACCTGACAGACCCCGGGGGAGCACCTTCTAAAATACTGCCTGGTGAACAGCATAGTGGACTTAAATTGTCAATTCGCAGTAATAAAACATGGAATGTACAAGTGGCAACATACCAAATCTTGGTTTGGGTTCAAATAAGCACTATGTTAAAAGTCCAGTGTGTAGCATTTAGGAGGATAAATTGTGATGTCTTTATAGTGTGAAAACACCTAAAACTAAGATTCATTATGCTTTCCATCATGTTGTGTCTGAAAAGTCCTTAAGGTGTTGGGGATGGTGAGCCGGATTGGAGGGGTTTGTATAGACCATAGATGGACATACACTGGGGGACTTGAGAGGCAACAGCTTTTTCCAGGATTTTACTTAGGAAGGGGAGGTTGAAGATTTGCCTGGATGAGGTAATCCGTGTCCAGACCTGACTTTTTAAGAATGGGAGTGTCTCAAGCTGTTTTGGTGAGCTAATGAAGTTCACCAAGAACCTGGAGTAGAGGTCAGGGCCAGCTGTTGGATGTGTGTCATCAAGGGGGGTTGGTGGTAGAGAGCAGGACCCTGGGGAGTTTTTGGGGGTTGGTGATGAGGGTGGTTAAGTCTCTTGAACTAGGATAGGGCTTGTTTGTACTCCCGCACACGGAATCGGTAGGCTTCAGGGTGGATGATAATGCCAGATTTTTTTCCGAGCCTCTTTTCTAGTATCTGCCATTCTGTTGGTCATGCCTTATACTGGGCAAGACTTAGTCTCCTGTGATATAAGAGTGAAGTCTCTCAAGTCTTTAAGTCAAAATACAAGTATTTCTGGTTGTCATGATTATAAACTCTGAACTATAATTCTCTGGACTTTGCCTCCTGATTAAGGAGAGTTTGGGTTTTTATTATCATTGCTGTGCTTCCTTGGTCCCTCTCTGTTTCATTCTGTGTTTAGATTTGTGTTCCACTCTGTTCCCTGTTTTATTTTGAAAGTCGGATCTCCCTTGTGTTTTTGTTTTTGTTCAATTTACTCAATTTGCCTTGATTTGTTTCCCCTGTGTGTCCTGTGCCACCTGTCTCTAGTTTTTCATCAGTTCAGTTTGTATTTAAGAAAAGTCCTGAGTTCTGTCTTGGTCAGTTCTTTATTGTTCATGGTTGTCTTCATGAGCCTCACGTCACCCACCTAGACCCTGCATTTTCAGTTTAACTCTTTTGAATCTTTTTCTAGTTTCCCAGTGTTTTTCTCTTTGAGGATTAATGTCAGCCCTGCTTCTACTATTCCTGTGCTTTTTGGTTGTTGATTTTTGCCTTATTAAAGGAAACTTTCAGTTAAACACTTTTGTCTCTGCATCTTGGGTCGTCCTGTATCCACTAAAACCCTGACAGCACGAAACACAGGTAAAGGTCAAATACAAACAAAGAATTTATCACAAAAACCCAAACCCACCTTAATCAGGAGGCAAAGTCCAGAGAATAATAGTTCAGAGTTCATAATAATTAAAGTGGTCTATCTTTGCTTAGTGTCAGAAGGAAAGGATAATGGCCAAAATCACACCAATTGTATGTTTTTATTGGAAACAGGCACAGTTGCAAGTAGTGAATGAAAGTGTTTTTAACTGTCAAAAGATTCAATGAGAAATTGAACGGCTGTGTAAGAAGCATTAGGATTCAAATTTAAACAGTTTTATAGTCAAAACCATAATTTTAAGTGTGAGTTCAGTTTAGCTAATGGCCAATATTATTATCACGTTAATTTTGTATTTTCTGAACCTGATACCATATAGATATTTTCCTCCTGACAGTGTTACTAGCTGCTTTACGATTCATTCAAAGTATTTGTAGTATGGAGTAGTTCAGCTGAACACTTTCTTTTACACCTTAATTTAAATTTTGGGTTTGGGGAAATTACAGATTCACTCCAAGCCAAAAGATTAAAAGACCGGTGCCAAGTCACTGGTGTTCAAGTCAGTCTCAGTCTGAAGTCCTCCAATTCATTAGTTCGACCTGAGTTCAAGTGATATGACTCAAGTCCGCACCTCTGGATATATTCTTAGGTATATTTTCAGCTGGATATGTGCGCTTTTGCTTTATGTTTCTAATCAACCAAATGCAGAGGTGCTGATGGAGTATTGCAATGCTTGGTGTGTATCTCAATTTGGGCAGATCCTGCAGTGGAAGGCCCCCATAGAAATAGTACTTTCTTGATTCTTGTTGTTCTTGATTTTTACCCTCATGGTTGAATGCACTTATTGTAAGTCACTTTGGATAAAAGCGTCAGCTAAATGAAAAGTAATGTGATGTAAAAGCTGGAGAAAACAACCTCAGTACGGCAGAGGCCTGCATGGGGATATAGGTGGAGAGCGCTTTCCTACATTAACCCAACAAATTATTGAACATGAATGATATGGCTCAATAGTGCAGTTCCTGAGTTCACAGTAGCATGTGAAATGGGGACAAAGGATTCACATCCTAGGCACTGGGAGGAAACGATGGCATATGATGAGTATGTGATGTGATGAACAGGAGGCCCTGCTGATGTGAACAGGATCAAGTTGAGTACAGAATTAGCAACAGGAGAGCCTTTGTGTTTGCCATGAGGCACTGGGACTGAAGCAGCATAGGTCATGCGAATTGTCAGTGTTCATCACCTCGGCTAGTGTTGACTTCATTGTTCCGTCAGACCAACATGTCAACATGTCGTGACAGAGTTCATGATTGGACACACCATTAGTGCTGCACTCATCAAAGTTAGTCTTGTCTCATACTCAATAGTGAACTTCATTATCCTTGTGTAAAAAGGCCACAGTGCAGAGAGATCTTCTTTAAATAGCAATGGGGATTGGATTTGTTTAAATGAGACACACGTGCATGGTTCTACCACACCCACAATTCAGCTCTTGATTTATTTCAGTGTCTCTGTAGAATTGCATGACTTGAAGCTGAAGATTTCATATCCTAGCCAAGAAATCAGGCAGCCGTGCCCGTAGTACTATGACCCAGAGCCGGTTCGTTCAGTGTATTTTTGGACTGAGATCAAGCATTGCACATCGACCTCTACCCAAGAACTAAACATAACTCATGAGAACAGACATCCAGAAATCTGAAGAGATGACTCACTGGTCATCATCCCTTCAACAGGAGTTGGGCAAGGCAAGTCCTGCTATCCCATGGCATTTACAAAAGACTGATTCATAAATCTCATGAGACATTTATTATGGACATTTTATTTCATACCACAGACATACACACAGCTGGTTTCAAGTGTTGTGTTACATTTCATTTACGTATAAAGACTTTGCAGCTGAACAAAATATTTCATTGCAATCAGCATGCCCTATATGAACAAACCAAACACTCTGGATAATTCAACAACTAGCAAAACAATGTGGTGGTATATGAGACTAAAGAGCACTATTAAGCTTTGTGATGCTAATGCTGAATTCCCACTATGTGCCCCACAAAGTTCTGCCTGTCAATGTCAAAGTAAAAATCTTCATGGTTCTCTTTTTTTAAGCTTGAAGAAATAATATTACATTCCACATTATATATGAGCATGACTGATCACAGTTCTAAATATGCACTGAGCTGAAAATATTAAAATACACAGTAATGACATTAAATGTAGTGGTTATGCACAATGTATTAACAATGACAGATAGTGTATACTTTTATACATTAACATTTAATAAGATGCTTGGAACCTTGACAACAAGCTATAGGCTATGATATCATTTGTCAAATAAATTCAGGTAAATATAAAAAACCTAAGAGCATAAGACTTTTATACTAAGAAAATTGTGTGGTTTTTGGAGTTTATAGTCAACACTTATCTCAAAACACTAATGTAAGGAGACAGAAAGCATCATGAGGCCGGAATAATAAACAAAGCAGATTCATTGTCAAAGTGCTAGGTGATGGGATGGAGTAGTCGGGCAAGTGAAACAAAACATAAAAGTAACATTTAACAAACATTTCTTGGAAGAAGAAGTTCTCTGGAGGCAGACATAATCTCCATGGTTGAGTTAAATGCCAGGACTGAGCCAATAAACGTCAAAACGTTCTATGTAAAGTTGAAACCCATAAAAAGGTAAAAGAGGATCTAACTTTAGAGAACCTAATGATGGTTACTAAATCTAGCCTTTTTGCATCTTCTAATACATTGGCAAATTTTCTTATGCTGCTTTTACTTTGTAAGCTTCAAGACAACTCCTGGCTGAAAAAATACAGTCCAGTGTGAAGACGGAGCCCAAAAATCTCGCTTATATTAGCTAAGCAGCATCTGCTGATAAATTCATGCTACACCATCACTGACTCATTCGACAGCTCTGTGGCTTCTTGTTGACAAAGAACGGGAAACTGTATTCCAACAGGTCCAGTGAGTTCATCAATGCATCCTCGTGACATTAGCAGTGCAAGAGGATAAGTGACTATTTGCCAGGTTAGTTGATGAATTCCTGCGTTGATCAAACAAATGGCTAACTGCTAGCCTGTCAGGAAATGTCTATGTTTGTACAGCAACAATTATGGTCTCAATATATTGTATTGGCTAAAAGGGAAAATAAGTAATCATTGACTCTCGTCTGAAAACTGTCCTGCAGAGCAGGATTAAAAAGTTCTGCTGAAGCTAGCACGAGTTACAGTATTTACAGGAGGAATAGATACAGCAAACAAAACCACTTTCAACCTATAAGTAGCAATGCACTGCATGTAATGTATTGACATATATTTATCTGAAGCTATCAAATTCAAGGATAATAACACTTATATTTGGGAGTTACTCCTTATGTAACCCTATCTCAATCAGCCTCGGCTAATGCCAATCAGCCCTAAAATTCTCAGGTCTCAGAAATTACCTTCATCTAGTCAACATCAAGTGATAGTTCTAAAATTTAAGCTTCAGTGTCCCTTAAAATCACAATTTAAAAACAATTTATCTGTTTAGCCAGCCTGCTGACATTTCATAAATGAAGATATAAAGAAATATCCATTATTATAGACTCTACATGAGGAGCTTTAACTCAACCCATTCAATTATTTCCACTGTTTGCGCCCCATCTATTTGCATATTGTACAAACACATTCCAATACATATTTAAGGCATGTATGTTTGGTACTTTGCGAGGTCAGTTGTTTTTAGTGTAAGGCTGGAGTAGAATCATCCTTTGTCCTGTTTAGTCCGATATACCTGCTTCCTGGCTGTCAATACTGAACATCATTTTTCTATATAGGTGCCATACTGGCAGGCCTACTGTGAGCTTATCTGTGGCACAAACCAGATGGGCTCACTGGTCGACAAAGTTAACCTGATATGTCACCTGATTGCCATTGTCCCAGGCATACAAAACCTTCTCTTTGGGGTTGTAGTCAATCTGGGTGGTGAAGGAGTACTCATTGGTAAAGGACAGGTGAGGGATAGCTTCACTCTTGGTGTGGGTATCATAAGCATAGTTCACCTCACCCTCTTTCTGGTTGTACACATTGACAGCATACAAGACTCCACAGATGATGAAGCAGTTCCCATAAGAGTTTCTCTTGAGACCCGTCCTCCATGTTGTTTCCTTTTTCAAGGACAGGTCTCCAGGATCTAGTTTACTGATGATAATCACCTCTTGCTGGTTGTAGTCATAGTCCATGGAAGGGTAGATCACCCACAGACCACTTTCATCCACTGCAAAGTCAATGTCTGAGTGTCCCCTCCACTTCCAGGGGGTGGTGTCCTCGTAAACCACGTCATGCAGCAGCGTCCAGGCTGCCACATAGCGCATCCTCAGATCATACTTGATGATGTTCTTGGTGAAGGCTCTGTTGTAGTAGAAGGCTCCGTTATAAACGACATGGCCTGTTCCTATCCAGTTATAAGGCAGTTTGAAAAGGTTGCTCCATCGGCCTAGGATAAATAAGAACAGTATGTTAGCCTTATTTATTTAATATCACTTCTGGGTTTATACTGGAACTAGAGTTGTATTTGCCAAGGAACACATTCTAGAGTACAAACAGATGACTCAAACCAGTATCAACAATATTACCAACATGTTTAGTATCACAAGAGGCTGCTCTTCTCATCGATAGCTAACTGTCAAGACAACACTGAGCCATAAACACAATCCAAGCTTTTACTGCTTCAGCAACATATGGGAAACATCCCACGGTCAGCAGTAGTATCCTGATTTTGCTGATAAAACACCTAAATCAAAATGTAGTTCTTCTGTAATTATAAAGCAGAACCTAAACCACAAACATTATCACTGAAGATTTGACTTGGACTTGATGCGTGTAATTAGCATGATAATGACAATTTTCTTCCCCTTCAGTTATTCAGCCAATGTGTTCATGTTAGCTGATTTCTATTTGGGAAAAGGCAAATTATGTTCTACTTGTTAGGCCTGTAGCACGGGATATGTCAATAAGCAATTGTCATTCTTGGTGACATCTGCCGTGGTAGGCCCAGTAGTAGCAGTTGCTAGGAGAAGTCTAAAAAAAGAAGGTTATGCTGATATCAGATGTTACTTCTGTAAATTAATTTAAAATAATCCTACAATACCCATATTCTCCACCATTTCTAGAGAGTAATTTAAATTTCAGTAGCTACTTTGGCGCTTGGTTGCTTACTTTCTATTTCTTCTCCATTGTTTATCCTGCAGGCCTCTTAATAGTCGCATGAAACAACCGCCACCTAACGTGACAGCCACTTTTGAATTGCTGATAAATCAGAGTGACATAGGGCTTTTTGCGGAGGTATGCACTCATGCCATTCTAGTTTGTATAAGGAGGACATTGTAATTATTGCATGGGCGATTTATAGGATTTGATAGGGATAAAATAGTCAGCTATGCAATTGGCAGGACAATATAGTGAGCTGGTCTTTATGTTTAAGAACCCCCTCTTGTGCTTATCTACGTTGGATACATTCAGCTGTGTGTATGTTGTGCTAACAGTTTGGCCCTCAAAGAACCAATGACAATGTTTTTACAATGCCAGACTGTGTACACATTGGCTTTATGTGACACCGACACAGTATGTTTAGGAGTTCATTACTAAACAAACACGTGGAGTATTGTAGGTGTCATTTTCTAATCACATCCCATCTGCTCTCTTAACCTTCTAACCTCAGGAAGTCTGATTTAGATAATAACAATAAATGAAAAGCCCAGAATGGGACAAAAACAACGTGTAGCCAAGCCTCCCTTCCTACCCTTCTCACCCCCACTCCCACCACTTCCATCTCTTAGGCCAGCCCACACTCCTAATCCCTCTCCACTGTGCCCAGTTGAGAAGAGAGAACACGTCAGGGAACAGCAGGCATCACCGCCACTCACCAAGATACCTAGTCATCCGCACACAGCTGTGAGCTAACTGCACCACAGGATGCCTCATATGTAAGAAAGCCCATTGTCCAAACACATCTAGATCAACAAGCCAAGTCTTACAATGGGATATATCGTCTTAACTCTCTTAGAGAGTGTAATCCAATTCCTCCGTTGATGTGGATGTGAAAGGAGTTGATTTTCCCACCCACTGAAGCCATGAAACAACCAAGGCCTGCATTCCACAGATCTCATCAGTCTCACTGAGCATGTGGAATAATCAGCATTAATCATTGTCAGTGCTGTTGTTAGAGAAAACACAGCTATCAGTTAAGACAGGGTGATCCTGCAGTTAGAACCAAATATTGGGACATAGAATTGTGTTTGAGCTAAATGTTGAAAAAGGAAGAAAGATTAGTGTCAGTCTGTAAACACTGTAATAACCAACTATGACGATGGTTACACAACCAAGATATTTGTAATAGTATTCAAAGAATATTAAGGTATTCAAATATTCAGAGCCAGCTCATAATGTAGATAAGGGAAGCGACAGCCTAAATGTATTTCTCCCTGGATTCACCTGCCTCAATACATACACACTTCTCAAACCTCTCAAACTTACTGCACAGAGAAACCTACCTTGATTATAGAGAAGATTAATATGAAAACTACAAAAACAAACAAAAAGAATGCTTGGGTTTCGTTTACCATATTTACCTGTAAAGATGTAAACATATTCCTATAAAAGTTGCTCCACAGTAAACCCTAACTACTCGTTGGCACATATGTCGACCAGGGTGATTATTAAAACAACTTATACAGACCAGATGGTAGATCAGTGTAATTTTCCTGTTGACCTGCTACTGCCGCTTCATAACACCTACTAAAAACAGTTTGAAATTACCTGGTAGCTATGATCAGTCACCCGTAAGAGATCCTAGGTTTATCCTTAAAGAGCAAGGGTCCAAAAAATGCTGCTCTACCCTCACAGAAATAGCAGAAACATTGAGTAGCAGCTGATGAAGCTAGACAACATCCTGCTGCCACCACATTTAGAGTAAAATACCATATGAATGCAACATCATATCCTTTTATGGGTCAGAACATTGTTCTGAGATCAGATGTAAGGAGTGACATTATCTTACGTTCAGTAACAGTATAGCAGTTTTCAGACATGACGTGTTCACAACAGCAACAAATTCAGTACATGTTTAAAAGCAGCTTATATTTGTTATTTTTTATAGGGATGGCCCAATGAGATCACCACCCCACCCCACCCCCAGCCCTTTCCGCCCCTTACCACCAATCGACACTCACTCACTCAGTCCCGAAGGAGTCAGGCAGTCCATTCACTAAATTACTTTCTGCAGCTCCAGGATGGGGGGTGGGGTGTTGTGACTGGTCTGATTGTGTTTTGCCCCATAAACCTTGATGCTGGTTAGACATAACTGATAGTCAAGACAACATTTAAGAAAGACGGTTGTCTACTTCTTTTCAGTAACACACATTAACATCGACCCAATAATGTATTAAGTGACCTCCACAAACATTCACCAAGCAATTTGAACACATGTTAAACAATTGCACAAATTCACACATTAGAATGTAATTAAATATTCATATTATATATACAGATTTAACAGATAATATGCAAATATGAGCAAAAATCTAAACCATTATAGTGGGTCTCTTTACCCTATGCAGCCACTGGTAAACAGAATGTTATGAAAAGACCCAAATGAAGCACACCTTGTTTGAAGTTGTCAAGATTGCGGAACTCCACCAGGTTGTTTCCGTAGTAATAGTTAGTGACATAGATCTTGTTGTCTTTGGCCAGGGGATCCTTCATCCAGGCTCCCTCGTTGCGCCCATAACTGTGCTGCTTCTCTGGCTGCTCGATGGATGCTAGCGTCCCTTCACAGCTGAGGATCTTCCCTGGACAAAATAAAAGCAGAACATTTAACTAACTTGCCCCTCGTAGAAGTGCTGATCATAATTGCACCGTATGAACGTGTGTATGAATACATAAAATGGACTGTAAAGTTCTTTAAATTGGTCATCAAGACAAACAAAAATGCTATATAAATACAGACCATTTATAGACTATTAAACTAGTACGTTTAGGGAAGAATTTAAATTGACTTCACACTCATACATTTCTTAGCAGAGTGAACCTGTGCACGTTTCGGCTGTTAAACTGTCACTGCAGTCACAGCCTGAGACAGAATACTATGTGTGTGAGTGTTAAGGCCGGCGCACGCTTCTGCAACTGCATCTGCGGCTTTTCACGCAGCTGTGTCGAAGGACTCGTTGTCATTCATGCTTCTCAAACCGTTGCGCGTGTTACAAAGCAATTCCCCGCCAGAACTCTAGGCGGAGTAACGTGTTTTGTCGAAGACGACCTTAGAGACGCCTTCTTTCTTCTTCATCGACTGTTTGTTTACATCGCCACTGCGGCTCCTCATAGCCTTTTTCTGGTGGACAAATCCGCCAGTCAGTGACGGGTTATACAAGTGGTCATACTTTCGGATCTCTTCTGCCAAACGGTCTTCTATTTGGTCCATATTCATTCTTCTAAATCTTCCGTTGTTTCTGCCGGTATTATGTGGCATGAAACCGGAAATGCGACTCCGGAAAGGATGTAGTTAGCAGACCAATCACAGCCTTCACAGCCATCACAAGCAGGTAAGAGACCCGGAAGGGCTCTTGCGCTTACGGGCCCGTGAAAACGCAGCTACCTGCTCTGTGGAGAGTGGGCCGACTGTTGTTGTTGGAGTTGTCCAGCAGCAGCACGATGGTTGGAGCTTGTCTTTCAGATGCTGGTGCGCCCTGTGTGGTGATAGTGGTGGGTGTAGCGGTGGTAGTAGTTGTGGTTCTAGTTGCTGTGGTGGTGGTTGTGGTGGTTGGAACTGCAGTGGTAGTGATTGGTTCAGCCACCGTGGCCTCCATGTTTTCCAGGACCATTTCAGCTCCTCCGTCCTCAGACTGACTTTCTGTGATGTGGTGGGCGGTGTACATTTTGGCAGAGTGATCTGGGAGGGTGGAGGGGAGTGTAGAGTCAGGCCAAGAGGACAAAGACAAAGGAATCAAAGAGTCTACA
Organism: Pleuronectes platessa; assembly: GCF_947347685.1. Lineage (NCBI taxonomy): Eukaryota > Metazoa > Chordata > Actinopteri > Pleuronectiformes > Pleuronectidae > Pleuronectes > Pleuronectes platessa. Next base: position 2,908,131 of record NC_070629.1, read on the forward strand.
GAGCTAGTTTTCACTGAAAATATAGCTGATGGTTAAACAATGTCAGACAGTCCTGATGCCGAGTGATGATAGAGGAGACTAATACTGTTAGCTGTTAATAAGTGAGAACAGGCTGCTTCTTGTTCTTGTTAGTGATGGGCACATAAACAAAACATTAAAGAAGTAAGTTTTTAGGGACATTGGTGGTATTTTCGAACAGTTTTTTAAACCTTTCAATTACTGCAGAGTACAAACAGTAATAGCGACTTGAGACATAAAATCCACTTCCACGTGTTAACATAAAAGTTGCCACATTAGCAACAGAGCACACAAAGAATACCAACACAATGAGACTAATTGTAAAACAGAAATTCTCAGTGCTCCAAACTACCTCCTCTTCAGATGATTATCCATCCATTATCTATACAGAAGGTCAGAGCGTGAGTTGTCAGTGGACGAGAAGCATATTACAGATACAAAGGATTCACTCTCACATTCACGGCCAATTAAGAATGTTCAATTAACCTAATCTTACTCTGCATATCTTTGGACTTTGAGCTGCTAATGAAAAGAATCATTCATATTTGCACATGATTTGCATCATTTTTCATGACTACAATCCAGTGTAACATCATCAATGCTTTTGAGAAGAGAGTATTCGTTGCATCCAACCTGTAATTACTTTTTAGCCATCATGAATGCTTTTGTCATCACATTTGAAACAAGTTATCAACTTTGTCTTTTAGATGTGGTTGGACAACACATCACATCTGTTAATATATAGCATCTGATAATGATCTAAATATATTGACTGTCTACCATATTTTAGAACATAAAGTGTTGTTTTCTTCAAAAATCCATACTACTCAAATCTGGCCCCTTGTTTTCCAGTTTCAGGCTTCAATATTCACTTTTGTTCTTTTATAAAAAAGAAAGCAGGCTGAATCAAAGACAGTCTTAGCGGAGAGAGCGGCTGCTCTCCTTCTGGTCCTCATACTCTGACGTCCTGTGCTGCCAGACCGATGTGAAGAGATCACAGCTTCTCTACATATGTAGCGGACCTTCCTCACGAGCATACTCTAAACACATGGACCAGATTGAAGCTGAAGTGGAAACAATATTCAGATAGGTTATTTCAATAAACAGTAGAATGTAACCCTCATCCACACAAAAGCAGCAAATCTGTTGCAATCAATTTATCTGAGGTTGAGTGTAAGTAATGACTTTCAGTGGAGAGCCCATGAAAGAGGACATTAGCTTATGGTTAACAGAGGTGACATCCATCTGTGTTTAGTGAAGCAGATGGAACCCATCTTGTATTACTTAGGTTATTTTATTACTATACAGATCAAAGACCTCTTTCATATATTTTGAATGGTGATGGAGATATTAAAGTAGTTTTAAAGGGACCATAAAATGTTTTGTCAGGAGCACCATACTTGCTTTTATCATTGTCAAAGTTACATGTTTCCAAATTAATCTGTTATAATGATCCCAGATTCCAGTAACAAAGAGTTACAAATGCCTTGATTTCAATCTTTCAATCTTACGGTTACTGTAACGGTGTTGAAATTTCAAGTTTCTGAATCAAGTTCGTAAGCAGGTACAGTGAGTGTGTCATTTAATACCCACTCAACTGTACAGAGACGAACAGCTGAGAAATGTGGTTACCTTGGGCAGCTCGAAATGTGCATCACCGCAAATTAACTTGAGAGGCATTGCAGAAAAAATAGTATGAAGGTGAATAAACCTTTCTAGGGTGAATAAATGAATAATAAATAAGTTCTGCATCCGGTTCTTTGCCAGAGATTATGGAAATGCAAGTGACTGGTTTCAGTGATTGGACAAGGGTGGCTTAACTCGCTGAGGTTCACATACATGGTAGAACACACGGTCTGACAGTGTTGTGTGCGTGTGCCCTGTGCAAATGCCACATACCTATTCATTCAACTAGAGTTAAAGAGGATTGGAAGGAATTGGGAAATGTTTTCTCTGCATCTGTGAGGGTCCCCACACATTGTTGTGAGGAGTGAAGCCGAGGCATGTCATGGACATGGCAGCCCTCCATTGAGACAGCATTCCATCAGCTCCGTGTATTTTGTCAATAAAAGATTTGGATTTCCTGCTCGCTGAATGTGCACCAGCGTTTCTATCCTACGCTGACTAGACCAGCTTTGCTAAAAACAACACTGGAGTAAATCATGTATTGAGGGGATCTTGTGTGCCACACAGCTATAGATTCCCTGTTTTATTGCCTTTCGCTTACGTGTGAAGTTAGCAATACAATTACAGCCTTATCGCACACTTGTGTAAAACAACATTCTAAGGAAAACTTTACACTGTCCTCTATTGGAAACGAAACCCAGATAATAACCATCTTCACTGTGTTGGTATGACATGCGAAGCGGTGGCTGACGGCTGATCCTGATCCGACAAAGAAACCAATTTGGATCATTTTCAACACCCACAGGGGATCACACACAGATGATCGCACACAGATGGGAGTGCAATCTCAGCTAAAGTGCGAGAACAGTGTTTTCTTTAGCTCACGGAGGAAGGCCTTATATGAACACAACGCACCAGAATGCAGTGTCCTGGGCGAGCTGAAAACTCACCTTCTCCATGCTCATCACCGGTCTTGGCAGCCTTGTAGTATGTGATGCCCCGCACCACCCCAGGCTGGTGTCCAACCACTTTTGCTTTGACTGTAGGGTCAGGCTTGACTGGCTTCCCAGGTTTGATGACCTCTTTCTTGGGCTTTATGACCTTTTCTTTGGGTTGTTTCGGAGGGGGTTTGGCTGCAGGGTTCTTTTTGTTCGGTACTTTTACGGAAACCTTGGTTTTCTCATCATTAATGTTCTGTAAAATGCATATTCAGATTATACCTTGTTAAGAAACTGGGTAAAATTGTCTTGTGTGTTTCATATGTTGACTGTCCTTAAGAAACAATGTATTAAGTTTCTCGACTTAACTTTTAGATATGTGCAACATAAAAAAAAATGGATACGATATCCCTATTGGTATTGCTTTACAGTTTATGTAATAGAGGAGCATATTATCTCCCTAGTAATTCCACAAATGTCTGTCTGAATGTGGAACGCATATATCTTGAAAAGTTACATTTATCGACTTCATACTTGGCATGTGTTAATAGCTAAGCTGAGGAAGGGGCATTGTGATTTGTGATATGTGCAATATTAATAAAAATGTGAATAAACAGGCAGTCAGCGCTCTGCAGCAGTCAGTGTGCTAACTATTGTTCTGTAAACCAAGTTGAACGTGTCATCGCGTTCTTCTGATATTTCAAATATTTCCCAGTTAATAGCTAAGGACAATGTGTGTTAGTTTTTGAGAGTTTTTTTCCTAACCTGTACTTTGCTCTCAGCTGAGTCTTTCTGAAGCAGCTGCAGGCTGAGACTGGAGATCTCCTTCTTGATGCTCATCATAATGTTGGAGTAGTTCTCATATCTCTTGAACTGGTTGGTGAGGCTCACCATGCTGTCCCGGACAAAATCATTGTCCCGTGTAAGGTTTGTCTTGATTGTCTGCAAGACAGAATCATAACTATCACAATTATTATCATCCATTAAATGTTGGGACTCCCTTGAAAATAAGATGGTACATCAGGTTTATTCTAATAAAAAAACTAATTTCAAATGAAAAAAATGAGCTGTTACTTTAAAGTTACAAAACCTTTAAATATAATCATATGAGGAGGTAAGTCCTTTTTTTTGCTCACCTCTTCCAGGGTGTTCATCTGTGACACCACCTTGTTCATGTAGGCGTGAACTTTCATTAGATCCATGCTGTAAAGGGTTCCCTCGAGGAGGTCCACCATGGATTGGAGCTGAACATTCACGTCATGAAAGAGAACAAGCATCATTTACCATCCCCTGAACAAAATGCTGACAGATTAATGTGTCTCTCTTTAACATCAGCAATAGCTTAAGTGACCTCTCAAATAATTTGCTCTGATTACCACAATTGACATCCACACTTTATATGCAGTGGTGTGCTCTTAGTCTGGGGTTCATTTGAATTATATTCAACCGCTCCTTTTTCATGAAATTATTTTCTCAGGGGATGTATTGGGCTGATCCATATGTTAAGGTGCAGTCAGATCAAACATCTGGAACCGCCTTTTACTTCACATGGTACATATTGGGGTTCTCCAGTCTGTTAAAAATGATAATGTGCTGAAGGAATGTGCAGAAGTGCGCTGACGAGTTCACAAAAGATTCTGATGACTTACTGATGAATTACTCAGACAAGGTCACAGAGAGTTGAATCAGGATCTTAAACTGGAATAAACCTTATAATACATCCTGCTCATAACCATAGAGAGGTATGTATGTGGATGATGGATGATCCTATTGTGTTGTCTTTCTGCAGTGTAGTTATAGAGGTGAGAAAGTGGCAATTCTAACTATTTGTGAGGTTTTTGCAAAGATCACATTTGTCCTTAATGAATGGGGATGAGGACATATTTCTTTGGCGACTCATTGTCATCAAAATGCATTAACAGCAAAGCAGGGTACAGTTAAGCTGTAATGTTCATCATCTGACACCATCAGAATCACTTGAAACATGCTATCATAAGCTGCTTTCAGCCACGCACTGAACTCTGGAGATACTCCGGACTTTCTCCACAGAGGCTGTATCTGTGAATGCACATGTCCAAGTGAGAGCCTCCAGCGGTCTTTCTCCACCTGGTCCCCTAGTGCAAAGTCTGCAGTAAGTCCAGAGGAGCGGATGTAAGAACACAGCAGGAGATCCTCTGCAGGATTCACCATGAAAGAGTGGCATGTTACTGACGTTTGCATGCCTGATGCTTCATCCCTTACCTAAAAGCTCCGGAGATTTCAATGTTGTTGTGAACGCGTCTAAGCAGAGAATCCTCCGCTGCATTGTGCATGTGTGAAAGGCACCAATTCTCCTGACTTCCTCTATAGGTCATGTAGGAAAAAGGCTATAGTGGCTTTAAGCCTCATTTGCTCACCTTTAGTAACTCAGGGGCCTGTTTCTTCAGCTTCTCCATCTTCCACTCATTCTCACAGGGGTTGAGGGAGGAAGGTGGGGCAGTGCACGAGCACTTGCAGTCAGATCCGGAGCTGACCGTCTCCACTGTGTAGAAGTCCTCCACACGTACACTGCCACTTCGCAGCCGCACGCAGGCGTCCTTGCTGAGAGGGCGCATGATGCATTTACATCGGCAGTCTGAGCCTTCTGATGTCATCCGGACAGGCTCAGTCTCCCCAAAGATCTGGAGGAGGGAGAAGGAATTATAGCATTTTAGAATCTAACAAAAAGGTTTGCATCGTTTCTTTTATTTTTATGTCTCTGTTGTGTTCCCTTTATGTTTACTCTTCAGCAATGACCTCTTATGATTAAACACACATCATTTCTGTTATTAATACACCATGAGAGATGGGTGGCCCCAGACAAATTTGTGTTCAAACAGCTAAACGACTTAGGCCTCATTTGGACTGAAGGATGTTAATGTAAGGTCTGAAGGAGGTCTAATTGGTCAGATCACATTTGAAGGTGACCACATATGGCCAAACTATCAATTGTGTCCTGGGCCACAGACTCAACTAACACTTTGCCCAAGAGGTATTACTTCTTAATCGGCCTTCTCAAATCATGTAAGCTGGCTTTTTATCCACAATTAAATTGTTCTTTCAAGAATATTAAGGTATATCTTGCACCAAATCTCTTGGGGGATTTAGTTTGATTGGAACAATCTAGTCTGGATTGTTTCAATTTCGTCTGCTTCATTTAATTTCCAGGAGACATGGATTGCATTGTTACCTCCTGTACTTGTTCAAAATCAAAGCATTTTTCTTGACAAACAGAAGAGGTGTCCATGTGCATATAGAGCAGGGAAATGAGATCTGATTACAAGCGGTCATTCGGGAAACGTTACTTTCTTAGAGATAACCACATGTGATCAAATCACCCAACACGTTATACCAGGTATGAACCAGGCCTTTGATGCATGATGTGAAAATGTCTCCTTGTGGTAATACTGCAAAATAAGCAGCCATGGGGTTGAACACGGTTTTAGAACATCAGACCTGGATGTGAACCTGTGGGGTGAGGCTAAATAAAGATAAAGTTATACTGTATGCTGAGCTGTGCTCTTTCCTCAGTGCGAGTTCTTCCACTCATCTATTCCATTAGTCAAACCCCTGATGGACTTGCATGAATAATAAATCCTGTTCTGTTGTAGGGAAACAAAAGCAAGGGAAGGAAAATAACTCTAACCACATGTTTCCCCTGGTTTGAATGTTAGCTTGCGTGACTCAGAGGAAAGCCTCTGAGACAAACATAACTCATAAGACTCCTGCATCACCAGCTGGCCTTTGGCTGCCATGTATGATGAGAGAGCTTTGGCAGGCCATGTTCATGGCTTATTTAATAAACAGGAAGCAGAGCATGGCAGCCTGAACACACATTCCACACAGTTCCTAAGTGAGACATGTGCACGCTGGCATACAGTGGAGATTTCACAGAAGAATTCCACCTCACAGATTTATGACATTTGATGAGGCTTATCAATCAATCAATCAAATTTTATTTGTAGCCCATATTCACAAATCACAATTCGTCTCATAGGGCTTTATCATGGTGTAACATCCTCTGTCCTTAACCCTCAGCAAGAGTAAGGAAAAACTACTAAAAACCCTTTTAACAGGTAAAAATACATAGAAACCTCAGGGAGAGCCACATGTGAGGGATCCCTCTCCCAGGACGGACAGAAGTGCAATAGATGTCAGGTGTAGGAAAACATCATCAAGATTAAAGTTTTTAGCAGCATTGATGAGGGTAAACATTTTGAAGGATAACTTCAATACTATATGTCAAGCAGTCCTGCTGCAATCATAGTCTATGGTCAGCAGCCAGCAAGATCAGATGCCACTATAGTCCACAATCATTGTCCACTGCCGCTTATTAGGATCCATCATCAGCCGCCGACCTCGGTCGTGGTCCACCTTATGGTGATGGTGAGTTGGCAGAGGTCTGCTGAGAACTGAACAGTGTTTCCTAAGCCATCTTTTCTCATTTGACAGGGGCCATTGACGCCTTGTTGGGCAGAATTGTAAATTGCTCTTGCAAAACTTGTGTCCTTTGAATGGGCCCTTATGCCTTGTTGTTCATTAGATAATCTGTAAAAAGGTGTGTTCTGACTGTAAGCAAAGTACATTTTAGAGGGGGAAATGATTGCAAAAAAATCTGTGCAAAATACAACAAAATACAATACACACATTTGCACAGGGCGGCGTGCCGGGAGGAGAAAATGTAGATAGATGAATAAAGATTTGTGCATATCTGAAAACTTAGTGATGCTAGTTCAAAAACGTTTAGAGGCAATAAGGAAGGTAGGAGGGACCGTGGATAGAGGTGGAGTTATAGCTTTTAAGTTTTGAGATTATAAACTTGAAACACAAACACAGCACATGCACACTTAAAAGGTCAAATTTCCTAAAACAAATTAAAGCTTGCACAGTAACGTTAACGTTGGCTTGATAATCAGTCTAACTGGCTCCAATCTTCATACTGACAAGTAGTTTGACTAGTTCCCTTTATCATATTATTATTATGATATACAGTATATTTCAATACACAAATGTCGAAATTATAATACAAATGATTTTGTACCATTTTACCACTGTCTAATTCTGACAGATAGTCCGCAGGTACATGTGACTGATGGGAGCTCATCTCTCATCATTTAGAATCATGGCCGTATGATCATATATTGCAGGAGGTTAGGGCTGTCATTTCTCCCTGGTGAGATTTAGGGACTATAAACCACAGCACAGATGCACATATGGTATTACTTCACAGACATTCTTCATTAATGAGCTGTGGTCCAGTCCGGATGTGACTGATGTTCAGATGTAGGACTCTAATTTTATAAACAATAGAACTTATATGGAGACAAATGTAAAGAAAAAGATTGGCCTTGCATAATGATGTTGAAAAACCTTCCGGCACTCGTTCTGTGTAAGAACTAAGTGGAAAAGCCACTGATATGCATTGTCTTGAATTATGCAGGCATTTACCCAAATATCAAGGGTCTTAGGTCAATCAATCAATCAATCAATAAAATTATATTTGTATAGCCCATATTCACAAATCATAATTCGTCTCATAGGGCTTTAACATGGTGAGACATCCTCTGTCCTTAACCCTCAGCAAGAGTAAGGAAAATTTACTAAAAACCCTTTTAACAGGGTAAAAATACGTAGAAACCTCAGAGAGAGCCACATGTGAGGGATCCCTCTCCCAGGACGGACAGAAGTGCAATAGATGTCAGGTGTAGGAAAACATCATCAAGATTAAAGTTTTTAGCAGCATTGATGATGGTAAACATTTTGAAGGATAACTTCAATACTATATGTCAAGCAGGTAGGAAAGATTTTGAGCTTGACTCATACTATGGACTTAAAGTAAATTCATCTCCAGCTAAACAGCTTGACCATTCCTTTTAAGTATGTCTCTCCTGAGTCCCTCAAATTTATGAAACACAAAATTGCTGGACTACTATTGAGCAGAAAATTATTAATGAAAGTGGAAATGATCGACTGATTGATTAGGATGTAAGTTAATGTTATATTCTTTTATGGGTTTCCCTCATTACAGTTTTAGCACAATTTTGAATGTCTTCCGGCAGGGCTGAATTAGGCTTAATGAAGGTAAGGGAGGAGTGGTGAAGGTGGTGCGGGCTCATTAGTGAAGGAATGTAGGCTGAGTGATGAGGGAAGACGTGGAGGGGTGTATGCTTTCCCCTCTATTACTGCAGACATGTATGGGAGGGGGTCTGATACAGGGCAGGACTCCTGTGTGCAGAGCTGGACCAATCCTGACTCAAGTCAAACGAAAAGGCAGCAGGCTGACAAATGCTACAGCCACATGAAAACACACTGGATTAGCAGATTATACTTCTTTAGCAGAAGCCATGGCTATTGCCCTGCTGGGCTGCAGTGTTCAAGCCCTGCCGAACAATATCTGCTGCATAGCAACATCAGCTTAAGTTGCTTTAGGATGTAGAAGTCAGTGAAATTCCAGGAGGATTTACTCCAGTACTTCGTGTTCGGTCAAAAAGGACCAAAGCTTTCCAGCAGGAGAAGGATTTGGCAGCAATGTATCATGAAAGATCTGAGCCATTCTTCCAATCAGAGCAGCTGCCTTTGCCCCCTGTCAAATCCTATGTGCCAGTATGCCTAACTAACTGTCAAGCATCTCAGGCCAAGAGCTGACCTACCAGCATGAGAACAGGCAACACAATTAAGAGTGCTAATAATTAAGAGTACAGAGTATTTAACGCATGCTTTGAGCTTTGAGTCTTTGGCTCTGACCTTTCAAGTGCAGTCAAGTTTCAGGTCAAAAAGGAACGGCTCAAACATGAACTCATGTCTGCACAATACGAGGAAAAGCGCCTGCACACTGCAGAGAGCTCTATTAGATCAACCACTGCAGCATCGGGCAGCTAACATGCACTGACAGTGATGAGGTTAACTCCTAGTTGTGCTCGGAATTCTTAAAAACCTGAGATGTATTACACAGGCATTGGTGTTGCGCTGCTATCTCTGCAACAAGGTATAAACAAGGATCTCCTCCGTTCTTTTTGATTTGCTAGCTGGTAACAGTATGGCACAAGAAGCAGCCAGTGCAGGTATCCTGTGGAAAAGCTAAAATGTCCAGATGCATGTTTGCAACCTTCTTCAGACACAAACATTCGTACTTTGATCCATGTTGACCTGCAGCTAATTTAACCACCACTCGTTGCGTTTTGAACTTTTTTTCGCCACAAACGCACATGAAGGCACCATGAGTACCAGCTCTAATCAGCCTTAAGCCCATTAAGCTTGTGATGTTAGCGATTTTAAAAGACTTACTATCCCTTTAAAATCCACATCATCTCCTGTCAAGCACACTCAAGACCAGACCCAGGGTCCAAATTCCAGTCCAGAGCCCACCTGATTTTTTTATCTAATTAGCCGAGCCTATGATAAACAGTCTAACTGTGTCACTATGAAGATTAAGTAGGTACAAAGGAGGAATTCCTCAAAACCCTTCAGGCTGGAGATGAGCCATGAGGTCGGGGCTCAGTTTTTGAAACAAAAACACTGGAATTAGCACAGAGATGCTAATTAGCTGAACACAAAGTGTAGCGAACCCTTGCTGTTTTTCGGGGTACACATCTACATTCCTCTCTAAACTTTTCAGTCTTTTTAAGAACATGCTAACGAAGAAATTAGAAAAGGATTGTTAATGAGATACTGGCATGAAGGTTCCTATCGAGCCAGAGTGACGTTGAAGAACTCAAGAAAACTTTATCAAGCCTTTGAAGATTTTTTCCACATTTCAGCATTTGATTTGCTGCACAACATGATCACTCTGTTTGGAGTGTAGAAAAATCCACAGAAACAGGTACAAGATCAAGCTGTCAATATGGCTCCACAGTCAAATCTACATACCAGTCCCTCTAAAATGCAGCAATTAACCCAATCTCCACTTATCCCCATGAATAATGTCCACCCTTAAGATTTTGTGAAATCACTTCAATATTTCAGTAAATTTGACCAATCCTAGTGTTTCACCTATCATAGTTATCTCCAAACAATGAGAATGAACCGACTCCCACCTTGTTATTGGTTGGGATCTTGCAGACGTGTGTGACATGTACGTCTCACACTTACCAACCAAATTTACTGCAGAGACCCATGTTGGCCAATTCCCTGGTGTCAGTTTTTTGTGACAACATTGTTGTGGAAAGTCACTGATTGACTAAACACTTTTCTACTACAAAACAAACCTGCAGAATAGTTAAAATGCATCAAAAGGCAAGACAAATCACAAGGATCGAGGCTGCTACATTAACATCTATAATTGCTGAAAGCATCAAGATTAAAACTTTTCTTGTTATATAAATCGCTAAGGGTTAGACTCTAACCCTTAGCGATTTATATAAATAGGAAAGCATGCCTCTAACCCAGGGGTGTCCAAACTTTTTATCCTGAGGGCCACATACAGAAAAAAATGTGAAGGTCTGGGCCACTCACGCCGCCACGCCCCCCTGCCCTGGAGCTGACTGTTGACAGTGCGCCTCAATCGCGTAGCTTAGGGCGGGGGGCGTGGCGCCACCTAGTGTCAAAACTGAGTAGTACAATACAGTGGGCCATAGTCCATTACATTACAATTAATTTAGCTGACGCTTTTATCCAAAGCGATTTGCAATCAGTGTAATGTGAGACACCCCCTGTATCTAGGCAACGGAACACATTTGTGGTCATTTGATCATTATGTTTTCAAGCCCCTCCCATTCCACCCTTGCCATGTAGGAGAAGTTGGTGCTGATGCTGTGGATAGAATGTTTTTTCACAAAAAAAATATTTTTGCATGTAAAAGTAAATTATCTTGCATCAACTGTTTTGTCAAAACAAATTGAATCAGGTAGAAAAACTTATATCATACATGTTGGTGAACTTCCAACATATAAAACCATGTGATTGATGCTAGCTGAAGATTAGCCTGAATTGCTAAGAGATGTTGTTTTTTCTAAAATGTTGGCTGTGGGGTAAAGTGAGACATGTAGCACAAGTTAAGTTTAGTCTTAACCATATTTTAGTGTAATATTACATTACATATGTTTTATTTTGAATGCCTTAAACATTGTAGAAAAGCCATCAAACTACACCAGGAAGACAACCAGGGGCCAAACACCCCTCCCAGAGATGGAGAGTGCAGCCGCTGAGGTCATGCAAGGAAAGAAGTCCTTAAGAAAAGCTGGAAGGGATAGAAATATTGATAAGACAACCCTCAAAAGATTCATAAAGAAAACAGAGAATGGGAAAGTAAAATCAGTAGCCTGGGGTGCAGTAGATGAGGCAAAGAGATTATTCACAGATGAGATGGAGGAGCTGGCCAAACACTTGAAACAACTAGCTGACCAGTTCCATGGCCTTGCTCTAGTTAAGTGCTGTGAACTGGCATTTGAATACGCAGAGAAAAACAATATCCCTGTCCCTGCCAATTGGACAGAGAAACAATGTGCAGGCAAGCTAGGGTGTGCAAGAGATCACATGAATCATAATAATCATAAATGTGCCTAATTGACCTATTACAACATGTGTTGTTATGGTAGTTTTAAAGTGGAAAAGGTAAGTGGATCACTTTACCCCCTTGATTTCTCTGGTCTGTCTCTCTTTACCTCTAAGCTGGGGTAAAGTGAGACACAAGACCTCTTTTTTACAAACAATCATATTTTCACTGCCCTTTGTCCTGAAGACACTCTGATCATTTCCATTGCTAGGAAACATTCTGAATTAATAGGAAATGTGTAAATTTTACTGATATATGATTTTAGCTCGCCTAGAGGGGAGCAAATGTAAAAAATGTCTCACATTACCCCGCTCTACCCTACTCGAGGGTACAAACCCAGAACAACAAGAATCAAGAAAGTACAATTTCTTCAAAAATAGAGTAAAACTAAATAGTGCTATAAGTAACTGCCATTTCAGTGCTACTAAATTGTTAGTTAATAATTAATTGTAATTTTTTTTTTTTTTTTTTTTTTTTAATTAAAATTTTTTTGAGGCGGGCCAATTTAAAATGGATGGCGGGCCGCAGATGGCCCGCGGGCCGTAGTTTGGACACCCCTGCTCTAACCGTTAGAGGCATCCTTTCCTATTTCAGTGACAAACTAGGTGCATGTGTGTGTGTGTGTGTGTGTGTGTGTGTGTGCATTGGTCTAAATATCATTCTTTTTTTGTCAGGAAAAAAACAGTTGGACATTACATTACGGGTAGTGTTAAGTTCAATGGGTTTTAACAAGGCTTTGGGTTTAAACCAAGTCTTGGTTTAGGGGCTGGAGAAACCATTATGTATGTATTGTTTAGAAAAGGTGGGAAAGCTCTATACAACCAAATAACAGATTGGTTGCAGTTTTCATTTGCTCCAACAATTTCATTGCAAAAACTAAATTAAAAACATTGCAAAATCTGACATCAAGTCAGACAGAGTTTTAGATAGCAACAAACCCAGAAAACTCCACATCCCTGAGAGACTGACATAATAATTTAATCATAAGCACAAAGAGACACTAACTACCCTAACTACCAGTGAATGTCTGGAAACCTCAACCACTGCTGGAATGATAGATGTTGCCAAATATCTTTTGTCTCAGATGATTTGTTACAGCAGATGTTTGTGTTATTAATATTATTATTATTGTAAAAAGCTGCAGATCTTATCACCGATACTGCACTACATATTAGAAGAATTTATTGAACAAATTATTAAACGTTAACCTCATAAACAACAGCAGTAGTTGGCAACTAGGTCAAACCTCTGATTAAAATCGCCGCCAGATAATTTAGATAATTTAAATGATCATTCAATTATTAAAATAACACCATATTGGGGCGGCTGTGGCTGAGGGATAGAGCGGTTGATCCCAGTCTTCCCCATCTGCCTGCCAAGGTGTCCTTGGGCAAGATGCTGAACCCTATTCCCCCTCATAGAAAAAAAGTGCTGCTAATAAATTAAGCTATGAATGTGTGTGTGTGTGAATGGATGAATGGCAAACTGTTCTGTAAAGTACTTTGAGTGGTCATCAGGGCCATGGTTTGCTACATATAGGAGACACAATACTTTTAGCTCAATCACCAACTGGACTTAAATCATGCTTTACAGAACTTTCAAATATGTAATTGTTATAGATACTGGGGCTAGGACCCCCAACAGGATAAGACTGCAGACACACATCTGATGGTGACATCTGAAAAATACAATAAATATCTGTAATTTTTTGTCCTATCATCCCTGACAGTAATGTGTACATCTAAGTACTTCTACTTCATTTGTAAATACATAAATGCACTTTATACGCAAAGGTTTTTGAGGATGTGAAGTTGATTTCTAAAAGAACGATTTTATGCTTGTCATGCATTACTCAGGACAGGATACAATGATACTGATCTGTAGAAGCTTCAAAGTCCACAGGAAGAATATGCCCGAGAGAGATTTCATGAGAATTTTTAGAGAGGCCATAGAAGGACTCCGTACATGCAGAGTCGGCAGAGACTAGCTAAATTTAAAACTAATCTAGGAAAATACATCTTGCTCTCAAGGATTAAAAAAGGACAGATGTTGCTTTCACAGACACAAACATACTGAGATCCAGTTCTTTTTTTCTCTGCTTTATAGTTTATGTGAATACACACACCATTGTGTCTCCGTTACTGGAGCTAATTGCATTGACTTACATTCATTTCCTGGAGACCAACTCTAACCTTAACCTTAGTTTGACTTGCCTATTCCTAACCCTGACCCTAATCTTAATCTTAATATAAACCTAACCTTAAATCATGTCTTCACTTTAAACTGTAATAATTCACACTATAGGGACATTATAGGATGTGTGTACCTATAAGGAAGACAATATACAACCATATGACTGGGTTAACATATGTAGTTCCCCACAACGCGAGTCAAAACGAAACAAACACACTGGTTTTCGTGTCCATGCAGACTTATAGGTTGATTTAATGGCTGATGTGTTAATCAGTTCAAGGATCAAGAACAGTGAAGCGTCTATAGAATAAACATCTATATTGCACCGGTCGTTGCCCCGGTGTAACTCCTACTCCTCTTCAGCTTGCAGCTTTGTTTTAACCACAAACAGGGTGATGTGTCTCTCCACAGTCTGATAATGTTGACACTTCATCAAGCCCCATGTGACATGCCCTATTAAAGCAATCCTAACTAGTATAACATGGCATGACAAAATGCCATATCTTTCACATTATGGGAATGACCTGAGGCTAAAACACACCATACAGCACATGTAAGAGCATGCATGTTTGGCCAAGCCCTGTCTGTGCCAACATCAGAGTGCCATACTCCAGAATGCTATTTCACTGAGGCACACTGGGCATCCCACTCTGCTGGCTCCTTCTGTCTCACCCCCTGCTGATTTGTGCAGATTGTTCTTGGGTTTGTTTTCAACCAAAACATGAAGCAGGTGCACTGTTTCCCACGCCACCCTCTGCCCTCCATGCTCTTCTCTAAGCGGGCTTTGTCTCTCATTAATGCTAGTGGCACCAGACAACTACAGACTATGACTGGGGGTCTGCTGTAGTCCAGAAGAAATTATGATATGTCAACATTTAGCATCAACAGCTGTTAACTAACCAGTCTCACCAAGAGCTTAGGGAGTCATTGAGTTTGCATGACAAACATTATATGACAGGTTAATATGTCATCTGAGCAAAGCTATTTATTCAGGACAGACTACAGTGACTTGCTGTCAGAAAGTAATTAGCATCCTAATGTCAATAGGAAAGAAATTATCAAATTAAAAGCAAACAAAAGTGTAAGTGTTGTGTGAGAAAAACCTGGAGCGAGAAATAGTGAGTGAAGGAAAGAAGTTTGGAACTTGCAACGTTTGTGCATAATACAACAGGCTACATTGTCTAAACAAAGTCCTTCACCTAAAATAAGTCTAATGTGACATTTTTATTTCATCATTTTTATAATTATAATTATTATAATTATTATTGTTATTATTGTTATTATTGTTATTATTATTATTATTATTATTATTATTATTATTATTATTATTATTATTATTATCCATTACATGTGGGATCTAGCACTTATGTCCGCCCTGGAAGAGGGATCCTCACATGTGGCTCTCTCTGAGGTTTCTACGTTATTTGACCCTTTTTGGGTAGTTTTTCCTCACTCTTGTTGAGGGTTAGGGGAGAGGAGGTCACACCATGATAAAGCCCTATGAGAAAAAAATTGCGATTGTAAATATGGGATATACAAATAAAATGTGATTGATTGACTGATTGATTATTAAAGTGAAAGTGAAAATGCTTTTCTCTTCTGGGTGAATTTCATTGTCGTTGAAATGTTTTTTGGGGTCTAATCACTTATGGTACACATGAATTAAAGACTGGACATTTATATAATTTAAACGTAATTGTACACTTGTATTTTAGTATTTGTGCCTTGCAATATTAAATAATAAGGTTATTATTTGGATTATTGTATCAGAGTAAGCTGAAAGACAATCTTTTATTACGCTTCCATGTCAGGCCATGATTAAAACATAAACTTTTAAAAAAATGTAACTTATTATAACTTACCATAATAAAACAATATTTAACAGAACATGAAAAACACAAATCAGATGCTGCTTCACCCATATCTGGTTTCAAAGCTGTATTTTGTCAACCAACATTACAGACATAAGGATACCACTGCTTCTGGTGATGGTACTGCTGCGACTGCTACTAATAGTACTTGTACTTGCAAATGGACAGTGTATATATAGCATTTTAGTCTTAATCACCACTCAGCGCCTTCACACTTTTACATTACAAGTCACATCCAAACACATTCATTGTCATTCATATATTCTCTAACAGAGATAATACATCACACACTGCTAGCACAGCTGTCAGGGGTAATTTGGAGTTCAGTGTCTTACACAAGGACATTTCATGATTGACTAATCTAATGCCACTATCTGACTTATTTAACTGATAGTTGGGGCAACTGATAGCCTTGCAGCGCTGTATTACCATATTTAAGGTGTACATTATTTTCAACTGTATTACCTCCTTCCTCACCCACATCACCACTACTCCTGACACTACTCATTCTTTCACTGCTATTACTAGATGTTCACTCTGTGGCCATAAGTATGTGGCCACCTGAACATAAGCTATATGTGTTTGTTGGACATTCCTGCAACATGAACATAAATGTGCTGCTACAACAGCCTCCACTTCTCTGGTTTCTTTCGACCACTTATAATAAACAGGCTCCAGTAGTTTGCTCCCATTCGGGAGCGATGCAACACTGATGCTGGGTGGTTAGACTTGGCGTGCAGTTGGTGTTCCAGTTCCTCCCAAAGGTGAGGTTAGGGCTCTGTGCAGGCCAGTCAAGTTAATTGCCAGCAAATGGGGAAACCATTTCTTTACCGAGCTTTATACACAGGTGTTGTTATTGTCAAAGTAATACTGTAAGCAGTAGTAGTATATTTCCCTTCATTTAAACTAAGGGACCAAGAGCTAACCATGCACAGGCACATTTACAAAGACCCGTATTACTCCTGACATACTGCTTATATTACTCTTGACTCTTCACTGACTCACACTGCTGCTGATTTGGCCTCTCTGATTGTATCCAAAGTACACACACACACGCACACATTCACACACACGCGCGCACACACACACGCGCACACACACACACACACCCACACACAAGGTACATAGGCGACCGTGCCTCTTGTCTTCATATACTGTATAATGTGAGCCGTACATGTGTTTTATCCTCTGGCAGTGCATGTCTGTGTATGCAAGTGTGTGTAGAGCTGGATTAGGCTGAGGGAGAGTTGGGGGGTCCAGCAGCTGCACAAACAATGACAACCAGATATTAGTTACCCCACTGAGAGTGTCATCTCTCCCACACTCCAAAAGCATCAGGTCTGCACACTGCGGAGGTATGATTTCCTAAACCCATTGTTACCCTTGTCACACATAAGCCCTCATTGGGAGGATTACCTCCAATCATAAAAAATGATACATAACCTGAACCATCTGCCACCTTTAGACAGACAATTAAAGGTCTGACTTGAGGAAACTGTTGGGTATTGGTCTAGACCCTCATTTGTCTGAAGCAGAGGCACCATTACACCAAAACATGATACAGCTGAGAGTTGAGTTTAAGCAGAACAGGGCAGAAGAGCTGGACACTGTATACCCGCAGCAATATATTGACCATTACGGACATAACTACATAGTAATACTTCTTTAATCAGCAGCACTATGCAGCTGTGCATGCAATCCTTGGTAAAGAAAATGGGACATGACAAAAAATGCACTTCTCGTCTGACCTACCTTGCTCTGTGAAGACGCATCCGAACACAAAACCAACAGACAGGCGAACAAGTTTGTGTATCTCCACATTTTCTCTCTGGTCTCTCTCTGTAGCGTGAAGAGCACAAATCCAAAGCGCCAGTCACTGCATTCAGTCCATATGACGAAGAAGCGCGCCTACATCAACTCCATCTCCACCAGTCTGAGTCCGTCTGTCTGCATGTAAGGATGCTGTGTGAGCGTGTGCGTGCGGTGTGTTTGTGTGCGTGCGCCCTGTCTCCACCCGCGCGCTATGACTACAGTGAGCACCGTGTCCAACAGTGATGGGAGGGGTCTACTCACACGCACATGCACACATTCGCACGAACACACGCACACAAACAAACACACACACACACACAAATGTTTGTACATCTATTTGAGCGAGGACACTAATTGACAGAATACATTCCCTAAGCCCCTTTACCTAATATTAACCATCCTAACTAAATGCCTAGCCCTTACCATAACCTAAACCTGATTCCAACCCCAAAACCTAGTCTTAACCCTCAAACCGCCCAATGAAAAAGTGAGGACTGGTCAAAATGTCCTCACTCTGCTGGGTCGGTGCTTAAAATGGTCCTCACAAAGATATGAGTACAGGTAACACACACGCACAGACACATACACACCGTCTCGGTTTGAAAAGTACAACTAGCCTACATAACAACACCAATAATATTTACAACAAGATTGGTTTATGATTGGATGTTGATGTAAATACAATGTAATCTATGTATTTACACTTTGGATAGTCTCACTGTGAGTTTGACGTCAAACTGAATTCGTTGTTTCAGAACAGCAATACCCGCTGCAGAAAACCCGAAGGCCTTTTGGCGCCATCAGCTGGCCAATTACTACCCTACAACAGTTGTTCCAATTTAGCGACTTTTTTGCTAAATCTTGCGACTTTCCAAACCCTCATAGCGACTTTTTTTGTCAAAAGCTACTAGCGACAAATCTAGCGACTTTTTCCGGTGATATTGGAGACTTTCTGGTGTTTTGGAAACTGACGTGAAAGCCCGTATCGTTCTGCAGTTACTGTCCTCAACGAGCAGCGGGTGCTGCCGTGAGCCCCTCCGCTGTCCCAACGCACTAGCAGGAGTCCTGCAGTCAGGGCAGAGAGGAGACCCACACTCCGCGTCCTCCAGACTGCTAATGAATCGCGCATGCGCAAAGCCACCGCTGATCCTGCCCTGGCTTACAGAGAGGGATGTATCTTCACTGTCACTGGAAAATATGAGTCATGAGTCATTGAAATCAGTCTCTTCATCAATGCAGAGTCCACATCTCCCGTGTGGAACGTGGTGGAACTGAACCCTTTCAGGGCCCTGAAAACTAAACCAAAATTTAAGAAGAAAAAAAAAATAACTCTGCCAGAGTGTCTCTTTTGCCCGGATAAAGGTGGAGGGTTGGACCTAGAGCTAGAAGTTCCACCCCACATACCAGCCTTTTGATTAAATTTTAATATTCTAACATTTAACAATACAGGACAAAATCGATTTATGTATGTGGGTGTAGATACAGCATTGAAGCCATGAAGTTATTTTGAGAAATGATGGTCTATTTCAATGGCAAGATAAAAAAAATAAAAAAAGAATCAACAGAAGAATACGGAAGCGTATTGCATTCACTTTCATTTTTTATTTTTTGGGGCATTTGTCTCGGAATTTCCGAGATAATTATCCCAGAAAAACAGAATATTTTTTTGGTGAAGTGAATGTAATACGCTTCTGTAGCAGAAAGCTTAAGTTCTAAACATATTTAGGTTTTTTTTTTTTCTCACTTTCTGTTCATCCTATAGCGACCATTACATTATGCAAATTAGGCGATGACATCATTTAGCGACATCTAGCGACTTTTAGGACAGCCAATAGCTACTTTCCTTACTGAGGAGTTGGCAACACTGAGCCTTATTCATTATTCGTGTGCAAGTCACTCCCAGCCACACATACAAACACAGTCACAAGACCACGACGTTGCAATTACAACTTTATTAACATCACACACACTGTATCAGCAAACAAACACAACCATGGACAATTTTCTGATTCGTAAAAGTGATGCGCCAGTTGCGAAGAAGCCAAAGCTTTGCAAATATGACGAGAGCTATTTGCAGTTTGGTTTCACCGTCACTGGCACGACTGAGCAACGTCCTCAGTGTGTTTTGTGTGCCGAGGTGCCGCAGGATTATGTGCACCGCAGGATGATGTGCGCCGCACGATCCTCACCGCACATCATGAGTTCAGTCTCTTCATTGATGCAGAGTCCACATCGTGATGCATCTAAGAATCTAGACATTTCCAGACCTCTAGTGTGGAACGTGGTGAAACTGAACCCTTTCAGGACCCTGAAAAAAAACAAAAAAAACTTGCTCTGCCAGAGTGTCTCTTTTGGCTCATTTAGCTGGTGAAGGATGAAGTGCGCCGCACAATGATGTGCGGTGATGATGTGCGCCACACGATGATGTGCGCCACAGGATGATGTGCGCCCCAGGATGATGTGCGCTGCGGATGAAAGGGTTCAGTTTCACCACGTTCCACACTAGAGGTGTCATCCTGTGGCGCACGTGCGGCGCATGTGCGGCGCACTTCATCCTGCAGCGCACGTGCGGCGCACTTCATCCTGCGGCGCACATCCTCCTGCGGCGCACATCATCCCCTGGGGCGCACATCAGCGCACATCATCTTGCGGCGCACTTCATCCTGCGGCTTGCGACGCAATTCATCCTGCGGTGCACATCATCGGCGCACTTCGTCCTGCGGCGCACATCGTCCTGCTGCGCACATCATCCTGCGGGCACATCAAAGGAGGAGGGTTGGACCTAGAGCTAGAAGTTCCACCCAACATAACAGCCTTTTGATTAAATTTGATATTCTAACATTTAACAATACAGGACAAAATCGATTTTGAGAAATGATGGCCTATTTCAATGGCAAGATAAAAAAAAAGAAAAGAATCACCAGAAGAATACGGAAGCATATTGCATTCACTTTTATTTTTAATTTTTTTGAGCATTTGTCTCGGAATTTCCTAGATAATTATCCCAGAAAAACTGAATAATTTTTTTGTGAAGTGAATGTAATACGCTTCTGCGGAAGAAAGCCTATTTTAAGTTCTAAACATATTTAGGGTGTTTCTTTCTCACTTTCTGTACGTCCTATAGCGACCATTACATTATGCAAATTAGGCGATGACGTCATTTAGTGACATCTAGCGACTTTTAGGACAGCCAATAGCTCCTTTCCTTACTGAGGAGTTGGCAACACTGCCCTACAATTCTTAAGGCCGTTCACAGGTCGCTCAGTGTGAAAACCGATGAGATGTGAGGACCTCAAGATCAGGCAGTGAACACCGCTGCACTCACTCATACGTTTTGTGTTCATCAGTTCATATTGTGCTGCAGTGTAGATCCTAACCTGGTCTAAACTATGCCTACATTTGCACCAAGCAGCAAACACACAAGTTTAGAGCCCCCACATGGGAATTTCTTGCTATGGAGGAACGGTGAAGGCTGTAGAGACACCTGCAGGACAGCAGGAGAAGTACACTAAACTTCACCAGTCTCGACAGCAGCAGTCTTCTGTCTGCATGTTTTCTATCATATATAATTAAATGCCTAAAATGAAATCATACTGATGTGGCGTTACTACATATGGTGATTTAATCAGATGTGATAAAGAACAATTAGCAGCAGGGAAAACACAAGTACCACAATAACTTTTGCACTTGAGTAAAAGTAAGTAAGCAGTTGATTTAAATTATCAAAACCAAAAGTATTTGCAGAGTGTATTCTATTCCATAATGCAACAGTCTGAGTCTTGGCAGTGACCTGCTCTGAATCCATGTCAGGTGTCTCTTCAACACTGCAGCTGGTTGGGTCCAATGTTTAACCGGCCTAGTCTGATTGGATTAGTTTACCTTTCATTTTTGATTACCGATACAAAATTGAAAAAATATATAAAAATAATGATGTGTCACAAAATGCGTTGTAAATATGTCGGCTGGTTTGAGTAGAAATATATTTGCTGATATACAGTGCCTTGCATAAGTATTCACCCCCCTTGGACTTTTTCCCATTATGTACTGTTACTAACTGGAATTCAAATAGACTTAAATAAACTTTTTCCCGTTTGATCAACAAAACATGCATAGTACTTTGGAGGTGCAAAATACATTTTATTGTGACACAAACAACAATGAGAACAAAAAAGTTGACATCTGTTGGGTGCATAAGTATTCACCCCCCTGTGTCAATACTTGGTAGAACCCCCTTTCGCTGCAATTACAGCTGCAAGTCTTTTGGGGTATGTCTCTACCAGCTTTGCACATCTAGAGATGGAAAGGTTTGTCCATTCTTCTTGGCAAAAAAGATGAAGCTCAGTCAGATTGGATGGAGACCGTCTGTGAACCGCAATCTTCAAGTCTTGCCATAGATTCTCTATTGGATTGAGGTCTGGGCTTTGACTGGGCCATTTTAAGACATTAACATTCTTTAATCCAAACCATTCCTTTGTAGCTCTGGCTGTATGTTTAGGGTCATTGTCCTGCTGGAAGATGAACCTCCGCCCCAGTCTCAAGTCTTTTTCAGACTGCATCAGATTTTCTTCAAGGATTTCCCTGTATTTGGCTCCATCCATCTTTCCCTCTATTCTGACCATTTTCCCTGTACCTGCTGAAGAGAAGCATCCCCACAGCATGATGCTACCACCACCATGTTTCACTGTTGGGATGGTGTGCTCAGGGTGATGGGCAGTGTTGGGTTTTCGCCACATATAGCGTTTTGCATTGAGGCCAAAAAGTTCAATTTCGGTCTCATCTGACCAGAGCACCTTCTTCCACATGTTTGCTGTGTCTCCCACATGGCTTCTGGCAAACTCCAAACGGGATTTTTTATGGATCCCTTTCAACAATGGCTTTCTTCTTGCCACTCTTCCATAAAGGCCAGATTTGTGGAGTAGACGACTAATAGTTGTCCTGTGGACAGATTCTCCCACCTCAGCTGTGGATCTCTGCAACTCCTCCAGAGTAACCATGGGCCTCCTGGTTGCTTCTCTGATTAATTTTCTCCTTGTCCGACTCTTCAGTTTGGGTGGACGGCCTCCTCTTGGTAGGTTTGCGGTTGTGCCATATTCTTTCCATTTTCTTATGATGGATTTTATGGTGCTCAGAGAGATGTTCAAAGCTCTGGATATTTTTTTATAACCTAACGCTGCTTCATATTTCTCCACAACTTTATCCCTAACCTGTTTGGTGAGCTCCTTGGTCTTCATGATGCTGTTTGTTCAGTAATGATCTCCAACAAACTCTGAGTCCGTCACAGAACAGGTGTATTTATACTGAGATTAAATTGCAGACAGGTGGACCCTATTTACTAATTATGTGACTTGCAAATGTGACTTGTGAATGCAATTGGTCGCACCAGATCTTTGTTAGGGGTTTCACAGTAAAGGGGGTGAATACATATGCACTCAACACTTTTCAGATTTTTATTTGTAAATAATTGTGAAATCCATGTAACATTTCCCCCCACTTCCAAATGATGCAGTATTTTGTGTTGGTCCATTACATAAACTCACGATGAAATAAATTTTAATCTGTGGTTATAGCATGACAAAATGTAGAAAAGTCCAAAGGGGGTGAATACTTATGCAAGGCACTGTATGTAGTGGAGTAAAAGTAAAATGTCCTCAAAAATACATTTACTGGAAAAAGTACAGTTACTTAATAACATACTGCAGTAACATACTGAATTTACTTCATTACATCCCACCACTGCCTTTAATTCTGACTTCCGAATTTAATTGGTCAAACAGTGTAGAGACATTTAAGCAATTTGTCGCAGTGCAATACGTCGTCATTGTCAGCAGATGTTTATGTAAGTATTATAGGTCAATGTGTAAGAGATATTATTTTATTTTATGTGAAACGGCAGGCTGGACAGTGCCGTAAGCAAATTTACCCATGGGGACAATAAAGTATCAGACAAATAAAGACATATAAAAATCTCTCTTATTAAATCTTATCTTAGCATCAATCAAATTTAATATTATAGACCATATTCACAAATCACAATTTGTCTCATAGGGCTTCAACAAGGTGCCAAATCCTTTGTACTTAACCCTCAACAAGTGTAAGGAAAAACTAACCCCAAAAATACTGTTAACAGGAGAAAAATACTTAAAAACTTTAAAGAGCCACATGTGAGGGAGAAGTGCAATCCACGTGTAACTGAGAACATCAGCAAAATAACTGTATTTACAACATTGATTAGAAGAAGCAGTTTGTAACAAAACAGAAAAGTGTGTACATTTTTTAAGTATTTGTACATTAGAAAAGGTCTGATAGAAATGAAGGGAACTGTCAGTAATGGTATATGAGGCATATTGTATGGAAGTAGTTTTGTTGTAATCATAGTCCACAATCAGCCGCCACCACGATCTCTGATTCGCAATTGAGTCAGTAACATGTATTGATGAGATATTAATGTCTTTAATGTGATAAAGAGGGAGAAGAGGAAAAATAAGCTCCGTGTGTCATGGGTCCCCTGACCTCCAGGTCTAAGACAAGCCTGGACCGGCTCTAATAAGCTTTATCGTAAAGGAAGGTTTTAAACCTACTCTTAAACATATGGTGTCTGCCTCCTGAACTGAGAGTGGGAGATGATTCCACAGCAGAGGAGCTTGATGCTGAAAGCTCTGGATCCTACTCTACTTTTAGAGACTTTAGGGACGACAAGTAAGTTCAGTAAAGTTGGCAAGATATTCACAGATTCGGACTTCCCGGATCAAACGTCATAAGCGAAACGTTGTTAAAGCACAAACGCTGCATAATTCACACCGTAGTAAGGTAGACAGCGGGCTACAGGCCAGTTTTCGTCACTATGAGTCGTCCTCCGTGATGGACACAGAACATTGGTGTCTACGTACAGCTTGCTGAGAAACGGACCGTCTACAAAGTGCAACACCGAAAAGAGATATTACAAAAATATTCAATAACCACACTGTAATACTGTATATTCTCACCAAAATCACGTCACAGGTCCAGGGAGTCCTGCTGACTATGCTACAGTACAAAGTACAAAAAATTTAATTTATCATACTTTTGGAAATATTTGTTATGAAGATTATTCAATAACTTCACTGTAATAGTGTACATTTTCACCAAAATCACATAACATGTCAAGGGAGTCCTGCTGGCTATGCTACATCACTAAGTTTAGGGAAATGTGGTTTTGTTTAATATTGGGAAATATTTGTTATGAATATTATTTAATAACTTCGGTCTAATACTGTATATTGGCACCAAAATCACGTCACAGATTCAGGGAGTCCGGCTGACTATGCTACAGTACTAACTTTGGGAAAAAGTGATTTTGTATAATTTTGGGCCTGTAGCCAGTTGTCCACATCACTACGGTGGTAATTATGCAGCGTTTGTGCTTTAACAACGTTTCGCTTATGACTTATTGATCCAGGAATTCCGAATCTGTGAATATATTGCCAACTTTACTGAACTCGACAAGTTGGCTAAGCCTGAATTCTGGGAGCACAGTCCTTTAGTGGATTGATAAGGCACTATCAGCTCTTTGAGGTATGATGGTGCCATATTAGTAAGGGTCTTGAAGTGAGGAGGATAATAAAAATAAATCTATTCTAGGTTTAACAGGAAGCCAGTGTAGTGCAGCTAATACAGGAGAAATGGGTTTTCCTGGTTCTTGTCAGGACACGTGCACAATCAAACGTGGTGACATAATATAGTCAGCTCATCTTATCTCCTCATATCTGACAGATAGAGAAAGGTGGGTACAAACAGAACAGTGTAACTTCATGGAATCTGTATTTCTGCAGGGTCAACCCTGTCAGTTGACATGATTTCTTACTGGTCTAACTTCACTGAATCTGTTCTCCTGATTTCTATAGATCATTTGTGGTTCTGCCCCCGGCACCTGGCTTGAGGTTAATACACTGTATGACCACCAGGGAGCAGCACTGACGCTGTTCAACTATTTCTCAGTGAAGACTCTTCGGTGAAACCTGCTGCTCTTAGCGAACACGTTCTGTTCCCGTTCATATTAGCGTGGAAGTACCAGAGGCTAACGATTGGATTAGCATTAGCTTTTTAGCTTCGGGTAAAGGGCTGATCTTCAGATTCAGGACGGGGCCTGATTGGGTTGAGGGTTCGACACTACACATCCCATAATGCTACAGGGCAAAATTACGTAATCTCTGTTGTGTGTTTGTGATACCTTCAGGGCATGTGGGATTAACTGAAAGTGTTATATTAGGCGAAATCATTACAGTAACACCAGTTTGTGTTTGTTGGACATTTGGAATTAAGCTCTAAACGATGAAAATGAGAAAATCATTTTTAAATTGAATGATTTATATCATAGAACAAGTCCCTTTTAACAGCCCCCTTTTTATATAATCAAATGACAAGTAAAAGACACAACAAGGTATTAAATGCTATATATTCCCAAATGTTTTTGGAACTTACATTTAATATTTGGTTGAACAACTTTTTTTAATAAGTGCATCAAGC
Organism: Pleuronectes platessa; assembly: GCF_947347685.1. NCBI lineage: Eukaryota > Metazoa > Chordata > Actinopteri > Pleuronectiformes > Pleuronectidae > Pleuronectes > Pleuronectes platessa. The sequence goes on from NC_070629.1 coordinate 2,934,599, forward strand.
GTGTGCCCATTGACGTCAGCAAAGTTTCTCCAATCTCTCACCTTTTTATACTTTAGTCTTTATTACTTCTATGCACATATTCAAAACAAACATAGAATACAATTTGATCATTTAACAGTTTGTACTATAGTCACCATATCACAATATTAATGATATGCTAATCATCCATATTCATCATCAATGATCTGTAATAATGTTTCAGAAGCTGCCATGAAAGCACCTCCATCGAGGCTCACTGATGAAATGGTCAGTTCCGGATCATGAGCAGATTCTTTCTGTCTCCACACTTTTCTTTCATTCACTTTACTAGAGCTTCATCTTGGGCTCATCAGTTTATTGAAGAGCTTTCTGTAGTTCTGGGGTCTACTGTATATTTCTGCTCCCATAGTCCTTCTCACCCCTGCTCTTAGGAGGTTGACGCTGATGCTACTGACTTTTCTTCCTAACTCCCAATGTTTCTGTAATTGCTGTTGTTGTCCTTGGTCCGACCTGTTAGATGTCCATTGCTCAGTTCACCAGTCATCTCTGTCTTTTACAGGACATTTCAAATTGTTTCAGTGGTTATGTCTAATGATGGTTTAATTGATCTAATCACTCTTTCTCTGCTGCTGAATGTCTCCGTTTTTCAACTATAGACATCAACCTGCTCTCAATGATGTTTTATAATTTTTAACCATTTACACAGTTTTCAGGGGTGAAACCCAAGATCAGAACCAAGAGCTGACATTTTGGTCTTTTTAAGATTTAAATTATTAACGGAAAAGGCATCACATGGGCAACAAGGCACATGTGTAAATGTTGCGATGTTTCTGCTCATTTGAACAATGGGTCTCAAATTAAATGTGTTAAGTTGTTCAACACAGGCTTAAATATCAGGAAATAATAGCTGAAACTCTCAACTCTTCTCATGTTCATCTTTCCATCTTAAACATATAAATGATAAATAAAACAATATTGTTATTCTTTGATGTGCTCTGCTATATGCTGCATCTAGCAGCTCTTCTGTCACCCTAGGAGAGGGATAAATCACATTCAATTAATCAAATTGTATGTGTGTAGCCCATATTCCCAAATCACAATTTGTCTCATTGGGATCCCACAAACGTCACTCTCTCTGAGATGTTTTTCCCCTTTATTTATTTATGGTTCTTTTTTCTTACTTATGTGCAGAGGATGTTGCACCTTGTTAAACCCTTTGAGGCAAATTATGTGCTGTGAATATAGGCTATAGAAAAAACATTTTTATTTGATGGAATCTGACTAATGGAGGGGGCTATAGTCTACACTGTAGGCCTATTACACATAGATAGCTCTACTTGAAACAATTCTAATTGTATTAAAAACAGTCTTTCACAGTTCAGGGTCAGTTTTTGTGGAGGGGTGAGGCTATTTTCTATTTTTGGTCTGTGTGTATGATAAATTAATTATATTATTTGTTAATTGCGCATGGATTCAACTCTCCATCTATAAGAGGGAGATTGTGTCTTTAATACTTTGCCTCACTTCCTCTGAAGTTTGAACATCAGTCCGGCCATGAGTCAGTTTTCTAATTGGAAGCCACTATCCTCCACCGTTCTGGCAGGCCATGAACGCACCATCCCTGGGGGTGTGGATCCAGTTACTCCCCGCTGACTGAAGCAGGGGACGGCGGTCGGAGGAGTGAGCCATCCAGGCTGAGGAGAGACAAAGCAGCGCCAGCACGAATCACCTCAGACTGCACCATCTTCATCATCATCATCATCTTCACCAGCACCACCACCACTGTCACCTCAGCAGCAGCAGTGTGCAGGTTTCCCGCGGTGTTGAGAGGCGACGTCGGGCTGACTCGGGATCAGCCCATGCAGGAGGATGGAGATAGAGAAGAGGACGAATGGGTTCGACTACCCGGAAAGAAACAACACCAAGTCCGTCAACGGTAGGCTAACACGCCCCGGAGCATGGTCCTGCATGTTCACACTCACACACTCACACACAGCACCGTGTATCCTGTGCAACACACCGCTGCTGTCCGTGAGTGGATCATTTCTGTCCTCACCTCCAACCAGTGCGACCATTAGTGCTGCCTGAGGTTTCACAGGCACGTCAACGCACCTTCTCCAAACTGTAGGCTACATACCTGCAGAAATAAGCCCCAGGCTGTGTCATCAGCAAATAACCTTAACGTGCTCAACTTTACTTTACTGCCGGTCACACAAGGGAAATCACCTGCAGTAATCACAGAGCGCATTTTGATCCAACTTGTGAAGTTTGATTTGTCTCCTTGTTTTGTTTAAGTGGGAGTTATCCAACACTGCTGTGTGTGTGTGTTTGTCAGTCTGTGAGTTAGTGTGTGCGAGAGAGTGCTGGACTCACTGGGAACAGAGGTCGGAATGTTTTTATTTGGAGGTGGTCAGTCAGGCTCGAGGAGATCGTAAAAGGTGAACTTTTGAACTTTGAGAACGCCCTGAAGCCATTAGTGTTTCAGTTCCCAAAATCCGGTGCTGCCTGCGCTGCACAGGATGGAGGAGACGGAGGGAGGAGAGAGGAAGGGAGAGGACAGTAAGACGAGATGCACGGTTCATATGGCTGACGTTCAGCCTGATCTGTGGCCTGTTCATCCCACAGTCTTCAGATCAGAATACCTGGAGGTGGAGACCACTCATAGCTCGATCCTCGTGTCATTTGTTAAGGCTTATTATTTCGTCATATGGTCCATACGGACCGGGTCCAGGCCCCAACCCGTCCCCGCACTGGGCCACCTCCCAGCGGCCAGGCCGGCATACTGCACATATACGGGCGACTGAAGATTTATTGACATTTCCAAGATTAAAATTGCAAAGTGTTCTCTGCTTGGTAGATGTGTGTGTGTCACATGCGTGTAGATAAGGTGACTTCATGAGCTCAGTTAAAAAGATACATGAAGGCCCATAAGAATGGGATTGATATGTCCTGTCCAAAGGTTCTGCTCTGTGATAGAGCTCTGTGAGGTTTTTGCAAACAGCATTTTAGCAATTGTGAAATCAATAAATAGGTGATAATGATAACAGTAAGTACCTAAGAGTGTTTATTAAATATCTATTCGTATAAATGCATAGAACTTCCTGCTTATCTGCAGCAACAGCTGATTTTTATAGCAACATATAGCTCAGATTTTTTGGGGGGATTAATTGATTAGTCAATTAGGGCAAATTTATCATCAGCAGTCACCAATAATTATACCCTAAATCATTTAAAGTAATGTATCAAGTAAAAAACGTTGACATTCACTGGGTCCAGCTTCATAAATGTGACAGATTTTCAAAACACTTGAAGACATCCTCACCAGGCTTCTGGGAAATCTCACAATTCTTTAAAAAAATAATCATGACATTTAATAGAACATACAATTAATGGATAAATCAAAATTCAATACTCAACAGATTTATATATAATGAAAATAATTGTCAGTTGAAGTCATTCTGACCTTAAAATAACTATTATAATAATGTATCATGTTTTCTCTATTTCATGCTAAAAGAGTATAAAGCAAATTCACAGATAACATAAATGTACATATAAATACAGATACATGAATGAATAAACCAACACTGAATATGTTTGGGAATAATATATAAGCCCTTGATCAGGATTAAATTTTGAAATCATCAGTTTTATAATGGGCAGTTTGGGCAAGACTGATAAAATAAGATTCACAAAATTTAAAGCATTTTATCAATTAAAACATTGTCCTGAACAGGGTTCTTGTAATATTCTTGTCGCACTTTCATCATTATCTTTATTTAATAGTACACAGAATAATACTATCAAGAAGGTCTTTTAAATAATGTGTAGTTGCTTTAGTTGAAATAATAGTTATTTTGACAGTTAATTAATCTCTTAACTTTAAAATGTTTGGTCGGGGAAAAAAAAGGTTCCATTTTCATAAAGAAAATACAGGTGTAAGTAGATTCATGGATCAGGTCACAATAATGTTTAGTTGCCACGTTAGAGGATAGGCAGATGTTACAGATGTTAAAGTCCAGCTGGTTAACCCATGACTGATTGGTAAAAAGTGTTGACTGTCGAAGCTTTTTATCAACTCACATTGTTGTAGAAACAAAGGAGCTGAACCCTCCTTCAGCCCCTGGATGACATAACCACATTTGAAGAACACACTCAATTTGCATTGATCTTTGAATTGACCAGGAATTTGGTTGTCCCTCCCACTCTCTGCTCAGTGAAGTATCCTTTTTTTAATGTAATTCAACTCACTGGGCGAAGAAGTAGAGAGAAGAAGGAAGACAGGTTGTGTGGGTGGAAGGGGGTTGTGTGTTTGTGTGGATCCATGTTTGGGCCTTGGGGGTTTGCAGGCTGGCACATTGGGGTAGATGGGCTGAAAGAAAGTGCCTTGTCAGCCTCTGTTCTGGTGTGTGTGGGGGGATCTGTCCTGTCCCTCGGGGCAGGGTGAAGGGGACGGCTGACAATGGGTGGGGCAGGGACAGGATGCGAAACCCCCCAGTGTGACGCTTGAATGATAAGCCAGAAGGAGTACAGTAGAGGAGGAGGGGCTGGTGTTGGTTAGTGGAAGAGGGAAACTGGGGGGGGGGGGGGACACGGGCAGATGTGATCCATCATGTCATGTTTTCTTTTATTTCTTAACTTGTTTCTTAACTTGGCTTCCTCTGCTATCATTAGATCTATTTCAACAGCAGCCATGACACGAGCTGCTCCTCACCTCACAGACACACACACAGTGAGATTTAAACAGAGCTTTCTGTTCTTACATGAGTGTTTTGTGGATAAGAATACATTTAAATGGATAAGAATAAAAGTAATCTAAACTGAAGAAGTGGACACGGGCCTTGATGCTTTGTTACTGTAACAGTAACAAAAATCCCCAAATAAAATATGCAGTGAATGATTCTTTACTCTCAGAATATTACCGAAAGATTGAGTTAATCTCTTTTTATATTCAACACAACAAATTAGTGCTTCATTTAAGATGTAACATTATTAAAGTAAAAATAAAACAATATGTCAAAGCAGATGCTGATGAATTGAAAGTCCTTCTCATCTAGTAACTTATAGCTGCAGCTCTTCAATGATTAATTGGGGAAATAAAACTAGATTTTGGAGACCATGACTTGATATCTATAAATCTACTATTTTGAGTGAATTTGGTTAGTAATTTAGTAAGTATCAGATTTTCTGATTTAGGGCCTGTAAATAAGTAAATAAGGAAAGTAAGGAAATCCAGCAGAGGTAAGATAACCAAAATGATGCATACTTTGGGTGCTTATGTTTTCTGTAAGGGCCTGAATTTGATTAAGCATTCCATAAAATATCTGTTATTTAGTTCAGGTGCTAAATGTTATTACAACTAATTTACTTAAACTTAAATTCCATCGAAACAACAGACAGATACTGACGAGGCCTGTTACAATGATTTTTTTTTAACTGGAGAGTGAAGGATATTATTTCACTAAATGTTGTAAAACAAGGAGGTTCCTTTTAGGGCATTCCAAGATAATTTAAGCAGATGGAAGAAAATGCTCACCCATGTTGATTAGCATTTCAAACAAGGTGATTCATCTCACAACAAGCTCCACAAGAGATGTTTTTTTTCTTCTCCATTTTAAAGGCTTAATATTGATGAATGAAGGGATTTTAGTAAGTCGTCAGCATGAAGGCCTGCAGACAAAAATAAAAGACTGGAGCCTGATTGTTCGACCTTGTATTGAAAAGGAGAACAGGCCAAAGTAATTATTTAGGATTATATTATAATTTTGCATAGGGCTTAAAACAATGCTGACATATTGTTCTGTTATTTTTTTTATACCACTTGCTGAATAAATTCAACGAAATAACACAGTAAAGTAGATTTTGAATTGACAGATGTAGTGGTCATAGAGGATTGGTAAAAACAGCTATTTGAGTTTTTGAATAATGAATGATGAAATATTAACTCAAAGCATTTCAAGATGTTGCTTAAAATATTTTTTATATATTCTTTTTTTAAAACAACTTCATATATGCCGTTGTACTAATTGTTTATCAGGCCAATATTCGTTATTATTAGTTATTATTATGAACTTTTTTTTTTAAGTGTCAAGTTTTGTATATATTTGTTTGTGTATGTATGTGTTTTATCTCCATGAAAATAATTAATTCGTTTTTACCCCTATTTAAAGACATGCACATTTAAGTTATTACGGTTTTAGCTTTTCATTAAGACACACACAAGGCATCTAGTGCACTGTCCATCCTGGGAGAGGGATCCCTCACATGAGGCTCTCTCTGAGGTTTCTATGTTTTTTCCCCAGTTAAAAGGTTTTTGGGTAGTTTTTCCTTACTCTTGTTGAGGTTGAAGGACAATGGATGTTGCACCTTGTAAAAGCCCTATAGATATACTAATGTGGCTTTAGGGAGACCAGAGAATGCATTCAAAGACCAGGGAATGTAGGTGAATTTAAATTATGGGATCATTGTAAGGTGAGGACTGAGTGTGAGGAATGAGGTTGTCTTCTGTCTGAGAGGTCTGGAGGCTGAATGTCCTTGATCCCGATGTGCCTGTTTCCAGGCAACACACATGTATGTGGTCACAATGAAGATGGTCAGATGATGATGCAACATCAATGACAGAAAGGCAGCATAGCCATTCATGCGCAACACAGCAGAACAGGGCGCACGCAGCACAGTATAGTATAGCACGGCACAGCAGTTTTCATCCTGTTCTTTTGATCGTATTCAAATAGTCAGGTCACTTAAAAGTGTCACTGTCATTATAAATATTGGATTAAAAGCTATGTCCAAACTGAGAGGTCGATAAGAACTATGTTTACTACTCAGTAAATGGCCAGTGCTCTGTTTAGTTTGTCCATTACAAATTGGATCTCAAGAAATCGCTTAAATTTACAAATTTTGGCATTTTGAGTGTCAAATTTACTACCGTTAAAAAGTATCATTTAATTAAATCACAAAGCAGTCAAATATGAGAATTCTATCATCATCACATTTTGTAGCTGCCCATAACGAAAATATGTTACATATATAAATATTTTCAAGGTATATAACATTTTGCCATTTTTGCTAGAAAATGACTTATAGTTTATAGAGAAAAGTCCAGATCCAATTCTCTTTTGATTGACTAATTGTTTGATTGACCTAACAGAATGTCGCTTATGGGTAAAAAAAAGTAAGAGTTTGTTGTTGCGTGAGCGACACATGGGGGAGGTGGGAGTGAGCGCTATGGGAAAGGTGACCAGGGTCAGTGGGATGTTGCTCTTGAAGCATTAATGGCCCGCTCTCTGCTGACCTCCATGTAACCCAGGAAAGTATTTACAGCCTCCACTTGATCCATGAGCTACAGGCTGGGATGGCAGTAAGGCCGCTCTCTGAGATGTTTGTTAGCTCCATCCTGGCATAACCTGAGGCGCTAACAGCTGCTGATGAGCAGCGGGGGAGGATTGGGGAAGAAGAAGCTCAATGCCATAAACCATATTTTTAGGGGAACTGTATTCTAGTAAGTATGGGGGACAGCTGGTACAGTGACACTGGTTGTCTGCAGGCCACGTTTTTGTCAGGCCTCTGCGATATTCAACACGTACCCTAGCCAGAGGTCATAAACGTCTTCAATTTGAGTTTGAATTTGGGTGGAGGATGAGTTTACAGGCAGCTGTAAAACACTGAACTTGCTATGTAGAGCAGGGATGACTTTTCTATAAAACTGCAGGGCTGAAGGATGCAGTTGTTGCGGGGTTGTAAAAGAGCAGCTGAGCCATTTCAGTTTAGAAACGCTATTTCCATTTTAGAGGGTAGAATGGGGTCTCCTGTAAGTAGTCGTAACAGTTAGGTGTCATCCTACGTTTGACATCTGACATTTGAATAAGGGAAGAAACTCACAGGTGATTTGTGTGAAGAGAAGGTGCAGGGGTTTGACAGCAGAGGTATTTCCATGCCGAGAAGATAGGAAAGGGTTGAAGACAATTGGCTGCTGAAGCACAGTCCTTAAATCCCCAATGATCATATCACAGTCAACAGAAAAGACACACAGAGCTGTGTATATTGACTCTTCTAACAGGGATGTGCTAAACCGTTACTGTTCTCATTACATACACAAACACACTGTGAGGAGCAAACATTTCCTGCATTGCTCACTTGAGTTCAAGTTTTGAATTGCAGGACTTAATGCTGGAGAGCTAGGACTGCACCTAAAAAATATCTCATGTCTTCCAGTATTTTTCGTGATGTCCACTAATCGTTAATTCTGTAAAATGTCAGAAGATAGTCAAAAGTGTCTCATCACATTTTGTGCAAGTGGTACAGCAGGCCGAGTTAGAAAGTTACGTATTAATTCCGTGCGAAGATCACGCGATCATGTTTACAACATCCTGACACCTCTGTCAGCTCATATCACCACAACTCTCTTGACATCTTTGTCTGTGTCTTCTATATGTATGTATGTGTGAGTGGGGGGTAGAATTGCAGCAGCAGAATCTGTAGCAACTAAAGTGAACTCAAATGGATACATTGTGAAAAAAACAAAACATAAACAGTATAGGTATACTCTACTACTATATCATGCACTGAATAGTAGTAAAATAAATTGTTGCGGTTTTGCCTGAACGTCTCCTGAAGTTGAGCTCAGAGTTGCACTGCCAGGTTACAGCAGCATAGTTCCTGAGAGAGAGAACAAGAGTGAAAGAGTTGAGTTTTGGCTGTAGAGCTTAACGTGTCTGTATTTTACCAACTTGCAGCCTCAATTCAAAGTGTCTCTCAGAAGCCACCCCCAGAGCCTGCTCTCAACAGGGAGTGAGATAGAGCTGAATGTAAATGTAGCTCGTTGGCTTCAGGGAGATGCCCCTGGTTTGTTTTGTTTTTTGGTGTGTTTTGTAAGGTGATGATTATCAGATGGCTGCTACGGGTCTGAGTGTGCACAGTGCAGTACGCTCGCTGGCTCTGGGAGGTAGTAAAACTCTGACCCCTGGTATGATGAAAGGGAAGTTGCTCCTTTGAGCGTGTCAAGCAGCGGTGACAGAGCCTCCGCCCCTCTGACCACGGTGTGACCCTCCACCCAGCCGCCCGCCGGGATTAGCACAGATGAAGACATACATTCATTAGGTTAACATAACATACACTGATGACTGCTCTATGAAAAAGTCTCTGATGCTATGACAAATGGCATCCACCCCATTGTTTGACATCAGAGGTTACACCAAAGCATTGATAAGAGGAAGGGTGGATTATTGCCTGAACTTTATCAGTATAATATCAATGATAAATCAGATTTTCATCATCATCATCATTGAAAGAAAATTTGTGCTTAAAATTCGGGGGAAATCTTTATTGATAATATTTCATGAATAAATACTGTCTTGGTAAAACACTTGATGTGAGTTACAGATTATCCCGAAGTGCTCAGTCATTTGAACTATTTCAAACATCCTTTTCCAATATTGAAGTAAGCCCGTCATTGTTTTTTGTAGTTGATGCTCCTGATAACACAAAATAATTACATGTTTTGGGATTTCTTCTTAATTTGTTACCTTCATCTGCACAGTTTGACTTATTTGTTATCTTTAATTTTGCTCATCCCAAGTTGTAAAAATCCACTCCAGTTATTTGTGGTTTTAGTATGATTCCGTTGGAAAAGGCTGGGAAATAGTGGCTATACTACTCCAAAACGTAATGGAACTCCACATTAGATATGTAAATTTGGGCCTTGCATCTTAAATTCATTTTTTTTGAATGTCTATAGGGTGTTGTGTTCTTTGATAATTTTTTCAGATGATGTAAAAAGTATTCTACTCCAATGTTATCTGCATTACAGAAGGTTTAAATGCTAAGTCTTCCAGGTGATGACCGTCAAACGCTGCTGCTGGTCGAAGTGTGATCTCATGAGCATGGGGCATGCCCTGTGAACTTGAGTGGCGCTGGGAGGCAGCACCATGGGGCTGTGCAGCGCTTTGTCAGCCAGAAGCAGTGGGGAGGACAGAGTAGACATTGTGCTGCGCTGTTACACAGCGAGGTCAAGGGTCAGGTGTAGAGGTTAAAGGGATGACTGCGGAGCAGCCTGTGAAAGCCAACACTTGAGTTCCTTCACAATCTGTCATATGTAATATCCACCATGCAGTGTTTGAGGGGCTCTGACCCTGACCAGGCCTTAAAGACAGACTGCTAATCAGGACCTAGACTGTTTGTCATGTTGAAGATAGCACTTGCAGAATTGTTCCTGAGTGGTTGTACACAAAAGTGTCAGTATTTAATTTAAGGTCCACCTGTTGGACTAGGTAATTCGTAGCCTATAAGAATTTGCAGCCCATTCACACCCTCTGGAAATAACATTTAGCTTTCGAAGAAAGATTAATGAATTGTTATCGGAGGCAGGATAGAGTGATTCAGCAGCAGCAGGTCTGCTTCAGCTTAGTGGTTGCATAAAAGTGACAATTCAGTTTTATTTGTATAGCGCCATAATATACATTATCTCAAGGCACATTAAATAGATCATAGAGGAACTTCAACCAGGAAGAGTTCTCTAACCATCGTGCTCCACAGTAGAGCTGGGGCCAAGCTTACAGTTGCAATCAGAAATATTCAACCCCCCAAAGATTTTAAGGATTTATCAATTAAAGTTGACAGAATCTTGCTCTTTGAGCAAGATTCTGCTTCGGATGACTTCTTTATGAGTTGAGTGATACAGAAAATCAACATGGAAAATGCATGATGTAGTATTTGTGTGTAGCAGTATATTTTGTTAAGATAGCCATGTCGCAATTATTCAACCCCTATATAATATTGTTGTTTTTAAAGCTGTCTGACAGTTTTTTTGTCCTAAAGTTAAGTTGAAACATTATTAAGCCTTTGGGAAATCTATACTTATCCTTCATTTGCTTCAGCTGTGATGCATATATAAACCCCACCCATGAAAGTATTCAAGGTGAGTTGCAATCATGGGAAAGACAAAGGAGCTTCCACAAAAGCTGAGAGAGGAGATTATTTCATCACATCTGAAAGGCCTTGGGTAGAAGAAGATTTCCCCCAAAAATTATATTCCAAGAGACACAATTGGGAACATTATAAGGAAGTTTAAAACTGATGGAGTAGCTTCAAACCTGCCTGGCCGTGGAAGAAAGCCCAACATTTCATCAAGGACCCTCAGCAACTTAGTCAGAACAACTCAGATAAACCCCTGTGTGATTGCAAGACACCTACAGGATGACCTGATGAAGGCTGGTACAAGTGCGACAGTGGCAACTACAAGACGTGCACTGAATAAAAAAGGACTTCATGGCCGGCTTCAAGACACACTCAGCTCTTGACCACAAGGAACATCAAAAGTCGACTAGAATATGCCAGGAGGAATTTGGATAAGACTACTGAGTTTTGGGTGACAGTTCTATGGACTGATGAAACCAAACTGGAACTGTTTGGATGTATGGACCAGCAGTATGTCTGGCGTGTGAAAGGCCAGGCTTAGGACCAGAAGAATACCATCCCCACAGTCCAGCATGGAGGTTGGTCAAAGATGATGTTGGGCTGCTTTTCTGCGGCAGGAACTAGCAATCTTTATTGTGTACATGGCATCATGGATTCACAGAAATACCAGGCCATTTTAAGGAGGAATGTGATGCCTTCTGTTGACAAATTAAACCTTGGTGATCATTGGACTTTCCAGCAAGACAATGATCCAAAGCTAAACCTACAAGTCCACCAAAGCTTGGTTGAGAAAAAGATCCTGGAACGTCCTGGAATGGCTTTCACAGTCACCAGATTCAAATTTGATTGAAAATCTTTGGTGGGATTTAAAGAAGGCAGTTGCAGCATGGAAGCCATCAAACATCACTGATCTAGAGGCTTTTGCACTTGAAAAATGGGCAAAGATTCCAATCGAGAGGTGTAAGAAGCTTGTCCGCACTTACCGAAAACATTTTTTAGAAGTTATAAAAGCTAGAGGATGCGCCACAAAGTACTGAAGCTGGGGGGTTGAATAATACTGAACATGCACATGTGTTGAAAGAGTTACATTTTTCATTTGAACTTCCAAGTTAAGTCAACTTCTGTTGTCAAAATAACTAAAATACGCATCAATAAATATCTTTTGTTGTTTGATGAGTTTTTTTTGTCATTTATTGTCATTATCTGTCATCCACATCACTATAATGTCTATTGAGGTGAGGGGGTTGAATATTTCTGATTGCAACTGTATACCATCCAAGGTGACTGTCTGGTCAGACAACGTTTTTCTGTGGTTTTTAGTGCCAAATACAATGACTTCTGTTTTGTCAGAGTTGAGAAGTAAAAGCTTATGGGCCATCCATGCTTTCATTGAGTTCATTGAAAAATGTAAATTCCCTCATCATCTAATCACGACTATGCCGATGGTGGCTGAGGTGTTTGAGTCCACAGAACCCTTTAGGAGTCTCAGGAGTAAACAGTGTTGCAGCCAAGGTGACCCTGCTCGCCTGGTGTCATCCAAGTGTCCGGAAGCCACAACATTCATATTCGAATAGCTTTCGAATATGAATGTTCGAAAGCTAGTCGAACATTCATTGGACTAGCTTTCTAGTTTTCTTTTAATTTACCAGGCTATTTCTCGAGGCAAGGTGAAAATCATCTTAGCTGGTGGAATGCCACTTCCCATCTGTTTTAAGCCACGTGTTGTCATGTAGCTTATCTCCTCTGATTAACTTTCTTCTTATTTAGCGGGGTGACAGTGTCAATGTCTCCATGTCTCCACTCCATACTTAGTTATAAACCCATCTGCATGGGTGACTCTTCTGCAGGTTGGGGGGGGGCAAGGGGTAAAGTAGCCCTCTCTGCTGTGACCACTCAGCCAGCACAGGATTCATTCTGTCCTGCTGCAGAATGAAAACAATGATCTATCTGTGGTTGCTGCTTCCTATCATCCATCTTACTGTTGGGAGGGGTGACTGACTGATTGATTGAGCAGAAAGCGGACATTACACAACCCACAACTGTATTGTTCAAGTGTAATCTCTCAAACCTTTCTTGTGTGTATATTTTCTGTGCTCTGACAAAGAGAGTGGTTTGTGCCAATGTGTGGTCACAGTTAGTTGATATCCAGCACTTTGATACCTTGATCAACAGATTTTCATTGATGAGGACTAAGCTTCTGCAGGTCTGTCCAGCCATGGTGCTCAGAATGAAATATTTTGGTTTAAGAACCCTCATTCATTTAAATCTTATCAACCATGATTGATTTAACAAAAATCCCCAAAATTAATTAATTTGACTACATCATGTTTACAGAATTAGTAAATTTTGTTTTACTATACTGACTAATAACTAATAAATATTTAATTATAATTTCCTCTCATGTCTGATTAACAGTCCATAGCTCATAGGTTTAATCTAATCTCGTGAAAGAAAAGGAAAGGCAACAAATGTTAACTTTTCATAAGCTGCAACAAGTAAATATTTGCAATATTAGACTAATAAAAATTCTACAAATTGCTGCCTATTGATAGTTATTAATCAATTATTATTGTTAGTAATTATTCATCTTAATTCGGTTTGGCTTTTTTTGGTGACCACATGGCCTCTTTCTCTTGCCTATTGTTTTGTTAGACCAGGTCCTCACAGTGTGACGTTAAAGACGGTGCCTATGTGGGTTGCAGTGCTGAGATAAGAGTGGGGCTGGCCCTTATTCGGTCAGGCTAGCAGGTAGAGGCCAGCTTACTCAGATAACAGGCATGTGTTGCCCTCCACTGGCCATGCGAAACCCTGGCCATCTGGCACAGAGGAGCAATGGCAGTGATGGACTGAGATATGGGCTTCTTTAATGCTGGGGAGGGATTCTTGGGGAGGTCTTATGGCATCAAAGGGTGGGTGACTTGGTGTATATTCAATATCTGCTGTTTAAGCCTCTACATCGTGGCCTCGTGCACAAATCGGTTCAGCCATATGGTGCTTTCTGATAGGAATGTTGTGTCTGCTGTACTGCAATATGCATTAAATTATCAAGTGTGGATAGTTGTGTAAAGAGGGCAACGACAGCTAAACTTAGGTGTATTTTAACCATGCTATGGTAGAAAAGTATATGTTGAAGATAATAATGCAGCAATGACTGTTTATATAAAGAAAAGTGACAGTATATAGTTGAAATGTTTTAAGAGGACTCACTAATGGCAAGGAATCATTCTTATTCTAGCTGTGGTACATTTACAACGGCCATGTAAACATCCCATCCCAAACAGGCACGTTTAGAACAGGCACTGCACTAGTAATAATGATATTAATAGAAAATATTGTGTCAGTTTGTCAGACAAAATAAGTAGTTTGATGATGCCTCCTAGTCCGATTTCCACAGTTTGTTGACAGCTCGACGAAAACAGGATCACCAGATAAATTGCTAATGAAATAAATCAATTGTTAGTTGGCTTGGCTCTCTCCATGGCATTGCACATTGAAAGATACCAAATTCACAGCATGTTTTGTCTGACCATCTGTCCAAAACTCTTCCTTCAGAAAAAAAGCATACCCTCACTGTTGATAAACTGGAACCAACATGTTGTCACATTTGCTTGAAAGTTGATGGTCAATCAATCGACAACAAAGCGGCCATTTTTTTTATCAATATCCTGATTAATTAACCAAATTTTACCACAACTTTTCATTTGACTAGTGTTTGAGCAGTGATATAGGTAGCAGGAACTGCTTTGTGTTTCTCTGTCTTCTGCTGCTGCTGCCTGTTTCCACAGCCAGTGAGACGGAGCTATGCTTAAGAGTTCATGCTTTAATTAGTGGATAAATCACCACATTAAATGCCTGCTAACACTTCTTCTGCCATCTCGATCTCAGGATGCTGATGTCAGGCTGACAACAGCAACCTGTGTTAAATGCCACACTGAGCATGCATGTCTCCATCCATAAGGAGGGGGAAGAGGGGACAAGAGGCTGTATGTTATTTTGATGGGGAGCTGATAGCAGCGGAGGTTGCGAAGGTTTTAAAGGTGAAAGGTTAAAGATGCAGCCTTTCTTTGTCAACACACAATGGGCCACAGCAGAGGAGGCTCCGGCAGTATTGGCTGCTGCTAAAAGCCTCCCCAGCCTCGAGCTATAATGGTCAATAAGCTGTCATGAGGATTAGCAACAGAGACCACACACTAGAGAGCCCCATTCTTCTCTGACGCATGTCCAGTGTCAGCGAACACTACAGCCTTGAGTACAGACTGAAGCAAGGATTAATCCTGAACCCAGACATGCTACTATTAAGACTGGACCAGAAAGCAGTAGCTTTCTGTACACTGACAGCTTGTCTGTGTACAGTATTGTTAAAAAGATCGTTATGGCAGAATAATGATACTTTTTCCCCCAAACCATACTACAGTGTTTTGGGATTTTAAAATGAAATACGTTTATATTATCATCCCTGTACAACAGGAGCTCTGACTTTCCGAGGCTTGAAACTTGTCATCCATCACATTGGATGACATATGTGCCTTTTATTTTAGCTAATAAAGTTGTATGGGCAGAGTGGTTTCAGTCTCTTTTATATTTTCCATTCAACCCACATATCTGACAAAAATAGATGCAGACATGTTGCTCCCTGAGTTGAACTAAGTTTATATTATAAGTTTTAAGGTTTTACCTATAAAAAGGCAACACAAAAATAACAATAGTCTGTCTTGCCTCTGGGGGTATCTAACCCATAGACTGTATATATAGAGCGGGTACATAGGTATGGTTTTATTTGCACAGTGTGAGGTTTGTTTCTACATCCACAAAAGTTAAATAGAGGTGATGGTTTATGGTGCCTACAGCATTGAAAAATCGAAAATATAAATTCAACAGGATAATCCAATCACCACACTCTCACTAGTGCAAGGTCTTTGGTAAAGACTCGTCCCACTGTTGACTGTTCAGGTGCTATTCATGGACCAGTCTCAAAAGGGCATTGATTCTTATTGTTCTAAAATGCCATTTTGGTATGCCATGTGACCCGGCACGGCCCTCTCTGGTTCAGACTGAAAAATGTCAACAGCTGCTGGATGGATTGCCATTAAATGTTCAGACATTCATGATTACCCGAAGATAGTATAAATCCGATTTAAATGATCTAAACATTATTGTTTCCTTTAGAACCGTCATTGGGTCTAAAATATGAAATCATTCAAATACTCATAAATAGCCCTTGACATTCACTCAGCTATTTTGTTTTCAGCTAATTAGCTAAGCTAAGATGGTGAATATGGTAAATATTATACTTGTTATACATGCATCATATATAGACATAGATGTAGCTCTGGAGCTACCGCTGCTCAAATTTAACTCTGGTATTCACTCTGGTATTGGGGGAAGACAGTAAAACCACAGCTTTCTGCTGCATGGCTATATGCGTTTTTTTTTTTGACTAGGTGAATAGATCTGTTCAAAACCTGTGCCATGTTTGAAACTAGTGAACAATAATGTGAAGCAAATGGGGTTAAAACGTTTTCAGTGATGATGTACAGTAAGAAAATGAATGCAATGAAAATAATTATCAGCTAGCTATAAATGCTTTAGACCTCTACATCAGAGATGCAGTGGAAGACGATGGGAGACATGATTCCTTATTATTTTACAATAAATCTCATTTGAAAGCTGTGACATATCTCAGAGTGTCAGTATCGTTAAGGTGGCGGGTGCTCACAGTGACAATGCCTGGCTGCGTGTTTGTGTGTTGTTCGTCAATATAAGTGTGTGTCTGCACAGGGGAGGGTGAGGCACGTGTGAGCTAGAACAGAGTTTGTGTGTGTTGGTGTATGCTCCAGGGAGAACATATGCCGGTGTTGACTCGGGGCGGGAGAGGAGGTGGGGGGTGGGTTGAAAGGGGGGGGCATCTGGCGTGTGTCGGGTCAGGGGTCTGCAGCTGTTGATAGCAGGGTGATACACTGACACAGATAGGGGGATCTGACGCAATGATAGCCCCCACTCTGTACCCGTCTGGATGTGAGTGATGGAGCTCGCCGGGCCCCGTGTAAGTGAGAAGTGGACGCTGTGTCTCCAGACGGCGGCCACACAGATGGCCAAGCTGCTGATTGAGATGAGATGGTGAAAAAAGTGGGTATAAAATAAAGCTCAGGCAGCAAAAGGGTAATCAATCTGAAGCAAACAGATTGCTCTGGGGTAATGGTTAGATGGTATGATGTATAAGGCTCGGTGTGGTTTGCCACTCTTGTCTAAGGTGCACTTTGACTGATCCTGTCTGTACAGTACAGTTAATTAGCATTATATGGATTGTCTATCCAGCAGCCTGTTTGATGCCCCCATTCTTTTTAGTTATTTGCTCTTTCATTTCTCCTAATTTTGTCTTCTTTTCCTTCGTGTGTTGCAATTGTAATAAGGTTTAGAGGACAGATGGATGCAGACGAAACTGTCATAGGCTCAAAATGGTTTAAAATAGTAAGCAATCTTTTGAATCCGTCATTTAAAGGAACACTTCCGCCCTAGATTTGAAAGTCTGAACAAATTTAAGGAAGATTCATGAGGTATCATTGGCAAAGAAAGATCATTTTAAAACCACTAATTTTTCTATGCCAGATATAAAGCTACAGGATCATTAGCAGGCACCATCCTGTAGATTTGAAAGTCTGAATGAATTTAAGGAAGATCCAGAAGGGATCAGTGGCAAAGAAAAGTTATTCAGATCATCCAGAGCATCATCCGGAGAACAGGATACAATCTGTGTCCCTCTCCCCTACTATCAGTTTGTTTATTCTGGTGAAAACCCTGCACAAACAACATTGGAGGTGCACTGTGTATTTTGGAGACACACTCTTGGTGCTGTTTCCTCAGCAGAACTTCATTCATAATACAATCTCCCCCTGACGTTGCGCTCTAATCTCTCTGTTTGAGTTCACATTTAAAAGTATAACTATCAGATATAAGAGATATGCCTGGTCCAAGTTGTGAGCCTTGAATATTGACTATAAAAGTCAGAGTGGCAGGATTATCATTTGGCTGCAGCTGACAGATTTAAAATGCTCTCCTTGTGTCCACATGTTTAACAAAGAGGGGAATACATTTATACAATTATATTACTCTTGAACCTGTAATTGACAAGGATCTTACATGTTACTGTTATAATCGCAAATACTGCAATAGTAAATGGCAGTAATTGGTTCATTATGTCTGAAATATTTTGCTACAGTTTATGTAAAATCAATATTTGAAATGTAGTTTTTAATATGATATGATCATAAACAATATCAGCCTAATTTATTGTGTCTACTTTGTGCAGTAAATCATTGTTTGATTTAGTCAAGTGCTCGCCAGTAGTGACTTCTGTCAAACATTGCACTGTTACTTATAACACCATAATGCCCCTTTTTAATGGATGGAGGTACTTGCGAGAGAATGCTTTGATTTCTCCATCAATCTTCTGTTGATTATAGAATGTCAGTGAAAAGACCAAAAGGTTGAAGCTGCAGCTAACGATTGATTTCATAGTTAAATCATCTGCCAATGACATTGTGACTCTAAAACCATCTCAATTTTACAAAGTCGTGTTATGTGTCCAAAATATAAAACAAGGTCTACACGGAATATTCAATATTTACTTTACTTAAATATTATGAGATGAAAAAGCAGCAGGTTTTTTTTATCAATTTCAACAATGTCTGGGTTTTATTTAAAAATGTACCTAACCAAAGCAGTTAATAAACTATTTGTGTGATTAATCATGTTTATATTTCATTAGGATGGATTTGCTCTGTGTCATATTTTTATTATTAAATTAAATCTTAATACCAGCGGAAGTATCTGCATCTCTAGCTCTCTGTACAAATCGTCTAAAACAGCTTAATCTTTGGGCCTTTTTCTTCAGACTTTTACACTGACCATCCGATGGAGTCTGAACAGAATGACAGCATGGGTGAGTTCACAAACAAACTGTCTATCTGTCTCTCTGTCTGTCTCTCTGTCTCTCTGTCTGTCTCTCTGTCTGTCTGTCTGTCTGTCTGTCTGTCTGTCTGTCTGTCTGTCTGTCTGTCTGTCTCTGTCTCTGTCTAAAACAATTTCCATTCCAATCCTCAAGAGGGGAGTATAAACTCAGTAATAAGGGGGCAGCTCTGTCAATGTGCAGCCGTCCCTTGTTCCTCAGCTTCATCAGGGAGAGATAGTGTGAAATTTCACCAGCAGGTTTAAATGATGTGTTTAAAAAGAGCTAAAGATTGCATGATTTTCTTTTTCTGGCTTTAGAAAAAATCAATGTCTGTCTTGGTCTGTGTATAAACAGTACATGCTGGTGGAGAGGTCAGCTGCCTTTTTTCCAGATCCAAGTCCACCATTTTAATGGCATCATCAGAAGAGTCCCTCCATGGCGGGTGAAACGCAAAGTTAAAATGTTAGATGTGTGTCTTCTAGCACAGAGGAAGCTGGGAGCAAAGGTCTAAAGAGAAGCAAACTCTAGAGCAAAGGGTGATGCAATGGTCCAATGTTAAGGTCCAGGTTCAGGCGAAGTTCACTTGGGACTCCCCTGGCTGCTATTGCAGCACCAGGTGGCACCATGAAGGGGTCAGAGGTTGGACACAGTTCAGAAACTGTTGACCTCTCTGTTACTCTGCTGACCTGATAGTGTGCAGCTCTGCTCCGTCCTAGGCTTTCTCATCGCTCCCTTTATAGACCTATGAGAGGAGAAAGAAGTAGTTTGTGTGTGTGTTTGTGTGTGTGTGGGGGGGGGGGGGGGTCGCAAAGAAGTGGAAAGATGCCTGAGAGGAACTACTAAACCTGCGCAAGTAGTGAATGGCTGGCATTGTTATATGTTGCAGGAGAAGGCGTGGATTTATGAGGCTGAGTCTGATTGGGTTGTAAACTTGACGAGGTAGACTCATGGCTGTGACCACTCTCTCTCTCCCTCTGTCTCCCTCTCCCTCTCTCTCTTCCTCGCTCTCTCCTTCTCTCTCTCTCTGATGGCCCTACTTTGCTCCCAGGATGCCTCGGTGCATGCATTGGGCAAGGGTGATTCAGGGGTCAAGGGGGCTGAGGCAGGGCTCCGCAGGCTTGTAAATGTTCTGACAGGGGTGGGAAATCAGAGACCCCCATTCAGTGTCCGAAAAACCCGGGTCAGGGGCCAAATAGCTGAGTTAGCAACAGCTGTTTTCAACACTAACCCTGTCTATTCAGATATCTCAAATGAGGAGAGTTTGCTTCTCTTCCTTGGCCCTTCTTCCAAATCTTTCTCTGGAATCTTGCAGTATGCATCAACATCTTCATGGCCATCTTCATCCTGCAGATGGCCTTTTTTATTGGAGATTGATTTGTGGTTCGCTGGGTTGTAAACCATTAAGAGTATGGTATCCTGGGCACAGATGTAGGTCTTTTGGGTGGTGGTAGAATGCAGGAGTTCATAAAGGCTGAAGCTGTAACTCCTAATCAGTCACACATCTTCCTGGATAAATAATTGATCATTTCAAAGCCTCATCCTAAATTGAGGCCTTTTTATTAATGTATGTTATATAATCCAAATGCTGAATGATTGAAGCAAGTTCTGTGAAATCTATCCTTCATATTAAAATCTGTTTCTATAACCTATGAAGGCACATGTATGTCCCTTGCCTGTATGTCTCACACAGCTGACCAATCGCTGAGGAGTGGGTCATCAGTGGGGTTATCACACTACCTCTGTTCTATGGTTAATCATTACAAGCTGGGGACTAGACTTTCTCTATTAAACTTTGCCTCTGAGGGGCTTGTATCGCTTCAGTCCAAAGAACTTCAATCATTATCTCTTGAGAAGTGGACAAAGTAGGAAAATGAAAATAGATTAAATAATAAAGAATTTGTGCACATGAACAAAATGTATTCCATGCCCGACTGGGTTTTTAACATGGATTGTGTTATCCACAATCCACTATGTTCTGGAAAATTATTTAATTTCCCTGGTCGTTTATCCGTAAAGAAACCTACCTTGTAACTCAGGCCAAGCAGCGAAGCCTCCTGCAGCACTACATGTTCCAGGCCTTAAGGGGGCAGTAGAACCATAACAGCCCTCCATTTTATGTATGCTCCCACGTGCCACCTGGACCCAGTGAACTCAACACCCATATGGAACTACTTGGCTGGAGCCCACCACATGCCTTTCCTTTGTCCTCACATAACTGGGCTAACTTCATATGCCTCTGTCCAAAAGTCATTCAAGATCACCAGGTTTTAATTTTCCTATGTGCTACGCAGCAGAGCAGTCAAACACTACACGCCGCTTCATATCCCTGTCTGTGTTCTTTTATAGTGTTCTCCTTCCATTAAGTGCATTTCACTAAGGTCCTAAGGGCTGTGTTTGACTCAAATGAATGTATAGATAAGCGGATAAAGAATGAAAGGCCAGTTATTGCCTTTTTTTCTTTTACTTGATTTTCCTTTTCCTCTCCGATGGGTGTTCCAGCCTTTTGCACTCCGAACATGGCGTGAGTGCCACTGAGTGTCTGGGAGCTGCCACTGCCGCTGCTGGCCTCTGTCCTTTCTTGTTATTTTAGCCTTTCATAATTCATGTTTAGCCAAGATTTGATTCACCGTCCCTTCTTTCTCGCTGGATGCAACTTGCGTTGGCTTTAGACTTGGGGTCAGCCTGCAGAGTTTTCCAGGTCAGGGAGAAGTGGGTCATGCTGTTCCCAGTGTCAGTTCCTATAACTTCACAGTGTGTGATTACAAAGCCAAACTCCACAGGGATAAACAAGCAAACTTATGTGTGGCCCTGATATATGAAGAAAATAGAATCCATTATCCGCATACAGCCCTCTTTTGCTATACAGCTTAATTGTAAGCCGCAGCGAACCAATGAGCTGACTTTTGATTCAGTCATTCACTTATTCATTTGTAGATGAATCCCTCATTAAAAGTCAGCATTGTATAGCAATATGTAGACTCTGTTTTATTGAATTGTTAATATGTCATCATATATTCATAGAAAATACTTAATCTGTTAATTTAAATATAGATAAATGTAATTGTGTGTGTGTATATATATATATATATATATATTAGAGCTGTGAAAAATAACGCGTTAACGCGTTATGATTAAATTACAGGATTAATTCGTTTTTTTTTTTAACGCATTTAACGCATGCGCAGAAGGACCTTCCAATTCCGCCGCCTCTGCACTAGTCGCCGCTCTAATGCAGTCAGATGGCAGCTGCCATTCAAACAAACAAACAACATGGATAATTCTGATGAACCTGAGGACCTTCTGGACGGGAAGATCGTGTTCCAAAAAAACAAAGATCGAACATTCAGTAAAACCAAGGTGATATGCACACTCTGCGAGAAGACGTTATCGTTTCACCGTAGCAATACCCGCCTAACCACCGCAACGCGAAGCATGTGTTGGTCGGCGAGGGGCGTTCAAGTGGAATGCGCCAAACCAGACTCACTCGCCGGACACATTGTGCAAAAGAAGCGGTCAGCTTTACTGTCAGAGAATTTGAACAAGTTAGTTTGCCTCACCAACTGGCTAAAGACCGAGTAGCTAAGAGGGCCTTTAGAGGCATTAGATTGTATCATGGTGTGGTTAATGGTTGTGTGACAAAAAATATAAAAAATGTCAACCATCCTATGGCTAAGAAGCTCAAATAATTTCTGTTTAATTTAAAAAAAAAAGTTTTATTCAACCACACAATGGCTAAGGAACCCGAATTCTGTTTAGGATGAAGATTATATTAATGTTCCATATGGAAAAGCAATGATAACTGCTGAAGAACTGCTGAGTTGCAGCACAAAAGAAAAGTTAAATGTCATAAATCTTGTTTTCACAAAAATATTCCGAAAAAATCGGTAATGTGATTAATCAAGATTAATCCATAGAAACCTGTGATTAATTTGATTAAAAATTTTAATCATTTCACAGCCCTAATATATATATACATACATACACAAGTGTGTGTGTGTGTATATTAAATATACTTGTTTTTTATTAAGATATCAATTTGTTAAATGGTCTTTATTTATATAACGCTTTTTTAATCTTGATGACCACTCAAAGCGCTTTACAGTAGTTTTGCCATCCACCCATTCACACACTGTCAGGGGCAATTTGGGGCTCAGTATCTTGTCCAAAGACATTTTAGCATGCGCAGACAGGGATCAAACTGTTGATCCTCTTGTTTGTGGATGACCCTTTCCAGCTCCGAACCACAGCCGCCCAACAGACAAGAAGTAACCCAGGCTGTTTCACATTGTCCCCTCCGACACTTTCCGACTGTAAATATAAGGTCTGGGGTCTGCTCCGGCTGGAAAACTTCGATGTGTTTGAAATTTCCCAGCATGGTAACATAACCTTAGAGGGCAATTACTGCAAGATTATTTCCATATGTCTAGATCTCCTCCAATTACACACTGAAATGGGGTTAAGAGGCTTATTAACTTTCCAAGAATTGCGGGCACAGATTGTTTCACTTTAGAAAAATATATATATTTGTGTGAGTTGATTTGAACCGCTGCTGAGTTTGTTGTGTTTCTCAGTTTTACCTCTCATTTTAGTTACAGTACACTTAGGTGACTGTCCTATAATTATAAAGTCTTATGTTCAACCTCCACAGCAGCCTGTCTATCTTTAACGTGTCCTTGACAAGGTTCCTCTGGCATTGGAATTCCTGGAATATCAGTTTTTTGTTTGAGTGGTGTTTCAGTTTGGTAAATTCAGACTTGGTTATGTGACAGTATCAGAGAACAGCAGCTTCTCGGAACAAAGCCCACAGACTTTTCCAGTTTGCTGTGAAGCAGAAAGCTTACAACATTAACAAACATGAACTAAAAACCATTTTGAGTCATGGAAGCGGTCATACGTTATCAGAGAAAATCGGGGAAAGTCATGCAATGTAACATCTGGGTCTTGGTGGGAATTTTGCTGCATAGGCGACATGCTGAACCCCCTACCTGCCTGGTTAAGATAAGATTGTCAAATAATGTGATGTCCAGTTTGTATAACAGCGAGGCTCAATCTTTAGTGGCTGTACCAGATCTGTATAGACACCTTGGTCTTTTGAATTACAGATCTAAAACGACAAGAAATAATCTGTGACAGCCCAAAGAAATGTCTAAAATATACAAATAATTACTTTGAATACATTTGTTGATTTATAAAGACATTTAGATCCCTACTTCACAAGATAATGTAATGGATGCTATAAAAAACATTTCTTCATGTCTCACATCCATATTCACATTAGCATGATTTTTCCATTCTATTTTCGATCTTATAAGAAAATGTCAGGTACAGCTGGTATACTGAATGATTCTGTTTGCAAAATAAGCTTTGATTGTATAAGGTACTAAATAACTAAGGTATTATATCAGCACCAGTATTAAAAAATGTTCATCAATTCCCGACTTTATCCATTACTGCTGCTGTGACTTAGTTTGTTTCCATTCACATCCTTGTAGTTTAAAAATCATGTGTTGTGGCTTGAAACATTGCTGATTGGATAATTCATCCCACAGAACGTCATGTCTGCCCGTTGGTCAAACTTACTGTATGGTATTGCTGTGTGGTAATAATGTTGCAGATGTCAATGTGCACTGACTGAAGGACAAGCACAGCTGATAGCACAACTTTTATTAGAAATGAAAACAGATGTTTTCACTGTGCTATTCAGACACATATTAAGCAGTAACATGCTTCAGGGAACAGTTTGATGTAACATGTACTTGTTATGTGTAGTAAATAATTAAAGGCATTCTACATTTTTATGTCCAGAGTCAGCTTTTATATTTTGATCATGATGTGGTGATAATGGTGATCCTAGAACAAAACAAAAAAATCGGTGGATTCAACCAAATTACAAATATTAATTTCAATAATGTAATATTAACTCACTTATCACTAGGGTCATTCAGTTGGTGTAGGTCACTTTATCCTTTGATTCATTCACACTTGAAATATCAAGAGATTTTTGCCTCCACCCAAATACAAAATTGTTTTTTTATTATAATAACATTTTGCTTTGGTGATGCCCACAGAAGTAAGAAATCGATTTTTTAAAAAGTGTCCTTTATACCACAGACCTCACTGTTTACATTTTCCAACAGAAGTACAGTGAAGAAATAAACCTTGTAAAATCAGAGCATTCCTTGGATTATCAGAGAGATGCCATTTCTGGAATAAGATGTTGTTTGATATTTGAAACCAAATGTTTTAGCATGTATGAAATTACTTTCATCTCCTTAATATGAGCAGGCTGAGACGATTATTTCAGAACGTGCTGTGTATCCAGATACACTGGTAAGTGAGGAAATATGTTTTTCTTACATTATGGGTGAACAAATTTATTGAAAAGTACCACTTGGAACTTCATATGTGACAACAATCTGAACTTTAATGCGAAGATTTTTGTACAGTGGCATCGGAACAATGCAAATAGTAAACTTGTATTTAAAAGCCTTAATCAGTCTTAAGCATGCAAAGCTTTGGTTATCCTTCATTTCTCACATTACAATAAAATGTTATATCAGGCCTTTTCACAACAGTTGGTGTTGTTGGTCCCCGGGGCTGGTCGCTTACTGAGGTGTTTGAACCGCAGTCTGCATTCATTGATCAGTGAGTTATTCTTATGTAAACCCACCGACAGCAATGAATGTTTATTGCAGCCTTGAGAGTGAACGCCTCCTGCGTCACAGCTGATCTGGTGCCTAATGAAATGTGTCCAAGAGATTAAAACCAACTGGAAGGCCCATGTTTGATATATACTCAGCATAACTGAAATGTTTCATGGTGTTTGGTTTCCATACAGTTGTGTTTGTTTTGGGATACCTCAGGGTACATTTAACGGTCGATGGTTTCGTTTAGAGTTAAAACTCACCGACAGCGTTGAATGTTCACTGTGGGCACCAGGAACTTGAATCTGGTTGCTTGTGAAAATCAACACATGCAACATGAGTGCATAACTTAAGTTTTCACCTTTGTGTGACCCACACAAGTATAAAATCACAGAAACACTCCATTTATATATATTAAACATGTCTGCTATTCAAATATAAACATATTTTTTGGGTAATCCTGCTGTGAAGGCATACCTGTCCCTTACAGCAATTACTGACTTTGCAATGCTAATCGTCACCAAGAAAACAAGCTAGATATAGCTGAATGCTGCCAGTATCAAATTCTTTTGTGTGTGTGTGTGTGTTTTGTTTTGTTTCTCTTGGCCTTTGTTGAGCATTTCCATGTCAAGACGTATTGCCACCCATGTCGACATGGAGGTTCAAATGATGTTGATGAGAAGAAGTGGAAGTGAAGAAAGATTGTGAGACGGTGATGCGAAGGTGTGGCTTTCCTTAAATAGCCTTGCAGACGTGCTGAATGCCATGATCGCTGTCATCATTCTCACCTTATGCAGATGTACTAACAAAACTCTCATCTGTCTCCGTCGAGGCTGCGCTCCTCTCATCTTCAGCCAGCAGCAAGAAGAGGAACAAAAAGAATGGGGAAAAAAATCTGAAATGGCAGGAATAAAAGGACAGAAGACGATGTCAGTCTGGCTCATGGAAAGAGGCGAATTGGTGCAAGTGTGATCAGAGAGTGCCGCTGTGCCCCTCAGCTTAAACTAGTGCACTGCAGTGTTCAGCTAGTTAGTGATTACTGTTCCCTTTACCCTGCTCTGAACCTCAGCTTCTGCTCTGGGAGTACGCCTTCCCATGTTCGCCTCTTTGAGGTTGGAAAATCATGCAGTCATGTTTTATTAATGTGCTCTCTGTCTGTCTGTCCTTTTCTGTCTTCCTCTCCCCTGTCTTTCAGAAGAGATTTAGAACACTGCATTTTTCTTTGTTCTGCATCCTCTCTTCAGATAGAATTTTGGTATATTATATAGGTTGGGGTTTTGATTTGAAGAGGTACTGGAACCTGTTAGGAAAGGTAGTGAATATCAGTAGAGAGATTAGTTGCAGTTTTGTGGGATTCGGGTTGTGTCAAGACATAGAATCAGAGAACTGGATCTGTAGAGTCTCTCGTTGGTATTTACACACTTTAGGCTCTTAGAAAGAAGCCACTTCGTCCTCCTTTCTGCATAATGCAGGATCACTTTTGGAAGAGGGCACTGTTGTCCTTCTCCTGCATTGACACAATTTACCAGTCATTATTACCACAAATCATCATTAAAACATTCTACAATATCAACTTTTTTTTAAAATCAGTGTCGTTGTTCCCATAAAGTGATTACTTACCACCTTGAATCAAAAAATGATTTGCCCTAAAAATGACTTTTTATCTTGAATTCAAACTGCCTTGATGCCTCAGTGGCCTCAATGTGTCCCACATTTTTCAATTTCTCTCTGTGTTTCTACTCAGATGGGATGGGAAGCAATCGTTTTTTTAGTTCCTCTGGCTCGGGCTTCAGTGGCTTCCCTCCTTGGCTGCATGCCTGAGAAACACAGGGGCTTTTTTCATTCTCAAATATCCCTCTCCCTCCCCCTGCCATTTCCATCCAACTTGACTTCCGCTCTCCCTGCACTTCGTAGAACTTTTGGGAAATGTGTGTTAACACATGCTGACTTATTCATCAGTTTGAGGTATGGCCACGCTCTGCTTCAGGGTCCTTGATAATACCGCTGTTGGCATGGTCCCAAGAAACATTTGCATAACGGAAAATCATGCAAAAGTGTAGTGTGTAAAAATAGCTGGATGAGCATGACAGCCTGACAAGGCCAGAGTGAAGAGTACAACAGTGTGACTGAACCAGTGTGAACCCGGCGTCGTCAGCACATACCAGGGGTTGGACAATGAGAAGCACACAGTGTACTCTTCGTCAGATTGCCTGCATAGCTGGCTGGTTTTTAGCCAGGGCTCCATTCTGCCTGAAACGAGGCCACTGCAACAGAGATACACAAATCTGAAAAATGAAAAACTCAATTTCTTAAAACCTGTCTATTGTGTTAGTTATGTTAGGATAGCTGGATTGGAGAACACATTCAACTGGTTTATTTTATGTAAAGGTGAACTTTAGGTCAGTGATATGATTAGACATGACCAAAACGTTGATCCCCTCGTACAGAGTTATCAATGGTTCTCTGACTTATCCGTTGTCAGGGATTAAGCTCTGCAAAAGTTGTAGGAATGCTGCCTGAAATATGAAGAATTGGATCATGTGGGAATCTATTCTCAGACAAGAACCCTAGGGGAATGGAGCCTGCGCACCAGCAACAAGAACTCAGAGTTGCAAATACTGTTTCTCTCTGTAAGAGGGTTTCGACAACTTGATTTGGCTTCTGGTAAAATCTAAAATAAAACCTTACCCAGGAACTGAAAATGTTGAGCCAGGAACTGAGCTGCTATTCTCTGGATTGGAAAGTGAATGTATCCACCAATCTTAAAAATAAAAGAAGACCTCCACGCTTATCTGTTATCAGTTATCCTATAAAACGACCCACTATTTAAAGTCACAGGCAAACATCGTTCATTTCACAGAATCCAATATGCTGTGACAAGACAGGCACAGGGTGTCAAAATGTGATTAGGAAAACCCGAACATGCTTTATATCTGTCCCATTCCTCTGACAATACAGATGTTTTGCTCACATACCAGTACTCACATTAACCTGACACTCCTAGCATAGCTCAGATGCCTGTTCAAGAATACTCCGGGTGGGAGACTGCCAGCATATGCGCTCACACACTTTCCCCATCTCATCATGTCTCTTTACAATTATTATTACACAATCAGCTGGTACTGCTAATGGAAGTGCACAGGAAGATTTAATCGCTCAAATCGCTTGTGGTGTAAGTGATCCTCTTTTTTGGCAAACTCAATCAAATTCAACAAATATGGCTTAATTGCTATGCCAGTCATAAAATAGGCTTTAAGTCAGATTGGACATTTTAATATCTGCTCGAATTGAGAAGTTTGTCATGACATTTAGCATGCGCTGGTTTGTAAAATATAGTATTTAGCTGTGCTACTGCTGTCTTTGTTGCCACATAATTAAAGAGTGTGGACTGTGATGTAACAGAATTGATATAATGTCAGCAGGAGGCTAAAATCAGTAAATAAAGCAGGGTTAAATTAGGGACCAGCATTGCCCTAACAGTAGCACTATTATGACTGTATAATGTAATTTTATTGCTTACATATTTACAATTGACTAGAACTACTCGTGCTATATATAACACTATTTTGATTCTCATGTAGAATGAGGATTTTGTATTATTTTATCTATCATATTATAATTTAATTCAGTAAAACTTAAGTGCTATGAGGGATATGAGGACGCAAATGTCCCAGTTAGATGATGTGGAATTTCTCCAGAGTTTTTCCTGCAATCAAAGTGGATAATTCCAGAATGAACCCATTGGAGAACACAGCAGGAGATTCTCTGGAGGAATCACTAAGAGTAAGTGGATATTTTGACGACATTTCTGTCTCACCACGGATGAAAAATTTAAATAAAAAATCAATGACAAAGACTTTGGAGAAGTTTTGGTAATACAGGCTGATGTCGGATGCGCTGTGAAACAAGGGATAATCTACACAAGGGAATTAACATGTTATGTCCTGCATGCCCCTGCATGCTGTGCCACCCCTCCCCTGAATGCATTTTAGATTGTTGTGTTGTTGTAAGGGCATCTGGCTGGAGAATCTCCTGCTGAGTTGCTCGTATGCGAAACTCTGAAGAAAGTCCAGACCCGATTTTTCGGACATTATCCAGATTTTGGATGTCTGAAAACAATCACAGTCAGGTATAGACCTTACAATATTGATTTTGATTGTGAAATATATTCTTTTTCTCTTATAATACAATCAATATATCTAGTCTCTAGCTGCTGAGCATGCTTAAAAGGATAGAAGTTTGATGCTGAATGCACATGATTTCTGAACCTTAAATTCTAGAATAAAAAACCTTAAATAGCTGAACCTTGTACAGTTTCAAGCAATTGATTATTTATCAAAGATTTCACAATTTGGTAAGCCATAGTGTGTTTCTTTGGTGCTTGTTGTGCATTGGTTTTTAGCTATTAAAAAAGCCATACTGGCTGTACCTGAGTACAGGCAGCTGTGTCCAGGCTGGCCCTGCTCCAACAAGAGGACTCCTTCAGAAGGAATGCCAAGCCTTTTCAGAAACACCCTGCCTCCACGTGCCATGGATCATCCTGCCAAGGCTCCAGGGGTTTCATTTGCAGCCATAACTGTGGTTGAGCCAGCACCCAGCAATGCTGCCAACTCCTATCTCAGCATTAGGATATGTCTCTCACTTGATAGTGACATATTGTTTTCTCTAACATACAACCCTCCCCGCTTATGACTTACCTTTTCCCTTCGTTTTCTCCTCAGATCCTCCTTGTAGCACCTTTTCAGTGCTGATAGACGTGCCTGTCTTTCTCTCTCTGTTCTGCACCTTTGAACCTGCGTTGATGCAGTTGATCACATCATGTCAGTCTGGCTCTATTTGACGTATCCACTACTGCAGCATGCCTAAGAGAACTGCACTGTAAGGCACACTCCTCCCTCTTCCCTGAAGCTTCGTCGGCTCATTTCAGTCATGAGCACTGAGACTGATGAATCTGGAGCCTGGGCTCTTTTCGCAGCAGTTTTGAGGATCTCTAACAAAGCGGGATGAGAGAGCCCTTTGTGGCTGTCTTCTGGATTTAACCGTCACATTTCTCTGGAGCCTGCTGCCACTTTTTATCTTCAAAAGACTTTATCCCTAGGTCAGACTCGCAGCCCCATTTGAACGCTGGCATTGTCAAAGCTCACATGCAGAATCCTTGCTCTGACTATCATATTTAGATATTCCGGAACTCAGTCGGTTTGAATCTCTGGGGCTTGATTAGGTCATTAAAACACAGCAGAAATATTTTTGAAAAACACAAATAATCTATCCTCAATGCTCACTTGAAGCACATAATCCACATTTAAATCTGTCATGTCAACGTGGTGCTGTGGTCGGAGCATTTCCCTCGCCAGCCCGGTGCTTAAACTCACTGCACCCTGGACTGCAGTAATAAATGGCATAGAGCAGGGGACTGGGCTCTCAAATTGATCATCATCACCATCATCATCATCATCATTTTAAAACACTCTGTCTCCTACACCCTGCACCCATCTCACAAACCAAGCCTCAAACTGAGAGATTTAGAAATGGCACAGAGCAGGAAAGCAGTGAAAATCACAGACGGCAATTCGGATTTCACATTTCCGTTATTAGTGGGTGCCAGCAGGGTGAGCTACCATGGGAATGACCTGGATACTGATCACCCTTTTCCCAGACGCTGGCTGTGCCACCCTACGGCCAGACAGTGGTGTAGTCGTTCTAAATGGTGTTGATTATGTTTTTAGCAAAGGTAACTGTGGAGAAATATAAGTTAAAGGAGCTAGTTCAAGGGAAGCAAAGAACCTCATTTCGCTTAAAATATTTAGGTGCATCCTGAAAAATACACCTTCAGCCACTCCCAATCCAAAAGCATACAGGACATAGAGATACGTGGTGCAAATTATGTACAAATTACTAAATCTTGAATAGCTTCTCTTCTATTGGGTTTAGAAATAGTTAAAATCAGAGCCCCTTAGCCCTTTGCATTGTTAGCACCTTGCCACATCTAGACTTAACAATTTCATTAATCTTATTACCATATTTTGTCGATGGTTACATATTACTCCCATAGATCGATTTTACCCTTTTTTTTTTTTTTTGCATGACAAACATTACAAAGCACCCGGCCTCATCACAGTAGGGAAGCGTGCCGCTGCATCGCATCAGCAGGGACATTGTGTTCTTAATGTGCTGTACAATGCTTTGTGGTCTGTTGACCTGATCAGCTCCGCCTAAGCCAAAGTTGAGCTCATCTTTATGTCCTGGTGTATCTGTAAAAGACAGGCGACCAGTGCTCAAATATAATGTATTTTTCAGTGATAGTGATAACACTGCGCTACAATTCTAGAATGAAGAAGTCGTCATTGCGGCGTTTTGGATTGGCTGATCCTCTGCATAACTGTCTGACGACTGTGCAGCAGAGTTGTTGAGGCCAGTGCTTTGGAGAGTTGCTCAGATACTTAACCCTCTTCCCCCCACCTTCCTCTTCTCTAGCAGAGGAAAATCTCTGCTGAATTCATGTCTCCTTTCAGATTTCTAAGAGGCGTTAAACCTTTCTGGATTAAAGAAGGTAATCTGACAGGCAGAAGATTGTATTAGCCAGAGTGTTGGCAGAGCTTTTAATTTCTCCTCTCTTTTCATTTCCCCCTCTCAGCCACCCTCTCCTGCTGACCTGCTAGATGGTATTATTGTGTTTTTCTTTTGAAATACAGCAAAAACATCCACATCTTCTCCACTATTCACTCTCTTCTCTCTTTCTCACGTGCTATGTATCCCACTCTTTCCATATATCTCCTCTTCCAATCTCTCCCACCTCTCTCTCTGGCTCAGCTGTGACAGCATACTTGTGTGAACCCATGATTTATCATTTGCTAATCCGAGCTGATTACGGAGCTTTCCACATGGCCCTTATCTGTTGCTGAGCCTGCTTTTCACTCCATAGCTGCCAATTATCTTTCAGGCAGCCTGCAAACAGACCCTGTCAGCCAGCTGCCGAACTAAAGTATACATGCAGGCGCACCAATGATAGGCTGCCTGGACAATGTATTTTTGGTTCAAGTACTTGTTGAAATGTCAGATGAGAGATGAAATTCAGAATTGCGTTTTGAAAAAGTTCTGCTCATTCACCAAATGCTCATCAGAATCCTGTGCAAAGGGCAGGGACATGTTGAGTGGTTCTACAGAGGAAGGGTAGAACAAAATATAATACAATCTGTCCATGGTGGACACATAACTTCTTGACACACTGGATCCAGTCATGGCATTACTTTACTTACTAGAAATTATGCTGACAAATTTTAAAGCTTTAATCTGAATATTTGTCCTGGACACTCTCCTGAAGGCAGAGAGCTTTAACTTATTTGACCTGACATCCTGAAGCTTGAATATTAGTATATTAGCATCAAGGTCAACATTCTGCTGGCCTGCCAAATCTACCAGCCACATAGTTAGGACAGAGAGCTGTGATGGCGATGCCTCACAGTGACTCATCCAACACTTCCTGTAGCCAGGCAGCAGGACGGTCAAGGTTGGCCTATGACAGCATGAGGTTATGGGGAGCCTGGCCTGCGGGGAGGGTATGCAGATCACGGCCTGCTCAGCTGATGTGGCGTCCAATTGTCAGCATAATGGGAAGTGACGTGCACATCAGAGCAATGTGGGTCAGAGCGCCAGACGATCAGCCCTCGGCCTGTATCTGCTCCGCCTGTCTAATCTGCAGTAGTCTAACCAGATGAGACTCTCTAATCGACCCTGATATTCAGTGAGCACACATTACCATCTTCACTCACGCTCAGGAACGCAAACACACATGGAATGGAGGGAGTTCTACGGTGGCCCTGAGAGCTCAATGAACAGCAACTTAATAAAACACATGCAAGTTGACAAAACACAAACAAAGTAAGAAAACATCTTCATCAATTTCACAACACAACACAACACATTACAAAAAGTGCGCAGCAAATACACAAACGCGCAGCACCGCGCTACAAATAGAGAAATGCGCTGCAAATAGAGGAGAAACGACAACGGAAGTGTTTCCAGAGGACAGCTAAAAGTGATGGACACTGCTGCCACAGCAGACACAAAAACATCCAGTACATCATACAAATTCGTTTCTACAAAGGGGGTCAGCAACCCGGGGCTCTGGAGCCGTATGCGGCTCTTCTGCCCGTGTGTGTGTGTGTGTGTGGCGACCCCGCCCACTCGCTCAGAAGATGGGGCAAAATGTCTCTTTTGACGGTAAGGGTTTCCTACCCCTGCACACTATGGACAATACATTGCCTCACAAACAGGGGCTTGCTTGTTAGCGCTGTTTATTCAGTTTAACAGGAGAAGACAGCATGTCTCTAGATCGGACCCTCTTCTGTGCTCAGAGCTCACTGTGACTCGCACACGCACACAGAGGGGCTGAAGAGCCGCATACGGCTCCAGAGCCCCGGGTTGCCGACCCCTGTGTGGAACCGAATTTGTATGATGTATTGGACGTTTTTGTGTCTCCTGTGGCAGCAGTGTCCATCACTTTTAGCTGTCCTCTGGAAACACTTCCGTTGTCGTTTCTCCTCTATTTGCAGCGCGTTTCTCTATTTGCAGCACGGTGCTGCGCTTTTGTGTATTTGCTGCTCACTTTTTGTATTTGCTGCTCATTTCTGTAATGTGCTGTGTTGTGTTGTAACATTTATGAAGATGTTTTCTTACTTTGCTTGTGTTTTGTCAACTTGCAAGTGTTTTCTTAGGTTGCTGTTCGTTGAGCTCTCAGGGCCACCGTAGAGTTCTCCATCTTAAAAAAAAAAGAGATTCAAACATAGTGGGTGTAAGTGGAAAGAATGCAGTTCTCTTGTAAAACATTGAATCATGATTTAATTGTGAAGGCGTATAGCGAACAATCATGTAAATAAGGGACCAGGAAAGTGCTCCCTCCTCCGTCTCTCTGAGTCAAACGTGGCTGAAGGTCCTAGGAAATATTGGGCTGGGCAAACTGCTATGCTTATTTCTTTTTTTGTTTGGAAAGCAAAATAAACCCTGATTTTACACTTCCATTTATCTCCTCATCTCTGCTCCTCTTCCTTTGATGCATCAACCAGTATATTTATAATATTTTCTAAATGGTGTGGTCTGTGGTTTCCCCGCAGTGCAACATGGACTGAGCTGTGCTTTTTTCACCGGGTGAAAATGGGTTGGATAGAAGTCGTACTTAATCGGATTCCCATGACATGGTCAGGGGCAGGCGTTTGGAGGGAGGAAGGGGAAGGAAACGGAAAGGTTGTTGAGGGTGCAGTAAGTAGCAGTGTTGGAGGGAAAAAGTTTTGCAAGTGTTTGCTTAGCACCTGTGTACGGACTTAAGAACTCCATCGTAGCCAGAGGGAAGCGACACATGGGGGCCTTGAAGTGTTTTGACATTTTCTGCTCAAACAGGTTTTTTTACGGCAGGGGGAAGAGGCCCGGAGGAGTTCAGCCTGTGCGAATCTGCCTCTGTCTCATCAAAGGCAGTAATTTCCTGTTCATTTCAGGCCCCCATCCCCCAACCTAGAACTCTTGTCTGCTAATCCCACCCCTACAAACTGCCCCCACTCTCCTCTCCTCCCTCCAAACCCCGCTCCGAGCCCCCCTGCTGGTGTCCTGCCTGCCTGTGCTTCAGCTTGCTACACCCCAGGGCTTGGGACTGGAAGGCTATATGCTTTGTGTCAGCAGGCTTGCGGCTGAGCACTAACAAATCCTCATTGTCCCACGCGGGAGTGGTGACAGAGGGGGAGGGGGCATTGCTGTCTGGTTTCTATTCAAATCCAGGTACACACACAGGCCTGCGAGGGAGCAAGGGGAGCAAAGGGACTTATAGCGCTCCAAGCCTCGAACCAACGTCCACCCAGACCTTTAGAGCAGGGTCTCAGCAACTGATCAGACATCTGCTGATGAGCAAGTGATACTGGACTTGACAAAACTGTCAATGTTTCCTGAATGCTGCAAAAATCCAAGTGTTATCATTCTGTCAACAATGGACTTTGACTACCTGTAATCAATTGGGAAAGTTTGTACCATTTTTTAAAGAACAGAGTGTATTTTTCCCTTCTCATTTGGAATCCAAACACTGCAGTAGCAGCTGTATGTAGGCTGAAGTCAATATTTGAGCGGCCTGTGTTTCAGTGACAATCTCATGGAACGACTCTGATGACTCGGGTTATGTAGTGTATGACTCTAGTTGTCATTCATTTCTGGTGGTGAGGGCTGAGATGTGTATCTAGGTAACAAGACTCTACATGTACAGGCATTTCAGAGAATCACTGGTAGTCGGCTTTTAGTTCAAGAGCCTCAGACATTTGATACATGTATAGTTTTTTTTAATTTGAATTGGTGGAAATGGAAGTGAAGACACAAGCTGTGTGTGAGCTTCGAAGAGGAGCCCTTTCTCGCAATCGCCAGCACTCTGCAACAGTCCAGACTTACTGTATTTATGTGTGTGTTTGTTTTGTTTGTTTCTCATGTTAAGCCTTTATGCTGTCAGTGAATGTGTTTTTTGAAAGGGGACTACTACAGCAGCACCAGCCATCTGTGATAAGGGGCAGTGTTTTTCTCGGTTGGTGCTACTCCCTCACGCACTCAGCTTTTTGTGGTGGATTAAGAGCTTTGGACAAGAGCAGAGCAGGGCAAAAAATACAGGGACAGCCAGCATTTCCTGTCAATAAATACATTCCAAACCCAACGACCCCCACGCAAGCCGGCGGGGAAAAACCAATAGAAAAGGGAATAGAAAAAAACAACCTCAAAATTACAGTCTGTCCCTCTTTTGTCTATTTTTCACTGCCTCCTATATCTGTACTTGTTCTGTCATATTTTTCTCCTTAAAAGATTTTGTTAACTCTAGAAAGTTATTTATATCAGTCTTTTTGATTTTTGATTGAAGCCATTTAAATGTAACTTTATCTGCAAACTGAAAAATTGTGACAAGTGATGCAAGGTAAATTATTTTTAGCTCTTCAACTGTGCCTTAACTCCCTGATTTTGGCAGAGCAAAGCATAGAGAGCTTCTCAAAGAAGGTGAGGTGCGAGGTGAACACTTTGAGAGGTGGTCACAAAGTGAAGCATGGTCACCCCTAACCCCGTCCGCAACTCTAACCCTCACCCTAACGCTAAAGGCAGGCTACCCCCTCCCCTCGTGGTGCGGAGCAGCAGCTGGCTGACCTGTCCCTCCACTGCTGCCTCTAATGGCTGACCTGCCCTGTCTGGACGGCCCTGCTCGCTTTTGTCTACTGTCTGGCTCAGTTCCTCCCAGTTAAACATCGCTACTGGCTACCGCAGTCTGCATTTCCACAGAGCAAGCTTTAGAAAAAAAACACAGACCCTTTCCACAATTGGCACACTTTGTCCAGTACGCGCAATCTCTCTGTCTCTCTTGCACATACATCCTTTTTAAAACTCTCCCACACACAGAGCCTCTGTCTGGTTTCACACACATATACACACAAGCGCACACACACACAATATAGACAAACTGTACCAAGCACAAACACTCACACGTAACATGAAATAAAGTAAACTCTTTTGTCTCTGTGCCTTCTATAACGGAAAAAAAGCCTTTCTTGCAATTTAACATTTATGACAAATACGTTTTTTCTATAAAATCACAAATGGATTTTTAGTTTGTTTGAATGAGTCATGCAGTGGTGTTAAACAAAATTTGAACAAATGGAAAAGTGCTAAAGGCAAGTGAAGTTTTAATCAGTGAAGACTCAAGGAAGGACGAGCAGTTCAAATACTTACCTACGGTGTGGCCAAAACTTCGGCAGTGTGAATCTGTGGCGACTACGGTGGTAAAAAAAAAGAACGAGCAAAAGCTTCCATATTCAGGGATAAACCTCATGCAGACGGGCTGAAAAGTTGCTGTTGAAATGGATTGAACCGGTCCCTCTCCATGTATCTCTCCCAGACCAACACACACTTCCAGATACACACATAGTCTTTCAGTCTGATCTCCCTGCCTCTAGTGGGAACCCAGCCAGTAGTGTGCAAATACAAGTGCCTTACAAATCTCTCTCTTTCTCTTTCTCTCCCTTACCCTTCCTCCCTCCTCCTCTCTCTCTTTCCATGGTTCTACGTAGATAAACAAGCACATGCATTCCCCCACACACATGCACACACGCACACACACAGAGCTTGGCTACGACACAAGTTATTGAACTGCTCCACATTTTCTTCCATGCACTATATATGAGGCAGTTGATGGACAGCAACACACAGTCATGTGTAGAGCAAGGGATGCTTTGATTGGCTGATGGTCCGGGAGAAGGGGGGTAGGGGGTGCTGTGATTGGTCTGAGCTCAAACCATTGAAAGTAGAAGGCTTCTCTATTGAATGGCTGCGGTTCTGGGTGGAGTTTGGGTGACATTGCTCAGAAGAAAACAACGTCCTGAGAGTTAAATCCCTTCACTGGATTTTTTTCATTGCTGTGGCCAGACAGTACGGAGTAATTGTTTCACTCTTGTGAAATAGAAACATTAGCGTGAACACAATTAAATAAATCGCAACAAAAACAATAAAAGGCCACATTTGCTGAATCAAATTGCTATAGTATTAACATTTTAATGCATATCAGAATTATTTGTTCTGCTCTCCGCTGACTTAAGCTGCTTTCAGATGCCGCAGATCCTCTGTATTTTCTCCAGAGGCGGTGCATGTGTGTACATAAATGTCCAAGTGAGACACTCAGTTTCTACTGACTTTATCCTCCTGACTTCCGTGGAAATCCAGGAGAAGTTGATGTGTGAGTGGGGGGTTATGACACTTCTAACGCGCGACAGATGCAAAATAGATTTTTTTTTAATCTCCCGGTGAAAAACGGCATCATACACGTAGAAGACACAGACAAAGATGTCAAGATAGAGTGTGGTGATAAGAGCGGATGACATATTGGGTTGCTGCAAACAAAATCATGTGATCTACGCAGCAGAGTTAATGCATCACTTCCTGCCTCTCACCAGGAAGTTAAAAAGGAAATTTGTTGCTGTTGTGAACGCATCTGTGCAGAAAACCTCCTGCTGTCTTGTGCATGTGTGAAAGGCAAACTACGGGTAAACTCTGTGGCCAATTCTCCGGATTTTACCTGGAAGTCATGTCTGAAAACGGCTTAAGTGTTAGTACGACCCTATCAAAGGGGGGGGGGGGGGGTCAAAAGTACACTCCTGATCAAAATCTTAAGACCAGTTAAAAAATTGCATGAATTTGCATTTTGCACTGTTGAATCTTAGGAAGGTTCTAAGTAGAGT
Source organism: Pleuronectes platessa (assembly GCF_947347685.1). Lineage (NCBI taxonomy): Eukaryota > Metazoa > Chordata > Actinopteri > Pleuronectiformes > Pleuronectidae > Pleuronectes > Pleuronectes platessa. The sequence continues at coordinate 2,973,319 of NC_070629.1, forward strand.
TTCAAAATGCAAAAAGAAGAAATGGGAACAAGAGACCAAAAGTTGTGAGCAGGCAATTTATTGAAAACAACAATTTAACTGAAGTAGGCTGTTCATCAGCTGATCAAAAGTTTAAGACCACAGCTAAAAAAAGAAAAAAACCCTCCTAAAACAGAAATTAAAGTGTCAAAAACTGACTCAGTAATGAGTAGCTCCACCATTATTGTTGATCACTTCAAAAATTCGTTTTGGCATGCTTGATGCAAGTGTTTCCAAAAGGCTAGTGCGAATGTTGTGCCAAGTGGTGAAGATGGCTTCACGAAGGGCATCCACTGTCTGGAACTGAATTCCATTTTTGTAAACTTCCCATGCCGTCCATCCCCAAATGTTCTCAATTGGATTAAGATCAGGGGAACACGCAGGATGGTCCAAAAGAGTGATGTTATTCTCCTGGAAAAAAGTCTTGGTCAGACGGGCATTGTGAATTGGAGCGTTGTCCTGCTGAAAAACCCAGTCGTTACCACACAGACGAGGGCCCTCAGTCATGAGGGATGCCCGCTGCAACATCTCCACATAGCCAGCTGCTGTTTGATGCCCCTGCACAACCTGGAGCTCCATTGTTCCATTGAAGGAAAAAGCACCCCAGATCATGATGGCTCCCCCTCCACTGTGCCGCGTAGAAAACATCTCAGGTGGCATCTCCTTGTCATGCCAGTAACGTTGGAAGCCATCAGGACCATCAATGTTACATTTTTTCTCGTCAGAGAATAAAACTTTCTTCCACCTTTGAATGTCCCATGTTTGGTGCTCCCTTGCAAAGTCTAAACGGGCAATTTTGTGGCGTTGAAGGAGACGTGGCCTTTGAAGACGTTTCTTGTTTTTGAAGCCCTTCCTTCGCAGATGCCGTCTGATGGTTATTGGGCTGCAGTCAGCACCAGTAATGGCCTTAATTTGGGACGATCCTCGTCCCAAATTAAGGCCAGGTTCTACCACTTGATTTGTTTGTTCCATAACCCTGAGGATCTTTTAAGAAATGCAAAATGACTGTCTTACTGCGTCCAACCTCAGCAGCGATGGCACGTTGTGAGAGGCCTTGTTTATGCAGTTCAACAATCCTACCACGTTCAAAGACGGTGAGCTTTTTTGCCTTTGCCATCAAGAGATCTTCACAGTGTGATTACTTGACAGGAAATGACATGGAATCCAAATTTTTGCACAGATTTTGGCTTTTAAAGGCTGTGGTCTTAAACTTTTGATCAGCTGATGAACAGCCTATTTGAGTTAAATTGTTGTTTTCAATAAATTGCCTGCTCACAACTTTTGGTCTCTTGTTCCTATTTCTTCTTTTTGCATTTTGAAGCTCTACTTAGAACCTTCCTAAGATCCAACAGTGCAAAATGCAAATTCATGCAATTTTTTAACTGGTCTTAAGTGTATGTTGGGCTGCCTTAAAGGTATAAAATAAAATGTTATGTTGGTCTAGTAAGACAAATTTATGTGAACATACATTTGTGAGTGATGATGGCGTAGCTCTGCCTGGAGCTCTGCCAAGTGCTTTCATTCACACCTGATTAGATCACTCTGACCTGGATAACACGCAGCGCTCCACGCTTGGAAACAAGCTGCCACACAGGCCTTTTTTTTGGCCTTAACAGAACACTGCTGCATCCCCCATTTGCCCTCCAGATGGAATTAGATTATATTAAAGCAGATGCCTCGGTGGATGTCAGGACAGCAGAGTGAATTGGCATCTAACAAACTTGCATGTTGTTCACTCACCTGAATGTCATATGTGATGAAATGAATCATTCTAAATTGTTAAAGTCATACTCAAGTTGACTTTGTACAGTTTCTTGTGCTTGTCATTGGTATGAGCTGTTGGAATGCTTGTTATATGTCTGTCTATTTGTTCTGTATTTTGAAGATGTGAAGGGCTGCCTTTTAGATTATCCCCCAATGGCTTGTAGAACTACTCATATATTTATAAAAGCTTTTATGGCGTCTGTATTGTGTATGTCAATGGTGCCTTCACTCAAATATTAAATCATAATATTAAATGATAATGCTTGCAATTCTGGTAAGAAATCTTTGAAGAGGATGTCGATGTTTCACTGTGTCAGACATAAAGGCAAATTTATTGCTCTTTGGTTTTCCTGTATGGAGATGTGGCAGGTTAAAGCAGTGCTTTAACAGTTATAGTTATGGTGCTGGAGTTGTCTGATGAAAGCCAAAATTTCACACCAATTTATATTTGTAAATTTTTTTGTGGACGTGGCTCAGATAACATCTCCTACCTGAACACCTGACACTATGTCTTCCCATAAGCATGTTTTTCTGTATCCAACATGGCATCTTGGTAAGGGATCAGCTATTATCCTAGAGGGCCCTTCTCTAAAACTCTTTGTTGTGCTAATGTGCTCTCTGTGATAGCATCTCCATCCATAACCTTCTTCATGTGTGCAGATAACCTGGATGGGGTGGAGTGGTGTATGTAGGGCACTGGGAGTTGGGTAGTGGGGGCGTCGGAGGTGGTGATTTTGCAGTATGTCCTGCAGCTGTGCCTACGACGACAAGCCTGTCCTCAGACTGCCCTCAACCAGACTAAACACAACACACTGACATCTTTACCTCCCTTCCCATTTGCAGTTCCACTTGCCTTCTGACTTTGGCGAAGATGTGGTACCCTTTTTTGATTTCAGTATTGCAAACTGTAGTTGAGGTGGCACATCCCTGTTATAGTTGGGTAGGTATGCTGCTCGCCGATGTGCACTGAACCAGGTTTTTGTGCCCATAGCTGTTCTGAGGGAGTCATGCTTGATCTTTCTGGGCCATGTGTAAACTGGGTCACTGTGCTGTGTGTGTGTGTGTGTGTGTGTGTGTGTGTGTGTGTGTGTGTGTGTGTGTGTGTGTGTGTGTGTGTGTGTGTGTGTGTGTGTGTGTGTGTGTGTGTGTGTGTGTGTGTGTGTGTGTGTGTGTGTGTGTGTGTGAGAAAAAACTGTAAAATAGGGCTTTTACATAAGGATGGAATGGGTTCCACAGATATGCAGTGTTGCTGTTGCAGAGATTCTCTCAAACTGCAGTACAACCATAACCCCCCACCCATCTCAGCATTGCAACACTGGGAGAGAGCTAGTTACCGGGAGAGAGAGAGAAATGAAATTCTCATCCTTGGTTCAGATCCTTAAGAACGCTTGGGAAGGCAGGATCTTATTATCACAGCAAATTTGCAATGTGCAGAGTGGAGGAGATTAGATGCGTCTTGCCTTTGAAGTGTATTTTCCAACCATTGTGCGATGGCAAATTCCATCAAGTGTTGGAGCGAGCCATGATAAGAGGCACGGGTTATGAATGCTGCGGCATTAAAAGCCGTCATTTTGAGCAATAAGATGAAACACTCACAAACTCCTGCTAAATGAAAAATATTTCCCCTAATTTCAGAACTGTCATTCACAACTGTGTTGTGGAAAAACCAATGGTATTAAAATAATAAGGTGCATTAGATGGCTTGGGTAAAGATATCGAAATATGTGGAATATGGATTATATTTTATGTAAATGAAAGTCTGTTGGCCTTTAAAGGGGAACTCCCTTTAATTGTTCTGGCTTTAATCAGAATATTTTTCCAAATAGCATCATTTAATTTCTATCTGGATCAAATGATGCTGGTTCTCGTTTATAGAAATAATAATATCATCAGGTTTAGTCCATGTGATGCAAAGTGTTGGTTTCTCATGGAAGAGGAAGTCACATTGATATAGCAAGATTTATTTTTTAAAATTGAGTTAGAACATAAAACATAAGAAGGGCTCAGAGATCCGGGGCAGATTCGGAGATGCTGCTGACTTTGATCAGGCCGTCTTGTTGTGTCCTCCTCAGCTATTTGACCTTCACTTTGAGTGCAGTGGCTTCTCAGGGGTTTGGTGTCATGATGAGGCCAACGGGTAAATTTGAGGGTGAGCATGAACGTCACTAAAGTGGCCCCAGCACTCCCAGTTTCCCCCTTTCATGGTTCCTTAGAAGCTGGAGAACTGCAGGGTGAGAGCGCATCCCAGGGGACTCACCCAAGGACTGACATCCCCGGCCTGGGGCCTCAGCTCCTGTTAAAGTTTTAGACCAAACATAAACAGTGCAGAGCTGCCGGAGGTGTCTCAACATGCTGGGAAACATACTGCCTCTACAGCTGGTCCACTCTGTCTTATTCCTCTTTGACATCAAAGAACATACTCAATGTCTCAATGTTCAGTGCCAAAAGTGCAGTATAAGTCATTTCTTTATAATCCAGATTGTAATTTCCCTTCTGTTGGTTCTATGCTTACTGCAGTGAAGCTTTAGCGCTGTTATACATCTATTAGCTTAAGCCTGTGGGTTAGGCTATCAGTTTACTGTGAACATTTTAGAAATAAAGCTACAAAGACGATTCTACATACTATTCTATCACTACTGTTACCAACTGATAACACACAATCCAGTATGGCGGATTCTCCATCGTGCTGGCTGATCGTGATAATAATGGCGGATCCTGTATCGTGTTGGCATCTGATAGTGGTGGTGGACCACGATCGAGGTAACAGCTGACGGTGGATCCTGATTAGAGCAAGACTGCTTGATATACAACATGTTTCCTCAGATACTCATTCATTACTGACAATAATCCATCAATTCATTTACCTTCCATATCTTACAAAGTGTCCAATCCATGCCGCAAATACCCTTATTTTTCTGATGTTCTCTGTTACATGTGACATCTATTGCACTTCTGTCCGTCCTGGGAGAGGGATCCCTCACATGTGGTTCTCTCTGAGGTTTCTACTTTCTTTTTACCCTGTTAAAATGTTTTTTTAATAGTTTTTTCTTACTCGTGTTAAAGCCCTATGAGACAAATTGTGATTTGTGAATATGGGCTACACAAATTTGATTTATTGATTCATTGAAAAAGCTGCTGTCAGACAGGCACTGAGGTTCAGAGATCCTCTGGACATTCTCTGGAGGAGCTGTATATGTGAAAGACAATGTTCGAGTGAGAGCCCATGTACTTTCTGCTGACTTTCTCTGGCTAAACTCCAGATGTCTGCGTAAAGATGTGAGGAGCTGATGTGAGAACACAGCAGGAGACCCACAACAGGATTCACCTGTTTTGTACAGGTCTTTTGGTTGGATAAGAATGACAATTGCTTTCGAAAAAATGTACTGCTTTGACAGACGTGTAAATACTTAAGAACAAGTGTGACTGAATGATTTTTTGTTATGTGTTTTTCACACTAAATTGGCTAGAGTATTTTTTTCTTTGTGGTAGTTTTACTTCACTTTAGAACGTTACTGCAAATCTAGTCTGTGTTCATTACTGTAATGGTTATCCACTGACTATTTTCCAATTATAACAACTTGGTTTTTGTGGTGGTCTTTCAACCCTTATATCATGTCCATCTCCTGTAAGCTTCTCTGCTTGCCCAATAATTTTACAAAAATGACAATTGCATGCGTCTTTGCTAAATGCAAATAATTGCTATATATTTGCTGAATATGCAGGCAAAACAGTTAATGTTTCCACACTGACAAATAGCCATTAGCAGCCATCAATATAATAGCAGATATATAATGACATTGCTGAAACACTTAATTGTCAAATGCGCTAATGTTTATCAATATAATACCAATACAAAATTCATCATCCATATATACTATAAATATAAAATCATTACTTACTATTCACAATCCAGGTTCATGATTACCAGACATATTTTGTTGTAGATCTACTTGTTAGTGGATTCAAAACAGTTGTTATTAAATAGTCTACACTCAATAATCCAGAATTTTTACATTTGCTAACACATTAACAATCTAAAGCTGAAATCTCTCACTTATAAAATTGTTCAAAGCCTTAAATCACTATTTTGTAAAAGCTCCTTTTGCACCAGTTACAGTTTCCATTCTTCTGTACACACCTAGGTTTGTGCAGTTTATCTCAGTCTTCCAGGCAGATCCTCTCAAACTCCATCAGACTGGATGAGAAGTGTCTCTAAGCTTCAGGTCTCTCCACAGATGGTTTAACTCTGGACTTTGTCTGGGACACTTATGAACAGTCCTGAAGACAATCCAGTGTTGTCCAGGTTTACTTCAAGGAACCCTGTATCTGGCTGCATCAAAGACTGTATATAAAGATGGACGACATGACGGCTCCCCAAAAGTGAACCAGAAAGAATCTTGTTCAAAGCACCTCCATTTTAGTGGATGGGACATGGACCGACATAAAATGTCAAAATGTACATCACATAGATTTTTCCCAAATAATGGTTTTGTAATATTACGTAGTTCTCGCCCACACTGTTCAGGTGATATTGTTCTTTTAAGTTTAGATTTAATTCGCTTTTTTTTTTATATAAAAGCTGGGTGATATGTTGTGATTGACAGCTAACACTGATTTATGATTGGATTGTGCGTGTGCATCAGTAGGACTTTGATACCGCTGCTCCACCGCCTAGATGCTAATGTGCAGGTTCGGGCTACAAATGTGAAAAATGGCAGTGTCATATCCGAGACATTTTGGCTTTTTTTTATGGGTAGTGGGAGGAATTTAGGACATGTTGTCCATCTTTATACCCAGTTCATGAGGTTTATTCATCGTTTTCTCAGTTCTGACCCCTGTCCCTGCTGCTGCTACTATTTAATCGGTTTTGAGGAAAACCTTCCCACAGAGCTTGGTTGGGTATTTTTAGACTACGGTGTCTAAATGGAAATCTGAGAAACAACATATTTAGCTTCTAAACTCCCAACGTTTCCCTTCCCCCTTTCCCCAATTCTCTTCCCCTTTTACCCTAGTGTTTCCTCAGTCCGGTGGAAATACAGTGGCTATACCATTCAAAGCTTAATGAATTGTGTTATATTTGACGCCTTAATGTCTCCAGCCTGACAGCTGGTTCCTCTCAGGTGTTTCCATCTCCATATGGAAGCATCGCTCCATCCTTCTGTTTCCTTGTTGAAATAGAACTATAGTTGCGCTGTGCACACATTCGCAAGGGCCCCCGACAGAATCATTCATTTGATACCTTGATAAGCGATAATGGACCCAGTAAGGTATAATTCATACGCCCCAGATTTCTTTAGAGAGTCTATGGCTTCAACAAAGTGTCCCACTACCTCCCTGAGTACCACTCTCTTTCAAGACTCTCATCTTGGTTGAAGAGGGTGCCATTTATTATTTAAATCCCTCCATATTTCATACATTGCCAACCAATACAACCTCTATCCTTCATTCCTCATCTAGTGCAAATTAGCATTATATCTTTAGCCTGAAAACAGAACAGAGAGTAAGCAAACAGAAAGAGATAGCTCAGTCTAACGGAGACGGTTCGGTGCGTTTTCTATGCTGCTCCCTGTGATGTGATGTTGTGTGACATATTGAGTCTAATTTGTAGCCTAAAGAACCAAACAGCTGTGGCCTATTTTGTTTAGCTGTTGTTCGGGTGATGTCACTATTTCGGCCTCGTAAGACTGCCTCGCTCTCGGCGCTCGGTGTGAGGATGTCAGGAGCATTTCAACAAAGCTGCTGATGAGGAGAACAGGGGCTGTGTGGTTTTATGATTAATCTAATAAGTCATCTGAGGCTGTTATGTGAAGTTTTTTAAGACATCTATTAACCAGTGTTAAGAATTCACACATTTACTGTTGTTATATCTGATGTGACTCTGTTTTATATATAATGAATGAATTCAAAGCTGCTGTTTTGGGGGGTTGGTTAGCACAACATTGTGTTGTTATACAATAATCACTATTAACTTAATATTGTCTCATATTTGTTTCACTTGGAGATATTCTAACCACAATTACTACCATTTTACAATACATATGAAAAGTGTTTTCAGTATCTTATGTGGATTATCCAAATAACAGAAATTTTGTTTCTGGAGAAAGAGGCTGCTGATACATTTTAGATGTTAGGTTTCAGTGCCTGAAATGTAATTCAGTTCACCAACATTTTATTTGTTTAGAGACAGATATCTCAGAGACTGGCACACTGAAAACCTGAACATATAAAACCCTGACAATTGGTAGTAAAAAAAATGTTTCCAGTTCAATGAAGATCTACACGTTATATGCAGTAGCTGTTTGTGTGACACAAATGTCCAAATCAGTTCTACTGGACATTAATGGACTAAACCTAATTAGCTCCCTTTTAAAATCGATGTAAAGTCGGACTGAGCCCATGTGAAAAGAGTAGATCATGGACCGGAGATTTCACTGTGGGCGAGTGGGTGTATTGATTATGTTTCTATCATGCTCCCTGCGCACCCAGGTACAGCCCATTGCCTAAACCAACAGTTATTTTAGTAGGTGAGAACATGTCTGAGATGAATCATCTCCAGTTGTGTGCTCTATGTGTGAAAGGGCAACTTTAGTGGTCTAGTCAAAGGGACTTTGGTCAGGGTTCTAGAAATATAGTTGTTTTGGTTACCATGTCTGAAGTCATTGTAAACGTTGTGGAGCAAAGACAGTACAAGTGAAGATTGTTCTGCAACATCGGAACAATTTTGTGCCTTTGAACACTTTTTATACTAACGTTATTTTAATCATGCCTGTTGGAACGGGCTGTTTGCTTCGCCTGTGTTAATGCTTTGGAGTTACTTCAATATTATTCCTTGTGAATAGTGAGTCCTCCTCAAACTGTTATAAATATACTGTCAGTTTTTTATTATATGCGAGCTGGACATTGTTTGCAGAGCGTTCACAAGTTTTCAAAATAAAAGCTGTAATTCAGCTTGATAAAAAGCATTGTTGTAACAAAATTAACGATATGCTTTTTACTTTAAAAACAAATTTCCAAACAGGAAGATTCTGTGAATATTGTTAACATAACGGAGATCAGCACCCCCGCTACACCGCTGAATCTCATTGTCAGTCAGATATGGTGAAATAAAAATGATCAGATTATCGAAATGATCTGGTGGTGATTTAGACCCTCAGTTTGACCCAGTTAAAGGGTTACATTATATTTGACCTATTTTGCCATATTTTTGGACATAACACTGAGAGTAGTGACATAGACATTTATTTCAAACATTTTTATGAAAAAGTCTGTATTCATCACTAATATTTAGCTACTGTAAACTAAGTGCTGTGTGATACATATATATATTGTATGTCACTAATTAAATCTTGACACAATAGTGACACAATAAAATATAGAAGAACTGATGTATTTTCTGCACATGCTCCTTTTCCATAAAAGGCAGCTAGTCACATCAGAATTTTATCAATTCATTCTCGAGCAGTGTTTTTCTGGAATCACCTTGGCCGTGATTTGTGCACCGCACTGGGATCACCATATTTACCTGTTCCTTCCTAGCGTGTAGGGCTCAGCATGTCAGGCCGACTGTCCCGATGTAGAACATAGACTACCAGTGAATAAGGCTCGAACCTGAGTCCTCAAATCAGCCAACATTCCACCACGATTGATCATGTATATTGATAAGGGTTTTGTTCTCTGTTTTCAGATGCAATCAATGAAAGTAATCTAGGTAAGTGGAATACTCTGATATTTTGTACCCCTGCTACTCGATAATATTTCCTATTACTGGCACCTTGTCAGATTCTCATGTTAATGAAATTGCTCTTATTTTTCATTCAGTTAGATTTTCAGTATATAGGCTTACCCTTTGTAGGCACCCTGAATAGTTGTTGTTGTTGTGTAGTTCTGTTCCAACCCTTTGGCATCACTATCTGCCTGGTGACAAGGCCACCAGATCATGTTCCTTCTCTTGCGTTAGCTCCGTTGGTCTTCTTGACACTTTGTGACATTAGGGTTCAGACAGCTGATTCAGCCCCTGCTCCGTGGAGCTGTCATGCTTATTGCCAGGCTTATTTTCCTACCAAGGCATTTATTATCATACTCGATGCAGACCTCTGTCACTTTTTGTTATTTATGACATCTTAAATTTTCTTAGTTCAAGTTAAAGACTTGATGTTAGTATTTGAATGTATTGTATTATATTGCCAATTTCCAATACATATCTCACATTATTTTGTTGGGCATAAAGAAAGACATGGACATCCTCAAATGGGCATTTGTTCAGTAATGGATAAGTGGGTCACAGTTTTAGATCGATGCAGATCTCGAACAAAACAATGAAAACAAAACTAAGGAAACACATGTTCAAAGATATACTTTAATATCCAGCACCTAATGGAGCAGAAAGACATACAGTAAACTCCAGATTAGATTCCAGTCACAACCAAGTACCCAGACAGGTAGGTGTGCCTGTACTTATTAGAATGTATGATTAACATAGTTAAAGATAAATGGGGTAAACTGCATTAATTCAACCAAATGTTTTCACTTTCCTAGCTGTAATTACAAAAGCATGGAAGACAATTCAAAGATATTGGCAGCTCATACCAATATGGACATGAAGTGTAATACAGTTTAATAAACTGGCATGATGATATGGAGCAAGCAGAGTTGAGAGGACAGGCACTTTTAGGGGAGCAGGTAGATTAAATATCTCTATTCAAATCTTAAGAAGGTCACTTTCAGCTTTGTCTTATCTGCCATTTTGTGAGCGAAGAGAGGGTTAGCAATTGGATTGGAAGAAGTGGCACTGCACAAATACCAGTTAAGTCAGCAGAAAATATATATTTACAATTTCAAAGTCTGTATCACTGAGCAGTAATACACAGGTCACAAAACAGACATTGCCTTGTGATGGCTGGTTCAGCATTTATAATGGTAAAATCGAGCTGTCAATTTGTTACAGCAACAACAATTAGTCAGGTAATTAACAAGCCACTCGAACGACAATTATTCTAATTCTAATTCCTTAGGAGATTTTCGAAGCCAAGATGTCAAAAAATGTATGGTTTCATTGTTTTTCCTGGTCTTGTGTCACCGCTTCTGAGCAGAGAATGACCTGCCTCATTGTTCATATGTGAAAGGTAAATTCTAGAGAAAGTTCAGACCCCTCTCACCAGACATTGTCTTGAGTTCATGTCTAAAAACAGATGTCATTTTTGGTCCCAGTGCAGCACTCACCATCCTTGTTTTTGGACTCCTGGCTTTTTATTGACATCACCTTTTCTGTTATTGTGAAGGGCATTTTTACAGTATTTTTTATAGATTATGCAATTAAAGGGAGACTATGCGACTTTTACTCGTCAGCAGCAAGTGGGATCCAAAAATAATGGCACATTGAATTTCCATTAACTTTTGACAGTGTAACAGCATCACAAGGGAATATGTGTCATATAAAGTCCAGGAACTGACTCAGTTAAGTGTTATGCAGCAATATATAGCAATATATCTAATGTTTACTGACACATAAGAAACCAACAAAAAACAGCCAGCCCGTTACCTCTTTGTCTCAAACCTAAACCAGTGCAACTGGCCTCTCCTGGTGTCTCTGCCTCTCTGATTAGAGGTCTCCTCAGGGCGTAATGACAGAATTGTGTTCCTGTCAGTTCCTGCTGCTCACAGTGGGCTAATAGTCATGTTAGCCCACGCAGCATGTCATTAGCTCTCCACCCGTAGCCCAATGAGGGGCAGGTCTGTCATTTCAAGGCCAAATCACAGGGCAGGCAGGCCGGAGATCACAGTAACACCGGTGCTCTGAAGCTCCAGTGTTTCCTCCCACCCTTCCTTGCCACACTTAATATGCACCGACTTACACATACTGTATTAACATGGAAGAATTACTCTGACACAAACAAATGGAAGGCATAGAGAGGAACTTTGAGGGGTCATTGATGCTCAGATCATTGCAGCAAAATCATAAGTTGAAACACGCTGCTCATTTCTGACTGTGATTGGATACTTCATGGTTATCACTCAGATGATTAGCAGGCTTGCGTAGTATCTATCAGAGCTCAGGCTAATCTGCTTTGATTATTAGCCTCTAAGCCTTCCTTCCATGCTGGGCTTGTCGACTACGCAGTAATGAGAAATTACACCGTCCTCATATTTTTATTAATCTATCTGCGCTTACTTGTCAGACTGATAATGTTTCAGCTCACTCCCTCAAGAATGTATTTGCAGTGCTCCTCTAGCCTCACACATGCAAACATTCCCTCAGACATCTGGATGACAGAATACTAATCAATTATTACAGTGTACTTACTTCCAATCCTCTCAAATCACAGTTCACAGCTCTAACATTTATTTGAACTGGCTTATAAGGGTCTGCAGTCAAAAGTAACTATGTTTAGCAAACCTAATCTTTCAGTTTCCTGTTTCAAAGCCCCAGAACTATACAGATATTACTGATTACAGATAATCAATGCAGACACAGCAACAACAGGTACAAATGGAAATCTCTCCTCAAACTGAGTTTGATTAGTTTCAGGTGTTCTGTTTTTCACCCCAAGGGATGCTCGCCTGGCCTGGCTCAGTCTGGCTCTTACACTTGGTGGTGTTCTGCCCGATGAGAGTAACCTTGCACACCATTACATCTATCAGACAGCTGTTTTAAATACCAGGTAGATGTTGAAAATACAAGACACTGTAAGAGGTCTTTTTGGAGCGGACTACATGAACTACTGGACAGGCAGTGTCAGCTTGTACGAAGCATCTGTTACATGTGTGCTTGCCGTATCAGAATCATTTTACCCTGTTTCTTAGCACAAAAAACTTCTGCACAATTTACAGCTTATTGGTCACAGTGGGCTTTTAATACCAGCCACAACTTGCCCTGCAGCTGAAACTTCATTGGAAATAAGCTGAACCTTATATATTTAACAAAATTTCCAGCCTGCAGCTCCATAAGCAGATAAGAAGTAGATCCGTTTTTGATCCACGTGAGCCAGATCTTAGCAAAGCTGTGGGTCGATCCTTGAGTCAGGGGGACGAGCTAATAAATATGAGTGAGCGTGACCGTGTTATACAACACATATGCATCTTCTGTCCACAACATGACCTTCTCTGCTGAGATTTGCGTCTGCCTAGCTTTGCCCTTTAATGGGGCATGTTGTGTAAGTAAAGGAGCACAACATGAATAACATTGGTATTTGCGCAACAGCCTGTGCTGAGTGGAGAGCTAACTGGAGCAGGAGAATGGCGCTGTTTGGCGAGGTTCACGGCTGTTATTCCTACAGGCCATGAGCGTGAAAGGAGCTAATGCCATCTGACAGTTCTGGAGCAAGAAGAGGAGGGCTGGACAGAAAAGAAGGAGAGAGAGAAGGTGGGGGTGTTAAGAGATAGAGTAGGATGGAGAGGGGATGGGGGTGGGTGTAGATGGCGTGGTGTTGGATAAGAGAGAAATAAGGGATGAGCTAGATATGGACAAAGCAGGGATGAGGAATATGGGAGGGGAAGGGCTGAAGAGGCGATACTGAAGGGACCTCTATTGTTACGCGCTGTAGAAAATGGCCCGCTGAGAGACATCGCTTTTTATTTTGCACCATTTAAAAAATCTAAATTTTGATATAAAAAATTGTGAAAACATACAGATGAGGTTTGACCTCTGAGTCTGAGGTTAAAATTCGCAATCTCTTCATCTTTGATATTCTACCAACACTCTGGTGGGACAGACTCAGTCACTGCTGCCAGACAGAAAATGTGCCTTTGACGGAATTCCAGAAATGCTCGCAAAGCATCTCTCTATCTCTCTCTCACACACACACACACACAAATATACACCAACTTCGATCCAATTTTTCCAAGATTTAAGGGAGCATGGGCATGGCCGGCCAATGTTGAACATTTCTGCATTGTGTGTCTCAGATTAGTAAAACGAGTTGCAATGATGACGTACTGACAGAGAGACAAAAGATAGGAAAAGGAGGAGTGGCAGCGCAGAGACAGGCGGCAGACAGACAGAGGGAGTGGGAAGTGAGGTGGGATCCCACTGTAATTTGACAGGCTCCAGTCCCACTCGGGCTTCAGCAGCAGCTCTTTTGAAGGAGGCGTAGCAGACGCCCTTGTGCCAGCCTAACCCGTCATTACCGACTCGGCAGAGAGACACAGAGGTGCATAATAACCAATGCATATGAACAACATAGGATAATTTTTAACAGATGAACAACATTTAAGATAATATAAGTACGTCTAAAATCAGAGGGAGACTGTCCAGCTATGGAGATGAATCAAGGTCATCCTTCCTTTTCTCTCACAACAGAAGTAAATTATGTATTTTTTATGTATATTAATCCAAAATTACATGTGTTGATTTTGGTTTGAATTCTTCCGTGAGATGGGGCCTCAAGCTAATGTAATAAGCTGGAGGGAGCCTGATGAATCAAGTATCAGCTAAGTAATGTTCACATTGGAGATGTGAAGTATAAATATCAATTGGTAGAGGTTTTTTTTTAAATGGGAGAATAATTTAGTGTTGGATTTGAAAATGAATGTCGTTGAAAGTCATGAGATCATGAGTCATGACTGATGAAATCTGTGTGCATATATATATAGTGGTTAAATGTTGTCTTTCCTTAAATAGATGAACACTGTTATTTACCAGCAGTATCTAATAAACTCAGCTTTCTCAAGAAAAAATGTCAAACAATGTATTTTTTGCCATGGCTGGGCTCATTAGCTCAAGCAGTACAGCTAACACTGATCAATAACTGCTTCCCTTCAATTGGAATGAGACAGAGGAGACATCCCTCATGGCAGCACAGACACACCCCTGTCAGCTGCTGCGTGTAGATACTTTGTGTCAGGTTTGGGGCGGGGTCTCCACTGTGAACTCTAAGACCTTGTTGCAGTGGTGTGCGTGCTTTTGCCTGCATGCATTTGATCTGTGATAAGAGTCTCAACCTTCTTTTTGAGTATATGGTAAATTTCTAAATGCAGATAACCGGATTTACAACACTATATTTTTCTCACTTACAAAACACACATGAAATGTGCCAAACGTGAATGTTTAATGTTTATTAACGATACCCACACTTTCTAGAGCTGGACGAGGATCTGTTTGATCCAGACTAGTCGGCCACCGCTGGAAGACAAACCGCTTTTGCTAATAGAAACCCAACAACATCAAAGGTGGTGTTGGTTGTTTGGCAGCAGATAAGACGATTAGGAGTCAGCCCCCTCAGCATCCTCCATTATTAAAGCTGCTGGCCCACATCTATAGATTATAATGGCTGCTCTGCTTCTTTTCAGGTCACACACGGCTCCACTTTGATCAGTTTGCCTGTATTTGTGAGAGAACAAGCCAGCTCATGCTGATGACTTATCAGGCTCTTTGTCTGCTGGCAGAAAGCTCACAGGGGCTCTGTGTTTGTGTGATAGTGCCCTCTGGTGGGGAGGATTGTTATCATAACCACCACCTTTCGATGATGTGATGGATGCTGCACTCCTGACAGAAAGGAATATGTAAAACAATGATTAATGGTTTAAAGATGTGAAAGCTGTGAAAACTGTTATCTCTTCTGTAGATTTTGCACTTTTTAACCACCCTAAGGCTGAGGTAACAATATGTTGTGCTGAAGTCAACGTTTTCACATAACTTCAGCTTTGTTTCATCTGGACTTAAACAGGTGTTAGTAGCACAATTCTTTTTAGCGGCACACAGATTTCATCTGTCACTTTTAAGTATGAAAGCATTGGCCTTACATGATGCATATTTCTATTTGCAATGTTTTGCACATTGATTTATCACAAAGTAATTGTGGATTATTAAGTAAGACATTCACAATGTACTGTGGTCGTGGGTTTGGGTGAAATGGAGGGATGATCTCGATAAGGATCGATCAGAATTTTTTCTCTGGTCTCCGCTGGATAATTTTCTACTGTTTTACATTTTCCTATTTCTATCTTATATATTTGTTAAAATGAAACGAGGATAAATGTACATTTGTATACTGGAAATGAATACAAGGCAGCTTTTATATTGTATAATATATTTTGTTTTATTTTCTCAGGACTGTTAGAGATGACAGAATCATTAAGCTTCAGCACTGTTTTCAGAGCTGGTATGCATTTTGTTCATAAGGACGCCATTTGCTCAAACAGCTATGTAGCAGTTGTAGTTCTGAAAAACTGTGGTAAAACAGTTCGGCAGGGGACGTCCCTCTTCTTGTCCTTAATCTTGTGTCAGATGCATGGTTTGACCTTTGACCTCACCTTATGTTGACCCACCTTCGTCACTGCCTCATTATCTGATTTGAATCAGGTCACTTCCACAATTAATAAATTATACAGATCAATGTCCTCAATTTAGGCTTTTAGGACATATGATCTGAATTTTATTTGTAGCCAAAAAGATAAATTCACCATATAGTTGATTCATTCACAGACCCGATGTAGTGCTGACAAATATAAGTGTAGGCATAGATGGGGACACATTCAACATTTGCTCCAATAACTGGATAAAATCATAACCTGATGTTGAATATTTTCTGCTGCTGCAATAGATTTTGACATCATGAAGTGTCAGAGTCAGGGATTTGTCCTTCACTTACCAATAACCTTTTAACAGCTATTTAGTACAGCAGTTATGCAGAAACCCTCTGTAGGTGAGCCACAGGCTATATCCACAAAAAAAAAAAGGGATTCTCCTCAAAGGGCAATAGAGTAACAAGATGTGTGTTGTGGTCGTGGCTGAAAGGAATTCTGGGAGATTTGTCAGTAACAATGGATGAGGCAGGTTAAGGGAAAGTTCGATTAAAAGAATGGAAATTATAACACTACAATTAACACCACAGATACTTGTATGGCACGTAATTAACTCAGATTCCTCATCAGGTTCAGTCCAGGATTCTTGGGTCCTTGATTCTGTTGTTTTATGTACAATGGGAGTAAATAGTATACCCAGATGGTGGATTACAGTGATTACCTGCTAGTGTTCTAAAGGATACTGGGTTCAGCGGTCCCACAATTTTTCAGTTGCCTTTTTATTGTTGCTTTCTCCATCCTCTCTTTGCAACCAGTAGCCTGTAAGATGGCCACTGATGTCATCACAGGTAATATTTGGTTATAGCAGGGAACTGACTTTTCGGGTTTCGAGCCAAATTCGTTTGGAATGCTCCACACAGTTTGAAGTGAACCGGAAAGGGACCTGTTCCATGTTGATAAAAGAGGGGTACGAGTGGTGAGATGTGAGAGTGAGGATGGAAGTGGGGGGATATTTTCTTAATATTTGCTTTGTGGAAACAATGTCTGATTGATTTCGGTCCTTTTACAACAGACGTTTGACTTGTCTTGTTGGCCTTGGTTCTGCAACATGCCAGTCGGCCAGGGTCTTTCCCTGTAGAGTGAACTCATATTGGTCTCCTCTGGATATTTGGACCTGCTCCTACGGTCTAAAGACTTGCAGGTGATTAGACAATCTACATTACACGTAGGTTTGAATATGAGCATGAGTGTTTGTGTGTCTTCGTTTGTGGTTTTACCCAGCTTCTCCCCCAATGTTGGCCCCAGCCCTCCTAGAGAGATAAGTGGTATGGACAGATGTTCCAGTGACTCATGACAGTTGGAAGACCAAAGCTCCAGCCAGTTGATTTCTGGACCATTATTCTGTAATGTATATTATAGTTTGCCAAGTGCACTGTGTCAAAGGTACAGTGCCATAGCAAAGTAATGGAGTTAGTGTCTGTCGATGATTTAGTTTCGTAGAAATATGGCAGGCCTGGGGAAACATCCTGATAGCACTTAAACCATGCAGCTCAGCAAATGCAGTACCCACATTCATTGTGAATGCTTCATATTTAATAATAGAAAATTCAAATTCTATCTGTATTTGGAACTGATGTCTCGCAAACCGTTCATCTGATCAAGTTCACTCTTGACCGGTATTTTCTTGGAATACAGTGCAGAAAGTGCAGTGCCGAGTTTGGGGAGTGGGGGTGGTTTGCCTTCAGTCGCAGACCCAGTTGAATCTTAAGCAGTTTTCTGACATGATCTATGGTTAAAATCGGTAGAATTGTTTACAGAGTTTTACCATAGTCTGCCTTTCACACATGCATGACATAGCGGGTGGTTCTCTGCATAGACACATTCACAACAGTAACAAATCCTCTGCATTATTCAGGCGAGAGGTGGAGCAGCCAGGTGTAGCCGACAGAGGTATAGATTACGTGAACATGCTTACAGCACCCGGACACCGTCGTCAGCTCTTATCCCCCACAAACCCTCTCGACTTCTTCATCAGTGCCTTATGACGCCACTTTTTCACCGGGAGATATTTATTTTAGATTTTTCCTTTTGTGTCTGTCGCGTGTTGAAAGTGTCATCAGATCGGTAATGGTTCATATCCTGGGTCAAAATTGCCCCAAGATATATTTTTTAATAATTTCATAATTTTTTTACACCATATCAGACTGAGACAGACACACAGCCCAGGCACTGATCTCAATCATGGCAGCACCAGTCTCTGAATCACTTCATGTTTCACAATTTGTGTTTAAGGTAAAGGCACAATGTTGAGAAGTTGAAGATTGTGTGCGTTACTTACAAGACCTCTGAAAAAGCTGACATCGAATGTTTGGAAAAAAAACACAACATTTAAGTAAATCATTCAAACTTGTATACACACCACTCACTGACTTTATTTGTTACCTTCACTCAGCACTGTAGAATGTACACAATAAAAAGTCACAGTGTATTTTGGAACTGTTTGAGGAGGACTCACAAATAAGAAGATTTATTCAAGCAAAACATTTTAAATGCTCGAATAAATCCGAGCATTTAAAATTTTCAAGAGAACACTTCAACAGGCAGGTTTAGATAAGGCACTGCACTAGTTTACTTAAATAAAAGAGATAGGTTTTTCTCTACTTATCTTTCACTCAGCAAAAAGATACTATTCCGTTCTCTGGAACATGGAGGTGAAGTAACATGAACATAATGCACAGAACAAAGCAGGTGATGTAATGTTGGCAGCAGGAGCCCAACAGCACAGTTTTGCCCTGGAGTCCTGTATCAGGTTAATCCAGCCCTGTCAAGAACAACCCTTCCTATTCAGCAAACAGGAATTCACTTGGAGTTACAATATAATGTCTTATCAATTGAAATCTACTAACAAACTATTTCCAAGATAGATGCAACTTTGCAGTCTTTATCACCCAAGTCTTGTATTTATCAGACTGGAATACCAGAATATAGCAATAATTGGGATCAATTAAAAGCATGAGACTGGCTTGTGAATGACTGTTTTTAGTGGTAATTAAATCCAAGATGTTGGCCAGGTCACCCCAGTTTTATTTGCCCTTTGGAAGCTCAGGCAGAGAACAATTGCATTGATCCGCTAGTCATCAGGGCTCCAGAAAACAAATGCATCTGGGGAATGTAACATGGATCATTGTAAATCTAATCTTCAGGATTGGACATAAACCAAAACCCTGAGGTCAGCTCCCGTACAGACACAATCACCTCGAACAAACAGAGCAGCCGCCTCAGAGGTGACTTGTCCCAAAGAGCCCTGACAGAACAGCAGGAAGACATCCACCAAACATGAGGCTGTCGTGGAGTCAGGATATATTCACTGACGCTACAACTGATAACATGCTTTGATATGAATTGGGATCATAAAAAAAAATTACTCCAGTGGCTCTCAATATTCTTGGCTTGTGGCGCCCTAAAACAAATAAACTTTTACTTTTGCCCTCTTGTCACAGGTTATGGTTATAGTTTTGAATTGATTTATTCTTTATTTTTTTTCATAGGAAGAAATTTCAGCAGCCTCAGTAAAGGTAAAAGTAAATATAATAGTAGGAATAAGGTACAATTATTTTGGTTTTATCTCATTTTGTGACCCTGCAGGTTTATCTCTTGACCCCTATGGGGGCCCTACCCTTAGGTGCTGAGCAACTGAATCAATCAGTCAATGTATGGATGTGAGGAAACTTTGTAATTTTATTGATAATAACGTAAGAGTCATAAATACAAACCGTGTCCAGGTAGCAGGTGATCAAATGCAAACGTTTTCTTGAATTTTTTATTTTCATTTGATTATAGATTATTTCTAGCCTGAACGCCAGACGAATTTAGCCCCGCCCACAATATTTGAGGTCGGGAAGTTCGGTCTGGCATTGCTCCGTTGGGGAGAAACTATGCCCGAACAGAAGCTGTTCGGACCACTTAAATTGTCAGGGCGGGCTTTATACGTTGATGGACAAATGATCAACCGTAACGTAATCAACCACGTCACCAAAGTGCGCTTGGGTTGAATTCGTTTTCAACAAA
Source organism: Pleuronectes platessa (assembly GCF_947347685.1). Classification (NCBI taxonomy): domain Eukaryota; kingdom Metazoa; phylum Chordata; class Actinopteri; order Pleuronectiformes; family Pleuronectidae; genus Pleuronectes; species Pleuronectes platessa. The sequence continues at coordinate 2,993,407 of NC_070629.1, forward strand.
CAAGCCTGCCGCTGGAGAGCTGAGATGTGTAGATGCTGCCATTGAGTCTGTTTTAGAAGACATCAACAGCGCATTCATTTTGAAAGAGGAACGCGATGTTTTGCCGTCCTTCCTACGGAACTCTGAAAAAGTTTAATTTATCAGCTGGCCCGATGGTCGCCAAGAAGATAGGACACAATGAAAACCCAGTGGTCATTGTGGTTTCTCCTTTGGTCGCACTCATGGAGGACCAAGTGAAAGAGGCGACCGAAATGGGCATCACGGCGATGAAACTTGGCGTGCACGACGAGGTGGACATAACCAGCGGTCGTTGCTAGCTCCTTTTCGGAAGCCCGGAATCCTGGCTGCTGTACAAGAAGTGGAGGGACATGCTAGGCTCCGATGTTTTTCAAGCCAACGTAATAGGTATCGTCTTGGATGAAGTTCATCTAACTTACAAATGGTAAGAGAAAGTCTTGACTGTCTGACTTAGTAAATAACACACAATGTCGAGATATGAATCAAATGTTGTAAACATAGTATCATAGGTGTCGATGTAAGTTCGCTAACTCAGACTTGGTACAATCATAACGTTAGTCCCTTCTTCCAGCGTGCGTGCAGTTGAGTTCTGTTAACAACAACTATGCGTCGCTTAACATACGTCACATACTACGTTGCTCTGATTGGTTGTAGGTCTATCCAATTGAGCGAAGAGACATTTTTTTCCCTGGTTCGGTTGAAACACGCCCCATAATCACAGCCCAATGGAGCAGTATCAGACTCATATTCTGACTGGAATTATGAGTATGACAACGTCAGGCTAGATTATTTCACCAACCTTGGCTGAGGGAAGCCTGCGGTTACATTCGCAAATACATAATCGAGCCACCATTGTGCTCAGCAGCACATCACTCTCACCATTCACAATTAAATGACGACACATGTTCTTATTGAAATTAAAAAAAATTGCACCTCTGCACGAGGCATAAATTAATGAAATGATTTATTTGTCCTTTGTAAAAGGTAATTGTTATGAAGACTCAGATAATCACACACTTCATTAGGAAGAAGAATGGAATTGCTTTGACAGAGAAACTAGTTGTGGACAACTATTTGTTCATCTATAGAATTTGCCATTGAGAGAAACTTTTCTGCTAAGTGTAATCCTAGGAGGCCAGGTCTTGCCTTCAGGGTGGGTGTTGATTTCAGATTTGCCTACATACTGCTGACACCCTAAAGAGCTGGAAGGAAAGGATAAGCAAGAGCCTCCATGTATGTTAGAGCTGGATGCCTTTCATTCCTATAATTCTCAGTATTTTAAAAAGGTGAAAATCTACAAAACATTGGGAGATTTCAACCTATCACTGTTTGTTAAATAAAATATATCATGTATATTCATCTGCTGAGGTATGCTAAAGGTCTGACGTGCTTTGGAAAGCTTGTGATCCGTCAGGAAAAAGATGAATACTGTGTACTTGCTTTGGATCAGGATGTATGTATGTTTACAGCAGAACACAAGCAGTGTGACCTGTGGCCTGTGGAAGTTCTTTGTGTGAATAGTGGAGAGATATGTGACTGTGTGTAGAGGGGGGAGGGGAGCTCAAACAAAAGAAATGCCCTTTTTTACTAAATGTTTAGGCAAATGCAGAAATCAAGGCACCAAACAACACATTAGAGCTGACATTGAATCAACTTCATATTCCGGCTAAGAATTTAGTTTCATTTGAATGGGCTTTGCAGGAGTTTCAGGAGCGGCAAAGTCGACAAGAGCAAACATCGGGAATGTCTGTCAGGCTGCTGATATAAAACACATTTTCACCTTAAAACACGTCTCTTGTCTGAGAGACAACAACATCAGGAGTTTGTCAGGGGCAAATTACAAATTCTCTGTGAAGTTTGACGTTTAAACCTCATTTGTGTTTGTCCAGGCCGAGAGTTTTTCTGTCATTTACAGGAAACATTTCTGTCTCTTGTTAGTTACAGAGGAATACTTTAATCAAACCCTGACCCGTACTGGACCTCTGAGGCTGTAGCCGACATCAATTCTTTAATAAATATTTCAGCCAGTATCCTTTAAAAATTTGCAAAAACATTTTGTATATAGCAAAATAAAATAACCCTTTGTTTTTTACAACTTACATTTTTTTATAAGGTCACATCCACAATACTACACTTCAGAGTTTTAGAGCCACTAAAAAAGAGAAGTTTGGTAATGCTCCTGGCCCGGTTTTAGTTTGAAAACTACAGAGCAATGTTTTAGTCTAGACAGTTGCTACCAAATAGTGCCGAGGTCCACCTTCTTAAGTTTAAATGTCCATTTATATGTAAAACAAGAATGGAATTAAATAGATCACATACCCCTGCCAAGGCCCAACACTATTTGGATCGGCACTACATTTCACACACTCATATCAGTCACATAAATATGCCTGTTCGCTTTTCATCAGCATTCACAGAAATTTGTGAAAGTGTAAAAAAAATATATAAATAAAAACAATTTTACAGCTTAAAATGCCCTGTGTCTCATCCTTCCACCAAGTTTCGTGGAAATCCAAACAGTAGTTTTTACAAAAAAACATTCGGGGGCAAAACCATCATCTCCCTGATGGAGCTGATATGGGTTTTTCATAATCCTTTAAGTCACAATTATGTGTCTTTTAATGTCGGCAGGTGGACATAGTGGTCACCCAGATATGTCTGCGTGGCAGTTTCTTTTTCACATGTATGTTGTAGGTGTGCTTTTCACAGGTTAAACAGGAGAAGGTGAAGATGTGAAGTATCAGTGTAGCATAGTAAGGGTCTGCAACTCAGGTCAACTCTCAGGTAGCACCCCTTGCCACATGACGGCAGATAACCAGCAGAGCCTCCACCCTGTTTGTGCTCCATCTGCCTACAAGGTTAAAGGCAACATGGCTTATTATGCTGTTCATCTTCGGCTCATGGAAGGAAAGGTGCTAAGGTCAAGGGTGACATATGCCACTGGTAATGGTACATTAAAGGCTGGTTAAACTATAAAAAGTAATTTTATTACATCTGCATGTAAAGTAGCTTTCGGTCAGATCACTTTGCCAAATTCTCCAACCCTTAATTCAAAGTGGACTATAAAAAATATTACTGTTCAAATCTGCTTGAAAGACCTGTCCAGATATAACACCTATATATAAACCATATTCTACGCAGTGACATGTAGTATCAGACTCTTATGGTAATACCATACCAACAGGTTCAACTTGTTTCTGCTTGCTCACCAACCTGCTTGGTCAGGACAGCTCAGTTGCTGTGAATCCTCCCAGGCTCAGTGGCATGTCTCAGTTCTCTCTCTACATGTATGCAATCATATGAGCTATCCTTCTGTGGTGTGTTTGAATGTGAAAAGCTTCTTATATGTGACTTAGTGTGGCCAGGTCATTAGCATTCACATGGGGGGTTGGGCACGGGGGCGGGGTGTTGCTGCTGTGAGAGTGAACAGGAGGTATTGGTAGGGTGGGGTTGTGGAGAGGGTGGGCTGGGGGACTGGCTGTAGGACCAGGACAGGCTTGTCCACTGTAGTGTAGAGTTTGGTGCGGGGAGAGAGGAGGCTGGTTGACACAGAGCATCAGGTTAGCCAGCAGAGTTTTGGGTGTGATACACTGGATGCTTCTCACTATGGTCCCCTAGCCAGGCCACTGGAGGGGATGAAGGAAGAGAACCTACTGGATGGTAAGATACCTCTAGCTCTCATTGGTTTAAGGCTGGTTACCATGGCACCCAGAGAAGGCCTTAAATCATACTTACAAGCACTTTTGCCACAAAAGTTGATATTTAGCTTGACTGCCAGGTGAATTTGAATGGGATGGTCATTCAAGTCAAGGTTGCAAGCTATGAGCTCGGTTCGTATCAGTGCTCCCCCACCAATATGTTACCTGAGTTTCAGTGCTAAACGTTGTCTTGTTACCTTACCCAGAGGAATATAAACATGATTCACTGGAAAAGGCCAATATTCTTAAATGTTAAATATATTAACACAAGCAGCTGCACCAGAAATTTTCCTAGTAGAAAATACAAACTCAAGATTTAAACCAGGAAGTAACTACAGTATCAACAAGGACGTTTGACGCTATCTTTAATTACTTGTTACTACATTTACAAAATTGGTCAAAATGATTGTTGTAGTTTCTATGAGTTTCATAGAGCTTGAGTTTCCAGTCGCCTATCATATTCACTATTTATTTTTTCTAAAAACACTGAAAACAATTTCAAGTCTTATTCTGTTTGAACCACAGTCTAAAAAACAAAGTGGTTCATTACTACAATGGCGATATTTGTACATGTTTAGACTTCTTGATTTTTAGTCGATATTTTACAGTCGGGATGCGGACAAAAAAAACAGGAGATAAAGAGGGACAACATGCAACTTCAGTCCTGACAGAAATACAAGAAGGGTAACTTGGTTGAATAGGATGGCCACAAGGCCTCCCAAGTGAATGTTCGGTTAAATTTTGTTTGCCAGCCTTCGGACGTAAATAAAACAAGTCTATACTTTGCACTACACTGTTTACACTCCTGCCACTGCATTTGGTTAACAGAATTACCCGAGGCGTCCATTAAACATCACCGTGGTTAAAAGATTAGAGGAAACTAAGTACAAAATTGAAACGTAACGCGGAAATTACAATGGGCAACTGACACAGATGTTGGCATATACCCTATATGTTACATGAGCTGTCCTCCACAGATTAATATATTGTGGGGAATTAAATATTGCTACTACTCTGAATTCCTGACTCCAAACTTCAAATTGAGATGCAGCCTTTTTTTTCATTCAGAGAAATGTTCAGGAACAGAAAGTGTCTCCATCTTGTTGGCTCTCAGCCTCTTGAACTTTCCACTTTGTTCAGTTTTTTAACCAAGCAAGCTGTGAAACTTTAGCTTTAAACCTTTTCTCTGCTTCACTAAGTGCTTCAATTAGTTAATGTCTGTGTGTTTTGTCAGCTTGAACCTGTGTTTATGCTTGGAGATCCTCTTTAGTCCTCTTCCGAAGTGCCACAGGCATGACTGAGGGGAGGGGACACTAATTTTGGTGAGAGCCAGGGAGGGGGTGGTGGTTTGTTGTATTGTTGAACGGCAGCGAAAATAGGACTATCAGTTCCACTCAGATAACCCCTAGCTGTCATTGGACCTCAAGCCAAGCTGTGACCCCGGGGCTTGAACTCTGTCACGTGACCAGGCAGTAAAGTGACCAGTGGTATTGCTGGGCTGTGCCTGTGGTCAGAGAGGGGCAGGCTGTCGAGGAAATAGGTTGAAGGGAGAGAGAGAACAGAGAGAAAGGCAGAAAAAGAAAAGAGTGATGAGGCGACCAGGCCCGGTAGCCTTTCTTTAGCTAAATCCATGCTTGAATGGGGCCAAGGCAGATTGGGAGAAGCATGAAATGGATACATGGGAAGGTAAGGAAGACAAGCAGGAGACTACTGCATTCTGTTGAACTAAACATTAATATTTTTGGGATGGAGACGAGAGGCGTGTGTGATAAAGCTGTTTTTAAATGGTTTCTGGTGACTAAACACACATTATTCAATATATATATATGTAACCGGTTTGATTGTCTCTTTAGTAGATTGTATGTTGTTAATCGAAACATGTCAGATCAAAGCCGATTCTGCAGAGTATTTGAAAAACACTTAATTACACTTCCCAGAATTTTTTATTAGTAAATAATAATAATAATATATTAATGATTTTCATTACATTTTTCAACATTATGAAAAAGAACGCAATTAGTTCCAGACTATTTCCAGATGTAACGTTAACGTCACGCCGATGCACCTTTAGTAAACTGGTGCTACATTGCTCTTGTGTGCAACATTTGATGGGATTAGTCCTTTACACTGAGACTGGTTAATGATTTTCAAGACAGACTTAATGAGCAATGTTCCAGCTTTTCACAGTGCTCCCTGTGACTGATGCCCTCAAGTGCTTTGTTGTTGTTCGTGTTATCACTTATCACGATGCAGTAGTGAATTGCATGGTGTGCCTCCATATGTATTCATCTTTGGTAAGTGGCTGTGGGTTAGCTTGCAGGCAGCAGTGTTGATAGGATAAACTGAGTTTTACATATGGTTAAATTTCCGTCTCCTTATATTTGGCTCTTCCTGGATTTTTCACTTGGAGCCTGTTTTGAATGATGGTGTAGTCTTCATACTAAGCACTTTTTCAGATGATGATGATCTTTCCTTGACTTCAGCTGACAATTCTCTCCCCAATTTGCTTTTAGCTTGTCGTTATGTTGTTGCTTTGGCTAGATGAATACTCTTAAGTGCTGGAGTAAAAAAACCTTCTTTAGGCAGTTTTCACACGACATCCCTCTGGGAGCACCCACCCACCCACCAAGCCTCCAAATCAACCCCTCCCTCTTTCCCCATGTATTGCAGGAATTTGGAATGTGATCCTTTCTCACTCTTAAGATATATTCCACATGGCAAAGCAAAGTGAATCACCAAAGTGTCATGGACTGTTCATTACTACTGCATGTTCTTTGATAAGTGCTTAACTCAATGTGTTTGATTCAAATGATTTTTGATGTAACTTGCTCATTGGCGCTTGGGGACGTTAAAGACAGGGAAATTATTTCTGGTTGTTCCTTCGTCCCCTGTTTTTCTTCAAGGACTTTAGTAAAGCATGTGGAGGAGCCATGATACTGTATTCGGTCCCATCCCCCTCATGTTAATCCCCCTGCCAGCAGCCATATTGGTTTTGCTCCAGCTAAGGGAGGTTTAACACCTTACTTCTGTTGATATAACTGAAGCCATTACATTTAATCTGCAGGAGGACACATTGTTTTGATATGTTTTTTTTCCCCCTGTAATGTAGAAAGGGTGTCCTCAGCTAAACTAAATTAGGAAGACGAAGAAGACAAGGCACCAGAGATCAACAGAAAAGGAGCATGAGGTTGTTTATGTGGATGTTTAAGCAGGGGCAGAAGCTGTGTGAAGATCAATAGTAACAGTGGGGGAGGTCAGGGACTCCTGTGACTCTGTAATGCTCGTCTATAAATAGCCAATAACATAGGCTGCTCATTCCGTGCATGCTCCTTTATCTAATTTGACTGAAACATATACCCATTTCTCCATCATTGTCAAACCAAACCAAGTACATCATGTTGCCTATCTTTGCCTTACAAGGGATTGTTATTACAACTGACCTTGCACCCTTCCCCCAAGGACCAACACAAACACACACACACACACAGTATTTAAATAATCTGCTGTTTAACAATTTTTTTTTCTTTCTTAGTGATCATTTTTTATAGTAGATGTTAAAATTGCCAATCTGTTCATTTTACAGTGTTTCAGTCTTTCATATTTGGGAAATTATCAATGGGTGTTCATGCTGCTGACTCTGTGATCTGTGGGAGGTCTCCTGTGCCTGCTAATACAGTAGAGACTCAACATTCATTAGCAACACTTTAATATGACTCTGTATCAAAAAGCATGGGCTGTAAGACTTAGCACATGGTTCATATCAGCACATGCTGGCTGTTTAAGCCCGACATTAAAGAGGAGCTAAGGGCCAAAACCAGTTCCTGCTTTCTTTTTAAGCAGATGTTTTAATGTTCGGAAAACGCCAATGAAAGAAACAGGACACAGGCTTAAACAGAGATGTCTGACAAGCCTCATTTCCACACAGCTTTAACTCTTTATTTATGTTCGTGTAAAAAACATGTTACACTAAAACTAAATAAATAACAAACTTTATTAAAAGTAAAAATGCTGTCAAAGTGAACATGGTTTACTAAGCATGTTTTAATCCTCCACTGTAGTGTATCTGGTTTAACACACCAATCCATAGAATAGAAAAAAGCCCAATTGTACATGTTGTCATTTTTGCTGCGGTTGAACTAAAACATACCAACTCAAAATAGTTTTAAAAAAAATAGTTACAGAGATTTGGTAACTTTTGTAACAATCCTTTTCCCTTTGGAGAAAACAACATACTCTCAAAGGATGTTCAACACGGCAGCATATTTTACAGAAAAACAAGTTACAATTCTGATGTGTAATAATCAATGTAGGGTAACTCTACTGGAAATTCAGGTATCAGTCGTATTGTATACTATTAATGCACCCGCTGAGTGCAAGGATAGATCACTTAACAACCACATATATTAAAATAAAACCATGGATTCAGTCCAAATGTAAGAAAGCTCTACTGCCTCCTTGCACATTAACTCTTATTTAAAATTTACACTGAATAAAAACCAACATTTAAATTATCTTTTCAGATGCAAACAAAGCTCAGATGGTGAGGCCGACTCCTACAGTCAAGGTCTTTTCCCATATTATTTAACAAAGTACCATCACTGTTATTAGCATAACATTAAAATGTATCCTATCCTTGGTGTGGTATTAGTAAATGCTAATCTTTTAGCCTCTAAGCCTGGGTGTATATTATCAAGAGCACAACATCAACAGGTTACCTTTGTCTCGTGGTTGAGCCCAATCTACAACTGCATGCATCTTACTTAAGAGATTAGCATCACAGTGTGGGCTGCTGGGAATGCTGGATCTCAGTCCCAGAGAGTCTTCAAACGCTTTCTACATACCAGTCATAGTAAGAGAAATGCTTCCCTTCTTCACCCCCAGGTAGGAGAGATAAGTTTCAGAGAAGAGATGAGGAGTTGAAAAGGGGGAAGGAGAAAGAATCAGACATGGTGGGTGCCAGCAGCGGAAAAGTACAGCACATTCCTCCATCCCCCGCTCCCTGTCTCAGCTGGGCACGATTGTGATGGAAAGCCCGAGACAAAACCTGAAGAGAAAACCCCTTCAGCAGCAGGCCTTGTTGCTCTGTCAGCCACTCAAAGGGCTGCTTTACACTATACATCAGCCTTTGTGTGCATAGGGTGTGGACAATAGGGAGATTTGGCCACGATACATCCCTGTTCTCAGTGTGATGCTGCTAAGAGGGGGTCAAGAGATAGTGAAACCTGGGCAATATTTAATCAGGCACCTTTACTCAGTAGAGGATAGAACAGTGTGTGAGATGAAATAGTCATTCCTTATAAAAAGCACAACTCACCCAGTCAGCTTGTCACATTTAGCATGGGCTAGGACATACAGGAGCAGTGGGAAGGAAACAAGAGCGCTGTTTGTCTTTGCCACTGACTGGGGCTTCAAACGCTCAACTGGTTTACGTTAAAGTTTGGAATGAAACCCAGGCTGACCCCTGAGAAACAATGCTGCCTTTAATGGGCCTTTGGGGGTGGGGCTCTCTCTCTCTCTCTGTGTGTGTGCGTGTGCGTGCGTACGTGCGTGCGTGCGTGGAGATGAGGGTTCCTTTAATTAAGCTAAAGAGACAGAAAGAGAGGCTGGAGATCAACCATGCAATCATCTCACCTTAATGTATAAATTTAGCAATGATACAAAAACAGTTTTTTGTGGTGTCCAGGCAGTGACTAACAGAATCCACTTCCACGTCATTAACAAAACAAAGCTGCTCTGTAAACTGTGTATAATCCAGTTTCAGTGATAAAATGATGGAACTCATTCAATAATTTAATGTTGCATTTTTTTTAATTTAAATTTAAAGTTGTACAGTCGATTTAAAGAAAGAAGGTTATTAAAGGAACCGGCTTGTGACTTGTAGTCCATAGTATGGATCAATCTCCACAAATGTTAAATTCTTCATTTTCCATAATGCAACCAAAAGCATTTTTCAGACTGTACCTGGCTAGTGAACATCCACATCATTTAAACTTCACTTCTCCAATTTTTAACAAAGGGTTTCTGTTAAAAATGTGTAGCCTTCAAGAACAGACTCAGATAACCCTGAGGATATCCTCAGGGTTATTTTGTCAACCTAATAAAGCTCCCTTATAGGGGGCGAGCCATATAGGACATTATGTAACCTTTTCTACAGGCTTAGGCTGCTTCCACACTAACAAAGTTTCGTTTTACAATGCTGTTTTAGTGTAAAAAAAACAATCTCCATCCAGATAAATGTTTCAGTTGCGCATCATAAATGCTCCACGGATGATGAGATGGAACTGTTATTGAAAGTAAGTGACAGCAACATTCCTGCATTCACAACTGGTAGTCGGGGCAAAAGGGGTGTTGATTGTTCTTTCAGGCACACAGAAGGTCTCTGTTATTGAAAACTAAAAATGAAACGCTGCTTGACAGGCCACTGTGATCAACAAGCTGCTTCCCCCGCAACACATTTTGTCATCAAATCCTGTTATCTGGAGAGAAGAGCAATTATCCAACAGGATGAAATAAGAGATCCAACATAAACAACATTGTAGGTTGTTTGTCCCTACCTTCTGATACAGCTATAGAGGTAAACCAGCAGCAGGTATACCAGAACTTTGTTGTTATGATACGAAACATACGGCCACTTCGTGGAGTATTCACGATTTAGGTACAAGAAGTACTTGGTTCGATTTTGCAGAGGAAATGGTGGTTCGGGTCAAAGTTGTTATACGTAATAAACAACGACTTCCTCAATTCCAGATTGTCCATCCTGCCCAACCTCACTCCAATGCAGTCAACTCTTAATATGAAGCCGTCCGACTTCCTCATTTGATCCTGTATAACAGCCAATAGAGGTCACCTAGCAATGGGTAGTAAGTCTTATTCCTCATTTTCACTTGTTATTCATGTTCGAAGTCACAAACATAGAGGTACTCTCTAGGAAGTCTGCTAAATAGTCCAGGTGTCTCTTTCCCATCACTGCCGATCAGAGCCGGAGCCAATAAAAACCGGTGTCTACTGCAGTGTCATTTGACCAAGGAGTGAATACTGATTGTATCCATTCCCATCGCAGACAAAAGCTAGATGTTAGTTTGTATTATTCTTTTTTTTGATTGGAGAAAAGGGGCTTTATTGTGATGTTTTCTACAGGATGACCTCAAAATCGTATGAACATCGTGATTCATATTTATAGTACATCAGAAAATGCCTGTTTCCCAAAGCAAAGCAGCGGCTACACAACAACAGATTTATTTCTTAACTACAGTAGCATCTAATAATGCGGATGTGAATGAATTTAATTTATTAGGCAAAACACATTCAAGCAATGGGTAATCAGAAATAAGTGTGAACTGTTTACATTAGAACTAGTTTATAATTTAGGAATAATCCCTTCGAAGGTTCACCGTGTTTTATAGATTCTTCTGAGAAACTGCTTCATTATTCTGAAAAGAGATGTTGCTGTTTTCAATTCTTCAACTCACTGAGCATCAGAGATTAAATTACTTCAACTCTTATTGTAATCGGTTGGAGATAGAAATGTCACGGACAAATATCTCAAAGTTTGGGTCAAACATGCTGCTGGCAGGAATTTCGCAGAGTGAATTCCTTAAGTTAAATGTCATGAATATTTAACTGTTATCTACAGGCAGGAGGAGGAGGAGTCATAGGACGTGACACGCTGAGATCAAGTGTGTGAAAGTGTGAAGTCGCCTGTTTATATGGCGGCCATGCACTTGAAAGACAGGGTGATAGATTTGGCAAATAAGCCTGAGTGATGGCAACTAATGGCCATTGTTTTTTTTCCTCACAGAAGGAAGTCAGGCCTTTCACATGGGGTGGGTGGTGAAATATATGGTTTGAATGTCTTCACTGAATGAGCACATGGTCTGACAAATGGTTGTGTGAAGAGGTGAGGATCCATACTGTCATCAATTTGATCTTCAAAATGTTTTATCATGCCAGATATCTAACATCATACTGCAGGGTGGAGCTGATCACTGCAGGAAAAGCATAGTTAAAAACTGAAAGTGCATGTTTGCTTTGTGAGGACGATGGTTAGTAGTACAACGTTTGTTGGCTCTTTCTTCTCAGGCTTCATGGACGTGTCGCCTTGCTTTACTCTGAAGCTTAGCAGCTAGAAAGCTCTTTATTCTTGCTTGAGCTGAATCACTTCTGAACTGCCCCTCAACTCACACTTGAGAAAACTGTGCTGCGTTTCACCCAGATTGAAGTTCATTTAGAGCCAACAGGCAGGAGACTCTAGCAAATTAATAAAGATGACTCACCAACTTAGACAATATATATCAACTTTATAGCTCTGTGTGACAGTAAGTTGCCCCCCCTCTCCATTACTACCCATTGGACACTAGCGCTGTGTAGAACCCAAACTGCAGATATAAATAGATATATACAGTATTATTTGTTACTCTGTATGTATGGTTAGATAAGATAAGAAAGTAGAAAAATCATCCAGTATGTACCAAAAGAAAATCATAGTCTAAATCCCCATTTGTCTGACAAAGATGATGTCACATGTACAATCACAAATCTATTTGGAACATTTACTCGGAACAATGGCCAAACATTGTGTGAGACCTATCAATGAAGTTATAAAGGCAAATTCAAGCTTCAAAATTGGGCTCTTTACGAAGGTATTCATTTTGATTTAGCTACTGCATTAGAGCCCAAACAATTATCAATTTGTTGTTGTTCGATATTTAATTGGAATCATTATTATTATTACTAAATTTTCCAGTGTACATATGCTCTGCTCATCTTGTTGTTACTCTATACTAAACTGATCACATTTTGTTTTTGGACTGTTGGTTGTTATCAGACTGTTTTTGTAGAAAATTATGATCGACCCTTTTCAAATTTACAATTTTTACACCAAAGAATTATTGAAAAAAAGTCTACAAATTACTCTATAATGACAATTATCATTGGTTTTCTAGGGATAATTATAAAGACTATATCATTTCTATATAAAAAGTGATAGAACTGTGCTAATTATCTCTGTAAAGCAATAAGGTCACCCTGCGTTATCTAAAAGATTATGTGTAAAATGAGACAACAGCGTCGTGAGGATATTCTTCTGAATGGAAGCGCTCTCCTTCTGTGACTTAACCTCTGTGCTGTATAGAATTAATCACTGGAATAGTTATATTCTAGTCCCAGGATGGCCTCACCGTGTGACGCCCCATTGTTTCCGTACAGTATGGCTGCCCCTGCGGACCTCTGCACGCAGCAAACTTAAACCTCACAGCATCATTTAAATGGTAATCTGTTTCTGTGCTTTAGAAGTCCTCTATTCATCATTCATTATCTGGGAGAGGCTTTATGCCATGTGCACCCCCGCACGACCCCCTACCCCTTCTAATTACCTTTAGTGCATGAACCCTGCTGCCTAGTATGATCCCCCCCTCTCTCTGGGAGGGAGGCTTAGCTCTCAGCTCAGTCACATGCCTCTGATGAGCTGCCCCTTTTAATTATATATATATAGACACACACACTCAAAAGCTGAATATTAAGGAAGATGTTACTGGGGCCTGTTGACTGTCAGAGGCAGTATCAACTGAGTTTGTTAGACTGTTCAACAGCTCAAGACAAAAGTGTAGTGTCTATGATTTGTTCAGAGAAATCTGAGACTTGCAATATCCATGAAATCTTTACAGAATTTCTCAAGTAAATTGTATTCATGTCAGCTCCTATCTTTCTTTAGCCAAATTGTCAATCATTGTTTAAATTATAAATTTTTTTTTCAAAATGGTCACTGTTTTCCAGCTCAATTTTGAAGATTTATGATGAGCTTTTTATATTTAATCAAACTTAGTTACATGACTTGGTTATAGTCAACACAAGAGTAATTTATAATTGTTTCTGCACATAGAACATGTATTTTTTTGATAAACCAATGTTACATACTTTATGTTGATAAAGTACTTAAATAATATAATTTCTAATGGCAATTTACACGTTTATTTACAGCAGAACATTTCACATCATATATGACAATGCAGGTTCAGCATATCTCTATCAATCCACATGGGGCTATTGTTGTTCATGATTTTGTGAACAGATGACAGTAGTGAGTGTAGTACAAATGGAGGCCATGCAGGAGACCTGCTTGTCTGGCTCCATTATTGGCTTTCCAACCTCAGAAGCCCATAGGAGGGTAAAGGTCCTGCCTGTGTGCGGTGCAGTGCGTTGCATTACACAGGAGTCTTGGATTAATCAGGAGTTCAGGTTAATCTCCAGGCTCAGCAGACAGCATTAACCTGCTGGACAGCAGCCTCAGACCTGTTATGTTTCTTTGTGGCTACACATGTGAAAGCACACACAATCTTGTGTTTATAATGGACTCTGCCTATCTTTAATAGAAGGAAACCATTCTCTACATCAGCCTATAGCTAATGGTCCTGCTGCAGTTACATACTTAAGTAGAACGTTTGAGGTACTTATGATACTTAAATTCCATTAATTTTGTCTGAGAGCTAGTCAATTTTATGAGGGAGGTTTTTAATACAAGTGGATAATAGGTTTTTAATATACAGTACTTAGTTAAAGATGAAAACACTCCTCTTATACACCCTCTCTTCTAGTGGTGTCTCACAAACAGGAGTCTGTAGCAGTGCTCACATTTCAGATGTGTACAAGTTCTTACCAGGTCCTCAAACGGCCTGGTGGTGGGACACAAGAAGCTGACTATATTCGACAAAACCAATACCAATACAGCTTTCTCACCAAACCTTGTCTTTGTGCCACAATAGAGAAGCAGGAACCCCCATTACATCACATGCATCAACATGTTGTATAAGTGTAACCTCAGGTCCTGATGTGTCCAAACTGAGTCAAGCTCTGACTCTGATCATCTGCAGGTCACATTCCTGCTGCAGGCAGAGCTGATCGCTGTAACCATGGTGTCCAACCCGTCCACTCTCTTAGCAGGAGGGGTGTGGTGTGTGGAGCTTCTTTATGTGTGTGTTATAAAGCTTAAAAGACCATGATAATAAAGAATATGCATGAATATAATCTGACTTAATTGTCAGCTTCCTCCTCGATGAGTTTGATTATGTGTATCATGTGGCCTGGAGGTAGACGGAGGATTAGGAGAAGATTTCCAGCAGCTTTTACCGATTGCTGTCTTTTCAGTTTGAGAACACCTTCACACTTAGTTAAGAGGCTTCACAAGGAAGGTCCTCAGTCGAAAAACATCTGTCTTTGATCCTCCCCCAAGTCCATCGGTATGTTCCGCCATACATCCACAAGTCTTTTTGAAAGAGACATCGGCCCAGTTTTTCTTATTTTTTTTAAAAGTCTCCCTCTTCCATGGTAAGAAAGCTGTCAGTGAGCCTTTCAACTAATTTAAACATCTATGTGCTTGGTTCAGGACATCCTGCTCCACACCACTGTCCCACTGTGCCACAAGGCCCCTCCTCTTATCCTGAGCCCCCAAATATCCCCTCACATGTGTTCCAAATCCCTGCCCTCACTTATTACTAATCCTATTCTAACAGCCTTTTGGTTTTGAGTGATCAGCAAAAAGTGTTTGCTTTTTTAGGAAAAAGAATGAGGGTTAATGATTAAGAAAGTACCTGTGTAGGATCCATGTAAAGAGATACTGCTATAGACTGAGCGCCAATAGATTTTAAAACACTTGATTGGAAGATAAGCTGCCATTTCGAAGTTACAAGACGATGCAGATTTTAAGGATAATGGTGTTCAATAGAGAGAGCATCTCCAAACCACATGTCACAACTGACAAAATTAACTATATTTGACTGAAATACATATTAGACATCAGTTTGTTTTAGGGTGAGTTTCGCTGAGAGAGAAAGGCCTCTTCAATGCGATGTTACTGTTAAGAGAAAGGAGAGGTTGTAAACAAATCAGTCGTGTCGTATACCTTTCTGCCTCCTGTCAACAGAGTTTCTGAATAAAACATAAGCTACACAACGTCTCCATTCTCAATCCTGCTGCCTGTTACATCTCCACTTTCAGAAAATGAGAGTTAGATTTTAAGCATCCTTCGGATTAGCCAGCGCCTGGATAGCACTTAAGCCTCGACCGACCCCATGATCTCAATTAAAAACTTGTGCCTTCAGCAAGGGTTTTGCAGAGTGGATTTCTAAATCTGTCCCTTTTCCCTCTTTCTCTTCTGTCTGCAGATGATCCAGCTGACCAGCGTACTTGCCTTATCTGTGGAGATCGTGCCACAGGCCTGCACTATGGCATCATCTCTTGTGAGGGCTGCAAGGGCTTCTTCAAGCGCAGCATCTGTAACAAGCGTGTGTACCGCTGCAGCCGTGACAAGAACTGTGAGATGTCACGCAAGCAGCGCAACCGCTGCCAGTACTGCCGCCTGCTCAAGTGTCTGCAAATGGGGATGAACCGCAAAGGTAACATTTGGACACACACAGGACATTACTTCAGTTGACATTATAAGCTTCCAGTGCTCCCACCTACAAGAGAAAATGAAAAAATAAGTCTTTTGATTATTTGTTTCCACTTAACAGCTAAGATTTCCATTCATGGTAAACTCATGTTTTTATTATTGTTCATCAAGGCTTCTCCTTGAAAGTGAAATAACTATTTTCATAGTTTTTGTTTTAGTTTCTTCTTATAGACAAGAACAAAGTCTATATGTTACAATAATCATAATGAGAAAATCAACAAAATAGTCTGCAGCCTCAGATTATTTACAATATTAATTCAACTAATGTCTAATTTTTATAAACTGTTTAAATGTTGAAAAATGTCTTCTTTTATTTATTAGTTAACGGCAACATTCCAAAACATTACTACCTTTCATTACAAGAATATGGTATAACTTTTGTTTGTGTGATCATTTTTCACCGACGCAGTAAATCCTCACATTTTACAAACGGAATCTAGTAAATCTTTAGCTTTTTCCTCTTGAAAGCTTACTTCAATGATTAAACATTTGTAAACATAATTCATCAATAGTCTTAATTTACTAATTGGTTGTAGCTCCAGTTAAGTCTTTCCAGAGACAGATCAGACTTCAAAACTAATTTAACTTGAATGAAATATTATAAAAAAATGTAATCAAACTGTCCAAATTGTGAGGTGCTTGGTGACACACACATTCATACAGTAAGCACCCGCAAGAGTTATGTTGTTCGTTCCAATTGCATATACTGCCCTCTAGTGGATGAAACTCTTTAAGGGACGTCAGATTTCATTTTGTTTGGCTTATTCTCCAAATGTATAACTTCGGTTCAGCTTGTCTTGTCACATGAAATAGATTTACTTAAATCACAGTGTTAAACAAATAATCCTTATGGTAAAGAAAGGAAAATGTTTGCCTCCTAACAGATGGAGGAAAAGCTTTAGTTCTAACACAAAGGAAAAAATCACCACATGGATGTACAGGGCGTCAGGCGGTGCAGTGTTTGATTGATTTCAGCCACTAGGTAGAGCTGTGATACTAATCATGAATCGTGTTCTTGTTCAGGAAGCAAATGAAAATGAAATCTTTCTTTCTGTCATGTAGCAATCAGGGAGGATGGCATGCCAGGAGGGAGGAACAAAAGCATCGGGCCTGTTCAGGTACGCCTCTATATACAATCACTCTATACATATTAACCTGTCTCAGTCACAGAGTTAGCTCGCTTACCATTTAGCGCACAAACCATTCACTTAAATAAATGGTAAATGGTCTGAATTTATTTAGAGCTTTTCTAGCCTTCATGACCATTCAAAGTGCGTTACAGTATAGCTTGCCAATCACCCATTCACACACACTTTCATACAATGCATCTTTTCGGGCCATTCACGTTCAGCATCTTGCTATAGAGGGGAAGACTGGGATCAAACCAATGACCTTCTGTTTGGAGGACAACCGCTCTAACCAGTGCTGTAATGCTAACCATGTGGGTGTACCCTTGAAGGATGTAATGAGCGTGAGCCCTGACCTTCAGAATTATCATGTAGCACTGATAATTCCCTATTCAGCACCAGCTTCATTTGAGAGATACAAATGGTCAGGATAATGGGTGGCATGAGGCTAAGTACCACTGAGTCACTATTCAGGGGAGGGATGAGCTCAATTCATTCCAACTCAATTCAGTGAGTAAAAAAACAGAAACCCCTGCTTCTATTAAAATACGGCTTTATTTCTAAACCCTAATGAAAGAAAGACCTCTCTGTCATTAATATGGAATGAATTGCTATTTCAATATAGGTAATAAATTGATAGAAATGCCAATGAATTGACCCCTGCTACAGATACAAGACACTACATTTTACGGAATGTTAATGCCTTTCTAAATAGCTTTTGTCTGTGCTTCTCCCAGCACAGACCTGCTAGGTTTCTATTATTTTATGTGTGTGTATGTGTGTGTGTTCCAGTCAGTCAAATGCACACACATGTGTACACACACAGGCGCGTACCTGTTTGCCTCCTGTCTGTCTTTCTCTAGCTCCCTGTTTCATTGTGTGATTGTGGCCTTGCTCCTGAACATTTGATTGAGAAGCAGCAGAGAGCTAGTCACTGCTATCAGCTGAACCGAGACACATCTTATGAGGATGTGGCTGAGGGGTAGAGTGGTCGTCCTCCAACCTGAAGGTCGGCGGTTCGATCCCCAGTCTGACCAGTCTGCATGCCGAAGTGTCTTTGGGCAAGATGCTGAACCCCGAATGGCCCCCCCATAGAATAACAAAGTGCTGCGATAAGATGCACTGTATGAATGTGTGTGTGAATGGGTGAATGTAAAACTGTACTGTAAAGAGCTTTGAGTGGTCATCAAGACTAGAAAAGCGCTATATAAATACAAAACCATTTACCATTAACCATCTATAAGCAAAAAAAAAAGAGAAAAAATATAAATTGTGTATTTGTGCGTTTTAGATCACGGAGGAGGAGATAGAGCGGATCATGTCAGGGCAGGAGTTCAAGGAGGATGCCCCGGAGCACAACTGGGGCAACAACGGTGACAGTGACCACAGCTCTCCAAGCAATGGAGCTTCAGAGGGCAACCAGCCATCACCTGCCTCCACTCTGTCATCCAAGTGAGTTGTTCATCTAATCCACTCAGCCGTACAGCGCCGGCACTTGGCCCGTCAGTGAGATAATGAGCCGGCCCTGACAGTCTAACACCTCATTCCTGTCTCATCCAGACTTCACTTGAGGCATTCATCAACCTAAGAATGCCTGAATATGCAGCTCCTCAGGCTTGGTGATGATAGCAAACACAAAGAGCTTGCAGCACTATCTGCTGTTCTTGCTAAGGAGACGAGCATATTGTATATCTGCACTCATCAAGGGCAAATATTGTCTAGGTACTCGCATGACGGCATTTATTTTAGTCACATTTTGTATAAACAGAAGATTTTCTGCAGCCACAGAGCCTGGTAACTATTCAGAGGAATACTTGTTTTATCAAATTAAATCTGAGCAGAAATGAACAACAAAATAGAATGCCTGAGCAGAGAAAGCTTTGGTATGCAGGTACAAAGTGAACAGCAAAGTTTAGTCTACAAGTTTGCTAAGAAATTTAAAAAACAATGTTAATGCAAAAAAGCACAGAACTTCACCAAAGTCGAGTATAAAGGTCACGACTTATATGACTGTGTGGCATGTTATGCAAAACCTAGCACAAACACAGGATGCAGAGGGAAACCACTGGCTTTGCTATCTACTGAGCACACAGATATGAGATGTATCAATCGCATCTGCCTCTGGGTAAGATGGTGTATTACTCAAAATGTCCAACTATTCCTTTGATATTAAAAATAATTCAGATGTGCCCCTATCTGTCTATGTGTTTAACCTTTGACCTCTGTGTGCATACAGTCGCTCTGTGGAAATGAACGGCTACACGGCAGCCCTCAGGGACCAGTACATCAACACCTCCATGTCCACACACTACCAGCTCCTGCCTCACCTGTTCAGTTATGCTGCCCAGTCAGGCCTGCTGGCCCCCCAGCCCCGCAGCATCTACCCACAGTCCCACCCCCTGGTGCTGCAGCTGGTGGCAGCTGAAGATCTGGCCCCACTGGCCACACCTATGCTCATAGAAGACGGGTGAGACAGTACAACACGTGTACATTGTGTTGATTTCTTCCCAGCTCATATAAAGCTTAGTTTGCTCATCACATGTCTAGAGTTTTGAAAGACCACACTTAGCAGTGACTTTTTAAGTCTTATCCTAGTAACTACAAACTGTTAGCACAGACTTAAAAAAGTCAAAGTTCAACACTGCAGTTTTCCCATTGTGCAGCTGTGTTAGAACGTATTTTAAGTAAAACTGGTTATTTATTTAATTCAGAACATTCAATGTTTTGTCATTTTATTTCTGCTGCTGATACTTTGTCCGTAGAATTTAAAAGACGTTGTTGAAAGCGAAGTCAACTGCAGACTGGGTTCCATGTAAAACTTGAAGAAAAAAATAGATTTACCTGTGTGTGTGTGTGTGTGTGTGTGTGTGTGTGTGTGTATTATATGCATTCAATTCATAAATGACAGTGGCAGACCATCTGTCTTTTTGAATTTAAGTTCAGAGATTTTCTAATTAACTTGTTACATCACAGGTAATGGCTAAACAAGTAACTCTTCATTTCCACTATGATAATGGCAAAATTATGTGAATAAGTATGTAGTTAATGCGTTGTCATGGTAAATTTAACATCAAATATGTAATCAATCAGATTTCACGTGCTTATGAAGCTATGCACAGCAAGACGAAGTTCCCAGCGTAATATATTGTTGTCTTTTCCATCCCAGGTACAAGGTGACGCAGGTGGAGCTGTTCTCCCTGCTGTGTCGCCTGGCAGATGAGTTGCTCTTCCGTCAGATCTCCTGGATTAAGAAGCTGCCATTCTTCTGCGAGCTTTCCATAGAGGACTACACCTGCCTGCTAAGCTCCACCTGGCAGGAGCTCATCCTGCTCTCCTGCCTGACTATCTACAGTGCCCAGATCTTCGGAGACCTGGCTGACATCACTGCCAAGTATACACCGTCTGATGACGAGCTGCAGGGGTAAGTGCCAATGAGTTAAAGAAGGGATTTGCACGAGGGGCTTTCGTTATCCCTGTTTTATTACCCAAGTACATTGCAACTTGGGTCTTCTATTTTGTAATTTGGATTCCATTGATTTAAAAGTAATTCTGTATGAATGTGATGTTAAAATCATACAGGCATCAAGAGAAAACTGTGTAGCAACCCTAACCTCTGTATGCCAAGATATAACCCACTATATTTAGTTTGTAACCATCAAGCAAGAAGCATAGCTTAAGTCTTACTTTACTGGAGGACACCATGTTCAGGTTGAAGCGCCTTCAGGGAATTATCACCAAGCTGTTCCCCTCAGCTCATTGGGCCTTTTTAGCATCTATACATAAGTTGTTTTGATTTTACAACATGCAACTTTACAGTTTTGATTCAGTCATATAGCTTCCACCAACCACATTTCTCTGGAAGTGTTGAGTGCAAAAGCTCTAGGTTGACAAGGTCAGTGAAAAGCTGGAGCATTCAGCAGTTAAAGAGACTAATATTTCCCTCAGGGAAAGCAGAGGAGGATAGAAACACTAATAAGTCCAAATGAATGCTACCATTGCTCTGATCTGTTATCTAACATGTTCACGGTAACTTTATCATATGTCATTATGGAGCCAAAACACGAGTTAATGTTGCTCAAAACATGACGTTAGAGAGACTAGCATCATCTACCAGACAGACCCACACAACAATGAAGTCGCTATCCCCCCCCCCCCCAAAAAAACCACCCCCACATACACACACCCCTACTGCAGTTGAAAAAGGCATCTGTATGTAAGTAGAAGAATGGCTGAAGACATTTCACTCGTTCAGTATTATTTCACCTACAGTGTCTCATATTGTCTCCTAGCTCCCGTTTGTGGAGCTATTCACATACACAAGATATCCAAACTGGGGGTTCTAAGCTTGGGAAAGTAACCAAAAGAAGACAACACAAAATTCAAGCAATGCATCTCATCCCTCCAATCGACCGTCTCGTCAAAGCTGCGTCTTTATGAAACTGTACTGCCTGACAAATGCTAGAAGCCGACTTTTCCAGTTGCTCACTTACTTCTGACTAAAATCTCTGCTTAAGAGTTGTATGATGCTTCAGTCATCCTCAATGCGAGCATACATTGTATGGTAGGATGTGCACAGGCAGGCAAGTCGGTTAGTGACAGACAAGTACGCCAGCCAATTATTTCATGCTGTCAAAATGAAATGATTAGTTGTGTTTATTACAGGCCTGCAAGGGCCAAAGACCCCAGCTTTCTTTTCATTTATTGATGGTTATCAGGACTCGAAGAGGATTTCAACAAATGAGATGACATTTTTTTCAGAAACAACTTATCAACTCCATATTTAAGATTTTATATTTAACCCGTTGGAGCGAGGGCAATTCCATATTTCATGAAGAGTGGTGGATATCAAGAATTAAATGTTCCCCTCTGCAACAACAAAGGCAAGACGTTCTACTCTGTGAGCATAGTATCTCTAAAAGCTTCTGATAATTCCTTGAAACCAACAGGGAATGTATTGTTGTTGGATGAGGGCCAGTGAAGTGGTGCGTGAATGGGAGGACTCGTCAGGACAGAGCTGTGGCTAGCACTGTCTGGCATGGGAAATACATGCATGTCCCATTCTGGATAGGAAAGGATGAGTGGGGGGTTGGTTCTGTGTAAATCAGACCAGTATTATCTGACCTCATGACACACATTCTCCTAATACACTGTGCTGTTGTGCTGCTTCGGTCAATTTGCTTGTCGTTAAAGACTGAATGTCTGATTTACAGTGGCGGCACTAAAGTTTCTGGGTGAGATTAGAACTATGAGAGATACAGGGGTTTGAGGTTTGATGAGTGGAATTAAACTCTGTGGGTTTTTCTAACTCTTATAAAAAGCTGGGGGATCAGCCAGACGTTTGATAAGCACTTCTACTAGATGTGACACATTCCCTCCCTCATTTTTGCCTTGTTCATTGAAGCATAGAAGATAATAGTGTTGAGGGGAATTTCATTTTGTGATGAGCTACTCCACTTCATCACAGTGGATCTTAATGTGGACAGTAAACCAGTTTATCTTCTGCTTTGTTTGGATAATATGCAGTAGCTTTAATATGACCCTCAAGTGACAGCATTTAACTTTGGTATTTTCCCAGTGTTAATGACAGGTCTGTGTTTTATTCCTCAGCTTCAGTGAGGATGGGATGGAAGTCATGGAGAGGTTGATATATCTGTTTCGTAAGTTCCACCAGTTGAAGATCAGTAATGAAGAGTATGCATGTATGAAGGCCATCAACTTCCTCAACCAAGGTAACAACACAAGCTCTGTTATTACATGACCCAAGCACTTCATGACCCGTAGTGTATTCTCTACATGACTCCTACCATTTGTATCCTTGCAGATATCAGAGGACTGTCCAACACCTCCCAGCTTGAGCAGCTGAACAAGCGCTACTGGTATGTGTGTCAGGACTACACTGAGTACAAGTACCCGCACCAGCCCAAACGCTTTCCTGAAATCATGATGTGTCTGCCGGAGATCCGCTGCATCGCAGGTAAGACCTTTGAGCCTCTGTGAAGATTCTCATTCATCCAGTACTATGGTTTTGTCAGGAGTTGTAGAAGTGCACATAGACAGCTGGACTTGCTTGTATTTTTGAAAATGTTACACCTACCTCAGAATCAGAATCAGACCCTGTGCCTGGGTCAGACTGGGTTTGTTTTGGTCAAACCAAATCACCCAAGACGTATGAATTACATCTCAAAGGGCTTTTTGAATTTCTCAGACGTCATGGACAAAGTCAGCTTAGATGTCAGAGTATATACTTCAGCTTACACTGAGGACGTAAGCGGGGTAGACACTCCTTCAATGTGGCCCAAGTACGGTAGCCCTGAGAGCTCAACGAACAGCAACTTAAGAAAACACATGCAAGTTGACAAAACACAAGCAAAGTAAGAAAACATCTTCATCAATTTCACAACAAAACACAACACATAACAGAAATGCGCAGCAAATACAAAAAGTGCGCAGCAAATACAAAAAGTGCGCAGCAAATACACAAACGCGCAGCACCGCGCTGCAAATAGAGAAACGTGCTGCAAAAAGAGAAACGCGCTGCAAATAGAGGAGAAACGACAACGGAAGTGTTTCCAGAGGACAGCTAAAAGTGATGGACACTGCTGCCACAGGAGACACAAAAACGTCCAATACATCATACAAATTCGGTTCCACACAGGGGTCGGCAACCGCATGCGGCTCTTCAGCCACTCTCTGTGTGTGTGTGTGTCTGTGTGTGTGTGTGTGTGTGTGTGTGTGTGTGTGTGTGTGTGTGTGTGTGTGTGTGTGTGTGTGTGTGTGTGTGTGTGTGTGTGTGTGTGTGTGTGTGTGTGTGTGTGTGTGTGTGTGTGTGTGTGTGTGTGTGTGTGTCAAAGGTTGTGTGGAATATAATGGCTCCTTATTCTTTTCTGTGATCAATGTTGTGAACGCTGGGAACTTCCGAAATATATACATATATATATATATATATATATATATATATATATATATTTTATTTTTATTTTTTTTATTTTTTTTCTCGCTCTACTTGTACTTTTAGAGGGTTTCGGTTCATTGATACTTGGTAAATGAAATGTCAGATATTTGCCTCAACAAATAGAGGATTAACTACGGTGGCCCTGAGAGCTCAACGAACAGCAACTTAAGAAACATGCAAGTTAAGAAAACACATGCAAGTTGACAAAACACAAGCAAAGTAAGAAAACATCTTCATCAATTTCACAACACATTACAGAAACGCGCAGCAAATAGACAAACGCCCTGCAAATAGACAAACGCGCAGCAAATAGAGGAGAAAACACAACAGAAGTGTTTACAAAGGACAGCTAAAAGTGATGGACACTGCTGCCACAAAAACGTCCAATACACCATACAAATTCGGTTCCACACAGGGTTCGGCCACCCGCGGCTCTGGAGCCGAACGCGGCTCTTCAGCCCCTCTGCAGTGACTGTTCAGTACAGTGTTGTGCATATGTTTGAACGCTGAACTTAACGAATCAGTTTTCATATTATTAACGTGACGTGAGTAAACGTCACTTAATTTTTTTTAATCATCATCGTATCAGGCCATCACGAAATACCAGGAGCGAGCGAGCGAGCGAGCGAGCGCGCGCGCGCGTGCGTGCGAGCGAGCGCGCGCGCGCGTGCGTGCGTGCGTGTGTGTGTGTGTGAGAGAGAATGTGTGTTCCGGCGCTCCGACCCCGCCCACTCGCTCGGAGAGACCCATCTGATCACGGAAGATGGTCCGATCTAGAGACATGCCGTCTTCTCCTGTTAAACTGAATAAACAGCGCTAACAAGCAAGCCCCTGTTTGTGAGGCAATGTATTGTCCATAGTGTGCAGGGGTAGGACACCTTCACTATCAAAACAGACATTTTGCCCCCTCTTCTGAGCGAGTGGGCGGGGTCGGACCTATATACAGTCTATGCCCGGGACCGGAGCGCTCACTACACACACACACACACACACACACACACACACACACACACACACACACACACACACACACTCGCCCGCTCCTCATGATGGCCTGATATGATGATGATAAACATTTTTTACGTGACGTTCACTCACGTTCATCGTAACGTTCACGTTAATAATATGAAAACTGATTCGTTAAGTTTAGCGTTTGCGAAACATATGAACACCACTGTACTGTACACTTCCGTTGTGATTTCTCCTCTATTTGCAGCGCGTTTGTCTAATTGCAGCGCGTTTCTATAATTGCAGCGCGTTTGTCTATTTGCTGCGCGTTTCTGTAATGTGTTGTGTTGTGTTATGAAATTGATGAAGATGTTTTCTTACTTTGCTTGTGTTTTGTCAACTTGCATGTGTTTTCTTAAGTTGCTGTTCGTTGAGCTCTCAGGGCCACCGTAATTAACACATTAAAAGACTTTGTGTCTTGTGATTGAAGAATATAACTGAGGAACACTTATAACAACCTTCATATATCGCTGCCAGCCTGTGAAAAGCTCTATGGCAGCTTGATAAAACAATTTTAAAAAGGTGAATTACAGCAGTTTCAAAACAGATTCACATTAGAGACAGATCTTTAATTCCATTATTTTCACTCATTTGATTAAAATATATATATAATATTTCAAAAATTCAATATACTGTATATTTTCACAGCACTGATTCAATCAGTTCATTCTGCTCTTTACTTTGTCACTCTGACTTTCTCCCATGTCAAAAACATTTTTTTGGTCCTTTGTTAAAGGGATAGTTCACTGGAAAATTCTAATTCACTCATGATCTACTCACCACTATGTCGATGGAGGGGTGGGTGAAGTGTTCGAGTCCATAAAAACGCTTTTGTAGTTTCAGGGGTAAATAGCCTAAGCTTAGCTAAATATAAATCAAGTTGTTTCTGTTTACAGGAAAGTTGGTGAATGTCCCTCTGGAGCAGCTCCCGCTCTTGTTCAAAGCAGTCTTGCACTCCTGCAAATCCAGCCTGACCAGCTACAGGACCGGCCCATTGCCCTGCGTGACCACCTCCGCAGGAAACTAGACCCCCCGACACGCAGAGTCGAGGGATTGGTCCCCTCCCTTGTGAATGTGACAAGCAGCTAGTTTGTTTTTTGTAACTTTTTTCTTTATATATTTATTACATGACAGAGCTGAATGTATGCTGATTTACACTGTGCACATGCTTCTGTACAAAACAAATGCTCGTAGATGCATTGGTCTTTGGAGTTTACAAGTGTGTATCCAGTTTGCTCAATGTGTCGGTGTTGCCATTGTTAGAACTAGACTTTAAGAGAGTTTATTTTATTCAGACGGGGGCGGATAGACACGTGATGAGTGTTTTGAGACTACCTCAGGAAGATGTTATGATGTTATGTATTTTCAGGTACCTTTTTTTGCTGTTAAATGAAGAGAGGCCCAAAACCAAATTCCTGTGGATGCTTTGGCAACTCAATCAGAGACCGAATGTTCAAAGGAGCTGCATAAATCAAAGATTGAAATCCAGTCTTTAGTTACACTGAAAATGCTAAGTTAGTTAGAAAAACTGAGCTTTTTTATCTGTATGGACTCTCAGATATTCTGCTAATGAGAGGTTATCTTGTCAGTTTAACATTCCATGAGTTAAGTGACAGTTGTTGGTTCTGTGGGATCTTCATTGAAAAACGGAGCATACGGGTATTTTTTACAATCATAGACTGGGGGTGTAAGGCTTTAATGAAGAGGAAGACGAGAATATGTAGGTTTGCTGTTATAGTTTCTATTGTTTTCCTTTTTTGACCAAAGTGTTATGCAATGCTTTTTTCAAACACCCATTGAATGGTGGGGAGCTGATAGCTTCACAAAGAAAAAAGGTTTATTATCAATGAAGGATCAAGATAAGAAATTAATCAATCTACGTCAGAGGGGAGAACCCTTTGCTGGACAGATGAGTATGTTGCCGCATTTCATTCTAAATGCTACTAAACATGCGCACATTCTTATGCACACATACTATATGCATAGAGCAGACTTTATTCCCAGTCTTTGCTTCTCCCTTTGCTTCTCATGAGACGGCTCATTATTTGGGCTCTTTTGCCTGTAGTACCAGGAACTTGGTGCTTTTTCAACATACCTAAATCTAAGGTCCACAATACTGTTGTGTTGTGGGTTAAAGTGGTAGTCTGTGTAATGCTGAGGTCTTCAATTCATTCAGAACACACCAAAATCATCAAACATAACTTTAGGTGTTCTAAATAGCAAGAGATCTTCACAGGTGAGTTGATGTATACTTGACCTAGTAGAACCAAACTAGAACCAACAACAACTGGATTAAAATCATAGAGGTCAAATTAACCCAAGTCCATGAGAAGTGATTAACAGTCGGCGGTCATTGCCGATGGTTCATTTTAAGCTGGCTAGCCTCTGTTAGCTTTTCCAGCTTCAAACCATTTGGGAATACCCCAAATTAAAAACCAACTGGTCCATTCAAAAGTTCTGTTTGCCGGGAACGTAAGACTGTTCTCAGGTCTTACCCGGTCCAATCAAAATTTTGCACAGACCTAAGACCAGTTGTAGGTTAAGTTAGACCTGACTCCAATCTAAAGGGGACTAGTAAGTGTGACCTGGTTCAGTTCAGGTCTTCAGGGTTTAAAGGTTGTTCCGAAAATCAATAAGGTAAATTTTAAGTTTATCAACAGCAAAGAACTTGCGGATTGTCACTTTAACCCAGACGAAAGGGGATTCAGTTTGATTGATCTGGGCCATGTCTTAATGATTCTAGGCTAGTTTTAGAGAATTTCGGTGACCTCTGGCTTGCATATAACCTCTGTGACAGATATGCACATTGTTAAAAAATAAAGCCATAGAAAATGGTCTTTATTTTTGAAGTATGAGAGGATCACTTCAAACTACTTGAAGTTTCTTCTTGGTTTTCTTCAAGTTTTTAGCCGTTTCATGACGTATGAACAATTTTGAAATGCAGACACAATGCAGTTCTTGCAATGACTCTTTTTTGCACACGACGGTGAGGTGTGGAGACCTTGACTCTCGGCCACTGCCCACCAAGCGTGTTCCTCTCTCTCAGGTCCCTGCCGACCTGGATTTAAACAGGGTAAAGTGAGTGTTATGTATTGCATTCAGGAGTTCCTCAGTGACCATGCTGATGTACTTGTAGTATTAGTAGATGTAGGTTCCAGGACATTGTAGGTCCTCTGTAGAAAAAGTGTTTTTTTTCTCCACTTTATTTCCCCCAAGGTCCCCACTCCCCCCCATTCGGTGAAAGTGAATGTAGTTTTAAGGTGAGACATGCAGTGTGGATTTTTCTCTTGGCAGTGATGATGGATGGAGCGAGAGTCTGTGGCATCATCAGAATGTCATGGCTTCTCCTGCCAGTTTCTATCTACCACTCTGTGTGCAGCATTAACTCTACCACCAGTCCAATGCAGTGATTATCTTTCAAATGTTTCAGTTAGCCTCTTTACATCTTTTGATTATTATACATTTTCATGTACCTTTGTAGTTATTGTGAATGTTTTGGTTTTTTGTTGTTTTTCACTTTTTTGCAGAGTGAAGAGAAGGCTCTATCATTTTCAAAATTTTCAACAGATTCTTGACTTTTTTTACATTAATAATTACTCTTTCCCTTGTCCACAGTGGTTTATGAAAACAAAGAATTACTCAGGCAATGTCAGCTACATTTTATATTGACAATGCTGACAGTTTTTTATGCATTATTTGATTTATTTACAATGTGATGTTTTGGAGCAATTGTTGGTTTCAAACTTGAATTACACAAGTTTTCTACTACCATTGTTCTCAGAGCAGCTGCGTCAGGTGCATAGACAATATTATCTGTGTCCTTACGGTAAATTATACATCATCATCACACAGACTTCTAAGGTTAAAGGGTTATTTTAGTTAAATTATATTAAATATACTCGAAAAAAAATTCTCACTCACCCCAAGGTATATGCCGCCTTGGAAGTGGTTTTGATTTGATCAGCTGCAGTTTTGAAATATCTGTCTTTCACCCCTATAAAATGGGAGTGGATAGAGTTTAGCTTGTGGTGCTCACATTATTAGGAAATTTAATATTTAAAAACATGTCTTTCTGCAAAAATCAGTTCTTTAGTTCTAACTGGAATTGGGTTTTCATTGGAACTACTTTCTATCAAAGAAATAGTCAATATGAAACCAGCAGCAGTGTGTATAGTGCGCAGAGACTTAAAAATATATATTTATAATGTACTTTCGTCAGTTATGTAAGCACCACATGGATATCTTAAAACCGAGCTTATACAACCAGAACTATATACGGTGCCAGGTGAGAAAATTCGTTTATGCAAATTTGATGATGTGACCCTTGAATCCACATGTTCTCAGGGATAGATTTTTTCATGTAATAGAAATCTGTGTGATGTGATCGATAATGTCAAAGGAAAAATCCCCCAAAAATGCTTAAAAATAGAGTTTAATGACAGAAATTCCAAAGATTTGAAATACAAGTGTTATCTGTCAAGTTTGGTGTGAGAATGGAAAGACCAAGGACTGCCATTTTTGCATTAATGTTCAACAGTCTAGCTGATCTGTACACAGAAACAGTCAGGGAAACATAGAACCCTGCTAACTGTGTAGTAGGATTACCCAAGAAAATGTTCAGGGTGGCAAAGAACAAAGTCCCCTCATGTCAGAGTAACTCCAGGAATGTAGTGAACATCACAGACTGCTATGATCTGACGGTGGAAGAGGATCTGAAGTGGGATTTTTCCTTTAATGTAGCAGCAAATGCTAATCAAAGTTTAAATAAAAATATCTACAGCTACATTACTGCCACTGCTCTGACTTCCTAACTGGCATATTTTGATACACATATGCTGATGAAAGTGTTCTTTTTATTTGCTGTATTTGTATTTGAATTTTTTTGTGCAGACAAGGGATGTCATTTGCAATTTCTGTACTGAAACTACCTCTTTATTTGTCATCATGTTACTTTCAAATAGGTGATTTTTTTGTCTTATTTATTGGTTTCATTGCACCAATGTTCTGTTATTTTGTCTCTTATTTCACTCAGTGACCTCTCAGCTTTAGAACACGTGCTGATGCCTGTTTTATTTCTCATTTTTCGAATGCTTAAACACGTTGCCTCATTTTCCTTTCTAACTCAGACTCGTCTGCTGCCAGCAGCTTTTATTTCTCTGATCTTTGACATTTTTACAGGTTAAATTAGTGTCATCTTTTAATTCACTCCTGCCCTGTTATCCATACCAAAGATGAGAGAATGTCAATGACAATGTCCGCGTACTGATTAAGCATTCACGTGATGCAGGGCATTCTTACTGCAGTTAACTAGTGCTTTATTTTCCCGTGCTGACCTTTTTTAAGTACGTCTTGTTATCTTGTGAAGGGCTGCTGGTTGTTTACACTATAATCACCATATCATGATATTGTGTGTCTGGGTTTTTTCTGTGGTCCTATGATTGTTGTTCATTGACAGGGCCTTTCAAGGTAACATGTAGTGTTAACAATGGGACTGCTATCAACTGTGACTTTGTTAATGCTGCTCGTGATCAATTATCAATCGGAGAATGTAAATGTTTATCTCCTGTTTACATGCTCTCACTTGCTCATGTCACCCTGATGCAGCGGCCTGCAACAACAGACAGTGCAGTGCAGTGTTATCACTGGGGTTGTACTTATAACGCTTTTAAATGGAAGCTGCCAGCCTTACTTACTGATGTCATGAACGTATGAAAATGTCTGCCTTCAAAGTTATATTTTGTTTTTGTTTTTCATCTTTCCTGTAACTTTAAGGACTGATACAGAGATTATATCCACACTTTAAGCAATGTGAAAACCATGTTTAACATCCATTATAACCTTAGGAAATGGTTTTCAATCGACCTATCAAACTGTTGGCTTTATTAGTAAACTGACTTTTTCAAAAATAATAACTTTTACAGTCTAGTCAACTGACAGTTTTCACTGCTTGTGTTGGACTCCTGTTGCAATAGTCTAAAGGTGCTGCCACTGGATAGTCAATGTCATATTAACTGTAGGAATAGCCATTAAAAACGTATAGAAAAGAAACGTAAAGTCAGATTTTGCACTATTTTATTTTTTTGCAGATGTCGTCAGGGAGGAACAACTATTAAAAGCCACTACAGGCAAACAACACAAACATGTGTTGAACCCTGGTGCTGTAGCACTGTGATAACTATGTTGTTCAGGAGCACATTATGATAATGAGAAGAGTTTTGAGGAAGTGAAGGAGAATAAAAATCTGACATATCTCAGGGAAGAAATAGATTTACACATGTCAACACCTGTGATCAGACAATTGAAACGCCTTTATGTTTTTCTCTCAGAAATCTCTTGTCTGCTCTTGTTACTTTAACTACCTGTGAAGAATGTGATCCATTACGTGTTAAAAGCATGTTTAGAATATGTTAGGACTTGAAACCAAATAAATGTGAACGTTATGCAAGTGTACACACTGTTCGCTTTTCTTTGACGGAGTAACACTGGACCACTGTTCCTGCAGAGCTGCTTCGGCTTCAGGCATGTTCTCTCACTGTTTAGAGCTGTTCTAACTTAGATTCATTTTGATGATCAAGATCACCCTGAAACACTCTTGGTAATGCATTTTCTCCTTGGTTATGTGGAGCCTAACAGGTCCAGATTAATCTGGACGAACACCTATATAGATACAAATTCAAAATCATCCATCTATAGAATTTCTCTGACTTTGGTCGGATGAATATCGAAACTCTTTGAAATTACTTTGAAAACCTTTAAAGCTCTTTAGCAATAACAAATTCTTAACCCAAAGTCTTCTGAGATCCTCTTTGTAAGGCACGGTTCATATCAGTGGGTGATTTATCTGAATAACAAAATATTCAGCATAATTTGTGAATGTTTTTTTGTGAAAGTCTAATAAGCTCCTTAGACACACCTCCTATCTGATTATAATTACATTGTGCAAACCTTTTCCTCCAATTGGCTTATGTTCATGTCTTTAGCCGAGGGGTTCACATACTCTTTCCAACCGACACTGTGAATGTTTGAATGATGTCTTCAATGTGGACAAGAACAATACAATGAATTGTGTGTGATTAGTTCAAACTCATTGTGTTTGTTCATGAAGATCTGACCATGTTTGAAGACAAATTTATACATGAGTGCAGGTTCTTTCAAAGGGTTAGGTTAGGGATCTAATCTATTCACTGAGTGATACTGAGCTTATTCATGGCTAACAAGGCAGAGGGTATAGAGCTGATAGCCGTGTGGAATGGAGTTTGGATGACCTGCTGTTCAGCGCACACCGATGTGTTTTTTAACAGCGAGATAATATCATTAAAATAAGCACAAAAACGCGTGTTTCCACCTCTTTTAAATCAACTCATTTACAGCAAGTCATGGCAACAAGAGTAGTTTTCATCTTGATTGGTCAATGCCCAGAAGCTGTGTTAAGGTTTTATGTACATCCACTAGTATGGCTGCTGTCATTTAAAAATAATCACATATTTTGATCTTTAACAATCAGATCTCTGATGTTTCTGTTTGTAAAATATTTTCTTAACTTCCTATTTGTGTGATGACACATGAAGTCGGACCATTGTTCCTAGACAGACCAGTCCTAGTGTGATTCAGACAGATTCTAAAGCTCTGTGGCTGACACAGACATTTTCTAATGCCTTAATAAAAATGCTTCTATTTTCTAAAGTAAACCACAAACTGGGACTGTGCATGAGATATCACAGATCTAAGCTCAACAAGCCCACCATCCACTACGATATGTGTTGTACAACTCCGCAGCTCTACATGTATATTGTGCCTTATTAGCGCGAAGTGCGAAATATTACTTTAAACATTAGCAGGCAGCAGAACATTTTAAGTAGTCATGTATATATGTGATTTCTAGCAGGCAGGGTTCATTGAATAATGTTTGTATGTGTGGAGGGGGGGCACTGCTTAAATTTCCACCATACTCACACACTCATACACACACACACACACACACACACACACACACACAGCTAGATTTACTTGTCAGTGAGTGATGGTTGTCAGCGGCTGCTGATTGCATCATGAGTGCAGACCAGGCCAAAGATCCAGGAGGCATCACTTTATCTCCTCAAGGTTGACTGAGTGGCTTTTGACAGGCCGTCCTAACCCCCCTTCAAAAAAAGGCTGTAATCAGATCAGAACTAGTCAAGGCTGCGGATCCCCCTGGGCACAACAACACAGCTGAAGGGCCGAGCTGGGGCTGGGGGGGGGCTCAGAGGATGGATTTCGTACAGAGAGCAGGACCTGAGCTTCACTATCTGCTTGGAGATCACATCTCACTGGAGAAGAGACATTTTATTATCAGTGGGAAGGGTGTTTATTTGCCTGATGTGTTGGTGTTTCTCGTCTCACCTTGGCATGCAGCATCGGACACTGCCCTTCAGAAAAATGCTAACCAATGCGATTGTGTTATCTGTACCAAATGTCCAACATCCTCTTTCTCTTTGATAAAACACGTAGATGTTTCACACAAAGTGATAATATTGAGCACACGGAAGGGGACCACACACCTTACTACATTATTGGGTTCAATATTATGTTTATTTCTTTCTTTCTCTCTTTCTTTCTTATAGCATACAGTGAGTGTTCATGTTGGTCTTACTAGCAGAAGTCAGTAGGTTCACTTCAGTTCAGTGCATATTGACAATCAGCTTGCAGACAGGGCGTAGGTAGGTAATCAGTCACTGCTGTCTTTTGCTGTCCAAACTGTGCCAGTGTTGCTGGATTACTTGAGCTGTAGTGTGTAGTCTCAGGCTCATGAAGTTAAAGTGACCACATCAGCCGATCTCCCAGAGTGATGAACGACTGAGCTTTATACATCTAATGGTATTTATTGCTACATGGCTATTAATACATAACAAGAGGTACCACGCCACACACCACCACAGCATCCACCCATTTTATTCAGTTCAAGCTAGAGAAGATGCTTACTCATGTTGCTGCTGCTATTACTACCTAAATATCTACATCAGTCCTTTGTCCCATTCTCGCTCGAGGCCATTGTCATCATGGTTACAGACAAAGATAAATACTCAATAAATCTAATGAAATTATCAAAATACACGAGCTCTTGGTGGCAAAATCAGCTGCACTAATGATCTGTGGGCGTGTTCTTTACGATTCATATGATTGTTATTGAGGAGCAGATGAGCAGCCTGTTTATTTAACAAACTGATAAATATCAATGAGGACATTTTCGCTGTATTTCAGGTTTCAGGTAGCAGTTGACATCCTTTGTTTAAAACTTCAACAAATCGTAGAAATGAATTATTTGCCCTCAGGATCTAATTTTATAACAATGGAGCTGGTGAAGCTAATGCTCTTTGGCACATGATTATCAATTAAGTAAAGAGGTTTTTCAACACCCAGCACCATACGACTGTGAATGACATTTTCAAAATAGCACAGAAACAATCATTAAAACAACAATATAATTAAGAATAATGGTCAAATGTTATATGACTCTGATACAGGACAGCGATGTGCTACCTTCATGAGGATTCCACTACAAAGTCATTTTATGTAGAACCACATAGACCTTGTCTCAGTTAAGCAGGTGTACCTGTGTCCCATTAAGTGAACAGCTCTGATATCAAATCGGTGAATTTCCCAAACACACAGTGGATTTAGGCGATTAAGTTGTAATATTTTGTTCTGCATTATGAAAGACACCACAAGGTGCTGGTTCTAAAAGATGCAGTGTCTTGAATGGGATTTTGAAGGCCTGTACCAGTTCAATTGAAGCTATGGTTTTGATTCATGCATCCAAAACTGAATGTTAACCTTGAAATGTTTTGGTATAAAGAATCATGGTGAATTGTCTACCACATTATGACCTGTTTGGTACTGCTGATTCAGTCTGACCGTTTCTTTATGGCCATGTGTGTGTATTAACTCAAATAATAAAGAGTAGCTGTGTCCAGACTGCAGATGTAACATGGAGGATCGAGCCTCCTGCCGTACACACACATTAGTCTGGTTTCCACCAACAGTAGTTACGTCACTCAGGACACATGTCAAGGCTGGAACTGGCTGTGCAGCTCTGCCTTAATTCTTCCACTTTGTCTTCTCCTAGCTCGTGTTAGCAGAGCGTGCGCTTCACCACGTTCCTGAAGCGTGGCTACACCAGGTGTGGTCCTCCTCCCTGTGCATACCCCCAGCCTCCTCCCCCCTGCCCCCTCCCCTCTCCCTCTCATCTTGTTCCCCTTGACCCTGACACAGTGCGACCTAGACGCTGATAATGAAACAACAACCCCGCCATTCCTCATCCCTTGCCAACTGACACACTTCCAGAGAGGGATAACCTTGTTCCCTAACATTTCTCTGATGCCTCTGCTGTCATTTCCTCTGTGCTCCTGAAAGTGTTCTGTCTCTCTTCCTATTAACGGCTCCTTCCAAACACTTTTAATGACCAATTACAGGCATATCCACAAATCAATGACCACTTTGCAATTATCAAAAGTCAACAGTGATCTTGCCTATCCAGCCTTCTATGTGCTTTTTCCTGAATTATTTGGTTTATACAAATATAGGGAGCATCACCATTATTATTATTATTCTTATTATTATTATTAATATGTGGGCAGCACAATGGTACAGTGATTAGCAGTGTTGTGTCACAGCAATAGGGCTCCCAGTTCAGTTCTGTCTGTGTGGAGTTTGCATGTTCTTCCCATGCCTGAATGGGTTTTCTTCACATACTCTGACTTCCTTCCGAAGTCCAAACAAATGCTGACTGGCTTTAGGTTTATTTGAGACTCTAGATTGACTGTATGTGTGAATATGAGCCTGAAGGGTAATTTGTCTGTGTTGGCCTTGTGGGCCCCACTTACCTTCACAAAGAGGGAAATATTAAGAAAAAACTAAACAATCCCAATAAGAGACAAATGAAACAATACCACAACATTCTAAATCACAGACAAAAAGTGAAATAGCTTATAAAACAGCCTAAGTTTTACAAAGCATAACCTTGATCTGACATTAAATGCTATGTGACCCTATGGGTCTTAAGGCTGTAACCAGGAATAGCCAAAAGGGCTACGTATCTGTACTGTATTTGTATATCACCTTTCATAAAAGAAAAGCAGCTCAAAGTGCTTTACATACTATATAGATGAAAATATGATGTTCATAAAAAAGAAACACTGTTTCAAATTATCTTTGGTGTTCGGATGTGGAAATTGTTATTGAGCTTGACGAAAAGTAAAGTGAATCATTTTACCCTCAACAAGAGTAAGGAAAAACTACTAAAAACCCTTTTAACAGGGTAAAAATACGTAGAAACCTCAGAGAGAGCCACATGTGAGGGATCCCTCTCCCAGGACGGACAGAAGTGCAATAGAGGTCAAGTGTAGGAAAACATCATCAAGATTAAAGTTTTTAGCAGCATTGATGAGGGTAAACATTTTGAAGGATAACTTCAATACTATACATTTTAGAAAATGTAACCAACCAAAACTAATACATATGATCTTTTACAATCACATAGTGTAAATCCATCACATATTCAGAAGACCTGAGTTAAACATGGCTCTCTTATATGACAACAACTGGTTTTAACTTAGCTAACAATGTGATATATCTGATATTTGTGGCATATCCGAAGAAATTGTCTGCATGTATTCACTGACAGCACAATAAATGGGGGCAACCGGATCAAAACTTGCCCTCTGACTGCACTATTTATTCCGCATGGATTGATAATTCAATATGAATTGGAAAAGATAAGAAAAGAGACTCAATTGATTTTAATTGAGTTGACATTTTTGCCACTGTGTTTTGTAAGTAAATGCAATCAGAATTTCTGTTCTCTCAGTGTTTTGGTGGTTCTTCAGACTGATGTCTATGGTTTTCTAAAGGCCTCTTTTCTGACAACTAATTACTAACCAGCCTGCAGTGGCCTTGAAAATGAATGTGATTTGGCATAAATCTACACTTGAACATCTGGTGTCCCGATAATAAAATCTCTCAGCACCATGTTCGTAATGCAATAAATTCATGTTCAGCACAAATAGTGATAAGACTGGTAATTATCTGGTGAGGAAAAGAGATTTAAAGAAATCAAAAGGAGTCAGTTTTATTCTCCATTTTCAGTTGTTATGAAGAATATGCAAAAAAATTTAAGATCTCTCCAAATTCTCAGAGGGGCACATGGGTCAAGGATCTTTTGAGTGACTTTGGATAGAGTGCCTGACATGGTTTGTGCCAATGTTTGAGCTTTAAGATGTCTGCAAACCTGCCTTTTTCTGACAGTATATATTAGTGAAGGGAGGTGCTGAAGGAAGTGTGTGTGAAACCAATGGATTGCACTGAACTCAGTTGGCCAGCTGGGTTAAAGTCTCAATAAATCCTTATCTGATCCAGAAGATCAAATTAAATGATAGGTCTAGTGATATTTTATGTTTTTTGGGTTGTCAACTAAGTGTAGAGCCAAACCAAGAATGAGTGTAACAATTTGTTTCATCCAGATCCATTGTTTACCAAAAACTATTGAAACACATCAGCGAGCCACAGTGTTGCATAGTCTTTCATTACCATTTTACTTGATGACCATGTTGTACAGACTGGAGTCGATTTACATTCAGTCACATATGCTGCCTGGCATATGTGACGGAATCTGCAAGAAAAATGTCTATATAGAGAGCCAGTCCCCAACCATTTTCTTATGTTTAATTAACATTTGCCCCCCCAAAAGTCTTATCCCTTTTAAAATGGAAACTATAAATTAAGCGGTAACAACATGAAATTCCCCCCAATTTTTTTTCCTCATTGTTTCCTTGTATATGAGTCTGGAGTCTATCACAAAAACAAAAAGCTTTTAATACTCAGTTTTGTTAGCATGCCCAATTTTCGTTTTATGAAACCATGGAATCTGATACCACCACATCAGCCCAAATGATTGACCGGGCATTTGGGATGGCCCCCTTGTCCTTCTGAGCCATCGACTGTAGAATATGTAAAGATGGATGACATGATGGCTCTGCAAACGTGAAGCCAAAGTGTCCTGATTGCCTCTTGGTGGCTGCCAGGAGACAATACTTTTTCCAGTGAGTTTGGTGACTCATGATTGGTCAGATACGTGTATATACTGCTCATAATCTGGCTCCAAATGACATAACCTGCGCAAGATGCCAGCATTCATTTCAGGAATATTTTGGCTGGCTGGGTGGAGACTTTTCATCCATCTTTTATAAATCAAGTCTATTGTAGGATCACATTTTGACGATGTCACAAACACTCTAAACACTTTAGATCCATTCTTTTTCAATTGGTGGCAAGCTGTTCCAACTATAAATACCAAATATATGGGAATGATCAACAGTGCCTATTGCATGTTTGTTTCATTTTATATTATGTTACAAATCTTCAGAATGTTTCATATTATCCTTGCAAACAAGAGTAGAAGTAGAAAACTTTGGTGTCATTTTAGATTCTGACCTCAGATTTACAAAACATTCCAATTCTTTGACCAAAACTGCATTTTAATATTTTGCAATATCGTGAAAGTAAGACAAGAACAACAAGGTACTGAAAGCCTGTTGTTTCTTTTGTTTCTGGTCTCAATAGTGCAACTGCAAATATTACAAACTTTTTTCAATGGTTGGTAGGGTTTTAACAGGACTAAGAAGAGAAATCATATATTTCCTATTTTAGCCACACAGTTTTTATTTTTTTTTATTGATTTTCTCTTTATTCTTCAAGCACCAAGCCTGTCTTATATTGCAGCCCGTCATTCAATGATCCTTCACGAAACCAATCATCCTCCACAGCTGCACTTTGAACAATTTCCAAGGTTGCCACAAAAACCTGATGGTGCTTTTAGAAACTATCCCCATTTAATGGAACACTCTTCTTTTAAATATTACACTTTTTAGAAACTGAATAATGTGGTTTTGTGAATGGAATTATGTTTGTTGATGCCATTTTATTGTTAGTTATGTTTTATATGAACATCCATAAACTCTCTGTGTCTTTGTTTGGCTTTAAACCTGTGTTATTGTTGACTGGTGAATTATTAAGGTCATAGAGCTGCATTGTGTGTATTAAAGGTCCTGTATAATGTAAGTTCTGACAATAACTATGGCTAAGACCAAACAATGACCGTCACCACAGTCTTCATCTTGAGTTATGCCATCATTTTTATCTCCTATCATCGAGACTTTATATCTACTGGGTGACCATGCCTCTTCCTCTTACCTGGAGCCCTGTTCTGAGCCGAGACAGATGGTGAGGGTCAATATTTGGTCTCATAGTCATAACTTACGACCTATTTTGACCTCACTCAGAATGTCACCATGGACTTTACCTCGGATGACTCTTACAGTCAGAATTGCAAGGAGCAGAGGAATCCATGTCACCCCTTTCCCGTCCAGCAGCTGAGAGGACAGCCAGACCCAGTGGTGCTGTAGCTGCCACTTAGACATCAAGCATTCCATGTTTAAATTTGATTGATTGATGTTGCTGCTGCACAGATCTCTGCCAGTGGTACTCCCTTCAATGCAACCCTACCTGTAGTAGAGTGTGCTACAAGATTATCAGGGACAGGAAGGTTTTCAAGTTCATGTTTTATTTGTCATGTGCAAGTTAACAGAGGGTCTACAGTACAATGAAAGAAGTTGGACGAGAAGAAACAAATGAGTTCAGTTAATTTAGGAAAAAAAATCAAGGTAGAAAGAGCTTACTATAAAAAGGTAAAATACAATGCAATACTAAAACTATATACAGTTGAATGTGCAGTGTGACATTCGTTGCATATATAGTTACAACTTTAACTGTATGTGTGTGTGAATAAGTTATTGCCCATGTGTATGTATGGTAATGCCCACAGTAATTATTCCCAATTGTGTTGACCACCCAGTGTGACAGCTGTTTTTTGGACCCTGGAAGACCCAACCTTTTCCCATCATAACAAAGAAACCCAAAGCCGTCAGTGGGCGTTTTTAAACTTACTCACTTACTCACTTACTCATAAATTCGGCTTTCTTTCTTTCCTTTGAAGGGTGGTACCAATTTATGTTATTATTTAATATTAATATTTGTAGTATTAATATTTCATATTTTTCTGATAGCCAAATTGATTTAATGCTTAAGTTATAATAATCACATGAGTCACCAGGGCTGGATCAATTAGACTCATTGCATTTGAGTCATCAGGGCTAGGGCCTTTTTAATAGCCACTAAGGACAAATAGAACATAATGTGCCAGCAGTTTCTTCTGGCGACTAAGCTTTGCAGCTTTGCTCTGTCATGTCTCTCACCATGTGACCCTCCTCAGAAGCTCTGCTGCTGCCTTTTGTAAAAGAGGATCTCACAGCTAACAGCCCTCAGCTTGGCTGATTAATCCTCTGGTACCCGTGGAGGTGCTCTCCAAGCCAACTCTGTGCCCACAACAATGTTCCAGTAACTGACAGGCAAATGGTGATAATAATTAGGAATTAGGTGCAGTAAAAACTCATAGCATGGAACCGTGCAAATTATGCGTTATGCAGTCATGTACTTTACCTGGTTCAGCAGCTGCCAGATGTTTAGTTTAGTTACTGTGAATAAACATAATACAGAACTTTGTGTCTGAAATAAACAGAGAGTTCATAAGCACAGACCCACTGACTGTTCTTTATGTGAATTAATGCAAACCGTCATGAAACACAGGAAATATATTTAGGAGTCAGCAAGGTTGAAATTGAGTTTGGCCTTAACTAACACTGTTCTCCTATTGTTAGGTGAACACAAATCCCACAGTCGGAAAGGAACAATGTCAAGAATAGGAGCTGCTCAAAATCAGGAAAGAAGTGGTGGTAATTTATTTACCACCCCCCACGCCCTAAACACACACACACACGAACAAACCCACATATACACACACTCACACACACAACGTTTGTAGTTCACTGTCCTGACAATGACTTTCTCACAGGAAAATATTGAAAAAATATTATATTACATTTTATATTTTCAAATATGTAAAATTAATATAATTAAAATATATGCGGCCAATATTCCTGTCCTTTTCCCAGGACGTGAAGGATCAAACAGGTGGATTCCTTGTATCCTAACATTCCCTTCATGCTAAATGTGCAAGGTTCTCTGACACATGAAATAGTGAAAAGTAAAATTTATTACAAAAATAAACTGTGAATGTAAGATAGTATGAGATGTGTCGTTGTTAACTGCCATGATTTAATTCCTCTGCCTCAGGGTCGCAAGGGTACAGGCTCAAGAAAAGTACTGAGTGGGAAGACTACTGTCTAATAAAGGCATTCAACCCTGCCTGTCCTAACTGCCTCCATCCCTGAGAACGGAATCAAGTGCAGCAGTGGATGATCGGGAGGAGGAGGAGGAGGAGGAAACAATGACAGAGGAAAGAAAGGTAGAAGAGAGCGGATGAAATTTTTCAGACAATAAAAGAAGAAAAAGAGCCAGAGGAGGTTAGAGCACAAAAAAAAAGGAGAAATGATAGACTCATTCTCTCCATTTAATATATTGGTTGATAAAATATTTTACTTAATTATTTGATTATTCATTTCTTTTGCATTACTTTACTACTTTTTACAACATTAAATTCACAAGAAGTTTAATAATGGGTGTGTTTGTAGGTCCTTAAAAACTATTTCATCATAAATATGTATATATCAGTGTTTATGTGAACAGTATTTAGTTCAGCTGAGCAGCATGGGCACCTCAAACCAGCTCCGTCTATATCTCCTCAGGGTCATCCTGGCTACCATTCAACCACGTCCAAAGACAGGTATTATGAAGGGTGGCAAATGTTGTTATGGCCTAAAATAATAAAATGATATGATCTCCTGGAAAAAAGGAAATTCATCCTTTTTTATTTATTCTTCACAGTCATTACTCAAATCCCATTGAGTGATTAATTATTGATGTTTTCAGATGTGAACTCCAGAGAATGTCTGCAGTATTTGGCCGGGCTTTCTCCAGAGTTTGCTTTTGCCACACACAAAGGTCAAACATGTTGACTTGCTATGCTGTTTACAACACAGAATATTCAGGCAAGGGGTGGTGCAGAAGGCAGGTAGGTTTTCTTGTATTTTTTCCCAGTAAATGTGTCTATCGCTCGTTATAAAATGTCATCAACATGCCCCAGTCACTCACGGTAAATCAGGATCTCATTCGAACAATCTGAGGAGTTTTAACCATGGGTCTAGCAGTATCTCATTCAGACATTTGCCTTTTCACATACAGCTCCTCTGGAGAGATTCTTTTGAGTTCAGTGGATGTTTAAAAACAGCTTATGTGAGGCACAAAGTTGTGGCACATGTCCAGTGTCTGCAGGGAGGTGTCACATAGCATAACCTGAAATGATCACCATTGGTGCATTGCGTTCCAACACCTTGTACTGGCCTCCTGTAGGGAGTGATAATAGGGGACATTGAGGTTACCCTCTGTGAGGAAGTGTGGCAGAGCATGCATGAGTCATGGACCGATGCTATATCTGCCTGGGTTACTTTGGTGGTGCTGCCCTAATCTACATGTCTAACTTCGAAAACAATTTTTTCCATTTGCATCTGAATATAACTCAGATTGACCATGGCAACAGACTCCAACTAGTCAACCATGTTACTCATTCTGATATAATTCTCATTAA
This sequence comes from Pleuronectes platessa, assembly GCF_947347685.1. NCBI lineage: Eukaryota > Metazoa > Chordata > Actinopteri > Pleuronectiformes > Pleuronectidae > Pleuronectes > Pleuronectes platessa. Next base: position 3,036,284 of record NC_070629.1, read on the forward strand.
AGCTGACTTTAGTATATACCCAAATGAGGCTTGTGGTACTTTAAGTCAGACACGATATGCCACATATGAGACAATTTGATCCTACATATGAGAAAATTTAGAAAAAGCAACTCTGATTTGAAAAATTCTAATGATAGAAATGTTTTCTGTGATTCTGATCCCTTTTGTCTACCAAGTCATGGTCAGGTTAAAGTAAACGAACACAGCTTTTGCGTGTCATAGCTGACAAGCATCATGGCAGAGATAGAGTGAAGTAGATGCATAATGTTGCGCTTTTCAAGAAAAGTTTCCAAACACTGAAGAAAAAACAGTCTTCCTAGTGTGAGGGGACGTGCTCGCAGTAATAAAACACGCAAATCTCAGCATCATTACAGCTGGAAACATGCAGCTAAACTGTACAAGTTACAAGGACAAATGCTCTTGAAGTTAATACTAGATTTTATGCACTCTCCAAAGCATCAGTGATGTTCAGGTGTTCAGGTCCGATCAGCTTACTGCTTATTGTCACATTGAATTTACTGATGATGAGCATCATACCAATCTGGGGTCTTTGGGATGAACAGGAACATTAACCGGCACTTTGACCCAACATCAGCGGTTGACCTCACAGATGCTCTTCAAATTTATTTGTAAAGCCAATATTCACAAATCACAATACGTCTCACAGGGCTTCAACAAGGTGTCATCCTCTGTCCTGAACCCTCAACAAGAGTAAGGAAAAACTACTAAAAAACCCTTTTAACAGGTAAAAAGAACGTAGAAACTTCTGAGAGAGCCACATGTGAGGAATACCTCTCCCAGGACGGACAGAAGTGCAGTAGATGTCAAGTGTAAAGGAGAACATCATCAGGATAAGGGTTTTAGAAGCATTGATAAGCTGTAGCTGATGGGAAAAAATCCACCTGCAAATTTAAGGATTTAAATGAGATTTTGAGATATGGGTGTAATGTGTAAAAGTTAACACATAGTTTATTTTATGTCATTTTAGATTGTCTCAAATTGCAGGTAGTTGTATTTATGTGTGAGGGGCTCTTATGGGAAATTTGCGATTTTGTGATAATATTCATTTCTTAACTCAGTGTTTGCTCTGGATTATTTTTATGGAGGACAGTTTAATATTAATAAGTGGTTACTATCATTATTGTTAAATTTTATGCATTTTGCAGATGATAAATGGGCCGAAGTTGTTGTTCGATGATGAAAGGTAAACAAATTTAGACACATGGTGTCAGTCACTGAGTGATTACAATGTACCAGCAGGGGGCATGAGTCAATCATGTCAATGGCCATGATTTATTGTTTGATCTTCAATCAATCCACCCCTCAGTGCAGTGCTTATGAAGGTCAGTTGATAGACTGAATTAACTTCCTGAGAATTTATAAAGACATTGTGTGTTATAGGGATCAGATATATTAGGGTTATTTTAGTTTTGACCTTGTAGAATGACACTAAGGAAACCCCCTGCCATGTCTGCTTTCTCTCAGTGCTATTGTGGTTGTTCTATTTAATTTCCCTTTTCTAAGTGGTTTGTTGTGGTTGTGCCCTGGCTTGGTCAAGGACAGACATGAGGACACAGAATGCCGGCTGTTTAGCACAAAATCTCACTTAATTTTTTTTTTTATGATTGTGAAGCACAAAGCCCTGGAACTCTCACCTGTTCACACTGCTCTTTAACAAATTGTGTAAACTATACCACAGAGGTGTCGCATAGATTAAAAAAATTGTTGAAGGTGATGAATGTGTGTCCTTGTTAAAATACAGACTACTCTTGAAGATTTTAAAATATTTTAATTGTTAATGCAAATTATGATATCTGTGGTATTTTATAATGTTCATAATGGTATGAGGTGACCAATATGTATGATTATTGATGTCAAAGCTATTGAGTATGACAAAACATAAACAAATTCATTTAAACTTACTTTCATATTTATGTCAATATTTGACAGTGCACAGGTTTTAATTTAAGTCCCAAGTCCAATATACAATATAAAAACCCTTAAATGAGATCGATTAATTTTTTTCAATGTTTGAATGCTGTTTCACTGAAATAGTTTCAGATGCCAGCCCGGGTAATTTAACAACATTTTACTGTTTTAATGCCAAACACAACGACAAACATAAATCTATAAAACAAGGCAAGTAAGAAGACCAGGTAGTAAATATGGATATGGGCATTGCCTAATGAAATTGAACTAAAATAAGTCATATTTGTTTTAGAATAGTGGGAGAGAAGGTCAATGCAGCAGCACAACATTCATTATCTTGTGGCCAACAAGATAGATTTTTCAAACCTTGACCTGAAGCTTAAAGCATCATGAAATGTTAAATGGAATGCATTTATGAGGCACTTTTCTAGTCTTGATGTACTTTACAGTGCAGTTTCTGCATTCACCCATTCATAAAGTGTAGAACTTTGTCTTTGAAAAGTGGGGAATGTGGATGGGGAGACATTCTGGTTAGCGGACAACCCATCCCCCTCAGCCACAGACACTCATCTATTTTTACATAGGTTGATGTCATATTCAGCTTTTTTGCTATAAGATAAAAATTGCGGAACCGCTTACATAGAAGGGACATAAACTGCTCGATGCTAATGAAGCAGACTTGCTTGCTTGAGTCTGCAAGCATTATTTTTCTAATGAACTCACAATTCTGTCCTTCCATGTTTTAGAGCAAATTAATGAAACCCTGTTTAATTTCAAATCAAGCATTATAAATTGTTCTTTATTTAATAGATACATTCTTTAATTACCTCACATATATTGGCAGAAATAGATTAAAATATTGTTTTGCCTTTCCAAAGTGGAATAAAGGTTCAAAGTTAATCGTAGGAGTTTTCTCTAATGCCAGCCATGGAGTAATGTTTTGGCTCCCTGTCTTTTTGTATTGTGCAGGTGCACAAGAAAAAAACTCATTGAGCTGTGCGAGCATGTACGAAACACTGTTCACCTGCTGCCATTGGTTTTGCAAAAATCCATAGTAAACAGTAGGTGGCAGAAAAGTGCCGACAAACATAAATCTATAAAACAAGGCAAGTAAGAAGACCAGGTAGTAAATATGGATATGGCCATTGCCTAATGAAATTTAAAATAAGTCATATTTGTTTTAGAATAGTGGGAGAGAAGGTCAATGCAGCAGCACAACATTAATTATCTTGTGGCCAACAATATTTTACTCTAGGTTTACAAATCATAGTTATACTTTCTCTTTAGCTTTTGTGTCAAGTCAAGTAAAATACATGAGTTTAATATGTACATAATATGTAAAGAAAATAGAGCTGCATTATACAGATTTGTTTCTGTGATGCCGAGAGTAATTCATTCATTACTTTTTCCTTACGAAAAATAAAACTTATTCTGTTTTTCTGAAACCTATGGAAGGTTGAGGAGTGGCATAGTGGTTTATTCAAAAACAACTCTATAGGAGATGTGATCTGAACATGTGCAGTATGTAGCTTCTATTCTTCAGATAGTATTTATACACTGAGACTTATTCTCTGGGTGGACAGAAATGAAATCTGAGGATTTGTTATCAATTATTAGTGCAATTAGTTTACTAATAATTAGTGCAATTATGAAAAAAACTTTTACAAATACAGAATAGTATTGGATATACTGTATGAAGAGATACACAAATTATTTCAGGGGTTGGAGTGCAGTGTAAGTTGAGGTGTCAGAAACATTATTTGGAAAAGATGAAAATATTGGGAGGTTGGTTACTAAGATTTTTAAGATCATCATCTCAACCAGATGTAAATCATTTCATATTGTCAGCAGGTATGAGTCGAGTAAATCCTAAAACAATGTGCAAGGCTGAAAAGACCTAAAGAGTTGTTGTTTATGATATCTGCACTATCAACCATTTGAAATAATACAAGGCTGTTTGTCTCAGAGGGATTCAGTATAGCACTATACAACAGTTATCACCACATGAATATTTCTGCCCTTAGAGAATCTAATTTCACTTATCTGACATTGTGCTGGAAGCTGTATTGGCCTTCAGAAGAAGTAAGTGTTATTCAATAGGTGGTTTCAAAATTGTATTATTTAGCAGGAAACCAACACATGTAACATTGCTGCATTTGTGACACTAGAGAAGAAGGCAGCTGATCAACACGGGATCAACAAGCTCACAATCTGAAATCTTACAAATTATCTTTGAATTCGGTGTAAAACATAGAAGCTCAGGCTCCTGTAGCTTTCACCCAGAGTGATTGCAGGGCTATCTCCTTTTATCAATAAAGATCCTGCCATTCCGGCAGAAAATGGTTTTGGGTGGGAAGGCACAAAGTGAACAAAATATAAAGGATGAAGTCAAAACACAAGCCAGGCCCTAGTCCTTCCCCTTTATTTATTGTACAAATATATCTGGGAGACAGAGACAGAGCTTGTCTGACGCTGGGGCTCCGCTGACCTGTAGCCACAGCACACTTGCAAAACAAAATCGTGCAAGAGAAAAAACAGCAGATAGGCCATATTTCTTGGCCCCAGTGACAGAGGACTCAGTGGGGGCCCCTTCCCCAGCCAACCTAGCTTGTTTTCTGGTCTGTGCTCCCTCATAGTTGGATGAGCAGATATAGGCTAATCGAGGACCTTGCTGTGACTCTGGGAGGTCAGGGGTGAAACAGATTGATAGATATAACCTATCTCCCTGTATGCACCTTATGCTGAGCAAACAGTCTAATGACTCAGATGTGCTGTGCAAGTTTTTCAGCTTAGAAAGGGAAAGGCCATGAGTTCACTCTGCTTGATATTCTTAACATTAAGCTGCTGTATACTTTCTGCAACTACTATCATTTACTACCAACACATATCATGAAGAGATATGAACTAGGAAAATAGGATCCTTGAACGAACATAATTATTATTCAAATTTGCACTCAACATTTCCCCCACATGTGACTTCCTGCTCACTGCATTTTAAATTGATTTATATTGTCATCAATAAAAGTTATAGATCAAATGCAGAGTCAGTATCTTTCTTTACCTAGCTTTATATATACAGTATATATATATATATATATATATATATATATATCCTTGATGATAGTTAATAAGGCTACATGCCTCTTACATAGCTGACCAAAACTGAAACATATCAGAATAATGTTTCACACCATATTTAAAGACTTTTACATTTGCATTTGTTACTATATAAATATACATTATATATTACTATTCACTTGATTTAGTGTGCACTCAGTTGCTGTTTCAAGTGTTAATCTTTTTTGTCTACACCAATAACAAACACAATTCCGTGTATGATGCATAACATTTCAGCAGCAGCATGAATTATATCCTCCACAAAGATCATGCTGTTCAGTTAACACCTGAAACAGTTTGAGATGTGCATATCAAGGCTGACGCATGTACATTTAATGAGCTAAGACATCATACATTATCAACATGATCACCACCAAAGTGGGCCTTTAAATAGATATACACACTCTACATATGGCAGATCCATTCATAAACGTCTCTGTATTATTTCTTGAGAAATTCATAAAAATTTCAATGTTAAAGAGAATAAGAAAAAAAATCTTGGATCTTCCCCCTCGGTCGAATCTGCTCTAAAGTTAATAGGTTCTTCTCTGGTCCAACTCCTCCACCAGGTTGAACAAAATAACAACCAAAGTAGTTTTTGCCTAATATTGATTAAAAACAGATAGATTAACAACGATGCAAATATTGCTGGAGATAATAAAAAGTGACCATCAGAACCTCAATGAAGGGAGATTTCTTGCAGGACTATTTGAATTTAGAATTTGGAACTTTCCAGGGGTTCATTAAAGATGGTTTAGAATCATCTGTAGAACCTTTATGGATTATATAATTTTCCATCTTTGTGATTTGTTGTCCCGAGGTCACCAATGGGGTGCAACATTTAAAATTATACATAAATCACTCTGTTTTATGTTTTATTGTCGTTTTGCTTTGCCTGTCAACATCCGGACATTTGACACTTGACTAATTGTCTTCAGACAACACCTCAGTGCCATGAACTTACCTTCCCCATCATCAAGTTAAGCGGTTCGCTCACAGTCTTCCCCATCTGAATGCCCAAGTTCCTTTGAGTAAGATACTGAAGCCTGAATTGCCACTAATAGAAAGAGTGCTGCCCATAGATGCACTGTATGAATGTGTGTGTGAATGGGTTAAATGGCAATAAACTTTAATGCAAAGCGGTTTGAGTGGCCATCAAGACTAAATACAGACCATTTTATGGTCAGTTTCTTCCAAACTCTTCAGATTCACTGTCAAGCAGACAAGCAATCTGAGTGGAAGTAAGGGTGCTGTTTACCAACTGTCAATTCATCCCCTAACATTAACAAATTAACAAAGCAGTTTATTTCACCATAGATTCTGCTGATATGTCTGTATCCCCCCACCGGTAATTTGACCTCTTCAAACTATATGCACCATGTTGTTATGAGAGTTTGTTGAGCAATTTGTTCACCAAAATCTGCTCTTAGAATAACATTCAGGATTAACCCCTGTGTGAGTGATGGAAGACATACAAATGATTTAGACTTGCTCACGAAAGATGTGATAATAGCGACATTTGATTGTGAAAGAGATCTGTGTCCAGTAATGCTAAGAGGTTCATTAGTATACTGTATTTTAAGAATGCTAAATGAACAGTTATCGGACTCTGTCTCCTCAAGGACAGTGGTCTGAAAAGTTTTACAGAGGTTGACCATCAGGATGTGTTTAGCAAGAGAACCCCTCACTGTATGGCAGAGACTGAACCCAACAGTCCAGAAAGGGATGGTAATCAATTTCTGCAAATGGATATGGGCTTTGTATTAACGTCAGTGTCGTTTGTGTTTCCTGTCTTTAAAACTGTATGATGGCCAACAGTTGAGGACCTTCAGCTTTGTTTCGCGTTTCCACACAATGACCCTCAGAATCCTGACGGATCCTCAGCAGCCACCCACTGCTTCCTGTGTCATCAGCTAACAATAGACAGTTTGACGTCTCACAGTGCTTACCAAGCAAAATGCCCGACCAGAGTCAATTGATATTAATGCCAACATGAGTTGGAACAACTGTGCATGCATGTATATGTGGAGATAAATATAGAAATATCCAGAATGAAACAACCAACAATGAATAACAAGCCGGTTTAAAAATAAACTGGACATTCATTAAATCTGTACGATTACTCTGCTAAAGCTATATAGAAATGAAAGCTAATGAAATGGCAAATACCGAATTAGCCTAATATAAACCTAATAAATGCACTAATAAATACAACTCATTATAAAATATACTAATCAATAGTGCCACATTATTATTAACATTATAATTATAATTATTATTATTATTATCATCAGTAGAATTAGTATTGTTGATGTAACCGTACAACAGTAATTATTTCAGAGTAGAGATTTTGAGAAATTGAGTGTTGGGTCGCGTGTGTATTCAAAAGTTCCCTCTGCAAAGTCTTTTCTGCATCAAAAGTAAATTTAAGAACATAAATAATTAAATTATAAATGTGTGAAAATGTTCTCTGTAACTACAGCTGTGAAAGCTGCTCTTTTATAGGTTTTTTGCTAAACAAATTGAGATGATCGAGCCGGTTCCTGAGTGTGTGTAGAAGGTGTGACTCCTCATCAGCACCGCTCTGCTGCTCTGTCCGCCGGCATTTTCACTAGGGAGGTAGCGAGCGTCCGTCACGTGACTCAGGGTCCACCAATAGCAGCTCGCTAGCCTAACTTTACTGATAAGGGATGCACAGTAAAGAGCGAGCGGACAGAATGAGTTTCACTCCGAGCTGCAGTTGTGGCCACACTGGTTCTTAAAGCAGTATTAAAATAGACAGTGTCCATCTGGATTTGCGTCCTTTGTGATTTTGCTCTGCTCAGCAGCCAATGTGAGGCTGCAGCTACTCCTCCATCAGCTTTTACTCATCAAACAATCACCACTGACTGGCTGCGGTACAGATGTTAGGAGACAAGGCTCACGGTAAGGCTCTCCTCTGTCATCAGTCTGTGTCTCCATTATAGCCTGCAGGTATATGTTGAAATGCTCTGTGACCAAACCTGCACAAAGTCAATCCTCAGCTTCACAGATCCACAGCCTGTTGTTTCATTTAGATACATGAGAAGTTGTCTGACAGGAAAATACAGCAATGTCTTTATTTGACAAAACCGATACATTTGTGCTTCCCCTTTTATTAAACGACAATGGAAATTAAAAAAATCCAAATAGGTCTTTTTAAAAAATAAAATAAAACGAGACCAACAATTGTGAAATTAAGTAAACATTTAGAAAAAGCAAGAAGAATAATAAAGAATAAAATAGGCCTTTGTAAGAATTAGTTGCTAAGTTGTTCAATTTCTGGCGTTAAAATTCTGTCGACAATATAATCTTCATAGTCTGATATAACGACCTGTTTTAATGTATTGATGATCACGGCATGTCAAACAACGAGCGTACATAATAATAATAATAATAATAATAATAATAATAATAATAATAATAATAATAATAATAATAATAACAAAAAAAACAACAACAACAAAGCAACTCATATTCATTTGATTTGTTTCATACAAACGTTGCGCGGCCACTCTCTTACATCCTCCGACTCTCCGCGTGTCCTCTGGACCGTTTCACTGGGCGCGGTTTCTCGGTTTCATGGCCTCCACGTCTCGCCCTGATTGCTCACATCGTCCCCGTTCATCACCGCGAATGCTTCTGCCTCAACGTGGCTGCTCAACGGCCGCAGAGTAACCGGCTGTTCGATTCCTCACAGTGGCCGGGCAGTGTTCAACCGCTCCGTCTAACGGGCCAAGCGCCCCAGGCTGTCATGAATTATTCTGTGAACTCAGTGATGAAGCTTCCTCATGTCCGCTTGCAGGTAGACGATTTCAACCTCGAATAAAAAACGCAAACAGTGGGAAATAAAAGTCATGTGCGTGTTGATGGGGTGGATTCATTAAAATTCACAGAGGTCACATTTTACGTTGAGGAATAGTTTGTATCTTATGTCATAAATTCACAGTGAAAAGAAAGTGCATGGAGAGCGGGGGTCTTAAAATTCACGTTTCGTTGCATTTAGCTGTTATTTATAAAATAATACATACATATAGCGCTAAATCACAACAGTCATTATAACTGTGAACAGCGAGGAGTTTTTATATATATATATATGTATATATAGGAGATATATAAACTCATGTAGGTAATTGGGTATCCTATTAAATCATGTCTCAGTATTTCCGAGATTCGTTAACCAACGTTTTTTATACATATTCTACATCAACACAGATCAATTCAATAAATTAACTGCTCGATCAATTTGAATTCATGTCTTAAAAAAAGCTTTAATAAAGAATGCAGAACAAAACTATTCCAAAACAACCAGTAGGCTATCGTATATTATTCAGCTCAAAATGTGCACCAAATAGATTTTCATTAAATAATTGGGATAGTTTCAAATAAATTGTGTTATTATAGCCTTATAGCTCTATACATGTATGATAATATTTCTTTAAATATGAAGAAACAACAATTCGGCCATGCTGATTAACAAGAACAATATTATTCATTTCACAGGGATAACAACAACAACATAGGGTAATTGAATACAAATATTATGGTTTATTTTATTTAATAAATATAACGTGTTTCAAAGTGCAAGACATCTGAAAAACTATTAAATCAAATCATGTTATTCTTACTAGACTATCGTAAAAAATAAAGAGGATACGCTTTTTATTTTCTGTTAATTATCGTTGAGAGAAAATGTGGATGTTTCAACAGTGCGCTAACTTGTCCTGTCGGTGTGTGTGTGTGTGTGTGTGTGTGTGTGTGTGTGTTTGTATTTGTGTGTTTGGTTGTGAAGGTGTGACTTTGAAGGTTATGGAATACACATATGATGATGACCTTGAAGAGCTGTGTCCTGTGTGTGGAGACAAAGTGTCTGGATACCACTACGGTCTGCTCACTTGTGAGAGTTGCAAGGTAAAGATGCAGAAAAACACACGAAAAAAACTTTTTATTTCCACTTCTCATCCTAAAATATCAAACACTGTTAAATCCTGGTGTGTATATGAATTAATATATTTTAATATGTAGCCTCTGATATAGACCTAAAAACGTTATCCTGAGTGGATAAAATAAAGTTGTTTTGTTTTGAAGACACAAGTTTGGATGATTAAAAACTCCATGTGTGTTGCGTGTTTAAGGGCTTCTTTAAGAGGACGGTGCAGAATAACAAGAGGTACACATGTGCGGAAAACCAGGAGTGTAAAATAGACAAGACCCAGAGGAAGAGATGTCCTTTCTGTCGCTTCCAGAAATGCCTCAACGTCGGGATGCGGCTAGAAGGTAAACCTCACTCTGCACAGCCCAAATTTAAATGGATCCGATCTGCAGTCAACATTTATTGGGGGTTCAATGAGTTATTACTTGGGAGTGGAAAATGTAGAGACTTAAATTGTTACACATTCATAATTGCAGTTTATATGGTATAATTCTGATAATAATTCCACAAACTAGCTGTTCTTATTTAAATGTTTATAAGTTCATCATTTTTTCTGAAGAAAACACAGATAAATATTTTTTGGGTGCTGATGGCTCTCTTGTTTTATATGCACATGGGATGAGATTAATTCCCAGACAGCAATGCAGGAAAGCACCTGCTTCCGTAGCAGAAAAAGGACACATTCTTGACTTACTGATAAAACCCCGGAGACTCCCCTGTTTTAAATCAAAAGCTCTATTTAGGCTGCAAGAAGGAGTGGAGCTGCACAGACTCTGGGGATTCTTCTCAGCCCTAAAAAGGGAAGCAAAAATGACCAACATGTCTGTTATTTACTCTGTATGAATAGTTGCTGCTGAAATGCAGCTCATATGAGTACAGAGTCTGGGTTCAGCTTATTGGGATGGCAGTGGAGCAGAATTCAGTAGAGTTGGTGTTTTAATAGTAAATCTGTTTTTTGCCTCTTGTCCCTTGTATGACAGCGGTGCGAGCAGACCGCATGCGTGGGGGGAGGAATAAATTTGGCCCAATGTACAAGAGAGACAGGGCCTTGAAGCAACAGAAGAAGGCTTTGATACGATCCAATGGTTTCAAGCTGGAGAGCGCAGCTCTTCCACCAGCATCTCCGCTGCAGACTGACTATGGCTTCACCGGCACCCTGCACACGCTGCCCACCATTTCCAAAAATTTGCTCCCCTCCACCCCAAGCTCCATCACCCCGACAGACTACGAGGCCACCCTCTATGGACCCCCATCCTTAGGCATGGCCATGCAGTCCCACATGCCGATCACTAGCCAGTACCAGTACACAGCCTTCCCTGGCAGGGCAATTAAAGCTGAGTGTCCTGACTACACCAGCTCACCTGAGTCTCTGACAGGATACCCCTACCCAGACATGTACCCCTCAGCCTCACCACAGCCGACCAGCCTGCCACCACTGGTGCTGGAGCTGCTGCGCTGTGATCCAGATGAACTGGTGGTGCAGAATAAGATTGTGACTCATCTGCAGCAGGAGCAGAGTGGCCGGGGCCGGCTGGACAAGCCCAGCACCTTCAGTCTAATGTGTCGCATGGCAGACCAGACTCTCTTCTCCATAGTGGAGTGGGCTCGAAGCTGTATCTTCTTCAAGGAGCTCAGGGTGAGTACCAAGCTCTTTGCCCCATCCTCATGTTCACACAGGCATGTCTACTCTGAACAGTTCAAAGGTCAAATTTTACAGCATTCCTCAAGATTTAATTTTATGTTAAACTCCAGCCTTTGAACAGGACAGTCTAAAATCTCGATCTAAATTCTAACTTAGTAATATATGTCATCTATGCTGTTTTTCACAAAAAGACGTATGATAAATACTACAAAAACCATAAATGAAATGTTCCATATACAAGCAAAAGTACATTTTTCTTTCTGTTTTTTAAATTTGTACTTTTACCATTTCCTCCATCAATGCCTAAGATTTTCACTTATAAAATTCACATTAAAAAAAATCTGAAATCAGAAAACAAAAACCTCACCATCCATGAATGCCACATTCTATTTCCTACATTTATGAACTTTTCCTAATGTCTGTCTCAAAACTGAGGTTAGTTGGAAAACTCTTATGTAAGTCTCTGTTTTTAGTAATTCTGAAATATAAACTTAAATTTTACAATCAGAAAATCTAGAAGCCACAGGAGTCCACTTTCAAACAGACAAGTATAGAACCCTTCTCACAATGGCCCTGTCATTTAAACATATTGAAAACACTTCATATGATCATAGATGAATCTAGCATAACTAAAACATGTGATGATATTTAGGAACAGCTAAGATATGTTGATGATCATTTAAAGCAGTTTTTGAATCGGTTTGCTAGTGCAGATGCATCGAAAAAGTAAATCCCATTGATAATTACTAGCGTTAGCAAGGACATGTCACGTTACTCTTCTCTTTCTTTTTGCAGTTTTCCTATTTCCTAATTCAATGTGTTACTTAAGAAAATAGGAACGCGGTTGCATAACATTTGCTTTGCTCTAAGAAATCAGAGGGAAAAATGGTGTTTTTTCAATCCGCTGGCTTGTTTTAGATCTGAGGCAATAAAGTTTACATCCTTATATTCACTTTCAGTATAAAAAACCTTAAATACATCCAAAGTTGACTCATACAACCACAATGCACTGCTGAAGCCCACGTTAGGCAACAGTGGATTTTTATACATTGTGAAAATACACTTCAGTTATTTGCAAGAGGTGCTTCATGCCTCATTGTATAATGACTGGAAATCACACAGGTAAAAAAAAGCTTGGAATGTGAGAGTACACAAGATTTCAACTAAAACGTGTAAAACATGCACAAGCATGAGCCGCTGGAGGTTAATGCCCATACTTGGTTGATTTTGCTTTGCAGGGACAGAAGCATTAGCTTCATGAAATTACTGTAACACATTATTCACTTACATAGCATCTTTACAGTACGTGCTCTATCTTGGTGTTTTGCTCTGGTTTTCCGTATTAACGCATATGCACAAACAATAATGTTTAACACTGACATAAAAACAAAACTTCTCCTCTATTTTGATCTATATATTGATATTTTATTTCTATTCAACTGTAGCTTGATGTGTTGTCTGTCTAATCATGACGCTGGAGTCTTTTGGTCATGTCATGCATTTAGATGATCAGCAACACAAAAACTACACACACACACGCATATACACACAAACACACACACACACACTTGCACGAACGCATGCACGAACGCATGCACACACACACACACACACACACACACACACACACACACACACACACACACACACACACACACACACACACACACACACACACACACACACACACACACACACACACTCGCCCGCTCCTGGTATTTCATGATGGCCTGATACGATGATGATTAAAAAAATTTACGTGACGTTCACTCACGTTCATCGTTACGTTCACGTTAATAATATGAAAACTGATTCGTTAAGTTCAGCGTTTGCGAAACATATGAACACCACTGAACTGTACAGCCACTGCAGAGGGGCCGAAGAGCCGCGTTCGGCTCCAGAGCCGCGGGTGGCCGATCCCTGTGTGGAACCGAATTTGTAAGGTGTATTGGACGTTTTTGTGGCAGCAGTGTCCATCACTTTTAGCTGTCCTCTGGAAACACTTCCATTGTGTTTTCTCCTCTACTTGCTGCGTGTTTGTCTATTTGCAGCGCGTTTGTCTATTTGCAGCGCGTTTGTCTATTTGCAGGGCGTTTGTCTATTTGCAGCGCGTTTGTCTATTTGCAGCGCGTTTGTCTATTTGCAGGGCGTTTGTCTATTTGCTGCACGTTTCTGTAATGTGTTGTGTTGTGTTGTGAAATTGATGAAGATGTTTTCTTACTTTGCTTGTGTTTTGTCAACTTGCATGTGTTTTCTTAAGTTGCTGTTCGTTGAGCTCTCAGGGCCACCGTACTAAAGTGAACCATTTGCATGAACTAATTTTAACCATATTTGGCCAGGACTATTAACACAAGAGTTGTCTGTTGTATTTGAAATCACCTAAGCAAAGTAAAAGTAAGCAGAGCTGGATGAACAGAGCTGGGTCTTTGTCTAGTTTCTCTCTGAAAATATTATGCAGATACATCTTTGCGTAGACAAAAGCATGTCTTCCTGTAGAAAGGCACTATAGTCATGCATACATGCATGCAATCAGTCATGTTTAGGCCTGCTAACAGATGATGTGGTCATTACAAATATAATATATACAAACACAGGTTGGTTGTTCAAGGTACATGTAATATACAAATGTGAGAGATGGATGTTTCAGATTCTGAAAACACATCAGTAGAGATGCAAATAGAAATATGTTGTATGAAAAGGACTAAATATGATTGTTGAGAACGTCAGGAAGGATTTTATTCTTTTATGCCATCCTCGTCTCAGAAACAAAGACCACATTGTGTTGAAGGTGTGATTTGTTGTATCCTCTCAGACTAACAACCATTCTTTCCAAAACTGATTCAGGAGAGAGGCACAGAAGCTGCTCCTATGTCATCACCGTGGAGTAGACAAGAAAGTGTCTTGACATATTATAATTGAATCCTCCCTAAAATATACAGATTCAAATTTACTTGTACATATGTTTTCAAGTCTTATATAGAACTATTGATTAACATTTCTGTCAGACACGCCTGCAGCACTGCGCAATGGGATACCTCTTTCACATTTGTGTTGCACACTGCAGACTTGCTCACATAATCATGTCTAATCTGAGTCTCAGTCACACGTAGCCTCAGTGCGTCCCTTCAACACATGCATGTGTACTGGTATTTAGGATAATCAGTGACATCATTTTTTATCCCCTGTACAATTAAGATATTTGCTTGGAGAGAAAATATTATAAACACTATTTCTTTCATTATTGTTGAGGTCTTTTATTATGTCATAGGCATAGGACAATAATTCACCTTTCATTTCCTGTGTCTTTTCTGAGAAGAGTTCAACAGCTGAATTCAAGTAGCAACAAACTTCTCCTATATTAAATCGAGACCATCATCTTTTGCTTCCTCTTTGTGATGTTGAACCACAGTCCAGCTGCTGTGACATTGTTTGGCAGAAGTGGCTAGCCTAAATGAAATAATTTTAGGAAGAGCACTTTGAACCTCGGCAGAGACGTTTATTTCAAAAGTTTCCCCATCTTGCTTTTTCATGTTTGTATAATATTATTTAATTATAATTTAAAAATTAGAAATGATTAGAAATAAGAATGTGTGTCTCTCTGTCTCCCTACTCTCTGTAAACATTAAAAACTGTAGTTTCACTTCGGACGGACTGACAATTTCCCTGTGCATTTTGAATTATTTGATGTAATTCGGAGTAAAGTACATGCACGTGGCATCTATTGCACTTCTGTCCATCCTGGGAGCGGGATCCCTCACATGTGGCTCTCTCTGAGGTTTCTACGTATTTTTACCCTGTTAAAAGGGTTTTTAGTAGTTTTTCCTTACTCTTGCTGAGGGTTAAGGACAGAGGATGTCACACCCTGTTAAAGCCCTATGAGATGAATTGTAATTTGTGAATATGGGCTATACAAATAAAATTTGATTGATTGATAAAGACGGAAACATAGGGGTATGTAAGATGAAGTATTAGGTGGAGAGAAGGTAGTTATCATTTGTAGGGGCCAGAAAATAAATATAATAATAATAAAAAATGTATCATTGAGAGATAGTGTTCTTAAAATGTTGTAGTATATCAGCAATATCAGCATATTAAACAAAATTAAGAGATCTTTTGATTTGCATATATAATTCATTTTATCAATTAAATGGAAATAAGAGGCAAGGAGCAAAATGTGAAAAATGTTGACATCTGCACTCTAACACTCAGTAATATGATTCCCCCCCACCAGTAAAACAACTATAAAGTCAGATTTTGCCTTCTGAAAGCTTCATGCTTAATTCATCTTATGTGTCTGTTGACAGTCAGAGCAGTTTAATGTTCAGTGGACGGCCAGCATGGACAGTGAGAATAAAGCGGAGCATTTTTTTCCAAGATAGCCTCCGGCCGAAAGAGCTGTTTCCCTGGGCTGGATTATTACATTCCATGTCGGCGATAACGGGGAAAGTCAGCTCTCCACTGCAGCTCTGTGCCGCGCTCGTCTACATTGTTGCTGAAGACGTGCACATACAGAGCATCATGAATATGCTCTTACTAGAGCCAGTGTAGTGACACAGTAACATGTCCAGGAAGATTTGGAAGAGTTCTGATCAAAAATGTTATGCAATAAAGATTTACTCTGAGCAACAAAGTTATACACACAATACTTAAAATTTGAGGAAGCCATTTTCAGAAAGACAAGACCTCATAAGACACTAAATATGAATATTATCAAATATGAATATATTCCCTATGTGTCTCTGTGTCACAATACAAATGTCAGTGAGGGATATTGTATATTCAATCTTTTTAAATATTAAAATAATTTTTCCAACATTAGATTTAATCATTTTGCAGTAACATTCTCATATTGTGTCTGCTGTTAACAGCACAGGTTTCAGTTTATGTTCAGTCTAGATGTTTCCAAAGTAAGTAGCAGTCCAGCCTTTTCATTTGCCAATAGTGTTGCTGTGCAGTATCTGCTGCTACCTATTGAACATGGCTCTGTGTCCACTGCTTCTTCACAGCTGCACTGCAGCACAATCAACATTATTCCCACACAGAAGAAACTTGCATCGTCTAAACACTGTCACACAACTGCAAAACGCATTCAACGACACATGTTGCCTCAACTCTTAATTCAGCAAAATAAAATGAATGGGAAGACTTGAGGAGTGTGTGTGCGACACTGTCATCCCTCTCAAAGCAGGCTGAATCCAAACATGTTGGATTTATATTGCTCTTCCTGGTGTTGTAGTCAGGGTTTCTACATTACGGTTTAATAGTGTGATGCCAATATATATTTGTGCCAGTGCTGGCATTGCCAATCCTTGACTGCCTGACTGCTGATTTGAAAAGGCCGTAATACCATTAGCCTCTCCTGCTCAGGATTACTTTCACTAACCACCAGGGAGATGATGGATTTGAACTGTCAGTAACAGCCTTCAAAGGAACCATAATGTGAACATCTGCAGTTCATCTCTATGTCATATTTACCCACTTTAAGCAAAGCACCAAGCACAGTAAGCTGGTCGAATCAGGCCAAGCACAGGGCATATGGAGGTATTGAAATCTTAGTGATTCTCTCTACATAAGATTCAACTAGCTCTGTTTGTTATCTTCAACATAAAACTGATAAAGCTGCTTTTGTTTTCTGACCCAATGTTTTCTCAAAAGTCTGAAATGGTCGTAAAAGGATGTAGGAACTGCCAGGTCTCTTATTTTTCTGGTCAGTGTAGCAGCAATGTATAAGTGAAAAATCTGCCAATATAGATGGTAAATGGTCAGTATTTATATAGCACTTTTCTATTCTTTACAGTACAGGCTATTGCCATTCACCCATTCACACACACACACATTCATACAGTGCATCTATGGGCAGCATTTTTTTCTATGACGTGCAATTCGTGGTTCAGTATCAATAAAGGGTCCAGTTATTCAGTAATTATTGATAATGTAATTAAAAAGTATGAGTATTAATATAAGTATTAAGAAAAATATTTCTTGAACATGGCATGACCCAATGTTTCACTCATAGCTGATGATGTATGCTTTTTATTTTCTGTGACAATCCTGGAGATTTGTACTTCATTGCTGTGAGATACAATGTGGCTCTCACAGGTAAAACATTATATATGACAGCTTTATAACCTGTGGTGTATATCAGTGTAACCTAGTCCTTGGGGCAGGCAGTAACACTGACATAAAATAAAGCCCTTTTCCCCAGATTTTTTGGCTGCAACTCAGTGTACATCTCCTCCTGAAGAGGAAGCGCAGGAGGTCGCTGAGACCTCATACTTCCTTAACCCCTTCCTTTATCATTGTAAAGCCAGGACCCCACCACTGCAGCAGTTCAGATTGGTTTGTGGCCAACAAGATTGGACCCTCCCCTCAACCACTGATATATAGTTTAATTCACATAGACAGTAATTCTGTCAGCTCCGTGTCAGACGAATGTGTGTTTGGGCCTATTAGCAGCTGCGGCTCGAAAATTACTGACTGCTGTGTCCTTCACTGTGTAGACAGTATTGCACGTCCATCCCCCAGAGCAGAGCAGATGGAAGGTTAGGGAGAGGTGACCAGGTCTCAGACGATGCTCATAAATACACAACATAGGACACATTCACAGAAGAAACACACATACTGACATACACATACCACCAAGCATCATTTCATTTCTCTTCTCTTTTTTTCATCTCTGTTTCTGTCATATAATTTAGTGAGATCTGTCTGCAAGGCAACATACACTATTTTAAAATTTACACGGTGAAGAAGGAAAAGTCAGAGGCTTCCATAGACCATTTTATATGTTGTACAACAACACAAAATGGTAGAAAATACATTTGAAAAGGTGGTATTTGATTTCCTCCATCCAAGGTGAGTGTAGAATCTGTAAGAGACATTAAGAGATGACTAATCCCAACTATTTACATGTCTGAAAGTATATCGATCAGGATTTTTTGTGTAACGTCAACAAAGAGAAGGGAAAAAAAAGCCATGAGATGTGAATGTATGAACAGAATTAACCTCAGATTGTAGACCTGCCATAAGAAGAAGATTTAATTTTCTCTTCTCTCCATCCATCTGTTCGAAGGTGGGAGATCAAATGAAGCTGCTCCATAACTGCTGGTCGGAACTCCTGGTCCTGGATCACATTTTCAGACAAGTGCAACATGGAAAGGAAGACAGTATCCTGCTGGTGACCGGCCAGGAGGTACCAACTCCCACCTACAATTTCCCCTCAAAACAATGCACAGTCTGATTCATTCACGAACACCTCATCTGAATCAAAAGAAGGGCTTATTTCCAAATCTTCGAACTGCAGTCCCTGTGTCTATTGTTTTTGTTTGATCTATAAAAGGAGCAGGTTTAGCAGTACTGATATTTTAAAATATTTTATACAAAGGCCGCTGATCCATATTTACAGCACAAAATATCTTAAAATTTGTCATGTGTAATGAAAACAATGAAAGTAAAAACATTAGACCTGTTCAGTATCACATGATAAAACACCATATATCAGAATGTGGGTCTTGAGCTGTGGCTGCCTCTAAAGAGCTGATAAAATGGTTTGGACATTTTTTTTTTCCTGGAGCATCATTTAATCATGTGACGTTTGTCATAATTTTAAGTTATATAAGGTATCATTAAAGGGTTACTTCAAGGAGATTTTGCTGATTACCTAATTGACACAACGTAATGGACAAGTCAGCTCTGAGAGCTTAGATTTAGCTAATTAAATTAATTAGTGTGGGAATTTGCAACAGTGAAGCACATGATCCCCTGACATGATACGAATCTCAACAATCCTGGTGTAATAAAATATCATCATCTCTATGTTGCACATTACTAAATGATCACACAGCACATATTGAAAAGAGGAATGGAATGTGGGGCTGAGGGTGAACAATATTAGCAATCATCATTTGTTGTCTGATGTAAGCTGAATTATAACATTTATTCAATAATTAATAATGAATTTAAACAATATCGATTTTGTGTTGTTTATCTGTGTTTCGAACACAGAATATCCACATGCTTAATGTTTGAGAATATTCATGACTTTCTTCTGTGACTGTTAATATGAATGTGAGCAGTGTAGTTGTGAAGCGAAGGGATACAGATCATTTTGCAATTATAGTTACCACAGTAGATGGCTCAGGTCATGTTTTTTTTTTTTAACACATCTTTTTCTCTATGTTGTTCAAATGATGTTGAGGGATAAACTCTGTTTTCTATTGTATGATTCAAATGCAGACGGAAAAAAAACATCACAAAAATTCTGCCAATGGGGATCAACTTTTAACACGCTTCACAAAAAAAAGAGTCTTTGCAATTAAGTCTCATGACTAAGGGGCTTGGAAAATAACCAGTAGCCCGTGTTTGCAGGTGGAGCTGTCATCCATCCTGTCCACAGCTGAGGTCACTCTGTCCGGTTTGGTGCAGAGAGGTCAGGAGCTGGCGGCGAGGTTGCGGGTGCTGCAGGTTGACCGCAGAGAGATCGCCTGCATGAAATTCCTCCTCCTGTTCAACCCCAGTGAGTCACCCTCATGTTTGTAATCCATCACTGTGATGGGATGAAGAGGCATGTTGTCATCTTATATCTATCTTAATATAAGATAATTTCAGAGTTGTCAGACTAACAACATTCAAATAGGATACAAATAATTATTATTTCACATACAGATTTTCCAATATTTATTGAGACTGATTCATCCTTGAATCAAAACAAAATATGTTTTGAAAGTCCTGAGGTTATACAAGTGTAACGTGTAGATTGGATACTTGCAGAAGAATAGCTAGTTTTGATGCAAAAATGAATCATGTTTGTGGCGCTGACATATTGATTCTGTCTTTTGGCACTATTTGAATAGCAACAGCGACATTTTAATGGGAATCTGTCACTGCTGCAGCTTATCTGCAGTACCTATTTATCTATAAGGTTACAAGTATTTTCCAAACTGGCCTTTCTCCCTCCAATAAATTCACTTAATTAAATTTCTAGGGTTGACAAAAGCCAATATTAACAAAGACATCCTCCTCCATTGTCCACTAATGGCATTCAAAAGAAGCGTAATGGATGGCTCTATCATTCGATGGTAGGACCAACATTCATGTAGCGGCTTGTGCAGATGGAGAGCGCATAGATGCGGCTTGCCCAGATTCCCAGAAGTGTTTGCTGTTTAGCGCTGGCAAAGCGGGGAACAAAGAGCTTTTGAATGGTGAGAGCACTTGTCGTAGGCAGAAAATATTTGCTGTC
Source organism: Pleuronectes platessa (assembly GCF_947347685.1). Taxonomy (NCBI): domain Eukaryota; kingdom Metazoa; phylum Chordata; class Actinopteri; order Pleuronectiformes; family Pleuronectidae; genus Pleuronectes; species Pleuronectes platessa. The sequence continues at coordinate 3,057,161 of NC_070629.1, forward strand.
TTTGCCGGCAGCTTCTTTGCTTGCGCTCTCAGTCTTGCTCTCGCTCTCGCTCTCCCTCATCTTCAGAGTCAGGTTTGTTGGGGGTAATTTAATTGCCCTTAAGCAGTTTGAAAAGATGATTCAGAACATTGATTCAAAACATTTAATTACTGTCTGAAAGGATTCTCCAGGATGGGCTCAGCTGATGTTGAATGTCGGTCCACCCAAGGGCTTGGCTATTGTCTCATAAGTACACAGAATCACGAACACTAACACACAGCCACCCACACTCCACAAAGTATAGATACAGCTTGTATACACACATATATATATATATATATATATATATATATATATGCGCTATCTATAATACACTGTATAAATGCAACCCTGTAGCTAACATAAGTGAGTGTTTTTTATCAAACTGATTGGTTTCTTCTCTCTGTTATTCTGAAACAGCCTTTTAATATATATAGTAAGTTTAATACTCACACACTGGAACAAATTAAAGCAATTTCTCTGAAACCAAAATGGCAAACTCAATATTGGCACTAACTAGTTGTCATCCAAATAAGCAAGCAAACAAATGTATATTACAAAAGAGGAATCTTCTAGAAAGTGAACTGAGGTCCACACAAGTCTTTTTTAGATTTCAATATTACACCGCATGGCAAGATACTGAATCCCCTGATGACTGTATCGACCGTAATGGAAGAACAGCATATAGCAGTTCAATCAGTTGTCATGAAGATGGCTCCATCATTAAAATGTGTATAAATCTCTATTCCATGATGACATGTGGTTGAAAGTTCCACAACATATCATAGTAAGTGAACCGTGAGATGAGATTATTTCATCAAATAATGAACCGCCGGGCAGCGCTAATAATATCACCCGTTGATCCAGTAGTATAAAAGCATATACTTACTTGTTGCTCCAACATTAAGCAACAGCGTCCCAACATTTGTCTGTTTTGGTGTTGTCTTTATACAACATGTTCCGAGGATCATACAACTCACTGTACTTCTCCACTTCAATTATTAATTTAATGTCATCCATGTTGAAGAACTTCTCCTCTGTTTGCTCCGTTAAATGTCGGGTGTCGAGGGTAAATTACGTATTCTCCACTCAAGCCTATGTGGAGAATAAATAGCCCGGCGTTAGTAAATAACTCACAATGCGTCGCTTAACATACGTCACATACTACGTTGCTCTGAATGGTTGTAGGTCTATCCAATTGAGACAAGAGGCATTTTTTTTCTGGTTCGGTTGAAACACGCCCCATAATCACAGCCCAATGGAGCGGTATCAGACTTACATTCTGACTAGAATTGTGAGTATGACAACGTCAGGCTAGGATTTTATGGCTGCCTTAAGAAATCTAATAAAAATATTAAAACATTTTTATGTATCATGGTGTGTGTGCAGATGTGAAGCTGCTGGAGAACCAGGCATTTGTGGAGGGTGTCCAGGAACAGGTGAATGCGGCTCTGCTGGAGTATACCCTGTCCACCTACCCTCAGTTCCAGGAGAAGTTCAGCCAGCTGGTGATGCGGCTGCCAGAGCTGCGCTCCCTCAGCACGCAGGCCGAGGACTACCTGTGCTACATGCATCTGAGCGGAGAGGTGCCCTGCAACAACCTGCTCATTGAGATGCTGCATGCCAAACGAGCGTGAGTGTGAGGCATGTGCGCAGAAGGCTCCCCCGTCATGTGCTGTTTGTTTAAGTGAGTGTGTAAGGGAGAGTGTGAGAGAGGTGAACAAAATCTAAGGAGATACACAGGTTCGTACTGGGTCATCTTAGTGAGTTGAGTTGAGTTGAGTTGGAGAGGAGAAAATGTTCTTTTGAGTTTGGAGTTATAAAGTGCCATCTCTACTCAAAGCAGTTTGGCTATTTTGAATGTTAATGTTTTTATATCCTTGAAAGCTCCATTAACGGGACCTTTGTAAACTGGATTTTCTGCCCTGTTTTCAAAAACCTAAAAATAAGATCGGCCTGTAGAGCTGCATTCAATTCTCTTTTACCAAATATAACACAAATCCAATGGCACCAACAAGATTTCCTACGTCCCACAGCTGCCCAGCAAACATTTAAACTCAGTGATACTGATAGGATGTTTTTAATGTGAGATTGGGTGCTGGGTGAGCTGATGTCCATCTGTCACGAAACAAGATGGGACTATTTGTATGAAAACATCTGATGGTTGGGTAGCTACCGTGCACCTTATGCGACCTTATGATACCAAGATCAGCAATGTTGTTCCCAGATTATTATTATTATTAGATTATTATTTAGATGCATACAGACATCAGGGTTTTAAACACTGTGGTCTTGTCAGACTAGATTAAAACTGCTCTTATCTCTGTATTTGTTCTTCAAGTCACTAACCTTACAAAAAAAATTAAACGCTGTGGCTCAGTATAGTTTTACTTTAATCTATTTAGATGTTAATAAATTGGTATATCAAAGCCGGATATGTTAAGAGAAATATAATTTTTCATCAAACTCTGAAATAGAGAGGGAGAGGGACACAGGCAAATAAAGGAGACGGTAAACAGAGAAACTGCACTCAGTATACACCGTGCTGTGTGGGTGAAAAAATAAAAGGAATTCAGAGCAGGGAGGGGAGGGAGAAAAGACACATCAGTGTGCTAATTGTAAGAAAGAGACGAATGAAAACAGAAAACGTGTGAAAGCAAGAGGAAGCATCCGTGAGTGTTTGCCCTTCAGCAAAGATGACACAGGGAGGGAAAAGATGCATCTGGCAACATTTGGTTTCAAGTTTCTTTTCAAAATGTAATTTATTTAGTCCATATCTCAAGAAAACAACAGGCCCTCAAAAAAGAAAGGTTACGTTTGTGTCACTTTTCAACACACTGACTCACAATTAACTTATCATCGGTGCTGTTACTGAGACGGTTGTTGGAGCACATAATGAAAAAGATGACATTTTCCGAACATATACCTTCTGTAATTAATGCTGATGTGCTAATATTTCCTTGTTGTCATCAAATCTTCCCTGCCCTGTGTTTGACTGACAGCCAAGTCCACTGGTTCCTGCTGAATACATAAACCATTAGAAACCTGTCAGTTTCTTTTTTCCTTTCCTGAAACAGCTGATCAAATGTCACTTGTCGGGCAGTATTTGTAATTTCACTTTTCAATGTTGGCATTATAGTAACTCTTGACAGCAACAACTCACTGCATGTTAGCAGTGAAGGACAGTCATCTTGTTCTGCTTGGTCTCCAAACAACTTGGTCTATACAAAGCAAAGGATGCTGGTTAACTTCAGGTTACTAAATGTCTTTGGTCAAGTTTAGGGGAAATCAGGATTATGATTTAATACAAAGACGTTAAACCTATCCCATCTCTGTCTTCTTCTTGACTTTCTCAATATTCAACCCAAGATCTGTCCCTGCAGCTGTGCTTTGAGAGGCCTAAACAGAACCACAAAGTCATAAATCATGTTTGGTTGCCAAAAGCAATTATTGTAAGAAAAAATATATATATGTTGACAATGTGTTTTGCTGATATATTTAATATGAATATTTTATTTTAAAGATTGCTCATTCTTATGTTGATTAAACCCATAATTCTGGTGGTATTTCATTCCTTAAACTGAACTCTGTAGGACACTGCGTATATTCCTTCATTCAGTCTTTAATTGAAGTTGTTTCCATTTCTGTAAGAAAGAGTGGGTTGGTTTAATAGTAGTGAGCGACGCATCCGTCCTGGTGACACCATTATTACTTCATGTGGAAGTTGCGTTTGCCAGGAGAAAAACATAAACATCAAAATGTGCCATTTTTTAAAATTTTTTCACTAACTTGTGCCACTGATCCAATCTCATCCACATTTGTCTCAATTTTTTGTTTCTCGTGCATGTTGCAGTTATCACTGAGCACAGCAGCCAAGCTATTTGAATCATTATAGAGATGAAAGATGAACACTATGATCCAGTTGAGGAGACAGTATTAAATACACATCATGTTCTATTTAAAAAAAAAAGTAAAGTGTTCCATCCAGAATTTTGTTCTTGTCAGGGTGATCATCATTGGCAACTGATAGGAACAGTCACTGACATATTCCTACGTAATGTATAGATTTCCAACAGAATATCCTATCGGGCAATTGGTGGACAACATCTCTGTCCTTACTGACCCTAGAACACTGTACAGTGTATCTGTAGCAGTCAGTGTTCATCTGTGTTGAAAAGAAGCATATGTATTTTGTCTCCAGATGTGTTAAACCCTGTTTGAAAGCCTGTCTGTCTGCGATGATGACAATGTAACCGATAATGACTGTCAGTGGAACCAGCACCACCTGAGAAACAAAGACACCGTTCACCCAGTGTTTGTAAGATTGTGCAGCTAAACTTTCTCAATGTGGATATTTAGATTCATTCTAAGCGCATCCATCGCCGTGGCACATTTCAAGGTGTCGTAGACAATCACTCCACCTGCCTTAACTTAATGTCTAAGATACACACACACCAGGTTATTCCAGTTGAGAGAGCTGTGTAATCACTCTGTACAGTATATTTATGTTGTGAAGTGAATATCTACTGCAAGATGAAGATACATTTCAACACAAAAAGTTCTCCGCTTAATGTCGAGGTCAAAATGCTACTGTGGTGGAACTGATTCCCTTGATATTGCCTTTGTTTTTGATCACTTCTTTCCTTCCTGTGAGTTCACAGTCTGTCCCATCTTTAACTGAAGTGAAGAGAAAGTGACCTAAACATTTTGTTTTCTTTATATATATTTTATTGTAATAGCATCATAACAATAAAATAAAATTCAATGAAGAAAAGCTCTGCTTGTGTCGACTATCATTGCATGACATTCATCATGTTGTGCACAAATGATACAGAGCTCATACTGTGTACAAGAGGATATTCTATTCAGTCACTGGCCCCTTTTATACAGAGGTCCCATCACACCAGCGCTAAGAAGATCCCTCGTTGTGCTGCCTCTGCTTTTTTACAATGAACCAAACAAAACCACTATGTCAGTCCCACTTCTTATATTCTCCGGCTGTGAAGTAACTCTACCTCCAGCATCAAGGTGGAACCCCCCCACACACACCATTCCATGTCAGAATCATTTATACGGACCAGCGAGGCGGGATAAAAGGTCCAACATTCCTGAATTGAACAGTGCGGCTGTTGTTTAGCCTTGTCTGACTTCAAAACATTATCATCAAAAATCATCATGTATAACAACAAACATCTGCTATTTTTTTCACATATAGACACACAAACAACACACACACACACAGAAACATGCACACGCACACGCACACAAACAAACAGACACACAAGCAGAAACACACACCTACACAGACCTCTGGGATATCCACAGACTTTCTCAGTGTACAGTGATCTCTGCTGTACGGACGAGAGAGCAAAGTCAAGATGGCTGCTGCTTTTCATAATATAGAAAAAGCAGACTGGTTCTCACGACTTTTGAACATCTCTGGGATGTTCTTGCAAACATATGTGTCAAACTCTCACTATCTGGTTGTTGTTTTACAGCCCAAAGCCTGTTGAGCTGTAAGGATATAATCTAAAACTTTATTATATCTTCTATTTACAGCACAGTAAGACTGACAACACACTTTACAGCAAGGAAAAACTAAAAAACATAGGACTATTCTATAGGAGAATATGTTGGGCCCCAGGTTTGAAAGCAGAAAGAAAGAAGAATGAGGCCCAGTGTTAAATGAATGGTACAAGTTGATGAGGTTAATTTTAGTGGGCCTTTGGGAGCAGGCGAGCAAGCACTGTTCTAAATAACATTTAATGAATTATACTGAAAAATTCACCATGTAGTTAAGAAAATACAGTGGCTTAGTTTTATTTAGTTTTCAGGTAGATGTGCTTCTACAACAGTGAACAACAACAGCAACGTGTCTGTAACAGGATTATGAAAAACTACCATCTACAGTTTTAATTACTATATTATATCATAAAAAGTCTGTTCATAATGATGTTTGTGGAGAATAAAATAGTATTCTCAAAACTGACTTTGAATTTGAGCAATCTGTATTTTTAGGTTTGTTGAATCACTGTAAATCTTCCTCAGTGATTAGAGTTTATTTTACAAACAGTGAGAGAAAAATAAGTGGTCAGATCCGAATATTGATCTGACCTCAGAGCAGTGAGGTGTATCTCTACTTCACGCTGCTTCTCTCTCACAACCTCCAGTGTGTGTGTCGGCCGTGCTCTTCATCAGGTGATGCCTGTGGATGTGTGGGTCCACTCTCCCCTTCTTTCAGGATGATGCATGTTTATAGTAAGTGAGTATCAGGGTCCGCTCCATTTGCAGTTCAACAACCTGCAGAGAAATAAAGTGAAACACATTAGCTTCGACTCCAGGCTTAAACTGATGTGTAATGTTTTTGCATTACATGAGTGTCCGTGTGTTTGTGCACAAAGAAGAAAACAAGAAGGGAGGGAAATGAAAGGCAGAGTGAGAGAGAGCAGGTGTTGGAGTGGTTAATGGCTGATAGCATGAATAGCCAGTACTGTCTGTTCCTGATTAAGGGAATGAACTTCCCCTTTGTCTCGACGGTCAACAATGATCACCCAGCAGCACTCTAAACATCGTCATCAGGCGTTCCTCGCAGACGGCCAAAGATTTAATGAATCTGTTAAGAACTTCCCTCTCCCTAACGCCAGGCAATTTAGAGCGAATGAGAGTGACTTAACCCTATAGAAATATGGGGACCATCTGTGGTGCACGCCTGCCCATTCAAATCAACAAAAGACACAGGGCAGTTTTTCACACAGGCCTTATGTCGCTCTCTGTGCAGGTAAATCTAAGAAAATGAACGTTGCTTTCGCTCTTTCTCCTCAGGCCAGTCAATTGTATCATTTATCGATGGCTGTGCGCTAACCCATTCGTTTCTCACACACACACACTGAGCATGAGGGTTTTAGGAAGCTCTTATTGTTTAGACTGAAGCCATCAATAGATGTTTTCTACAAATCTTTGAAACCTTTAAGAATGATTTCCATGAGAGAAACAATTACAAGTACAATGAACTTTTTTCTCCTGTGAAAATAAAAACATAACAGGACTAAAAATAGACCATCAGACCATGTTTAAACACCATCTCAGTAAACGTGCACTACTAATAATGGCAATAATATAAACTGAAATATCAGTCAACTTAAATCGGGAATTTAAATGTGCATATATATATATATATATATATTTTTTTTTTTTTAAATGAGCAAAAGAGAAGGCAGGTGGACCTAATGCATTCCTAGAATGGAATAAGTCAAGGTACACAGGCCACAGATGGTTGCCGGGCTGTGAAACACACAGGCTGTCATGTGTAGGTGATGGCATTGACCGAGTTCATTTAAGACTGCATGAATACATTTAACGACAAATACATCATAGCCTAGTGCAGCTTCACACACCTCCCTCAGTGTGGAGATGCCACCATATGACCCACACACAGGGTTCAGCATTCACATTTTAAAAATCAATAAAGGTAACGTCTTCAGAATCCTCATAGCATGTGACTTGTTGAGGTTTTGTGTGACAGTTGATTCGTTTTATTCATATTCTTAGTCACACTAAGTCTTGACCCTGTGTTTGATTACAAGCCTCTTCAGTATACCATTTCAGGGAGTGTTTTTTATGTTTTGCATACTTTTTTATTGAGGAACTGTCAAAATACACAACACAGTACAAAAGCAGTACAAGTCTCTGGCTGACGGTGCATTTTGATGTCGTATCACAAATTAAACTCAGTTGAGTTCCGCACTAGATAGTGATGGTAGAGACCACAGAAAGACAAAGGAGAGAGAAAGAGAGATGCACCAAAAGGACCAGGGGCCAGGCTGTGTTTCATCAATCACCATTGTTTTCAGGAGACTAAAACAATAATTCCACTCCCTGCTCTACTACCCATTATGGGAGGTCACAGGCTCTGTTCTCTGTGTTGAAACTTCAGTTACTGCATTCCACATCACTAATGCTCAGTGAATGCACAAGACATATTAACACCATTCGATCAATTATTTATTGTAACATGTTTGTGTCCATTCTTTATTTGTGACAAAATGATCAGTTAGTTGCATTTGTTGCTGTTCATTGTTATCTTATTTAGTAAACTTTACTCTTTTGAATTACTTAAAATTGTTAATAGTAACTTATTTAATGTGTTTCCTTTCAAAACATGACAGAGATCTAATATTTTTCGTTTCTGATCACACTGAAACTAGTCGGCATGAAGACCAGAACCATGGACATCCCTGTAGAAATCCGGAGGAAGAAGTTGAAGAGGCGGTACAAAGAGACAAGGGAAGAGAGCTGGGTCAGGACAACAGAGACTGATGGAGAAAAGGAGATGTAAGCCCTATCTCTCTTCTATCATCGTGGACAATGTGGGGTAAGTGGACAATAAGAATGAGGAATGACACAGATTTCCAGTAGTTTAGTCTTCAGGATTTTCACAGAGAAATGTCCACACGGAGTTACTCCAAATCGCCTTGCTGCCTTTGACGGCTTTCAGAGAGTTCAGAATGGAATTGTTGTGCTGCCCAGACACAACAATTAGGTGAGGTGCTACAGCCAAAGTTCACATTCAGAGAGCATCTCTGATAGTGTATACATCCTCCTGCATGTGTGGTGTCATTCCCTGTGTGTGTGACCCCTCTCCTTTCTTCTTTACCTTTCGCACATTTGTATTTGTACATTCATCTTTTCACTTATTGATCGAAGTCATTTTTATAGTTTTTACTTATTTACTTATTTCCCTTTGTCTTATGTGTTGTGAAACTGTAACAAGAAATTTCCCTGCAGGGATCAATACATATTTTCTGATTCGATATACACTATAAAATTACTGTGTATACAATGTATATAATATTGTTGTAAAAATAATATGGTATTGTCTCAAATAATGCAAACTCCAGTAGTAAGAGATGTAAGCGTTGTACCTGATGGTTTGAATGCAGTCAGCTGGACCACCTGTTAGAATCAAAAAGACATATCCAACATTCAGTCCTGTTCATTCACTGTGATATATGACTACACATTGTACACTATAGGTGTTACTTACTTGGTCTCCTGATGCTGGTTTTAGAGAGAAACTCACAAAGCTGTCAGTTCTGAAACTCTCTGAAAGACAAAAAGTATTTGTATTTAAAGTTAGCATTTTCTTCCAGGAACACTACATTTGTTTATGCAAGGCAACAACATGAAGTAAATATAATGTACGAAAGAAAGTCTCATAAAATATATATATAAACGAAAAACAAACAAGATTAGCAGTACCATCTTTATGTTCTTTCTGTTTGCATATTTCTTGTATTTATCCTTCTATTTATGATCAAATTCATGTCATATAGTCATCAGTCTTATGTTTGTAGGACAGGCTTCTACTAATGGGAAAAACCAAGAGAAGAAATAATTAGCAGCAGTCGGCTTTCTGCCCCACTCAATTTTCACCTATTCCAGACACAAAGAACAGTGAAAGTGCAGGAGAGTTTGTTTCACAGCTTTGGTGCACATACCAGGACATTGGTGATGATAACTGATGGTCAATGACGCTCTGTGACCTGTATATTCTAAACTTTCTGTTGATTCAGTTGAATTAAATGTTGTCCATCCAACATTTTTATGTGAAGGCGATTAAAAGAAACATGTGTAAGAAATGAAGGAATGCTTCAGCAATGCTCTCACTATGAATTGTCTAAATGAGATTTAATACCGCGACACACTGAACACAGAGAACTAAAGCTAGCCGACCATAAGTCACTGTGTCTGGGATGGCATCACACAGTGCTCCTCTGAACCTCTCTCCCTGTGAAATGTAGGAGCAGCGTTTTGGAGCCATGACCGAAGATCTTGTCATGTTTCTGTCACATCTTTTGTCTGGGTGTCCATCACAGTGTGCATCTAACTTTATAGAACAGCTGAGGACACAACTTTTGAAGCTTTATAAAAACACTGACAGGCATTTTCATAAACCTATATCTATTCCAGTCGTTTTATGTTGTTCTTTTGGATTTTGTTGAACTCTGAACACTCCCTGAAATTCCTTCTATTTTATGATATTATATTTGTTGGCTCCTGTGAAGCAACCCTCTATGTATTTGAGAAAAAGTCCTTTCTAAAGAATATTTTTATCTGCACACCTGTGTGTGTGTGTGTGCGTGTGTGTGCGTCTGTGTGTGTGTGTGTTTGTGTGTGTGTGTGTGTGAGAGAGAGAATAACATGGTAAGCACTGGCTGTTTGCAGTTTTCTATAGAACTGGGTGAGTAAAGCATTCATTCACATACGCACATTTCAAGGTGGAGTGGAGCTGGAGTAGGAACATTGCCTTCAGGTGTGCGTGCGCAAGGTTTTATAAAACTGAATATATTTTGGTATACGCCATTTTCAGTCTTTGTGCGCAAGTATACTTTTAGTATGAATCCTATCCACTGCTTTATAAATGAGGCTACTGGAAACCATTGTGAGTATTATTCCACCTCTAACCATATGCCTTGAGGTATCAGCTTAGGAAGAAAAATGCAGCCATTTTTGGACTATTAATAAACCAAAAATCGAAACTAATGTATTAATCAGCCTTGTTCCGTGTCTTACACACCATATCTGAAAACACAGCCAATTCTATTTTATATACCCCGGTAGTGTCCCATGTTCCTGGCCTGTATTCTGGAATTTCTCATGTTTTTATCAAGTTTAGTCAACTGTCATTTTTTAAGTGTCTTCATTCAGTATAGTTTGTCATCAGTTCTGCTCCCAGCCCGGCTGTCATTTCAGACCCAGCCACTCCCTGCAGCCAGCCTACTGCTTATTGAATCACCTCACCTGAGGGCCTCATTAATAACCATTGCGCACAAAACGGTGCATGCAAGATGCGTACACCACTTGAAGGGAGAATGTGCGCACTTCTATGGTAAATCTGAACAATGCGTACGAACGTTTTGGAGATGAGAAAATTACGATGCAGACGTGAGGTGGTGAACTGAAGTCAGATTGTTGATCCACTTCATCATGAACATTAAAACCAAGAGCGCTACCTGCTAGCGTGACATAACTGTTCCATAGAAAATTTCAATTGAAAAAGATATAAAACAATTTACAAGCAAGTTATGTTCAGATACCATTAAACAGCAGAGGAACAGAGCTGAGTTATTAATAGTGTTTTTAATAATATCTTCTAACACTGTGCGTGTATCATCCAGGACGAGAGAGTGTAACATCTCTGCAGTGAACGTGACTGTGCCACCAGGCGCAAAGAGCACACTGGAGATCACTCACTAAATATATCGAAAAACTATTCACTTTCAAACATCTATTTCCAAATAATATCCCAAAGTGGAGGTTAAGATCCACTGATGTGTGAAGTAATCTGTCAGATTTCCTTAAATATATAAATACTGTGGTGACACTCAGGCGTGATGGATGCACGGCCATGGAAGGATGAGGAGGATTCAGCGATCACAAAGAGTTTTTATCCTAGGATGATATAGATTCTATAGATCTGTGATCTGTGATCATTGTGCTTAACTCAATCCAGTTTTAAACAGATCGAACCGAACCATCCCAGTAATAACACAAGCATATAATAACAATTCTGTGTATTTTTATAGACTGAGGATTTTATCACAGCTGCTCTGAATTTAATAATCCTGCAGTTTTGGATGATTAAAAAACGAACAGGTGATACAACAAGTTCCCTCACATTCACTGTGAAGCCATTATTTATTTTCCTCCACCTTTGAATTATATAATTTTTTATTTCAGGCTCTGTTCTTTCTATTGTCCTGACTCTCATGCACTGTATTATCATCATCAACAGCAGCAGTATATATTTTTTATTAGTGACATCACTGCCGTCAAATAAAATCTCTCTTCATGTCCACCTCACTAATAGATTAAAGTAATAATGATGTGCTTTGCAATGACCATTTATAGTTTGTGTGGGCAAGAAATAAGGCAGATACACAAACGTTTCCAGGTGGACTGTGAATCATAAAGTGAACATTGCTTCTTAGATGTGCGTGCACATGGTTTTATAAATCAGAATTTTCTTTTGCGTACGCCATTTCCGGTCTTTGTGCGCATGCACACTTTTAGTATGAATCCCACACACTGTTTTATAAATGAGACCCCTGCTCTTTCTCCCCACTCACCTGCTCTCCATTTCCCCATGAACTGCCCTCTATATATACTGGTCCACTTCCTTTGTTTGCTGCCAGTTTGTCTGAGCGCCATGAGCCTTGGATTTCCAGCATTGTATTCTTGCTCAAACATATTGATTCTGTTTTGACCCAGCCTGTTAAACTTTTTTGTTGAAGTTTGCCTGCCTGGATTTTTGTATCCTTTAACATTCTTCTAGTAAATACTTTTGAACTTTCACCTGCTCCCACAGTTGTGCATTTGGCTGTGCCTATCTTGAACTGACAAGTACAGATCTGATATCAATGTAAATGATTTTGATACTCATATATGGCTGTTGATAAGACTGTTATTTTCTTGCTACTGGTTTTTAGTTTTGGTGGGGTTCATCTATTGATTGTAATTAGTTAAATCAAATGATATATAGCCCAAATTCACAAATCACAATTTGCCTCATGGGGCTTAACAAATAGCAACATCTTCTACCCTTAACCCTAAACAAGAGTAAGGAAATTTTACTCAAAAACCCAAACTTCTAGCAGAGGATAAAGTTGTAGAAAGCTCAGAAAGAGAAACCATACAGACTTCAGAGAGGGCCACATGTGAGGGATCCCATCATAAGAGAACATCAAGAAAATAACAATATTTACAACAATAATGAGAAATTACATAAATTAGAGTTCTATCAATGTTTAAAGTATTGAAGAAAATGTCCGACAGAGATAAAGGGAGCAATTCTGACAATTGGAATGATAGAGGTATTGCCAATGATGGTTGTATATTTGAGTAGGAATATGGTATATCCAATATGGTTATAATCATAATCCACGATCAGCTGCCACCAAGATCCAAATCGATAATGGCAATCATCAATTTTCGTCTGGTTTGTATCAGTGACTAGTTTTCATCATAGATGTCTTCAGTGCATTGTGAGGGGACAGCTGTAACAATCTTTATGCACAGTTACCATGGTTACAGGTGTCTCTCTGCTCTACTGTACTACACCCTGACGAAGCTCAGAAAATCCAGTTCCCATTTCCAAACTATGTTTGAGCAGAACCACTCCCTCTAATCCAAGTAAGCACAATACGCACAGTGCTCGTAGAAGGTGCTACTTAGGAATGTCAGGGTGTTCGAGGTACTAGGAGGGGAGATCATCTCAGAAAAGGAAAGTCTTCAAGAGGTTCTTAATATGTCCAAGATACACGTTTATTATTGTGCCGGATGAAACTGAGCAGATGAAACTGATAAGATAGCTAAACTAATATCGGTTACCTAATGTAGCATATGACTGTGAGTTGCCGGCCACTAGGCCATCTTAAAGATCAAACAAGGACAAACAGCTTACCTTAGTTGACGCTATTTTGAATGATTTCTTTAGGTGGTTCTTTAGTGACACAATGTTGGTAATGCAACCTACCGTTCTTGATAACCAATGATGTGGACGTGGAACTGGGGGGTCCAGAGGTCTCACTAGTCTCAGGACTGGAGGGGGCAGGTTGACTGCGGCACCAGGAGGTAATTGGGGCCCTTTGGGATGGCAGGAAGCTGGTTGGCTGGGAACAGTTCTGAAAATACATCACAACCGAATCAGAAGTGCCACAACTGTATGTTTTTATAATGAAGTAAAGTATACCTACTAGTCTATCAAACTACTTCTATCCTTAGAAACTACACAAAAAAAAGCAAAGTCTGAGTTTGGGTAAAGTAAACGTGTGAAGAGGGAATTTATTTTCTGCCCTGTACTGATGGACCTGACCACTGCTGTGTGCTTCTCACTCACTCACCGTGAAAGATAAGGCCTTTCTCTTTTCTTTGATCCTCTTTATGGCATTCCTCACCTAAATGAGAAGCAAGTTTTACACCCACTGATTTGTCCAAAAGGCTGGAAGCCTCACATACCGTACACAGATACATTCTGATATTCGGCTGTAGCGGTGACAGACAGTGGCACTGACAATGGAGTGAATGCCTTCTTACCTCACTGTTGTAAACAGCATACACTAAGAAGATGTACAGGCCCTGCAGAGGGGAGAGACACATATTAGAAAGCACATGTGAAAGATGTGGAGAAATTGAAGTGAATCAACTCCATTCATACAGTACAGCTTTTATTGACATTATGAATCTTCATCAAGTCCATTCAGTGCTGCACTTTGTCCTCTTACTCTAACAATGTTTTCCTCTTGACCATATCAAAAGGAAAAGAAGATATTTTAAAATACCTCTACAGGCACTCTATCCGTGTGTATCTACTCCCTTTTGGCACAAACTTCAGTTACATTCAGCAGGGTGTGGAACTTAAATCTCAGCTGAACTGAATCCAAACTGGACTGGAGAAAATCTGTTTCAGAAATGTAATTTGGACAAAATGAGTTTTCTCCAACGTTGCAGCCTGTAGACCTCCCATAGCGATTCATTGAGGAAGTGGAGGGCACGATAAAAATAGGATCCCTGCACCCAACCACCAGTGTTCTACTGCAGCAGTACCAACTCAATTACCTCCACTTGTTTGCGCTTGGAAGTAAAACGTTTTTAGTTTGCTACAATGGAAGGATCCTGTCATCTTGTGTTTTATCTTAATCTGATGGTTAATATTTTTCATGTTTTGTTTAGTTATTCCATATTTTTTTAAACCATGAGTGTGAGCTTATCAAGATTAAAAAGAACAGAAGCAAAAAGGCTGGCATTCGTATAAGCAACACAGCAACAACTAGTACAATTGACAATGAGTATGTTAGATTTACAGTGTGTGAATGATCAAGCATTGACAAGGGTCAATAATATTCAGTGATGCCGGTAACGCGCTACTTAGTAATCAATCAATCAATCAATCAAATTTTATTTGTATAGCCCATATTCACAAATTACAATTCATCTCATAGGGCTTTAACAGGGTGTGGCATCCTCTGTCCTTAACCCTCAGCAAGAGTAAGGAAAAACTACTAAAAACCCTTTTAACAGGGTAAAAATATGTAGAAACCTCAGAGAGAGCCACATGTGAGGGATCCCTCTCCCAGGACGGACAGAAGTGCAATAGATGCCAACGCGTTACTCTAATCTGACCGCTTTTTTCAGTAACGAGTAATCTAACGCGTTACTATTTCCAAACCAGTAATCAGATTAAAGTTACTTGTCCAAGTCACCTTGCGTTACTATTTCGGTATTTGTGGTTAGCCCGCTGGGCACGTCCTGCGGCTGGGGGAGCAGTCGCCCCGTCGCCCTCCTCACCACGCCGCCGGAGGCTCGGTGTGCGGCACTCCTCGACGTTTTTTTATGGGGGGAGGTGCTCGTCCGCGGTGCGGGGGCTTTCCTTATAGTATGCCGCGGGGCGGTGTCCGTCGGCGCTGCGGAAGGCGGGGACCGGTTGGAGGGGACCGGGTACGACGGTCGGCGACAGCGACTCTGGACGTGTGTCGGGCTCTTCTCGCGGATCACCTCAGCTACAGCGCCCGTTAGGGGAACCCTCCGTTGGCGCGGGGGGGGGGGGGCCTCCGGCGGTGTCTAATAAAGTTAGTGTTGGCCAAACCGGTTGTCATTTTTATGTTGAGGCGGCGGGGGTGTTGTCGGCAGCTGCTGAATGTAACTAATAAAGTAACTTGTAATCTAACTTAGTTACTTTTAAAATCAAGTAACTTGTAATCTAACTTAGTTACTTTTAAAATCAAGTAACTTGTAAAGTAACTAAGTTACTTTTTCAAAGTAACTATGGCAACACTGATAATATTGCAGGCACCCAGGGAGTGGGGGCCAATACAATTTTGCTTAAACACTAGTGCTGGCTCTGCCTACACATAGATATTTCAAAACACTGCAAACATATGTACTCGCCGCCGCTAGTTACATGTGATCTAGCTTTGCTTAATCCACTCCTTCAAAATTAATCACACATTTACAGCCGTCCTTATACAGACCTGCTGTGTCTTCCTCACAGAATACATTTTTCTCAGGGGTGGTGAGTTCATTTCACACATTCAATCTTTGATCTTTTGCACAACCTAATAATAGCCGAAGTAACGATTTACTCCCACCAATTCCCTGTATTCCTAATGCACTCTAAGGCCCAATCACACTTGACCCCTTCTCCCTAACCTTACCCCTGCCCCATGTTTTCGAGGGGTTATCTTGCCCCTTGAAACGGAGTCACAAGGGTAGTGGCTGAAAACTTCCCCTACGAATTGGGACTGCACTTCAGGGAGCTGTTATGTCCTTAGTAGTCCTTGAGGGAACCAGACACGTCATCAGTAGTCGTCGGTATAAATATGGGACTGATGGCTCAGCTGATTCCCTTCAATACGTTCATTGGCAAAGCTCAAAAAAGGGATAGTTCACCAAGAAAGAAAAATTCACTCATTATCAACTCACCACGATGCTGATTGAAGGGAAGGTGAACTGTTTGAGTCCACAAAACACTTTAGGAGTCTCAGGGGTTAACAGTGTTAGAGCAGAGTACAATTTAAGACAATGCTGATTCCTTCTTCAGACGTAATAAAATTACAGAAAAAGCTTAACATGCCTCCATACTGCTCATGTAGTGTCACATGAGCACTGTCATGATCCTCCAACCCCTCTCTGTGTCCCCCCTCTGTTTGTGTTAGGTGGCATCCTGCTCCTGAGCTCTGGCAGCTTGTACACCTGATGCTCATCACCTAATCACTTCCTGCAGTACTTCAACCTCTTTGCCAGATCGTTCCGTCCATTACTGTGGAGCCACGTCTGACATTAGCTCTATCTTACCTTGCCTGTGCTCATGACTAACTTCTTGTCTCCTCGTGTTCAGAACCATCCCAGCCTGCCAGCTCCTGATTAACACCACCTGCTAACATGTCCGCCGCCAGCCGTCTTCACTATTCCCCTCTCTTGCCTTCTGAATCCACTGGATCCCTCACCGACACTCCACCGCTGTTCTGCCTGCCTCCCCGTGAGTCCCACCATTATTGTCCTTTTGAATAACTGTTAAACTGCATCCTCGAGTCTGTCCTGCATTCTGTGCCCGAATCTCCATTGAACGTAACACGTTGACAGTGTTTGATAAGTTACGAACCTAACCTGAAATAAGAAGTCAATCAATTTAGCAGCATTAACCCTGACATTATCAGGGACTTCCAAAACAAAATACGTGACATTGAAAGAACTATTCATTGAGTGTTTTCTGTTCGGATGGCATATAAGGCCTTGGTAGAGTTTATGTAACAGAGGAAAATGATGGTCATTGTTTAAAAGAAGGATAAGATGAAAACAGCTATCTCCCGTGTCAAAGTCAGTGCTAAATTTTCTCCCAACAATCCACCCTGACCTACTCTTAAGAGTATATTAGTCTTAGTACAACACTCATTCCACCTTTTCCTCTTAGGGAGTCCTTCAAAAAAAAATTATTCATATTTTCATTTTTCTTCTGGGGGAAAAATATACACACTCCAAATACATCTAAATTATAATATACATAGGTCTGTGATGTGAGCAGGGCAGAGCCCATTATGTTCATAATCAGAAGTGTAAGCATGGTCAGATATTATTGAAGAACATTTTAAGACACATTTATCAGACTAAGCCTCAAACTGACTTTTGGTTTTATGTTTATACATGTTTTCTGGGCTACAGACAAACTCCCTGTGACCCCTCTATGGTGACTGTTGATCAAGTGTTGTGTCTTTCTCTAGAAAAACAAAAAAATCTCTGCTTTGCTGATGCTGAAGAAGACAAGGTTTAAGCTTGCTCTGCATTCATTAAGTTATTTAACTGTAATTTAAATGGTATAGTTGCAACATTTTATCAAACTACCTAACTTGTAGCATTGAAAAAAAACACATTCCTAAATAGGTTCTAGTGTGGAGAGTGCACATATTTAGTTATTTATTTATTTAATAAGTGCTTTTAATAGGAATGCTGGTTCTTATGATCATGTGCATGTAAACAGCAACTGAAGGTGGTATAATCAATGCCTATTGCAAAACTAGGCACACGTTAGTAGTTGGCTGCTAAAGCAGCTTTAATAGAACATGCAATATGAACTTTGAATACATATTCTTGAAGCAGTTCAGCTGAGACATCACCTGATGTGAGTTGCTATAGAAATCTGCTGCTGTCAGCTGAAGTATTGAGGATGAGTTTTACATTTTGACATGCCTGAACTAATGCTATGTGCAATATGCTCAATACCATACAAAAATCACTGGCCAAATTATTCTGTGTTGAGACCGTTGAGACCAGTGGCTGCCGGTCAGCAGAGGGTGCACGTGCAGCACCTCACCAGCCACAAAGTGTAATTCAGATCATCAAGCTCATTAACTTATTCATCAATACTAATTCAAATTCTCTCTACTTTTCAGTCATTTGAATATGATTATGAATATATTGTTGCCCAATTACTAATGCAGTAGGTCGTTTGTAATCTCACACCGGTACATATGCTGATTACTGGTTACTACTGTGATGTGAAAGACAGGAGTGGTTAGGTGACAGATAAAACCACATGAGACCTGAGACCACCACTTTAGCTAGGGGTTAAGTAAAACCTCAAAACTAAAACCTGCTGGATGTTATTATTCAACCCAGTCTTGTCCTACTAGTGCTCGTTCTCTGCTTTCGTGACCCACAGGCTCTCCATAATACTTGCTTTTATAGTCTGTTGAAGCAGCCAATTAAAAAAATATTTTTGGGGGTAATAATAAGAAAGCTGGCTGGCCCAGCCTCACCCTCATAACTGCATGAGGAACTCCTACTGTAGTGTTATCTGCCCTCAGCTGGACACTGGCAGTAAATCTAAATTAACAAGCAGCTCTCTTGGGGTCACCCAGGGGCTAGTTCATTTTGATTAATTAAAGACTGCGGAAGAGCATGGAGGGGTGGGTGGCGTAGGAACAGACATCTAGAGATGCACAAAATGGATAGAAGGTATAAGTATAACAGAACCAGGGTGTGGATATAGTGTGCAGTAAGTGAAGGGTTTGAGAGAGAGGAAGTGAGTGCTGTGTTATCAGGGGAGGAATAAAGGAGGTTGATCCGGTATGACTTGTCTCCTTTATGCATGTTCTGATTTCATCTGTGTACAATCATTAAAATGTCTGATGACAGGATATTCATTTTAACTTCAACTGAATAAATTGTAAACTTCCAGTATAAGTGGGCAGCTATAACTCTGGAGGTAGAGGGGGTCGATCACGAATCAGGTGTTAGGGGTCTGCTTGCCAGCTGCCTAAGCTTCCTTGGTCAAGGCACTGAACCCCAGATTGTATGATTGAAAAGCTCTATTTGTACAATGTGTGCAAACTGTCTTCTTCAGCTGGTTTATGCTGTGCATTGCTGGTCATCATGCAGCACTTTAAAGGTTCAGTGTTTAAGATTTAGCTGAAAGGGATCTGTTGGCAGAAACTTAAATAGTGTGTAATCATTTACATTGTATAAATTGTTGTTTTCTTTAGCCTAGAATGGGCCCTATGTTTTTATTACAACTAAAGGCTACCATAGGTTCTCTTTCATGTTTGGGAGGGTGAGGTGAGAGGTATTCAGCTGCAAAAGGAAACTTCACTACTAGATGTCACCAAATTCTATACCCTGAACCTTTAATTCTTCTTGTGTCATAATGAAAGATGTAATAACTATTTTGTTGTCTTGTTCACTTGTGGCTAGCAGAAACAAGGTAGACCACAACACTGACATGTCACCTGTTTGGACGATACGGTAAAAATATTTGCAAACTACTTATTTACAAATGAAGCAGTTACAGAGCAACTATATATGTTGTGAGTAATGTTTTAGCCTACAGAAAACAGCTGCCAGATTTTAACGATGAGCTGAAACTCACAATGAGGACACATTTTCCATTGTCACATTGTTTTCATCTTGTTATTAACACAAATACGGATCAAGTTAAAAACCAAGCATGACTGCTTTAGGGAACCCCTAAATTTGAACCATTATCCAATGTGTAAACTGTATTTAATTTAAAACAGAAAAATGTAGATAAATAAAAGATTCTGCAGATGTCGCATGTCTTTGTTTACCTGGAAGGCATTAAGGGCGATGAAGACATAGGCGACTACAACAGACAGATGGACCAGCACCCCACACAGCCAGGTCAAACCCAGCACGGGCAGCAGGATGAGCACTGGACGTGTCACAGCCCTGCAAACATACAAAGAATGCACGCACAAAAATCATAAATGCACATGTAGTATGCGTATGAATTCAACACATGATTTCTAAAATGTAGATGCATAAGAGTGACACCTACCAGGCCACTGAAACATAACTCCACACTGTTGTGAGAACTGAGAACTACACATGAGTGTAGGCAGACAGAAGGACTCAGCAAAGTGGAGTTTTCAAGGTATTTTGATGACATTTATAGAATATTTCTTCTTTGAATTCACATCAAACATCTCTTCACAGCGATAGATTTTACCGCCTACCACAGTCATACTCCTGTTCCTTTGCAATCAGGCTTTGAATGATCCTGGTCCTTATATGGCCAATAACCATTTCATGGGGCAAGGCAGAAAAGGTTGCCTTTGTTCAAACCACTATTGTTGTCACACTGCTGCACCTGGGTAGAGAGATTGAGTTTTCATACTGCACTGTGTCTGTGCAAGGACAAAGCCAGCACTCAAAATAAAAGGGAAGAGAACGCTCTTCCCTTTTATTTTTGAAAGTCGTTTTCCCTCTAATCTCCTGAATTCACATAACACTCTTGAGCTGGCACAGACATCTACTTTCAGTCTGTTTGTGAGGGAATGAAGAGACATAGTGAGAGGGGGAATGGCATTGTGGAATTTTCATCACTCTAAGACAAATGTGTGAAAAGAAATTCTGGATGGAAGAGAGCTGCTGCATGTTGGGTTGAAGGACTTTTTCAGAAACCTGAATATGAAAAGAGATGGTAGTCTCTCCTCAGCCATAAGATATATTAGTAACATCTACCAATTCTAGTGTACTGACCTGTGTAATAACCTCTGAAAGAACACAGTACTGACAGAATAATGTCCCTAATACAAATGGCATATTGACGTCTTATAATCCATTTACTTTACAATCCTTACAGGGTGAGGAAGATTTAGATAATGTTATGCTGCACATGTATTGTACTGGTAAAGGTTTTCTAAAAACTCTAACTTCCCTCATGTGGTATCTTGTTACAGATTTTGAAAAATATCTCTCCCTGACAATTCTGCCACCCACCCAAGTGGATAGGCTTTCAGTTGTATGCACACAGTGTTGAAACAATACATGAATAAAATCACATCAGCATCTAAGTTTTCACACTGCTCTGGCTACTCCACAGACCTTTCTATCAACCGTTTTCATTCGGATTATTTATTCCACAGAAACTGCTCACAGTAGGGTCCAAGCATGTTTGGCTTTTCTAAGAACACTAAAACATATAGTGGTGGCTGGTCAATACAGCGCCCTCCAACACCCATAGACAAAAAAGCCTGCATAAAAATGTTAAACATAATTTAATTAGATAATTATAGTTTACACATACAATGCTCCTGGTAGACCTTAAGCGCCTGTGAGTGTTCAATATAGTTTTCAAATTGTATTTTGTTAATTTCTGTCTGTGGCAAAGGAAGTTGGAAGTGAATAGCGGCCCCTAAACCTTTGGCAACCACAGGACCTGGGGCTGCCCTTCAATTCGTTTTTGCAGATTTTCCATTCAAAGCAAATTGGTATTGATTTACGTTTTTTTTATCTCATGTGATTGGAAGACCCAGCATGCGTCTCAGGTACATCCACTGTCACTGAGTTACTTCTGACCGGCAAAGATATGGAGACTTCAAGGGAAACTCCGCATATCTGATCGTTTCTTTTCAAGAAGCAAATAGGATAAAGGATCTTGGACGACGTGATTTACAGATTCAGCAGCAAGTGATGCGGATGAGCTTACACTCTGGCTTAACCATTATGAGAAACAGAGTTGTCGTTTTTCTGTTTTCTGTTTCAAAGTTTCGACACAGAGGTACTGTGGATAATGACGGGGGTACAAGACCTTAAACATCTCTCTTAAAAAAGCAAACGCTCTGAAAGTTGCCACAGTCACTTAAGACACAAGCAGGCTACGCTTTTGCAGCAGGCTTAGCATTGCTCAGCAGCTTGATGAAGGCTACAGGATTGGCATATCGTGTGTTGTGTTGTTATTGTTGAGTCTATATTTTATCATCAGCCAAACAGGATTACTAGAAATGTTTGTTCTATCATCCTGCCACCATAGTCAACATAAACAGACCTGACAAAGGGAAAGAGGAAGTAATGTTTTGTACTCGGCGTATATATATATATATATACATACACATATACATATACATATGTACGCATCACAGGCACAGTAGGTTATGAACAGTATGTAGAATGTGCATAGAGGTCATGGCAAGGTGGAGATACTGTTTATGAAGTATGCAGAGGAATTTTTTTTTCTGTATTCATGGTTGAAAATGCTGAGTTTGGAATAACCCGGAGTGCTTCAGTCTTTAGTGGTCAGTGAGTGGCAGAAATGTTTGGATTTTGGATACGACGAAAAACTTTTTATTTTTATTTTAAAAACTCTTTATGTGGCAGAATTCACTGTGTGGCAGAGTGTCTCAGTAAAGACAGATCCCATCGAACATGTACACATGCAGGCACGCACACACACACACAAACACACACAGATTTGGGACCAGGTGTTAAACTGATAAGCCCTGACAGCTCCCACAGCAGGCTCCTGAGCCTAACTCCCATTCTCTCACACTGTCTCTAATGACTATTGTGCTGCCTAGACCAGAAAGCAACTGTGTATTTGTGAGAGAGTGTATGCGAGAGAGCGTGGGTGCATAAGCGGTAGAGCCTGACGAAAGAGAGTAGGAGAGAGAGAGAGAGAGAAACCATTGTATCTCACCAGGTGAGGTCAAAGGTCTGCAACTTTGATGCTGAGCTTGGACTGAGCATCTTAGCACGACGATGAGCACTGGAAACCGTCACCATGACAACCCGACACAGCACAACTGCATTGACCTGCAGGCGGAGGACAATAGTATCAACATGGCCTCCAGAAAACACGAGATGTGCTGCTGCAGATCCACTTGGCCTCCTGCTTACATGCAGAGCAAGGGACATTCACGCAGGAAATCACATCACATAAAATAGTTTTCACACATGCACAAGACATTATTTCATGCAACTAAAATAAAATGAAGAGAAAGAGGCTAAACACATTGAACACAGTTGTGAAGATTTACTTTTGGAAAGAGCACGTCTGAGCTGTATTCATCAATTTCTGTCCTCTGGAAACACTTTTGTTGTAGGCATTTCTTTACTTGGTTGTATTGTGTATTTGTATTGTATTTGCTGTTTTATTGCGTACCATGGTTGTGTTAAATATTGCAGGCTTTTTTGTTTTAGGAGACAGTTAGTATGAAATGGAAAAGAGAGCAGGGAAGACACATAGCAACAGGCCGGGTTGGCAACAGTCCTCTGGCCGCTGTAGGAAGGCTCAAATCTCGATATGCGGGGCACCAGTGCTACCAGGTCACCTAGTGGGTGCCCTGCAATTGGTATCTCCGTATGGAATGGTAAATGGTCTGTATTTTCCAGTCTTGATGGCTACTCAAAGCGCTTTACAGTACAGGTCATTAGCATTCACCCATTAATAGAGTGCATTTGGTCAGCACTTTTTTATGAGGGATAATCTTGCCAAAATCATAACAGTTACATACCGCCAAGACAAATATTACAGGTCCCACAAAGGCCCAGATGGTGTCAGTCTTCACATTGAGCCAGCAGTGATCATCTGCCTTGTATTTGTCCACTGATACTGCCAGTGTTACACCAACTATTAGAACAGGCAGTCCTGAAAAACAATTCAATAAAAGAAAATGAAATGTGGGCATGTTTTGACAAAACAAAAAGAGGAGCAAGTCTAAAGATATTTATGAACAGTGACTTCTACCATGTATTGCGCAGAATATTTAGTCTGTTCTCTTCACTTGGTCTATTTAGTCTAAAGGGGAACATTGATCACATCTGCACAGATGGCTGAGAGGGACACCATATTCACACACTGTCCTCAGCTTAGTTTGTAACACAACACATATGGCTGAATTTGGGAACATGAACAATAGCAGCTGCAGGCGTAGTTTTCTTTATTTCAAACTTGGTTAAGGTTGAAGTATAGTATGTTGATTACCTTCATATTAAACATTCAATACTTACTATAACTATGATATATTGGGAATAATTAGCACAAACAAGCAAGTCACAATGCAGTCATTAAACAACCCCACAACAATCAGGTGCTGTAGGATTCAGCTGTCAATGTATTATCTCTGTTGATAGAGAAAACATTTAGATGAGTAAGTAAATAAGTGGAAAAACAGGAATAAAAACATGATTCCCAAATTTGTATTAACAATAAAGGAACATTTTTAGCGTTTTCTAACTAAAGTTATGATTAAAGTCATGGTGTTTATTGAGATTACAATTCTCTTGACATTCTGAGATAAGGATTCTGGTTTAATAAATAAAACTCACTACAGTTACGAACGGGTGTGATGGTGTTATGATGCAGGATGATTGTGTGAAGGACCCCTAGATTAGGTGAGAGCATCAAGTTTTTTATTTGATGTCACCACCTGTGGTTAACCAGATTGTAGACCAAAATAACTAATGCAGTGCCCATTGAAAACCTGGCTTATTGGGAACAAGTTGGAAACATTTGCTTAACTTTACTTAAGTGTTCATACGCTGCATGTTCACAACTCTTTTAAATAAAATCTCTGTAATTCAGGTCGATATGAAGAATTGCAGCAACAATGTGAACATTGTGCATTTACTTTGAAGCCAAATTACCAGGAAGTGATTCTGTGAATGTTGCCATGATGGAGATCAGCACCCGTGAGTCCGGTCATATCAGTCTGATTTGGTTAAAAATATTATTAAATTGATCTAGCAGGCCAGTTTTGACCCTAGGGAGATTAAATTATGACCCCTGCTGTAGTTTATCCGGGACGTAGAAGTCTGTTTATTCAAATTCTGTAAATGTTGATCAAATTGCATGTCCAACCTTCACTTCCCTGGCCACCTAATAATATGCATGGCAAGTATGAAGCCTATAAGATAAATGGTTCACATTCGCTTTATGCCTTCCACATACAGACAGACAGACTTGGAATTAGTTGGTAGATGACAGATATTTGAGTTGACAGACTAATAGAGTTATAAATTAAAAACAATGAAGTACAATAAAACAAAGAGTTAACCAGGTCATAAATCATTCAGAAATGTGACACGCCAGTGAAGAGAGGTGAGGGTTTACCCCAGCCAATGATGTAGTAGAGCTTCATCCTGCGGTCCTCACTGATGTTGACTGACACTACTTTGCTCCAGAGCAGCAGGCCCTCCACAAGCATCCAGGAGAAGGACGCCATGAAGAAGAGGTGAAGGAGTGCAGTCACCATGAAGCACGCTTCCTTCAGGATAAAAAATATACAGTATACACTGACTGAGCACTTTAGTCGGTATGGTAAATGGACTTTATTTATATAGCCCTCTCGTTAATGTTCAGTCATTTGAGCAATTGTTAATATAGAAATGATTTTTTACTTGATACCCAACACATGATGCCTGTTCTCAACACATGAGATGACTAGCATACTTTCATTAATCATCTCTGAATGCTGCTATCAAAGATGCAATTCAATATACAGCCATCGTCCAGCTAGTGAACAGTAGTTGTGAGCAAGAAGATGATATATCACTGGTTTAAAGTCGAAAAAACTGCTGCAATGTGTATGTCCATTTCCTCTCTTCTGCCTCTCTCTGGAGCTGCAGACAGAACAGGCTGTTTTTGCCTGCCTCTTGAGCCCCTCCTCTGATTTGCTGACTGCAATTTGAGTGACACGCAACCAGGCCTATAATGGGTCTCATTCTGGTGCATTGACGATGGTAAACAGCTGTCGCGTTCGGTGTGGAGGGGTGGTGGTTGGGAGCAGGGATGTTGAGTTCGGAGGCTGGACTGGTACTGGCTGGGTAAATGTTGTTTTGTTTATATAGCACTTTTCTAGTCTTGACCACTCAAAGCTCTTTACAGTACAGTTTTACATTCACCCATTCACACACATTCATACAGTGCATCTACTCGCAGCACTTAGTTATTCTATGGGGGGCCAATCGGGGTTCAGCATCTTGCCCAAGGACACTTCGGCATGCAGATGGGTCAGACTGGGGATTGAACTGCCGACATTCAGGTTGGAGGGCGACCACTCTACCCCTCAACCCCAGCCGCCCTTGGGGCTGAGAGATGAGTGCGATCCCGAATGACATCATACGGGGGAGGAAGTACGAAATGAGATGTTTCAATAACATATTTCATAGAAAAGATTGAGTTAAAAAGTCAGTGTAGTGACTGTTTTCATACTTTGAGAGTCCTGTTACGGTTTGGTGGAGGAGATGGACCCAGGATGCAGAGGTTATAACAAAAAGGTGTATTTAATATAAAAGGGGTCTTTAAACAAGACAAAAACAAAACATAACCGGTGACTACTGGAGAGTAAAAAACCCAGGGATGAAAAACACAGGTGCCTACTCTGGTGAGCAGGAGCAGAAGTTGAGCGTCAAGGCGCACAAGGAACACAGAAGATCCGCAGGGGAAAGCTGCACGAGACAGCAGTACAAACAAACCTATAGAAGACTACGTGTAGAAACGAGTAGCACAACCACGACTACAAACCGACAGAGGACAAAGGGAAACACAGAGGCTTAAATACAGAGGAAAGGAAGGGGCAATTACGCACAGGTGAAACACATGAGGATTGGGCACGACAATCAACAACATGAAGTAAAGACCGAAACACACAAGGAAAGCGGGACTACAAAATAAAACAGGAAAAAAAATACAAAGAGACTGAAAATAACAAAGTAAAATGACAGGACGTCACAGTACCCCCCCCTCAAGGACCGGATTCCAGACGGTCCATAACCGAGACGGGTGGGAGGAGGGGGGAACCGGAGGAGGGAATTCGGGAGGTGCCCAGGGTCTCAGGCCGACGGCTCCGTGGCCGCTCCGGGGCTGAGCACAGAGGCTCGGGAGGACGGCGCCGTGGCCGATCAACGGCGGTCAGGAGCCCAACACGGGAGCTCTTCGAGCAGGTGGCCCGAAGACCAGTCAGGGGCAGAGGGCAAGAGCCTCGACCTCAGCCCCGGACGTGGGGCAAGAACTGGAGCTGGCACTGTGAGGATCTCCGACGCCGGAACCAGAGTGGCGTCTGCCGGGACCCTCCGGAGTGGGACAGGTTCTGCAGCGGGGGCAGGGACTGGAAAAGCCGCCGCTGTGAAGACCACTGACGTCGGAGAAAGAGAGACATCAGACGGGAACCTCCACCGCGGAGCAGGGACTGGAGCTGGGTGCGGAGCTGGCACCGCGAGGATCTCAGACGCCGAAACACAGGGGACGTCAGCCGAGAGCCTCCGGCGCGGAGCAGGCACTGGAGCTGGGTGCGGAGCTGGCACCGCGAGGATCTCTGACGCCGATACACAGGGGACGTCAGCCGAGAGCCTCCGGTGCGGAGCAGGCACTGGAGCAGGGACTGGAGCAGGTGCTGGAGCAGACGCCGCTGTGAGGACCACTGACGTCGGAGAACGAGTGACATCAGCTGAGGGCCTCCAGCGCGGAGCAGGGACTGGAGCAGGTGCTGGCGCAGACGCCGCTGTGAGGACCACTGACGTCGGAGAATGAGAGACGTCAGCTGGGAGCCCCTGGCGCGGAGCAGGGACTGGAGCTGGGTGCGGAGCTGGCACCGCGAGGATCTCCAACGCCGAAACACGGCGATCCTTAAGCCAGGCCTCCACCACCAAGATCTCCTCCAGGGTCTCCGCAGGGTCTGGGGCTCCCTCCTCCAGCTCATACACCAGAAACTCAAAATAATAAACTTTTTCAAAAAATAAATTAACCTCTGCTAGGTCCATAGTTTGGTCGGTTTGTTCTGTTATGGTTTGGTGGAGGAGATGGACCCAGGATGCAGAGGTTATAACAAAAAAGTGTATTTAATATAAAAGGGGTCTTTAAACAAGACAAAAACAAAACATAACCGGTGACTACTGGAGAGCAAAAAACCCAGGGATGAAAAACACAGGTGCCTACTCTGGTGAGCAGGAGCAGAAGTTGAGCGTCAAGGCGCAAAAGGAACACAGAAGATCCGCAGGGGAAAGCTGCACGAGACAGCAGTACAAAACAAACCTATAGAAGACTACGTGTAGAAACGAGTAGCACAACCACGACTACAAACCGACAGAGGACAAAGGGAAACACAGAGGCTTAAATACAGAGGAAAGGAAGGGGCAATTACGCACAGGTGAAACACATGAGGATTGGGCACGACAATCAACAACAGGAAGTAAAGACCGAAACACACAAGGAAAGCGGGACTACAAAATAAAACAGGAAACAGAAAATACAAAGAGACTGAAATTAACAAACTAAAATGACAGGACGTCACAGGTCCCTTGTGACCCCCTTCAAGTCACATGGGATAGTAAAAGCCCATCAAATGTATTTGACACAATATGGGCCCTTTAATGTCTTGTGAATGAATTAGACTGTGGTCTGGTGACCAGAGATATTTTACTGTCTGTGTGAATATTTGTATTTTGTGAAGAATAGAGAAATCATATTTTGTATTATTTTTAACATTATTTAATTATTATTACTCCTCATAATACAGTTTCCCACCTCATTTGCAGACGCCCAGTCACTGCACATCAACAGCAGCTCCGCGATGCCCAGAGAAACTATCAGGTTCTTATGCACAGTGGTACGGTCTGATTTAGGGACACTGAAAAGATTTGAACACACACACACACACACGCACACGCACAAACACACACACACACACACATTACATTGACTTTCCATGGACATTAATTTCCTGGAGACTTACTTGAACCGTAAACATGAACACTGCTTGCACGTTAACCTCAACTTAACTTAACCCGAACCCTCACCGTAACATTACCCTAAAGTTGAAACATCCTCGCCATTAAAGAAACAGTTTTTGTTTAGTTTTATCCAAATAATGTCACCATGTAAACAGATTCAAGTCCCCACAGAATGAGTGGTACCAAGACCATAGATGCACATATAAATGCATGCAAACCCACATAGCTTAAATTACCTGAGTGAGGCTCTCACAGGCGTTTTCAATTTTTTTACCAAAAATGCTTTACTGCGGTGCTGTTCACATATCCAGAGAGCACAATGTTCTGTCTTTTTCCATTTATTGATGTGAATCTGGCAGAGTTTTATTAAATGCTTTTCACCCTCTGCACTTTACAGAGTGCACTCTTTAACATTTTTGACTCACCCCACCGCGATGAAGAGGATGAAGGTGAAGAGGAGGCCACACAGAGACACTCCACAGCCGATGAACGTCAACACCTGCAGAGCGTTTTCGTTCTCCGGGCTCCTCTGACACAGACACACACAGATTGTGAGCCATACATAGCAGCAAATACTGTAGATGAAAGCCTACATCAAATACACAATGATAATTCAGGAGAGGAATGTTACCTGGGCTTCATAAACCTGCAGCAGCAATGCAAAATTTGTGGTATGGTTGCAATGGCACACAGTGTATCCATATTCTTTGGACACTACCTCACAGCCTTTGGTATTCCACCACCCACCAGCCTCTGGACTAGGCAGTCACAAACAACACATATAAATATCTATATACACACAGGAATGCCAAGAATGAAAATATTTTCATATCTAAAAGTGTTGCTGCATTTATTACATTTTTAATGAAACAGCTAAGATAACTGTGGTATTACAGTTGATTGGTACTTACCTGAGATCAAAATCCCAGAATGCACACACTGGATCATACACAGTACCAGTTGGATTCTGTAGGAAATATAGTACAAAAAAATGATCTAAAGAAACATTCTGTATTTATATAGTGGATTTCTAGTCTTGATGACTATTCATACAGTAAAGTTTAGTTTGACACATTTATACAACGCATCTATGGTTTAGCACTTTTTTGATATGAGGGGCAATTTGGGGTTCAGTATTTTTGCCCAAGGACAATTGGTATGCAGAAAGGGAATAGTGGGATTGAACCACCAACCTTCTGGGCAGAAGATGACTGCTCAAACCCCACAGCCAAATGATTATGATCAGTTAATTTGAGAGATTTTGCTGACCTGTACTCTGTGCCGGAGCTGGAAGTGAACTGCCATGCTAACCGGCTGATCATCTCCCAGTGCTGTGGTGGAGATGACAGAGGAGCCCAAGACAGTGCCCAAATACCTGGTAACGACACAGATTTAAACGTCTTAATAATGAGAACAAGGAGCAAGCTGCAAACCAGAATGATAGATTAGTAGAGGTTGATGTCTGCTTTAAATAATATATATATATACAGGTTGCCTGCGCATCAGGGCCAAAATACAGAGACAAACATAAATGTATGCATCTTTTCTTTTCTTTTGGCTAACATCAAGTGTAGTACTTCTGCACTTGATTCCATGCAACCTACTGCTTATGCTCCCATCCTTACCAGATATATATAATTTACATATAATTTACATATATATATTTCTTCCTTCCTTCCTCAAACTATATTTTTCTCTGTGAATAGTAAATTATTGTTCTTTAAAATTCAAGGAGAGTTGTATAAAGCGTTTCACTGCTCGTGGTACCATGTATGTTTGGTGTATGTTACAAAGGAAAACAAAAATTTAATTTGAAAAATGTATTAAATTTAAATTAATTCATTTGAATTTACACCTACAGTCATTTAAGGTGCCCAATAAACGCAACCCCATGGGAGGAAGCCAGAGTACTCAGAGAAAACCCACCCAGACACAGGGAAAACATGCAAACCTCCTTCTTTCTGTGAGACAACAGTGCTAACCATTGTAAACTGTTTTCATATGAACAATCCCTGGGATAATTTAGACAATGTGAAAACACATCATTAACAATCTCAAAAGGAATTGTTACAAATTAAGCCTCTAGCTAAATTTGCAGTCCCTAGGTGAACATAAATAATAACTTACAGCAAAACATATTCTATTTACAAAATTGACATTTTCCTTCAATCATTTGGTAAATAGTATTTTCACACCATTTTGGACATGGATATTTTAGCTCAAGTGACTTAAACGTTTGCAAAAAGGCAGGTTTAAATCCCACGATAACCTTTTTGAGTCTAAGATTCACTGTTCACCACCTGCCTAATTCTAAATACATACCACATAAAATAACCCAACCACCAAACTGACCAACTAACTCTAAAACTTAAACATTTAGTTGAGTAGCATTTGTGCCCACATTGAAATTAAGTTGCTTACTATCAGTAGGGGAGAGCGGGGTAATGTGGGACATCGGATAATGTGAGACACCCCCTGTATCTAGGCAACAGAACACATTTGTGGTCATGTGACCATTATTTTTCAAGCCCCTCCCATTCCCCCCTTGCCATGAAGGAGAAGTTGGTGCTGTGGTAAGTAGGTTTTTTGCATGTAAAAGTAAATTTTCTTGCTTTGAACTTAATCAACTGTTGTGTTTAAACAAATTGAATCAGGTAGAAAAACTTATATCGTACATGTTGAGGAACTTCCAACATATAAAACCATGTGATTGATGCTAGCTGAAGATTAGTCTGAATTGCTAAGAGATGTTGTTTTTTCTAAAATGGTGGCTGTGTGGTAAAGTGAGACAAATGCTGTGGGGTAAAGTGAGACATGAAGCACAAGTTAAGTTTAGTCTTAAACATGTTGTAGTGTAATATTACATTACATATGTTTTATTTTTAATGTTATAAACATTGTAGAAAAGCCATCATGCCAAGAAACTACACCAGGAAGACAACCTTGGGCAAAACACCCCTCGCAGAGATGGAGAGTGTAGAAAGAAGTCCTTAAGAAAAGCTGGAAGGGATAGAAATATTGACAAGACAACCCTCAAAAGATTTATAAAGAAAAAAGAGAAAGGGGAAGTAAAATCAGTAGCCTGGGGTGCAGTAGCTGATGCAAAAATATTCACAGATGAGATGGAGGAGGAGCTTGCCAAACACTTGAAACAACTAGCTGACCAGTTCCATGGCCTTGCTCCAGTTAAGTGCCGTGAACTGGCATTTGAATACGCAGAGAAAAACAATATCCCTGTCCCTGCCAATTGGACAGAGAAACAATGTGCAGGTAAGCTAGGGTGTGCAAGAGATCACATGAATCATAATAATTATAAATGTGCTTAATTGACCAATCCCCATGATTCTGTTACTAGTCCGATATTAGTTTTGGAATTTGTGGTTGTCAATGAATGTTATGGTAGTTTTAAAGTGGAAAAAGTAAGTGGATCACTTTACCCCCTTGATTTCTCTGGTCTGTCTCACTTTATCCCTAAGCTGGGGTAAAGTGAGACACAAGACCACTTTTTAAAAAACAATCATATTTTCACTGCCTTTTGTCCTGAAGACATTCTGATCATTTCCATTGCTAGGAAACATGCTGAATTATTGGGAAATGTGTACATTTTACTGATATATAATTTTAGCTCGCCTAGAGGGGAGCAAATGTAAAAAGAGCACATTACCCCGCTCTCCCCTACTAAAAATACATTCCATACTTTGACAGTTGTGATGATGGTACCATGAAAATTATATTTAAAAAGAAATCATTTCAGGAGCTGTTTGTGCTTGTATGTTACCTCTGGCTGCCATCCGTGACCGTCGGAACCATAGTGATGTTCTCCTCAGCACTGAAAAGAGGCCGCAGAGAGCCATACCACGTATTGACCAACGTGAGCTTAGTGAAGCCTAAACATTCAGCACAAAACAGAAAGTGTAAGCTTTCTTTCAGCTTGCACCTGACAGCCAAACACAACAGTACTAAGAAAAATGTTGTTAATTTAGGATCACTTATTGTTCTGGATAAATAGTTGCTAAACCCAACAATGTGCCTCCATCTGCACTTCCCTGTGAGACCTTGGGAGTGAAAGTAGGGGAATAAATGCTACACCTTTACAACTCTGTTGTTAGTATATTTTCCGCTGTATTTATTGGCAAGACTTGGGCTATTAAAATGGGTCTTCTCTCTGCTATCACTCAGCGCTGTGATAGCTAGTCTGTATAAGTGACTGTTGTAAGTGCAAATGGAGGAAGAGGATAGGGTCTTTCAGCATCTCCCTACCGTTGTTATGGAGATCCTGTATCTTCTGAAGTGGGACTGAAATACAGTCTAGGTTGGTGTGCTTCTCTGTCTCAGGCCCACAGAAGATTGATCCTCTGAATCCTTCCTGCAGTGACTGCTGCTGCATCTCCACTTCTACAAAAGGCAGGACAATAGAATCATTAGGAAGTGTCTTTGGACAAGTAGTTGTTATCATTAAATTCATTTGATCCTGATTTAATAGTTTTCAAAGAATATTTGTATTGTAGAATATGTTCATAACAATTATACTAGGAAAATAGATAAAGGTTTCAGCTTTGTCATATATATATATATATATGTATATATATATATGTTTTTCTCGTGATCTATTCATATGACAATGTGAGTAATAGTTCTCTATCCTGTTTGGCTCCTTTGCTGTGTATCTCACCAAACATGGTTAATAACCATACCATAAACAACAAAAGTTTCAATAGTGAATAACAAAAAAAATGCTTTTCACTATTATTTTGTAAAATATACAGGTGTTGTGCCACAGCAGCTCCATGTGTAGAATGATGGTTGAGGCTTACTGTGCTCGCCTTTAAAGTAAAGTAGCAGGTAGCTCTAAGTATCCAGCTTTGAGTAACTAGTACCACTGACTCCTCCCTAAGGAGGCCACCAGGCTAACTGATTACATAATTATTATTTTTTTTAACCACAATAGAGAGAAAATTGAACTGTTCAAATAAGGAAAAACAAAAAAAATAATAACGTCTTAAATAATCTCAAAAAATTATTTTTATATTGTTCAGACTGAGTACTTCTACAGGAGAGGGAAATATCCTTTCATGAGTGAAAGAGCGAGCAATGTTGTTGCACAGTCATCTGAAGTGAGTGCACTATAGTAGTAGGTCTTGTGGTCGTGACAAAAATGGGTAATATTCACATGCCATGGCTATTGCACCAGTGTTGCTGAAGGTTTATTATTGACATGAGGGTAGCTTAACATTGATAAAGAGTTACTATTTTACATTACATTACATTACATTTCATTGAGCTGACGCTTTAATCCAAAGTGACTTACAATAAGTGCATTCAACCATGAGGGTACAAGCCCATAACAACAAGAATCAAGAAAGTACAAATCCTTCAAAAAAAGGAAAACTACAGAGTGCTATAAGTAAGTGCTATTTAAGTGCTACTAAATTGTTAGTTTAACATTTTTATTCAAGGTATTTTACGCCAACTCATGGTTGCAAAGAAGACATTGAACATTAAAATGAAAACAAATACACATTGACAGTAAGTGCTTGGTTTTGAATAAATTAAAAAGATCGATATAAGTAGGCTGAAAATATCAGACAAACACAATTTTTGTTACCTTGTTTCTGACCACATAGACACTGAACTTGTCTAGGGTATAAAATATTCCACTGCTTCCATCATAAACCTTTATCTTGGTTATAGGATGGTATCAAATGTTCAAACTGCTCAAATAGTCTCTCCCCCACCCCCATGACCCTGGTTGGAACCAGTGAACCGAACACAAATGACCTGAACCTGTGTTCACAATGATCATCACTCGCAAAGACAGTTCGACATTCCCTGTGTGCTAACGCAGAAGAATAGAAAGTGAGGGAATGTGTAGCTGTGCGTCTATGTTCCATCAAAAAAAAACAACAACCCCAGGTTTCTCTTCAGCACTGTAGCCAGAGAGTCAGAGAGTCACACCTCCACCGAACCCAGTATTCCTCGATCCCTAAATAGCAATATCTTTATGACCTTTTTTAATAATAAAATACTAATACCCTCCCAACAACAGAGACCTCAGAAATGGCTGAGAATCCTACCCTTTATTTAGACAGCTTCTCTCTGATCACCCAGTTTACCAAAATAATCTGAGGTTCCAAACCGATCCGATTCCAACAAAATTACTTAAAGAAATTCTGCCCCTAATAGATAGTTTGTTACTTAACACAATCAATCTGTCATTATCATCAGGTTATGTACCACAGACTTTTAAAATAGCTGTAATCAAACTTTTTTTTTCTTTAAATTAACATTAAAGAAACCGCCCTAAACTGATTTAAATCTTATTTTTCTGATCGCTCCCAATTCGTGCAAGTTAATGATGAGTCATCTGTGCGCACCAAAGTTAACCATGGTGTTCCCCAGGGCTCTGTGCTCAGCCCAATTTTATTCTCATTATATATGCTTCCACTTGGAAACATTATCAGGACACACTCGGTAAATTTCCACTGCTATGCGGATGACACCCAGTTATACTTGTCATTTGAAGCCTTTGCTTCAAATGAAACAGTCAGGAACTTGGGAGTGATCTTTCATTCTGATTTGTCCTTTAATTGTCACTTAAAACAAATTTCTAGGACCGCCTTTTTCCACTCGCGTTATATCTCAAAAATCAGACATGTCCTTTCGCAAAAAGATGCAGAAAAACTAGTCCACGCCTTTATTACATCGAGACTGGACTATTGTAATTCATTACTATCAGGCTTAAGCAGTAAGTCGTTAAAGACTCTACAGCTTGTCCAAAATGGCGCAGCACGTGTCCTGACAAGAACCAAGAAAAGAGAGCACATTTCTCCAGTATTAGCATCGCTACACTGGCTTCCGGTTAAATCTAGAATAGAATTCAAAATTCTCCTCATCACCTTCAAGTACCTTAATAATATGGCGCTTTTTTACCTTAAAGAGCTGTTAGTACCTTATCAACCCACTAGGGCACTCCGCTCCCAGAATTCAGGCTTACTTTTCGTCCCTAAAGTCTCTAAAAATAGAGTAGGAGCCAGAGCTTTTAGCCATAAAGCCCCTATACTGTGAAATAATCTCTCACTTACAGTTCGGGAAGCAGACACCATCTGTACGTTTAAGAGTAGGCTCAAAACCTTCCTTTTTGATAAAGCTTATAGTTAGAGCTAATTAGTGCGGCAGAACTAGGAAGGAACGCTAGGAAGCGTTTAGTTTAAAAAGGCATAGAGGTATTGATGTCTGATCTACTGAGTGGGCCACATGGTTTTCATCGCACTACCATAAAAACCAGTAGCCAGTCAGATTTACCTCATATAGCCTCAGTGTACCCCCAAGTTCGGCCTGTATCATTGTATCATTGATCACAAGGAGCTTCTCTTTCCAGCTTCTCCTTCCTCTTCTCCATCCCTATCACATCGAAGTAATTCATATCTCATCAGTACATGTTACTGACTTGACCCCTTCCCCGGAGTCCCTTTGCTTTATCGCCCGCAGATCCGGGTCCACTGTGGCCGCACCATGGATTACGAATTGTGGATTGCGCATCAGAGGTCGCAATGGTGGATCCAGTATGACGGATTCTATATCGTGCTGGCTGATCGTAGTGGTAATGGCGGATCCTGTGTCGCGTTTGCATCAGAAAATGGTGGTGGACCACGACCGAGGCGGCGGCTGATGATGGATCCTAATAAGCGGCAGCGGACAATGACTGTGGACTATAGTGGCATCCAATCTAGAGGGCGGATCATGATCTCACTGGCTGCTGACCATAGACTATGATTGCAGCAGGACTGCTTGACATATAGTATTGAAGTTATCCTTTAAAATGTTTACCATCATCAATGCTGAGGGTTAAGGTAACAAAAAAAATTGATTGATTGATCACACTAATTGAGCGACAACAAAAACTCAGCAGTGGAAACTAAATAACATAAGTGTACCTAATAAACAATTACTGTGTGTGTAGAAATAAGGGTTGTTCAGTTCTTAAAGACGTGGTCATTCATTTTGAACTTTGTCAAATTTGTTTCTGCCAGATCAGGTTTCAAGATTATAATTTTTATACTATGAGCAATGTTATGGTGGATATTTGATATTTGGGTCCGTAAAAATTCTTTTGCAAATTTTTGTCGTAGTTAGCACGCATTAGGTCTGAGGTATATCAATCTGGACATCTTACAATGCCCTATTCAAAAAACCTGTTGATGTTGTCCACTGATAAGGTAACAACCTTGATGATTAAGAAAAGAGATGGATGGAACAACACTGACAGGCTTACAATTATTATGAATCTAAGGCTGTCCATATTCAATAATTGTGTAAAACCTGCATTTAATTAACAGTAAATATTGTGCGTCAGCCTGTACACAGCTGGTATTAACATTGGACAGCTCTAAGTACAGTTGTGAATGCACTCAGATTGGATAGCAATCCGATCACCCCAGACCAAGTTGGTCTGGGCTTCATGTATCTACGTTCTTTTAGCAGTGTGAATGCGAATGTCGTCCTGGCCACTTAAACCACCTTCTCCTCCGACGTCCTCTGT
Organism: Pleuronectes platessa; assembly: GCF_947347685.1. NCBI lineage: Eukaryota > Metazoa > Chordata > Actinopteri > Pleuronectiformes > Pleuronectidae > Pleuronectes > Pleuronectes platessa. The sequence continues at coordinate 3,094,737 of NC_070629.1, forward strand.
GTCAGTGTAAAGGAATTGTCTGTGTTATTTTATTTCTTTCCTTGCTGCTTCCCGCCATGCATTGCATCTTTGTAAGTGGAAAACATGGACATATTTTCATATAGGGCAGGGAAGTGAGATCCGATCTGAGATCCGATCACGAGGTGCATGTAGGTCCACATTTTAATGTCAGGTGTGAATGCATGCACTTAGATCTGTCCACTTGTGATCGTATCACAAAACTGCATGTTATTGTCAGGTGTGTACTGGGCAAATATATATAAGAGAGAGAGAGAGAGAGAGAGAGAGAGAGAGAGAGAGAGAGAGAGAGAGAGAGAGAGAGAGAGAGAGAGAGAGAGAGAGAGAGAGAGAGAGAGAGAGAGAGAGAGAGAGAGAGAGAGAGAGAGAGAGAGAGAGAGAGAGAGAGAGAGAGAGAGAGAGAGAGAGAGAGAGTCTTACTGATATTGGGGCGGTGAATTGTCAGGTGATCAGTCTCTGCCATCAAGTGAGGGCTCAGGCTGGTCACCATCCGGTCAATGCTCTTGACCACATCCATGGGGCCATTCACCACCTAAAATTCACAGAGCACAGATGTCTCAGCAGCAGCAACACTCACCCACTCTGCCCCAGTCCGGACGGTCTTCAAAGCTAAAGAGGTACATTTCAATATCACCATTCATATGCCACACATGAGAACACGCTTTTAGTGTTGTAAACTGTTTACCAGAGTCTACGCACAGTTTGGCTGAAGTGGGAGATAGGCCTATAATGCATGGTGCAATCATAGATTTAGCCATTGTCTGTTTTGAAACCCCGCATACTGAATTCAGTGTGCCCATTTAAGACCTGAGCCTTGGAGACAGAGCCGGTAGCACAGCAAGGGAGGTTTGTGGATGAGTACAGCTACAGTTTTTCAGAGTGCTGCTCATTCATTGAGTATGGACTGAGGTGGCCTTGGGAGTGTCGAGAGGCCTGGGGATGGGGGGGTTGGGGTGGGAGATATCTGAGAGACTCACAGCACTCACAAGGCAGACTCTATCCGGATCCATACTCTGCACACATCAATAGTGCAGAGGCAGAAGTGACAAAAAAAGGATAAAAAAAAGGTAATCGAGTTTTGGGAGAGCACAATGTCCAAACTATGAAGTGGATTAAAGAATTATTTCCTTTCTGAATATTTATTTCCTTTCTGAGTAATTGTTTTGTTCAGAAATTTTGAATATGACAATTGTATGATGACACTATGTCTTAATCAAGACAACCAGAGGCTGTAACAGTGTTTGTCCCTAAATATTGTGCTTACTTAATCATTCTGATGCTGATGATGAGCTCCCATAATATTGTATCTACAGAGGCATCCTGCCCTCTAGTGTTCACGAGCTGAAAGGCCACTCTGTCTATCCTTTGATCCATCAATCCAAATTACAGGAATTCTTTTCCCACCCCAACACAGTCCCAACCAAGACTCTGTGTATTACAGTGGAATTTGGTAAAAAAATTATTCAAAAAATATAAAAAACAGTCAAGGTACAAGTGACCTCCTGAATGTTATATAATAACTCAGACAGGCTTGCATTGTCTTGGGTGGTTGGTTGTATTTTCAGGTGGAACATCAACTTATGAAAAAACGACAGAAGGTTGAGACTCGTCATTTTCATATGGCAGCTGATAACCAGTACCTCGATGACCTCAAATAATACGGCTTGATAAATTAAATTGGGTTTCCTAAAGGCTCTAATGCTCCTCCTCAAACTAAACATGAAATAGAAAAGCGTTTAATGCAATGACTGCATAGAAGCTGAAAAATACACAATATGTGAAAAAGTTATTATTATGACATTCCTTAAGTGTCCTTGAGAAATGGCCAAAATGATTTCCTTTCTTCATCTAAGATACACTGAACACTAGATATATTTCATAAGAATAAGGGTTAGGGTAGGGTTAGCCTAACCCATTGCATAGATCTGCAAACACCTCATGTATCCAGCCTCTAAAAATACCGCACAGAGAGGAGCTATACTGGTGGTATAGAAAAAGTGAGATAGTGCTTCCCCTATGGTATAAGTGCTACCTCTCTGATGGCCTGCCACTTTAGGGCGTTTTCTTCATTAATGATGCTGTCTGCCACGCTGATGAAGTGCTGGCTGAGCTCCTGGATGCTGTCCTGTCTGTGGCTGGTGGCAGAAGCAGACGGCTGTGAGGGGATGTCAGCAGCCAGAGAGAGTAGCTGAATGAGGGACACCATGTCTGTTGGCTGCAGTCCCTCCTGCTGAGTGTCCTCCAAGGCTTGGACAGAGATTTCCAGGAGGTCGGATGCCTGGGCCAGGCTGCTCAGCCCTGATGGTTGCTGCTCCAGCACGGGCTGGAAACAGAGCCAGCCAGACAGTAGGTTCAATAAAATCGGGAAGTTATTCATTTATTGTTTTTACTATTATTATAATTCAGCATTTAGCATCTATTAAGCTGACATTATGTCAATATTTGAGTGGAAGCCATAGTGCTGGGTTGTCTACCTGGGTTTTGTTGGAAATCTTCATCAGATGGTTCAGAAAGGCAGAAGGCTGAGTCCCACTCATCTGCTTCATTTTCAGGTAACGCTCTGTGCCAAAAACAACAGGACATCAGTGGATGGTAGCATCATCAACCCGCAGACCACTGAAGGTTCCTTCAGTTAAACACTGAACTACTGACAGAAACTGATCCCGGACCTTTCCCTCATCTGAAGTTTAAATATAATAATTAAGTTATTGCAGGCAAACACATTAGATAGTTGTACTAAATCTTGTTATCTCTCTAATCCCCCCCCCCTTTCTTTAACATTTACAACATGTATTTAACATCTCATGAACTCATTTAATCTCAATCAATTCAAGAATTTAAGGAGCAGTTGTGTAACCATCAAATTTAGGCTCTGTCGGACTGTTTTTTTATAATAAAAATAATCATCTTCAGTTGTGCCTTGGCAGACGTTTCTGCCTTATATCACAATAACATTAACAGCTGAATGTGAGGGTACACTGAGCTAAAGTTAAATCTGACTGGACACTGACCTGTATTGCAATATTTTGAAAGTCATGTGGCCCGCTCAGTAGATCAGACATCATTACCTATATGCCTTTTAAACTAAATACATACTCTCATAGGCAGCAAAGTCAAAAGCTGATCTAATTAGCACCTACATAACTTGTGTTGGAATAAAAGTAAAGGAACACAGGAGTTAAAGGCCCAATATTTAACACATTTCTGGGATTTAATTTGAGGTATTGGTCCCCCTAAAATCATATATCAGTGGTTTTAAGTCGAAAAAACTGCTGCCACGTGAATGTCCATTTCCTCTCTTCTGCCTGTCTCTGGAGCTGCAGACAGAACAGGCTGTTTTCAACAGCAGGATGATTCTGAACGGTAAGTTACACCATCCTCAGGTTTGTTAGAGTTTTAGCAGGACAGTCGGGTTTCGCAATGGAGTTTCAATACGTAGTTATGTAGGAGTGCGATTCCGTATGACTCATACGGGGAGGAAGTAAGAAACGAGACATTTCGATAACATATTTAATAGAACGGACTGAGTGAAAAAGTCTGCAGAGTGACTGTTTCATACTTTGAGGGTCCTTACTGACCCCCTTGAAGTCATTAGGGATAGTAAAAGCCCAGCAAATGTATTTTACTCAATATAGGCCCTTTAAAACAATGCAGTATACCAGAATTACAAATAACATGTTAGATATGCTTTCCCTATAAAAAATATGCCTTGAGCAGTGATTTTAGGATAGGTGGCAAGTTGAGCATTGTCTTTTCAGTCAGGGACTTCCAGAGCCTTGGGGCCCTGAGGGAGAAAGCATGGTCACCTTGAGTAGCCAGCCTTGACCTAGGTACAGTTAAATAGGACAGGCTGGCCAATCTCAGATTGCGAGTCAAGAGCTGCAAAATTTAAGTAAGGGCCAGCCCATGTTGAGCTTTGAAAGTTATAAAAAGAACTTCAGAATCAATCCTGATTTTAATTGACAACCAGTGAAGGGACGCAAGGATAGCGTGATATGAGACCTACAGTTTGTTTAAGTTAAAATATGATTAGCAGCATTTTGTAATAAGCTGCAAACCAGTTACTGAGGTTTGACTAGGGCATGTATAAAGTTCATTCAATAGTCCAGATGGGAAAAGACGAAGTCTTGTATGAGCTTTTTTAGGTCAGGGAGACATAGAACTTATTTAATTTTGCATATGTTATATTTGGATATCACTTCATGCAGGCTACACCATGGTGTATTGCTGTAATCAATGTCAATTAGAGCTCATATTTTCTAATTAACATTAACAATTAGAGGGCAAACACTTAAAAAGAAAAACCAGACAGCTCCTGTTCCTTTGGACAATGTGAGAGCTCACCTCTGCTGCTCCTGCAGATGAATGGCAGTCGTTCCAAGCAGTCTGTCAAGCCAAACAGTGGGGGCTGATCTGACCAGCGCTGCAGCGTCCTGCAGCCCTGCAGCTCCATCTGCTGGTCTACAGCTTCACACACATTCATAAGATCACACATCCATACACAAAGTGACACACAACAAGACACGAGTGAGCTTGAGCACATTTACAGGTCTTTACTGGTATCAAATTAAAACTAATGGAGAGGGTCAATTGGATTCATAAGACTGGCTCTCAGAAACATCAAGAGGTCCTTGACAGTCGACAGCAAATGGAGGAATTATGAATATATTTTTGAATAAGGAATGGAATGATGAAAATAATCTGCATATACATAATCTTTAAACTCAACATATAATTTTTTTTTAAAAGGGGAATAAATTAAAATCAAACTTAAAGCTCAGTGCTTTCTGTTCTCCCCGATGCTGCCCCTACACTGCCAGAGCTATGGGAAAGCTCATAAGCTCATAGGCTATGGGAAGTAGCCTATGAGGGAATAGAGATTCATTTTGAAAGTATGATGAGTGAGGGCACAATCAAACTGTATCTTCTTTAATTTGTAAAAAAAAAACATTTGCTGCAAAGTTTTTTTTAGTTATTGTTTTCCCATCCATTTAGAATTTGGCAAAAACTCACACAAACTCAAAATGAACACACCTTCAAGTTAGACACCATGATATTTTAGATGAGCATTATTCAAAGCCACAGTATATGAACATCATTATGGGCATGCATTTATTAAAGCAATTTAGCTATATCACCCCCACAATTTGAGATTAGGGTTAGATTACTATCTCTTTCAAATGCCAAAGTTTAAGGTTTAGTGGTGGTTAAAGCGTTTAATCCTATATCAAGAAGATACTGATGACATTATAATCAGTATAGATGACTGACAGAGAATGTTAGGCTCTTTTTCAAATTAAAATTTATTAAAGCAAGTGAAGTCCAATAAAGCAAGAAACATGGGCTGTCAGATGATCAGACCGATAACATACCAACACTTTGTCCAGATCATCTCAGTCACTTTATTTGGGGGTCAAACTGTAAGTTATTCCTTTTAATTTATAGTGAAACTGTGCACACAATACCAAGGTAAATAAATTTAGTCAAACTTGAACTAGGGTGTGATCCTGTAAATTGTGATGAATACTCAACAGAAAGTTTGATGAATAATGATCTATTCAAATTGTGATGAATAGATCATTATTTGCTCTTCCAAATAAATTTGGCTAATCTAGAAACTCTAGATTTTTCGTCCTCTGGTCAGAAAAAGGCCTGTGTTCCTTTTCACCTGTTTGAAACATTGTTACTAAGTTCCCAAATCTCAGTCATTACTGTGACTAAGACGTTATTATAACCTGAAGCAATGGTGCTCAAAAACTGTGACCTTCAGAGGACTAAAGAATACCAGAGTAAGCCTGGACTTCCTTCCCATCTGAGACAAACTGAGAGGATTCACCTCTTCAGAATGGTCTGTATCTAACATTACAGAAACACAAAGTTTGTCCTCAATAAGAAGGCAAAGAAGGACTGGGTTTATTGGATTCAATTGATGAACTGTAGCTCAGTATACACAGAAGCATTGTGATCTTACCTGGGCAAAACAGAAGGGCCTGCACCTCTTTGACCACTGGGTGGCTGGTAAGGTAGTCTGGATTCCAACTGAACAGCACTTTCTGGCTCATGAGTGAACACGCATTGAGGGCACTGGCATGTCTTGTTTCTAGATACATATTCCAAACATTCAGGTCAGTGATAGCTCCAAAATAAGGCTCCGTAAAATTCCCTCCAAAGGAGTCTTGGTCCTGACCCAGAATGAGTATCCCGTCTCCATGGATATCCCTAGAAGTGTCTGTTCCTGATCCCATGTCCTTCCTGATACCGTCCACATAGATAGCCCATTGGCCAATGCTGCGGCGCCATGTAACACAAATGTGATGCCACGCACCGTCATTGGGGAAGGATGCCTTATACGGCAGGTGCTTCCCATGGATGATGAGCGCCAGGAGGATGCGTTCCTGCATGTCTGCTTGGCCTCGTAGCTGGAACTCATTGGTAAAGACAGGTGCAGCATAGGAGAAGATGGTGGACACCTCATTCCACTCTGGGTCCCACTGAACTCGAACACACACACTGACAGATGAAAGGGCAGGGAAGGACATGTTGACACGAGCAAAGCCCTCACGGGATTCCTTTGTGAAGTTTAGAGCTGGGAACTGCACATCTAAAATAAGAGCAACAGAACAAGTTAGTGATTCAATGAGTACATTTTACTTTCGATTATTTTACTATCTGTGTAAGGTCCATGCACTGATCTACTCACACTGCTTGGCTAGGGCCACAGGCTTGGAGGCTACTTTGCTGGGGTCCCTAACCCAAATAGCTAAAGTAAGCCCAGTCTGTTGTAACAGCTCTAAGGTCCCTTCCCGGTCCTCTGTCTGGTCCAGGTTGGCGAGGGAGCTGAACTGGCCTCTGCAAAAACTCTCTGCTCTGGTAAAGGCAAGCGAGTCATTGAACAGCTGGAAGGCCGAGTGAGACGTCAGATGAACCAATTCGGACTGTCCTGGGGAATAAGACACAGATAACATTACATTTTACAGTCACAACAAAGCAAGACATACAAAATTTAAGAAAAATATGAATAAAAACCCAGTGATGCATCAATCAGTAGAATGAACTGACACTACTGGCTGACACAACAGTCACAGTTTCTCACCATGTGATCCCCCCACTCTGTCTGGTCCAGCATGTGTTGGCTCACTCTTACATACAACCTAAAGAAGAAAAAGTCAAGTTACTTAATTTTGACCAAGTTGGAATTTGTGCCATTTGAAAATATATAAGGAATGTCGGTTGTTCAGAAAAGGCAGTCATTAAGCATAGAATGAACAGGTTGTTACCATGAAGGAGAAGAGAATGAGTCCAGTATGCAGGGCTCCAGTCATCTCTACACCAGTGTATTTTCCAGCTGAAATAAATCAGCTTACAAAAATATAATACTTCTGGAACAAGATAATCTTCTCTTTGGAAAAAAGTAAATGCAAAATCCTTTCAGTTAAGGGTAATTAAGCCAATAATATCCTAAATGTAGCTTTGAGCATATCTTAACAAAGCAAGACATTTTTTGTATTTCACTCTTCAACAGGTTTCCAGAGCATGTCCTGATTCATTGTTGCATATAAGTCAGTTGCCGATTTTTCTCCCAAAGCAGCAGAAAGTCTCCTTGTAATCTAGGAAGAAACTCCATGTGTGGAATAATCAGAAACAAATCCAGACTCCTCATCCCGGGTGTCAACCACAGCTTCCAGCATATCCAGCAGACTTTCTGGTCTCCTGAGTGGGAGACAGCCAGCGATCCCAGTGCATCTGTCCAACAGTTCTAGTCTGCCTCCTTTCAGACCCTTCAGACCCCTCCCTCTTAAGCACCCTGAAGCCATTTGCTTTTCTCATGCAAATTGGGTCATTTTTTAAAAGAACCCCACTTACGCAAGCAGTGTCAAGCATTTGGCACAGGGTTCATAAGCAGGGTGGTGGACATTTTTACCACATAGCACTTGTTTATATATCCGAACTCTCTAAAATGAATTAGAACTTCTATTTTCTTGCTTTACTTTATATTCAATCAAATGTTAGGACTACAAATGTAACCAGTGTACCATTTGTAACCAGAAAACTATAGTCAATACAGTCTGCCTGTTTGGGTGGCTTTCATTTACTGGTTATGTGCATTATGGTTGAAAAGCTTCTGTATGCTTTTTGACCTTAAATGTATCATGTTATGCTTCTTGTGTAAAGTTGTTCATGTCTTTGTTACATTTGATCCTGTTAATTTTGGTTTTTGCATTGCAATTTAGGAAGACTTTTGTTTGACATACGTACTTCTTGTCGTCATGACCCTCCTGTATCTACATGCACTTGACGTTGATTGGTTTGTAGACGGGCGTGCATCTGACATTGGTTTGTTGTTTTTGTTCTGTTTGAATGGAGAAAACAAATTAATCGGTTAACTGTAAGCACAGTTTTTATGTAGCAAAATGAATGTCTTCATTGTTCTAGTGATCTGCTCAGAGCCATTGATTTGATATAGGTGGTTCATGGATTCATACACAAACTGCAAAAGTTAAATAACAGTTTGGGAGTAAAAGATTTTGGCAGCTATGGAGGAGCAGCCTAATTTGGCTGAAATGGAACGCAGACCATGTGCTTTTAAAATAATTCCAGGTTATAGCAGTCCTTCCAGAGTTCCCCTCTTTGAATATTATGGATCGTATGAGTACAATTGAGAAACTAGATAAATGAGCTTCTAGCTGCTTGCTCTCTTATCAATTCTGACTTCCTTTCTGTGATGTTACTGTGTATAACTCAGCAATAAACTTTACAGCCAGAATAATCCTTTAACACCATCGTTGTATGTTGAGTGGCTTTACAAACCAGGAGTCTGGATGGTAAGCCTACTGGAGTAAAATTGTGACATCCTCAGTAACATCCTGAGAATTCAGGGCTCCAGACAAAGCCAGATTAAGACAAAGTCAGTCATTAGTATTCCACGTAGATATCCAGCATAGACTGAGGTTTCCACTCACAGTGTGAACAACTGGACAAGAGCCTGCAGTTACAAAGGCTCTTCCAGGCTGAGAATCGTGGACATTGCTCAGCCTCGTGCCCTCCACTCTTCTCACCTATTCATCTGAACTCAACAACTCTGTCATTCCTGGGCCTAGACTGGGCTGTGAAATCACAAGCACTTTATTTGACTGAATTCTGAGTTCTTTGGCTATTGCAAATTCAAAAGCAGGGATTCATGCATTTAAAGGTAGTCAGGTCAAGAAAAATAAAGGACAGAATTGAGCTGAATGAAATGTTGTTTGATGTGCTAAAATGATTTCACATCATTTTTATTTTCTACAAAGAGTCTCTGATGTATCCACACTGGAACTCTTTCTATCAAATAATTGTTTTAAGTTATGTTCTGAGCCAGAAACATTTGCATTACAAAACATCAATGAACAGCAACACAGCCAAAGTTTTCCTTATAAAAGGAAGGTACTGTTTTGAAAAACAACCTAATATATTAGATTAATTCTTTGTTTCTGTTTAAACTCTTTTTTAAGAGTCGGTGTGAAACGGTGTGATTGACTTTTACACACAGTACTTCATTGGGTTTGCAGCGCATTTAAGTTGTTTATGCCTTCATTTATTAGGCTGACAGGTATATAAAGAAAATAAAAGCTGAAGAGATGGTAGAAGGTCATGTCTGTCATGTCAGAGTTGGTTGTGGTTGTTTTTTAAAATAACAAATGCACTGTTGGTCTTTTGTTTGTTGGTCAGGTGCTATATGGTGTATTACTTTCTTGACAAGCAGCTGTGTCTGAAAACTTCAGAAAAACTCTGAAAACATGCTGCAGTAATTCATTATTGCTGTAAAGACACATGATTATAATAGTAATATACACCTGCATTGGCGGGTGTTCAATGCACGTAGACCCTCCTTATCTCTCTCACACACACACACACATGCACACGCACACACACACGCACACGCACACGCACACACACACACACACACGATGATCTGTTTTCTCTGAAGAAATTGGATCAATGTCAGTTCACCAAAGTGCAAGCTCTCCTGGCTTCAAAAGGGGAAGGGAGATGACATTTAGATTGTTTTATTCCATGATATGCCCAAAACACACCCATAATTAATCAAGAGACAAAAACAATCATAGCCACCTTTTTCCTGCAAAAGTGGATTTGCACAATAACTAAACTATTACAAGGACTGTTCCAAACCTGCCTGTTTGGAATGGACTGTTTGCTTGTCCTGTGTAACTGCTCTGGAGGTATACTTCAGAATTATTACCTGACATTAGTGAGTCATCCTCAAACATAATATACTGTCACTTCTTAGATTTTTCTGAGCTGGATGTTGTGATCAGAGCGTTTTATAAAAGTCTTTCTGTTGCAGAGTAGAGTTAGAAAAGATGGTGTTCATTCTACCTGGTTTATTTGCAATGAAGATATTATAGTAAATGTTTTCATAAAATTAAACTGAATTGCTTTATTACTGTTTACGTGTGTGTCTTGTATATACTTTGAATGATTTCCAGTTATTTTTGCAAAATTAACGTTGCACGTTGACTTTAAAGACAAATGCTCAGAGGATGTGATTCAATGAGTGTTGTTGACATGCCATCAGCACCATGTACCAGTCGCAGACACTATCCCATATCGTGTTTCTGTGAGTTATATTAATATTTCTTTGCTGTAGCTCAACAGCATTAAATTCATGGCATTCAATTTTGCTTTGCACTTGTGGCCACTCAGCTCTCCGTAATGCTCCATGGCGGATACCAGTAACACTCATTTAAATACTACTGCCTCCACGGTGCTTGCACCTGTTATCATTTGCGCAATTATTTTTAGTAGATTAGCCGCTAAACATCTTATCTTAGTAGATCAGGGCCATAAAGGTTAATATAGAAAACTTTACTGCCACATTGATAGCTTGCCTTTACACTGGACAACATCTAGTGGTTCCATGGGTGGATATCTTAAGACACCTTACAGTGTTCTGATATGCGCCACAGAGCTTTAATGCCATACACAAATTCCTGGTGCTATATGACTTGGCAAATTAAGTTATTGTTAAAGATGCAGTAATTGTAAAAGTTTAGAAATACATCTCAGTTTGAATCGGGAGCACATGTGCATCATTCAAAGGTTCTTTAACAGAGACAACAATGTCAAAGCCAATGCCAAATATAAATTGAAACCCAAGTCATTTGTTGAGATATTTTTGAAGGTCTATTGTTGATTGGAATTTGTCACAGACATCTTTGGCACCTTGTCTGCTTATTCTCAACCATCAAAAAGATACATTACCAACTATCTGACTGTGTTAGTAACTGACAGGATAAGTCACCTGTCAATATATCAGAAATTCTTGTTCTTGACTTCCTTTTAATATGCCAAGTTCCAAGAAGGGTCCCTGCAGGAGTTTTAAGTGAGGAAAAACCAGGGCAATTCTGCAGCTGGTACAAGAAGTCCTTGAGCTTCAAGTGCGGAAAAGTAAAACAAAAATGTCCCCCTCGTTTGCAACATGTGTTAAATGTTGGTGGGTATGATGAATGACTCTCAAAGCAGAAAAGATGATTAAGTTGCTGAATGTGATATCTTCTAACATGTGATTACAAAGTACGGGTCATAGCTAACACTGCAGTAATTTCCATATTGTTCAGGAATTTAATTTGCAAATATTTGCCTTCTAACTACATCTCAAATCCTGATTTCACCCAAATTTCTCTACAAAACCATGGGCATTGATCAGAATTTTGTGACCAGATCTGCTCTATTCTGAACCTTTTTAAGTATATTTGTAAGGGCATGTGGGCGTTTAAAAACTAATTTTTGCACAGAAAGACTAGATGTCCCACTCATGACTCATGACTGTTGGTGCTTTCTGAGTCAGTATGCTGAAAGGCAGGTCTGTTTCATGGAAGCAACTGAAGTCAACATCAGCCACAGTAGTTTTGGCTTACCTGCACAGTTTGTGCTTTATGGATAGTGATGAGGAATCATTGAACATGCTTACAAATCAAATCTTTCTACAGTTTAGTTTTTCATACCACAATTGAAAGGAATTTTCTAGGTTTCATTTCATTGCTACAAATCAAAGGTTGCCAGTTGTACTGATTGTGGGATTGTGAGTTATACAGAGTAAACTCTAATGATTTCAATGATGTCACATTGTATCATGTACTGTAGTTTTGGCTATAATGAATGGCTTTGCTGTTTGTATTGGTATTTTGGCAAGTTTTATACGAATCCTGTTTACATTAATACAATGGATTTATGCCTGTAATCTAAAGTCAGCCAGTGACAAAAGCTTTTACCTTCTACGCACGAAACAGGCATTTGTAGAAAAGGCACAACACTAGTTGCCATAATGTGAAAAATGTCAAATGTATTCAATGTATAGATTATACTTTAAATTAGCCAGTTGGTAACACTTTCTTTACTCTTACTGCATACTGTTTGTCTAAAAAACCATTGTCCACTGTCCAATCTGCTCAGCAGCAAACAGCAGGGTATAGTTACGGATTTGTTGCTGAGTATAATGAAGGAAAAAGTAGCTAAAATGTTCTTTCATGAAGAGACCAACATTGAGCAATATAGATGGATTATTGGATGTAAATTCACCAGGTGGACAAAAATATGTTGTTGCATAACTAGAGTGACCACAGGTCCCCTAATTGAAACCCTTAGGTGCTCTACACGTTTTTGTACGGGCACATGTATGTGCTCATGCGTGCACCAGAGGCATTTTTTTTTCTAGATGGGGGATAATTATTTTCAAGTTAGCACGCTTACCATTTAACAACATGCACACCATGAAGGCAGTGTTTTGATGTTGGTTGCTGGTTACCATGCATTCATTTCTAGGTGACTGGATGACTGAAATGCACTTTTTACAGGCCTCCAAAAGAAAACAATATAGAGACTCCAGGTGATTCAGAACTCTGCTGCTCAGCTTAAAACCAGAACCAAGAGGAGAGAACACATTAGTCCATTGGTTACCTGTAACACACAGGCTTGACTTTAAGGTTCTCCTCCTCACATACAAGGCTCTGAATTGGCAAGGACAGAGTCACATAGCTGACTCTAGTTAACTATGTCCCCTCTATAACACTGAGATCAACTGCAGCAAGTTCATTCGAGGTTCTTAACAACAGCCGAAAGAAAATCGTAGATGCAGCTTTTTTAACTACGCTCCAATGTTTCGGAACAGACTGTTGCTAGCAAGTTCAGTGAACATCTTAAAAAGATCAGCCTTTAAATAGATCTTGATCTTGCCCGCAATCCTGCTCTTGTTTTTTTGAATCACTTTCCTTCTTTTCTGTTTTTATGCATTTTTAGTTTAAGACATTTTAACCAGTCCTTATGTTACTTGTTTCCTTTTATGAATTACATTTTAACATGTCTTTATTTGTATTAACATATTAACACATAATATTTTATTTGTATATGTATTGTTTGTAAATCACTTTATTGTATGAAAGGTGCTAAACAAATAAAGGGTTAGGGTTATTATTATTATTATTACTTTACAAAGGAAGGACTTAGCCTCCTGCATTTTCATTGGGTTTGGTAAAGTGAAATCTGTTATTTAGACTATGCCCAAATAACAGAAAGCCATTACATTTTAAGAATGTAATGGCTCTTATCAGAGCTGCTTTATTCAGCTCTGATAACAAATGAATAAACCATGTTGTAAAACTCTAACTAAATGAAGAAAACACATTTTCCTGAAACCCAACACAAGTTGTGGCATAGCAAGCTCCTCGTAAACTCGACAGTTGGTGAAAACAGGCAGGTGCTGAAGTGACTCACCTTCATTCCAATGAAATGGGTTATTAAAACAGTGGCAGTCAACAGAGATTCAGGGCAAGAGATGCTAAGGCATTTCTCTATGCATCCCAGAGCAACATGATCACCTCACCAAAGTGAAACAACCCTGACCTACTACTGTCAACATGAGGAAGATTTCTGTTGTGAAAACTATATATGAATTAAAAGTCTAAATGTATCCAATGTATCCTGGGTCTGTCGACACCTATGTGTTCACGTACAAGCTTAGATTTGGAAATGTTTACTCTCTCATCACATAATATTAACAAATATGGAGTCTGGAGTGAAAGTAAGATAGTTGTGTGTGTGAGCATGCATACATAATGTTTCTTTGCTTTATTGGCCCTGAGCTCTGTGCGCAAACAGTTGTTCAGAGCTGTTTTACTGGCTCCAAGTCAACAAGACACTCTGCACACTTCACTTCAGACTAAGCATTGAGAAGAGAACATTCAGGTTTTTGGAGAATGGTTCAACATTCTCCAAAAACCTCGACAGTGAGGCCATATAAATCTAACACGTGTTTTGACCACATTGAAGAATTGCAGGAGGCTCCTACGTGAGAAACAGAGCTCTGGTTTTTCCCAGTTTTAAATGATCTGTCTTGCTTTCTGCTTTCTGCCTGAAGCCAACAGACGCCTTTGGTCAGAGCTTTCTTAATCAACAGACTGGGCACAACCAGCAGAAGCTCACAAAAGAGGCCGGGCTAATTGACCTCCTCCCTTTGCTCGCTCTTCCCTCCACTGTAACATTGCCGCAACTGCCACCCAGTGTATTTCCATGACAACCTAGGAATTGTAAAAGCGGTATGGAAACGTCAAACACTTGGTGGGCTCGCATCATTGCACACAAAAGGCCAGTGACCTACATGTGGAGTGAGGATGAAGGCTTTTCCCAAAAGAACAAGCCCAGCAGAGCATTAGAGGACGGGACAGAAACACTGTGACAATCCCCACTCTAATTTTAATCACACCCAGCTGCTCCGTTGCAGAATAGACCTGAAATGATGCTGACTCCTCATGTAAACCTGCTTCATGGAATATATATATCGCCTCTTGATCTCACAGGGCAGTGACATGATTTATGAATGGAGCCGAATTTAAATGTTTTGGGGGATGAAATCTGCATATGCTTCTTGAAGGTTGCACCACTGTGTACAGTAAATAGACATTTTCAGTCAAAAAGCATATTGCAACAACATACATAGGAAATATACATTGTATATCGCTTACATATGTGTAAATCTATAGGCAGAAAATGGCGGAATGCTCCCTTGTAAACAAACATTCCTGGCTGGTCAGCAATCATGGGCCATGTTTGTCTGGCCTAATCTGGCAACAGCAGATAGTCTTTATGGCCACCTCTTGGCTATCAATCAGGCTGCTGAGGACTTGGCTGACAACAGCAGGGGTCACACCGTCACCACGGAGACTGCTTTTAAAAGCAGCCATATAAACGATATAGGGTGTTGGCATGAGACAAAGAGAAAGTCAACGGGGAGGGATGGGCCAGTCTTAGCTGTGTCCTCTTTGGACAAAAATGCGCTTCAGCTTGAGTGAAGCAGTAGGGGAGAGCGGGGTAATGTGGGACATTTTTTACATTTGCTCCCCTCTAGGCGAGCTAAACTGATATATCAGTAACATTTACACATTTCCCATTAATTCAGGATGTTTTCTAGCAATGGAAATGATCAGAATGTCTTCAGGACAAAGGGCAGTGAAAATATGATTGTTTTAAAAAAAGTGGTCTTGTGTCCCACTTTACCCCAGCTACGGGGTAAAGTGGTCCACTTACTTTTTCCACTTTAAAACTACCATAACAACACATGTTGTAATAGTTAAATCCTGACAGCTAGATTAACAACCACTAATATCAGACTAGTAACAGAATCATGGGGATTGGTCAATTAAGCACATTTATGATTATTATGATTCATGTGATCTCTTGCACACCCTAGCTTACCTGCACATTGTTTCTCTGTCCAATTGGCAGGGACAGGGATATTGTTTTTCTCTGCGTATTCAAATGCCAGTTCACGGCACTTAACTGGAGCAAGGCCATGGAACTGGTCAGCTAGTTGTTTCAAGTGTTTTGCAAGCTCCTCCTCCATCTCATCTGTGAATATTCTCTTTACCTCAGCTACTGCACCCCAGGCTACTGATTTTACTTCCCCTTTGTCTTTTTTCTTTATGAATTTTTTGAGGGTTGTCTTGTCAATATTTCTATCCCTTCCAGCTTTTCTTAAGGACTTCTTTCCTTGCATGTGTGGTATACCCCAAAATATATTTTTTTAATTACTTTAATAGTAATTTAAATTTTTGTAATTACTTTAATAGTAATTCTAGTTTATTTAATTACTTTAATAGTAATTGTAATTTATTGAATTACTTTAATAGTAATTTTCATTTAAGGTTATTTCTAATAATATAAGTAGAGAGATCAGTGAATGACCGCAGCACCCAGGTGGAACGTTTGGCATGGGAGCGGTTGCACCCCGTACCTCTCTTTGGGGGGGGCGTCCGCCCACATGCCAGATGCTGTCTGGGTAAAGAAGTGAATGCAACGTCTCATTTTTGCTGCTGCATCATTCCTGTTTTCTACAGGTTAGTAGTGAGTAAGCGTCAGCTACGTTAGCTCCTAAAGCTTCCCATGATCACCACGGGTGTTATTGAGTCATATTAATGTTGTATTGATTATTTATTTAGATTTGTAAAAACGGAGAAACTCCGCTGGGCAGTGAGACGAGTTAGACTCGCGCCACTAGGTGGGCGGAGCTACACTCGCCTGTGAGGTGTTTATTTTTACCTGCCTGTCGTCTTGCAGGAGGTTGATGATAAAATTATTCTTTACTTTACACATTGTGTAGATCAGCTCCCACACATACAGACTGTTATTAATTCTATATTGTTAATGTTTGTAATTGAAATTGTGTTATATTTTAATAAGATGCTGTCTGGGTAAAGAAGTGAATGCAACGTCTCATTTTTGCTGCTGCATCATTCCTGTTTTCTACAGATTAACTTTGCTGCTGTGGTCCCAATCTTGGGACCCGTAACAAATTTTGGGGGCTCGTCCGGGATCTCTCTCCACAAGAACCATCAAGGGGAGCAGATCCAGTGATATCAGAACCACGAGGCCAAGGCGAGGTGACGTGATTGCAGCCGTGATAACAGCTGGTGGGTGTCCGAGAGGGGAGATCAGAGTCCAAGGAGGGTCTTCATTCTTCCAAAGGAACCGCACTGCTGTTTCATCACACACATCATGTCCACCGCACGCAAAGAACTCGTATGGAACATCAAAAAGAACTTGTTCAAACTCTCGGGCAGCGACAGATACCAGCTGGCACGGGACATCGCAGCTGACAATCCAAGTACACCCGACCTGAAGTCCGACGATGAAGAAGTTTGTGTTGAATATATCTTTGACTATATTAACTCTGATACTTTACTCAGTTCTGAGGATGGGGGAATGAGTCAGTTGTTAATGTTGAATGATTTGATACGTGAGCTAATTAATGTTCGTACTACAGTTGTCATTACAAATGGAGTAACTCAGGAACATGAGACACTCACAGCTACATCAGGTAACATCATAGATCAAACTCCTGGGTCACATGACGCCATCAGTGATATTTCAAACACCAGACACGATACTGCTACTCCAGCAGCCACAGTCCAGAACATACAGGACACTAACCGTAGCACAGACACCACAAGTCAAACTGTGGACCAGCTCCAAGTAATGCATGATGAGCTAGGCAAGAGGCTACAACACTACAAAGATATAGCAAATGCAGCACAGCAAAGTCTAGGTGAGCCCAGGCCACACCAAATGCCACGTTATATCCCAGCTACGATCGATACTGAGAGGATGGTTTCTTTAAAGGACCTCTCCCATCTTCAGCGTAGGGAGTTTAAGATACATGGGGGGCAGATTGGGAACCAAAGCTCTGACATCACATATAGCAGTATCTGTAAGCAGATAGACGAGGGAGTCAGGGAGGGTTTCACAGGAACAGAAGTGATCTGAAGCTGTGCTGAGGATAGTTAAACCAGGCGCCTTTAAAGACATGCTCACCCATAAAGATGACATCACAATCGGTGAACTCAAGGGCTTCCTCAGGCCTCATCTTGGTGAAAAGGCCGGTACGGAACTGTTCCAGGAACTAATGTGTGCCAAACAAAGTGAACAAGAACCGCCTCAACAGTTTCTGTATCGCATGATTGGACTCAAACAGAAAATCCTCTTTCAGTCAAAGCAGGCCAACACAGACATTCACTATGACCCGAGAACCATCCAGGAAGTTTTCCTCCACACCATCTACCAGGGCCTAGGGTCTAAACACACAGACATCAGACAACAGTTGAGACCTCTCCTCTCAAACAATCAAGTGGTTGATGAAAACATTGTCAGTCAAGTTATGAAGATCCTCAGCGATGAAAATGAGCACCAACGCAGGCTTGGTTATGGTCTCCGACAGAAAGCAACACATTCACACAGTGTGCGAGTGGATGATGTTGAGCAAACTGCGCACAAGAAAGAACAACAAACAATTCAACAGCTCAGTGCTCAGGTTGAGACTCTGACCAACATGGTTGCAGCTTTAATGGACCAGCAAACGACAGCTATGCACATAACCCACCCTAAGTCCGTTCCTGTCCATATGCTTGGTCAGCCGCAAGCACACAGCATTACATCCATTCCCAGACAAATTCCTCCTTCCACACCAGGCCAACCCTCTCTCACAAGGAAGGGTAAAATACCAATCTGTACCAACTGTCTACATCAGGGCTTAGAAAACTGTAACCACTGTTTTGTATGTGGGGACCCAGGACATCGGGCTGTTGGCTGCTTAAAAAGAGCCAGGCAGCAGGGAAACGGGAACCGACCTCTGTTGAGGGACAACCAGAGGCCGTTCGAGAACTCCAGTCCCAACCAATAACCCCCACGCGTAAGCAGCATGATTCAAAATGCCAAAGATGGGACAAAACAGCTGGTGACACTTTCCCCAAAGAAATACCAGAAACCCCTGACATGACGATACGCACAGCACCACTGATAGGCAGGAAAAGTTTGCTCAAGTGTTTTATCAGTGGCTATGCAGCTACAGTGTTGTTTGATTCTGGCTCACAGGTTAGCATCATTGACAGGTCGTGGAGAGAGAAATTTATCCCCAATCACCAAGCACGACCACTAGAAGAACTCCTTGACCAAGGGGAAAGCCTTAATGTATATGCGGCCAATGGACAGTCAATTCCATACGACGGATGGGTGGAGCTTACGGTCAACCTCACTGGAAACGACAATCCAAACCTTGCAATTCAGGTCCCCTTCCTGGTCAGCCAGCTCAGTCTCCCTCAGCCTTTATTAGGAGCTAATGTTCTCCAGGAAATTATAAATGGACAAGAGTCTTCGACTGATGCACACGCCACTATTATAGGTCTCCTTCGAAGAGCCCTTGGAGTGGAAGAAGAACAAGCCGAAGCAATGGTTAATTTCATTCAGACACAAAAGACACCAGACCTCAGTTTGGCCAAAATCAGAGTAGGCAGGGAAGATGTGACTATCCCAGCTGGAAAAACATTACGTGTACGGTGCAGAGTACCACCTAGCTTCGACGCCTATGACTCTGTTGCCCTATATGAATCCCCAGAAGAAAGTACTAGCTTAGAACAGCTGAGTGTGGGGGAAGGCCTCTTAGAGATCAGTAAGAACAGGTGGCCTCTTGTTCATGTGCCCATCTCCAATCACAATAAGCATGAAATAACCCTGCCAAAGAGAACTCTGTTGGGCTCCATCGAACATGTAGCGAAAGTCATAGAGATAGGTAAGACAATGACACCACAAATAGAGACACCACAGGTTACAACAGTAAGGGCTGATGTCAATAAAGTCACCGCTCCCAGGGTTTCCACAACTGAGCCGTGGCGACCACCCGTTGACCTCAGTCATCTTACTCTAGAACAACAACATCTAGTTGAGGAGGTGCTGCAGGAGGAGGCGGCCGCATTTGCCCAAGACAGCGGTGATATTGGATGCATCCCCTCTCTCCAAATGTCAGTCAGGCTCAGCGATGACGTCCCCGTTCAGAAAGCTTATTCTTCCATTCCTAAGCCACTGTACAAGGAAGTAAAAGAATACATCCAGGAGTTGTTAGTGAAAGGATGGATTGTAAAGTCTTAAGTCGCCATATGCCGCCCCTATTGTTTGTGTCAGAAAGAAAGATGGTTCATTGCGCCTTTGTATTGACTACAGACTGCTTAACAAAAAGACTGTGCCAGACAGACATCCCCTCCCCCGTATTCAGGACTTGATTGACTCGCTTGGGGGCTATAGCTGGTTTTCCATCTTAGACCAGGGCAAAGCCTACCACCAAGGGTTTATTGCAGAAGGTTCGAGACATCTCACTGCCT
The DNA here is from genome assembly GCF_947347685.1 of Pleuronectes platessa. Lineage (NCBI taxonomy): Eukaryota > Metazoa > Chordata > Actinopteri > Pleuronectiformes > Pleuronectidae > Pleuronectes > Pleuronectes platessa. The sequence goes on from NC_070629.1 coordinate 3,114,950, forward strand.
TCAGGACCCCTTGGGGTTTATATGAATGGGTCAGAATACCGTTCGGGTTGTCAAATGCACCAGCAGCCTTCCAAAGAAGCATGGAGGAAATGCTTGAGACGCTGAGGGATGAGTGTTGCATCCCGTATCTCGATGAATGTCCTCTGCTTCTCAAGGTCTTTCGAAGAGCATGTTGAGGTGCTGCGCCGTGTACTCCAAGCTCTACAGCGCCACGGGGTTAAGTTGAGGCCAGAAAAGTGTGAGTTATTTCGCAAAGAGGTCAGGTACGTTGGTCGGCTAGTGTCTGCAAATGGGGTTAGAGTAGATCCAAAAGATATTGATGCAGTTCAAGCATTGAAGGAGAAAACTCCACAGACAGTAGGAGATGTTCGGAGGCTGCTAGGTTTCCTTAGCTATTACCGAGCATACGTTCAAGACTTCTCACGTATAGCAAGACCACTATATGAGCTGCTTCAGGGAAAGCCCAATTCAACACAACCCAAGCCTGTCAAGGGGAAAACAAAGGGGCCTCAATTGCTTTCACGTACCCCCGTGGAATGGAATAACCAACACCAGCAGATTCTTGAGCGCCTAATAGACATTTTAACCAACCCACCAGTGCTAGGATACCCAGACTTCAACCAACCCTTTATACTTCACACCGATGCCTCTCAACAAGGTCTGGGAGCAATCCTCTACCAGAAACAGGACGGAAAGATGAGGGTGATTGGTTATGGGTCTCGCACGTTAACACCAGCAGAGCAGAGTTATCATCTCCACAGTGGTAAGCTTGAGTTCTTAGCCTTAAAGTGGGCAGTTTGTGATAAATTTAGGGACTACCTGTTTTATGCCCCTCACTTCACGATCTTCACCGATAACAATCCCCTGACTTACGTTATGAGCACGGCTAAGCTTAATGCAACAGGACATCGCTGGGTTGGTCAGCTTTCAGACTTTCACTTTGAAATAAGATACAAGCCAGGCAAACTGAATGTTGATGCAGATACCCTTTCTCGTTGTCCTTATGACATCAATACCTACATGAGTACTGACTCATCAGAGGGATGGTCAGAGGAGGCAGTGTGCGCCACCTGGGAGGGTGCTAGGACAGCCCAGCAGGGGGAAGTAGCATGGGTAGCCAGCCTTAACATCACCTCTCAACAGCAGACACACACAGAACCTTTCCCTGTAATTGACCATAATGAACTGGTAGATGAGCAGCGAAAAGATCCTGCCATTGGGAAAATTCTAGAGTTAAAAGAGAATGTCACAGAACTGACTGACGACAGACGCAGGTCTTTGGACAAACACACAAGAAAACTCTCAAGAGAGTGGAGTAAGCTGTATATAGAGAATGGCCTTCTATACAGGAAAACACTTGGTCGCAAACAGTTAGTCTTGCCAGCCACCTTTAGACAGACAGCCCTCACTCACTTGCACGACAACATGGGACATGTTGGTGTCGAGAGAGTCCTTAGTCTTGCAAGAGAACGTTTTTATTGGCCTTTTATGAGTAAGGACATTGAAGAGTACATCACCAGAAAGTGTCAGTGTATAAAGCGGAAAAAGCCAGCTTTAAATGACAGAGCACCTATGGGAAGTTTAAGCTCAAACTCGCCTCTTGAACTCGTGTGTATAGACTTTCTTCACCTTGAGACCAGCCGGGGTGGATACGAGTATATCTTGGTGGTAGTCGACCACTTTACTAGGTTTGCCCAAGCATACCCCACCAGAAACAAGGCTGGCAAAACTGCTGCTGACAGGATTTTTAATGACTTCGTCCCTCGGTTTGGATACCCTTCTAAACTGCACCATGATCAGGGCCGGGAGTTTGAAAATGAACTGTTCAGAGCTCTCAGACAGTTTTCCGGCGTGAATCATTCCAGGACCTCCCCTTATCATCCACAAGGCAACCCTGCAGAGAGGTTCAATCGAACTCTGTTGCAAATGCTCAGAACCCTAGGTGAGAAAGAGAAAGAGAGCTGGAAGGATCACCTGCCTCATGTCCTTCATGCGTACAACTGTACCAAACACGAGTCGACAGGCTACTCGCCATATTTTCTGTTATATGGTCACCATCCACGCCTTCCTGTTGACCTTCTCTTCGGGTTGGTGGCAGAGGAAGAAACAAAAACACCAACAGGTTACGCAGAAACATGGGCAGAGAAAATGGTCAAGGCCTACAGGATAGCGAGCACAAACAGCCAGCAGTCAAGTGCTAACGGCAAACATTATTATGATAGAAGGAACAGAGGTGTGACTCTTCAGCCAGGTGACCGGGTCCTTGTTCGCAATGTTTCCCAAAGAGGAGGTCCATGCAAACTGAAGTCCTACTGGGAGAAGACAATCTACATCGTCAGAGAACAGCTTGGTGATAACCCAGTCTATAAAGTGAGTCCTGAGACAGGGGGCCGGCCCATCCGCACGCTCCACCGAAACTTGTTGCTTCAAGTAAATTACTTACCTGTAGAGCAACCAACCTCTGTCGCACCAGCAAAGTCACAAAGGAGAAAGGAAATCTCAAAACCCGTGAGCACAAGTGAACAGACGCAGAACCATGACACAACTGACTCCGATGACGAAGAGGAAAGACCACGGTATTGGCTACGGATGCCAAGGGAAGCGCTAGGAGTTGGAAATGACATGTCGCACCAAAGAGTCGTCTGTGAGACCCAAAGCTACCCGGAGCAGATTGGAGCTTGCCTGGAGGAACCTGTTCTAGATGAGCTTGCATCTGAAAGGGGAAGTGTCATTGAGGAAGCAGAAGGACAAGATGACAGAGTGCCCTGCACTGAGGAACATCAGCCTTACAATGAGCAGGAACAGTCTCAGGCTTATGACTCAGACATGGAGGTCCAAGAGGCTCAGCCTACATTGAGGAGGTCTACTAGAGACAGGCGCCCTGGCCAGATGTTCACTTACACCTCCCTGGGTCAACCAACTTACCAGCCACGTGTCAATGTGAGTGCAATAGGGACTCAGCCCATAGTTTACACTCACCAATATCCACAGTCTTACTTACAACCATTTCATTACACACCTATCATTCATCCTACATACTTGCCAATCACCTGTCCTATCCACTGTTATTGAATGATCGATAGACACTGTAAATTTACATATGTTTATCGTTACTAATGTTTCTTCATGTTGAAGTTTTGAGTAATTGTAAGCTTTGTATTTGATGTTTCGAATGTTATTGTGAGTTATTGAAAACTGTGCTACTAATAGCAAGTGTCGGGAGCCACTTTTTGTTTGTGGGGGAGTGTGTGGTATACCCCAAAATATATTTTTTTAATTACTTTAATAGTAATTTAAATTTTTGTAATTACTTTAATAGTAATTCTAGTTTATTTAATTACTTTAATAGTAATTGTAATTTATTGAATTACTTTAATAGTAATTTTCATTTAAGGTTATTTCTAATAATATAAGTAGAGAGATCAGTGAATGACCGCAGCACCCAGGTGGAACGTTTGGCATGGGAGCGGTTGCACCCCGTACCTCTCTTTGGGGGGGGCGTCCGCCCACATGCCAGATGCTGTCTGGGTAAAGAAGTGAATGCAACGTCTCATTTTTGCTGCTGCATCATTCCTGTTTTCTACAGGTTAGTAGTGAGTAAGCGTCAGCTACGTTAGCTCCTAAAGCTTCCCATGATCACCACGGGTGTTATTGAGTCATATTAATGTTGTATTGATTATTTATTTAGATTTGTAAAAACGGAGAAACTCCGCTGGGCAGTGAGGCGAGTTAAGCCTGAAACATGCTTCTGCGACTGCGTCTGCGTCTTTTCACGCCGCTGTGGCGCAAGACTCGTTTTCATTCATGCTTCCCCAACCGTTGCGCGTCTTACAAAGCAATTCCGCGCCAGAACACTAGGCGGAGTAATGCTTTTTGTCGAAGGCGACCTGAGAGACGCCTTCTTTGTGGGTGTGGCAATCGTTGTTGACCATTACAAACACATGGTGAACCATGGCAGAGAGTGTATTCATGATTCCAACCGAACAACAATTGATTGAGATGGAGCTGCTGGACATTGAAGAGCAACTTCTTATAATTAGACTGTTTATTTACATCGCCACTCCGGCTCCTCATAGCCTATTTCTGGCGGACAAATCGGCCAGTCAGTGACGGGTTATACAAGTGGTCATACTTTCGGATCTCTTCTGCCAAGTGCTCTTCTATTTGGTCCATATTCGTTCTTCTAAATCTTCCGTGATTTCCGCGTATTGTGGGGCATGAAACCGGAAACTAGACACCGGACGGGATGTAGAGCAGACCAATCACAGCCTTGCGGGCTGAGTGAGCTTGCGGAGCTTTGCCGTAAATTTTAGAAAAGGGGGTCGACACCCGTCAGCACGTAAGGAGGGATACATAAGCACGTAAGGGACCCGGAAGGGCTCTTGCGCTTACGGGCCCGTGAAAACGCAGAAGCATGTTTCAGGCTTTAGACTCGCGCCACTAGGTGGGCGGAGCTACACTCGCCTGTGAGGTGTTTATTTTTACCTGCCTGTCGTCTTGCAGGAGGTTGATGATAAAATTATTCTTTACTTTACACGTTGTGTAGATCAGCTCCCACACATACAGACTGTTATTATTTCTATATTGTTAATGTTTGTAATTGAAATTGTGTTATATTTTAATAAGATGCTGTCTGGGTAAAGAAGTGAATGCAACGTCTAATTTTTGCTGCTGCATCATTCCTGTTTTCTACAGATTAACTTTGCTGCTGTGGTCTCAATCTTGGGACCCGTAACACATGACCTCAGCGGCTGCACTCTCCATCTCTGCGAGGGGTGTTTGGCCCCAGGTTGTCTTCCTGGTGTAGTTTCTTGGCATGATGGCTTTTCTACAATGTTTATGACATTTAAAATAAAACATATATAATGTAATATAACACTAAAATATATTTAAGACTAAACTTAACTGCTGCTTCATGGTGGGGTAAAGTGAGACACTTTCCCACTTTACCCCACAGCATTTGTCCCACTTTACCCCGAAGCCACAATTTTAGAAAAAACAACATCTTTTATCAATTCAGGCTAATCTTCAGCTAGCATCAATCACATGGTTTTATATGTTGGAAGTTCATCAACTTGTATGATATAAGTTTTTATACCTGAATCATTTTGTTTTGACACAACAGTTGATTAAGTTCAAAGCAAGACAATTTACTTTTACATGCAAAAAACACATTTTTGTGAAAAAACATACTTTCCACAGCACTAGCACCAACTTCTCCTTCATTGCAAGGGGGGAATGGGAGGGGCATTTAAACATTATAGTCACCTGACCACAAATGTGTTCCGTTGCCTAGTTACAGAAGGTGTTTCACATCACCAGATGTCCCACATTACCCCGCTCTCCCCTACAGGGCTGAGTCAGCCTCTCCCTCTGGAGAAAGAGTTTATACAGTACAGAACAGCAATGTTCACACTGACAGAATGATTTGCAAATATCAGCATTTGTGTATTCTTCTGACTTTCAGTAGATTTGGGCTGAGGTATTGTTACACCCTTGACAATGCAACTCTGAGAGAAACCCTGACTATGAAGACAAGAAAATGTCAGATTTAACCAGTACAAACATATCAGTAACAGAAGCATTATTATGAAGGGAATCTCTATACTATAAATCATCACATAGCACTTCTGATAATATTTTACAGCATATTTAACATTTTCAGAATAATTTTTTTGTAAATTGGTAGTCTTTGTAACCTTTATACCTCAATAAACAGAGGTAATTACCACTCTCTGCTTTTCAAATAAGGGGATGTGCAGGCCTCTTTCTGTTACAAAGTACAATAGTTTGTTGTACATGAGACACCAGTTATAGATCTTATCACAGACTGATATACGATGTAACTGCTTGTATCGTATTGCAGTGCAAGCATGCAAAAAGATGGTATCTACCTACTAATTCCACAAACTTCTGTCTGTCTGTATTTGGAAGACATATCACAACTGTTTACTGTTCACGAAACCTAATCAACTTTACACTTTCCATGTGCATTGTTAGAGGTCATGGGGAGTGCAATTTGGTAATGCAATACATACAAAATTTATACAAATATAAAAAAAAGGAAACAGCACTCTGAAGCAGTCAGTAGGTGTGTCTGAGTGGTGGAGGTAGCAGCATGCTTTAGCAGTCAGTCCGTGAATATGGACAGAGCTGAACATTGTCTTCATTGTCTTCAATGTATTCGGATAAACTATCAGCAGCCTGCAAATGGGCAAAATCCCCTCCGGATCTTTTGATAATTTTATTATTTTGTTTTACTATATCGTGCAGAGAATCAAACCCACCAAAGATGCTGATCTCTGTCTTGGCATGGCTTTCACAGAATCCTTTCGCAATCACTCTTCAAATTGAAAGCACCATGTTCGTTTTGGTTGCTGCAATGCATTATAGAGAGCAGAATGGCAGCGCTTATTAATCTAGATTCTAGATGGCAGGAGACAAAGGAGTGAATGAGAATTACCTCATTATTGAATGAAAGGAGTGATATGATCTTGGCAATATTACTTATGACTAATAACTGATTTGGAGTTCTGCTTAAAGGGACAGTTCACCGAAAAATGTAAATTCATTCATTATCTTCTCATCACTATGACGGTGGAGGGTGGGTGAATTCAAGTCCACAAAACACTTCTAGAGTTTCAGGTGTAAACAGCATTGCAGCAAAATCCAATACAATTGCAACTTATTGCGACCTCTTCTTCAGACCTAATAAAACAAGAGAAAAAACATATACGCCTCCATACTGCTCGTGTGGAGTCATCCAAGCGTCCGTAAGCCCGACATTCATATTCGACTCGAAGCAGCGTCAATTACTTATGTTTTAGCCTAAATGTCCACTGATGGCCTCCTCTGAAGCGCGTTCACACTTATTAATTAACTAATTTATGCCAATAGATTCCTTTCACATAAAGCTGACACACTAGACCAGGGGTGGGAAAACTTTTTGACTTGTGGGCCACAATGGGTTCTAAAATTTGACAGAGGGGCCGGGCCAGGACCAGATGGACGGAGTGTTTTTGTGAACTAATATAAATGACATGGAAAAATCATTACATGAAAGGATTTGGCCTTTAACAAGTAGCAAAGCATTTATTTGCAAGGCAATTTAACAAAACCCGCCTTCGGAGAAAGGCTTGCTAGCCTTTGCTATTTCGAATGCCACCAAAAAACTTGCCTTGGTAGTTGACTCTTGAATCGCAGATTCCCAACCTTTGAGCCGTAGCCGCCCGTACCTGCGTTGACTGCTTGGTTTGAAGTGAAGGCTGATGTTCTACTCCTTGAAAACTGTGACAGTTTCTCGGCATATCAGGCATACAGCCTTAGAATATCATTTAAAACAGAATCTTCCTCACCTACAAAGCCCTTAAGTCCTTACTCAGAACCAAATTGATGGCTGGCATCAGTGCCAGGCCTGAACGGTGTCTTGTACAGGGTATACAAAAATGCTCCTGATGTTCTATGCTTCTTGTCGAAATTAATGAGAGTGGCATGGGTTAAGCAAACAATACCCAAAGCTTGGCACAGAGCTTGGGGAGTATTGATACCAAAAGAGGAGGAATTCTCAAACATCAGTCACTTTCGACCCATCAGTCTCCTCAATATAGAAGGCAACATCGTTTTTAGCATTATAGCCCAAAGGCTGACAAACTCTCTGTAGAAAAACAAGTTTGTGGATACAACGGTCCAAAAAGCTGGAACCCCAGGTCTCTCTGGATGTTTAGAATACACTAACATGATCTGGCACCAAATCCAATGAGCCAAGAGTGAGAAGAGATATCTACATGTCATCTTCCTTGATCCAGCATTATGGCTGGCTGCACTATCTCACCACTAGCGTTCACCATGGTGATGGAGGTCATTATTAAAGCTTTAAAATGGGTAGTAGGTGGCTAGCAACAACAATTGGGGTTCTGATTACCACAAATTAGGGCCTACAGGGACAACATGACAACCCTGACCACATCACATTAAATGTCAGTTGGCGGAATCTTTTTGTCCAAAGCGACCTACAATTAGTGCATTTGAGATCTATGAGGGGCGATCAAAGGGTTCAGTATCTTGCCCAAGGAATCTTTAGCATGCAGATGGGGAAGACTGATTGCTAGGGAAAATTGAAGACAATATCACATGGGCCAGAATGAGAATCAATCCATCAAAATCAAGAAGCATCTCAATAAGCAAAGGTAAGATTAATGGAGAACCCATTCCAACAGTGTCAGAGAATAACCAATAAAAAGCCTTGGACAATGATATAATGCAGGTCCAGCAACTGAAGGAGGATGTCCACACATGTCTTAAGAACATCGACCAGTCTAGGATTCCTGGCAAGCTAAAGTTCTGGTGCCTACAGTTTGGACTTTTATCCCGACCGATGAGGCCACTTACAGTAGTTTACTTTCCTATCAAAAAAGTTGAAAAAATGGAGAGAATGATGAACTCCTATGAGAGAAAGTGGTTAGGAGTCCAAATATGTCTGAGCAACATCAGCCTGAATGGAAATGGCATTCACAGTGCTCCGTGCTCGGCCCAATTTTATTCTCATTACATATGCTTCCACTAGTAAACATTATCAGGATATACTCCACTGCTATGCGGACGACACCCAGTTATAATTGTCAATAAAACCTGAACAAAGTAAATTAACTAAACTTCAAGCATGTCTCAAGGACATAAAATTCTGGAAGACCCACAATTTTCTCTCATTAAACTCAGATAAAACAGAGGTTATAATACTTGGCCCTTAACACCTTGGAGATACATTATCAAATGATATAGCTACCTAGACGACATTGCCCTTGCTTCCAATGAAACAGTCAGGAACTTGGGAGTGATCTTCGATCCAGATTTTATTATATTTGGACAAGTTCGGCAGGCCGGATTAAAAAGCCCAATGGGCCGTATATGGCCCGCGGGCCGTACTTTGCCCATGTTTGGTCTAGAAGGTCGGGGGGACACATGAACCACGGAGCTTCTCTTTCCAGCTTCTCCTTCCTCTTCTTAAATTATTATCACATCAAACTAATTCATATCTCGTCAATACATGTTACTGACTTGACCCCTTCCCCAGAGTCCCTTTGCCTTATCGCCTGCAGATTCAGGGTGACAGCTGTGGACACATCACGGATTACGATCTGTGGATCCAGCTTGGCGTTTTCTGTATGGTGCTGGCTGATCGTTATAATAATGGCGGATTCTTTATCATGTTGGCATCTGATAATGGTGGTGGACCACGACCGAGGTGGCAGCTGATGATAGATCCTAATTGGCGGCAGTGGACAATGACTGTGGACTATTGTGGCATCCGATCTTAATGTTGGATCATGATCTTTCTGGCTGCTGACCATATACTATGATTGCAGCAGGACTGCTTGATATATAGTACACTATTGCACTTCGTTCGTCCTAGGGAGGGGAATCCCTCACAAGTGGCTCTCTCTGAGGTGGAGTTTTTAGTGGTTTTTCCTTACTCTTGTTAAGGGTTAAGTACAGAGGATGTCACACCATGTTAAAGCCCTATACAGACCTTAAGACCATCATTGACAACATGATGGAAATGGGCACCAAAAGATGCAACTCAACAAGCAAAAGCAGCACTCAAGCACACTGACATTGTGGGCCATGTTTAACAGGGAAGAGGAGGTTTGGGCCTTGGATAGAGTAGAACCCTGGGGAAAAAAGCAAGTCCTTCAGAGCGGTGAAAATTGGTATTCCTGAAAATCCTGCGTCAGGAAGCGGCAGCAAGATGTGCGAAGGCTGTCACTCAAGCCAGACAGGGGCAATGGATGAAATAGGGAGCATAGAGAAAAGAAAGAACAGCAGGAAATACCTCTGGGGAATGGAGGCAAGCTTCCTGCTTAGGGGAACATAGGAAGTCCTCCCCTCACCCAAAAACCTACAGCAGTGGCTGAACGAAGATCCGTGCTAACCACTATGCTTGAATTCAGCTACCCTGAGGCATATCCTCACTGCTTGTAAAAGAAGTCTCTCCCAAGGTAGGTATTCGTTGAGACACATCCAGGTACTCAAATGCCTTGCAGCATCAGTAAGAATCCAGAGAACTGTTACCAATGCCTTGCCATCAAAACCACCAAACATAGTCCAAAGTACGGATGAGCCGAATACTCGGATGAAACGAGTGTCCTGTACGGATAATGTGCTTTTACGAGCACGAGTACCATCCGAGTAAAATGTTTCGTATTCATTATAAATGAAAGCCATAATGCTGATGAAGCATCTGCTGGCCCGGTTGGGGATCCACTCCTGCTCCCGCCTGCCGCAACGCGCTGAAGGAGGCGGTGAACGCGGCCCAGATTCCACTTCCTTGCAGAGCTCTGGAGAAGCCAGCGGTTGTCATGTCGCTGATTCCGCACTCTCCCGCAGCACTGAGTCTGGTGGAGGGCACAGCTCCGCTGTGACGTTGACGAATGCTCTGTTCCTGTCTCCATGCTCCCTGCAGCCACTGTTCCTGGTCCCTCGTCGGCAGAGAGGCCAATGCCTGCAGCCCCTGTAGCCCCTGTACATGGGAGAGCACCTTCACCTGTAGAAGAGGATCAATCAGCATAGGTTAGAGCGGTTAGCTGATTGATCCTCAGGTTAAAAGGCAGTGGCTGAGCTGTCTCAGGAGAGACTCTCAGACCCTCAGGACCGAGCACATGGAGGCACAGAGGACTGAGAGACAGAAAAACACAAAGGAGGAGAGACTCTAGAAAGGACTGAGCTGTAAAGCTAGACCCTTTAAGTTCATTTAAGTTATGTTTGATCATGTATGTTGGGTGTGAATAAAACATTGCGAAAAGCAACAGTTGTGCCTCTGGCTGTGTGTGGGAGCGCAACTTCACAAAGAGGAAAGGTCGGCAGGGGGGGAAATGGGTTGTTTAGGGCATGTGAAGAGGTTGATGGTGAATAAGGCCTGAAAGGCGGAGCTAATGGGTGCACTATTCTGAGGTGCCAAATGCGCGGATTTGTTGGAAGTAAACAGACTCGTGCAGCGGAATGTAATGTAACACAATTCGTCTGCCAATTGTGTTGACATCGTTTATCTAGAGGGAGAGACAGAGCAGATATTATCAACAAAGCCAAGACAGTGAGCTGAGGAGGCGTGGGGGCAGCAGCTGTGGAGACTGAAGATTTCTGGCCAACTCTATGGTCCAGTGTGGGCAAAAGGAGAACAAGCCGTGTGATTAGTTTGCACGTTAACTATAACTTAGTTTATTGAGGGTTGGAGTGAGAGCAGAAGCAACAAAGCTTACCAAGGATGACAGGGACCATGGCTCTGAAGAATTACTGAATGACCGCATTGAACAATTCCTAATTATGGATTCACCCACTGTAAGTGTTTGTGAGTAGAAGAGGGGTGAGGAAAAACTCCCTGGAAGTTCTCAGGATAGTAGAAAAGCCTTATCTGCTTCAACACAGTGTTTGGAATCCACTGACGGAGGATACTGTGAACAAGAGGGTGAGCAATGTGATGAAGGAGCGACCGCAGTCTTTGACAAAAGATTCTCTTCCAGTTTCAGAGCCACAGAAGTATCTGCTGGATGTACAAGAGAGTCATTAGAAAGGGTGGAGTACGGTTGGTGAGGTTAAGGTGAGTTGGTGAAGCCGCCCCGCCCATGCCTTTCTTATGACCAAGACCACAGCCCAAGACAACTAGTGGTTTCAAGTTGAGCCGGATGAAAGCGAAGAACAAATGATGGTGTCCCAGAGATCTGTGTCAGGGATGGCTGCTTTGAGTATTTTTGTTGTTCTCATCAATATTGCTGCTCAAGAGATTCTATTCTGCAGTTCATCAGAAAGCAGATATCTTCTTTAAGGTCAGCAATCTTTGTATTTTAAGAGAAGCACCGTCTTCACAAGGCATAGATGAGATATGAGGCTAAGGAAAGCAGAAGTGAAGCTCGCAGGAGCAGGCATCCAGTGTAACTGTAACTCATGATCCTTAGATCTGAGGGGTGAGATTTGCAGAGTGCTAAAAATGTTTGGTTATGAGCTGGGACATTATCTCGTGGAATATTGAAACAAAATGTAAACTGGGTGAGGGTCAAGACAGAGCTTCTCAAATGGCACACACATTGCCAATGCTCATGCATTATGACAATATCTCAATCTATCACGTCGTGTTAATAGCAGGTTTCACATTGGCAAGCGAGAGTTACGCAAAATTTGTGTCTTTTAGTGTCCTTGCATTGCCTACTCAATGTGTCATCGCATTTGGTGTGAATACACCATTCGACTTTATAGAATCTTTGGTTTTTGCTTTAACAGTCTGTTCTTATCCAAGTTCTACTGAATAGACTGAAGCTAAGCTTTTTATGTACTGTAATGGGAATCTGTTCATTTATTTTTACTGTGTTTTAAAGTGTTTACGGGTACAATTTGGTGCCAAAGAAGTTTGTTGACATAACCTATAAGCTGTGAGAAATGACTAAGATTTACTCATGTACCTCTGTTTTTGTGACCTCTCTGCTTATACATGACCTATTGTCTGGCTGTATATATGATATTAGTCAGTGTAAGTCTCTTTATAGTCTGTCCTCAGAGGAAATGGCAAGCAAAAGGAAATCCTACTCAAAGGGAGACCTGAACATGACAAAGGCAGCTGTATAGGGAATATGGGAGGATGTAAACCATGAAGTTATTGGCCCTGTGAGACTACAGTGAATGAATGTGATAGGGATTTTGCACTCACTTCTCATATTATTTTCCATACTTGATTTGATGGCACATTTCCTCGTCTCGATTAGTTTTTTTTTCTTTTGTGAGTAGATATTTTTTATATTCTCCAGGGACTGTGTTTTACCTTAACTCTCAACCTTTTTATTTAAGAGTTCTATGTTTTGTGCGGTGGTGGAAAATTGTATATTTAAAGAAGTAAAGTACAATCTCAGGTACTTGTTCTTGACTTGAATATATTATGTCTTTAAACAATCTACTTCTATGACTACTTCTTGCTGCATTAATTTGGCAGCTACCACTGTATGTGGTAAGGGAATGTTTTTTTTTCTGTATGTCAGCCCTGTGATACACTGGTGACCTTTCCAGGGATTGACTCCAGCCCCCAGAAATAATAAGCAGGACAGAAAATGGATAAATGGATGGGTAGTTAGATATGAGAGTATATTTTAAATTGTGTACATATATAAAATTAACCTCATTGGGTAGTTAATTCTACAAAACTGGGCTAATTTACTAGTAAACTGTAGATGAGTGTTTTTGAATAGACTTTAACATGGGCGAAGGCATCAGATGACTTTCATTGTGGTAACATTACACTTTGGTACACTGACACCTTGTGGCACAATGCTGCACAGCTTTTCCATTGGAACACATATATCACAGTTCACTCTGTGGTCCTGAACTCTGAGTAGCTCCTCACATTTCAAGACACCAACTACATACATTCTTTTCAAAGATCTAAACTAATAGTAGTTAATTCCTACATTTGCTCAGGAAAGAACCTCAGCTATTGCATGGAATGGGTTCCACTGATTTTGCCAATATGTATAACTTTTCTCCCGTTTTACTCAGGTCGAGGCCGCATTTTGATACTTGACTCTTAAGATCCCATTTACGTAGATATAAGAGCTCATTGATTGCCACGTTTCTAAAATATAGATTTTAGTTTATCTAGCCTGCTCCAACTAGGATCAATTCTGCCTAGCGGTAAGCTATCCAAAACCAACTACCCTTGTGAGTACCCTTGCGTGTTCTCAGTCCAACAGATACAAACAGATCATCTATTTCAGTGCAGCTACAGGACACAGTTCACTGGGACATCTTCACCTGTTGACACAATATGGAGAGCAGGAGGACACAAACAGAAGACAGCTTCTGGTGAAAATACCCAAAAATACTTTATTGTAGGCAAGTAAGAGGCAAAGGAAATTAACGCAAAGAACTGAAGACGAACTGACAAAGTGGTGGACCACTGCATAGAGAGCCTCACAGAGAGCCTTTGCTCTTATTCCTTATTCAATTTTTTTTAGTCTTGGCTTAACTTGACAGATAAATCGTCTGTTGTTGAAAAATAAACCTAATTCCATACACATTTATTAACATAGGCAAATGCACTAATGTATAGTACCTTCATCCTAAAATGTTTCCATTTATTTTTCCTCTTCACTTTATTTTCTCTATCTACACATTCCTTACTTCTGTCTGTATGTATGTGGATCACATTTCTTGAAAACCATTCATCTTATTGGCCTTACACATATTCCCGGATTTTGAAACACAATACGTTCAATATTGATAGAATTTTAATAAAAAGACAAATAGTGTTTGCCGTCTGGCAGTAGTATGGGGCAGAGCAGCCTGCCTTAACAGTCAGGCTGCGGACCACAATGAACTTTTCTTGTACATCCTTGGATAACCTTCAGGAACAGTTTTTCTGTTCACTTCCCATGATGGGTAACGAGTACAATAAAACAAATCATATTGATTATGTTTATTATTATTATTGATTAGTAGATTAAGATTGTATTGTGCAACTTCTTTCCCTAGATCATATTTTGTTCCAGTGTCTGCATGTTTGCATATCACACCAGTTTCTGTCATAAAACCCTGATCATACATCCAATTGTTAAACCCTTCAGCAGGTGAATGTTAAGACAGCCTTGTAATGACAGACTCAGCACATATGTCATTCTAACAGTGGAGCGCAAACATTCAAGCAAAGTAACAAAGAATAAGGAATGTATTCATTTCTGAGTGGAGAGGAACACAAGATTAATTTGAGTATTTATGGATATGTCACATGTCTCTGCAGTTTATTCTATTTGATCTCATAAAAATTCACTTATGATTAGCATTTAAAGGAAGCAGTATTCAGTAAAACAATCCTTGTGCCCCCAAAATTTCCTGGTGTGATTTAGGCTGTTTATATTTTGACAACTTAGCGGTTCTGGCAGATGTCTGGATATCCAGCAATTAAAAACTTTCTTTGTTGATACTAGACTGTCCCCACAATGGTAAATGGTTTTAGATTTATATAGCGCTTTTCTAGTCTTGATGACCACTCAAAGCGCTTTACAGTACAGACTTACATTCACCCATTCACACATACAGTGCATCTATTCGCAGCACTTTGTTATTCTATGGGGGGGCCATTCAGGGTTCAGCATCTTGCCCAAGGACACTTCGGCATGCAGATGGGTCAGACTGGGGATCGAACCACCGACCTTCAGGTTGGAGGATGACCACTCTACCCCTCAGCCACAGCAGCCATATACAATGTTTATCAATGTGCCTGAGTGAAACATGCACACACACAAACACACCTAATTACATTTGTTCAATTCAGTACATTTGGTCTAGGAATAATTAAGAGACATAATCAGAAAGAAATTGATGCTAAATAAAAAAAATGGTGTGTGTGTGTGTGTCACAGAGAGTTCACAACAATGCACAAATAGTCATTTATTTTGTCTGTGCCACTCCCACTTATATTGTAGGTTCATCTTCCACCACTGGGTGGTGCTCTGGTGTAAGACATACCAGTGAACTAGATATGTACATACTGCATACTTTGTGTGTGCATATTTGTGTGAATGCCCCACAGAAGCTGTCAAAACATCATTCTCAGGTGTCCCTGCATGTCTCCACTGACCAGAGAGCAGACAGGTTTCCTGGTCCCGCTTTACTTGCATTCACCTGCAGCTGGTCTCTGTAGAGATGATGAGGAGGAGGCAATTACAGGAGCAAGCAACAGGAAACAGATGTGCAATTACGAGAACAGAGGTTTGCTCTTAGTCCGCTCATTGCCCCAGTGCTGTCGCTGCAATCCATAATGCAATCCAGAGCAGCCGAATCCACAAACAGCTAATTAAGCCTTCTTCACACCTAGAGAGCTACAAGCACTGATCGTCACAAACATGTGTCAGAGTCAAATCCTCTCCTCATCATGACATGCTTTAGCAAAGCCAAGTTCACTTTTCATTACAGGGATCACTTTTAAGGAAAGTTTATATCAAATTATGCTTTGCCAAGCTGTGGTTGGTAGAACTGTAATCAGTCGGCAAGCTGAGTTTGCCAGATTTAAAATGGCCCTTTCTTTTCAAGATCAAAGTTTTGTCCCCAGGACATTTACTTTTTTAGACGTTTTTTTTCTAATTACTCTGAACATTGTTCTTACTGTCTAGCACAGTAAGAACAAGATGAGAGTTTATACAAATGTAGAGGTGCCAAAGTACCTGTCAGCTACTGCCATGTGCTTAAAACAGCAGTGAGTGGTGCAGCGAGTGCTTCGTGGCTTGGATTTGCCTCTTAGTTACATATAGGCTGTACCATGTTGTGAAGTTTGTAGGAGACCAATGTATATGTTATGTGTGGACTACTCATCACCGAAAAGGATAGAGCTACTTTTCAGATTCAGATTTCAAAATGTTTTTTTGTTGATTAACAAATTTTTACTTTAGTTCAGTATTTATTTCTATTTAAAAACGACACCAGAATTGAACATCAGTCAAAGACATGACAGCAAAGTACAGGTATTGTTGTAAAAAAGAAGTAAATTAGTATGAAATCACGTTAGAAGATTCAGCACCTGATGTATTAAAAAGTTAATTTACACCTTGTCAACTGATGTCAGAGAGGGGTTGGTTATGAGAATAGAAAATAAAATAAAACTTTCTACAGTAGATATGAGATTTCAGATTTCAGAGATGAGTTCCTGCTGTATTTGCCAGGATGTGGTTATTAAGTGCTGTCCTTAGGTGTATTCAAAACAGTTATTTGGTGCAGATGAGTGCAGTGATCTGGTCACATTTGGACAGGAGACCAAAGATATTCCACATCTAATTTCTGAAGACAGCAAGCATATTCAATCACATCTACGTTGTGTTGGTATTAATCTTTGACAACCTTGTTAATGCCTCATGTATTCATGAGTCTTGAAATGCATACTGGTTGACAGTGACACCATGAGACACTTTTCAGACATTATAATACACATATTAGTTTATGTATATTACATATAAATAAAGTATTATATTGCCTTCCCAGGTATTTTCAACCCATTGCCAGACTGTTCAGTATGCGTCATATGAATGAGTGACCAGGCTGTATAACATTTCATCCAATTTCTTCTAATAACAAACTAATTTGAACCTGATATATATTGTCTTCCAGAAGGAAAAAACAAACATCAAACAAATGTAATATACACTCCCCTTGTTGGAATCTCAGTGCCCCCCTTATCTTTCTAAGACCTCTTATTCAGTTCCTATGAAAGTGATCCCACAAACAGATATACACATTGCACTTATCAAGCTTAAGCACAAAGTCATTTTGAAGTGAAAAGAGTAGAAATTAAAGTCCGAACCCCCCTTGTAGGACATAGAATTTTACAAAAGTGGTTAGATACAACATCCTCCCAATGTACCGTAAGAAAGAGGGGTGACTGTAAGCACTGTGTGGAGCATTCTTTGTCCTTTACCATGTCAGAACATTGTTTTCAGGGTCCATACTACCAGTGTCTTAATGTTTGCTCTTTGATTTACAGCCGGTAGTTTGCTTTGTCACCCCGGGTCTAAAGTCTGAGGACCTAACATGTCTCAGAGGATCATGTGGATTTGACTCAAAATGACTCAAACAAAAGGTGGCGCAGACTAAGACTGTCTTTAATTTTAAGATCTGTGGTGTAAATGTTATGTTGTTTTTATGTTTGTGACTGTTTTTCAGGCTAGAAATGCATCTGGTAATGAGCATTTTAGGACTTCACAATAATTGTGTGACCGCTATTCCTGTAGGCTATTTATACTCTGACACACCTGCACTTTCCCCTCTCCTTTTGACTTATGCATGCCCCCGCTGCCTGCAAACACAGAGGCCATGTGGAATGAGGTGTGCCTCTGCTGATGAGGGAGAGATTGAAGGACCCACATGCGTTTCCTGTGTCTCTCCGGGCTTCTGAGGAGATCTGCTGCTTACTCAGGAGTGAAAGCCTCAAATTAAAGTGTTTGTGCTGACAAAGGACAAATGGGATTTTTACTTTGCGCAAACGGTGCAGGATTGTGTTGGCTTGCTCAAAGTGTCAGAAAAAAAATGTCTCATGCTCGACACCTCTAATGAAACATGCACATGAAATTAAGACCTGCACATTACTGCCGATGTTTAGGTTTTATTCATATGACGCGGAATGAAGAAGAAGCGGAGGGTGGGGGAAGAGAGAGATAACGCAAGATACAAGAGGAGAGCGAACACAGAGAGATGCTGCTTCTCTCTCATGTGTATAGATATGTCTTTTGTACCCTTGAAGTAAGAGTAAATTGAATATTCATGAGTGAGTATGAATAAGTGCTCTGTCAGCAGTAAGTGTCACTGATAGATGAGGGCTGGGCCTACATGGAGCTCCGGTGGCCAGCCATGGTCCTCCAAAGAGAGCCACAGGGGCGGGGGTGTCAGGTATAGAGAGGGTTCGCCCAGGAAACACTGAAGTTAGAGTGGTTAACTTCAATCCATACATATATTGAACTCGACCTTAAGGAGGCCATGCCACATGCTGGTAAAGACAATGTTGACTTGACAGTTTCAAGCTTTACTGACTGGGCAGCAGGACTGGTGATCACAGGGGCCGGGGGGAAGCCCCCCCTTCCAAAAAGAAAAAAAAAAGCTGATGTAGGAGAGATTCTTTTCTTTTTACACACGACTAGACTAGAAGTCTGAGGGTCTCTCCTCTGATTCCTGTTTTCCAGTCAGTGAGTCCATGGTCCAGAAACCCCCTCTCATTTCCTCTGACAAGTTCTCACAGTTGCTTCTCAATCCCCAGTGTCTATTTTCTCCTATACGAGAGGAGAAGGCCGACTCGCACACAGAAATGGATAATTTCAACGCTGATATTTTGATATGATAATTTTATTCATGATGCCACTGCTCGGCCGCTGTGCAGCTCGTCTGTACAAGTGTAAATGAGGAATGTTCCAAATGTAAAATGTTCTGTGGAGGGAGATCAATGAGGCTCTGCAGCCAAAACAAGGCAATATACAAAGTGAGTTGTGTTCCAGTATGCAGACTGGCCTGGCCCACACCGACTCCAGTCAGCATTGCTGGCTCCACCAACATACACCAGATGGCCTCATCCTTAGGCAGAGAGAGCGAGAGAGACCCACAAATAGAGAATGAGAGAGAGAGAAAGCGCTGGTGTGTGACACGTCCCAGAGGTGCTCTGCTCAGTCAAAGTTATGTCCAACACTGGGCCTGGATGCTACTGGAGCTTATCTTATGTTCAGCCTAACTAACTGGAAAAGCCTCATCCCATAAAATTGACACATTCTGTGACCTTTTTTCATTTTCTCCATCTTCTTTCACCTCATTACATATGAGGACTTCTTGTCAGAAATCAATCATATAAAACTGTCCCTTAAAATGATTTTTGTAAATTTTACCAGAGATATAGAATAGGTTGAAAACATTATTTAACAGTTAATCCAATTAGTTATATTGCACTTCCATACTGTCAGCAACTGTGGGGCAGTTACAAAATCTGTAATTGAAATACCCTGAATTTTACTTCCTTGTATGGCTAAAACATTTTACATATTTAAGCATTATACTGTCTCTCCCTATACCCTCCTTACCTGGTAAAAACACACATAGAACTCTAACACCACAACCCTGCTTTGAAACACAGGCTTTCCATTGAGGATTAAATAATCCTGATGATATCATTAATGGTTATTTAGAAAGCACCACCAGAAACACAGAAGACAAAGTGCTCCATATTATTTTAACCCGACTTTGACATGGTCAATGGTGGAAAGTGACCCTTCAACATCAAGAAATAACAACCTGACTTTAAAACATTCATATTACCACGAATATAAAACAACATGCATTTTACTTTGTGCCATTAGACTGGAGGAGTGTTTTCAATACACTCAAAGACATGCGAGAGGGGTGGGGGGTGGGAAGTAACATGGGAGATGTGGTCTGAAATCAAAAAAGCACTGGCACTACTGATATCTCTGGAGACTTCTGATAATCAAAATTATGGTCCTATTTAAATCCTTAATCATACAATATATTCCAATTCGCTTAAAGACGAGATAAATATTAAATACATTTGAAATTAATCCGGCTCTTATGCAATAAAGGTGAGACCAGGTTCAGTCTTCCAGTGAACTGAACTGGAAGTGCATTCAATCCTGATCAGCGTTAGAACTGATATTTTTAACTAAATGCGCTCATAAAAAAAAAGCTAATACTGGGCATGTAGCACATTTGGTCCCAGTGGGGAATTTACACTATTCATGTGTTTGGACAGTAAAGAAATCTAAAAGTACCAACACCTCGCTATTGTTAAGTCTTTAACACAAAGGTCAATGAATCAATCAAATTTTATTTGTATTGCCCACATTCTCAGATCAAAATGTCATCCTCTGTCCTTAACCCTTACAGGTGTCACAAGTGAAGTAATCATAGCATAAAGCTGTTATGCATGGACCACTTTGAAGAAATGTTATCTTGCAGTTTTTAAAAGTGCCTGAAGAATATGAGAGTTCTTTGAGATGTGAAAGAAATAATTTTCTTTTCACCAAATGGCCGTCCAATCCAATAATACAGATGGCCCAGTGGCCCCTCCTCGCATCCCACTGCTCTTTGTTTTCATTCCCCTCTTTTGGTGATAATGTATTGTCTACACAGTGTGTAATGGTCCTCTAGAGCAGCCGTATACCACTAACAGGCACTTCTGTCAAACACATCACCATCGCTGTGCTCATTGATTTGTGTTGTCTTTAAAATGGGCTGTTTCCCCCGCACTGAGCGCAGCCGTAATTGCATCTTGCTTAAATGATTCAAATAAGGCGGTCTGTTGCTCTTACCTCTGCTTCCCCTCCTTTCACTGTCACTGTCACCGTCACTTATCTCATTATGGATTCAGCAGACTTGATAAAACAGCGGGGTGCCCCATTCCACAGTGCTTAGCCAGCTCGGCCGAGACAAAGAAGTGGTCAAGCGGGGCAACAAATCTCACCAAATGGAGCGTTTGCTCTTTGCGCAGCCTAGTTATGGCAAACTGATAGCAGCATCCAGAATACTGAATAGGTGTAATAAATGCTGAAGAAGGGGGATTCTTCTCCTAATTGGGCAAAAGTGGGGGCAGCTGTGGGGGGAACACCATTTTTGTATCTGAAAATGAGTTCTGTGAAATAGTCTAATAGCCTGTACACAGTTAAAAGGGGCAGTGTGACCCGCACCCCCTCCTTCTCCTCAAAACCATCCTATCCTGTCTTTGGGCTGACAGATAAACATGTTCTCTGCTGGCTAATTGCACTACCTGTTTCTACCCAGTCTCAAGTGACAGGCTAGCTGTGTCTACGTGAAGCCTCAGATCTCCAGAACCACGCAATGCTGCAGTAAAACACTCAAATATACAACAGCTAAAGTGAGGCTGAAGAACTTCTGAGGGGGAAAGTGGAGGATTATGTACCTTGAAATGCTCCATGCAACTTTCCAAATGAGCAGCAGCTAAAAGAGACAGCTGTCAAACAGGCGTTGACGGATTAACTTACATGACAGGTGCACCAGGAAATATGACAGCATTTGTCTAATGTTATCAACGTCAACATGAGGGAAAGAGCAAGACAGACAATTTAAACAGTAACTGCAGAAATTCTTATCTTAGCATAGCAGCCCTTATCCCTTTCACAATGAAATAAAGATGTTCAAGATCAATATGCAGCCTTGTGCATCAATATGTGATGCAGGTCCCGAAAGTATTCCATGGAAGTACCTTTGTCTGAATGGACTGCAAGTGGTCATAAAAGATGCAGGCCCTCAGCTGGACACTGACTCCCTCCAGTCAGATGAATAATAGTACAAAGGGCTGCTAAATCATTGAGACAGCTGCTCTGCTCTGTCCAGAGCGCGCTGGTCGAGCACAACACTGCTAACAGATCAATGCAGAGGACATAAGAGGCACCAAGGCCTGCAATCCTCCAGACAAAGCTTCGGCTTGCTTTCTAACGGAACAGTCAGACGCAGGAGGACTTTCTATTTTGTCGACTGTGGCAAAAGAAAGTCTGATTGTGTTTCAAACATAGAATGAAACTGTGAAATTCTTAAGGTGTTTTCAGACATGACCAGCAGATAAAGTCCGGAGTATAGGTTTCGGACTTTACCCGCAGTTTGCTTTCCACACATGCACAACAAAGCGGGAGGTTCTCTGCACAGATGCATTCACAACAGCAAATCCTCCACATTATTCAGGCAAGAGGTCGAGCAGGCAGAGACAGGAAGTGATGCATAGATCACGTTATTTCCTTGACAGCACACAGACACTGGGGTTGGCTCCTTTCGTCAAAAACTCTCTTGACCTCTTCGTCATGTGTGACTTCACTTTTTCACCGGGAGATATTTGTATTCTCTTAGTCTTTTTCATTGTGTGTAAGAAGTGTCATCCACCACCCCCCATACACGTACTTGCTGGCTGTGAATCAAGCAAGGGATCCCCTTCTGTGTTAACACCATGAATTGTCTTCACACTCTGCATACTTTACACTAGGTGACCAGGCCAAGAATGTCCACAGATACTTCAGAAGCTCTCACTCATACATTTGTGTTCAAACAGGCACCGCCTCCGGAGAAGGTGCGGAGAATTGTGAAGTTCAGTGCATATCTGAAAGCAGCTCTAGTGATTAAAAGGTGCAGGGTTACATCTGTCATTTTAGACATGAGAGGGTATAGTAAATAAACTGTGCTCATTTTTTCAGACCCATGATGATGATCTTGAACTGGTGAATGGTATCTGCTTGTCTCTCACTGCTGAGGAAGGGATCTCAATATTGGGCAAGGTCACTGAAAAAACGATTTCCAAAGGGCGTTAGCTTAGAATGCTGGCTGTAGCTGGGAGAGAGGGAGAGACAGCATGTTGTTTAAGTAAAACCCTCAAGAACATTATGATTTATTTAAGTGAGGAGAAAACATGAATAATGTATTGGCTATACGGAGCATGAATCTCTTTTGTACTAATTGTCAGGAAGGCTTGCATCCAGTGTGTGAGGGGTGGAGGGGCTGCAGGACCCAGAGATCACAGGGGCGCTGCGGCTCAAAGAAGCTGGTCCTACAGCCACAGCAATTGACTTGCAAATGAGCTCAAGACGGCTAATTAATGGGGGGGCTAATGAAAGTAGTGGTAGGGCTCGAGTGAAGAAATAATCTGGGACCCCCATTTCACTTTCCCCCTCTTTTCCTGACTTTCTCTCTCTCTCTCCAGTTCCCTGGGTTGATCATCCTTTCTCTTCCCACAAGATGGCTTGTGCCATTGAAGCTGATTGCAGAACTCATCAATATGTGAACAAAGTTGTTGGTGGTGGTGGTGATGGGGGTGTTAGTAGAATTTGCATTCATTTGAAGAGAACCCCCCCTCCTCCAGCTTTGTTATTTATTCTGTAGCTTTTGGCACATTTTCTGGTTCTGCACTCCCAGGAGGAGAGATGGCGTGAGATGGAGCAGGGTAAGATGTGTGATGGGCTGTAATCGGGACTTTTGCACTTCTTCTTTCTTGTTTACATTGGTGAGTGTAAGGCAGCAGCAAACACAGAATTCGCTGTGTCCTCCTTGTTGTGGTGGTTGAAGGGTAGAGAAACGTTCTTGTATCACATGCTCTGCCCTGCAGTTGTCTGTCTTCTCTTTGAAGCCGCGTAAGTCCTCTAACTCCAGTGGAACTCACAGTGTCTGTCAGGCCCAGTTCAGACCTGCATCCATTCATTAGTTCACTCATGACATTGGAATGTCCAGCGACCCCTTGTGAATCAAATCTTACTTCCCTGCTATATGCACATAAGTATGTACATCATTTCTCATTACAAAGATCAGATGATGTTGTTCTTAGCCAGGCTGACTATACAGGTGTGCCATTTGGGTCCGGACTTTCTTTGGAGTATGCCTTTCACATATTACACATAGGGGAGAGCGGGTTAATGTGGGACATTTTTTACATTTGCTCCCCTCTAGGCGAGCTAAAATGATATATCAGTAAAATTTACACATTTCCCATTAATTCAGGATGTTTTCTAGCAATGTCTTCAGGACAAAGGGCAGTGGAAATATGATTGTTTTTAAAAAAGTTGTCTTGTGTCTCACTTTACCCCGTAGCTGGGGTAAAGTGAGACACTTACTTTTTCCACTTTAAAACTACCATAACAACACATGTTGTAATAGTTAAAATCCTGACAGCTAGATTGACAAACACACATTCCAAAACTAATATTGGACTAGTAACCGAATCATGGGGATCTGTCAATTATTGTCTTTTGCACACTCTGTCTACATATTCTTATACTCACAGTATATTATATTATCTATTGTATCGCCAAATACTTATATTGATACCCGTACTATATATCATATATTATATCATACTCTTTGTATATTCTTTGTATATATAAGTCTATATACACATATTTTATTTATACATGTGTACATGTTATTATTATTATATTTTACTATTATTATTATTATATATACTGTTGCTGCTATTATTACTATATACTGCTATTATATTGGTATAATTACTATCATATATAAATATATATTATATACTATATATACTGTACTATCTTTTATATACTGTCTAACAATAACATTACCATCATATCATCAGTACCATTACCATCATCTGCCACTGCACCTTATCTACCTATTTTATCTTGTGTTTCTGTTTTTATTCTTTCTACCGCAATATTTTATATTTTATTCTATTGTATTGTATTTTATTGTATTCAAATGTACCGGCTGCTATGACGACTTAATTTCCCCTCGGGGATGAATAAAGTAATCTATCTATCTATCTATCTTTATGATTATTATGATTCATGTGATCTCTTGCACACCCTAGCTTACCTGCACATTGTTTCTCTGTCCAATTGGCAGGGACATGGATATTGTTTTTCTCTGCGTATTCAAATGCCAGTTCACGGCACTTAACTGGAACAAGGCCATGGAACTGGTCAGCTAGTTGTTTCAAGTGTTTGGCAAGCTCCTCCTCCATCTCATCTGTTATTCTCTTTGCCTCAGCTGCTGCATCCCAGGCTACTGATTTTACTTTCCCTTTCTCTTTTTTCTTTATGAATCTGTTGAGGGTTGTCTTATCAATATTTCTATCCCCTCCACCTTTTCTTAAGGACTTCTTTCCTTGCTCCAAGAGACGTCTTCTTCTTCGTCAACTGTTTATTTACATTGCCACTCCGGCTCCTCATAGCCTATAGCCCGACTATACTTCGGCCTTTAGAACCGTCAAATACGCCCATCAGGCGCAGTGAATCCTCTAAAATACCTCCTGCTGTATTCTCACATGGGGATTATCCACTAGCACTGGTGTGGCTACAGAGTTCAGAACTTGTATTAACGAATGTTTCAGGTGATCCGATCACTCAGACCACATGGTCTGGTCTTGAATTTCCTTAAAGATGTGTCAATGAGAATCTGTCCGCGGCCACAATGAAGAACACACTCTAAAAATAAATTAGTTGGACCAACTTAATTTAATTACTTAAATTGGTAACACCCAATTCAATTAAGTTTAATCAAATCAAATAAACAGGTTAGACAAACCCATTTGCTTTAAGTCAGTTGTACCTTATAATGTCAGATAATTCAAATCAGAAATTTGCATATATGCAACTTAGGTTTAAGGCAATTCAACTTAAAATGTCCCCATTTTTCAACTCAATTATTTGCTTTACCTAAAAGTAAAATATTGAACCATAAATACGTGATCTTTTGCTTTAATAGAAAGTAGTTATTAAGGTTACCTTTGTGTGTATATTTAGTTTGTGCAATACAATTAAAATACTTTCTAAACAATATAAATGTTCAGTTGTCTGAAATAAGAGACATTCTCAAATGTGACTTTTAAAAACAACTTTACTTAGGTAAGTAAATGTCACAACAATATTTTGGTTTTAAACCAACACATATGCATAAAAACATGTACAATTTAGGTCCTTTTCTCTCAGACACATTTGCACAAAACCCGTAAGTTATCAGGAACACAAATGTTTCACAAACTATGGGTTTAACAAGTCGTCAGCAATAGATAAAATATAAATCACTATTAAGACTGAAGAGCAAAAGAAAAAACAAACACTAACACTGCTGTGTAACCGTTTAATCAGGGCAAAATTGTTTACATATTGTTGTTCGTTTTGGTCCAGAGGAGCAATACGTGGTAGTGCGTATTACTGTGATCTTAGGAATTTGCCGTAGAGATTTTGGACCATGGGGGACATCTTGTGCTGCTCAAGCTGCGTGATGATTTTCTGGAGCACTTCAAATGTGAAATGCAGAGGTTTGGGGTAAGCTAGGTTGAGAGCATATATGTATCCTAGAAGGAGGGCACAAGCTGTGGCAACTGAGGTCAGTCCACTTAGCACCTCCACGCCCTCAATGATGATGCCAATGTCTTCAGGTGGCTCTTGGCATCCTTGCCCTTCTTTGCGAATAACAAATACTGCCATGGTGAGCTGCTCCAGGTCCTTCTCAGCACTTTCAGCTCTCGAGTCCTACAGATGGGTACATGACACAAGAACCAAACATCATTGGCAGCACTTTGCACTGTTATACAGTAACAATGCATTAGGTAAGACACAAATGCACCATGTGTAGGATATTTATGTATGTCCCCTGGACTGACATGCATATTTGTATTAAAACTTACAAGATATTCCTTGATCAGATCATATGCATCTTCTCCCAGGAATATTATGAGGGCTTTCAGTTGACACTCTCTCCGAAGATGAATATCCTCAGTCTAGGAAAAAATTATCTTAATTTCTTTTCCAAATCTCTAAAAACAGATGTCTTAACTCTTACAGCTAAACTTTTTCATCTGCTT
Organism: Pleuronectes platessa; assembly: GCF_947347685.1. Taxonomy (NCBI): domain Eukaryota; kingdom Metazoa; phylum Chordata; class Actinopteri; order Pleuronectiformes; family Pleuronectidae; genus Pleuronectes; species Pleuronectes platessa. The sequence goes on from NC_070629.1 coordinate 3,141,786, forward strand.
AAAAAAGGCATATGTGATTCTAGATTTTCATTAAAAAAAAAGAACAATGTGAGTGCAATGGTGTAGCTTTCCTACAGCTGAAAACATGACCTGTAAATCAAAGCATGGTCAACATTGGTCTGCCCATGTTTATGTATCCATAAATGATACAGATAACCTGTGACACCCCCCTTAGCTAATAAGAAAAATAGGATCTCCTCTGATGATACAGATCTACCTGGTCCAACGTCTGCATGATGCCAGCAATCTTCTGGCATGTTGCTACTCCTTTGGAACGGATGACTCTGATCAGCTCACTGGAGTGCATATCTAACTGGGCCATGAATTTCTCCTCCAGGGGAACAGCCATGAGCCTCTGGAACTCTGCGTTGATCTTAAACAAATGACAATTGATATGGTATCCTTACACAAACGGACTGGTACAACACCTTAGGTTTTCCTAAGTAGCCACAGAAGCATGCATATACAACCACAAAAATATAAATACACCAAAAAGTACAACAAATATAGAAATATTGAATATATTGAAATCCTTTAGACTGGGCTCTTTGTTTTACGAGCTCTTGTCTTCTGTAGGCACTACTGTGACCAATCCTCCATGAGAATAAGGTTAATACCGTCTTTCTCATTAGCATGCAGACTCAGAAACAAATAAATGTGGTAATTTATTAATGTGGAAATAAATTTAAGACATTTAATCATGTAAGTCCTATTTATTTATGTATTTATTTCCTTATTTATTTGTTATGCCTTTATTTATTTATACGTACGTAATTTTTCGTCCTCCATAGAGGTTGAGGGACATGCTGACATTTGTCAAGTTTGTCTGAAACCAATACACACATCTCAAATGTACATTCAAACGTTAGAGCCAACTGGTTATTGCAATTGTTTACTCTGTCAATGTTGATTGCAAAAATATCTCATTCCTTTAATTTAAAACGAATACAACCTATTCTGCATAAAACTAAATATTAGAGATGAGCCGGATACTCGGCTGAAACGAGTATCCGGTACGGATAAAGCACTTTTGCCGAGCACGAGTATTATACGAGTAATACGAGTCAATATCTGTGCTCGGACTGAATGAAAATCCTCACACAGCGCTCCTCCCCTTCACACACCGCTCTGCTCACTCACTCACAGAACAGCTCTCTGTCTCTCAGTCACTCAGGTTTGCGGGTCTTTTCCGTTAACGTTTAGGGTTTCGTTTTTTTTCTTTTTCTGTTTGTACTTACTTATTAACCAGTAGAGTTCTGCAATGTGGGTTCGTTCAGACGTGGTGCTGGTAGAAAGCGACTCGCGTTACGTCTCTGCCTGTCGGAGATTTTTTTTACTTCACGCATTGAGTGTCTGACTACTCTCTCTCTCTCTCTCTCTCTCTCTCTCTCTCTCTCTCTCTCTCTCTCTCTCTCTCTCTCTCTCTCTCTCTCTCTCTCTCTCTCTCTCTCTGGAGTTTTTTGTTTTGTTTTTAAACCGTCAGTTGGCTCTAACCAGTTTTATTTTACTTCACGCAATGAGTGTCTGACACTTTCTAGGTAGTAGTGGTATAAAAAATATTACAAATTAAGCTACACACACACACACACACACTCCCCCTCTCTCTCTCTGTCTCTCTCTTACACACACACACACACACACACACACCTGGTGTGGAAATAAAATAAAAAAAAATAAAAATAAAAAATCATAAAAAAATGTCAAAGTTAAAAAAGAAAGTTATGTTGAGTATGAAAACACTTATTACATTTCACTTCATAATTGCAACCGCATGTGTTGTATTCATTGTTGCAAAACTTGTTCTGTAAATAGTTCGTTTGCTATTGTGATTAAAATCATTGATCTGAAGCTCAATGCTGATGCTGTCCTGTAATAGTTTTCTAATCAGCAATAAATATAAAAATTTCTGATCAACCCATATCAATTGCATGCTTAAAATAACATACTGGTTAAAGCCCCGCCCGTTTCAAGACAACCCGGCCTACTTCCGGGTTAAATCCAGCCCACTTCCGGGTTAGGCCCCGCCCACTCCTAGTACGGTGTTGTGCAATAGTAGGAGTAGAATTGACGTTGGCTAATTATTGATAATCATGAAATATGATTATTAAAATAACAATTATTTCTTAAAAATAATCAAAAATGATAAAGCTATTAATTAAGAAATGTAACACATTTAATTAGAAATGATACGGTTATCCATTAATAATAGTTAAAATAATTAATGAAAACAATAAAATTATCAATTAAGAATAATACAAATCTGTAATCATTGCTTATTGTCGCGGGGCACCACCCTGGTTACAGGGACCAACGATACAATCTATAAATATCAGTCTCATAATGATAAATGTCAAATCAATAATCTCAATATTTAATATTAATAATTATTTAATTAACAGTGAAGGCTTCTAAGTTCGAGCACAGGCAATCATAATCCAGCTGTAATCACATACATATGCACAAATAATCACAGACTACAGATACTTTAATTACAAAAGCATTTATTAAAAAGGGGAAATAAAGTTATAATGTTATTCAATGATTCATCATTTTAACAAGCTCCGATATTTCAAAGATAAACACAGCAGCAGCACTTATCACAATTCAGAAAATACATGTAAAACCGGCGGTCTACCTATGTATGTCTGTCTCGGTGTGTGTGTGTGTGTGTCTGTGTCAAAGTGTCTCTCTGTGTGTGTGTGTCTATGTGTATGCATGTGAAATAAAGTTAGTGTTATTTAATGATTCATCATTTTAACAAACTCCCATATTTCAAAGATAACAACAGCAGCCGCTTATCACAATTTAGAAAAACACATGTATTCATCTATGTGTATCTGTGTGTGTATCTGTCTGTGTCTATCAATGTGTGTCTGTGTGGGTGTGTCTGTGTGTGTGTGGGTGTGTGAGAGAGCGAGAGAGAGAGAGAAAAAGAAAGGGGGCGTGGCGATGACGCAGTCACTTGGTGACGTCACATCTAAGATGGCGGCCGATCATGATTCGTGGAATCAAGGCCTAAAAACTCTCAAAATGGCGGATTGACTACAAAACAAGATGGCGGAGCCATTATGAAATTAGAGCCAGAATGGGAGGAGAGGGAGAGAGGAGGCGTGGCAATAACAGATTCAAAATGGTGGGTTAACTTGCGTTATTCAAAATGGAGTCTATGTTAATGACACCATGTGGCCGGAGCTCACACTGGTGGTCGTCACATGAATTACACCAAGGGATTTTCAGACAAAGAGAATTCTTTGTCTCTGCTTTGGCGTTCGGCCGCATGGCTTCCAGATGTGTCCAGCCTCTCTGAATATAGATTTAACTACGTTACATGAACTGTATTCTAAATACAGATCGGATGTGTGTATAGGTCGGTTTAGAAGGAGAGAGAGAGAGAGAGCATACAAGGAGAGAGCAAAGCTCTTAAAAGCACCGTCAGAGACAAGTTACATTTACTTTACCACTCAGCACCCAAGTGGCGTTGTGTGCTGAGGTTTGACCGGTAAAGTCTCTTTAAAGTTGTTCAAACGGTCACAATGAGCTGGAGACGCTGCTCACGGCGCTTAAAAACTGTGGCACAAGGCCGTAACCGGAAACCGGAAGTGGCGAGTCGCCGCTAAACATTAGAGACTCGGCGGTCTCATACAAAACAAATACGTTCAAGTATTAAAACAATACGCTACGTATTAGATTAACATCTGCCCAGACAATAAAGCCTCTTACTGTGACCTCCGCGGTGTTGCTTGCGCGTGGGGCGCGGATTTCCGGGAGTCCAGTGAATGTCTCGTTAAACCCCAGGATGCGTGCGAACGGGCGGATTCCTGGAAAACAAAATCAGTGTCCTGGCCTCTTAAGCGGTGCTCCGGTGGGTCTCGTGGTTGCAACGGAGATCAGCGCTGGGCCGAATCGAGCGAACTTCTCTTGCTCTTGGAATGGAATTCAGCTTCGTCTCTTCTTCAGGGATGAACAGCGGTAACGCCGCTGTGGATTTGGAAAGAAAGTCTGTGATGCTCGACCGGCGAGCGAGTTCCTGTGCGCGGCCTCTTCAAGTTAAAAGAGCAAAAGTCCTTTTGAAAATAAAAACGTCGACTGAGATAAAAGACAATGAAAGAAATGAAAGAAAATAACTCTGGTTGCCCCCTTTAGCACCTAAATCAGCTGGGAGGCCCCGAAGGGGGCCTGGTGTTGTCTTCAGAGCAGGGTAAAATGGCAGCGATGTTTGGGGTCTCAGTGGTTTTGTTCTACCTGAGAGGTCCTCCTCCTTGAGGAGTTGGTCATAGGATGATGCTGGCTTTAAGCCAATTGAGTGTCAGAAATGGATCTGAGTGGGCGGGGCTTGGAACGGAGCAGGGGTTTCTGGGAAAACCCCAGGACATTTTTCCACCACCAGGGGGAGATTCTTGAGCCTGCAGGAGGATGTTTTCCCGCCCAAAGTTTAACAACCCTTTGTTCCTCTCGGCTCCAGTGTCTGGCGGCCCCCCGCTGGGCTCTGGCACAACAACGGATACAGATAATTCATATGGTTAACAGATACAGATACAGATACAGATAATGCTGTACTCGCTCATCCCTACTAAATATAAAAAATTCAAGTTAAAACAAGACTAAGAGAGATATTGGTCTGCCAATAATTGGCCTATCACAGTGGTGTACATACTGTCCGATATATGCCTATATTAAAACTTTTATAACGCAGTTGGTTTTAATTTTTTTGTTTTCCCTGTCACATGTGTGTTGACGTGATTGTTTCATTGTGTTCACCTGTGCCTTACTTGCTAGCCTTTATAAGCCACCTGATCTTCTTTGTGTTTGCCGAGTCTTGAAATTGACACCCTTGAGTTAAGTTACGTGAGTTGCTCAGAGAACCTCTGCTTTAGATACTATTCCTGTGTTGAACCCTTTTTTTGTTCTTGAGATCCTTTTGTTACCTTTTTTGGACATCCTTAGTTTACTCCGTTAAATTTCCCAGACTGTGTTTTTAGTTGTCTGGAGGTATTTTGAGTTGCTTTACAAACCGTGTGGAATCTCTGCATCTGAGACATCACCCCTCGTAGCTCAGTGGTAGGCCACACGGGAGACCCCGGTTCGAATCCCGACTGAGCCTAACAGTAAGACTCGGCCATGGAACCAGACTCAGCAGAAACAAAGGCTCCCCTATCATCTCAGTCCCCATGGACACCGACATCGGCGGATCAACTCTACGCGGCAGTGGTCAGTCATGATGCCACGGTGTCTCGTCACGAAGCTCGCCTAACCCACCATGAGGCTGCCTTCACTCGCCAAGAACAAGCCCTGCATGGCTTTCAACAGACTCTGATGGATGTACTGGCTGACTTGCTACCACCAGTCCCCTCTGGAGTTCCAGTGCCAACACATGATCCACTTCCACCTGCAGAACCACGACTACCTGCTCCCGAGAGGTATGACGGCAACCCCAGGGACTGCCGGTCGTTCCTAACCCAATGCTCTCTCACTTATGAACTTAAAGCCTCCTCCTTCCATACTGATCGCGCTCGCATTGCCTACGTCATAACTCTCCTGACCGGAAAAGCCCGGGCATGGGCCACAGCTGTTTGGGAACAGCAGGGCCATTCCTGTGATGACTTCAGCACCTTCATGGGTGAGATGCGTCGGGTGTTTGATCATCCATTAGGAGGGAGACATGCAGCTAATCGTCTTTTCCAGCTGCGTCAAGGCATCGCTAGCTTTTCTGAGTATGCCGTGCTCTTCCGCACCTTGGCAGCTGAGTGTAAATGGAACGAGGAGGCCCTGATGGTGGCGCTCCGGCAGGGGCTCGCTGGCGGTATCAAAGATGAGCTGACAGCTAAAGATCCGGTTTCGGATCTGGAGTCCCTAATAGACCAGACTATCCGTCTCGACAACCGTCTACAAGAGTGGAGTCATGAACGAGAGCCGTACAGCCGTTCCAGTTCTGGAGCCACTGCTTCAACCTTCAGTTTGCCACAGTGGCCTCAGTGTGACCCACCTTCTTCTGAAGAGCCGATGCAGCTTGGTGGAACCCCCCTTTCCCAGGCAGAACAGGACCGAAGGATGAGGGAGAGATGCTGCCTCTACTGTGGAGGTCCTAACCATTTCCGCCCATCGTGTCCCGTGCTTGCGGGAAAAGCCCTGCCACCTCCTGTAAAAGGAGAACTGTGACGGTGGCGACTCTACTCGACTCTACTTTGTGCTTGCGGCTTCCTGTCACCATTTCCTGGGAGCACCAATAACACCCTCTACAGGCACTTGTGGACTCTGGGGCTGCTGGTAATTTCGTGGACCTCACCCTCGCCAGCAGCCTTCACCTGCCCATAACTAGCCTGGACCATCCTCTCTCAGTGACTGCCCTCGATGGCCCTTGGGAAGAGGTACAGTAACCCACATTACTGCTCCTGTTGTTCCGTCTATTTTTGAGAAACATTGTGAACAAATTTGTTCATTGTTATCCACTCTCCTGAGTTCCCTGTTGTGCTAGGGTTCCCCTGGTTGTCTCACCACAGTCCTCACATCAATTGGTCCTTGGGAACGTTGGTCGAGTGGGGTCCAAAGCGCAAATCTTCATGTCTCCTCACTAGAGCTGTGTCCTCGGTTCCTAAACCTCCCAGTACTCCGGAATTGTCCCAATTCCCTTCCATGTACCATGAGCTGAGTGAGGTATTTAGCAAGAAGAGGGCAACTGCCTAACAATATATTTTCGAATTGTTTAAAAATATTGAGGTAGTTATTTATAATTATCAAAATACGGTGTCATTATGGACCAACTTTACTTGTAAAATGTAAATATCCTGAATTCATTACGGATATTTGTCACCAGGCGTTGATGTATATTTATATAGAATATTGGCCAATATATTGATACTGTAGTTTTTTACTCCCTAATTTTGGTATTGGTACAGCTCTACTTCACCAGTTAGAATATATAAAATGAAGAGTTTCCCCAGACTAATGTATGTGCTTTAACGTAGAGCTTAATCAAAACTTGTAGAACATTAACAAAACGCACTGTCCTGTACATAATGTCTCATTACAGCCGTGTTACTGGTACTATATCACTCTATCCTAGGTGCATATCTTACCCTGGGTCCAATGAGTATTAGGTCCAGGCTTGAAATAGCCACCATCATTCCAGGGAAAATCATGTCAAGAAAATAATGTATATTCCATTAATATCTGGGAAAGGTGAAAAACCTAGTAATTTTAATATTTACAGAGGAAAAAATTCAAAGGTCTTGTTGCTATGCAGTCAAGGGTCGATAAAAAGCTAGTGGTTTCTCTGTGCTTTATGGCTCTGCTGTGGCAGATGGAGTGACAAATAGAGGCAATGTAGTGCTAAAAAGACTAAATTTGGAAGTTATCGACTTGCTTTGTCTAAGTCTGAAAGATTGAAGAAGTCTCATCAAAGCTTTGGCAGCTTATGGCCACAAAGAAGAAACTTGTTAAGTGAACAGTGTTTCCAATTTACATCTGAACTATAAATATATAAAAATAAAATAAAAGCTGTTGTTAAAGCTCGAGTTAAAATAGTCATGTTGACCTCTACGGTTACTGTTGAAAGTATAATTATTTTGCTCACTACAGAAGACACTGCCCTGTACATACAGTCACAAAACATTCTATGGGATTGAAGATCTTCATTCTTGGATTTTAACTTACCTTAGGTTAATCTTGTTTCGTGGGCTCAAGTCACCACCTGGAAAGTCTGGAACAAAATCATGTTAAGAATATAAAAGTCCATTAATACTGGAACGAAATGGGTACGTTTCTATTCAGCGTCTAGTTATATTTGTGTACAGTTAAACAGTATTACATGTAGATTCATTGTAGACTCTTTAGACCAGAAATGGCCCTTTTTATGGACTCAATGGGCACAGCAGTGACTAGTTGAAAATACTGAGCTGGTAACACGGAACAACGAGCGGGTTATCTGCGGTGCTTTCAAACAGTGAGCACTTATCGCCGTCATCTCCATACATCCCAACATTAATACAAAGGATGTCATGTCGCCCTGGCACAGAAATACTGAGCTGAGTACGCTTAGCGTAACGAGTTACCTGTGGTGCTTTCACACAAGAAGCGGTAAGTCACGTTCAACATACCAATCAGAAACCAATTGTAACCAATTTTAGGAGTGTAAAAGTGAATTACAGTATAATATAAGTTGGACTAACAATAAGACCAGGACCAGAATCAGAAGAGACCAAATTCGAGAGGAGCCACTATACTGAGCAACAACAATGAGGCAGACACAAGAGTAACAATTGAGTAGCCACTCTTATATTTTACAGTGAACAAAGTAATTTGTCTGGTTCGTACAAAATGCAAAATATTATACCAAACAGTAAGAAAAATAAAAAAGTAGTGTGCACACTTAAAACAAAAATGTCTGTTGGGGCCCTTAAAATAAAAGGAGTTGTTGAAAGTTCACCTGATTCCAAGGTTCCTTGTAGTGTAATGTGAGTGTATTATTTGTGTGAATGAGTGTGTACGTGAATATCTCCTCGGTGCTAATCTTCAATCAGGGTAGTTGGCTCGCCATCTTTCACAGCAGGAAGTTGTCCTGAACCTCAGACTCTCAGTCCTCTAAAAAACCTGACCGTTGCTCTGTGTATCAAGGTGGAGCATGCCGATGCCGAACCTCGTAGCAGCTCTCCGGAGGACAGGCAAGCAGTTAGCCTGCTAAGCACAGAGCTAGCATTAGCATGGACACCGACGGTAAGCGTCAAGCTATCTTTTCATCGGATAATTAACACGTCTTACCGACGTAACTCTCCTTCGTTCAGCCACTTGGCTCCGGACCTCCACTGGGTAAGTGCTCCGACTCTTTTTTCCTTTTTCACAGGTTTCACTCTGGGTTTTTTTCTCTAGTTTTCCTCTTCTCCTTAACACACAGCTGCCCTCGCTTCCCGGGCCGAGATCCGAAAAGACCGGAAGAGCAACGCGACTGCACTTCCTCTCCGAGCCGACAGGCTGAGCGTGGCCTGCGTAGCTTCTGATTGGCTGCTGAGAACTAGGTACCCCACGTGGGACCATGCGAGTTGAGCGGTGCATTCAAAACAAATAAGATAATCAAAGCAAACAGTCTCTCTTCTTTTACGGTACTAAATTAACAGTGTTTCTTACACCTGGTTACACAATGCTTTAGAAACCTTGTTTTCTTGCATCTTGCATGATCCAGGTTGCTCTAAAGGTTTAAAAAACACAACCCAGGTGTCATGTTTCCATACCGATCTGTGTCGACTGCAGAGTCCTTTGAATTGACAGTGAATGGTGATGTAACACTGGTTGTTACAACCGTGGGTCGAGTCAGCACGGAGCCCACTGGACACAGAGCGTTGTCTGAAGTATTTATTGATTAAGACACACTTCCTCAACTCCACACCACTGTGCATCTTACAGCCCGCACTAGATCCAAGTTTAAGCTATTTCGGTGGATTTAAGTTTTCCCATTCATTGGTGCTTGTGTGTGTGTGTGTGTATGTGTGCTCTTGAACAACTATCTTTGTGAGGACCAGTTTTAGCCTACAAGCAACGGAGTGAGGACATTTTCGGTGAGGACTGTTTGGGGGTTAAGACTTGGTTTTAGGGTTAGGGTTAGAATTAGGTTTAGGTTAGGTTACGGGTGTCGGTCAGAAGCCTCCCCTCAGTCAAGCCGCTACTGCAATTAAAGGAGAACATGACTAGACAACTCAATGCAGCTTTGACAATCAACTCACCTGTTACTACTCCTGCTGAGTGAGCGCCACACATTCTCTCTCCGAGTGTCTATTTGTTCATGGGTTTTTGAACATGTGGAAAAAGGTCTTTATAATACTGCTGCTTCTCCTGCCTCCTCTGCTATTACAACTTTGTTGTGCAATAGTAGTAATAGATTTGACGTTGGCTAATTATTAATAATCATGAAAAATGATTATTAAAATAAAAATTATTTATTAAAAATAATTAAAAATTATAAAGCTAGTAATTAAGAATAATTAATAATTAATTAGAAATGATACGGTTATCAATTAATAATGGTTAAATAATTAATGAAAACAATAAAATTATCAATTAAGAATGAAACAATCTGTAATTAATGCTTATCGTTGCGGGGCACCAACCTGGTTACAGGGACCAACAAGTCTGTTACGGTCTGAAGGGAGGAGATGGACCCAGGAGGCAGAGGTTACAAACAAAAGGTATTTAATATAATAAAAGGGTTTAAACAAGACAAAAACAAAACAAGAACACTAACAAAAGTAACACTGGCGACAAGGCGCACTGAGAACGAGGAAGCAGGAGAAGCTGGACGAAACAGCAGGATCAAACAAACCATTTCTCACGATGTGGGGAGAAAACAACTAGTACAAACCGACACCGGGCTGGGGAACACAGAGGCTTAAGAAGACACAGAGGGAAGGCAGGAACAATTAACCCCAGGTGAAACACATGAGGGCTGGGAAGACAATCACCGAAAGGAAGTGAAGATGGAAACCACACACAAGGGACAGATGCTACAAAATAAAACAGGAAACAGAAAATACACTGAGGAGACTGAAATTAACAAACTAAAATGACAGGACACCACAAAGTCAATCTTTAAATATCAGTCTCAAGTGATATACGTTATATTAATAATCTCAATATTTAATATTAATGATTATATAATAAACAATGAAGGGTTTTAAGTTCGAGCACAGGCTATAGTAATCCAGCTGTATTCACATAGATATGCACAAATAATCAAAGAAATACGAATACTTTAATTACAAAAGTATTTATTAAAAAATGGGAAATAAAGTTAATGTTATTTCAATGATTCTTCATTTAACAAACTCCAATATTTCAAAGATGGCAACAACAGCAGCAGCAGCACTTATCACAATTGGAACCACACAGGTGAAACTTAGTATCTGTGTGTTTGGTCGTGTGTCTGCCTGTCTGTGTCTCTCTGTGTGTGTGTGTGTGTGTGTGTAAGAAAGAAAAGGGGGAGTGGCTATGGCGTAATGACGAGGTCACGTGGTGACGTCCTCTGGCCGAATTCAAGGTGATGTTACATTCACGTACTTTCAAGATGGAGGTTGCCTAAGTGAAGCCACGTTGCGAAAAGCAAAATGGCTGCCGGTCACTGACCTTAACAAAGGGGATCTTTAGACAAAGAGATTTCTTATCTCCTGGTTCTGGCGCCGAATGGCGTCGAGATGTATTAAGGCTCTTTAAATCTAGAATTTTCTATGCCACATGAAATATGTAAGTGTAGGTCGGGACGTGTGTAAAAACAGGTTTAGGAGAAAAGAGAGAGAGAGGGAGAGATAAAGAGAGATCAGGACAAACAGAGACAAACTTCCGGCGAAGCGGGCAGTCCAGTTACGTGAGATTTATCTTTTAACAGATGTAAATCTCCGCACAAAATCTCTGACGGTAACACGTAAAAAGGAAGTGCCGGCTTGTTACGCGCGCTTCTCAGAACATAGTAGACAAAGGAACCGGATGTGACGTCTCCAGTTCGCTGATCTAAAAACAGATCAGCGATCTACAAACAAACACACTCAAATAAAATGACACGCTAAGTATTTAAACTAGTCTCTGCCCAGACAATAAAGCCTCTTACTGTGACCTTCGCGGTGTTGTATGCACGTGGCGCGCGGATTTTCCGGAAGTCCAGTGAATCTCGTTGTTAAACCTCAGGATGCCTGCACGAACGGCGGATTCCTGGAAAACAAATGAGTGAAGTCCTGGCCTCTTAAGCGGGCTCCGGTGGGTCTCGTGTTTACAACGGAGGTTAGCGCTGGGCCGAATAGAGCGAACTTCACTTGCTCTTGGAACGGAATTCTGCCTCGTCTCTTCTGCGGGGATGGATAGCGGTGGCGCAGCTGTGGATTGTGGAAAGAAAGTCTCTGAGCTCGGCCTGCGAGCGAGTTCCTGTGCGCGGCCTTTTCAAGTTAAAAACAAAAATAGTCTCTATCAAAGTAAGACGTCGACTGATTAAAGAAATAAAGCAAAATAAAAATAAAACAAACGTCTGTAATTGCTCCCTAAAAATACCTCCGGATCAAGTAACTGGAAAGGTCAGCTCTATCTTCAGGGAATTGGGAACGGGCAGCGATTATTGATGAGCAGCCCCTCTTATTAACCTGTGGAGGCCCAGCCTCCTTGAGGTGTGGTCATGGGATGATGCTGGCTTTTAGCCAATTGAGTGTCAGAGGTCAAAGGAGAGTGGGAGCGGCCAGGAGCAGAGCAGGGGTTTCTGGGGAGACCCCAGGGATTAAGTTACCACCAGAGGAGATACAATCTCCATGCTTGATCTTAGATGGAAACTTTAGAGCTGGTTTCATCTTGGCTCACAGGCCTTACTTTTACAACCCATTGTGTGGATCCCACCACATGTTCAGTTCAGCAGGGACTCTTGCCCAACAACTTCTATATTAATTTTACTACTGTTGCCATTCATACTACTTTATTAAAAAAAATTCTGTCTCTGCCCCTTATACAACACTTCGATTACTCCAACCTTTGCTATCATTTCAACTCTGCTATTACCAATTACTGCTTCTTCGGATTCTCCCTACCCTGTCTAGTGCCCCTGAGCAAGGCACCTTACTCCCCCAACATCTGCTCCCCGGGCACCGTACATGGTCGCTCACTGCTCTGTGTGTCCTGCACCAGATGGTTCAAAAGCAGAGCTTAAATTTCCCTACATGCATGAGTGTGCCTGTGCATGTCTGTGCATGTGTTTGGGACAAATAAAGGCATCTTAATCTTAATCTAATAATCTTCAAATAATAATACTACTTCTTCAAAGATTTCAATTCAACAGTACTTCATAAAAGAAAATGAATCTCATTTTAGTTTGTTCTGTAGCTTTTGGTACATTTTCTGGTTCACTACTCCCAGGAGGCGAGATGGAGGGAGATGGAGCAGGGTGTTTAAGCTGCATGACAGGCTGTAATGGTGGCTTCTTCACTTCTCCTCTCTCGACCACGCTGTAGAGAGAGAGTTAGACAGCGGAGAATAGAGAAGCTGCCCCCCCTTGCCTCCTTGCTGTGGTAGTTTGAGGGTGGAGGCACGTGCTTGAATCAGATGCTGTGCCCTGCAGTTGTGTCTTGTTTCTTTGAAGCAGTGTGACTCCTCTCAGCCACCCCAGCAGCCCCAGGCACTGCCACCGTCTGCAGGGTCCTGCTGCACAGAACCATGCCGCTGTTTGAAGATATAGAGAGAAAGCCTTCTCTGCCCGACACCAGCTACTGCCACAGGCACACACACATACATAGAGATATACATGAATACTCACACATCAGCTCCCACTCATACAATCAAAATCAGTCTCAGTCTCTTCTTGTTACCCTTTGATATGTACTCATGCTCTGACTCCCACCCTCTCAGTAACAAGCTGCCTATACAGTAGTATCACTAACAGTGACATTTTGTAATCATGCTAAGGAATGGCAGTGACATCTGGATACATGGCACAACCTAATGCTGTCTTGCCCTTGAGCTAGGGCTTTTAATTATAAGTTGTAGTCTGGCCTGTTTTTAGAATACTAAATAATAATAATAACATTAATCATATATTTTATAAAATATCACCTTAAAGAAAACAAAATTATAAACTTTCAAGAATCTAAATTAAAATGTTACCATAATAAGCAAGATAGGATAGGAAGAAGAGATTTAAAAGAAGATACTGAGGTCACCTGCCTGAGGTCTCCATGGAGGCAGGAAGTTACACAGTTTCGTAGCCTGGATAGCGAAGGCCCAGTCACCTTTGGTGACCAGTTGAGAGTTCGGAACTGTTAGTACAGCCCTGTTGGAGGATCATAGCACGGTTCAGACTGATTGGGGGTTAGCATGTCACGTATATAGACTGGAGCCTGACCATTCAGGGTTTCTTGTAAAAACATAATATCTATTCTGTTAATATCCATGAGTTTAAAAACCGCCGCTCTTTTAAAATCAGCTCTGGCTCCGTTCACATTTAAAGTGCTGATTTTAAAATCACACATGGATAAAAGAAAAAGAAAAGCAGTCATAAAACAGTTCAGTAAAAGAGAAGAGTAAAAGGACTTTTTAAAACTCGTCATCATCAGTGATCATTTGGCCTTTTACTCTCAACACGAGTTTCCTGAGTCTATACATTTGTTGGTCTGTAAAAAACTCGTCGCTGCTTGTTTTTTTGTGTGAGCGGTTTGGAGGACTTTAAACCAGCTTGAGGTCAGGGAAGTGGTCCTCCACTGAGGGCAGCCTCTGGCCTTTAGTGGTTTCTAGGAAGTTTCTGATGTCAGAGGGGGGAGCAGGCTGTGCGCGTCTTCCTGAGAGGAGAGAGCGCTCCCCTGGCTGGTCTTCACCCCTTGCAGGCTTTGGCATTGCTGTGCCCAGACCCTGAAGTCTTCCTCTTTTGTGTCATTTTAAACATTTCATCATCACTCATGCTTTCCTCCAGCTCCTCACACAACATTTCAGCGCTGCTCTGTAACGGTTTCCCCTCAGTTTCCCCCCCCCCCCCCCACCAGCAGAGCGGTTGCTGTTGGCGGAGCTCCGCCAACAGCAACCCTGGGCTGTGCTGCTCGCGGAAGCTCCCCGACAGCGGCAGCGGGTGCCGCGGCAGCCGGAGCTGCCACTGCCCCTGCCGCTGCCCCTGCCGCTGCCCCTGCCGCTGCCCCTGCCGGAGCCGCTGCCGGAGCCGCCGCCGCCGGCCTCTGCGCTCAACCCTTCCCCGGGCAGGAGCGGGCCAGGTGCCCCTCCTCCCCGCACTCAAAACACTTCATCGCCTCGGATGACACCAAAACCATATAATTAAACCCCTCAATTTTAAACAAGAAGGAGATGTTCAGCTCCTTAGTGTTGTATCTGAGTACCATGAAAACTTGCCTTCGGTGACTCACGACGTGCCTCAGTTTGGGGGATTTACTCCCAAGAGACACCATTTTTATTTGGGACACAATCTGGCCGTAACGGGACAGTTCTTTGGCCAGACTTTCGTTGTTAATGAAAGGTGGTGCATTAGATATCATCACCCTCGTGGCTGGGTTAACGAGTGGGAGAAAAGGGTTAAAAGTATCGTGGATCGTCACTCCTTTCTCCACCACCTCGCTCACCTTCGCCGTGTTGTCCAGAAACACAACAATGGCCCCGTTCATCCGGGAGGCCGACTTGACCGAGTCACAGCCGACCACCTCTCCCACAGCCAGCGCGGCCTCTGCCACACTGCATGCCACTGAGGGGATCAGAGAGAGATCTACTGTTCATCACCTGAAGTTCTTTATATGAAATTTTAATTTAACTACAGCCTTTCTGAGGTTTCTGTTATGACGTTACTCTCTTGAATATAAGTTGCTACATACTTATACCTTTAAATACCAGTACTATACATCATAAAAATCTGAGACAAAGAAGATGTTCAACTAATAGTATTTAAAAATTATAGTTGTTGGTTAAATGGTAATGATGAACATCCCAGTTACAAATTGCTCAAAATACGTTATGGGGGTTAGGGTTACGGTTACCCAAACCCCCCATAGACCATGCGTATTAAGTTGCTCCCACAATCCAAAGTTGAAGTCAAAATATACCTCACTCAAACATAACCAACCTGAAAATTTAGGGGCAGTAGCGTCCGAGAGATGGAGCCACGATAGAAGGGTCCTTCTATCATGTGCATCTTTCTATGCAGGTTTTAACCCAGTATCTCTGTTTCATCTGTGTCTCTTACTGCACCAGGAGGCAGCTCTGTTAGCAACAAAGCTCAGATGAAACAACTCTACCGCACTTTTGTGGAGCTGGGAAGCATAGTGGGGTATTTATCAGTCTAAGAGATATTTTTCTCATTAGTTGGTGAAGACCAAAAGGTAAATCAGAGATTTAGATTAATCAGCAGGACACAACTCCCAATGAATGATAACGTCGCTCCATAAGTGATGAACAAGAAAAAAGGCAACTCTTTGCCTCACAAATTCGGTTGTAACGACTATAAAAGCTGAGTGTGTTAACAGCTTGTTTCCAGTAGTAATCCAGGTTTAAGCAATAAGAAAATGTAGCACCCATTAGAGCTTTCTTTTTAATGTCATTAAGTGTTTTGTACATAAAAGTTGGTGTTGAGTAACTAGCAATATTGTTACTGTTTACTGATATCTAAGCAATTAACAATTAAAATATCATAATCACAGATTGAATTATGCCAAATTATGGAAATACAACCAGCTTGTAAAAACAGGAAATATTGGCTGTGCACTATGCATGGCCTGTTTCAGTCCAGTAATATGCTCTTGGTGTGGCCAATGTGGTTGTTCCTCCCTGCACAGCATCTTCTGGCCCCTGGTTACTGGATCATTGGGATGGTATAGACCCCTGCCCTGCCTCCCTGCAGCCTCTCCTTCCGTTCCCCAGGTATGTGAACCTCTTCCACTCTCATCCTTCCAACCTCTCTTGCCATTTCTTCTCCATCAGGGACCGCGAGCTGAGATGGATGGCGAGGCAGAGCATAGCCCCCCAGATGGGCTGATTTATAGTGTCTCCTTTCCATCTAGGCAGAGTGGAAGCCCCTAGGGGCCCTGCCTAGAGAGCGCGTGGGACATTTGCCGTCTCAGACCTGATGGCCCCGGGCTCCAAGTCCACCTTGATGCCAAGTACCAAACGGCCACTCTAGAATGGTCGCCATCCGTCATATGGGCGGCCGGGGATCTGCCTTAAAGAGCAAAAACGAAGAGAGAACGAACAATGAGACTCACTCCCGTTCTCCCTCGCCTCTTCCCACAGACATTGATCTCCACTGCAACAATGTATTATATTACCTCTGCTATGGCTACTGTCTAGGAGGAAGGTGGGAGACACATCTTTGCTTTTTTTTAACGCATAGTGCAATCACTTTAAATATAGCTATATCACATGCAACTGTGCAGCATTGAGACAGTGTGCTGTTGTATTGGCAGACATGCAGTGCTTATATGCAGTATCGTAAAACAACACAAATCTTGCATCCTTATATCAGTATAGCTATCTTCAGGTTCCACTTTCGTCACTAGCTAGTTTCTAATATGAGCTTTTTTTTATGCTGAGCACCTCAGAAAACAGTGTGTTGGACGTACTTTTCACTGCCACTAAAAACTATTTGGATTTCGGAAAATTATGGGAGAGAATACCAAATCAATGAGCTCAGAAGCTCTTTAGTGGGGAGTGGGAAATAAAACAGATTTGAAAGAAATTTGCTGCATTAATATTATACATCTTAGCATTTATTTGTGAAGCTATAAAGGTGTATTATTCACATAAATATAATAAATATTATACAGTTTATAGTACACAGCTTTATTGAGAAGGTAAATATTACACCACCAGTAAGTTAGGGTAAGAGTTTCCTGCCTCTGATATAAAGGGAGTTTGATTGATAATATATTTACTGTTGTACTGACCTAGATAATTGTCAATCTGGGCTGAAAAATATGTAATCGTTTTTATATATTAAGTTGCATATAAATGCAACTTGCCATTTTGTATCTTTATTCTGTACAAAATGAGAAGGACAAGGAAATAAACCCGCACAATGAGGAATGTGAATCTGGGAATACATTGTATTGCTTATTTTTATGTAATTTCTATATATTTCTAAAATACAAAGACGATTAATGAACCACCCCCATTGTGTAAACCCTGAGAATATACACAACAATAAAACTGAAATGTATGTATGTATGTTACTGAAGAGCAGATTTTTAGCCTGTGAGTATGAGAAAATAACTTTGATTTATTTTGTATTCGTTATTTTTAACAGAGAATCCATTTCCTCCATACCCAATAAGACCATTTGTCGCTTTATAATTTTAAGGACCTTGACAAACTATTTTGGAGACATTTTCAGTTTTGCAGCTAAATAAATGTAAGCTGGTGTAAGATGAAAACAATGTCGCAAAAGAGCCTAAAACGCTTTCTAGAGCCAAGAGGAACTGCAGAGTTAGTGACAATTGTTTGACAAGGTGTTTGGCCCCTTTCAAATTATTGTCATTTGATCATTATTAATAAACATATGGACAAGTAGAACATTCATTTCACTACAGCAGTGATATCTTAGTAAAACTGAGTATATTTAAATGAACCACTTATGGCTATAGCATGAATCTTACTGCATCTTAACTACAGAACATACAGCTGTCGGTTAGGTTTAGGGTAGGAAGTGTCAGCTCTTGGATCTGGTGGTGAGGTTACAAATCAAATCTGTGGCTGGAAGCGCTGCCAGAAGCTCACTGCCCCAGGCATCACTAAGCAAAAATGTTAAATAGACTATGTGGATTATATAATCCAGTGGTATCATTTTAATTATTATAGAATCTTTAACCTTTTTAGGTGAGTATTATGAGAAATCTACACCCCTCAGAACACTGAGAAGACTAAATAGAAAAAGAAAAAAAATGGCAACATCAGATGAATTCTCCATGGAACAGTCAGACAATGTTTTGTCTACACACTGCAGATAATTCTGTTCTTATAAAGCTTTTCCTGGTTTTGTCACATTGTATTTTTTCCCGAATCTCAGTGGGCCATTAGTGAGTACACAGACGAAGATTTACAATAGGCGAAAGACTACATGGGAAGGATCAGTGGTGCTGTTCTCTGTGTTATCTTTGTTTTTTGAAAGTGTTATTTCAATTAAAAAGCAGATAAACTGCTGATTAATTCAGTACATGCATTCCCAATTACAGATCAAACGGGCCTCCTGGGGGTTACGAAGCCCCAAAGATGGCAGATGCTGTGCACACATTCAGGCATATTTCATACGGCTATGAAATATTGAGCTGGTGTGTGGCAATGTGGTACTACTCAGTGTCTGTGTTGTTCGAGCTGTATGTAAATCCGGCTGTGACACCTCTGTCTGCAGCAGGAGACTGATATCTGGGACATGTTGGGAGATTCTACGGGGAAAATGATGCAATCTGAAGCTAAGAGGCTCCAGACAAGTTGCTTCTCACATTCTTCTTTCTACAGCAGAGCAATGCTAGTGCAACTTTTGAGACAAATTATCGTGAATACAAGCATTTTGATGGGCCATGCATTGATGTTTGTTAAAGTTTAGGTAATTGACAATGTAGAAAAAAATTTTTTATCTACACTTAAATTTAGATCTTTGATTAAAGCATCCGGTTTACATAACACACATTGTATTAATACACTAAATATCATAAATTGTACGATATTACTGGAAGAAAAATATTTTTCTTTGAACCAACTGCTACAGAGCAAGAACATACGTGTTCTAGGAGGGTACTCTATATTTTTCTTAATGGTAAAAATGTCATAAAGACCAAATCCATGCATGTATCAATTCTCCAGTAGAGTATGCATCTAATTTCTTAAATATCTTGTCATAGAGGTGCATTGTTTTCCTTCAGAAACATGCCAGTGAGCAAAGCTGGTGCACTTGTTAATTTTAACACAGTCAAACACATTATCCTACTGCCATGAATTAGCTCAAGAGCACCAAATATGGATTAATCCACTGCTGAAAACAAACCCTAACAAATGTACTTCATTCTGTTAGCTAAAAACCTATGGAATTATTGAGTCTTTAAAAAGAAAAGGCTAACCATGGTATTTAATTCCTGATTATGTGGTTTCAAGCTGCAGAGACTAACCCTTGAATTTGTTTTTGTTTTTGTTGATCTTGTTTTTGTTGTTTTTCTAATTAGTGCCTAGCAAAGCCATCTGTAGCATCAAGAACACTTAAATAAGCTTCACAACAAAGATAAAGGCACCTCACTTGTCTTAAATTGTACTTATTAAAGCAAGTTTGTCTGTAGTTAATGCTGTTGATATCACAAATAAATTTAAATTTCCCTTGATTTTAATAAAAGATATCTAAGAATATACATCTTAGTGCAGCGAGCAACACTATTGACCTTCAAATTTTAATACAGAGACAAGAACAGTTTATTAGCATTAAAGGAAACGCCCTAAACTGGTTTGAATGCTATTTTTCAGATCGATTCCAATTTGTGTAAATAAATGATGATTGCCCATTCAAAATTAACCACGATGTTCCACAGGGTTCTGTGCTTGGCCAAATTGTATTCTCATTATATAGGATCAGGAACTTGGGGGTGATCTTCGATCCCAATTTGTCCTTTGATTCTCACTTAAAACAAATTTATAGGACCGCCTTCTTCCACTTATGTAACATCTCAAAATCAGACATGTCCTTTCTCAAAAAGATGAAGAAAAACTAGTCCATGCCTTTGTTACATCCAGACTTGATTATTGTTATTCCTTATTATCAGGCTCAAGCAGTAAGTCATTCAAGACTCTGCAGCTTGTTCAAAATGCTGCAGCACGTGTCCTGACAAGAACCAAGAAAAGAGAGCACATTTCTCCAGTATTAGCTTCACTTCACTTGCTTCCGGTTAAATCTAGAATAGAATTTAAAATTCTCCTTCTCACCTTCAAGGCCCTGAATAATATGGCACCTTTTTATCTTAAAGAGCTGTTAGTACCATATCAACCCACTAGAGCACTGGCCTCCCAGAATTCAGGCTTACTTGTCGTCCCTAAAGTCTCTAAAAGTACCTTTACAATAAAGCTTATAGTTAGAGCTGGTCCAGGCTTGTCTTAGACCTTAACTGATATCACCTCAGTCAGCATCGGCTGGGACTGAAGGACTATAAGCGTGAAAAGTTAAGGGGGTTTAGGGTTAGCGAGGGGTGAACTGACCAGACCTCATCTCTGATGCACGCTTCAGGCTTTAGGGTGTGTTAAACACTATTGCTGCAAGGTTTTGAGAAGGAGAAGAAAGTCTAGAAAAAAGTTATCGAATTGATCTTTTCTAAAAATCAAGAATACTCCCTCCTGGAGAAGTCCATCATTACCACCAGCAGTGTATATATTAATGCAGGTTTATTATCCAGCAAAAAGTTTGGATGTGGCTCATGCGTTATAAATGTCATATCACACATCAGTAACCTACCATCAAACAAAGACAGGAAAAACAATCTGCACATTAGAAGCTGGAATGGCATAGCTCCTAATAAGTGTAACACACACACACACAGACAAACACACACACACACACACACACTGGAATAACGGGACAAAAGCGTATCCATGTGTGGCTTCTTTCTCTCCCTGTTTTTTTTTTATGCTATACACCTAATTTTTCTGTTTTGCTAAGTTGAGCATTTGTGAGAGCTTTAACTTCCAATAGGGTCAACCTATCCTGATGACAGCTTCTTACACAGCAAGATTCATGGAGAGCATTGCCAGCCTTCCCTCCCTTAGAGTGTCCATAACTCATTTGAGTGTAAGAGCAAACAAACTGCTGTAACAGCTCTCTGAACAGGAGTTTGCTTGGTCCAGTTATATGATGCTGCTCTACTCTCGCTGTGCAGCCTCCCAAACGAGCCTGCGGCACTTTGTAACCACCACTTTATGTCCCAAAAGACGCCGGACCAATAGTTGTGGAAATCTGATGTGACCATAACACATAAATCATCTTTTAAGCACTGAGAAGAGCAGGTGCGGGCATAAACAGTGTCGACGCTGCTTTCTCAATGATGTAAATAATTTATCAAAACTACACGCACACACACACACACACATACACACACACACACACACAGCAATGTTTATTCCATCCTAGTCAGTGTGTAATCCTCAGGCACCATTTTAGTGGAGGGCCTGTCAAGACATGTGCACACACAAACATGTGCACACACAAACACACACACACACGGTCAGTGTTTTAGAGGCGGCCCTGTCTGTCGCCGTAATGAATCCCACTGTGATCACTCTGGCAGTTGTGGTCATCACTCTCTGACCAGCGCACGCACACACACACACACACAGGCATGTGCATTCTCCCCCTACACAGACACATATACACAGAGGTCCTGCTGACTGTCTGCTCATTCATCATGCGACCCCTCATGGAGTTACTTGTGGGACTCTGGGGATATGATGGAGATGGAAGGACTGGGGAGGAAGAGGTGTGGAGGTGGTGGAGGTGTGTGGTGGGGGTTTAAGGATGTTGGAGGGTGGGGTGAGGGGGTGTCTGAGAGCCTGGGTGAGAGAGAGAGAGAGCGATGTGAGCAGACATAAAGAGAGGTATGTGTCTGTACAGGCAAGGGACACCTAGTCATATAGAAGAGGAAGAAACTCATAGCTTTGTGCCTGGGGAATGACTTACAGGCAGAATGGAAGGGTTGGTAGGGGGGGACCCTTGGGAATACACACCCAAAACCACCACGCTTTCTCCTCCCCACACTCCTGCAGAGGAAACTACCCTGGCTACAACCACAAAGGTTTTATTTAAGCTTAATTTTGGTGATGCAAAGACCTGCAAAGAATCATACCTCTTGTATTTCCTTGCCATTATGTTGACAAGGGTTTCCTCTCCCTTCGCCCGCCAGAAGCTAGACGTTAGCTTCCCCAGGAGCGTTAAGTGCATATCTAAATAGTTGATGAGCACTAAGCTGTTGGGGGAAAGTGTCGCCGGCGGCACCTCATTGAACGGCGCCTCAGAGACGCCCAGTGGGACTGCTTTAAACAACCTGGCATCCCGCTGCTCGGCAACCTGGGAAAGGAGATGTTTCTGAGCCCAGCAGGTTCTTCACCTCCCCAATCTTTTAAGGTAATTATCAGAAGAGACAAGCGTGTTTTATTCCATTCAAACGATGGAGATGAAGTACACATGAAGGGGATGTATGCACAGACATTCTGTGTTGAGCTTTACAAGTGGGGATTCTTCTGACTCTGTCATTTCAGTGTGTTCACATGTGTTACTATATAGACAGGTTTTTACTTACTTGTTGATTTTCACATTTCCCTTCAACCTGCCTGGAACGTTGCTGTCAGTGATTTCCACCAGAATGACCCTTGACAACCCACAAAGGAATAGGTGAAAGTATTTAGCTCATTTTCTATATGTATGATTTTTTTTGTTGTTGTTGGTCAAATCAAGTCCTAATATTGGAATATGGTTACAATATTTTTGACAAGGTAACAGCATCTGTTTCTTTTGGCGGTGAGAACTAAACAAACCCATGACTTTTTTTCTGTGAAATTGAAGTAGCTTGGCATTGTTTCAGTGCTTCAAAACTTCAACGAGCTGGCAAGTGCATAGGTGTCAACCTGCCTGATGCACACCACTGATGGTTTGCCTTTAAGGAGTCTTCACTCTAATGAAAGCTATGTCACAACCACCAAAGCCAATTACAAGGCTACCTTTGTTGCAACCACAAGCAGTTCCAACCTTTTTATCCCTATGTAATATTACACTTGGGAGCTATAACTTTTTAGATAAGTTTTCCACATCAATGGATTTGGATGCATTTAAACTAATTTGAATCGTAAAATGTGGCTGCAGAATGTGATCGTATTAACACTTTCTTACTGAATAGAAGTAGGGCTGCAACGAACAACTCATTATTCATTTGAGTATTATTTCAATTAAGCATTTGATTGTTTTCACTAAAATGCATGTGCAAAGGGAAAATTCCCAGATGGCTTTTCTCCAAAAGATATAATTGATGTTATCTTTGTATTAAGAAGGCTGCAGTTACAGTGGAAAAGACTCAGGTGTCAGGGTTTCCCACAAGTACATGAACACAACAAAAGATTTAAAAACTGTTCCAAGCTGCAAGTAACTGCAAGTAATGCAGTGATAATACTGTGTAAAAAATAAAGGGGGACTAATGAATTACGTACTTTAACAACCAGATCCTGGTTCTCTACAATTTTTAAGGTCTTCTCCTCACTATGTAAAGTGCTTTGAGAAAATGTGTATGTGGTGCCATACATGTAGAAGACACTGACAATGGTCCATTGGCTGTATTCTTGTTCTTTGTTCTGTTTTGTCCTTCACGTGTTTGCCATCAAGAAATGTTCCTGGTTCAGTGCTGATGGTTATATGAAGCATCTTTGGTTACTGTACAATGGTGATGCTCCAAGTTTACATTTACCAGCTGCTGTTACTGCTGTGTGTGTGTCTGTGTGTGTGTGTGTGTGTTTGTCCATAACTGCATGTGATTCTGAGTGTGTGTTGATGAGTGTGGTTCATTCTCCTCCAGAGAGTGGAGAGCTGATGCCCACACTGTGGCAGTACAGAGATGGAGGAGCTGGCTTGTCCAGAATTGATGTCTCTTGAAGGCGTTTTGTTTTTGCTCACCCCTGCACCCTAGGGACCATTAAGCTGAAAATAATTGGCTCTGAATCTCCTCCCTTCATCGATCCTTTAGAGTCAGTGAACTCTCTGAGACACCAGCGCCAGTGTATTCAGAGACAGTGAAAGAAATGTACACACACACACTCTCTCTCACACAGCTCCACACAAACAGAGAGCCGGAGAGGGAAGGGTGTGTAAGAGAAAAGGAAAGGAGAAAGGCAGGCGCAAGAGGGTTTAAACACCAGCAGTCAGCAGCTCAATGTAAGGAAGCACATGGCCCTAGAATAGCAGTCCCTGGTTCTCAGTGGAGGTTAAATCAAGTGAATTTCTTCATCTCTGAAGATTTTTTTTTTTTGGGGGGAACGCAGCAGGAACAGTGGCACTAACACTTCTGGACCCCCATTTATCTCCAGTGACAGTCACACTGCCCCCGCATCTCATCTATTACCAGCCGAGCACAGGCCGGCTGGCGGCCAACAGAGGGAGCCCATGTTATTCCACAGACATGGAGCCATGATGAAGGGAGCCACATACAGTAACCGTCTGAACAGGTCACATAACACTGCGAAAAGTCTGAAAATATTATTTATATTTGTAATAATATTTTTTTTTTTACAATACTCATGTTCTATTATTTTACTTGTTTTAACTTCAGAACAGTATTTAACTTTCATTGAAACATATAAGATACTTAACTTAAATAACAATGTTACTCAAAGCCACTCTCATTGACTTTTGACCAGATCTGCAAAAGCTGGAATAACATGCCTGAAACATTATCATCTTATATAATATTCAATATGTCAAATTGTTAGTAAACAATTACCTATTAACTCATCCAGAGACACTTAAACATTTTAGTTTTACAATGCATCACTGTTTGAATTTCTTCACTCGTCCATAACATTCTCTGTCTGCTGCTTGGTGCTGAGCAGGTAGTGTACAGTAGATTAATCAGAGCTTCTTTGAGCTGAAAACAGACCAACAAACAACACAGTGAGCTAAAAGAAGCTAGAATATGTAGGGTAATAATTAAGTAAGTTTGTAAGTATGAGTGACACCTTTCACATTACACACAGTAATTTGTTGAAAACGTAATCATAAACAATTGCATACTGCGGAAACAACATCCACACATTTTTCCTGCTCATCCCCTAGCCTAACAAATTCAAAATAACTTTTCTAACAATAATTTTACAGACTTCTCTTAAATAATGACAGGTCTATGGGTAAATGTCCTCCTACTCTAGGTAATTATTTTCATGGCCATATCATGTGTGCCACAATCCAAGCAGTTCCTTTTCCACTTCCTCCCAAAACCACAGATCAACCACCATCAGAATCAGAGGAACAAAACTTTTATGAAAACCAGAATATCATAAAAGCAAACAGAAGATAGCAAATGACAGTGTAAAAGTGGTAGTAAATATCCACCAGGCTTGGCCTTTACTGTTTCTTGTTCTACAGTGGGCTTCCAGTGTGTTTACTGTAGATGTGTCAGCAGAGCCACACATGCAGAATAGATACCAGTGCAGCTTGCATGATTATGTACAAATTATGAATTGTGTTTGGTGGCTGTGCAATGTACCTGTATCAGCGCACTGGTTGAAAGTAAGTTAAATATTCACTCTCCTTTTAAGTTCATGTTTGGTCTTCACCGCATCCTGAGAGAAATATATGGTTGAGCAAAACCAGCTATATGCTAACTTCGTCTGCTGTTTGGTGCTGGGCAGGTGGGATACACTAGGTTTATATGAGGTTCTAAATCAGCTGGCTCGTAAAGTGGCTGAAATTAATTTCAGATAGAAGAGATCTAATACATTTGATAGATCCCACACAGGGAAATATTTGCAAACCAAAACATTGAGCAAAAATAGGTTACAGTACAGAGATGAGGGGAACTACAAAATATTGAACAATGCATCCTTAAAAAACAGCTAATACAGTGATAAATGCATGACTTTGATTCTTTTGGACTTTTTTGTTTATATTTGAGCAAGAACTATGTGCAATCATCACGTAATTCAAAAATTTAAATATTTTTGAAGGCCAGCATTATTTGCATCAAGCTCTTTATTTGTTTTCAAAGCATTTCTGTGGGACGCTTAGAATGAAGTTTCAACGTAAGGGTTGGATTAGCAGTAATAGCATGCATTCATCTTCAATTACCTTCTTCAATCTTCATATAGTCAGGTCTGGATTTAATTAAATCTATATACATCTGTCTTCTTTATTTGTGTGGTTGTTTGAAGAGCTGGAGGAATCCACGGTGCCAGCGCTCCTGTCATCAATACAGGCGGAAGAAGGCCACTCTCATTGAAGAATTGATGGCCACGGAGAACACAACAGGGGGTGTTCATCTTCAGTATCAGTCATTCCCTCTCTGGCCTTTACAATGCAGAGCAGTTCATCACTATGAATATGGAATATATTTACATACCCTGTCCATCCATAACGTGACACCAGGGTAATTAGATCTCTTCATATTCATACTTCAGAGATGACATGAATAATAATCCTGTGTCCCCACCATTGGAAATAGGTCAGGGATAATTGAATTTGTTTATCGTATTTTCTCCCATTAAGAGTAATCAGATAAGTAGTGGGGTACGACCCTGTGACAGAGTCCTGCACCACTGATGAACCATCACATTAATTGAAGCTAATGGGCAGAGTAGAGAGCGACGGCACAAGAGAGAGAGTGAAGAACGGAGGCCACATGGTTGAGTGCATCGCATGGCAAAGGGAGGGCTGAGTTTGTCCCCCTTGTTCTTCCAGGCCAGGACGGGAGGGCTTGTATATGAACAGGCGCAAGCTGGATAATCAAACACAAAAACTCCCTGCATAAAATATTTACTGAGACTAACTCCTCACAAGCTCCCTGCAAAGTATCAAGGCTTGTCCAGTGTGCTGTGGGAATAGTGGATTCAGTCAGAGCTCTAATGATGAGCTCAAAACACTCATTTGCAGCAGTCAATGGAACAATAACTCGCAGCATTCTCCCAGTCCATGTAGCTTCCATGAAAATGTTAAAATCTACTTATGTTCTGCAAAATACCTGAAGAAAATAGCAACTAATTGGCTGTGTTAAAAAATCCCCTACACTTGTAGACACTGTGCAGTGAACTGATGGGGTTTTATTCAGAAATCCTCATTTTGTCACATGACTGTAGTTTTATATCTATAAAATGTGAAGATTTTTGTGAATCTTGTACATGCAATTAACAAAATTGTTGTATGTTCTGTTGTGGGAGTATTGTTAAGGGACTATACTCTCAGTTGGCAGTTTATTAGGTAGACCAGTCATATCTACTGCAGTGTAATCCAACAGTTCTGCACTTCTCTGCCCGGATGCAGGTTATGATGTTGACATTTAATTGACCCTGTTTCAAAGAAGTGATAATTCAACTGTAACATAATTTTTCACTGGGTTAGTTGTAGGTAATTACATACATTAAAGATAGTGCATACTGCAAGCTGAGCTTACAAAAGTTTTGAGTTACGTAAAGCTTAATATAACATTTATTAAATCATAGACACAAATCTGCCAGCTTTATCAAAATTCTGGTTTGAACATTTGGTCTCTCTTCAGCAGAGACAATATTTCATCTTTTAATGATATATTTTTATTAGAAACCTTACATTTCTGATACATCTATTTCTCTAGATCTGCAGTGACAATTTTAGTGAGCCCGAAAAAATGTTGTTATGGAGTGATCTGATTGCTTGTGAAAATGGCGAACAACTTTATTGACCGAATTTTATTTTAGTATAATATTTTTCACATTAGTTAATATCCATCACTAGATTCCTAAAATCCAATTAGGTGATTCAGAGCCTAACAATATAGTTTCGTATAAGACACATAAAAAAAAGTTTTCAAATACATGTTTTATAAAAGTCAATGTTAAATCATGTTTATCCAGTGTAGAAAAAAACTAACATTTCAGTCGGATTCATTAATCTGTCAAAATTATTATCTTATTTTATACAATTTTCATTTATTTTTGCCTTTAATATCCAACAGCATGATGTGAATTTTAATGGGGAGAAAATTACTTTGCCCAGCCTAGCAGTACACATCAGCACGTAGCCAACAAAATAGCCAGGTTAGGATATATAAAGAAAACTGCTGCTTGGGAAAATCTGTATACACATAAAAGTCAGTTTTATTACTGTATTCTTAGTCGACTTGAATCAACAACCTACCAAAGATATTTTGTTAGTTTAGAATCCATCACAACTACTGTCAGAGTCAACAACGTGTCTACACCTGGCAATCTACAGATGTTTTGACATTTATAGCTGGATAATTACGACTAAAACTTGTGACGGTGAAATACAAAAAATTAATTAATAATTCACTATACAGGCGTTTGTGGCCCAGTGGTCAGAGCGGGCCGTTTTCTAGAAGGTCGGTGGTTCAATCCCACTATTCCATTTCTGCATGCCGTATTTTTTCTTGGGTAAGATAATGAAAGTGCTGCACAAATATGCACTATATGAATGTGTGTGTGAATGGCAAAACATGTACTGTAAAGAGCTTTGAGTGGTTAGCAAGACTAGAAAAGACTAGACTAGAAAAATCCCATATAAATAAAGACCATTTACCATTTACTACCCATTGCAGACGGCTCTCTTAGGTTTATAATGATGGAGTATATGATTGGGAGTATATGACTAGATTAGATACAGTATTTAGTCTCTGCAGTTCTGGGTCTACCCTGTGGAAGGTCAAATGTAATGACACCAAAGCATCTCAAGTACCTCCTTCTGACTCAAAACAGAATATAATAAAATTTGCTAAAGCTTCACAGGATTATTTTAGCCTGCACATTAGTCTAGATCATCGGTTCCCAAACTGGGGTACATGTACCCCAAGGGGTACGCAAAGTGGTTTAGGGGGTACGCGGGGAGAACATTTTATTTGCGTTTTCAAATTGAAAAAGCCCATTACTTTTTCAAACTGAGCAATAAATAATCATGCAATATTAAATACTCTGAATAGCCAAGTAGCATTGCCAAAAATACTCATGTATACCCATATTCAGCGAAATAATTACACTGCCAAAAATAGTTACAGGTAGGTTAGTGACCGTTAGTCAAAACTAGGGATGGGCATAATTAATCGACAATCGATTAATTGATCATTAAGAATTTCGTCGATGACATTATTTTGGCATCCTCTCAAGCACTCCCGTCTCATTAACCTGTGCCGTGGTGATTATTACTGGCTGAACTCCGCTCCGGCCACGCCCCCCTTTTAAAAAGGGGTACGTAGCTGGAGATTGAATGTCTGAAGGGGTACGGGACTTTAAAAAGTTTGGGAACCACTGGTCTAGATTAATGAAACTGCATTCAAAATAATATATAAATTAATTTGTAGACATTTGAACCTTCTATAACCGAAAGAGCACAGCTCTTTTGATGGGCTATAGCGTACAGTCTGGTGGATATAAAACAGCTGCCGAGACGTCATTGGTGGAACTGTCCCTCTAAATAAGAACAACTTCAAAACTTTGATAGTAAAAGGCTCAGGGAGAGTTAAGAAACAGAAAACAAAAGAATTTCCATCGATGGACCAGATAACTGTGATATGCACTGAACATATGCAGCCGCTCTGACTGATAAATACACCACAGATTACACAAAATGTATTCAGAATAATAAGTCTTCATATTATTCAATCACTTTAATAGAATCTCCAAGTCATTACAACCAACATTCAAACCAATCAGCTGTTAGATCAGATGGCAAGCATACATTTCCCATCATGCCCAAAGATCTTGCAGTGGGTGGAGAGCCTTTCTCTAAATTGCAGCTGCTGTGATCTTGCAAAGTTATCACTGCTTCTGTTTGTATAACATCAGACCAAGTCGGGATCAAGTCAAAAAGAAAACACAGATTCACCAAGTGTGTTCGATTCTGTGCTCGCTGGACTCATCCTCGAACAAGCCAGTCCTTTGATGCCGAGATCACATATTGTTGCCATCATCACCTGGACCGAACATCATTTTAACACGTCACTGTCAAGAGTGCTGCAGTGTTTACATTCCTAATGGAAAATATAACAATGACTACAGTGGATTGGTTGAGCAAATAAAGCAAAGAGCACCACCTAGAAAAACGATTTTATTAAAGATTTTATTAAAACAACTTAAAATAACGCCATTGACAAGTGATCTCTGAAATGTCTCACCAACAGTAACCATGGCGAATCAATGGAAGATAAATCAGCTAAATAAGCCCAATTGTGTCTGATGAAGCTTGAGAGCTGTTTATATCCCAAACTGCACCTCTGTAGTTACCTGCCAAAGCCATGCAGACAAATGCTGCCGCTATAACAAGGCTTGACGGGGATCTCAGGAAGCAGCACCACACACAACAATCAATAGGCAGGCTCGGAGGAAGAGCATGGGGGGAGCCAGACTTCACAACCAATCTCCTCTGAATGCATTAGAGCGCCTCGCTTCCACCCTCTCTCTAACATGGCTTCATCTAAGTGAGAGAAGCACTAAAGAGGAAGAGCGTGGTGACAAGTCGTATGAAGAGAGGTAAACCATTGACAGAAGGAGTCCTTTGTGGAGCTGATCTACGGAGAGAGCTGGAGCTCCACTCTTCTACTCACAGCAGGCTCTTCAACTCTTCCTGGTGGCTCTGTCACTTCCCCTCAGGCTTTGTCTGTCTGTGTGTTCCTGTGCTTATAACCATGTGAGAAGATATTTTAGAGGGAGGATATGTAACATGTCTGCAATGTTTCAAGGATTCAAGGGATAGGAGCAGGATAAAGGTTTCCCATTAACAATAACTTTGCAAGCCTGCATTGGTGATCTGTTGAGTGGTGAGAACAGAGTTGATCAACCCTTGGTGTCATTAAAATAATAAATAGTTCCTCCAAATTCAATGACAATATCTTTAATAATGTTTAACTGGGGTTTTCACCAGGCACCCTGACTTCCTCCCACAATCCTAAGATGTGCAGATAAGGGTAAGGTGAATTGGAGACCCTAAATCGACCATAGGTGTGAACGATAGACTGAATGGTTGTACAGAGAGATCGTCGAATGCGCCAGAATGAGACCGGTGATAGGCCTGGTCACGTAAAACTCAAAGTGCAGTCAGCCAATCAGAGGAGGGGCTCAGGAGGCAGGAAAAAACAAACAGTTCTGTCTGGAGCCCCAGAGAGAGACAGAAGAGAGGACACACAACATTGCAGCAGTTTTTTCAACTTTAAACCCCTGATATATCACCCGTCGGGGGACCAATACCTCAAATTAAATCCCAGAAATGTGTAAAATATGGGGTCTTTAAGGACAATACACTGATCTGTGTGTTGGAAGTTTACTGGCTTAGGTAAACAAAATTAATTGGTGATATATTTGACATCATAGTTTCAGTAATTACTGTGTTTGAGAGTATACTGATAGTAGTCATGGTTAACAGCCTGTTTTCAAACAGTCTGGGAAATGAATGACAGATCAAAGTTATTTGTGAACCAATAAGCTATTAGTTATTGTAAGAAAGACAGTGTAATGTAATGGGTAGCATATTTTTTTTAACTAGAAGAGCACTTTGAGAGCACCTTATCATCAGACTTTAAATGAAATTGATCCTGATCATTATCTCAATCAGCATCAAATTTCATCTGTCTATAGATATTAGCACTTAACACATGCCAAACCTGTTATCATTGAAGTGTGTACCCCATTAAAATGAGCTGTAGTTAGTGTTTGCTATTTAATAGCACTGCAGTGTGTTTACAGTGTTTGTGCCATCAAAAGGGGCAAAAATTCCCATATTCACCCAGTTGACAAGCATAACTCAATGACCCATTTCCATACCAGTGTCATATTGCAGAAACATGCAATATGTAATCCTCTGCCAAAAGGCGTTTGGTCATGTTTTCAAGGGTGGGATTATGAGTTGCCTTAACCACAATTGCAAATATTTCAGTCAGTTTATCCCAGTTTCTCCTGGTCCTCATGTGTGTCAAATGCAAAAAGGGGATATGATGCCAATAACGGGTGACCAAAAGAAACGGACCATTACCTTGATTAGATACAGTGCCTTGCATAAGTATTCACCCCCTTTGGACTTTTCTACATTTTGTCATGGTATGACCACAGATTAAAATTTATTTCATCGTGAGTTTATGTAATGGACCAACACAAAATAGTGCATCATTTGGAAGTGGGGGGAAATATTACATGGATTTCACAATTATTTACAAATAAAAATCTGAAAAGTGTTGAGTGCATATGTATTCACCCCCTTTACTGTGAAACCCCTAACAAAGATCTGGTGCGACCAATTGCATTCACAAGTCACATTTGCAAGTCACATAATTAGTAAATAGGGTCCACCTGTCTGCAATTTAATCTCAGTATAAATACACCGGTTCTGTGACGGACTCAGAGTTTGTTGGAGATCATTACTGAACAAACAGCATCATGAAGACCAAGGAGCTCACCAAACAGGTCAGGGATAAAGTTGTGGAGAAATATGAAGCAGGGTTAGGTTATAAAAAAATATCCAGAGCTTTGAACATCTCTCTGAGCACCATAAAATCCATCATAAGAAAATGGAAAGAATATGGCACAACCGCAAACCTACCAAGAGGAGGCCGTCCACCCAAACTGAAGAGTCGGAAAAGGAGAAAATTAATCAGAGAAGCAACCAGGAGGCCCATGGTTACTCTGGAGGAGTTGCAGAGATCCACAGCTGAGGTGGGAGAATCTGTCCACAGGACAACTATTAGTCGTCTACTCCACAAATCTGGCCTTTATGGAAGAGTGGCAAGAAGAAAGCCATTGTTGAAAGGGATCTATACAAAATCCCGTTTGGAGTTTGCCAGAAGCCATGTGGGAGACACAGCAAACATGTGGAAGAAGGTGCTCTGGTCAGATGAGACCAAAATTGAACTTTTTGGCCTCAATGCAAAACGCTATGTGTGGCGAAAACCCAACACTGCCCATCACCCTGAGCACACCATCCCAACAGTGAAACATGGTGGTGGTAGCATCATGCTGTGGGGATGCTTCTCTTCAGCAGGTACAGGGAAACTGGTCAGAATAGAGGGAAAGATGGATGGAGCCAAATACAGGGAAATCCTTGAAGAAAATCTGATGCAGTCTGCAAAAGACTTGAGACTGGGGCGGAGGTTCTTTCTTCCAGCAGGACAATGACCCTAAACATACAGCCAGAGCTACAAAGGAATGGTTTGGATTAAAGAATGTTAATGTCTTAAAATGGCCCAGTCAAAGCCCAGACCTCAATCCAATAGAGAATCTATGGCAAGACTTGAAGATTGCGGTTCACAGACGGTCTCCATCCAATCTGACTGAGCTTCATCTTTTTTGCCAAGAAGAATGGACAAACCTTTCCATCTCTAGATGTGCAAAGCTGGTAGAGACATACCCCAAAAGACTTGCAGCTATAATTGCAGCGAAAGGGGGTTCTACCAAGTATTGACACAGGGGGGTGAATACTTATGCACCCAACAGATGTCAACTTTTTTGTTCTCATTATAGTTTGTGTCACAATAAAATTTATTTTGCACCTCCAAAGTACTATGCATGTTTTGTTGATCAAACGGGAAAAAGTTTATTTAAGTCTATTTGAATTCCAGTTAGTAACAGTACATAATGGGAAAAAGTCCAAGGGGGGTGAATACTTATGCAAGGCACTGTATACACAAAAATAAAAAAATGTATGCTTATGTCAAGTCCCCTTGCAATGTTAACCAAGATGAGTTGAAAAAAATGGAGCAACTTCAAGCAAAAAGTTTGAAATAATTTCCTCCATAAAAATATGTTTACACTGTATGTCAGAGCAGGCTGGTCCTATACTTGAAAGCGGATTTAGAAGATTTGGGTTTTGCGTGTCTCCTCCCCTGTGCACAGCTTCAGCATCACATCCTGAGAAGAAAGTTAATAGAATAGAAAAAGCAAGAATTCCATTGATGTACCTCCTGTTCTCCAGGTGCATTCCATGAACCAGATATAAGACACATTGCCCTAAGTACATCCCAGGCATCACTGTTGATGGAAGATGAGGAAAAGCCAAGGCCACATCTTCCTGAATTCAGAGGACACAGGCGTATTTGAAGGTGTTCTCAATATCAGTATCCTAATCATTGTGTGAGTGACAAGAAAGAAAGGACAAAAAGTTGCCAGTTAATATTTGTTGTTTTCAAATTTCACTAATGACCCAATGCTTTGCATGATCTAACTGGGATTGCACCCATAATGTAAATAGCTTGAAATGTAAAGTTAAGAATTTGAAAAAGGTAAGAAGTTGGAAGCACCTTCCTCCAATTGAAAGGAATTCCCTGTGAGGTGGATACAGTTTATTAGGTTTAGCATAATAATCTGCAGGTCATAGAGCCATTAATAAATTCTAGTAGCCTAATCCTAGGAACAGGTGGCCCTCAGGACTCGATTACCGGTTTCCGTATTTTGAAAACATCTTAAGTATTATACAAATTATTGAGGCTGATCATTTGTATATTAATAATGATCAAAACTACACTCAAAGTATATTATCAATATATTTTAAGAGAAAAAAAACGAAAAACTAACCATGACAAAACAACATAATAGCACACATTCACACAGGCTCACGGTTTGTTATAAAAAAAAAAGGACGTTTGTGTGTAATGTCAGATTTACATGTGATATACAGCTATTCTTCTGTACTCAGTGTTGTGTAGTAAA
The DNA here is from genome assembly GCF_947347685.1 of Pleuronectes platessa. Taxonomy (NCBI): domain Eukaryota; kingdom Metazoa; phylum Chordata; class Actinopteri; order Pleuronectiformes; family Pleuronectidae; genus Pleuronectes; species Pleuronectes platessa. The sequence goes on from NC_070629.1 coordinate 3,176,613, forward strand.
GTGTACATGCAGTGACCTCTGTGTAGCAGGGCGATGTAGAGTTCAGTAGGTTGCTGTCAGTTACATTGGGGGCCGTTGGGTCCCCAGCAGTGCTGTCTCCCCCCGCCCCCCTCACCCCAGGGTGACCTCTCCTAAGTAATTATCCCTGTCACTCTGTCACTCCACTCTGTCCTCACCCAAACAACATCTTCACCGTGACGATGGATCAGTTGATGCTACTAATCACTGGCTGCCCTCTGGACAACATGCCTCCATGCTTCCCCTTCATATCACCTCCCTGCCTGTAAAAGCTTGTGAGTTCTGCATCCTCACGGCAGCTTCTCTAGTTTGTATTAGCATAATTTTTTCCCACTAATTGTAGTGGAGGATGACTGTGTTCTGGACGATCATGGCTGTTGGAGGTGATTTTAATGGGGGAGACACCAGTTAATGGCGGTGCCCTCTCGCCCTGGTCTGTGCCCAAGCCTCATTAGGGTGATCAGGGAGTGCCAGTCAGAGAGGGCTGATGCTGGGGTAAGAGTGCACAACACAGCACACTTATTTATCTAAAGATGTGTGTCATGGAAATATTTCCTACAAAACTTTATTTTAAACAGTAATGATGTTAAACAGAATTTGCTCAAACTGAAAATAGACATTGGATGATTCCATGCATGTTCTGCTTTGGTCACCTTATTAACAAAGACTTATTTTCACGTATTTATACGGCATGTTCTCATGCCTCTCATTCACTCTATCATATCATAAAATGTGAACTGGTAAACTGAAAATAAATATCAGTAGGGACCTGAGCTGATCAGCTGTTAGTTTGATCGGTAAGAATAAAAATACATGGGGAATTTAAGCTTATTTAAGGTCTTAACCTTTTTATGATATGATCTGGGTCTAAAAATGTAACTGAACTGAATGCCTTTTATTATAATTCATTCCTCATGTGATTGTGTGTGAAGCACGTTGGTACCTTGTCTAGATAAGTGCTATACAAATGAAGCTATAATAAAAATAATATAATAATAATACAAATTATTATTATTAATTCACGTAGAAAGGTCGATTGAACCAATTATTGCAACAGCTGGATGCTAAAACAACTGCACTTTTGGCTCAACAGCACTTAATAATATGCAATTGGTTGATTGGTTGCAGTTCTATGACCCCAGTAAATGGAAACACACTGACAAAAATCTGTTTCTTAGGGGACTACCACTCTAGTTGAAAGTGTTATATAGATATATTTGTAGCCAGGTTATCGTCATGGCTGTAGCTCATCGATTGTCCCAACACTTTGGTGTACAAATATATTCTATGCCCAGTGTACATTCTAGCATTGTCAATAGTAAATGAAGAGAATTTAGTTTGATGAGTTGCTTGACTTAATGTCTTGTGCCACCAGCGAGTGATCAGTCTGGCATTGCATGTGTTTCCATGCAATTTAGTACAAGTATCAGTTTTACTAAGATGGTTCCTCTCAGTTTGATAATCGTTTAAATAATCCAACATCTTATCTCTCTATGTAACATTAGTCCTGTTTTCATGTTTCTTGTTAAACTTTCTCAAAACCTATTTTATGGATTGACAAAAAAAGAAATGCGAAAAGGTCCCGTGGATGAACACACTCAAACAATCTTGTAAACACTAACATGGAGGAGTGGGTTTTTGACCTATACTGCAGCCAGCAACAAGAGGGTGAGACGCTGGTTTGGCTTCACTTTTGGGGAGCTTTGGGGAACATGTTTAATCAGAGATGCATCAGGAGCTGATCCATGTAGCTGACTCGCATGTGGACTGGGATGCTCAAAGTCCCAGAATGTATTGCACACCAAAAAGCTGTAGCTATTTTCATCTGTTTTTCTGTTATTTTATCACTTACTATATATATATAGGGGAGAGCAGGGTAATGTGGGACATCGGGTGATGTGAAACACCCCCTGTATCTAGGCAAAGGAACACATTTGTGGTCATGTGACTATTATCTTTAAAAGCCCCTTCCATTCCCCCCTTGCCATGAAGGAGAAGTTGGTGCTGGTGCTGTGGAAAGTAGGTTTTTTCACAAAAATGTGTTTTTTGCATGTAAAAGTAAATTTTCTTGCTTTGAACTTAATCAACTGTTGTGTCAAAACAAATTGATTCAGGTAGAAAAACTTATATCATACATGTTGGTGAACGTCCAACATATAAAACCATGTGATTGATGCTAGCTGAAGATTAGCCTGAATTGATAAGAGAGGTTGTTTTTCTAAAATTGTGGCTTCGGGGTAAAGTGGGACAAATGCTGTGGGGTAAAGTGGGACAGTGTCTCACTTTACCCCACCATGAAGCACAAGTTAAGTTTAGTCTTAAACATATTTGAGTGTTATATTTCATTATATATTTTTTATTTTTAATGTCATAAACATTGTAGAAAAGCCATCATGCCAACAAACTATACACCAGGAAGACAACCTGGGGCCAAACACCCCTCCCAGAGATGGAGAGTGCAGCCCCTGAGGTCATGCAAGGAAAGAAGTCCTTAAGAAAAGCTGGAAGGGATAGAAATATTGACAAGACAACCCTCAAAAGATTCATAAAGAAAAAAGAGAAAGGGAAAGTAAAATCAGTAGCCTGGGGTGCAGTAGCTGAGGTAAAGATAATATTCACAGATGAGATGGAGGAGGAGCTTCCAAACACTTGAAACAACTAGCTGACCAGTTCCATGGCCTTGCTCCAGTTAAGTGCCGTGAACTGGCATTTGAATACGCAGAGAAAAACAATATCCCTGTCCCTACCAATTGGACAGAGAAACAATGTGAAGGTAAGCTAGGGTGTGGAAGAGATCACATGAATCATAATAATCATAAATGTGCTTAATTGACTAATCCCCATGATTCTGTTACTAGTCCGATATTAATGGTTGTCAATCCAGCTGTCAGGATTTTAACTATTACAACATGTGTTGTTATGGTAGTTTTTTTTTTTACTCTTTTCTTTTTATTCAACAATTACACAAATACAAGTCATCAACAACATCGACAACCAGAAGTAAAAAAAATACAAATAAAAAATAAAAACAAAAAATAACAAACTGCTGTCATGTCAAGCCTGAGTCAACTGCCATAGGGTCCACTTCCTCCATTTACTGTCCATCTGTGATCCTGTCAATCTTAGCCTGTGTGTCAGTCTTTCCATAATATTTATTTCCCCCACTGTGTCTACCCAATGGGTCTGAGTGGGTAGATCTTCCGTCCCCCATTTCCTTGTGATGGCCTTTTTACCTGCAACCATGAGTATCTTGAATAGATACAAGTCCCCATCCTGAACATCATTCTCCATGTACATACTTAGATACATCAGCTCATGATTCATTTTAAATTTGTATCCCAGAATATCTTGTGTTATCCTATGGACCATTCCCCAAAACCTTATTATTTTGGGACAGTTCCAGAATATATGTGCATGGTTGGCCTCAGATGACCCACAATTCCTCCAACATGACTTTCTTGTTTCAGAATAGTTATTTGAAATTTTAGGTGTGATAAAGAACCGTATCAGATTTTCCAGGAAAACTCCCTCCAGGCTCGCGAACAAGTTGTTGTCTTATGCTTATCCCACATCTTATCCCATTCATCGTCAGATATTTTCATGTCAAATTCTCTTTCCCATTTTTCTTTTATATACCCTGTTGTGTTTTTGTCATCCATCAATGCCTTATATAATGTAGTTATAGTCCTGACCCGGTTCCCTTTATATGTATCAATCATTACTTGTACCACCTTGTTCACCTCTAGAGGGAGCTCCTTTCCAATCCGTTTCCCATAATAATCCCGTATCTGTAAATATTTGTAAAATTCCCGCCAATCCAGGCCATGTTTCGTTTTCAAGTCTTGAAAACTCATTATCTTCCCCTTGTCCACCAGCGTGTACCATGCCGTAATGCCCTTATCCACCCACTCTCCGAATCCCCCACCTCGCCCAGCTGGTTTAAAACTGTTATCAAAACTCACCCATTTCAAAAGATTTGCGTCCTTCTCCGCCTTATTATGTCTAAGTAATTTAAACCATAAATCCAAGGTAAATTTTGTGATTGAATCCATTTGATTTCTAACCGTCTTAAATGTTTCCCTATCTCCTATAATACTCTGTATGGGACACAGTTCAAATGATTTTTCCATTTCTTTCCATTTTGCTTCATAATCCAGTTTACACCAACAATGCACATATCTCAGCTGGGCCGCATGGAAGTATTCTTTCAGGTTCGGCAGACTCAGGCCCCCACCCTCCCTCTTTAGCTGGAGAGTTCTGAGTCTCACTCTTGGCCTCTTCCCCCCCCATATGAATCTGGATATCATCCTGTCCCATGATATGAATTGTGTTTGAGGTATCTCTATTGGTAATGCTTGGAACAAGTATAAAAGTCTGGGTAATACATTCATTCTTATTAATTCAATCCTTGAGCTAAAATCCAATGTTAGGGTGGTCCACCTATGTATATCTTTTAATAATTCTCGGTTAATCCTATCATAATTTGCCCTATATAATCCTGATAAGTTCCTAGTCACTTCTACGCCTAAATAATGAATTTTCTTCAGATTCCAATTTAAATTGTATTTATCCCTGATCTCCTTTGGTGGTGTATAATTGATAGTGAGTACTTGGGTTTTAGTGATATTTATCTTATATCCTGATAGCTGTCCATATGCGTTTAAGAGATCTAGCAATTCAGGCAACGATTCACTAGGCTGTTCAAGGAATGCAATGACGTCATCTGCGAAGAGGCCGACCTTATGTTCTACTCCGCGCACTGTCACCCCTTGGATTCTTCTATTTTCACGTATGGCTTGTGCCAATGGTTCAATAAAGTATGCAAACAGGGTTGGTGACAAACAGCATCCCTGTCTGGTTGATCTTTGTAGATAGAACTTGTTAGATAGGCTCCCATTTATTTTGATTCTAGCTGTAGGTTGTTGATAGAGTCCGAATAGTTTGTATTGATTTATCGTTGAATCCAAACTTCTCCAACACTGTGAATAGGAAGGTCCAATTGACCCTGTCAAACGCCTTTTCGGCATCTACGCTAACCAGAATCGTGTCTCTTTTCTGCTTGTTTGCCTGGTCTATAATGTGCAGAGTCCTCCTAATGTTATCATGTGTCTGTCGCCCGCTCACAAATCCTGTTTGGTCCTCGTCAATCAAATCCTGTGTAAAGGCGTTTAATCGTCTAGCAATAATAGATGTATATAACTTGTAGTCCAAATTCAGTAACGATATTGGTCGGTTATTTCCGCATAATTCCCTATCTTTCCCCGGTTTAGGTATGACCGTTATTATTGCTTCTGTCCATGTTGGTGGTAATTGGCCATTTTGTAAGGTCCAATTAAACGATTTAACTAACAGTGGAGACAGTTCCTCTTTGAATGTCTTATACCATTCCGCTGGGTATCCATCACTACCCGGTGATTTCTCATTTTTTAATCTGTTTATTGCCTCCACTACCTCCTCTATTGAAATATCCCTCGTTAGGGTATCATTCTGTGTCTGTCCTATCTTTGGCAGGTCTAGTGTGTTTAAAAAAGACTTAATCTCCTCTCTTTGTGCAGACTCTGGCTGTGAATATAACTCCTCATAGTATCTCTGGAATGTTGTTTCTATACCCTCTGGCTCTGTTATCAATTCGTTCGTAAGGGGGTCCCTAACTTTATGGATTTGACTAGTCGCGAGTTGTTTACGGGTCCGTCTCGCCAATAATTTAGTGGCTCTCGAACCTATCTCATAATAGCTTTGCTTATAAAAAAGAATCTTCCGCTCTATCTCCTCTGTTAAATGTTTATCTATCTCTAATTTTACGAGTTTAATTTTCTTTTGTGTGTCCAAGTCAGCCGAATTCTGGTATTCTCTTTCCAATTCTCTCAGTTTTTCTGTATTTTTCGTATACATTTCTAATTTAATTTTTTTAGCGTAGGTTGATTCCGAGATTAATCTGCCTCTGATAACTGCCTTCAAGGCATCCCAAACTATCGTTGGCTCCACCATCCCATTGTCATTTTCCGTAACATAGTTTTGTATTTCCAATTTTAATTTGTCCTTCCTTTGTTCATTATTCAGTAGACCCACATTCAATCTCCAATTAGTTATTCTTTTCCGGTTACCGATGCCTATGTCAAGGTATAACGAGTTATGATCGGACACATCAGCACCCCCTATGTGGCATTCTTTAACCCTGTGAACATTTCCTGGGTCCACAAACAAATAGTCTATTCTAGAATGTACTTTATGCACCGCCGAATAGTGTGTGAAATCCTTCTTTAGCGGGTGTAGGTTCCTCCATATATCGACCAATCCCATCTCCTCCAATAATGTATTTACGTATTTTGATATTTGTATTTTCGATTTTTTGAGGCTTGTAGTTATAATTAGTTATAATATAGTTATAATTTAAAACTACATTCAAATCCCCCCCACAAATTAGAATCCCTTCGGTTTCCGCTGCGATTACATCAAATAGCAATCTAAAAAAATGTTTATCACAGTCTGGGGGCGCATAAACATTCACTAGAGTAACCCCCACATTATCGAGCTTCCCTTTCACAATAATATATCTTCCCTCCCTTGTTTTTTAAAACAATCACATTTTCACTGCCCTTTGTCCTGAAGACATTCTGATCATTTCCAGTACTAGAAAACATCCTGAATTAATAGGAAATGTGTATATTTTACCGATATATCAGTTTAGCTCGCCTAGAGGGGAGCAAATGTAAAAAATTTCCCACATTACCCCGCTCTCCCCTATATATATATATATATATATTTTTTTTTTTCAGAGGAGAATGTAACCAGACATGTGGTCAGTTTATCCTAATGGTGCCTGTTGGAAATTTGCTTTGATATCTAAGGACCCCCTGTGCTTGGTGAAACTGGCATACCTCTCAGCATCTCACCTCCCAGCTCCTGGGCCGACTGGCTGGCCAGATGTGCACCATTGTCCTGGCTTAACAAGCTGAGCAAACTCTTTTGGCAGTTCATCACTGAGTCTATTGTCAGCAGTTCGTCCATATATGATCAAATTCATTTAAGAAGATGGAAATTAAAATGTCTCAGTAATTAAAAATTTGTTACTGAAACGATTAATATATGGTTTGCTGGACACTTTAACAACAGCACTGCCTCTGTGGCTAATTATATGTGATTATAATGTACAGATATACCACCACATTTTAATACAACTGTATGTCTGACGTCCATCTGCTAACGCTACAGTGAATGTTGATAAGAGGAATGGCATTCTGTGCAATGTCATCAGGACAATTAGGGACATAGATGGACACATACGGACACACACATGCACAGTGTTGTGCTCAATCATAAGCTGCTTTTAGACATGCAGAGTTCCTCTCAGAGTTTCTACGGACTTTATCAGCCTGACCTCCTGGTGTAAAGTCTATAAAAATCCAGGAGAATTTGATGTGTGAACAAAGCAAGGAATCCTCCGTTGGATTCACCATGAGCAAGTGGGGGGGTTGATGATGTTTCTAATACAAATATCACCCTGTGAAAAAGTGGCATCATACATGTGGTGCTTTGGGCTGGTGTAAAAACAAGATCAATAACCCCCGCAGCAGAGTTAATACGTCACTTCCTGCCTCTGACCGCTGCCCCTGGCCAGATTAATGCGGAGGATTTGTCGCTGTTGTGAACGTGTTTGTGAAGAGAACATCCCGCTGCATGTGTGAAAGGCAAACTGTGGAAAAACTCCGTAGCCAATTCTCCAGATTTTACCTGGAGGTCATGTCTGACTTACGGCGGCAGCAGATGAAGCTTCTGAGGAATCCTTCCACTCAAGCTTGCCTGGAAGGCTCCTCGATTACTTTAGAATCTACATTTGGACTGCAGTTGTATTTCGCTTTTAAATCTGAGAAGTAATGCTGTGTAATATGTGAAGGATTTGACTTGTAGATCTTTTAGTGTTGTGACAAGTGAATGTTGTGAAATAAGATTGATAATGACATTCATCCCCACACTGTTGCTGAAGTTCCTACTGTGTTCCATTTTGTCTGCCTTCACCTTGTGACCTTTTCATCTCTAATCTCTATAAACATCCAATCTCCATGTCCAAATGAAGAAACTCTGCGAGGGACACGATTCTGGGGCCAGAAGCCTTAGTTTCTGTTTCAATGATGTTTGAGCATGCTTTAGTTGAAGGCATCAGCTATTTGCTTTTACATTTGTCAGAATACCCTTATTTTAGTATAAAAACATCTGTGTCAACATTAAACACTATAAAACATGTGTAATTAACATTTTGTTGATATGGAATGTAGTAAATTAGAAATAAATAAACAATCCAAAACACAAACCTTTTGAACTAATTATAATCGTAATGGATATCCTTATTTACTTCAGTTTCATTCAATGGTTAATATTGATTGTGCAATGTCCCATTGCAGCTTTGCATGATAGCAAAGGTGGCTAAACTCAGTTTCAGGTAGTTTTACCCTCAGTTACATCCTATGTGTTTGACACAGAAGGAAATGGAAGTATACCACACACACTTGCACACACATCAAACAGATTTATTAAAAGAGAGCAGGGGGTGATGGGGCTGGGGTGTGGGCGGGTTGTGGAATCGATGGCTGTTCCCCTAGCCTCAGTCAGCGGAGAGTTAAAACGCTGTTAAACTCCAGCCGAGCGGACGCTCTCCCTAACCAACCAGCCTCACTCGCATTGATTTTTTATTTAGCTTCCAGCAGTGATATGTCTTCCAATGCACAGAGAACACACCAAGCCTCCACAGCTTGTCAGCACATAAATCAGGCCCTACTGAGCCCAGCTTGCCCAGTGTACAGAGAGCCGTCTGTTAACAGAATTAAACTCTTACTCAGTCCCACTTTCATCAACACTTGACCATTGTCTGGGTTAAATATGACATTATTTTAGTTCAGTAATTCAGTTATTAAATGCAAAACAACAAAAGTAAGTCTATTCCAGGATACTTTCTATAAACAATCTAATAACAATGACATTGTAAAAAAGTTGTGATACAGGACATGCTCTGACAGGTGTACTGAGTAGTGTTGTGCAGGCTATACACAGGTATATGGTGGATACCCCCTTAGTTTTTATCACTGTAGCGTATACCTACTTCCAAATCACCTCTTGTGCACATCATTTATAATGTGCAAGCCATTTTTCTCCTAGGTAAGTGTCATTTGGGTTGGTTGGTTTGAGTATGAGGAGTGGTGATTGGTTAGTTAGGATAAGAAGATCAGATTAAAGCTCAATTGAGGCTTTTGTGTCAAATCTATAGCCTTCGCATAGATGTGTAGCCAATGCAAAGCCCCACGCTGTATCTTGCACCAAGGAAAAACTACCAAAAAAAAAGCCCAAAAGGGGAAAAATAACCTAGAAACCTCAGAGAGATCCACATGTGAGGATCCCTCTCCCAGGACGGACAGAAGTGCAATATATGTCACATGTAAATGAGAACATCAGCAAAACTAAGTATGAGTATTTAAAACATTGATTAGAATAAACAGTTTGTAACATTATGTAAAGTGAATTAATTGATAAGTTATTGTCAGTAATGGTATGAGTATGCGAGTAGATATAATGTATATTAATCAGTTTTGTTGAGAATATTTGTCCACGATCAGCTGCCACCACGTTCAGGATCTGCCAATACGATCACGATCTCTGATTCGCGATCCACCATCATGGTCCACAATGTCACCGGAGCCGCGGTTCTGTATATGCAAACGATAATGCACAAGAACTCCGGGGAGGAAGTTGAGTCAGTAACATACATTGATGAGACATTAATGCCTTTAGTGTCAGAAAGAGAGAGAAGAGGAAAGAGAAGCTGGAAAGAGAAGCTCCATGTGTCATGTGTCCCCCGACATTCTAGACCTACACACGTGGACAAAATTGTTAGTACCCTTCCGTTAAAGAAAGAAAACCTCACAATGGTCACTGAAATAACTTGAAAACTGACAAAAGTAATAAATACAAATTTACTGAAAATTAACTAATGAAAATCAGACACTTCTTTCGAATTGTGGTTCAACAGAATCCTTTAAAAAAACTAACTAATGAAAATAGCCTTGACAAAAATGATGGTACCCTTAACTTAATATTTTGTTGCACAACCTTCTGAGGCAACCACTGCAATCAGGCGATTTCTGTAACTCTCAATGAGACTTCTGCAGCTGTCAACAGGTATTTTGGCCCATTCCTCATGAGCAAACTGCTCCAGCTGTCTCAGGTTTGAAGGTTGTCTTCTCCAGACTGCATGTTTCAGCTCCTTCCAGATATGTTCAATATGATTTAGATCAGGGCTCATAGAAGGCCACTTCAGAATAGTCCAACGTTTTGCTCTTAGTCATTCTTGGGTGTTTTTAGCTGTGTGTTTTGGGTCATTATCCTGTTGGAGGACCCATGACCTGCGACTGAAAACAAGCTTTCTGACACTGGGCAGCACATTTAGCTCCAGAATGTCTTGATAGTCTTGAGATTGCATTGTACCCTGCACAGATTCATGACACCCTGTGCCAGTTGCAGCAAAGCAGCCCCAGAACATAACCGAGCCTCATCCATTCACAGTAGGTACAGTGTTCTTTTCTTTGTGTGTTTCATTTTTGCGTCTGTGAACATAGAGCTGATGTGAGTTGCCATAAAGCTCCAGCTTTGTCACATCTGTCCAAATGACATTCTCCTAGAAGCTTTGTGGCTTGTCAATATGCATTTTGGCAAATTGCAGTCTCGTTTTTTATTATTTGCTTTCAACAGTGGTGTCATCCTCAGTCGTCTTTCATGAAGTCCACTTTGGCTCAAACAGCGACGGATGGTGCGATCTGATACTGATGGACCTTGTCCTTGGAGTTCACCTCTAATCTCTTTGAAAGTTGTTCTGGGCTCTTTGGTTACCATTCGTATTATCCGTCTTTTCATTTTGTCATCAATTTTCCTCATGCGGCCAAGTCCAGGGAAATTGGCTACAGTCCCGTGGACCTTAAACTTCTGAATAATATGTGCAAATGTAGTGATATGAACATCAAGCTGCTTGACAATGGTCTTATCTCCTGCGACATCTCTTTCCTTAGCTTTCTGTGGTCCATGTTCAGTGTGTTGCACACCATGATACCAAACAGCACAGTTATTACTTTTCACCCTTTAAATAGGCAGACTGACTGATAACAAGTTTGAAGACAGCTGCGATGCTAATTAGAGGACACACCTTAGTTTAACATGTCCCTATGATCAACTTATCTTTATCTTTTTAACTTTATCTTTTCTAGGGGTACCATCATTTTTGTCCAGGCCATTTTCATTAGTTTGTTTTTTTAAATGATTCTGTTGAACGACAATTCATTGACCACATCTGTATAGCAGCATAACTAAGAGCAGGTCTAAGACTGAACTGGCTCTAACTCTAAAGGACGGGTTTAAGCTGATACTTAAACGTACAGAGGGCCAACTGAAAGTGGGAGATGATTCCACAGAAGAGGAGCTTTATGCTGAAAGCTCTGGCTTCTGCTCTACTTTTGGAGACTTTAGGGACAACAAGTAAGCCTGAATTCTGGGAGTGCAGTGCTCTGGTGGGTTGATAGGGTACTATCAGCTCTTTAAGGTATAATGGGGCCATATTATTAAGGGCCTTGAAGGTGAGGAGGAGAATTTTAAATTATATTCTAGATTTAACCGGAAACCAGTGAAGTGAAGCTAATACAGGAGAAATTCGGTCTCTTTTCTTGGTACTTGTCAGGACACAAGCTGCAGAGTCTTTAACAACTTACTGCTGGAGTCTGGTAATAAGGAATAACAATAATCAAGTCTGGATGTAACAAAGGCGTGGACAAATTTTTCTTCATCTTTTTAAGGCGGTCTTACAAATTAGTTTTAAGTGAGAATACAGGGACAAATTGGGATCAAAGATCACTCCCAAGTTCCTGACTGTTCCATTGGAAGCAAGGGCAATGTCGTCTAGCGCAGCTATATAATTAGATAATATATCTCTAAGGTGTTTCGGGCCACGTATTAAAACCTCGGTTTTATCTGAGTTTAATAAGAGAAAATTGCGGGTCATCCAGGTTTTTATGTCCTTGAGACATGCTTGGAGTTTAGTTAACAGTTAACACTGTTCTGGTTTTATTGATATGTATAACTAGGTGTCATCCGCATAGCAGTGGAAATTGACAGAGTGTCTCCTGATAATGTTTCCTAATGTAAGCATATACAGAGATAATAAAATTGGGCCGAGCACAGAGCCCTGAGGAACACCGAGGTTAACTTTGGTGCACACAGATGACTAATTATTCATTTGCATGAATTGGAATCGATCTGAAAAATAGGTTAGGACGGTTCCTTCAATGCCAATTAATTGTTCTAGTGTCTGTAATACAATTTGATGGTCAATAGTGTTAAATGCAACACCAACATCTAACAGAGGGAGGACAGACTTTTAGAAGGTCATTAGGGACTTTTGCCAAGGCTGTCTCTGTGCTGTGATTGGCTCTGAACCAAGACTCAAAGTCTTCATATATATTATTTTCCTGGAGAAACTCACGTAGTTGATTGGCTACAACCTTCTTGAGGATTTTAGACATGAAGGGGAGGTTAGATATCGGTCTGTAATTGGCTAAAACCTCCGGGTCCAGTGTACAGTATGTTTTTTTGAGAATGGGTTTGATTACAGCTAGTTTAAAAGGACTGTTGTACATATATCCTGATGATAATGACAACTTGATTGTATTCAGTAAAGCACTATTTATTAGGGGCTGAATTTATTTTAGAAACTTTGTAGGACTAGGATCCAAGATACAAGGTTTAGATGATGAGATTAGTGAGGTCATCTGATCAAGGGTGTTCGGAGAGAAGCTGTTAATAATTGAAATTCAGCTGTTCCTGTGATTTCTGTGCTTGATGATGTATTAGCATGAACTGAGGGCAGGAGATTGTAGATTGTATTTCTAATAATTAATATTTTATCATTAAAGACCATAAAGATATATGGAGCTGTGACACTCTGTAACCTTGCTACAGCAGTATTAGTATTAGGCAGAGTATTAGGCAGCTCTTGCTTTGTGGAGGGCCTTCTTATATGCTTTAACACTGTCTTACAGGGTGGGGGATTTTCAGTGCCACTTCCTTTCTAGTTCTCTTGACGCTTATTTTAATTCATGTGTGTTGGAATTATACCACAGAGCTAATTTACTATGTTTTACATGCTTCTTTTTTAGAGGTGCTATGGAGTCTAATGTTAATCGTAGTGAGTTTACAGAGCTATCTACAAGATGCTCAATGTCAGTGGAAGAAGGGTTTTAAAAAATTGTTAGTTATGGTGAGGGATGAATCCGAGTTAAATGTAATTGGAATTATTTCCTTAAATTTAGCTACAGCACTATTAGGTAGGCATCTAGGAAATTAGTTATTTATTAATGGCAAGAAGTCTGATAATGGGAAATCAAAGGTTATTTAATTATGGTCTGATGGAATCGGATTATGTTGAAGCATTGTTAGATGTTCAATTTTGACACCGAATGATAGTAAAAGGTTGAGTGTGTGGTTACAACAATGAGTGGGTTGGTGAAAACACCTATATATATACAAGTATGTAGGTGGAGTTGCAGTATTGCAGGCGTATGTTTGGGGGCCTGGGGGGCACCAATCTGAAATCTCGCCTAGGGCTACAACATTGCCAGGACTGGCCCTGCCCACACTGTCTGTTGCAAATAGTCTATTGCAAGTGACAGTTTACAAAATAAACTACTCTCCCATAGACTACTGCATCATCATGTAGTTGTATCACCTTAATGGTTGTAGGCCAGTGTTGAGTCAAAATCTTTACCTGCATCAGAAATTAAGTGACAAGGTGCAAATACTATTGACCTATTTTTTGGTGAAATAAATATGCAAGAGTAGTCTGACATGTCACTCGTTTATAATACACAATATGTATCCTTTGCTAGATGGGGTGCACCACTAGCTCTGACTGATGTTGAGCCTCAATGAACTTATTTTGTATTCGCTGTTACAGTCGTCATTACAGCTTTTCAGTTTTAGCAAAAAACAAGGACCTTGGGATTGATCCTCAAAAAAGCCAAACCTCCCTTAACTACACTGATGAGCATCCAAGGAATGGACCATGAGATTGTCTCACACAAAAAATAACCCTGCATTAAAACCAATAGAAGAATCATCGTTTAGAGAGGAAAGGAAATGAGAGGATAGAGAGAAATGAATGGTGTTGAGCAGAGTAGACAGTTGGATGGTATTTGCACTTATGTTACTGATCAACACAACTCGTTCACAAATAACATTGTGCATTGTATTGTTGTTTCTGTTCTAGTTTTTGCAGATAATTTGTAACTGTTCTGAACAACTTGACCAAAAAAACATTGGTTCATTCTTGATTGTAAACAATGATAACATCAGTAGGCATGTCATATTGTATGTATTTATACAAGTTGGAAAACGCTTCATGTGCATGTGCATTGAGCAGCGGCTTTGATTAACATACTGGTGGACATGTGGACTGGTTCACAAGATATCACCAAGGTTGAAAGACTCCTAATCAGAACTGGTTCAAGAACCAGATCTAATGTGGTGGAAAAGAGCTATCATTGTATTTAGAGACAAAATACAATGATGCTAAAAGCACTGACCGTCTACTCCAGAGACCAATTTACAGTTTAGTCCCTGCAGCAGTGCTCCTGGCTTGGTGAGGTGTTCCATCCATCATAATGAGCAGTACTTGTAGTTGGGAGGAAAGTGAGGGATTATGTCCTCGTTCCTCAATAGTGACTCCTACTGGCCTCCCATAGCCTGTGTTGGAGACTATGGTTGGGGTGCATTGGTTTTCAATTGTTAACAACAAATTGTTTGGTAGATTTGAGATTACAAAAACAACAATGTTTAATCTTAACCTATTTTAGCATTAAATGACTGGAAGCAGGATGATGTATTAATGCAAGACCATAATTTAGTTGGCAGTTGTCTTGCTACTGTATAATGTAAAATAATCTGATTTAGTCCTGATGAAAATAAAACAATCTCAAAGCAGCACCGTTGCTGAATCCTTTGTCATGAAAAAGGAGACAGATGTGGGGTCACATATACACACTGTGTACCACAACATTTCTGATTCCTTTGATTGATGAATTTTGAGTAATAAAAGAGATATTACACATCACATACAGCAGGAGAAGAAGAAAAGGGGAAAGACAACAACTTAACTTTGGACTTTAGTTAGATCCTTATTTTGTCTTGTCTTGCTTTTTTTTATGTTCTCAGAGTACTATTTAAAATATACACACATATATACTATTTTAGAACATATTCATATTTTCTTCCTCTATTTTTTCAGTTTAGCACCTGGACACCTTGGATGGAATGTAACTTATTTGTTAATATAAGCAGCACCAGACATATAACTCCAGTAAATGCATTATTTCTGCATATGATTAGTATTTGTTTGCCAATTAAAATAGAGGGTTTTTTTCTCTGTCATTCTGTTTTACAAGAGATAAAAGAACAGATCAGACGCAACTAGTTGTAGCTTGTTTTTTCCCATAGCCTTGGATTAATTTACAATACACTAAGCCCTACAATATATGCAGTTAACTGGCAATGTTCTGAATTTGATGCTCAGCAGCACTTAAAAGGCAACAAAACAGAAGTAACAAAGCTCCTTCAGACCCTGCTCATACACGTCTAAAGTGAACCAATCGTTGTGAACGTGGTTCCAGAGGAGGCTATCAAAGAAAATTTAGGCTAAAAATATGGTGTCGTTTTAGTCGGATTTGATTGCCGGGGGCTTATGGAAACTTTGATGAAACCACAAGCTGCAATTCTACTAACCTTGAAACTCCAAAAGTGTTTTGTGGGTGAAAACACTTAACCCAACACTCCATCTGCATAGTGGTAAGTAAATAATGAGTACTATGTAACTAATACTTTTTTTTTCTTTGAACTACCCTTTGAAAGTCTTTAGACTGTCTTTAAACAGCCAAACACGTTTTATAAGGCCACCGTGACTTTTACCTCTGACCTTTAGCTACTAAAATCAAGTAAAATCAAAAACTTCCCCCGTGCTGCAACGTAAAAAAAAAATTGCCACCATAAACGTCCTTTGGCTACCAAGACAAATTAGTGAGTCAAACATGCTTGGGCCAAATGTGAATGGATTTCAATGCAAAAAAATTGCTTCATAAGGGCGCCATCATAATCCCCATCCAAAATCGAATCAGTTCATAATTGAGTCCAAATGAGAAATTCCCTTTTGGCATTGTGGAGATATTGCGTCATGGGAATAGGATGGACAAAGAGACATAATTCATCTGGCCAGTGGCTGTCGCTGGTATTAAGTAGTGCTGCCACTAACGACTGTTTTTCTACTGATTAATATGTCGACTATTTTACCGATTAGTGGATTAATCTAAACTATACATTTTCCTCCAAAAAAATCAAATTGACTATTTCATTTCATTTCCGCAGCCCTGCGCCGCATAGCGCTGAGGAAAGCCAGGCTCCTCCTATCCACCCCCTGTTAAACCTTTGTGTGGTTCACATGGGCTGCGAAGCACCGCTCCGCGCCAAGGTCGCCTCGCGCCCTGCACCGATGGTGGCATGTTAACTTCAGATAGTCTGGTCCGATGCATACTGAAGAACCTGAGGTCTAAAATATTAAGTTCTCGTGTTTATCAATAAACATTAAGGGACGCAGCCGGGAAAAGATCTGTGGACAGCAACTATGTCCTAAATGACTGGCCTAAAGAGCACCTCCTCAAATAAAGCTAAAAACATTGAGAATAAAAACATTTGGGACAGACTTTGAGAGATACTTCACAACCTTTCCACAAAGTAGGCCCCAAAACTAAGGAGTGTTATGAACTAAGATTAGACAAGAGTCGAGTTCAAACCAGTAGCCTTTTGAATCTGCGTCACAAGTTGAAAGAAACAAGCAGCTCGATGTGGCAAGTCATGACGACGGCCTACTCTCTGTTGTGAAGGATTTCTCATCACTATCTTCAGATTTAACCAATGAATCGGGCAGCGTAGGTCTCTGTGTACCAGTCGACAACTAGCTGAATTTGGAATCAGGAAGGGAGTTACAATGTCAAGACAGAATTTTCATTGTAGACGCAATGAGTAAACACCCAAGTGATGACCCAGGATTTCCAGGGGAACGTGTTTTCATGACATGGGTCCTCAGCAAACAGTACTTGAGAGGCCTCTTCACAGAGTGTTTGTTCACAGTCCAGCCAAACAAACGTACTGCACACAGTCTGAGTTTCGCTAACAACAGCATAACACAGTAAAAGAGGTTTGTAGCCCGTCACCTGTAGCTCTTTATCGATGATTCCACTGCTCCTCATTCTTCCATCACTTCTTGCAATGTTCAACCCTTTAAATTTGGTTGTGTTAAACATACTTTTTTTTATTATTATTTATTTTTTAAAAGAGCTATTACAAGATATACATGATGTTTAGGGTTTAATTACATTTGTTAGTAAAACTATTTTTATCAGAATGTGGTCTAAGGTACATCGAAAAGAAGAAAATATATTATTATCATTTATCATTTTAACTGAATAATAAGTTGCTCTGTAAATAAAACATTTGATGGATTATAATTAGTGTTTTTATTCATTGTTTGTTAATGAATACAACAAATTTGCCCTGCGAACACATTTTTACCAGATCGCAAAGGTGTTTTATTGGATTTCGGTCTGGGGACTGAAGTTAACTGAACTCAGTGTCATGTTTGTAAAAATCACTTGCTGGATTTGTGAAATTAAGCATTATCTAGCTGGAAGTAGCCATTAGAAGATGGTGACTGTAGCTATAAAGGGATGAACATGGCCAGTAACAATAGTCAGATGGAGTGTTACATTCTAACCATGATTGACTGGTACTAAGGTCCCTAAGTGTGTCAAGATTAATATACCTTGAAGCATTATATCACCTGTAGTCTAGACTGTTGAAACAAGCAGCTCCTTGTCGGTTTCATACATTCAGGCTGTTTATTCCAGATTTTGGCTCTAGCATCTGTAGCCTCAGTGGAAATCCAGATTCATTACACACCAGGTGGTGTCCAGGCAAGTCCGTGTTATTGTACCCTCACATTTCTGTTCTTGGCTGACAAGAGTGGAACCTGATGTGGTCTGCTGTCGTAGACCATTCACCTCAAGTTTGGATACGTTCAATCTGAGATTCTGCCCATCACAGTTGTAAAGAGTTACTATCTGATTTCCCTTTTCCACCAAAGTGCTTGGCAGCTGCTAGTGCTGGTTCAAAATCAGACAGGGTAACAACATAATTTGGTCTTCAACAACACAAATGTTTTGCACACAGAGTGGTGAAGTGTGATCCATTCACAAGTGGTCATAATAATCCTGGCCCCAGCCTCTGTGTACAGGTGTTCATAATAAAGTGCTCAATGTGTGTATATATTGATATAAAATGAAAATTACCTGACTACATTAACTGATAGATGTTTTGAATCCAAAGCTGTTCTTGGTATCACCATTTTCTTGTGTTCTATTGACACAGCATCACAGAAATGTGAATTCCTTTCTGCATGATATTGCTAAAAATGTTAAGACCTCCAATGAAGCATCTTTGTGCACCACTGATGAGTAATTTAGCTTGTGATGATGAAAGGTGTAACAAATGTTTTAATCAGGCATCAGTCCACAAAAGACCACCAAGAAGTAAAGACAGAAAAAAACAGACAAAATTTGGCCAGGAAATACAAGCAGAGTAAGTGTGTCACCAAGCGCATAATAACGCTCACAACACTTTCTCTCCTAATGATTCACTCTCTTGGTACTCAGGCTGTTTTGCAGGATGGAGGGTCGTACGTCAGCAGAGTCCGAGCCGAGTACGAGCCCCTGTCATCCCAACAATCACTAATGAAAGTCCCAGCAAACCCTCCTCTGCTTCCCCCGCCCCTCAGAGAAAGGGCACTGTTAGCACACGTGTCAAGTCCAGGATGGAACAAGAAGGACATTCTGGCAGAAGAAAAGAGGGTGGAAAAGGACCGGCGGGCCATTTGCATACGCCTGTGATCCTAATATATACAGGTTGCCAACCTCCAAGGTCAGAGTTCACCACAGTTGCCGGGGCAACTGGGCTGTTCTCCCCATCACTAGCTCGTTAAAGCGCTGTGGGAATAGGAATAGGTCCGCCAACTGTCATCGTGCTGTGGCCATGTCTGTATGCGACCCGACCAAGTAATGAGGACCTGCGCCATAACGCCTATGCAGACACGCAGACACACACACACACACACACACACACACACACACAAACACAAACACACTAACACATACACACACACAAACACACACACACACACACAAGGAAGTATGAAAAGCAGTATCATGCCCCTAATTTTACACACAACAACAGCGTGAAGCCTAGTGAGAATACAAATAAATGAACATGTGCACACGCAAACACAGACAGAATGACATATCACAGTCACATCACAGACTAAATGGTAACTAAATGCACATACACATGCACCTATTCAAGCATAAAGTATAAACCCATAAGCACTCACACAAACACACTCACAAACACACAAACAAGCCAAAACAACGGTATTAGTGTGCATGCAAAAATGCTGGCACATGCACACATACAAATTGCAACCTAGTGACACACACACACACACACACACACTATCATAGCCCAACAGTATCTGGCAACTTTTTCAACAACTCGTCTTTAAACCTTTAACCCTCCCCAAAAACAAGCTTATAGGCACCCTCTGCGTGGCTTTCTCAGCATCAATTAGCATGTTTTTGTGCAGCTGAGCATTTCCTCTGGTGGGCTGAGGTAAATAAGAAGATGGAAATGAGGTCCAGTGCTCTAATCCAGCCAGGGTGCAGGTCTCACAGTAATCCCCCCAAGAGCTGCTTGGCCTGGGGCATGCAGAGGGGTAATCCTGCCCCTTGAGACCTCATCCACCAGTCTGCTTACACACACATAAACGTACGCACACACACACGCGCATACATGTATGATGCACGTAGACACAGACACACATTGTGGAGAGAAAATTAGAGAAGGAGGTTAGAGGGAGTAGAGAAAACAAAGCACCTATCCTGGCTGAAATGCAAAACTTGGGTGACACATTGAGATAGTAATGTCTAAAATGTAATTAGTGTGCTAATTCAAGTCAAGGGGACGTAAACAAATATGTCCAAAAAGTACAAGCTCATTAAAATATCACTACATTACAAACAACATAATTTCAGTAGAAGGGTATGTCTCCAGTTTGCTGAGAAAAAGTGAGTGATAAATGGTGGAGAGTGGTACTGATGCAGAACTAAATATATTTGCAATATGTAAGAGTTTTTTGCGAGTGTGCTGTGGTCTGAGCCATGAGACATGAGTTACAGTTAAAAGATACAGTGTGCACACTGTTGGCTGAATCAAGACTAGTAAATATGTTTTATGATGAAGCCAAATGCTGCAGGGGAGTACACACGCCATGTATCTGTATCACTGTTGGGTGATATAAGATGTAAAACCAAACCACATACATTTTAACGTATGACAAGTTCTGACTCTCCACCCTCTTCAACCAATGTTAAGTTCATTAATAAGATGTGTCCTAATAAATGAAACACTACTAATTGTGTGTTATCAGTACTTGATAATATCGTTACCTGCAGAGAGTAAAAAATACTGATTACCTTCAGACCTTGAACAGAATTTAAAGACACAATGAAAATGCTTTTTCCTGTAACTGGCTGATTGGTTATGACATCACACATTGAGACCCCACTACCCGAGACTAAAAAACAACAGATAAATAAACAAATAACCAAAGTTAGACAAAATATCAGGCCAAACTATTGAGAGCAACAATACCACTATCTAGAGCTTCAAAAATGACCATGGAATTTAATCTCAGACAACAAAAGGTTAAGTTTATAACATCCATGACGACATGATTTATTTAAGAGCTGCTGTGCTGCTGGTAAAAATCCCTAATCAACACAGACCTGATCTGAGTGAATACAACAATACTAGCAAGATGCTCCACCAGGTAACAAGCAGCTTCCTGCTCTTATGATGAGGCATCATGTTATCAGAGCTGCTACAGATTTATTTAAATAATTAGAGATTAACGAGGAGACCTGAGGCATGAGGTAACAACACAACAAGGATTTATCAAACCAAATTAGACTGAAATGAATTTGGTCCTGCTCCTACATTTGATTACTCTAAAGGGGCGTAGAGATTTGTGTCTGTTGCCCCGAGCAGGTAAATCCCTGGTAAATACTCATTGGTTAAAATTTAAAATTATATTGGTTGTGTCCTATATTAATCTAATAACTAATTCTGAGGCAAAACACAGAATGCTTCTGAATTTGGCATCAAGTGTGATTTACAATTTTATTATCTAGTTTATATCTAACATATCCAAATGGATCAGCCTTAACGACCAACATTCCATTTAAAATTAAACTTTGTTTATATATAATGTTTATAACATTTATTAGAATAAATAATAAATTAAAAACATCTGTGTCCACAGAAAAGGCTTTATCCATTGAGTAAACAGTACAATTGTAGTAATTGATGTCATTGCCATTGTCTGTGAATTGTACAGTGGTCTCCTCTGTTTCATATTCATTGACCCACACTCACCTTAGGCTGCTGACTGTTGGACGTACCTGTTGTCCAAAGGGTTGTGGGCACAGCGGCCTGGCCTGTGGGGCAGACCCACAGCAGGAGGTGGACGATGTGGCTGAGGGAAGGCTGGGTTTACCTGCATGTGCATTAGCTGACCGGAGAGCAGGCATGTGCTTCAAGGGGGTGTAAACGAACAGTGTAAAAATGTCCATACAGATCTCAAAGGCCCAGTGTGATGTATGTGCTAAACTCCTTGACATTGTCCAGCAGCATAAGATGTGTCTGTGTGTGACAGTCAGTCACTCCTGCAGAAATATTTGTAGCGCTTGTCCTCATGTGGGCATGCTGATCTGTACATACACACACACACATCTGTGATACACACATGCAAGTACCTTCTATTGATTTTTCTCACAACAGCTAGGATGCTAGTCAACATCAAAATAATTATTCATTTTTGTGGGGAATTTAACCCACTCCTTTCCACCTTTAGAGGCCAATTACTACCTGTAGTGTAATGAGGCTTGGCGGCATGTGAATGTTCCACATAATTAACACAAATGGCATTAAGCAACTGCATGACACCAGGATGCATGTGGTGCAGCTTCTCTTTGAAAAACTGATCACAAGCCTGACAGGTTGACACAAGCTTGTGTTGTCTTGTATTGCATTAGCGTAACCAATTCAGAAACTGTGGAATCGAGACACGGAACGGATCACATTGACTTTGTCTGACAGGCTGCGGGTGAGTGAGTGCCGGTACAGATTTGTCTGGCTACTGAGCGATGTTTGTGACTATGTAGCCTACATTGTGAGCTAGTGAGTGTGTGTGTGTATGTGTGCATTCAAGGTCCGTGGAGAGGTGGTGTGACTGTGCTGACATGTGTCCGACAGCGTGGCTCGCTCCTGGGCCTCTCTTTCACTCTCGACTGGCCTGGCTCCCCTGAGCTCCATGTATAATGCAGCAGGCCAGAGACACCACCCTGCATGATAATGTGCATGCACATGCCTGCTGTGTCTGTGTGTGTGTTGTGTGCGACAGCAGGGGAGAGCCAGCTGGCATGACTGCTCAGCATAACCGTATGTGTGTGTGTATATGAACAGTCAGCCTGCAGCCTACAATAGCATGTACTGATACAATGTATTTTTATTCCACATACAGTAAAGGTGTAATGATAAACAGATAAGTCAGAGCTATATATGGCTAAATGGTTATAGGACCACTGGTTTGAGCTGAAATCATTGGTACAGTGGTAAAAAGCTTTTTTTTTCATTAAGCTATTTCTCTCTGTGCTGCAGGGTGTCTGACCTTAGTGTGTGTACCCAAACACCTACAAACCCTGAGAAAATATCAAAGAAATATCAGACTCTACCTTCTCTGTGGCTTTCTGAGATCTTGACACTGCATAGTCAAAATACTGTGTACTACGGCAACCCTCACTACTGTCTTCAGAAAGTGATAGATATAAAATTACCAACAGGGACAATCAACCCAATGTTAGTGGCATTAGTGCCAGCAGCTACTACTACTTCGAAAGCACTCCTCCCCATTGCAGAACCTGAAACTACTAGCTGATGATCAGAAATGTTCAGCATGACAGTGGTGTTAAAATATAAAAAAAAATTCTTATCTGCGAAGTGGGGAAAACAGATATGTAATAAAAAGGTGTAATAAAATAAAATAATAAAAATCCCTACACATGATAAGATATGAACATACTAAAATAAGTGTTTTGAATTTCATGAATAAATAATACAACATTTTATTCAGGTATAATTATCAGTGCGGTATCATTAGGTAGCTGAATAGTCATCTTGTTAAAGTAGAAGTGCAGTGTTTGCTATGGTTACATATTACATATTTATCTGTAGCATTTTAGTGTCTGATCATTTCATTGTCAGGTCATGGCCTATGTATCAGGAAACATGTTATAGTCTGAATCTTATATAAAAACAAAAAATACTAGAATACACTTTTTCAAATGCTAAAAAACACTTCTGCTCTACAGTATATAGAAAGTCCACTGACCAGTCCAACCTTAGCTCCCTGATCACCATGTTGCCATTTTGTGTCTCCACCAATAGATCACATGAAATATGGTACCATCTCTAAGGAACAATTACCCTTGCAATAAAGATTAAAGACAAACTGAGAAAACACAAGTAAGAGTGGTATACGGCTTCCCTTCACGTCCAGCAGTAGTGACTGCGGTCATTATGACTATATATAGTGGGGCTGCTTGTGGCCTTCATTAGGCCTCTCATCTTGTGGTAGTAAAGGGCAGTGCGACTCCTCCACACTGCCCTTTACTCTGTGGCACCATGGAGCTGTATGCAAAGGAGGACCCTGTCTCTCCTATTAATGGCCTGCATTTGGGCTTGAGGAGCGATGAGCTGCCAGGCCTGATTCACACCATTATTGTTATGGCATAATTATAGAATGTCCTTTATGGATAGCTTGGGATAATTTGATTCTCGGTAGAGGGGTCAGATATGCATAAGCCAAAAGAGTTGAAGGGTACTCTTCTCCAATCAAGGCCATGTTTCAAGTCAGGCTGACATGTTCCCAGTGGAGGATTTGACGTCCGAGGTACTAAATAGGCTGGCAAAGTGCCCCTGGCATCAGGGCACCCAGATGGATGTGGCTTGACCATGATCAAAGCTCAGACTCTGTCCTCCATCACCCTGAAGGACATAACCACAGGTCTGGTCTGCTCTTTTACCCCCTTACCCTGCACACACTTTATTGTGTGCCTCAAAACAGCAACGAAACAGCAAAAGAATAACACACTTGACGTTTTAGGCCAAAACAACATCAAAAATCTGGGAAAGAGTGGGAAAAGCAGGCTAGACTGTGCTTTTCAGAGATATCAATAGTCTGGTATTGTCTCAGGCATGTGGAGGAGGAGGAGGAGGAGGAGGAGGAGGAGGAGGAGGAGGAGGAGCAGATCAGAGAGCTGTGCCAAGTGAGGGTTCAGTCTGCTGGGGGCAATGCTTCTGGCAAACCCCCTTACCCCTGCTCTGACCTGGAGGATGCCCCGGCCACAGCATGCTCCAGACACAGTGGGCAGAAAAGCTCCTTTGAATACCAACCAGCAGTGGAAAACAATACAGTAGTGAAATGTTGTAAATGGGGGACTTTTAACACCATCCAAAAAGGTAGGATTAGATGATTTGAATGGGTGCTAGACAGTGGAATTCCTGCAGAACTGGCTAGTAGAGGAGAAATGTTTTTTCCTAAGCAAACAAATTTAAATTGACTGGTGGCAGATCCCACTGTGGCCATGGTGGGAATGATAGTATACAAGCTCCTTCCTTGTATAACCATAAGGAGTAGCTCCTCATAACATACCATGTCAGTCATTCAGGGTGATTCTGAGGGAACGGCAGTGACAGTCTGGTACCCAGGTGTCTGAGTCTGACTAGTCCCATTATTAACATGGTCCTGGGCTCTTTTAACAAGACAGAGTATCTGTGCTCAGTTGTACCATGACGCAGCCCCCCTACTCCCCCACCTTCACACCACTGCCCCAGGAGCCTGGGGAGCAGCCAGGGGACCCCTGACCTGTAGGCTCTGCACTTCCTGAAATGCCGCATGGCTCCGGAGACCTTTTGACCTTTTGACCACCTAGTGACTTGTATAAGGAATCAATCAATTGCTCGCTGTTTGGCCTGCTGGGTCAACTCACCAGAGCCAGAGTTATTGACAAATCGACTTACAGTTGGTCAGCGTGAGAGAGGGGCCTTGGCTGAAGACACAAGATCGACCAGCCGTGTCACTGATCAAGTGAATGGCCAAGAGCAGCAGTCTTCCTTTTTGCTTCATGACAATGCAGGTTTGGCATTATTTAATGGTCTTTCTCCTGGATTTCTTTAACCCAATGATTAGCAGCAATGCTCTGATTAACATGCTTATGGACGAATGTGAGTTCTCAGGGTGGGCATGAGCCCTGCAACTCAGTATGCATGTCATCCATTTCTACATTCCCTTCACCTAAATACCATGTGTTTCATCAATATATACATGCCACAGTATAAACTTCAGATTCTCATTCCGATCAGATGTAGGCAAACTTTAAAATTAATTGAGTGTGCTTTCTCACCTTTACAATGTTAATTAGCTAATGCAATTTCCTGTTTTGAACAAGCAGAGCAAAACAGTCGAAGGGATCCCATCCTTCACCTGAGTACAAAAGTCTGCAGCAATAATAAAGTTATAATGACATAATGGCTTAATTGAATATTAAACATTGTGAGATACTGTAGTATACTCTAATACTGATTGAACAGTCAGATCCTTAGTTTTTCCATTGAGGGAACAAAGATACAGAACAGTATGACCAAGGGTGTTGTGCATGGCCTAGGTATTATGTTATGTTAAGGACAATCATTCCTTGGGCCATCATTCCTCTGTTATTTTAACTTGACAAACATTGCACTGTATTTCCGTCTCCTTTGCTTTCCTGGCACTTTTCCTCGACCTTTACCACTGTTCACATAAACCTACACTGTGCTTCTGTAATGTAAAGGGACACAGTGTCTCACCTTCCCACGAGCACAGTTCATGCAACTAAGGACATCTCAAAGTGTGACACGCTTTGATATAGGATTACTTTCATCAGTTGGATTGTGGAATGTAAATTTGCTATAATTATAAATATGCAAAAATCATAAAACTGCACAGTAATTTGGTGACATATAATATCATTAAGGACCTATTCACAAAAATCACTATAATATGAAAAGTTCTCACAACAGATTTTAGAACGTAGACTACAATCAATGTTTTGAAAGTCTTTATTGTTATTGAAACATGAAAGTAAATATAAGAATTGTTCACTTTCCTTCTCATAGATCTTTCCTATTGTCTTATTGTATTGTACTAAACTCTCTTGCTTTGCCTTTTATTCTTGATCTGATGCAACGGAAAAAGTTAATTGATTGATTGATATCCCAAAAAAAGAGCTGTGGATTTCAATTATCTTTCTTTGTAAATTATGGGGATAAAGAAAATGATTGTAGATGTGTATGAAGGGTTTTGATAAATTATGTCAGCAAATAGTCAATAATGGTGCAGAATCAACTCAGTGATTAATAATTTTCTGACTGTAGAAAAGTGAGTTGATCAATAAAGTGAACTAAAGACAGCCAAGTGTCGTAGAGGCAGTACCTGGAATGATATCAAATTTCCTAGAAATTAGTCAGTTGTTCATTTCAGTCAGACAACTCACGTTCAACAGTTGAACAGGTTAGTGTTTTTGGCATCTAGGCTCTGACTTAGTCACTCCAACCGATATGATCACATAGATATGATGGGAGTGATGAGCAAATACTTGTAATGCCCCCGTCGGAGCCTACAGCCGGATGCTGGGGTGGTGGAGGGGCTGAAGCAACTGGCAGTAATACTGACGCAGCAGTGGGGCAAGACATCAATCAATCAATCAATCAATCAAATTTAATTTGTATAGCCCATATTCACAAATCACAATTTGTCTCATAGGGCTTTAACATGGTGAGACGTCCTCTGTCCTTAACCCTCAGCAAGAGTAAGGAAAAACTACTAAAAAACCCTTTAACAGGTTAAAAATACGTAGAAACCTCAGAGAGAGCCACATGTGAGGGATCCCTCTCCCAGAACGGACAGACGTGGAATAGATGTCAAGTGTAGGATAACATCATCAAGATTAAAGTTTTTAGCAGCATTGATGAGGGTAAACATTTTGAAGGATAACTTCAATACTATATATCAAGTAGTCCTGCTGCAATCAGCAGCCAGCAAGATCAGGATCCATCATCAAGATCGGATTCACTATAGTCCACAGTCATTCTCCACTGCCGCCAGTTAGGATCCATCATCAGCTGCCACCTCGGCCGTGGTCCACCACCATTATCTCACTCCAACGCGACAAAGGATCCGTCATTCCCACTACGATCAGCCGGCACGACATAGAATCCACCACACTGGATCCGCCACCACGATCTCCGACACGATCCACAAATCGCAATCCATGATGATGTGGCCACAGCTGTGGCCCTGGATCTGCGGGCGATAAGGCACAGGGACTCTGGGGAAGGGGTCAAGATAGAGCAAAGGGAACTTGAGTTGGCTGCCTGGTCTAGCTCGCAGGCTACGCTCCATTTCTGGCCAGCGTGTGCAATTTAATGTCTCTGAGATGTAGCTGCAAGATGGCGGAGTCACTGCTCTGTTGGGCTCTGTAAGACAGTCCTGGACAGAACCAGTCCTCCCTTGTCAGCAGGCAGATGCACAACTTATTTTATGTCTGATAAGTACAGGTCATTAAATTGGACCCATGTAAGCCACTCCTCACATACGATAAATCTGCTGCAGATCTGATTATGTGTACTGTTGACTTTATTAACGGGTATTAAAAGGACACAGACAAAAGTCTACATTTGAATCTAAACACACGGAATTGGTATTTGTCTAAAAGGTCGATGGGGTGGTCAAATCAATTTCGGATATGGTTTGGAGAAGGACTTGATTCTTGGCAAACCAATAAATACTTGTCTTTTGGCAAGAAAACCTCAGCATTGATTACTTAGCAATATCTTTAATCCAAAACTAGCCATTGGTACAAGTCTTCAGACTCTCTGTTTGTCGAACTCTCCGTAGCACCTCTTCATTACCACATCAACAAACCTCACCCCTGTTTCCCCTCCCACATTGCCCTGACCTCAACTCCCCTGCGTAGCCCAGCTCAGGAGGGGAGCGTCCCACTCCAGTGGACTTCAGTGAACTCCCCCACTCCACCTCTTTTCCTCCACACTTCCCTCCCCCCTCTCTTCCTTTCTTCCTCACCAGCTCCCACTTCTGCCTTGCCAGCTGGCCGCATTGATTTCATGTTTGGGCTGCCCACATTGATTTTCATGCAGGTTCATGGATCATACTGCTGCTTCCTCCATCTCAGTAGTACAGTGGGAGGCAAGGAAAATCGTCTTTGACAGTTGCTGCACAGAGATACACCAAAAGGCCCTCACACCCCCACTTTCACCCAAGGTCACTCCTCTAGCACCTCGTGTACTGATTCCCTCCCCACCTAAACCTGTTTCCTGTCCATTCTGACCTTCAACACCAGAGCCATCTCCAGAGCCCAGCCTCTCACTGCAATGTGGTGGACATCAACTGTAGTGGCATGATGAGAAGAGTGGCAATGGTTTTACTGCAGATGTGACTCCCATTTATGTGTGTGTGCCAGTCGAATAATTACAAAAATGGTAAGGGATAGGGTGTTCCAACCATGCCCATGAAGGGAGTCTCGCTAAATGGCCTTGGACCACCCCCCACCATCATCTCACCGGCTCCGGGGAGAGACGGCTCAGCTCCCTGGCTAGCGTTAGCTCGCGAGCTAACGGGAGCTAACGCTAGCCGGGCTCGCACTCCACCCTCTCCCCAGGCCGAAGCCTGGCTGCGAGAGCCCCAGCTCTCCAACGCAGCCCCGCAGTGGGAGCTGGCGCATCAGCAGCATCCTTCCACATTGTTGAGTCAACGTTTAGAGGTGTCCCGGGGGACACCGCCTCGACGATCGGCATGTTGATGCGCCCACTTACATGTCTGACGGGTAGCCGCAGAGAGCTAACGGTAGCTTGCAGCGTTAGCTCGCTAGCGTTCTGGGCTCGCGCTCCACCCTCCATCGTCTCCTCGGAGGAGCTGCGCTGGGGAGCTGGGGCGCTCGCAGCCAGACTTCGGCCTATCTGGATCTGGTTCAAACGATATATTGCATAAAAAGTAAGAGTTTGTGTCACTAAGTGTCGCAGAAATTTTGGGAGAATTTTTCGTTAACGGCAGCACAGAAAACTGTAAGGGAATTTACGTGGGATACCAGTTTCTGGCAGTTTTACAAGCCTGAGAATGTTGGGAGGTGACCCCCCCTGCTCCTAGCCTTGGGGAGGCTTTCACAAGCAAATGACAATGCTCTGAGCTTTACAAATGCAAATCAGTTTCCCTCAGTGCAGATAACACCTTTTTCTAAAAGGTACCAACTAAACAGTGCACTTTATTTCAACATTTTATTATTATCTAAAACAATGAGGTTTCAATGAGATTCCATTAAAACACTCAACACTTTTATCCAAAGTGACTTACAATGAGAGCATTCAACTATGAGGGTACAAACACAGAACAGCAAGAATCATGTAAGTACATTTACTTAACACCAGAAAGAATAAATGGGTCCTCAGTCACATACTCATCCCATATAAAAGTACAATTTAAAAGCTGTTATAACAGCTGCTTTAAGATGAAAAGGACAGTTTTACTCTGAAGACCCAACGTCACTCGCTGGCGTCATCACCTGATGGGCTCGTCCAATCACAGCCTCGTGAATGCAGCGTCTGTCTCCAGCAGACATGAAGATTCTGTCGTGTTAAGTTTGCTCCGTACGAGTGACTCTGTTTTCGGGGTAAATAATTTGCTGAAGTCGACACGACACTGTTTCCCTGGAGGAGAAGATGAGTGCGTTAGAAAGTAAAGCCGAGGGCCTGGTGTGGAGGAGTCGAGGCGGAGAAGACGGGCGCACAGTCCCTAAATTAAGGTGAGACCCAGCAAGAGAGCGAAGCCATTGCTAACTGCTAAGCTAACTCTTAGATCAGAAAAACGTGCTAACAACTGTGGGATTAGCGTGAAAGTTGCTAAAAGTAGAATTAAGCATCGAGTGCTTAAGCGGAACTAGTGCATGTTTAAATATGTATGAACTACTTAAATCTAACAGTTTGTTCTCTTGAAGTTTTTCCATAAACGTGACCTTTTCTCGGGTTGTATTTTTCTTCACAGCTCTGATGCAAATGGCGGCGCAACGAACTGGAGCGACGGTAAGATTAATAAGAGATGTGCTGTTTATAATACATTACGCCGAGATTCGCTGTAAGTACGGATTTTTAGTGCGGAAAAACGATGCCATTATACGTAAGTATCTGTTTAGGATTTTTTTTTGCTGATGATCTTCCAATGGTGATGCAGCGAGGCTATTTCCGTTTATTAATAATATACTCATGTTACTCATGTTGTTTTCCAGCTGCCTGTACTATGACATACTAAGACCCACTATGAGCCAGTATAAAGGAGCTTCCAATACATCCATAAGGACCTTGCAGCAGCATTGAAGGGTTCAGGAGTCGTCGGAGAAGAAAGAGGGTAAGGTTAGATTCATTAAATAATTTTTCAGTTACATGTTTAGGTGTATGTTGTCATTGAACTGTGCTAATTGTATTGATTGTGTTTACAGCTGATTGAAGACATTAATCCATCCTTCCACAGCCAGGAGCTTACCGAACTGAGGAGGGCTGTGTTGGGACATGGTTTTTGTGCAAACCACAGGCCTCCTTTCGGTCAAAGCTTTAAACAAGCACGCCACATGTTCTGGAGTGGACTTAATCCCCCAAGGTGCAACATGTTTTCTTTGTCTCGAAAGTAAAAAAACTCAGTCCCCCAGGATGTAACAGGTTCCAGGGGTCTGGACAACTTCACACAAAGGTGTCAAGAACCACCAGGGTCAACTCCTATAGGTCACTCTGGCCACATGACCTGTGGGTCACCGGGTCATTATAAGGGGACTTCATTATATAATCTTTAATGGTAAAATATTGAGATTTCTAATTGAACTAGATCTAAATGAGACTGATCTTAATCAATAAATTGGCTGTCGTTTCCCTTCTTTAAAGGGTGGTGCCCCACGAGACAACTTTAACCAATTAAAGTTATGATTTAATATTAATATTAGAGATGAGCCGGATACTCGGCTGAAACGAGTATCCGGTACGGATAAAGCACTTTTGCCGAGCACGAGTATTATACGAGTAATACGAGTCAATATCTGTGCTCGGACTGAATGAAAATCCTCACACAGCGTCACAGCGCTCCTCCCCTTCACACACCGCTCTGCTCACTCACTCACAGAACAGCTCTCTGTCTCTCAGTCACTCAGGTTCGCGGGTCTTTTCCGTTAACGTTTAGGGTTTCTTCAGCTTTAAATAAATTTAAAAATAAAAAAATCATAAAAAAATGTCTAAGTTAAAAAAGAAAGTTATGTTGAGTATGAAAACACTTGTTAATACATTTCACTTCATAATTGCAACCGCATGTGTTGTATTCATTGTTGCAAAACTTGTTCTGTAAATAGTTCGTTTGCTATTGTGATCAAAATCATTGATCTGAAGCTCAATGCTGATGCTGTCCTGTAATAGTTTTCTAATCAGCAATAAATATAAAAATTTCTGATCAACCCATATCAATTGCATGCTTAAAATAACATACTGGTTAAAGCCCCGCCTGTTTCAAGACAACCCGGCCTACTTCCAGGTTAAATCCAGCCCACTTCCGGGTTAAATCACACCCACGTCCGGGTTAGGCCCCGCCCACTCCGAGTACGGATACGGATACAGATAATTCATATGGTTAACAGATACAGATACAGATACAGATAATGCTGTACTCGCTCATCCCTAATTAATATTTTAAATATTAATGTTTTATATTTTATTTTGATAACCAAATTTATTGAGTGCTTAAGGCACACCATTCTATGGTAATACTTTTAAGCACTATTGCACAACAGCTGTTTTAGACAGGGTAAAAAGGGTGCTGTTTTAAATGATCCTTGTGGTATTTTGACCAAAATATGTTACAGACATTTCATTAGGGTTAGTACTGACAGAAACTGAATAGTGTGTTTTGCTGAATTCCAACAGGTAGTGTGTGTATGTGCTATGTAGTTGTTGCTTTGGCCAAGGGGATATTTTTTCTGCCCTGTCATTTTGATTGTTGTTGGTTTGTTTGTTAGCAGGAATAGGCTAAAGCTACTGGACGGATTACCACGAAACGTGGTGGAATGATGTGTTAATTCATTGTTAAAATAAATAGGCTTATTTAGTCTATTATTTGCAAGTGAAATACAGTCTGATAAACATCCTTCTGCGATTACCCAGCATGTCCTTCATGGGGCGTACAACTTGGCAGATGGGAATGGCATCTCCCAATCCTTGTTGTTGGCCTCACAAACGCGTGAGTGTAGGAGTGCAGTGCTGCGGTGACCTGTGAAGTAGCAGAAATGTCACACACTTCATTTGTGCAGCAGTAAAAAGCCCTGCTGTCTGGGGAGCCATCGATCTGACAAGTTATTACAGAGGAGCAGAGGCAGGAGGAGGCCGTCAGGAGCACGACACTGAAAACAGCTGGGGCTTCCTCCCTCTCTTTTCTCACTCCCTCTCCCTACATGTCATATTGCCTTCTCCCACTCCACTCTCTTGGCTTTCTTCTTTCTCTTTACACTTCCGTCTTTCTTCTCTACTTCCTGCTTTCCACCTCTTACTCTGAGTGATGACACCCACCTTGCTTTCTCCCTCCACTTCCTGCCTCCCTCATGTCCTTTCACCTCCCAATCTCCTCCTTCTCCACCAGCTATTCTTTAATTTTACCTCCCTTTTGCTCTTCTTATCACACTTCTACATTTCTGTGTCAGTCTTCTTCTCTCGTTCACATCTTTAGCCTTGTTGCTTTGAAGTTGTACATTGGAAAGTATGGAATCCATTCTGCGACAAAGTCAATTGATTTTAAATTGAACTGCAATATTTTGAGTTCCACAAATATTTTATTGTATTGTTTCAGGGCAAATAAAATCCATATTATCTATACAGCATTTGTATATATGTAAGGTACTAAGCCATCAACAAGCGTAGTACTGTGCCAGATGAAAATGAGTTGATGAGCACTATTTAGATTTTTTTTAAACTAAATTCAATGTCAAAACAGCAAAACCTAAATTAAGCTTGACCGACATTTATTGGTTTAGTGTTTGTTTGGAGGCATGCAGCAACTTTTTTTTGGTCTTGCAAAAACTTATCTCGACATAAAAATTCTGTTGTTACACGTATCTGAAGTTGAAGAGATGGCTATATTTCCAGGAATTGGCTACTTTTTATAGCATATGAAACAGTTCAATCATTTTTAATATTGTACTTATATTTTAAGTGTAATAATTTAATATTTTTACAACATCATCCTGGACATATATATTATGTTTCAACCCAATTAAGCAAATAAAAGTTGTAAAAAGATAAATCAAATAAATTGCACAGGGTCGTTAACTTTTGTATGGAGCGTTAATGATAATGCTGGTTTTTTTCATCACAAAATATCCGATGTTATTATGGTCCTAAAGATGGTTTTCAAATCCATCTCAATAGCTTTTAGAAAACATTTAGTGTTGCTGTGACAATGCTCAACTGATTTAGTCCTCATTCAATAGCCATAACAGACCGTAAACTTAAAGGGGACATATGCCCATTTCACCACAGTTGATATGGTTCCTTGGGGTCTTAATGAAATGTCTGTAACATTTTTTGGTCAAAATACCACAAGGATCATATAAAACAGCACCCTTTTTACCCTGTCTAAAACAGCCTTCCCCAGATTGACCTGTTTTGACTGCCCCGCCCCCCCCCCCCTCTCACCGCCCCGCCCCCCCTCTCACTACCCCGCCCCAACACACACACACACACACACACAGACACACACAGACATCTTAAATCTCCCCTTAGCATATTTAAGGTTGTTAAAATCATTTTAAGTCACTGTCCTACACATATATTTCTGTATCCGTTTGTTGTGTTTCTTCATTGAAGCTACAATTTTCACACTACTACATCTTCTGATAAAGATGTACATTATTTAAATACATGCATTAGATATGTGTGTATACACTATATAATTGTATGTGTATATTTATTCATACAGGGCATATATTCTAAGCACGCGCACACACACTCACACACAGACACACACAGACAAAGGGATGGTGGGGGGCTACAACTTTGGAGGCTAACACTGCTGCAACCTTTGTGGCGAAATGCACTTAAAACCCCGGGTATGAGTTTATTTTAAAGCGAGCGACGGAGGCGGCAACGAGCTGCTGGTGACTGTCACCGGTTCGTGCAGATCGGGGTGCGTGGAGCAAATCTGTACGGGCCACAAAAGTTATAAGGCGCAGCTCTCTCCCCCCTCCTCCTCCTCTGCTTCGCCGCCCAGGCATTACAGGAGAGGCTGTCCGCTGAACGAGCGCCTAACGGGTCCTGGAACACGTTCCGGTGCTATTTTCTAACAAAGCTCCACAGACAGCTGTTTTAAGTTATACCTGCTGTTTCAACCGGGCGACACACACGGAAGCAACGACTCGGGTTAGCCTCCGAGTGCATTGTTTTCTATTAATAGGTGCTGCATCTACCGGGCCAAAACACACACAGACACACACAAGCTACAACTCCGAGAGCATTGTTCCTCCACTCCGCAACTTTAAACACAAACTAACAGCAAACTAGTGTTAGCCCGCTGCTGCTTACCGTAGCGGGACACACACAGGGGACACACAGGCTGGAGATTTGTCACAGATCGATAATGATCAATGATGAAAATGAGACATACCCTGCAGACGTGGGGAACCCTCAGCCGGTGAGACGTGTTCGGCTTTCAGGTGTGTGAAGTCAGCGGGAGCACCGCCAGCCTCGCAGTGAGCCGCCCGGGTACAGCCGGGGACCAACCCGCCACCGAGCAGCCGGCTGCCGTTGCTGCCGACGCCGGCCGGCAAGCCGGGCACTGATTGCTATGAGGCTAATGCCACCTAGCTTACATGTCATCGTCAATTACCGAAAAAACAGCTTTTCTAGTTGAAGACACTCACTGCGACACGAGACACGCACTGTCAATGCTCCCCTGTCCGTGGGGAGATCAGTCAGGCGGCTGCTGCTAACTGTAAACAAACACCGACATGTCCACCAGAGGCGAGCCGCTGACATGGAGCCAGCAGCCCGACGACATCACCCAGTGATCCCGAGCTGAGGAGGGGATTTGGGCTCGTGACTCACCCCGGCCGCAGGCTCTGCTTCTCGGCCAGATCTCCGCCTCTCACCCCGCTCCCCGGCTGGTTAGATTAAGATTAAGATGCAATTTATTAGTCCCAAACACATGCACAGACATGCAAAGGCACACTCATGCAGGTAGGGAAATTTAATCTCTGCTTTTGACCCATCTGGTGCAGGACACACAGAGCAGTGAGCAGCCATGTAGGGCGCACGGGGAGCAGATTTTGGGGGAGTAAGGTGCCTTGCTCAGGGGCACTAGACAGGGTAGGGAGACTCTTGGATTTTTTGACAGATCAATCCAGGTTCGTCTTTTGTTGTCTCTCCGTGGAGTCGAACCAGAGACGAACCACAGACCTTCTCTGCCCATAGTCCAAGTTTCTACCACTAGACCACCACCTCTTAGCGTCCCCCCTCGGCTAGCTTCCCAGCTAACACCCGCCGCCTCGAGCTGAGGAGGGTGCTGTGGCTCGTAACGTAACCCGGTCTCCTCCTCCACCAGATCTCCCCCTCCGGGGGGGGGGCTATGCCATGTAGACCGACTGTGATGTCAATTCTGGTCGTATTCCCATTCGACGCACTTTATCGTATAGTTTCTTACATAGAGGAACCACAACAAATCGCGGGAGTTGTTTTTTTCCAGAGTTTTTGGGACGGTAGACATGCCAGATACCCAAATTAACGTGTAGAAGCAATACAAAAGTGGATTTTTCATATTATGTGCCCCTTAAGTCTCTTGTGTGAAAGATGACATCCTAAACCCTACCTACTAACCGTATTATTCAATTTAAAGCCCTGTTTATTTCTTTTGTCTCTTAGTTTTCATCTGAATCATAGATTTTATTATCTGCTGTTGACTCAAAGCCAGTACCATGCAGTCCAGTACCCTGACAGCCTACCTCTGACTCCATGCAGCTACAATTGATGTTCATCCGTATGTACCATGTTTGATAGCAGCGGAGCAGCACCTGTGGGAAAACATCCAGTGTTATAACGTCCTTCACATAACAATTCATACTGTCAACTCAACTCCTCTGGCAAGAGCACTACACCATCACAAAAGGTGGTTTATTTTCTGGCAGTGAACTTGCCTGCAGGTGGACAACACCATGCATATATTCAATATTTAGTGCATCTTTTCATACAAACCTACTGGAATCAGACTCACTTGGTGAAATAAGTGGAGCGTACATCCTGACATTTCAGGTCCTCCAACCTGAAAGGTCGGCAGTTTGATCCCCAGTCCGACCCATCTGCATGCCGAAGTGTCCCTGGGCAAGATGCTGAACCCCAAATAGGCCCCCATAGAATAACAAAGTGCTGCGAATAGATGCACTGTATTAATGTGTGTGTGAAGGGAAAACTGTACTGTAAAGCGCCTTGAGTGGTCATCAAGACTATAAAAGCGCTTTATAAATACAAAACCATTTACCATTTGTGTATGGCATACGATGCAGAAAATCAGACATCTATGACAAATACAAAAGGTGGACATTTTATCACATGTTTTTTTCAATTATGGAATCTTTAATCGTTCTCTTCTAGAAATTAATATATTTTGGGCATGGCTCATTTGTCCTCCACCACCTCAACCAGATTTCTATAATCAGATAATTTTTTATAATATCAACACATTGTAATATCCACTCCTTGGATTTAGCCATCTTCCCTCTGTGTTGTTACCTTGCCGTGGTGGGGAGGCTTATGTACTTCCGTGACCCTGGAGGCTATACCGGTGGGGGTTATACCCCTGGCAGGTCTTACCAAGCCGGGCAGGTTTTAGGGTAGAGGTCCGACTAAAGGCAACACCTGGTCTTCCAGGTTGGGGGTTAGGCGTGGGGCTAACAACCCCACCCCATAAAACAATACCTGTTACAGAAACGCAAACAAGAGTAAACCAAGATATCCCGCCCCGGAGTGAAGATGGACCTCCGTCAGAAGGATTTATGAAGCAGGGTGGTGAAAGCCAGAAGCACCTGGAAGCCACTCTGCCGAAAACCATCCTCTCAACCGGTGTTACAACCACCATCGGTACATGGAACGTAAGGACCATGTTCGAAGCTGGAAAGACCGCACAAGTTGCCACCGAGATGAAGAAGTACAACCTTGCCATACTTGGACTTAGTGAATCAAGATGGACGGGTTCTGGACAGAAGAGGCTTGTCACAGGAGAGCTGCTGCTGTACTCAGGCCATGAGGAGGACAACGCACACCACACCCAGGGAGTCGCTTTGATGCTATCCAAGGCTGCTCAGAGAGCACTCATGGGATGGGAGGCACATGGCTCGAGAGCAATAGCAGCTACATTCAAAACAAAGAAGGAAAGAATAAACATGAACATCATTCAGTGCTATGCCCCAACCAACGATAGTGACGAAGAGAGAAAGGACGAATTCTATAGCAGAATACAGACCATCATCCAGAGATACTCAGAAAGAGACATTACCATCTTAATGGGAGACATTAATGCAAAAATAGGAAGTAACAACAGAGGCTATGAGAGGATAATGGGGCAGCATGGTCTAGGCGAGATGAACGAAAATGGAGAGAGATTCGCAGAACTATGTGCAAATAACAACCTTGTCATAGGAGGAAGTGTCTTCCCCCACAGGCGAGTACACAAAGCCACATGGGTATCACCGGACCTCTCCACTGAGAACCAAATAGACCATGTATGTGTCACAAAAAAGTTTAGGAGGTCCCTCTTAGATGTACGAGTCAGAAGAGGAGCTGACGTAGCATCAGACCACCATCTTCTCGTTGCCAAAGTCCAATTAAAGTTGAGGAGAAACTGGACAGGTGAGAAGAACCAGAGAAAGAAATTTAACACAGCACTTTTAAGAGATCCAGCAGCAGCAGAAACATTCAAGATCAAACTAAAGAACAAGTTTCATGCCCTGCAAGAGCTAGATGAAGAAGGTGAGGAAAGAAACATAGATGGGATGTGGAAGGTAGTAAAGGAAGCCGTAATTACAACCTGCAATGTAGCACTGGGACCACAGAAAGATAACCACAAGGCTTGGATATCAGCAGAGTCAATTAAAAAGGTGAAGGAGAGGAAAGAAAAGAAGGCAGCTCTAAACAGCAGTCGTACAAGAGCAGAGAAAGTAAAGGCACAAACAGAGTACAGGGAAGCAAATAAGAACGTGAAAAAAAGCTTGAAGACCGACAAGAGGAACTACATAGAGGCCCTTGCATTAGAAGCAGAAGAAGCAGCCAGACATGGGAATCTGAAGGACCTGTATGACACCACCAAAAAGCTGGCAGGAAAGACCAGTAAAGGACAAAGAGGGAAAGCCAATAATGGGGGAGGAAGGACAGAAGAAAAGATGGTTGGAGCATTTCAAGGAACTTCTCAATAGACCAGCCCCACAAGACCCACCACACATCCAACAAGCAGACAGGGATCTGCCAATAGACCTCAGCGTACCAAGAAGGGAGGAGATCAGGAAAGCCATTAAAAAACTTAGAAACGGCAAGGCTGCAGGACCAGATAGCATCCCGGCCGAGGCACTGAAGACGAACGCAGAGACCATGGGAGAGATGCTCCACCCTCTCTTCAAGAAGATGTGGGAAGAGGAAAACATCCCATGCGAATGGAAGGAGGGCTATCTTGTGAAGATGCCAAAGAAAGGGGACCTGAGCAACTGTGGAAATTATAGGGGGATCATGCTACTCTCCATCCCAGGAAAGGTCTTCTACAGGATCTTACTGGACAGGATGAAAGATGGGATTGACCCCCAGCTTAGAGACCAGCAGGCTGGCTTCCGCAAAGATAGATCGTGTACAGACCAGATTGCTACACTGCGCATCATCCTGGAACAGTCACTCGAGTGGAATTCACAGCTATTCATCAACTTCATCTACTACGAGAAGGCCTTCGACAGTGTGGACAGGGAGACCCTCTGGAAGCTTCTCAGGCACTATGGAGTGCCAGAGAAATTAACTAACATCATCAGAAACACCTATGAGGGAATGACCTGCAGAGTGATCCACGAGGGACAACCTACCGATGCCTTCAGTGTACAAACTGGAGTGAGACAGGGGTGCCTACTATCGCCATTCCTGTTCCTGCTGGCTACTCTACGGTGCTGAGACATGGAGGACTACGGTAAATACAACAAATAAAATCCAGTCATTCATCAATACCTGTCTGCGACGAATCCTCCAGATCCACTGGCCTAACACCATCAGCAACAAAGAACTGTGGGAACGTACCAGCCAAAAGCCAGCGGACGAAGAGATCCTCCAACGACGTTGGAGATGGATAGGCCATACTCTCCGTAAACCAGCCACAAACACCACAAGACAGTCCCTCAAGTGGAATCCCCAAGGGAAAAGAAAGAGAGGTCGGCCGCGAAACACCTGGCGTAGAGACTTGGAGGCAGACGCCAAGAAAATGGGCTACACCTGGGGACAGCTTGAGATGTTGGCCCAGGACCGGGATGCATGGAGAACTCTTGTTTGCGGCCTAAGCCCCAGAAGGGGTAGTAGGCGATGAGAACAGATTGGTCAACTTTCTTCAACCTACAGTGTTACTGATGGGTGGCAGCCTGCTGTCAAGCCAGTTCACAAACCTTGCTGTACCTGGATGTTGACAGCCTACTTTCCTCTTAATTTGGCTGTTCAGGTTTTATTTTACAGGATCTATGATAAACTGATACATAGTCCAAAAGACAATAGAGAATTCATCCTTTCTGGGATCGTGGTGCTGCTAGCCCTGGGACATCAGTGCTAATGCCACATCATAATACAACATCAAATCATTCAACTTGTTATTCAGAGTTTACCATGTCTCCTACTTGGTGATGAAGAAATACAGACATGTCAACAGACTGCCAACACAAATACAAATCTCAGTAAACATCTGATAGGAAATATGTAACACAACAAAATATGCTAATTTAGGTTGTGTATCTAGGCTGGTTACAAAGTTTGCACTTGGAATACTGAACATCTCCAGAAATGTTTTCCTGATTTTCTCCTTTGGGAAGTAGAATGTAGACCACTGTGTCTTGTATTGAGGGCAGCCATTTTCTTTGTTGTTGTTCCTTTTTTTTTTTACATATATTAGCTCAATAACGTATTAACAATGTAAGCAGGACATGTCTCTTGCAGTGATGATCAACACAAAGACTTGTTTCTAAATTAATGATAATGTTTTTGTGTGTCTGCTCATTGCAATTATAAGATGTTTACCATTAACTTGATATGGTGATCATGCTCTATGTTTTGCATTTACAGTCTACTGCTTTGCACCCAAATGGCAAAAAAATATGTTGTGAATTTTTAAGTAAGATCTTTGTAGTCTTCGTGTAAATGTGTGATTTGGTCAATTCTGCATGACAGTTGTCTGCAAATGTTCGATTTCCTTTTATTTACAGTTACATATAAGCATTGGTCAGTGTTGTGTATTACTGTGTATTAATCAGTGTGAAGTGAGACTCTTCATTCATCTCAGTTACTGTGTGGTTGGCAGCTCCTTAGCTCCGGCTGGCCTGTACATCCAGCTGTCAGACAAACAGGTAGGAGGAACAGATGAGGTGTGGGGGTTACGGCCCCAGACAGATGAATAGCCCTCTTGATTGATGCTGGCCTTTGTGCACATCTCAGCGCTGCTGCTGTTCTGACACGAGTCTGTTGCACAGTAATGTGTGATCAGAAGAAAAGGGCACCATCGGCTCTGATCATCATTCTGCCCAACTCCCCCGTCACAACCTCCACACTCTCACGCCAACATCAACTGGACAGAATCAGACTTGACACCTTACACACACTCGCCTAAGTCAGCTGAGCATGGGATGAGAGGAGGGTAAACTGTGGAGTGGAGGCAAGAAATATTGCAGGTGGCTGTGAGGGGTATGAGTTATAGATAGACAAGACAGTTCAATTTTACTCTCAGATTTATAATCTACTGATGGAGCCACCACAATTTTAGACTGTTAAGAGTTATTTAATAGAGCCTACCATATAATTTTTCAACTTTATTTTAATAATGTGTCCACCTTTTAAAGAGCATAGGCCATCTGTGCATGCATCCCATAATTGCACACAAGTACATTTTGTTGTCAAGTTATTCTGCCAAAGGATTTCCGTTGATGAAGTACAAAGAGTGACAAAGTCCACATTACGGCAAGGTTTGTGTGGATGTAGGGGCCCTGTAGGAAGTTCTTTATCTTACTAACTATTGCTCCTGGTCATATTATTGATACCATCAAGGTAAAGACCAGGTATGCCTGATGCTTGTACACTCCTGTTGAAGGGACAAACAATCTAAATGTAAATTTACATCGGAGGACTTATATTAGGTACAATTTCGTTCCACATCAGAGGCAAATAGACCATCTATGCAAGATGAGTTGTTTTTACGTCAGTGCTGTGTTTAAAAAAATTGTCAGATTTCATGGCATTCAGGGCAGTTTTTCTACAGATCTTTTGTCTTTATCTGTCTGGTTTTGTATGGACAGTCACAAACATAACCATGTCCACACACCCCGACTACAGCAGGTCAAAAATTGTATGTGAGTTTTTTAATGCTGCTTCTGCGATCACACATGCGTTGTCATATATCATATGCTCTCAACAATATAATACTTGGCAGATTTGCACTACATTTCACTTTAAAATCTGTTTCGAAACTTATTATCAGAGGCTTTTTTAGCAGTTTAGAGGTCTGAGTAACTTCAGTATGAAATGTTTATTGCTCTTGTCAATCAACACACCAACCCATCTAATTTTGGACGTTTTTACTGCACAATTTAGTATTGTGCTCGTTGTAATGGACGGAAGACAAAAAGAGGATGGGATTCTTCGAAGACTTACAATGTGGTGGAGCCCGGGCACGGTAAAACACATGAGGTAATTAGTGCAGCTTAGGGATAAAGTGGTTTCTCCATACAATGCCAGGGAGTGCAGAGTGACACAGACCTCTGCAGCTGAATTGCTCATTGATGAAACACTTCAGCCACAAGAAGAGATTCTCAAGAGGGACAGCTCACCCTCAAATTGTTTCCCTCACCACAAGGCGGCACAATGACAAATTGGTTCCTTGAATTGTCTTGGAATTTAAGTGTTGGAGGTTTGATCCTTGCAACACCCATAAAGTCTGTATGTCCAAATATCCAACTCTGAACGCAGCATTTCTTCCAAGCTTCATAATCAATAAACATTATGTATATTTTTATGTGACCAATATATCACATTCTTGTCTTGATAATCTTATCATCATGTCATTGTTTCAAGAAGCAGCTGCCGTTTAAGTAAATAAAAAAAAAACTTGTATCAACAACCTTTAAGATGATAATATGCTAATATCCAATACAATATCCAAAATAATATGATTATACAATAAAATGTTTTGATGCTCCTCTCTCCCAAAAGCCCAAATAAAAGGACAAATAAATGCATCATCAAATCTGACTTCTAGTCAATCAAATCCATCGAACAGTGTAGGAGGCAGAAATACTAGAGATATTGCAACATTTCAATGTGTGTGTATGGTTGCATTTCATCAAGTAAATGTCGTCCCAGACTGATGGGAAGATGGAAATTAACTCTGCTGGTGATCACACTAATCCCCCCCGTCAGAGGACACCCCTCTTTGGGGTGTGTGTCTATCTTTACTGTTCACTCGACATGTTGGAGCTAATGTTGGGTGACACTCAGACACCCTGGTTGATGTGTTTTGGCACTGCGACGATCCCAGCTGTGCATTTACATATGCAATGACCCAGATTAGCATCTCCCCTCACACTCCATCAACACTGATTAGAGGACCACAGTTAAAGGAACGCTTGTCCAGCATGTCGCCATGACCACAGTAACCTCTGCATGTGAACTTGATTGCTAACTGGCTTAACAATGACAGCAAAGTAGGTTAAGTTTGAATGAGCATTAATTAAAGACTATGTCTGCCTAAACAATACATCTACATTTTCATATTTTTGTTTTAGAAAGTAATTCTAGACTTTTATTTCATTATTAACAGTGTATGGGAAGAAAGACAAAAGTTTGATGTTGAGATCTTAAGTCTGTTAACTCAAAATTATACCAAAAAAAATGTCTCACTTCCCCAACACAGATAGTTTTGGTTTAGTTACACCTTTAAATAGAGGTCTCTTTGATTAGTTTCACTACCACTGTGGTAAACAGCTTTATCTGGAATAATTTCCACGGAAGAAATACACTTATCTCTATATGAAACTTGTACATAGTGTTTTCTGTGGATTGTGGAGTAGCCAAGACAAACATATTTCTGTAACATAATGCCTAATAGAAAAGATCAAGTAAGAAAGAATTGAGATAAAATAGATAACATTTATCCCATGCTTGAAAACTGAAGCGTTACAGCAGCAAAAAGAAGAAACGTGTCCATGGACATCTATCTATGTTCACCAAACATAAATAGTAATTATACAATTTACCGAGAAAGACAATAAAAACGTTGTGTTAACATAATATTCCCATTTTGTGGTTCTTTATACATC
The DNA here is from genome assembly GCF_947347685.1 of Pleuronectes platessa. NCBI lineage: Eukaryota > Metazoa > Chordata > Actinopteri > Pleuronectiformes > Pleuronectidae > Pleuronectes > Pleuronectes platessa. The sequence goes on from NC_070629.1 coordinate 3,220,586, forward strand.
TGCTTCAGTACATTCCAGGACGTGCCATATTTATAACAACTAAAATTGATAATAGCCACTTATGATTTAAAAATTTTAAAAAAATACCATAAGATGTCCTTATATTATCTTTTGGCTAGTGACCTCTTACAAATAGGCTAAAACTAGCTCCATGTCCAGCAGCTAAAACAGTAAAAATATATTTCTGCATGGACAGCATCGTGTTATATATTAAGTGCATTTCTCTATTAAGCCTTTCCATTAAAATGTGTGACTTTTAATTGTTATGAAATATTTTTTTATTGTTGAATTGGTACTTTTAGTTGAGTAAAGGATCCAGGTTTTATCCCAAAACTGCAAGGAAATGAAAAATAAATAACAATGTATAAAAATGGCAGTTCAGAGATTGTGATCAGGTAGGATATCAAATATGAACTACTTTGCAAATGAGGAACAGTTTCCTTGTAACGACTTCTCACAGGATTGTACCCACACTGAAAAAAGCCCAGTGAAGAGGACAAAGGCACATGTGCACACCCGCAGCTCAGGGTGAGAGTTTCACTGCTGCAGAGGAGGGGGTATATGTACAGGGGCAAAGACGCAGCTAGATTACTGCCTGTCATTAGCAGCATATGCACCCATTCATTAACTAATTGCAGTTTATTATGAGGTAATTACAACATGTACAGCGTATGATGACAAAAACTAAGCTGTGGCTCTTCAGCCAGAGCCACCCCTGCACTCCATGCAGTAATTGCCCTCTTGGCTTTGATGAATAAGGAGATGATTAACCTTAATTCCCAAACAGCATTCGGGCATTAGCAGTGAATGGATTACAGGGGAAGTGGATGTGACTAAGTGACTTAATATGGTAAATTGGTTGAGCATCTGAAGTGGCTCCAGCGATGCTTTATTAGCTCAAGGCCTTTTCTCCCGCTGCTACAGATTCCAGGTCTGAGCCTCTTCAGTCAGGCTCTGGCTGTGAGATGAGATGGCGACTGTCCCTGTGCAGCACAAAACTAATCATCCACTTCATGCAGGTAAAGACTCAGCCACTACCTCACATGGGGGATTCCAATTATGTAATCTAGATAAATTCATTCTGAAAATGTGGCATAATGACTGGGAGCTATCGGACCTAATAACCAGCTTGTCACACAAATACATTTAAAATGAGCACAGAATGGATGCCACAGAGCCCTATCCTCCACATTCCACACCACATTCACTTTTAATAGGCAAGGGATTTCACCTCCCATCTCTTAATGTACCCGCTGCCCAGGAGAAGAGGCTGGTTTTTAGCTACCTAAGCAAAATGCAGATTGCATGAACAAAAACTCCACTTGCATGGCAGTAAATATGATGACATTGCAAGCTTGTCTTTTGCCAACAAAGTTGTGATCCTTGTTTTTTTGATGAAACAGAGAAAACAAGCCACTACGAGAGCATCGCCAGCTGTGTGGTTAAGGATTCAAATGCTCCAGCCGCGTTCACCCCACCTCTCCTCTGCACCACACCTAGAACTGGAGGAACAACAAGGCTAAAGTGGAAGTGAAGCTTGAGAAGAAATGACACCGGTGTGTGTTACAGTGTAAATTAGCTCTGTAAAGGTGCTAATTGTATGCATTCAAAATTGTGTGTGTGTGTGTGTGAGAGAGAGAGAGAGAGAGAGAGCATTGTGCACCGACTGTATGTGTGTACATCTTTTTTGCCTAAAGATGTAAGGGGCTAATTTTGCTTACCAGAACCATTTTTGCTTATCAACAGAAAATTGAGGAAAATATGGATCTTAGCTCATTATGGTGTTGTTTATGTTTACCCAAGTAACCCATTAAACCTGGGAGAGAGACTCATTTAACTGAGAGCATGTTAGTAATGTGGTTTCAGTCATTGGATGAGGCTACTCATTACTCTTTAATGTGCTGAATAAACATTTCACAGGCTCACTGTTCCCTGCTATTGTTTATATTGTTGTGAATGCAGCATTTTTTTATTGTTAGACCAAGCCAAAAGATATGCTGTGCCTTGCATGCTAGCTATAAAACCACAGGGTACTGGAGGAGGGGGGTGGGGTGGGGCCTAATATACTCTGTGAAGAAGGCTTATTTAAACACTTCATTTTCAGAGTACTCAGTGGCGTGTTGGTGGTGATATTTTATACCTGATTAATTGACATTGGTATATGAAACAGTTTCCACTTTTGCTTTCTTTCAGTGAGTTAAGGAGAACAATATAAATTTCATATAGTCGGGGTGTGGTTTGCCTAGCTTAGCATTAACAATAGGCACAGGGGAAGACATGGCTTGGGTCTATCAATAGGAAAACATGATCTAGCCATCCGTTTCCATAATAAATGGGGCCATGCTGCCAACAGGCCATGTGAGGTTGTCCAGATGTCCCTCGTCCTGTTCTAGCTGATGACCGCAGAAGAGTTCCAAGCATCTTCCCCTCTACAAAGATAAAGATCTGCCCATTGCCCCACAACCAGGATGGAATCTTCTTCTCCTTCTATAAGGTTCAATTGGTCAGAGAATCCTTTCCAGCACCATGGCTTAAACTGCCCCAGGGAGGCTAAGCAATGTGATGGCCCCAATAATTGGAGCACACCCTTTGGGAACCATCCCAGTCCACACTGTGCCCAGCCACACTACAGTGAAAAGGCAATTCAGCGAAGACAGACTTAAAATGTCTAGTGTTAGCATCCGTAGCATCTCAGAGTTTATCGCATCTATAACATAAAAAACTTGAGATTAAATGTACAAGAATACATTTATACTGTTTATGTTTATTGCTTTGTTGATAATGTTGAGTACGACTAATGTACTCAACATTATGTACTAAGCAAATTTTACTATTGCTCATTCCCCGGGTAGCTTTGCTGTCAACCTTTTATGCCTGTTGACCTGTTCGCTAGGTACATCTTGGGTCAAAAAGATTGAATGAATGAATGAACCTCTAGTCTACAAGTTCACTGCAACTATTAGTTTCTATTTTTATTGAATACAAAAAAACCAAACCTGAGTATTTATGAGCTGGGTTTAATCCCACATTTATTTCACCATAATAAAGGATGTTGCTCCTTGACGACAAAACCTGACATGATTTAATTTCTTTTTTTTCACATTTGTTAAACAATTTATTTTGTGACATAGTGACCTTTTCTCTCCATCTTTGATATGCATAATTTGTGCTCCTTAGACGACAAAACAATTCTATTTTGGACCCTAGGATAGATAATAGAAGGTCAAAATTATGAAAATATTGTTTGTATAAAACATGAATTTTTCTTCCAGCATCAGTTTTAGCCTTCAGGACCACATACTGGTTCAATTCTGAAGGAATGGAACACCAGTGCAATTCAGATCAGGGGGCTAAGCATCAAATATGCATAGATGGCAGGTAGTGGTGGGAAGTGAGGGACATTGAGTCATTGGTATTCTAGTGACTGGTGCAGTCAAAGGTAGATGGGGATGGGGATGGTGTGTCTAAGTATCAGCCCAGCAGACCCAGGGCAGCTTATTGGGATAGAGAGGGAGCCCAGTCACTGGGCTTAGACAGGCTCAGTGCAGGACTCAACTCATCACACGCCTGTCAGACAGACACCTGCCGCAGTGTGAACAGTCGCATAAATGCACACACAGACACACACACCTATGCATTCACCTGCTTCGTTACGCAGTCTCCTTAGCCCATCCTTATATCTAGCAGTTCTTTTCATGCATGACTATCACTTTCAGTCACAAGGACACAGCACATTTTTCTCCATAGGATTTCTGATTCTCAAAATTTGAGAATAGATTTGTGTATCAGGGTATGATGAATAAGACATGCTAGGTGCCATAGACTTTGTTTCTCTGTCACACACAGATATGCATTATACGAAACATACATCATTGTTTTTTAATAGATATAGTCGTGAACACATTTCTTTTTGTCTCAGAAAGTCTCCATTAAGAAATCGATTTTAAGGGAAATAAACTAATGTCAAAAGACATAATAGCAAAAAAGTGAGTTAACCTTCTCTAGAAAAATCCTTTGTAGTGTTTTGAATAAGAATGTAGTAAGAAACACGGACATTTTAAAATGTATTTGGAAATCACAATTTATTGGTGTGTGACTAAATCGTAATTTTGTACTTTGGCACTTCCATTTGGCCTTGTCAAAATCTATTGAACAAATTTTAATGGTGGACGCTTATATCCAAAGCGACCTACAATTAGTGCATTTAACATATATGAGGGGCCATTTTTTGATTCTGATTCTGATTTTAGGGGATCAGTATCTTGCCCAACGACACTTCTGCATGCATATGGGGAAGACTGAGGATCGAACCGCTAAACTTCTGGTTGGAGGACAGCCACTCTACCCGATTAGCCACAGCCGCCACAGCGTCCCGGCCATTTTGTAGCATTAGTGAACGGCACATAATATGCTTATTCGTAAACGCTTTCAGACATTTTGGGGTTTATCAATTCCTGTTTTCAGATGAGTCCCTATACGATTTTACTTAATGAGAATACAGTGAACCTTCATGGATGTTATGTTTCCGTTCTCTGCTGCTATTTTACTTACTGTTTCAGGTTGGTAGCACAGGTGTTTAAAAAAACAAAACTGCTTAGTGCCACATTTTCTGACGGATCCACCATTCTGGTTGCTCATCCATGTTGTTGGTGTATGCACAATGCAGCAGATCACTGTCAGAGTTCAATTCTGACTGCGAGAGGAGCTGCCACAGCCAAGTGCACACAGCTTGCTTGTGTCACATTCAATTATGGCTCCTCCACTTTCCATGAGACAGTAATTGAGCCGGGGGCACTCCCTCTATTTAAAACCACAAGAGTTCTGCAGTTCATTTTGTGTCTCCTGAAAGCTCCATCTCTGCTGATTTCCACCAGCAGAAGCCTCCCTCTGGGACCTAGTGAGTGATACTGCAGGGATGGGGTAAACTGGGGTTGGGCCAGGGCGCTCCAGGCTCCAGTCAGACTGTTGCTGCAGTCCGACAACTACCTACCAACTCACATATACAGAAACGCGCTGCAAATAGAGGAGAAACGACAACGGAAGTGTTTCCAGAGGACAGCTAAAAGTGATGGACACTGCTGCCACAGCAGACACAAAAACGTCCAATACATCATACAAATTCGGTTCCACACAGGGGTTGGCAACCCGGGGCTCTGGAGCCGTATGCGGCTCTTCAGCCCCTCTGTGTGTGTGTGTGTGTGTGTTGTCGTTTCTCCTCTATTTGCATGCGTTTCTCTATTTTCCACGCGTTTCTCTATTTGCAGCGCGGTGCTGCGCGTTTGTGTATTTGCTGCTCACTTTTTGTATTTGCTGCGCACTTTTTGTATTTGCTGCGCATTTTTGTAATGTGTTGTGTTGTGTTGTGAAATTGATGAAGATGTTTTCTTACTTTGCTTGTGTTTTTTTGTCAACTTGCATGTGTTTTCTTAAGTTGCTGTTCGTTGAGCTCTCAGGGCCACCGTAGTACATATACATGGCAAATAAGGCTGATTCTGAGTTGTGAAAAACATTTCTAGGAATGAACTGCTGAGAAATATATTTTTTACTTTACACATATAACAAGTACAGTTTCTGCAAGGCTTTGATCATGCTCTAAAGACTGTAATGGAAAATTATAATGACCAGTGTCTAAGGTTGTGGAAATCCCCTGACTATGTGTCTCACTCCTGTGACCTTGGCAAACAGGGAGTTTGCTACAGCGGACGTACACAGCAGATAGACACAGAGGAGGATTTCATATCTTTTTTTCTATTACGTTTTATGAAGCACCTCTTTGTTTTAGTTCTGGCATGTCTTCTTTTTTTCATATTGTCTTTTGAAACGCCTCTTTGTATAAGTTCTGGCTTATGTGAACCTGCGGCCAGTTGTTCCATTCTGATCACCCGTGCTTGTTGTGTAACTCTGCAGAGCTTACTATAATAAAGACTCAATGGCAACTCCAGTCTGAGAATTTCATTATTTCAAATCTCAAGATGAATTTCCATCACAGGACTAAGGGCATGTTCACACCTGAACAGTGTGCCTGGAGAAGTAGGTATACTCCTATTTTGTATTTAGTAGTAGCCCCTCTAGCTAAGGATAATTATTGTGTCAGACTACTCTTGTATATTTAGTTCACTCAAAATGAGTAGTAATTACACATAATTTCTGATGCAGATCCAGATTTTCCATTATCAATAGGGTGAGACAACTACAAATGTCTGGGTGAGACAACTACATGATTACTGAATAGCTGAATTAAAAAAAAAGAAAGAAAACAAATTTCTGTGTGTGACACATTCATAGAAGACAACGACAAAGATGTCAAGAGAGTTCTTGGTGAAAAGAGCTGGTGACGGTTTAGGGGTGCTGTAAATATGATGACGTGATCCAGGCAGTAGAGTTAATATGTCACTTCCTGTTTCTGTCAGCTGCACCCGGCTGCTCCACCTCTCATCCAATAACACATCTGTGTAGAAAACCTCCTGCTGTGTGTGCATGAATGAAAGGCAGACTACGGGTGAACTCTATAGCCAATTGATTGGATATTACCCAGAGGTCATGTCTGAAAACTGCTCTATTTATGCAGTTGGTCCAAAACCAAATCAAAAGTGATTTCAACCTATAAACAAACGGAAGCACGGTTCCGTTTGGTTCGGACCAAGATCCTCTCCTTTGGTCAAAATGTTGGTCACAATTGGTTCAGACCATTGGTGAAGGCATATTTCATACTTATATGTTATTTTGGTTCAGACTAAACTGAAAAGTCCAAATGTCTGGACCTAGCAGGCAGACATAAACTAAATGGATAGTTATGCTGTAGGTGGACTAAAGAGAAGCGACAACAGCTCAATCTGGGTGTCTCTTGCCCTATCTAATATTTTTTCTCAGTCATCTCAGTTATTAGTGAAATTAACATTTTATAGAACAGAAATGATGGCCAAAACCATGAAGACCCAGGCTGGAGGAAGTTGGACTTTTTCTCAACTGAATATTCCTAGAAATTTATATAAAGGTATATGATTCCCTTCCTTTTCAGTTTCAACATTCAACGTTATTTGACATCAGGAGGAAAAACAGGTCAAGGATTTGTAGACCAGCTGCATGGAGATAAGAAAGGAAGGAGAGAGTGTAGTATGTATGAATCTGACCTAAAAGTAGGACCAAGATTTATATCACAGACCAGCAATTTAACATTTATTTTATTTATAACCGCAAACAATCCCAATCTGCATTTTTTCTCGGAACTAGTGATCGAAAAATATACCTTAACCGTCATTTTTATATCATAACCACAGCCAAGCCACAGTCTTGTTCTCACATTTTCTTTACATAAATTCTCAGCCCCTGATTCCTGGGTATCCACTTCTTTTCTACCTTTTTCCTCTTACCCAGAAAATACAATAAAGTAGAGTTGGGGGTAAAAAAAAGTGGCAAAACAAATAGGCTGGTATTTACAATAAATACATTAACTATTCCCTACTGAAAGACATAATTACATTGCATAAGTCCTTTACACCCTTCCACATGGATGCACTTCTTCAAACTTTTTTAAACATAAATTGGTGCATTTATACATTTGTTTGTGCTAATAATCAACGTTCAAAACAATTAGAATGCCAGAGATAGGACACACAGCTGAAGCTGATAAACACCCGGGATATACCAGCAGAGTAAATATGACCTAGTAATCAATGTTGATTTTACCCATTCACACTGAACACAGAAGCCAGCTGTTAGAGGGTGTTAGCCTCCTACACATAACCTGTCGACATCTAAGCATGGGAGATACAGTGGGAGGATCAGGTTCAACATGTGGTTTGTGGAGATATTTAGAGTCTGAGCATGACAAAAAGTATAAAGTAAAAGTGTTAAAAGTGATGCAAGACAACTATATTTTTACCTCATCCAAAACACTTAAACAGTCCTGGAGGAAGACAGTCATAATCTCCATGTCCCTTGCAGCTATAGAGACGTTCAAGCATAATACATAGCATTCATTTCCCTTAATAATAATCAATATCATCAATAATAAAGGAAAGTGGTAAGGTTGGGAAGCAGCTGGTTTATGCACATTTCTTCTTGTATCATTTTGTAATGTTTGAAATATGACCAGTGCATTTTGACAGTAGCTACTGCTCAACCAGAGCAAACACTGCATCCAGCCGTGCTCACAGGAGGCCCTTAAAACTTGAAAACAAATTTGAGGTTTTGAAAATATCCCCTCTCCATCCTCCTCGGTACATTTGTGTTGGTTAATTACGGCTGAAGTGTATGTCACCATTGAATACAATTGTATGGGATTTGGCTGCAACAAAGTTTTGTGGACTCATGTGGACTTTCATTTTTCAGTGAACTATCCCTTTAGAAGAACTCCTGACAGAATATAATGCATTGTGACGGAGCGGCTCCGTACACATTCACACACGCGCACGCACAGCCACACACACGCCGACAAACATTTTCACGTGTCCTGTTACAGTCCCTGGTTGATCACTATCTAACCATCATCTATTCTGTTTAGCTGTGGGGCGACCGAGGGTGCACACTCGTCAGCTCCGCATCTGGATTACATATATACGCACACACACACACGAGTCACAAACTGGACACAACTTCCTGTTTGGTTTAATAGCTTCCGATTGTTTTTTTTCTAAAAGATAATCAATAAGAGTTGTACTGTTTATAGTTGATAGTGTTTTGTTTATCAAAGTCATGTGATTTGTTTAAAGATGATTTATTTGGTGACATGTAAAGAGGTCATTGTAAACTCTTAATTTTTGTTTTAAGCACTGGCTTTACAGATAAATGTGTCTGAAATCGGTAATTAAGCCCGTTGGGAGGGGCTCAAGGTTTAAAAGGGCAGCTCAAAGCCCTTGAGGGGGAGTCTGAATGCAGTTGCAGAGAAGGTAACGTCAGAGCTCAGGAGAGCAGGGGACAAGAGTTTTTCCTGTCCATTTGATTTAAAAGTATTTTGTTTTTGAGTATTTTTGTAAATGTCCACGAGAGCACCTTGGAGAGCCGGTTGAAAATAAATTGGAAACAACACATTTAGACTACGCCTATGTCTTCACACTATTTTGAGGTTTTAAGAGAGACCCCGCCACATCGCTATCAATCAGAAATATCTGGCGATACTATTTCTTGGACCATACTTACAGTCACCAGACTCCGTACAGAGGATATATTGGTCAGTCTTCAGTGACCAGTAGAACATCAGTGCAGGTGTAACTTGGCAGTTCCCAGTGTGACTGTGTAAAAGAGTGAGAGGTTCAAAACAACTTTGAACATTCATCAAAACCGATCCTCACTCGGCAAACAAAGACTATAACTGTCGCTCTGACCCGGGTTGATCCTGGTCTCATAACTTCTAGTCTGAACTTTTTCACTGAAACCCCCTGCTGACCAAAAGCATGTAATCAACAGAGTTACAGCAGAACAACAAATGACAAGTTTCTTTTTTAATCTCATTGTCGCAGCCCCCTGGCAGATGCCAGGTAGGAGGTTTGTTTGGAAAAGCAAGGGTCTCATCATCCAATTCCCTATAATGACTCCCTCACTCCTGCTCTGACACTTAAGAAGATGAAAAGCAGAGATCCAAATCACATTAACTCAAGATGACTTATTCATATTTAGGCTGATTTCAGTCCATAATCTCTCAGCTCAGATGTTCACTGGGCTTATTAATACATGAAAGAAAAGGCCTAAGTCTATAAATCTGACATGAAATTTTAAACACTGCTGCATATCTTGTCTTTCATCTGTTTTAAAGGATCTACCCTTTGCTGGTGGATTAAAACATGGGTGCCACTGAGTGTGAGTTAAATGACCAGCACCGGTTAAGGACCACCCTCCATGTTGATGAAACTCATATCAACGCCGTACATACTGCTCTTTATAGTGCAAATCAACAGGCGCTCTGATAATTGAAATGATTTGCTTGACATTCCCCACTTTTAGAAGAAATAATGTGAAGACATGATCAGTATACTTCCCATGACCACTAATAGTTTTCTAATACCTCCTGCAGCACTAGAGACAGAAAACTCAATCTGGAATAGTTTTGTCGAGCTGCATGCATGTTGTGTTATTCAAGTTTAATTGTAAGCAGTGGTTACAGGGCTTAATTTAATTGCAAATCCCAATTTTTACCCTAGAAGTGGGGCCTAGGACGTTTGTTGATCCCACCCTCTTTTAATTGCGTGAGTTTAGAATAGATGTCTCACAAGGATGGATTCTTGGTCCCCTTTTATTCATTATATATACTGTATATAATCAATATTATTTCTGCAAAACCTGATTTTATATATTTCAGCATCCTCTTTTAATTTGTTTGATTAATTTATGAATCCGATCAAATTTAAATTGTTGAGTGTTTTTAACTCTCCAGAATCTGGCTGAGCACTAAACTCACTTTTATCAAGTTAGAAATTGGATTTTTGTGCAGAAACAAATCATGCGTCAGTTTCGCTAGCAAGAAGACAATTTCTAAATTAACAATTCTGTCTACCCTTGAGGGCGGAATGGTGATACTAATGGTATTAGAGGGTTCTGGGTTTGAACTGTTGCATGCTCTCCCCTATACCTGGATTTTCTCCTGGTACTCTTGAAATTGTGGCACATAATACTGCTGTAGAATTGGCATTGTTACATATCTCACAGACCTGAGGGGGCCATTCGGGGTTCAGCATCTTGCCCAAGGACACTTCGGCATGCAGATGGGTCAGACTGGGGATCGAACTGCCGACCTTCAGGTTGGAGGATGACCACTCTACCCCTCAGCCACAGCCGCGCCATGTAACATGCAACAAACCAATCAGAAGGCTATCTCCCATTTCCTTCAAAAGTCAGATGTTCTTGGCAGATAGCTATAATATTGGATTGCTATTTGGTAAATGCACATGCATAAAGTGAGTTTCTTGTATCAATATGTTCTTCATGTTGCTAACATTTAACATTGTATGATAGATGTAGAACACAACCAAAAGTGTAAACTATATCTAATCTATATCTAATCCCAAAATTACTTTTCCCACATTAGTACATTTAAGAGCTAAATATGATTTGCCTGTCTCTTGTGTTGCTTTAACACAATCAGTATTTGTATTCACGAGCAGCATGAGTAAATTATTTGGTAGATTTGAAAACCAACTCTAGTTTAGAAAGAACACATGGGATAAAGAGAAACTTTTGCATTGATATTCACTTCTGCTGTGTACAAAATGTGACTACACAAAAGTAGAAAATGTAAAACCTAGCAATGACTATGATCATTTCGAGGTAGAACTTGCCTCCCGGACATACATAGTTTAACACTTGTTTTGTAATCAATCATGACAGACGTTGTGAAATGTGAGCAAGAAAAACATGCTCTTTGAGATCTTTAACAGCCTGGTATCCAAAGTTAAAAGCAATGTGTCCAGGGTTAAAAGTTGGCCAAGCTCTCTTCGGTCTAAAACCAGCCCTCTGCCAAAAATCTGTCTTGGGTCAGGTCTCCCATCTAGAGTGTGGGCTGTGTAAGTGCACAGAGTCAAGGTTTTACTCAGTGAGTCTGCTAGTCAGGGCCTCGGGCCTTGGTGCTCCTTATGGCTGCTGGCTGCTAGCAACCCCTCCTCCCTTTACTCCTGTTCTTTGTGAGTGCATGCTGAGGATCTCGCTGAGTAAAAAGGCCCTGGTCTTGCAGACTTTGCTCCTTTCTCTTAGTGCTTGCTGCAAACCCCTACCCCACTCCACTATCCCCCCTCTGTATCCCAACATACCTCCCATCTCCTCTGTTAAAATAATGCTAATGCAGAGGTCAGCAAACCAGCACACGGTTTTCGGAGGCCAACAGCTCCCGAGGAGGTGCTTTTGATTTTTCAAGTCCACTGAGCTGCACTTATTCAATATTTACTCTCCAAGACCTCTGCATTAATTTTACACCACACTTCTAAGAGGGCCTATCTAAAAAAAACTGCAAAGGGCCTTATAAAGCATCCCCCCCCCCCCACACACACACATACTCAAACCCTTAAACCTCCCTGTCTGTGTGCTCCACTGAAGGCTTCATTCTCTGACTCCTTGCTATCCACCAGTGGGCCAATCCTTGGCTAGTTATTGTTGGTGCGCCGTTCTATCATTACCACTAACCTTGACTCCTGGCTGCTTGCTGTAATCACGTGGAGCCACCAGGGAGGATGTCTGGCCTGGGGTGAATTATTAATTAGCGAGGCTGGTCCTCCCCCTGAGCGCTGCCTGGGAGAGGGGGGGGGGGTGTGCACTCCACACAGGCGGTAGGGGTTACCCAGCATGCAGATGGTATTAACACACCTATCAAGGTAAGAGGGATCAGCACTCTGGGCTACTCGTGGAATTGTCAAGCAACAAGGAATCAATAACTATCAGTGCATGGTGGGGGGTGGAGGGGTGGTGGTGGTGGGTTCATTAAGATGAACATCACAGTCTTCCTCACTGGGGACATGCTGGAGGTTGATGAATTCCAGTTTTCGACTAATGATCAACTTCTATATGAACTGAAAAACAAAGCAAAGCTTCCTCATACTTGTTATCCTTCACTGACCTTTCTACACCTTGCCCCAAGCACATACACACAATAGAGTCAATCTATTCACACACACACACACACACTTCTCTGGTACATAATATGAACACACTCACGGACTGAGTATGACAGAAAGCAGAACAGCAGACATACCTTACAGTATGTTTTTGAGATCCTTGGTTCACTTGTTTGGTAGATCCCTCGAGGTCATGCATTTCCCAGCACCCCTGACTTCCCCCCTAAACAGTGGAGACTACCGGGACTGGGACCAAGGCTTTGATCTTCACACAACTCCCTTAAATCACAGAGAGGAAGCAGGGATCTTCTCCAAAGGGTGTCTCTATGCTCCTTTTCCCCAGGAGGACTGAACCAAGTCATCTATGAAAGTGAGTGAATTGCAGAGAAAAACCGGGCTCCCCTGGGTGCAGAAACAGATACTCATACCAGTCACTTTGCTGCTTTACTGAGGAACACTGGTAATGAAAAATGTATCACTGCGTGCTGTACAGTTACTGCAGCTACCCAACCTGATGCACGAAGTCACCTATTAAGATTAAGATGCATTTATTAGTCCCAAACACATGCACAGACATGCACAGGCACACTCATGCAGGTAGGGAAATTTAACCTCTGCTTTTGACCCATCTGGTGCAGGACACACAGAGCCGTGAGCGACCATGTACGGTGCCCGGGGAGCAGATGTTAGTCAGTAATGACAAATTCATGTGGAGGCTTCATTCTCCAATTCGTTTCACAACTTTCAGCCACTCTATTGTTAGTTTAATCATCTCTGATAACTAATCGAGCTTTGCTGAATGAATTTACAGATGCTATCTCCGGAGGTAGAGACAGATAATTAATTTAAGTCATGTGTTGAATATCTCAAATGTGACAGAGTTGCTAATTATCTTCATTTGAATTATCTTAATAGATTTCATTTTGTTATTAAGATAATCACAAAGGGTCTCAGTCATGACACAATTTGATGAGTGTTTAAAACATTGAGTTATATTGTAACGATATTATTTCTGTCTCCAAAAGCCAAATATCCCAACATTGAGGACCCAAAGGACTAGGCTGTCCCAAACAACTGATGCGTATTGTGGCATCACAAGAGGGTGGGTTATAGAGGGGCATTATGTGCCTCACCCTGGGAGTTGCTACCTCCGAACAAGTTGGCTGCCGGGAGGACTGCATCTCCCAGAAGGCACTGCTGGGGGAGGTGCCAATGTCTCCCTCATTAAAGCTGGAGCACAGGTGTAGAGCAGGGGGGAGAACAAAGGAGTGGAGACCACCATGAAGCAGGAAGCAGGAAGCAGGAGACGTGGACGAAGATACTTTGGAAAGGAACCGCCTGAGAAGCAAGTGGATGGAGGACTTATAATTATAGTTTGATGAACTTTATGTTTTTGCTTCCGGAGAGACTTTTGTTAATTAATAAACCAGACTTTGTTTGAAACCCTTTTTTTGACTTTTTGGCTTCTGTGACGCACTGCCCTACAATCTTCTTAGTGGTTAAACCTCCGGTGATACCACAGTATATTAACCCAGTGGACGAAGACATTTATACAGCAAGAATTTAATGATTCATATTTTAGAGCTTCAACACTTACCGTGCTGCTTCCTATCTCTGTAAGTCACTGATATAACACCTACTTCCATGGTTTGCTAGAGTAAAATGTTGGCAACCTGTTTGTTTCCTGTTCACTGTTGTCTCTTTGAATCATGACAAACTTAGATATGTAGAATCATTGTTACCATGATGACAGAGCTCCTCTAACCTGAAGTCCTTATTTTAATCCAAACCACAACATTTTACAAAAACTAATGTAGAGTATTTTTGTGCCTAAATGTGGCCAAACCATAACTGTTTTTGAACTTCCATCAAATAATATATTACTGTAACCATGTAAACAAAGGTCCAGCATGCCTCTGCTGATTTACATTTACATTTGTTAATCATGAAGATACAAATCAGTGGTGAGCAATGAGAGAAAGCGTGGCTTCTATACCAAAGTGGAAGGGATATTTCCCCTAACATCTGATCTCGGTACAGCGTTCTGTACGGTAGAGGATCTGATGTTGCTTGTTCGCATTCATTTTGTAATTAGCTGCCCACACATTGTGGCACCAGGTTCTGGAGGCTAGCTTCACTACCAGCTGATGTTAGTCAGAGATGTTGTCTCTGTCATTTATATAGGTATGATCTTGTCCTTTTGACATAGTCTGGGGCTGAGGTGGAATAACATGTTTTGGCATTTAGAATAAAACCGGATTTCTGATGGGTGACAAGTGTGCTACAAACAAATGTGCTTTTAAAAATGCAGTTGACTAAGATCCCACTGTTCTGATATCACTCACATTATTATACACATGCACAGATACAGCAGAATAAGGTATACAAGCAAATGATGAGTCACTCACAAATGCTATCTTTTAACCAATAGGATGAAATTATAGTTCTATGTTCTACTGGCACACACTGGTTGCTTCACTTGTGTGAGATATCAGTATCAGTAAAAATGCTGTCAGTCTCAGAGACCAGTGACCATTGACTGATGATAAATTAGTCTCTAGGGTCAACTGCCAATATTCTAGGGCTTCTGGCAGCAGAAATCTAGGCCAAGACTCTTTCTTCGAAAAAAAACCCACAAACAGTGTTTGTTTTCGGTCCAGATGACATGTTGGCGCTTCTCAATTAACAGCTGTCTGCACATGAAACCAGAAGGCCCTCCTAAAACATTGCTCCTCGCCCACAGAGTCTGTATATTCACATGCAGAATCTAAAGATTGCACTGCTCTCAGATGCTCTGTTCCTCTCCCTCCACTACCTTGGTCCATCTTGCAATTACCAGATAGCGCTATGTCTAACCTAGATTACACCTTGACTGATATTTATTGGATTTACAATATCCATGATGTAGTAAACAGCTGATTCATGCATTAAGATGGTGGTTTGTTGGTGGAGGGCGGGGCAAGAAACCCAAGGAGAATCATGAAATGATGATTGTCCCTTCTGGATAACCTAGATACATTTTAGTTTTTTTAGCTGCCTGCCTATTGTCTGACAGGTCAGGTTTGTTGTAGTGTTGGGAGTGTTGTTTTCCCTTAGTATATACTGTATCATGTGCAGACGACTAGATAAAATACTGTTTAGAGTATGCGAGTAGGAGTAATAAGTAGTATCGTAATTGTTACCAATGGTAACATTGCTTGACAGGCCCTTAAAATTTTGTTTAGTGAAACTGTTGAAGTAAGGCTAACAGGCGAACAACCATTTGTTTCTGTTGACTGAATCTTCAGTGTATGGGCTGCAGTGCAACACGTTGCCTATGAGAGGTGTGGAAGGCTGCGTTTGTACAAGAGGTGATATTGGCAGAAGTTGAATTGAGTTGAGGTTGTCAAGCTGGTAGTATTGAGATGTCTCTGCAGTAAGTGTGTAGTAAATCTAGATTCAGTCAGTCGTCACCTGTTTCACTTCAAATAACTTCATTTTTATCACTGAGATATTCATATATAGGGGAGAGCGGGGTAATGTGGGACATTTTTTACATTTGCTCCCCTCTAGGCGAGCTAAAATGATATATCAGTAAAATGTACACATTTCCCATTAATTCAGAATGTTTCCTAGCAATGGAAATGATCAGAGTGTCTTCAGAACAAAGGGCAGTGAAAATATGATTGTTTACCCCAGCTACGGGGTAAAGTGGTCCACTTACTTTTTCCACTTTAAAACTACCATAACAACACATGTTGTAATAGTTAAATCCTGACAGCTAGATTGACAACCACTAATAGTAACAGAATCATGGGGTTTGGTCAATTAAGCACATTTATGATTATTATGATTCATGTGATCTCTTGCACACCCTAGCTTACCTGCACATTGTTTCTCTGTCCAATTGGCAGGGACAGGGATATTGTTTTTCTTTGTGTATTCAAATGCCAGTTCACGGCACTTAACTGGAGCAAGGCCATGGAACTGGTCAGCTAGTTGTTTCAAGTGTTTGGCAAGCTCCTCCTCCATCTCATCTTTGAATATTCTCTTTACCTCAGCAACTGCACCCCAGGCTACTGATTTTACTTTCCATTTCTCTTTTTTATTTATGAATCTTTTGAGGGTTGTCTTATCAATATTTCTATCCCTTCCAGCTTTTCTTAAGGACTTGTTTCCTTGCATGACCTCAGCGGCTACACTCTCCATCTCTGCGAGGGGTGTTTGGCCCCAGGTTGTCTTCCTGGTGTAGTTTCTTTGCAACATGGCTTTTCTATAATGTTTATGACGTTAAAAATAAAACATATATAATGTAATATAACACTAAAATATGTTTAAGACTAAACTTAACTTGTGCTTCATGGTGGGGTAAAGTGAGACACAGCATTTGTCTCACTTTAACCCACAGCCACCGTTTTAGAAAAACATCTCTTAGCAATTCAGGCTAATCTTCAGCTAGCATCAATCACATGGTTTTATATGTTGGACGTTCATCAACATGTATGATATAAGTTTTTCTACCTGATTCAATTTGTTTTGACACAACAGTTGATTAAGTTCAAAGCAAGAAAATTTACTTTTACATGCAAAAAACTAATTTTTGTGAAAAAACCTACTTTCCACAGCACCAGCACCAACTTCTCCTTCATGGTAAGGGGAGAATGGGAGGGGCTTGAAAACATAATGGTCAAATGACCACAAATGTGTTCCGTTGCCTAGATACAGTGGGTGTCTCACATTACCCGATGTCCCACATTACCCCGCTCTCCCTACAGTGCTATGAAAAAGTATTTGCCCCCTTCCTGATTTTTAATTTTTTGGCATATTTGTCACACCTAAATGATTTAGATCATCAAACAAAATTTAATATTAGACAAAGATAACCCGAGTAAATATAAAATGCAGTTTTTAAATGATGATTTCATTTATTAAGGGAAAAAAGCTGTCCAAACCTACTTGGCCCTATGTGAAAAAGTGATTGCCCCCTAAACCTAATAACTGGTTGTGCCACCCTTTGCGGTAACAACTACAAGTCAATTACTTTGTTTCTCATCTGTTTTTGAATTTCTTTAGATCGAGGCATGATGTGTTGCTTTTGAGATCTTATAGCCTACTTCACTTTGTCAGACAGGTTCTATTTAAGTGATTTCTTGATTCAACAAGTCTGGCAGTAATCAGGCCTGGGTGTGGCTAGTGAAATTGAACTCAGCTTTCCAAAAAATGTGGTTAATCACAGTTCATTCATGATTTATCAAGGGGGGGCAATTACTTTTTCACATAGGGCCAGGTAGGTTTGGGTTAGGGTTAGGGTTAGCTTCTTTCCCTTAATAAATTAAATCAAAAAAATGTATTTACTCTGGTTATCTTTGTCTAATGTTAACATTTTATTGATGATCTGAAATATTTAATTGTGACAAATATGCCAAAAATTCGAAACCAGGAAGGGGGCAAATACTTTTTCACAGCACTGTTGTGGTGTCCTGTCATTTTAGTTTGTTAATTTCAGTCTTCTCAGTGTATTTTCTGTTTCCTGTTTTATTTTGTAGTATCTGTCCCTTGTGTGTGGTTTCCATCTTCACTTCCTTTCGGTGATTGTCTTCCCAGTCCTCATGTGTTTCACCTGGGGTTAATTGTTCCTGCCTTCCCTCTGTGTCTTCTTAAGCCTCTGTGTTCCCCAAGCCCGGTGTTGGTTTGTACTAGTTGTTTTCTCCCCACGTCGTGAGAATAGGTTTGTTTCTTCCAGCTGTCTCGACCAGCTTCCTCGTTCCTTGTTCTCTGTGCGCCTTGTCGCCAGTTACTTATGTTAGTGTTCCTGTTTTGTTTTTGTCTTGTTTAAACCCTTTTATTATATTAAATACCTTTTGTTTGTAACCTCTGCATCCTGGGTCCATCTCCTCCTTCAAACCGTAACAACTGTAGCACGATTTGTATCAAACTAACAACGTGACACTAGATAGTATTCAGTCTTTTGGCCCAGTTTCTTATCCCATCCGATTCTGTTGAAGCAGCACTGCTTGTTCCCAGGTCTCAGCAGTTACTTTTTAGAGTACAATATTATCCAAAGTATGACTGATGTCACAAATATTTGATTAAATATTTAATAAACCTGTTATTCTGCTTGACAAACGCTTTTGTCTGCAGCCTTATGATTAAAAAAGTATGTCGTTATAGACACATTTACATAACGACTAGCCAAATCTTATGTCATTGTAGAAAAGTAAAATGTTTAGCTATAAAAAGTAATAATGTGTTTTAAGTTGCTTCAATTGCACCAAAAGAAAGAGGTTAATGTGATTATAATTATTCTTCTAAATACAGAAGCCTGAAGGAATGAATGATTCTGGATTAATGAAGTAACACATAAAAACTGTATACCCCATTGTCCCTCATAAAATGTATTCTTATTCTCTAGTCCTTGCAATTTCTTTCAACTACTATAATTTTCTGCTCAATCCCAGGATATGTTTCCTTGTGTCTGGCAGATCATCACCTGCATACATCCCAGAGGTTTCCTCTTTATTTGAATCCTCAGACTATTTTCATCCTCTGCTTTTGATGATAAAAAACTACCTTTATGAGGGTAATTCATCACCTTTATAAACGTGTTCTCCAGCATAGGCTGAGTGTTTCTGAAAAGGATTATACCTCAGAAATTAAGAATGTTAGGATGGCTGTGGAGGCAGCTCCGCAGGGAGTCGTTTGTGGTCCTACTGTAACTGTGCAGTGCTGCGGTGGCGCAATAAAACACAGGGGTTTTAAGGGTTTCAAAGTGGCCTTCCTGCTCTCGCTGCTGTCAGCCATAAATTGAGAATAAACATAGCTATATATGGGGCGCCCATAAATGCCTTCATAATTCATACCTTTGGGGAGAGGCTCAGGTAGATTAAGTTGTTTCGGTGACATAATGCTTTCACGTGAATAATATATCCACAGTCCTCCATCGTGCTTCTCCATGCTCCCCTCCTATAGCTAAAATCTTGATCTAGACATTATTAGACAATAAAGGGACACATATTGAGGATGATTAGGCTCATGGGAATAAAAAGTACAGAAGTGTAACAGCAACATAGCAATTTGTTGTATTTGAGGAGTATGTATCTCATCATGTGCAGATGATGTCTTATTTTTTATTAAATGTGGTCATTTTCTCTCCTTTACAATTCAATAGTTTTATTCACGTCATGCATGCCAAAACAGAATTTGGCTCTTTGTTATTAATCCTAACTCAAAAATATGTCCTTGTTTTCCTTTTGAAATGATTTTGATCCTCGGTGTGCTCCTACGGATGACTGGCACATGGCAAAGCTTTAAAATATAACAAAATAAACATAAGGATTGCACAGCTCCGTGGATTTGATGCCCATAAGCCAACAGAAGAGAAAGTCGTTAAAGACATAATACACCTCAGAAAAGAGAATCCAAGAGAGCTGGGTGCCAGATTTCTGATCAAAGCACCTTTTGAAGTTTTCACACGAGGTTCATGGTTTACGTGTGTGTGTGTGTGTGTGTGTGTGTGTGTGTGTGTGTGTGTGTGTGTGTGTGTGTGTGTGTGTGTGTGTGTGTGTGTGTGTGTGTGTGTGTGTGTGTGTGTGTGTGTGTGTGTGTGTGTGTGGAGAGAGAGAAAGAGAGACAGAGAGATGAGGGGTAGAGAGTGAGAGACAGACTGAGAGAATATGTTTGTGTGTTTTCTCTTGATATCTGCCTGCGTGTCCGTCAGTGTAACAACATTCACTGAGCAAACATACAACATTACAGTGAAATACCAAATATAGTAAGAAATAGTCTTTAATGATATCCAATATAGATGATTGTATGATTACTACTACATCATATATATATACAGCATCTACTGGTATATGAATTCAATACATGTCCAGTATCTTTATATGTACCTGAAAGCAGTATGTTCAACCTTGTCCTTTTCTTGAAAGGTTTTCTATGCACTTTGTTCAAGAGAGTATATCGCTGAATAGACAACACAACAACGTCAGCAACACATCTGTCCACAACCCAATCAACGTAATGAGTGGATGACAGGGCAAATATCATATAAAAGACTAGTGTGCTCCCTAAATTGCAATGTGAAACCTAAACTAACAGGATCAAATTATGTAACAAAGACATGAGACTGAGACTGTCTGGTTTCTTCTTCTAAGATATTAGTTTCTATGTTGTAAGCTTGTAGCTTTCCAGTTATACACCATAAGCCTATTGTAAGTTGTCCTGGTATACTAACCTCAGTAGGAACAAAGAAGTGGTGGAAAAAATAATAAAAAACAAGAGCTCAGATTTTCATTGTGTTCCACCAATAGACGCAAGTAAAGAAACTAAGCTGGATTGTGAACTCGAAAGGTTATTAAGCTGACTTCAATGCTTACATCGGCTAATTTAGACAAATTGTTTTCATAAACATCTTTATGGAAAAAACATTATACGTTTTAACATATCTGCAAACTCTTTACTAGTCCAAAAGTGATCATACTGAATGTAACTACTAATCAGCTTTTCATATGTTGTTCCTACAATAGCTGAATAATCTTTTTCACAGTCAGAACAAGGGTCTAAGGTAGGGCAGAGATTGTGGTCTTGTGAAAGTTGAAGCACAAAACTCAAAAGAATCGAATCTTCTATTCCACAGGAATGATGCTAGGGATGTCTCAAAAAGCAAAGTTGAACATGTCAACACCAGTTGACAAAACAGCATGTCATCACTGGTCCAACACTTTGGACTTGGACCCCACATGAAGAAGATGTAATGAACAAATATAAAACCCTGTTGTGTCATACTACTTTGGAGCAGCAGTAGAAACACCTTTCTCCCATCAAAATATCTACTTATTACTTGAGAAGAATCATGAGGAACCAAAATTTAACAAGCAGACAGTCCTTCAGACTTGGAACAAGTACCCTCTGTGGTGCTTATGTTTAATGGACCCGGAGAGGACATTGGCCCCTGCCTCTGTGAGAGGAGCTCTCCTGAGTCAAGTGACTTTGAATGGCAGCCCCGGACCCCGATGCTGTATGGGAATGGAAGGCAGTGGCCCTTGTGAGGTGAGGAGAAGGATTTGTGTGCCGCCTATTGTCCCCATTTATATCTTCCGGTGCACCAAAGACCTTGAGCCTCCCAATGTGTGGGCACACAGAACAATACAACCCAGTCCTCCCAGTATGTCTGGAACAAAATTAATTTTCTGCAGTCCTTCCAATCTGTTGATGTTGTCTGCCTGATGTTTCAATTCCTCCTGATAAACTGGGATACACCTTTTTTTCCGAAGCACACAATTTTAACAATGAAGCGGGTTGAGTACACTATGACTTCATCAGTCAGTCAGTGCTGACGGGTTTTTGCCACAAAGGTTAAACAACAATGAAGGTTTTACAATTAAAGACAAACCAGTAGTAGCCACTGTGGCTTTAGTCAGGATTTGTGTACAAACAGAGTCAAAGGTGTTTTACATTTTTTGTTAGAGTTAAACAGATAATCAATGTGGTATGACAAAAGGTTCAACCATGGGTTACACCTTCACCGAACTCGAGACCCCTGATAATTGAGACTGAGAATCTTTTTGTTGTTTTTTTTTCTTCTGGAGTAACACAAAAGATTGATCATATGAATTGAAATGCCTCTTTATCTGTGTGTCTCTTTTTTTGCTGAGTGAACATAGAATGCGGCAGAAATCTCACTCAGTAAACATGTGCATCATTATCCATTCATCGGGACGTATTGTTTGTTTACTGTGGCCCCATTTCCAGAGACCCCAAAAGCAGGCCACTGGAGTGGGAAGCTCCAAACAAAGGCCTTTCTTCCCCACCCGCCTGGGCCTCAGAAATGCTCACCACTCAGCCGGCACAGAGCCTTTCACCGGGCTTTTGGCCGCCCATGAGTGACAGATGAATCACCAAGAACCTTTCCCAAGTACAGGAGCTGCTGCGACTACACTGTAAAAATTAAAAAATCGAATAAATTGATTGCCGAGAACTCGAGAAGTTTCAATTCAGAAATATGTTGGACATGTATAAAGAGGTTGAAGATGTTGTCTTAAAGAAGAATGCACTGGAGTCAACATTGATTTGGAACTCCACAAGGGTGAATGCTGAGTGGGATCTTGACAGTTACAGTAAGTCAGGGTAGTGGAAGGTAGTGAAACTCATTATAAATACTACATACGAAGGAAAAAAACAACAAAACGAATAAATAGGCTAAAATAATATCATTATTTTAGTTTGATTATTTTGACGCTCCACATAAATGCACTAAGGCTTGTGCGGTGAAAAACTCGGATTATAGCCTTTACAATATCCGGGGGGGGGCCTGCTGTCTCTCAACAAGAAACCCTGCTCCTCTGCTCTAATCACTCACACGCATTGAACTGATCTTTATAAAAACCTGCTAAATTAATATTTATGTGTTCATGGATGAATGAGGTGTCGCTTCTTCTGCAATAATTAAGTTAAAAACACAGCGTCCCCTGTCTGCAAGTGTGTATGTGTGTGTGTGCATTTCTGCCCGTCTCAGTTGCTTTCACACAAACTTACCATCAAGATTATTTAGTTATTTATAGATGATGTGGAATCATCATCATTCCGGTCACTTAAATCTAAGGTTGTGGCTGTGCGCGTTGGACTTTTTTTTCAATGTGTTTAAATATGGGTCTTAGTTAGTGTTGTTGTTATTGTAAACGTTTAAAGTGAGTGCAGGTGATTGGAGGAGTGAGGAGGGAGGACATGCAGCAGGGTAAAACAGCACAGTATAAGGATTCCTGAACAATCAAATTATAGTGGAAAACCTGCCTATCTCATACTGGACATTGTACGCTCTTATAAAACATTTGATTAAAAATTCTAAGTGACAAATAATTTTGGGGAAAAAAAATTCTGAGACCCCCCAGCATTTTTCCTCTAAGGGTTTCAGGGGGTCTTAAGTGTCAGTCAAGGGGTCTCGGACCCCACAAGACCCCCCATATGTCGCACCCAGGTGGCCCAAAAGGACAAAGAACCGACAAGAATGAAAGCTTGTTTTGGATAAACTGCAATGTACTGTACTATTTGACATGGAAAGAAAATCTAATCAGACAAACTCTGAGACCAAATCTTGCAAAAGGAATTTTATCATATATCAAACAGTCAACAGAGCCTGTGGTGTATTTCCAAAGCACTTGCAGAGATAAGAGCAGCCAGCAGTTCACAGTCCAGTTGAGATGATCAAAACATCAAGAAATTTCACATGGAGATCATTTAGATAAACTAACCACATGCTTGTAACTAAGTTGTTATTTTCACCTCCAAAAAAAGAAAAACTAAACTTAACAAATTGTTAGGTTATTTATTTTAGGTAAAATATCTGCGTTACTTTGTGTGTATCCAAATTTACCTTGAATTCAATTGTGTTCATATAGCGTAAAATCCTGATGGTTATATGAAGGAGCACTGTGGATTCACAATAAGAAAGTTCTTGGTGTGAACCTGTTGACTAGCCAGCCGCCTCTGTGTGGAGTTTGCGATGTTGTCTCCTGTTCCCTCTCTCTTTCAATATCTAACATTGACCCATCTGTTTGTGAGTCAGATGACCTTCAAAACATCCTTTACGTTTTTACCAATAATTCTGTATCCTTGTCATCCTTGTTGGTCAACTCTTTACTGTTACTCTGTGATGCTACTCTACAGCAGCTTCTTTTCATTTATTGTCAATGTGTGTATGAAAGTTTTAGCTGTACTCTTTCAGGTTAAACCTTGGGGGTTTCAAGGGCACCTGGGAGAAAATAAAAAACAAACTACAAAATATACTCTAAAGAATTACGAAGGCTGATATCCATTTATTACCAATATAACAGGTTCAACACTTTTATAGAATTAATATTGTTTATTAATATCAGTCTAAAAATGCACAAGGAGGTTTGAAAACAAGTCCGATACACACTAAATTAAGTAGAACACCATTAAGAACAATACAAATTTAAACTAAAGAAAATACATTGCTGTTAAAGTTGGATTATTAGTGGGACCTGTGCCAACAGTCCAGCACCATGTGGCTAGTTTGGCATTCGCCAGAGAACAGATTCTTCACATATCTGAGCAGGTTCACACTGAGCATGTGAAAGAGTCTGGAGAAGCCATGGTGAACATTATGCTGCCTGGGTCATCATCCAGCATGACTGGCCTGGCGGTGGGTCAGTAATGGTTTGGGGAGGCATATCCTTCGAGGGTCGCACAGACCTCCATGTCACAGCCAACGATACCCTGACTGCTGTTAGGTACCGGGATGAAATCCTCAGAGCGATTGTCAGACCTTATGCTGGTGAAGTGGGCCCTGTGTTCCTCCTGGTGCAGGTAAATGCGCGGCCTAATGTGGCCATTATGTAGTAGTTCACATACTTGCCTATGTACTATGCATCTTACCGGAAGATACCACTAGAGGGCAAACCGGAGAAATCTGACTGTATAGAACTTCCGGATTTGCCTGATGTAAACAATAAAGATGGCGACACTCGTGGACGTTACTATTTTGTTCATTCTGAGACCACAGCAGAAAAGAGACAGCTGCGCCATTGCAGATAGTACTGATCTGTTTCCAGCTATTTTGACAAGCATATTTGTCACGTGCAGCTGCAATGACACATCTAACAGTTGCAGGAAATAGCGGACTTGGTCAATGGGCTTCTCTTCAAAACGTTCGGCCATTTCTGTCGCTGCTTTTGTGCCCATTGACCCCTGACCATGTCACATTCCCTAATACTACCGCTAAACTGCCCCTACCGGGCAAGTGCTTATTGCATCTGGTGTATATGTAGCGTTCATTTCTGAGTACGTGCCCAACCAATGCTCCAAATGGACTCCGGATACGCGAGTCAGCCATCATACGAACACATGCGCATAGTTACGGCAATTGTATCTCCTTCTTTACAAACAAGCACACATGATCCTTAAAGAACACAGGTGTCATGTTTCAAGGGAATTGATTGGTCAGTAGGCGGAGCTTTTATACGGATTGATCTCTTATCTCCAACTGAACCTCCAAGGTAAGCCATTAAGCACAACTTACCATGGTGATTTTAATCCAATAAGAAGTGAACAAGCTTAGTAATACTGAAAACCCTGAAGTAAATCTAAAGTTACCCTGATAACCACAAATCCTGCTTCGTAGTACAGACACTAGTAGTCTTTCATAGGATTGACACATTCCATATTTGGAGCCGATTCCCTTAATATTTGTGCTTTCTCTGTGCTTTCACATGTGAGAGGTATGCTCCAAGTTGATTAAGAAGGGATGAGGGAAAGATGTGGGTGCGGATGCGGGTGGAGAGGATAAATGGATGAGATAGAAGGGTGGATGGATGAAGGGAATTGAAAGGGTGGCTCTCGTAAAAACTCCCACAAACAAAACATGAGAGGTTGACTAGATTGACAGATGA
The DNA here is from genome assembly GCF_947347685.1 of Pleuronectes platessa. Taxonomy (NCBI): domain Eukaryota; kingdom Metazoa; phylum Chordata; class Actinopteri; order Pleuronectiformes; family Pleuronectidae; genus Pleuronectes; species Pleuronectes platessa. The sequence continues at coordinate 3,246,510 of NC_070629.1, forward strand.
CTAGGGGTGTGGTTGAGGTGAGGCCCTGCTCCCAAGACCAAGTTAACCAGTTGAGTGTATAGTATGTAAACAAAGTTAAAGAGCAAATTGACTGATTATTATTATTCAATTGCTCTATAGATAAAATTACGATACTGTTGTGACTTCTCTTGAACATGATAATCTATAATTGATCTTGGAAGGAGAGACTACTGAAACAAAGAGATTCCCATTGTCATATTTGTAAAGAACCACATTACTACACCAGATGGAGAATACAGTAGCTGCTGGACAAAACACATGAACTAGTGAATGAGTAAATTTGACCAAAGCAAAGTTTTACAGTGTACGGATGAGTGCTGTTGTATGGAGGGCAAGGCCCAGCTGCATTGCTGGGAGGTCTGGCTATTGTCTAGGCCACATAAAGACAGGACGAGCCGGGGACAAGGCCTTACAACTCAGCTCAACAAGCTGCTGCAGAGCGCACACACTCACTGACCATGTCATTGATGCACCGAGAGACGTGGTGTGACTGCCTTCACGTAAATGAGACAAAGACACACACACGCACACACACACACACACACACACACACGCACATACACACACACACACACACACACACACACACACACACACACACACACACACACACAATCTCCCCAAATGACACCATCACAAACATTAATTCCAACACAATCAAATTTGCACACAAAATTCTATGCGTGACTTGGCCATTAATATTCTTTCCTATATGTGAAATTTATCTTTTTCTTTCACTGGTGTCAACACTTTGCTTTATGTATATACTGTGTATGTGAATGAGGGCTCTCTCCCACGTACATATTCATCAGGTGGTTCTTGTTGATTTCTGAGTAAAGTGTGTGGCTGTCAATCATCTATTGAGCAGCCTTCTTGCAATGATGCTTGTCCCAAACAAATGACTACTGAGCGCTGCCAGAACTCAAAGAATGAAAATGAAACAGGAGGTCCTGCAATATGCTGTTCCACTGTGGGTTGACAATGTCTGACTCAGTTCTAATAAAACCCAACAGAAATGCCGGCATGAATTTAGATAGCTTCCATCCAGCTTTTTTACCATTCAGAAAAGGGTTTGAAGAAAAAGGATTGTCAACAAAAGAAAGTTGAGCGTTACTGAGTACCAACAGGGGACAACATGTTGTATTACTTAATTTGTTCACATTGAAATTAAGCATTATATAACATTATTCTGGAACTGCATGTGATTTGAAGGGCACATACACTAATTGCAACTGTGTATAGACTTTACTTAACGATTCGAAAATAAACGCAACATCTCACACTGCTGCGATACCATGAACACAAACTCACACACTTTTTGCTAAAATCTATATTAACCATATATATATATATATATATATATATAGTTAAAATAGATTTAAGCAAAGGTTACGTTTTTGCCACAATATATATATATATATATATATAAAATACACAGACTTGTCAGGATGTTTGATCAAAAAGTCTCAAGAAGGATGTTTCATGGCCAGGTAGCCTCTGGTAGCGCTGGACACGTCGTGACAGTCAGACACAGCTCCTGGAGAAGACAATTCAATTGCCTGTGCTGTGTGATTCTCTACACGGTCTTAGAGACCCACATATAACAGTGCTGGCTTCTCCGGCTTCTCCGCAACAGGGACCACACAGCAACTGTAGTCACTTCAGCCAGTAGTCCAATATTAGCTACTTGTACAAGTTAGGCAAATAAACATAGATGATCCCGTCGTGCGAGTCGCAGGGGTCATGTAACGTAGATTCACTATTTACTACTCAGCTATTAAGTGAGTTTTTTTACATCTAATACAAATAATTAATTAGCTACGTTTTTTTAATTTGAGAACAAAAAATATATTTATGAGAATATACAAAATAGCAATTAGAGATTACAAATTACATAACTGAAGAGAGTTCTATTAGATTTCAGATGGATTGAGTTCTTTTTATTTTTCCAACCAGCAACAATGGTGCTGATTTTTTACACTGTTATGAAAAAATATAAAAATTAAATGTGAAGATGGAGGTTAAACTTTGTATCGAATAACAGTAATATGGCTACACTTGATATATCTACGTTTCCATATCTTTACAACTTACTCAGAATTGTCAGCCTTTTCATATAAATAAGAATTGTCTATGCTGATATCATTCATCCTTTTTGCTGTTTTCCCTTTTGTCATATTATCGTTTCTGCACTCACAAAGTTCAGGTGATGCATGCAGCGTGTATCCCTTGCCCTGCTTTCTGACCTGAATGCACACACAATGGATCAGCCTGCTGCTAATAGCGTGAGCCTGTGCCTGTGGCCTTTACAGTGTGCACAGAATAAAGTTCAGGTGTCAGTAGTTCAACTGATTTATAATGGTGAACAGGCTGTGATTAAGTGCTGATGTCAAGCGATTCCTCACCACTCATTTGGGGAATCAAGTAGTTTGTATCCAAACAAGACAAATGGGCCACTGGCTGGTTGTAACCTTTCTCATGTGCACGTTCCCTCCAATCACATGCCACTGCTCCTTGGCTCAATGAGCTGACTTTATTTATAGCCATTCTCCTCCTGTGTGTGTGTTTGTGCATTTTGTGCAAGCTTTTGTGTTGTAAGTAACCACAGTTGTTTGTTTGTCTTCTATGGGCACAGCATATGTTTACCATTATCTTCTTATCAGGAAGAACAGACTGTTAATTTGTCAGATAATTCTGTCGCGTGGACTGATTTTCACAGCCACAGCAGCACAAGTTAAGATTTTTATATAATCGCAGCCAAGAGAATACTCAGCTGCACACATTGATACACTGTACATTCCAGTGAAATCTTAATCTGTGATTAACAAGACAACATCAGAGCAGGTGCAACCTGTCTGGAGTGAGCTCCTCATTCAGAAAAATCTGGACTCATCATCTTTCTCTTTTGTCTCTTCAGCAGCATTGTAGCAGTTTAAAACTTCCTATCGGAGGATTAAAAAGTATTTTTCTGTGAGGGGAAATTCAGGGTTCAGCATCTTTCCGAAGTGTCTATACAGATTGGGAAGACTGGGAGCGAACTGGCGACCTTCTGGTTGGAGGACGAGCACTCTACCCCTCTGCCACAGCCACCCAGTGCAGGAATAGAGCTATTACCGAAAGATTGCATAGAACCTAATGTACAAATATCATCAAAGTAGCGGACCTGTGCACTCTTCTATCCAAGACCAGTGATGATCAAACAAACAGCAGGGTTACACAACTGTACCATGTAACATAACTTTTTAGATGTCCATCGACGAGCTACTTATCAATATAAAGGTAATATAATCTAAATGCAAGGTTTAAATTTTGTTATATACATTTGGTTCAAATATTTATTAATGTATATGATTTTTTTATATAATGGTGGGGGTCTTGGATTCACTTTTAACAAAGACAAACATCTCACGTGTCGTAAATTACTGTATATATTAGAATAAAATGAATAGAATATCGAAGGACACAATGAAGTAATTGTGTCAGTTAAAATACAATATAGTCATATTCCTGAACATTGTTGCTGTGAAATGATTGGTGTTTATGATACATAACCCCCCTCATGTTCTCATGAGGCCGTTATTGGCAACAATCCTAGAAAACCTATGTTCCATAGGTCTGCCATAATGCACATTAATGCCCAGGCCACAATGGCTGCACCATGGTTCTGCTGCATTCACGGTTGTCTGTTTGTCACACTGGCAGCGTGTCTGCTGTGATTCTGCAGCAGATCTGCTTCGTGAGGTTTCTGGTAGAACTGCTGTATATCCTTGAATAGAAGTAGGGTTAGGTTCTCAACTAAATGCAAGGACTCTACAGTATGAATGTGTTCCTCTTCTGTTCTGGCAAAATGGATTTAGTAAACAAAAAAGTTGGAGCACTTTTACTTTACTTAACAGGATGTGTTGCAAATATGTATGTTTGTGAAGTATTCGACAGATAAACATTAAAACTGTTGTGAGAGATCATTTTCAGCTGAGAAAATAGGCGGGACCTCAAAATCTATAGAACAGAGAGGCTGAACTGCAGGCAGTGTGGCCGCTCTAATCTATTAACAAGGGTGCCAAAAAAAAAAGCAAGGTGTTCTGAAGCCAATATGGCCTAGCTGTTAAATACAGACTTATAAAAGTATTTTTTGGATTAAAGATTGATATATTGCTATTTTAGTCATATAGGTAACAAATATATAGTGGGCTATGTAGTTTTTCTTCAGAATTTTATAAAACATGTATTTCCCAGATGATGTTACCTGCTTATTAAGCTGTGACTTCTAGAAACTGACCCAATGCTAATAATAGTCTGAATGTTGTCCTTGCTTAGCTGTGGTGTTCTGCAACAGAGAGCTAATTTAACACTGACGTACCACATGACATGTGTGACAATGGCAAATATTATACACAACACATCACGGGTCAGGCAGGACCCCATGCAGGGTATCTTCCCTGTCAGTGTCTTTGTCTCAGTCCTTCAGGCTGCACATGTTCAGGCACGGGGCTCACAAGTACGTCACAACCTCTCGTTAAATAGTTTTTTTTTGCGTATGTAAAAGATATGTACAGTTAATAAGTCCAGGGAACTATCTCTCCCACAGAAAACACTGCTCTTGAAGCTCCTGACGCTTTGTCAGCATTCTCGCTGATACTTCCCTGCCGTCGTGATGTCACATGACACACACGTGGCAGTACTTTTTCATATTTAATTTTTTTAATCTGTTGTGTGATAAACATCATTAACATGCCCGCTCACTGGTGATGAATTATACGGAGGAACTATTGCTGTTTTCTCTGATAGGCTCAATCAGACATTCATAGGTTTTACTTGAGGGCTGGCGACAGAAACCGGAGACTCTCCCTCTGACTTTTGCGTCCTCTCACAGCCCCTTTGGAGATCTCCTGAATTCAGTATAAGGTACATAGATGATGCAAAGGTAGCACACAGATCTGAGTATCTGATATTTCCTAAGCATCTTTTATAATGTGACAGTAAAAAATGGTTCATCAAAGAAACATGCATGTATCATTAATAAAACGTTTATGAAGAGCCAACTCATGTTATGGAACATGGGGGGAAACGAAAGACGAGGAAAATAGAAACAAAGTAAACCTGCATTTATCTCAGCTTGTGCATGGAACTTGAATGTTTGGACGCTTTATATCCCCTATGCATTTTGCCTGCACTGAGTGAAATGAGCTGTCATGTGTGGGTGTGGTTTTATCTCTATTCCATTATTATACAGACACTGCATCACTGGAGGATGTGTTGGTCAACAGAGCTGGCAGTCTGGTAAATACTTTCCATTAAACACATATTAAATCATACTTAGTTCCCCACAAACTAAGTCAGCTGGATTGATTGTGACATAAAAACAGAATCCTTTCTCCTGTAACTTGGCTTTGTTTCTCAAATGTTACTTAAGTTATTCATTATGAGAGTAATTGTAGGAAAATGTTCCGTACTCTTCCCACCACTGTATTCAGGCTAAGGGTTATCATTTATGACAATCACACCGGCTATGGTTGAAAGACAAAAATTGATGCAAACATTCTTCATAAAAATTAAAAATGGTGCAGTAGTCAGAAGTTGTTGATAGAGGGGGCTGTCACACTTACACCTCTACCTCTGACATCTATAGGTAAGTTGATATTTAAATTATAATATACATAAAACTATAATAACATATGTATTATAATTTATTCATGCTATGGTAAACCAGAGGCAACAATAAAACTATAGAATTTTCTTCAAATAAATCTGATGGGAAGGCAAAATGCTGCCTGCACTATATTTATCTGCTGTAATTTACATCATGCACATTGTCATTGTCATGATAACTTTGTCTGACACTTGTCAGTGTCAGACAAAGTTACCATTACCTATGACAATGTGCATCCCCCCCCCCCCCCCCCACACACACACACACACACTATTTGGTACATATATGATATCTACAGCATGTATTGAGAACATTTTGGATTTCGCTTTGTATCTTTTTGGGCGGCAAATTTGGGACAGATTTTACACTGAATGTGTGGGTGGAACTATGTGAGAAAATGTGTCCTCTTTCTCTCCGTTGTGTGTGTGTGCATGTGTGTTAGTAACATGCTAGCTCCTCACACAGCCGGGTGGCAGGGATGATGGGGCCCACGCGCCCTGGAAGTCCTCAATTATTCTGGTTAAGTGTACTCTACAAAGACTTCATCACACGGTGTTTCAGGGAAGTTTTCACATTGCTAGGTGAATCAAAATGCCAGTGACACCCATCCCCAGCCCGGATGTCATCTCTGAATAAACAGGGTGTCAGTCTGGCTGTGCTCCCGCTGCCTGCTGACAGCCTCTGTCAGCGTCAGACCAGGAAATGCCACCTCTCTGCTGACAGCTGCCTGTGCTGCACTCACACCGGCACCCGGGGGAGGGCCCGGCAGCTCCCCACCGCAGCTCCATGCACCACCATGCTAAGTGCTGATCCCCAAACCTGCTGTGCAACGCCCTGACAGCACTTCACTGTATATCTAAATAGAGCAGGAGGCCGGTGTGTCCCAGGGAAACTTTTACATTCTGCTCCATTCACAGAGGATTTGTCACCTGGGAAGGAGGATAATGAAGCAGTGTTTCCTCACTGGTTGTTCGAGCCAGTCCTTTCCTGTAGACATGGTAATGGCTGGATTGGATTAAATGAGCTCTCTTCCTTGTCTGTCAAGGTGAGGATTGTTGAGATCTGTGGAAACACTTGGATTTTGTTTTAAGCTGCAAAGGGATTAAATGAATATGATTAAGGCACACAATGTTAAAAAGTGAGGTGTCTGACTGAAGATGCTGGCTATAGATTGTTTTAGTCATAGCCAAGAAAGATTTCTTGTGGAATTTTGTCAATATTAAAGTTAGCCCTGTTTGCGCCTGTTTGGTGTGATGTCTTAAATCCAATGGAAGTGGCTGTGTACACATGCTACTATTTGATTAATCTTAATAAAATACATAATTTGTTTGATCTTTGTTCGTTACTGGCCCTTTTATTCTACTAACCAATGGAATAATTTGAACATTGTATTTTGACGGACTGAATAGTACAGACAATGACGGTTGCCTAACATAGTGAGCACTCACCTCATGTTATGAGCTATTGTTACATTAGCTAGATATTGTGTGTGGACTATGGGCACTGCTACCGGCTGTCTAAATTTACAAACAGGAATATCATATTTTCAGGATATGACACTTTTGTGACCCTCCTATGACCCCATCAGCGTACACTAGGTAGGTACATTATGTATTAAAGATGCAGAAAAACTAGTCTACCCTTTCGTTACATCCAGACTTGATTATTGTAACTCATTATTATCAGGCTCCAGCAGTAAGTCGTCAAAGACTCTGCAGCTTGTCCAAAGTGCTGCAGCACGTGTCTCGACAAGAACCAGGAAGAGAGACCACAATACTCCTGTATTAGCTATACTTGACTGGCTTCCAGTTAAATCTAGAATAGATTATCCTCCTCACCTTCAAGGCCCTTAATAATATGGCAACATTATACCTCAAAGAGCTGATCGTACCATATCATATCAACGGCGGATCCTGCATCGTGTTGGCATCTGATAATGGTGGTGGACCATGATCTAGGTGACAGCTGATGGTGGATCCTGATGGTGGATCCTAATGGTGGCAGTGGACAATAAATGTGGACTATGGTGGCATCCGATCGTGATGATGGATCATGATTGTGGTGGCTGCTGACCGTTGAATATGATTACTACAAGACTGCTTGATATGTCTCCTCAGATACTCATTCATTACTGACAATAATCCATCAATTAATTTGCCTTGTTAAAGCCCTATGAGACAAATTGTGATTTGTGAATATGGGCTATACAAATAAAATTTGATTGATTGATTAACAGTGTGTTTAATTATATAATAATGGTTTAGCAAAGATCTTCAAAATGTAAACTCAACAAGCTCTTTATTAGGAACCCTTGTTCCCCCACATTATTCAATCAACCAATCATATATGTCAGCAGTGTTTAACATCCTGCAGTAACAGGCCAGGAGTTTCAGTTCATCAAACATCAGAATCATGAAAACATGTAAACTCAGAGATTTTGACTGTGTCACGATTGTTTGCTTGAGTTTTTCTGAAACTGTTGATCTTCTGAGATGTTCTCACACAACAGTCTTTAGACTTTTTTCTCAGAATGGAGCCGAAAACAAAAAACCATCCAGCGAGCAGCAGCTCAGCGTTGATGACGTCAGAGGAGAATGGTCCGACTGGTTGGAGTTAACAGAATGTGAGGCTGCAGTGACACAGAATCACCAACACTGGACATTAAAGACTGAAGGGGATTCTGGGCGTCCTTGCTGGCCTTTAGTCCTGATAAAAAAAATCCACGGCAGTTTTAATAATTTTCTCTCACTTTAGTTTTAGACTCAAACTCTTCCCATCTTAGTCTAATTTCACTCCAAGAAAAACACAAACATTTTAATGTAGTTTTAATCCAGGCCCCAAATTAGTGTTTTAATAAAATATTATCAAACAGCTTTAAGAGATGTAATCCAACTGACATTAAATCTGGAAATATGCCATATTAGTAAATCTGATGTTACTGAACTCTTAAAAACAAGTCTAAAATCAGTAAAACATAGGTCATATTTGAAGTAAGTGCAAATCTCAATCTGTTATTTTACTGTGATGTTATTTGCATTGTGAGTCATCTGATTTTCTACAGCCGGAGCATGTAGAGTGCATAGGACCGGGTAACACTGTCTTTCTATCTTCTAGTTATGTCATTGACAAAGATATTTCTACATAGTTTTTGTTCACAAAACAATGTCAACAGTCCAGACTTCTGCTGGTGATGTAATGACCTGGGGAAACTTTTCATGACACACCTATATGAGTCTTGTTACTGACCATGTTCATCCCTCTATAGCCACAGTTCACCATCTTCTAATATCTACTTCCAGCAGGACAATGTTCTCTGTCACAAAGTAAAAGTCGGAAGATGGTTAAGTGAACATCACATTGAGTTCAGAGAACTTCAGTGACCTCCACAGTCATTAGATGGGAATCCCGTAGAGCCTTTTGGAAGTGGTAGAACAAGAGATTGGCAACATAAATGTGCAGCATTATCTGAAGAGATGATGTGATCCTGTCATGTCAACATGAAGAATCTTAAAGGAAAGTTGTTGAATCCATTACACCAAGAAGAGAGGGAAGTACTACTTTATTGGTATGGTGTTCCTGATAAATTGCAAGATGAATGTATTTTTAGTGTACCATTTAGTCACAATGAATTTGCATTTATCAAGAAAGATGTTTACATGAAAAGTTAAAATAATTTCCAAAGGGGACAGTGCCCATGATATATGAGTATAAAAATAACTGACTATTTTTCCCATGTGTAAATTAGAGATAGATACAGTCGTCTAAGTAGATTATTTTGGTACAACCCTGTAGGTGTTCTATTATATGTTTATGTATGTCTTCCCATTGGATGGTTGCTCTAACTAATTGGCCTTAATTGTTGGTAATACCCCCACGTCGTTTTCCCTTCGGTTACCCCTGTGTGCAACTGAGGAGATGCCTTTTTTATTGATGTGACAGTGCTAAATTGAGAACCTTTGGCGGAGTGTCAAAGCCTAATTAATCACTCTAATTTCATCTCTCCATGCGTCTGCAGCCATTGAGTGAACATGATCAGAGGGAGAGCCGTCTCTGTGTTAGCTAATTAGCTGCTAGCCCTGAGATGGAGAGGCCCTCAGGGTGGGAGGCGAAGGGCTAAAGCCGGCCTAAATGGCAACATAATGACCAAGGGAGGGCGAGACGGAACCCATCTCATTTTCATTATATGTTACATTCAAGTTCTCTACCCCTATCTCACCCTTCCGGCCTGTAACGTCAGTCCCTGTAAACAGTGGTGGTTCAGACTACTTTGAAATGTTGTCAGTTAATTAATCCAAATTGCATGATCATTTTTTTAATTAGTATAATATCTGAATTATTTTGGATAAAAAATAATACTCCTTTTACAAAAAGTTTACCACAGAATTCTTGTTTGCAGAATAGCTTTTTTCTATGTTGATACAAGATCACAAAACAGTTTATAAAACCCATTTTGCATACGCAGTGGCTGTATGTTAAATAGTAAGGCTTCACTACTTTTGTGAACCATACATGTGGCAGACGAAAATGAGATAATGAGCACTGTTTTGAAAGCCATTGACATACAATTTTTGTTAAAATAGTAAAACCCAAGGTGAACTCATCCAACATTGAGTGAACGTTTGTACCAAATGTTCAAGAAAAAACATATTTTGTAACTCCATCATGACCTTGACTTTTGACCTTTTGCTAAATCCAACTTCAAGTGAATGTTTGTGCTGAATATGGACGGATTCCTTCAAGGTGTCCCGGATACGTTGCATTCATAATGTAAAACCTTTCCTTTCTGTGAGCTCACATTGACCTTGACCTTCGACATTTGACCTCCAAATTCTATTCAGATCATCCATGAGTCCAAGTGAATGCTTGTGGCACATGTAATAAAATTCCCTTTGAGCATTCCTGATAAATTTTGTCAAAACAACGCATGGTCATGTAACCTTGACCTTTTGACCCTTGACCACCAAATCCAATCAGTTAATCATTGAGTCCAAGTGAATGTTTGATGTAAATGTTTCAGTTCGGGAGGCAGACACCATCTATACGTTAAGAGTAGGCTTAAAACCTTCCTAAATGGTTAAGCTTATCGTTAGAGCTAGTCCAGGCTTGTCTCAGACCTGCTCTTAGTTATGCTGCTATAGGTCTAGAATGTCGGGGACACATGACACACGGAGCTTCTCTTCACAGCTTCTCCTTCCTCTTCTTCCTCCTTATCACATCAAAGAAATGAATATTTCATCAATACATGTTACTGACTTGACTTCTTCCCCGGAGTCCCTTTGCCTTATCGTCCGCAGATCCATTGATGTTGTAATGTCTCCGGGAATCTGACCTTTGACCACCATCCTTGAGTCTAAATTAATATTTTTACCAAATTGGAAGAAATTCCCTATAGGCAATCTTAAGATAATGTGTTCATGAGAATAGGACAGATGGATTGACAACCCGGAATATTATGCCTCTGCTCACTGGCTGCCGCCGGCGTAGAGGCATAAAAAGTCTCCCCTCGAGGTAAATATGCAGTAATAGCCACTCTCTATTTTTGAGTTGAAAGCTGTTTTGTTTCAGTTCACTAAGTAAAATTTGTATGATATAAATTATATTATTAGTATAACTTGTATTTATAATACAGGTTGAGTCTGAAATAGCACACATATATAGTAAGTTAATATTAATGAGATTCCATACATTACAATTACATCATCATTTTGATATCAAAAATATTTTATTTATTCAATGTTAGTGCCTAGAGTTTGTTACTGTTGTCATGCAATAGCCTAGAAAACCTGGTTAAAGAAAAGACAAACCCAGAAACACAAAGGTGTTAAAGAAAACACTGTGTTGAACTGACTTGAAGTTGAACTGACCACATCCGTCTCAACTCACTGCTTAAAGAGAGACCATACAAAATCTTGCTCTTATTTCAGAAAGCCTGACGCATGAATCAACGTCTTTAACTGTATGTGAATGTTAATGGTTGACATGTTAATTTGTTATCTGTTAATTAGCCGTTATCAATCATACATGACAGCCATTATGTATCAACACACAAACACAGACACACACACCGCCGGAGCCCTAAACTTTTATTTATGTTATGGTGTCCCAATAAGAAGGACAAATTCCCATGATGAGATTGTGTAAACAGATTGAGGTCCCCACAACTTCGGTAATACCTAGACTTTTAACTCCACACACACTAACACACACACCCACACACACACACATACACACACACTCTCTCTCTCTCTCTATTTCTCTATCTATTTCTCTCTCTCTCTCTCTCACACTAACACACACACACACACACACACACACACACACACACACACACACACACACACACACACACACACACACATACATCACACAAACTAACACACATGCACACAGTTCAAAGAAGGAAAGTCAGAGTATTTAGAAAGCTGCTCTAATATTGGAATTTGGCACTGTTCCCACATATTAAACTTTACAGGACCCAGTGTTTCTATATTGCCTGTCATGTGTTGTTAAGACTGGCCCCTCTCTATTAAAGCCTTCATCACACCACTTTATACGAGTGTGTGGGTACATCTGGCCAACGCATTTGGCATCAACTGTAGATACTGGCTTAGACACCTGACATAAGACCTAAAAGCCATCGGCAACACGTCTGCCTGGCACCCACTCCTCAGGGAAAGCTAGGCTGGGAGAAGAGGGAAGAACTGTGTGTGTTCCTGTACTTATCCCTTTGTGAGGACCATTTGATGTATAGACCGTACAGGGTGAGGAGATTTTGGCCCGTCCCCACTTTGTCAAGGGCTTGTTTGAGGGTTAAGATTGGGTTTTAGGGTTAGGGTTAGAATTAGGTTTAGGTTAGGGCTAGGATAAGGGTTAGGGATTTAATTTGGATGGTTAAGATTGGGGTAAGGGACTGGGGAATGAATTACGCCAATGAGTGTCCTCACTAAGATAAAAGTACAAATATGTATGTGTGTGTGTGTGTGTGTGTGTGTGAGAGAGACATTGCATTGACCCTTGGTCTACTTACTGTGGGTTGCTTGTACTGTTGGCAATCCACGAATTTAAGCCTCTTCTGCTATTTTGTAAGTAGATGTAAGTGGTTGTGCGTTACTGTGCGTGTGCCAGCTAAATGCCTTACCTGGGATGTGAATATGATTCACTGTGGCTATCCCTTGAGGCTGAGGGGGTAGAGCAGGTATCCTACCAGCCAATAGGTGCATGCTGACTAGTGTGAGAATGGTGAGTAAAAGAAAACGCACAGTAGTACAGTATCAGTGTGTGTGTTAAATGGGTGATTGTGTACTATAAAGTGCTTTGAATTGATATTAGTATTTTGCTTCACAGATCTATATATGTGTTCCTATATATGTATACATTTAATATGTGATCCTTTCCAAAGCATTTCAAATTTGATTATGGTTTTGGTTTTGTATTTATATAACGCTTTTCTAGTCTTGATGACCACTCAAAGCGCTTCACTACGTTGGCCCTGAGAGCTCAACGAACAGCAACTTAAGAAAACACATGCAAGTTGACAAAACACAAGTAAAGTAAGAAAACATCTTCATCAAGTTCACAACACAACACAACACATTACAGAAATGTGCAGCAAATAGAGAAACGCGCTGCAAATAGAGGAGAAACCACAACGGAAGTGTTTCCAGAGGACAGCTAAAAGTGATTGACACAAATTTGGTTCCACACAGGGTTCGGCCATCCGCGGCTCTGGAGCCGAACGCGGCTCTTCAGCCCCTCTGCAGTGGCTGTACAGTACAATGTTGTGCGTATTTTTTGTGAACGCTGAACTTAACGAATCAGTTTTCATATTATTAACGTGAACGTGAGTGAACGTCACGTTCATTTTTTAAATCATCATCGTATCAGGCCATCATGAAATACCAGGAGCGGGCGTATGTGTAGCGAGCGGACCGGCCCCGAGTCCCGGGACTCCGACCCCGCCCACTCGCTCAGAAGATGGGGCAAAATGTCTGTTTTGATATTGAAGGTGTCCTACCCCTGCACACTATGGACAATACATTGCCTCACAAACAGGGGCTTGCTTGTTAGCTCTGTTTATTCAGTTTAACAGGAGAAAACGGCATGTCTCTATATCTAGATGTGGTTCTCTCCGAGCGAGGGGACGGGGTCGGAATCGGTGCTCTTGTTACACACACGCACACACACACACACAGACACACACTCGCCCGCTCCTGGTATTTCATGATGGTCTGATACGATGATGATTTAAAAAATGGACGTGACGTTCACTCACGGTCACGTAAAGAAAACTGATTTGTTATGTTCAGCGTTCGCGAAAAATACGCACAACACTGTACTGTACAGCCACTGCAGAGGGGCTGAAGAGCAGCATTTGGCTCCAGAGCTGTGGGTGTCCGACCTCTGTGTGGAACCAAATTTGTATAGTATCCATCACTTTTAGCTGTCCTCTGGAAACACTTCCGTTGTGGTTTCTCCTCTATTTGTAGCGCGTTTCTCTATTTGCTGTGCATTTCTGTAATGTGTTGTGTTGTGTTGTGAAATTAATGAAGATGTTTTCTTACTTTGCTTGTGTTTTGTTAACTTGCATGTGTTTTCTTAAGTTGCTGTTCGTTGAGCTCTCAGGGCCTCCGTACTTTACAGTACAGTTGGTACAGTACAATGCAGATGGGTCAGACTGGGGATCGAACTGCCAACCTTCAGGTTGGAGGACGACCACTCCACCCCTCAGCCACAGCCGCCTTAGGCTTTAACAAAGTTTGGTTCAGTTAGGGTTAGGGTTAGGACAAACCATAATGATGCTTTTAATATGATCACATTTGCTTCACTCCTCCACAACAATGTTTTGCTCTGCAATGCAATTTGTACGAAAGTTATGTTACATAAAGACACAGTTGCAACAGTCAGAAAATCATTGACCCTGGTGACTGTTAAGTGAACTGCACTCCCCCTCACACCTCTAACCAGATAAGCACTAGCAAGCATCCTGGTCATTAGCCAAAAATGGGATATGACGTACAGAATAACCATGGCTTACATACATAGTGTTTAAATGAGATAAACACAGTTACACAATGTTAATTATATTAGTATTTCAACTAGAAGCTCAGCAACGTTAGCATCGATACGTTTAACTTGATCTGCCTTGTGAAGGACTTTTGAGAGACTTTGTGCCTTTTTGTGGACCTTGCAAATTCTCTGTATATACCTGTTTTAACTGCTTTCGAACCCTGGATTCTCCTTAATATTAGACCAGGGGCTGTTATAAACTGAACGCATGCTTCTGCGTTTTCACAGGCCCGCAAGTGCAAGAGCCCTTCCGGGCCCCTTACGTGCTTATGTATCTCTTCTTTCATGCTTACGTGCGTCACCCAATTTTTCTAACTATACGGCAAAGCTCTGCGAGCCTCACGCAGCCCTCAAGGGATGTGATTGGTCTGCTTACTACATCCTTTCCAGAGTCGCATTTCCGGTTTCATGCCACATAATACCGGCAAAAACAACGGAAGATTTAGAAGAACGAATATGGACCAAATAGAAGAGCGTTTGGCAGAAGAGATCCAAAAGTATGATCACTTGTATAACCCGTCACTGACTGGAGGATTTGTCCGCCAGAAAAAGGCTACGAGGAGCCGCAGTGGCTATGTAAATAAACAATCGACGAAGAAGAAAGAAGGCGTCTCTAAGGTCGTCTTCGACAAAAACATTACTCCGCCTAGTGTTCTGGTGGGGAATTGCTTTGTAAGAGGCGCAACGCTTGGGGAAGCTTAGGGAAGCATGAATGACAAAGAGTCCTGCGACACAGCTGCGTGAAAAGCCGCCGACGCAGTTGCAGAAGCATGCGCAGGCCTTAAGTAACCAAGAAAGTCGGGAAAGGTCTACGTTTTTAGACAATTACAGCGGCAATAAAAAAGTTAATAGATATAAATGGCTTCACATTTTTGTAAAGTACCTTCAACCATTCCCCAATAAGTGGTTTATTATTTTGTCAACAAATCCCATGAAAACATTAATACCATCAATGTGTTTGAGTGTCTCTGAATACTTTCTGACTTCCTTACACTGTTCATGGCTCAAAGCCTTAATCCCAGGAGTGCCTATTTGGAAGATTAAAGGTAAATCATTTATGTTTAATTTCCAAAATACTATTGTTTAAACATCTTTATTCAACCAAAGGCATGTTTTTTTTTTTCATACAAGATAATGAAAAGCATCAAACTCTACCTTGATTGCAACTTAAGGTAGAAAATGAGTGATATTTTTCTAATTTAGAATACTTACTTGGGGTTATAGGGTTGATACATTCACTGACAATTCATTAATAATTGACATTGTTTAGTTTTGGAACAATTTGATGTTAGTTTTTAAGTTTTTAATTGATACTAAAACAAATATATTGCCTGCCTAATTTTCACAGTCACGGTCTCGTGATGTTGATTTTCATGATGTAGAGATTAAATCAAAATTGTTGACTTTCTTGAAGTATATAAAAAATAACCACAATAAATCTGAAACTGTAGAAAATGATTGTATGTGCATTTTTTGCTCTATATGTCAACGATGGGAAGTGTACAGGTCAAATCCGGATTGATGGGTCTCACTTTGACCCATTAAACTGACAGCCAAGGGGGCTGCAGACAGTTGTTTGAAACAGTAAACACATTCAAGTAATTTAGAATTTAAACCAGATAAAGTTGGTTTTAAGAAGCATCCGATTTTGTAAAAGCAGTGCTCGGGAAAATACTTACTACACAGTTATTTGTACGGTGGCCCTGAAAGCTCAACGAACGGCAACTTAAGAAAACACATGCAAGTTGACAAAACACCTGCAAAAAGAGAAAAGCGCTGCAAATACCGGAACGAGCTGCAAATAGAGAAACGCGCAGCAAATACCGTAACGCGTTGCAAAAAGCCAAACGCGCAGCAAGAAGCCAAACGCGCAGCAAGAAGCCAAACGCGCAGCAAGAAGAGGCCACAACACAACGGAAGTGTTTCCAGGGGACAGCTAAAAGTGATGGACACTGCTGCCACAAAAACGTCCAATACACCATAGACATTCGGTTCCACACAGGGTTCGGCCACCCGCGGCTCTTCAGCCCCTCTGCAGTGGCTGTACAGTACAATGTTGTGCATATGTTTAGCGAACGCTGAACTTAACGAATCAGTTTTCATATTATTAACGTGAACGTAACGATGAACGTGAGTGAACGTCACGTACATTTTTTAAATCATCACCGTATCAGGCCATCATGAAATACCAGGAGCGGGCGAGTGTGTGTGTGTGTGTGTGTACGTGTGTCCCCCGGCGCTCCGACCCCGCCCACTCACTCGGAGAGAGCCACAGTGAGCTCTGATCACGGAAGATGGTCCGATCTAGAGACATGTCGTCTTCTCCTGTTAAACTGAATAAACAGCGCTAACAAGCAAGCCCCTGTTTGTGAGGCAATATATTGTCCATAGTGTGCAGGGGTAGGAAACCTTTACTATCAAAAGAGCGAGTGGGCGGGGTCGGAGCCCCGGGACCCGGGACCTATATACAGTCTATGCCCGGGACCGGAGCACTCGCTACACACACACACACACACACACACACACACACACACTCGCCCGCTCCTGGTATTTCATGATGGCCTGATACGGTGATGATTTAAAAAATGTACGTGACGTTCACTCACGTTCATCGTTACGTTCACGTTAATAATATGAAAACTGATTCGTTAAGTTCAGCGTTCGCTAAACATATGCACAACATTGTACTGTACAGCCACTGCAGAGGGGCCGAAGGGCCGCGGGTGGCCGAACCCTGTGTGGAACCGAATTTCTATGGTGTATTGGACGTTTTTGTGGCAGCAGTGTCCATCACTTTTAGCTGTCCCCTGGAAACACTTCCGCTGTGTTGTGGCCTCTTCTTGCTGCACGTTTGGCTTCTTGCTGCGTGTTTGGCTTCTTGCTGCGCGTTTGGCTTTTTGCAACGCGTTACGGTATTTGCTGCGCGTTTCTCTATTTGCAGCTCGTTCCGGTATTTGCAGCGCTTTTCTCTTTTGGCAGGTGTTTTGTCAACTTGCATGTGTTTTCTTAAGTTGCCGTTCGTTGAGCTTTCAGGGCCACCGTATATTTGTCCTTAGAATAACAATTCCTCGGAAAATAAAAACATAATCATCCATTAACACACAGGGAATTTTCATTTTTGAGCCTGTTGTGTTGTGTCTGTCTGCCGCCTGCCAGGATTTTTTCTTTCCCTGTAATTACTGGATCAAATTCACATCACATATTAATCTGAAGCAGGTGGTTAAATATGTTTTTCTTCTCTTTTCGTCAACAGTGACAATTCGAACAGTACTTTCTCCTTACATTGCAGTAAATGCAGTTTCAGCCAGGCTTGGCCAACACATGCATATGCTTGTGTGACCTGGTGGATTTCCTGGAGTGAAGGCTCAAAACACAAGTGCACTCACACGCACACACACACACACACATCTCATTTTGTTGTTGTCTGAACATGCAGAAAGACCTATGGTCAATGTTCTGGACGGAGGAGCAGATTTAGTTGCTGGATGTGCATTTAGTTCATCGTCACATCCTCAAACTACTCACACCAGTGGAGAGATAATGACCAAGTCTTTACGTTGTGAGGGACTTCTCTCTTTATGTTCACCCATTGCTAATTATGCACTGCAGGCGAAGTTGAGGTCTGTTTTCCTGTATTTATGTTTTGCTTACAAAGTAGAAAAGCTGCTATTCTCCCAACCTTTCCTGCCACTACCTCTTTGTTAAAACTTCAGTGTTGAAACAGATTATAAACTGATGTTTATAAATGGAAAATCTTCTTTCTTTCAGCTCAAATCCCTGCTGCTACAGCCATGAGAAAATGGAACAAATTTTTGTCCAGCAGAGTGAGGAAAAGCTGCTCGTGAAAACAGATTTCTTATGATTATGCTTCCGGGAAGTCTGCCAACTACTATAACTCTCAGCTTTGGCACAGATGCTTGTTTAAAGTGAAGTCTTTTTTTTGCTTTTTTTAGTGCCACATTTGGTTAAAGTGGTTGAATGTAACGGTCCTTATAAAACGGGATAATCAAACATAATGTGCACAGACAGCAGGTTGCAGCCCACACACACCGACACTCACACATTGTACTATATCCTCACTTGATACACACCTATTGTGATGGATTTTAGAAAAGCACTCTCTGGATAATGAGAAATTGTCGTGTTTTCAAAGTTTTCAAGTGTGGCTTACATGCAGAGGCCAGGTCCTATCTACAGAAACACTGTTTACATTAAAAGTTTATGTGTGTCCACAATTTTTATATGAAGGACGGCATAATTTCACAAGACTTTAAAACAAAATTAACCAGCTAAACCTATTTCCTACATTTCCCGGAATTATTTTTGTGCACAGATGTGCACTGATAATACTCCTCTCTTTATAAAAAAAGAGAGGGGGCAACTTAGCTCACTAATATAATGTGGCCCATTGTACCTGTATGTCTGAAGTTTTAACAAAAGACTACCAGCTTAATCTTGGTGTTGGCAAATGATTTGATTTGATCCCAACCCTCCTGGAACATGGACAGGCTGTAATCCATCCATGTCCCAGAGGATGTGAGTGAATTTGTTGCCATGAATGGAAAGAAACAGCTACATGCAAGTGAAAAAAAACATGGTTAACTGATTTACACGTATGCATTTGTGTCGGCATTCTTTCCAAATGTTGTGGAAATATCTGACAAACTGTCAAAATGTATGATGTATTAACTGTAAATGGAAAGGTTTTTTTGGGGTGGGGTGGTTGTACATTTGTACACTGTTTATACACTACCAGAAATAATAGTGGAAATACTTAAAGAAAAAAATTAAGAAATAGAGCCCAATTAATAAAAAAAATATTCCACCTCGGTCAAGTGGAAAAAAATCGAAAATCTACAGTATATGCATCCTGCTGTAAACAACTAAACAAACTAAATTTACATTAAACAGAATGGGTGGTTATGAGCGGGGAGGACATTTATGAACAAATTTACTAAATCCTGGTTATTTAAATGAATTTAGAGGCATCTCTACATGTTTCAACAACTCATTCAACTAGAACAACCATGGAGTTGTCTCAACCCTCAAATATGAGAGCCTACACCTTCGTTGTCATGGTAACAATAATACAAACGTGGTGGAGGTTGTAAAATTGTTGCTCTTTGGTAAGTTCTGAGCACAAAAACTACCTGGAAAGGTTTAGGAAAGGATTGGTGTTTGGCTTAAAAGAAGTAACTACCTTAAAGGTTCAGTGTGTAAGATTTAGGTTAAAGGGATCTTTTGCAGAAATTTAATATAAAATAATCCTAGAGATTTTTTCACAAATGTGTTTCATCTAAATTGTAAAAAGAATTTGTTTCTTTACCCTAGAATAGGCTATTTATATTATAATACTTTATATTTATATCGGGAGAGGGTCCTCTCTACGGGAACCGCCATGATTTTTACAGTAGTACAAACTGGACAAACTAAACACCTTCTGAGTTTTTATAACAACTGAAGGCTACCATTGGTTGTCTTTCATATTTGGAAGGGGATGGTGAGGTGAGGGGTATTCAGCTGTAACATGAAACTTCACCACAAGATGTCACAAAAATTCTACACACTGAACCTTTAAGGTAACGGGACCTTTGTTGTCATGCACAGTTATAAACTTGGTTTGAGTTGTGTTACGTCCCGACTGTTTGAGTAATATGGAACAAGAAATGGAACCTAAGTTGTTAAAAGAAAAAGAACAGCAGTGTCCTGCATGAGTCCTGTGTTTTGTCAACTGCATGCATCTCAATCTCTCTAATGCTGACTTAACGCTTTACACTGCGTCACCTGACTTCCACCATGCTCCGCCATAATCACAACGAAACCTATGGCCTTGTTTGTTATAGAAAACACTATCAGACGCATCAGTCTATGACGAGCAGTTGAACTTAAAGGTTTCGTTGTGGTTATATTTCTTACAGAACTGATGACGGCAGAGATGTGTATAAGAGAGCAGCACAGCAAAAGGAGCTCAATAAGCATCACTACAACAGTCAGTGTGCCTCATCAGCAGCTCTCCTCCCATTCACAGCATGAATTTGGTACCTGACACAAAAATACCAAGTTACTGAAAAATGTATCTGCCATTACTGTGAGACATTTCTACACATTTTCACCAATATCCACACTTGATCTTAATGGCAGTGGAATGGTCTATTGAAGATTTTGATCATATTTCCCACTCAAAAGAAATCACTGATTTAAGTTGGAATTTTCTGTGAACAGGGTAACAACATAAACTTTTTATATTCAAGTGATATGTTCTGATTCAAGCTGAGGCAGGATTGTTTCATTTACTGGATTATTGCTGGGTTACCCTACAGCTAAATTGAGTAGATTCAACAGTGGTGTGAAACGCCAAAGAAAAAGAAACCCTGTGAAAAATGGAGAGACTTTACTTGGTGCTTGTATAGTATTTCTTCATCGTGTGTAATCTAAATATCCTACAAGCGGACAAAGTCAGATCCAGAGGTGTCTAAACCGCATGGTTTGTTTAATGACACCGTTAAGTCTGATACAATGTTGGGTGTTGACCGTTATATCTAAATCAAAAAAAATATCTGAAACCCCATCTTGGTAGAATTTTGTTTTTCATTTAAACTCATCTGTGTGTAGCAGCGAACAGAGCCTTGAACTAAAAGATATCTGGTGTTAAAAGATGTTTTTCTCATGTACAGCAATTTGAGGCTTCTGTTCAAACAGAATCACACAATCCAGAGTGAGGAAGAGGATTGTGTTAAAAAGCTAAAAGACACGACAGCTGTTTCTGCGTTGTACAGGAGAATAATTAGTTTACCTCAACTCTCACCAGGCTTAACCCTTTAAATCGAACACGTGCACTGCGGAATGCTTTTCACTGCATGTACAATACACATTTACACCCAGTCACAATGACCTAACCATGACACACACACACACACACACACACACACACACACACACAAACACATAATCTTTAGGGTATGACCATACTCTCATTCAAATCATTTGATCAGTGTTCTCCTGGTTGACTTGTGAGTACAGCAGTGCAGACAGAATGGACTGAAGGCTCATGGCAGTCAGAGGATATCGTAACCTGTGTTTAATCTCAGATTTTCAAAAAAAGATTTTTTTTACAATCCTTCTAACAGTGACTCTTGTACAACAACATAAATACTGTGCTGGAAAAAATGAATTTCCAAAAATTAAGCAGTTTTTTTCCCCGCAGTCTCTTTCTGTAAACATTGAAAAATGCAAATTAAGTCTCAGTTCTCGACAAGACAACAACATCAAAATAACAACAACTGTTCCATTTGTAAGGCTTGCCTGCCTCACTATGCAAATAGTCTCTAATGGGCTCAGAGCAAAATGAAATCTTTTTTTTCCCCATTACCTTCTCTTTTCTAATCCGTATAAAGTTTGAAGGAGTCGACAGTGCTCAGTTTTATATCCAGGAGGCAGGAGCAGAGGTGAGGGGCAGTAGGGAGGGGTGAGGCTGTGGTGAAGGGCTCTGTCCATCAGAAGAGGCTGGTCAGGGTGGTCTGTGATGGGCTCCGGCATTCGTGGCCATCCATGCCGGCCGGCACTGAGGTGAGCACGGAGGTGACTGTGGGCATGGTGGGGTTGGTCAAGTCTGTCAGGGTAGTGGGGGTGCTGGAGGGGCTCATGGAGGCATTGGAGATGTCAGAGACTGGGCCCGAAGGTGTCCCACCCTGCAGCGTGGAGCCGTCAGATGCCTTGTCCACCCCCCCACTTTCCTGCCGCAGCAGGTTCCTCCTGAATTTAGCCCGAGCATTTTGGAACCAGACCTGAGGGAATAGAATAGGAAATAAAATTAGTGTTGTTACTTCAGAGGGACTGATACACAAAAGGATGTTTAATGGTCCTTGCTACTACACTTACTTACTTACTGACATACAGTTTGTTTCTGTGTTATTTCTGTAACTCAAGAAAATAAAATGCAATGAGTCCTATCAAAGTATTCGGCTGGAATTATTACACTATTCTGAAATTATATTGAACCCCTTTCTCACTAACAACTAGTATAATCATTTAGTGTTCATCTTACTCACAGCCTTTGATTAAAATTAGATCTTTCGTAGAATTTAAATTTTTTGAAGTTTGCTAATAATAATGATAATAATAATTATCATTATTATTATAATTGTTCATATTAATCATAACATTATCTTTAATAATAAAAATGTGTAACTTTCAACCACAAACCTGAACGTATATCCACATGGCTGGATACAAGTCGGTGAAACTAAATGTTAGTTTTTTTGTACAATATTTGTTGAATTTACCATTTAAAAATAGAATCACAGATTCCACCACCCTGCTTACTCTCTTCAACTCAGCGACAGTGAAAAATATGTCATACCCATTTTTACATCATACCATTAGATTCTCTCCCCTCCAGGCAACCATTGATTTTTGGCCATTTTCATTATGGTAAAAAGTTGCTCAGAGAAATTGAATGTGTCACGATGAACACACCATGTCTTTGTTTATTATTAGCGGCCTTTGCAGCAGGTAGTAGAGCAGACTTGTGCACCCTCACCCCTGCATCACCACACAACAAAAATAGAGGTGACAAAAATAATAGACGTCATGATGTTCACTCTGATCAAATACATCCTATATTCTCTGTAAAGTCATTTTAATCTCTTTGTAAAATGAAGGTTGACTAATGGCTGCCGGTCAGCTGGGAAGAGACATTCGGAAAAGTCAGACTCTGCGGTCTGCGCTGGCTGTTAGGTAAACATGGGTCAGATTGCCCTCCTCAGAAAAATGACAGCATCGGCTTTCTGTTCAAAAGCCTAAATAAGACGCACCTTTATGTTTCCTGGATAATGACCTTTAGCAGGTTTGCTGCTTCTATCAGCAGCAAAGACAGAAGTAATGCAATACTGTTACAGAGCCTCAGAACTTCATGAGGATGAGGCCTGGGTGGATGAGTCGACCATGACACAGATTCAACGCACAAGATCACTTCTTTGTTTTCAAGGTTCTATCTGCAGTCAGTGTGGTTCTCTTTAGCCTTAAAGCTGCACAGATCTATAATTTTATATGAACAATGGCTCATGCATCTCTGTGTTATATAAAAGGACCCTCAGGAAATTTCTACACAAATCTGCACCTGCTTACAGCTTTTTCTGTGTTTTATCCCAATGTTTTTGTTTTCTGGACACTAACTTTACTGTTTAGGCATGGTCTTCCTGCTCTCATCAGGCATTTTCAATGATGGCAGGCAGCTGTTCTCACTATACCTGCTCAATACCCAACGGCAGATAGAATCAGTTAGCCACTAGCTGGTGAACAAGGTTATTCTCTCATCAGGGCTGTAGCTTGCCTAGCTTCGCTGTTAACGAACATGAACAGTGTTGTTTTTCACTCCACAGCATGGTAAAGTTGTTTACTTGAGCAGCTAATTAAGCTCCACTAACTTAGTGATGATTTCCTACAACTTCATAACAAAGCGCCCCGCCGGCATACAAGTGGCGGCCTTTTAATTTGAAACCGGAAATGCTCAGTTTGCGTCAGCAATAACTTAACACTGTTGGAAGGACAATACGGCTGCTATATCTCCAAGTACAAACAGAAGCACATCAGTGAAACTGAAAACCACAGAGATTCACGTAGAAATACTGAGAGCTGAGCTCAGAGAGACTTTTACAAAACAGAGCTTTCTCACTTGTCTCCTACAGAGACGCACAATGGAGGGTCTTCGCTGAGGCAGATGAAGAGACTATTGAATAAGAGACAATGTCGGGATGCTGAAAAGGGCGAGAGATAAAAAAAATGCTGGTATGAAAAACTGTGTATTTTGTTATTATTTTTGGGAACAAAAGGGCTATAATACGCAAAAAATTAAAGTAGAGACAAGGTCATTGAAATATTAAGATGTTTGCAGAACCCCAAGCAGACCTCATTATCTGTATCACCACCTCCCCTCCCTCCTTTGCTCTTAGTTAAGAGCACACACCAGTGCGCATCACTGCGTTTCTGCTTTAAGATGTTCAGACTAGATTCAAGAATGAAAGAACACTTAAATACAACAAGCCAGGGTTTTATTTTTATTTTGTAGAAAAGTTATAAAAATCTTTACTTGTTATTGTCACTTTTTTTTAAAGAGAGAGCCATAGCTCCCTATCTTTCGTTAATACACTGGGATTAAAAAAATAGTGGATTTATACAGTGGGAACAAAGCTATGATGGCAGTCATTACTCTCACATTAGCAATAGAATATTAATCCTCATTTTACAGAAGACTTATTCAGAAAAGGTTCTGCACTTTAATTTTGGAATCAGCATCTTGAACCTCAGTGTCCCTGATGCTACTGCACGATTTAGATAAGTTAATATTTCTTTCTTTCCACACAATTGTTCCTCTCTTCTCTCTTTTCCAGTAATAAAGATTAGTATATGAGAAGCGCAGTGACTGAGGCAGCGGTCTGTGATGAGTCAAGTGTTGGAGTGTGTTAGCGATGGAATCATGATGGAACCATGGGAAACAGGGAGAGAGAGAAGCGCTTCAGCTGGAATAATAGGCATGAAAACTCCAACGCATCAAAGCAAAACAACTGCTTTGTTTTCTGTGAGCGTTAATTAAAGCAGCGGAGCAGAGTTTTTTTTCCCTCTCAGATTTTTTTTTATTCAGAAACCTTTTTGTCTCATTTTTTTTCTTCTCAGTCCCCCTGATAGTTTGCTGTCGTCTTTTGTGGGAATCAAACATTTTGTTGTGCTTTGTCTTCCCCAGTGTGTAATAGAGAGCTTTTTGTTTTCCGTCCCTCTGTCCTCAACATAACATTACATAATTTACTGAAATTGATTAGTCTTTTTAAATGTCCAGCTTTCATTTCCAGGTAATTTTGCATTCCAATAGTTTGTTTTTCCTAGCGGTAACCATTCTTTTCAATGCAGGGCTCCTTCAATTAATTCTTCAAATTTGAAAATCAAACGAGGAAATGTGTGTCTGTTTCGTTCAGCTTGTTTGCAGCTTCCTGTTTTTTTTTTCGAGGAATTTTACTGGAATGAAATGCCGCAATATCTTAAATATAAAGCAGCTGATTTGGCTTCTTCAGGAAAAAACTTGCTTCATATATTTCATGCTTGGAAATGAGCTGATTTGCATTGGAAACAGGAAAAATTCTTTCACCCCTGCTGGCATTGTCCCCCCTCCCCCATGAGTAAAGGAGAGCGGGCTCTCCTCTGACGTGAAAGGCTGCTATGCTATGTTACCTGGAGGACCCGCTTGGTGAGGCCGGTCTTCTGGGCGAGCTGCTTGAGGTCCTTGGCGTCAGGGTTATGGTTGATGGCGAAATAGGACTTCATGGTCCTCAGCTGGTGGTGCTTGAAGGATGTTCGCATACGCTTGGTCTTCTGACTGGAGCTGTACTGGGAGTCCCGGTCCATGGACTCGCCATCATTCTCGTTACAGCTCAGTGCTGCGGGCCAACAGGGAAAAACAGAGGATCATCAGTTGGATTTCTTCAGTTTGTTAGACTTGTGACTGCTCCTTTGCATCTGACACTTAGTAGCCCCTGCAGTTCTCATGACATCAATCATTAGACTATTCAATTCAATTTTTATGGTAATTTAACAATTGAATTTACTCATTTTTAATATATTAAAGAAAATTATGATCTTGCAAAACCTTTGAAACAACCCAACATAAGTCCATGTCTTTGATATTGCCTGACAACAGTGAACATTAGTGTGAAAGACTCAACGTGAAGAAAAGAAAGTGATACAGTATAAAGACAGAAGAAGTTGTAAGGTCCTTCAGACGGCAATTCATTGCATTAAACTATTTTTCATATATATCCATGTTAACATTTTACTACTGCCATCCTTTTCGACATGTTTAAAAAAAAGCTTTGACTTCAATCAAGATCATTTTCCTTCTTTACATCCATAAAATGCATCTGATCTGTGAGCTGACATCTGATTCCTCCAGCTTCAAATCACCCTCCTCTATCCCAGGTCTGTGTGTCCATCCCCTGCCTACATGTCTCCTGAGAAGAAATGCTAGCCTGGCTATAAGCCTGATACACACACTCAGCAACAACACACATGTATTTGTCCCAGCCTGCAAATTTCTTGGCAACATTCAAAGTGTTGCTGCATGCATAACAGTTCAATATCAGAACGCTGCAAATGATGAATACGAAGTGAGTGGAAAGCATCAGAATAACACTTCACTTAATTAGCCCATACACACCAGGCAGAAAAAAATGCTGCTTTCTGGCCCAAGCATATGCTGCAGTATTTTAACAAAAAGCAGCCTGTGTCCTGCTCATCGTCCTCATGCAGAACGCGAAGGGATTCACAGTGGTAACAACACGTCAGAGCTGCTCTGGGCTTCCACATGTTCTCATCTCACTGTTCAGGTGCAGCTCTCATGTTGTGTCTGACTGTTATCAGAAGAGGGCGCACTGCTACTTTTCTCTGCTCTTCGTTGCTTCGAGTGATTTTTTTCACACAAGTTTTTTTAAGTGAATACAAAGAAAGAAAACAAGGAGTTACTTTCTTACACTGAAAGTTCACTTCTTTCTTATTCTCATGATGAAATCTAGTGTTTATATTTCATAATAATCTGTATTTTCTTATAAAAAAGTCCATCACTAGGTGAAATCGTTTGACTTGTTTTAAGAAGAGATCCACTTGGATCATGGCTTTCCCATTGAAAATAAATATATAAAGTTTAGGAATTAGCAAATAAAGTGATGCTTTTTCTTTTAAAGAAACGGTGCCTGATCCAGGAGGAAAATAGAAAGGACAGAAGCTTGTTTACGTTGTAAACAAGCGGATCTGTATAGATTTCACTTGTTGCAGCTGTTAAAACTAAAAACACTAGTGTTAAAAAGAGAAATAAAATCAAACACAAAACACACCACCACAAGAAACTAAATACGTTTGTTATTGTTCCCGGACTTTTCTGAGAATCTGACACAAGGTTTTCTTTATGATCAACTTATTTTCTTATGTGAATAATTGGAAACGTAATTAACGAAAGTCAAGCATTAAAAAATGGGGGCAGATAAAGCTGCTGCTGTGCTAAAGTTCGTGTATCCCCTGCTCTCTCTTCCAGTGAATAACTCGTCAAATCACGTTGATCCCTCTGCTGCACACTCAGTTTGGCCCAGTCTCAATGCAAAAAGGCTCCGGCAGTGTGTGCGTGTGGTTGTGAGTGTGTGTGGTGGGGGCTGGGGGGGAGTGGGGTGTTAGGGTCTGTAGATGTCTATGAAGCCTGACAAGTGGAAAAGGGTGAAAGCAAAAGCCAGAACATCAAACAACTTTTATTTTTTATCCCCCAAAGGGAACGCAGAAAAAAATCTCTCAAAAAAAAACACTCAAGAGAAACATGAAGAAAAACCTATTGGAAGTAATTATTTTCTGAGATTATCATTCAGACAAATCTTCACTAGATGCAAGTTTCTGTAACTGCATAATTAAAGTGCTGCAGCTCATTGAGCTCAACGAAATAATCCTGTATATGAAGCTAAATGAAGAGTTAAATCCGCATTATCTGACATTTATTTTAAATAATCTCAAATAAACTCAACCACTGACTATATGTGTTTATTTTACAGAGCTTGCAGTAGAAATAACAACATCAAAATAAAATAATATGTAAAAAATACAGCTAACCCACAACCAAAATTAAAACATAATATTATAAATGCAAATGTAATATTAAGCACAATATATTATAGTCTATGTTAAAATGTGTAAAGGCCTGGAATGGCTTTAAAACGTGTTCATTACTGTTCTAAGTTATTATCGGCCCCCTTTATAAATATTACCGAGTACTGAAGCGCAAGCAGGGATAAAGTTTTCTATGAAGAAGTTGTGCTGTTATGACCGAGAGCTGTATACAATAAAAGCCCGTATAGATTAGTTCTGTTTAATGGCGCATGTCAGTGCTAATCAGTCTCTGCGTGTGCCTCTTCATTACAAACTGTGGAGGTTTGGTCAGACATGAATTTTCTTCATTTTCAACTTTTGCTTCGCTACGATTTACATCTGAATCCATTGTCCTTCAGGTAAATCTGGATCGAATTAAATTGAAAAAAAGTATATGTATTATAACACTATTGTTTTTTTGTTGTTGTTTGTTTGTTGTGGTTTTTTAATGCGTCCACAATTATAAAACAACAGTATCCCGGGCAATATGAGAGCATGGATGCTTTTGAGCGTGTTTGTAGAAGCGTCCTTCTTACCTGCATTATAAGCAGCCAGCTCGGTGCCGGGCCCGGGGCTCTTCCTCTTCCTGGGCCGGCCTTTCTGCACTGTCCCCACGCCGTTGAAGTAGGATAGTCCGAGCGTGTTGGCCGGGCCCAGGCCTTTGTGCGGGACAACGTCCGCGTGGTTAAAATGTGTCTGATATTCTCCCTGGATGAGAGTCTCAAAGTGCAGCCGACAGTACACCAGACTGTCCTTCATGCCAAAGTGGTCCCCGGTGCTGAGCATCTTGCTGCACGTGGTGCACGTGAAGCAGTTGAGGTGGTAGACCAAGTCCCGGGCCCGCATCACCATCTCCGAGGCTGAGATCCCCAGGTGGCACCGAGCGCACCTCTGCACCGAAAATCTTCTGCGGACAACACAGACACGTCATCAGCGGCTGCGCACGGAGCCCGGAGGGCCTGTGGCGCAGTCAACCTCCATAAAGCGCAAAACTGTGCGCCAACTTCCCCTGATTGCTACTGGGGCTGTTTTACAATGTCATGAAATGTGCTTTAAACTAAACCTGAGACTGAATTTGGATCTTTTCACGTTTCTTATTCGACAATCATTAATTATTCAAAGTGCCATCCTTCCCAAAAGATGCTGCCACTAACTGAGTGATGAAGAGGAGGGTGTGTATCTGTAAAACCTATAGTAGCTTATTGTTTTGATGTCTTTGATTTTAGGAAGTTTTAACCCCACCAACAGCGTGTTTCTTTCTTTTCCACAGACCACTTCCTATACAGTGTTGTGCTGTGAGAAACACAGAAGGCCTAAATATACCAGGAACAAAATATCAGCTGTCAGCAGCTGTAAATACCAACATGACCCTCTACAAGCCCGCAGCGGCAGGACAGAAGCTCTGCAGAGGACACCATGTATAAATCAGTGATGGGGTACATTAAATATTCCATTGCTGGAGACAGACATATTTATAGATATAACTGCAAACTGTCACATAATAATCAAAAACACAGGTTGGTCTTGCACACTTGTGGATGGCCCGTGCATGGGTGGGGGTCCAGGCCCCCACCCCCCCTCTCTGCCTCCCTCCTACCTATAGTAGTCATCCTTGCAGTAGATGCTGCCGTCCTTGCTGAAGCAGGTGAGCTCGGACTCCAGGTTGAGTTTGCACTCGCAGCACTTGAGGCAGCGCATGTGCCACTGTTTGTCCACAGCAAGCAGGTAGTAGCGGTCCGCGATCTTCCTGCCGCAGCCCGCGCACAGAGCCACGCGCTCGCTGTTCATGCACGGCATGGACTGCAGGTCAGAGGAAGAGGACACGGCGTCAGGACACGAAGAAGATTAAGATTAAATGAAAAACTAACTCTGAGTCACATCCTGAGAGGTGGTCATTAAATCAAGTTTAAAATACTGGGATGTGTTTACATCAGTGCATATCATTTTAGGAGACTGCAGAAATATTACAAAAACACATTTTCGTTTGAGCAACGCAAATGACATACAAAACATTAATACAAATTCAAAGACCAAATAAAACCCTTGTGCAAACTGGACCGACCACAGTGACTGATTCGAAATATTTTAGTTAGTAAAGGAGAATACATGGTTAAACAACGCACCCCACTATATGAATAATAACAATTATAGTGTCAACACGATAAATTATATCAGGTACTTCATGTATTTTTTATAATATATATGATAGTGCCAATCACAATCAGAAGCATTTTTTTCAACATATATGAACAATTAAAAGTGTGGGATGAGATTATAGAAATATTGTTACATTTAATAGCATCATAGGGGTCGGTTCCGTTCATTTATAATAATAATGAAAGGTACATTTATAAATAAGGGTTTGAGATGTGACTTCCATTCATTCTTTCAGAGGCCTCCTTACTAATACAAAATAGATTTTGAAGACGAATTAAAATGAAGACTTCCTGTGTCCTATTGTCTGTTCTTTTATTTCCACTGTTTCATAAAATATATACCCATCTAATAATTGTCTTTAATTTTGTTAAATTATGACAGATTGTAAAGCTGTTGTATTTTATTGGAATGATGAGGATAAATAAATGCATACGAGTCACTTTATTTTTCGTTTAGAGAATATTCAGTGGGGCTTTTTTTAAAGCGCTGCGTTGCTCATCTTTGACATTTCTCATCAAGTCAAATGTTTTGACCAATTTAACTAATTCTGGATTTTAAGGTCAATTGCAATGCCATTTTATTTCTTGGGTAAACCCGCAGCTTGTTCAGGTTGTGGCTCCGTGTCATTTCATATTTACATGGTCCTGAATAAGTTTTGGATGAAACAGTGGCTGAAGTCACAGAGTGCAGGCCTTTTGGGGGAAGTGGGTCTACCAGCGACGGTTTGAAGCCACTAAATAACAAACTGGGACAATTCTTTTGGAGACTTTTTCTGTGTGGTTGGGAGCAAACGCGTTCAGAGCTGAAACTAAGCTCTCGGTGCTGCTCTGAGCGCAGCCACTGTCACATGTTCCAGGCTGCCATGCTGCCTGCGCTAACAAGCTGAGAGGGCCAAGTGAAATCTCTCCTACCGTCTCTGATTCCCCCATATCGATGGCTGAGCTGATGGCTGCTGACTCGCTCTTTCCTCTCCGGTCCATTTCTTCCACCACACCGTGCACGTCGCCTCCAGGGAGGCCATGGAAAAGCATCGTCGCCGAAGAGGGGAGGATGTTATAACTGTTCTCTTCGGATCTGCAAGCTAGGATGTCCATCAGAGGCAAAACCCTGCGCACACACTGCCACTCAGAAATCTGGCTTTTTTTTCTGCTTTTCCTCTCTCGCCGTGACAAGTGAGAAATCCAGATCAGGCAGGAAAAAATATGAGGGGAAAATTGGACACGTGTTCTCCCCACTACGTCTCATCTGCCAATGGTAACCGTCATCCGAATCTGTGCGGCTCTCATTATTAATAAGCTATGATTAATTCATAAATAACCGCACAGATGCCGCTTCTCTTACTGGGATCTGTTTTCTCTCACCTGTGATTTTATTGTTCGTTAGCACCTGCTCTCTCTATATTTTCTTTTCCATTTACGTGGAATAAACATACCAACTATGGAAGCCCCTGCTGCATGGCTCTCTGCACCGATGACTGCTCCTCGCCGGGAGTAATATTTCAGGATGTCGACAGTCTGCAAGGCACCGGCAATGTCTCTCTTCCTTGTCCTCTTGCAAGACAATAAAGTAACTCTTTAAAAGTGGCACGGTCAGAGCTGGACAGCGGCTCTTTAATGCAACAACAAAAAGGATATTTCCAAAAAAAGCTGACCAAGGCTGGCTCCCTCCTCCGGGTTCAACGGTCCAAGTAGATGCTGATGAATGCCGCTCAAACTACTTTAGCTTTGCAGAGAAAAAGGGAAAAACAAACAGCCTTTGCTTTATAAAATCCGGCCGCTCGTCCGGGAGAAGCGCTTTTCCTTGACAGTAGTCTGCTACATGAATGTTTTGTCTTTTGTCAGGGAGGCCGCATACACGTCCGTGACAGCAGAGGAGGAGGAGTTGCCTTTACTTTGACTGATGATAGGCGAGTGTTTGCTGGCCCCCAAAACCGCCGTCCCTCCTTCTCAAGTCCCGGTTGGACTCTCCGCTCCTTATCAACGGGGCCCTGTTGCGTCACGACGCACCATTTATGTCCATTGGCTGTTCCGCCGTCACCGAATTGTCTGGTTATACTTTTACCAACCGGTCTGGAAAAGCGGCAGCTTCTCTCTGCCACCGTTACGCGCGGACCACCGGCCACCGTCCTCCAGTCATCCTCATCTGTCCTGCCGGAGCAGCAGTTTGAAAGGTCCGTTTACCGCAGAGAGGAGAGGAGGGGAAGCCGGGGATGGTGCCAGTCTCCTCTGGTGCGCGCAGGTCTGCTGGGACTTTTACTCCAGTGACGCAGGGAGAGGGTTCCACACAGCACCCACACTGCTGCTGCCCACATATCCTGCAGGAGTGGGCGAAAGTGCACGAAGTCCCCTAAAGAGAGTAGTCAATAACATAAAGAAAGGACAATCACACAACTATTAATTCATCATCTTGGTTCTGTTTTATTTGATCAAAAATTATAAAACCCACCATGAAAAACATAATTTATCAAGAATAAAATGTTTGATTAACTTCTCACTAAATATTTTTACAACTTTGACGTGTGATTTAACAACTGCCCTAATGTTGTATAGAAGTGAAGCTGCCTCTCAAGACTGCACCTGAAATGGTTTAATTTTTCAAAAAAATTCAAATGTATTAAATATCACAAGCGGAGTGTCAGCCTCCTCTCCACAGAGATATTCATTTAAAACCAAATAGAAGGGGGAAAAAACGTGACACTATCCAGGGCCCAAACTGAATTGAACTGCGAAATGAATAGAGAACTTTATCAAAAGTGGGAAGTATGTTTTTTGCACAGTATCTCAAACTTGAGTAAAATATCCTCTAGGCTACAGGAGTTATCTCTCTATTTCAGCTTTCCCCATCATTTTTTATGTGTTTATTTCCTTGGAAGAGCTTGAGACTGTGAACCGCTCTGATGTCATTTGTAGGCCAACAGCCTGACTCTTTTATTTTCAGCTCAGACAGAGGACGCAGTCTGCCTCAGCAGCGGGAGCTGCGGAGTGAAGCTGAGCTGATCCCGGATCCGCTCATTCTAATTAGCTCTCTGCTCTTAATTGGGAGGGGAAAGCGGACTTCGTCATCAGAGGACGCGTTTGAGGACTGGAGGAGAGGTTTGATCTTCCACAAAAGACGGTGGTTACAGCGGTGTGGGAGAAAATTACATGCTATCACATCACCGCTCAGGCTTTTGTTGTTTTTCAAACTGAAGTCAGTTCAGTTAGTCAAGTGATTAAAACAAAAAGAAACCCATGCGGCCATTCAACCACCTAACTGATATTATATGTGTTTTTTCAAATTCTAAGATTCTAAGATTGTCTCTGCATATTTATGCGCTTAAACAATATCAGATTTGAAATTATCCCCTTTCCTTGATATTTCTCATTCCTTATCTATTTCTTTTCCTCGCTTCAAAAATACCTGTCCACCCCCTCCACTCATAACGGTCCGCGTTTAGGCTATTGTGAAATTGTATTGCACAAATATGATGTTAAGCTCCTAAATCATTATGCAAATCACCTCTCTGTAATACCCTTAATTGAATACATACATATTTATCATTTGCGCTTTCTAGCTGCTATACGGTTGGGTTTATACATTAAACATAGCGACAGCGGGCATGTCTGCGGGCGTGTATGAAATATGATATAAGGCGGTAATGTAAGATTAAGGAAAACACATCAGTTTGTATCTATTTGTATCAAAACACTAGCTCGTTTCTCTGGTTTGGTTCGAGTCATTGGTCAGAATTAAGAAAACCCGCTAACACAGAATTTAAGGAGGAATCATGCAAATGTGAAGCGAGCTGTGGACTGAGCTCAGCGCTCACCGCAGAGCAGGAGAAAAGTCACAATATGATAATTACCACCAGAGTCAAGCGCGTTAAGGCAGAACTGTGATGGTTAAAAAAGCCCGATATTTAATAAATCTATAGTACATTTATTAAAAAAGGTAAAACTGAATTAATTACAGTTGCCCAACACATCTTGCTTCTCTCTCTCTCTCTCTCTCTCTCTCTCTCTCTCTCTCTCTCTCTCTCTCTCTCTCTCTCTCTCTCTCTCTCTCTCTCTCTCTCTCTCTCTGTCTGTCTTGCTCTCGCTCTCTCTCTCTCTCTCTCTCTCTCTCTCCACACACACACACACACACACACACACACACATACACACACACACACACACACACACACACACACACACACACACACTTCTCATTTTTTGACGGAGGGGCAGCAGCAGTACAGGAAGATGAAGAGATGGGACAAAAGAGGCTAACTATCCCCAACACTCATCAATGTGTTGTCATGGAAGCACATTCTCATCTGTGGACACATCACTTCCATCAGTGTGTTGCCACTGACCATGTTGCCATGTGTCCACCTCATTAAGATCTCCAGCCTAAAAGTTGGGTAACTCTAAATGCAAAGGTTAAACGTATCCTCCTCTGTTTAGATGAAACAACTGATCTGTCAGGTTTCACTCTGGAGTATTTCACTAACGAGTGCCTAGATCACTTTAAAACAAATTCTAATGATGAAATTAGGAGCAAGGACTTTTACTGTGTGTGTCTCCTCTTATTCCAAGAATATACTTTATTTAATTTCTCCCAAAATTTCAAGGGATTTAGTTGAAACTATTTGCAATTGTTTTTATTGAAGTATCAGTATTTTATTCTGCAAATGTAATAGGAGGGTTACCTTCGTAATGCTTAGCCTTACAAATATTAATTGACTTTATTTACACATTTTGTGTAATGGAATATATATGCCAGTGTGTAGGTTTCTTTTGTTCTTTATTTTAATTATATAAACTGGCAGTTGCATTGGAGAGTGCAAGCCCCTCTGAGCCCCCCAGAGGTTTTCTGCAGCTCTCCATCACATTTTTATACATACATATAATTTGCATCTCTTATGTGTAAACTAATGAAAATCAACTCACAGCCAGAGACTTTGTCTCAGATACTGGTAACTATGTATCTTTCACAGTTATTTCTCCTGAATGACATTGTGAGCAATTAATGAGGCATTTCATAGTTTTTTATCTTTATTTGTACATTAATGGGATGTGTAATTTAGCATTGGTGCCACTAATATTTCTGTTCGTAAAAAATACAAAATGTGACTATATCTCAACAGTGTATATATGGAATGAAATCATAATCAGGGCTGTAACCAAGAGTTTGGAAGTACCCTGAGTTGCTACTCTATGGTGTCACACCCATGCACCCAGGAAAAGGCTGAACAAAAACCATCATTAAAATAATAGAATTAGTTTTGTATCCGGAAGTTTATCTTTCAAAGCCCTGTGCACACTGACATGAGTACTATACTGCTGAGGAACTAGCAAGTGATTTTATTTTGTGTTGTGGCCTAAAACAGTCACATGTATATATAATGAGACTATAAATCAGTTCATCAAATGTATACCATGAGATAGGGTGTTTTCCTTTATTGAGGAGAGAAACCTCACTTCAGGTTGATGAGAACAACACATTTTAAAAGATGCATAAAGGCCAGATGTAATTGTTCTCAATGGTAAATGTGATAATTAGATGTTTCTTCCATATCAGTCACTCCTCCGTCAAATGAGAAAGTCAACATGTCTCAAATACTAACGTTTGATAATAAACTTCAGTTTTAACCGTTGCAATGTTTATTCTGAAACTTCTCTGAAGGTGAACAGGAGTGAAGAATAACAGTTTGATCACAGTAAAAGTGAGACTAATTAGGTAGTTTTAGATGGTGGGTTCTGCTCTGTGCTCATGTCCGCCTTTACTGACAGATCCGCTGAATGTAAAATATGACCTGATACCGGGCTCAGGCTACTGGAAAGCTGCTGTTTAATTGGCTAAATGCAACAACATGTTTAGAGTTCACTAATCCTAACAAGCACCATGGAACTAATAAACTAACTTAAACACTCTGTTGATAGGCGTATGTCCGTGCATGTAAGTGCGTGCGCGCGCGCGTGTATCTTTCTGTGTGTGTCTGTCTGTGTGTGTGTGTGTGTGTGTGTGTGTGTGTGTGTGTGTGTGTGTGTGTGTGTGTGTGTGTGTCAGGGGGGTATTGCTGGTTGTCGAGGACTAAGATGCTGATGCAGCTCCACTGATTACTCCTTGTCCCGTAATGATTTCCAAACGGGGCCGCCATCAATAACACAAATCTGCATTTTTTTGAAAAACATCACCCTCGTCAGGCTCCTGGCATCTTTTTGATCTCTCCCCATTTTTATTAATTGTTTTCAGCAGAAAGGTAGGGGGTGGGGTGTGCGTGGCTCTAATGGGATGCTGCTGTGGAAGTGGGGAGCGGGCTATACGCTCTCTGAGGAGAGCTCGGCTGTAATTAAGAAAGGGAACAAAGCAAAGGAGACTAAAAACACAGGAAAAAGGAGGAAGCGGATCACATAATCACTGTGGCTGCGTGCACCATCCACGCCGCGCGTGTACACCCACTCTTAATGTAAGATATAGTCACACGCGAGCATTAACACAAAGCGCACCACACAGCTCCACACCTGAGCCTCTGTCGTGCAGACTGCACACACATCACATGCACCCCCATTAATTTTTTTTTAAACAATATTATAAATAAAAAACTTCTAGAGAAATATTAACGTTTAAAAATAATACTAATGTTTAAATAAACACACCTTGTCTTTTTTCCTCAAACCCTTTAATGCTTCAAATGTTTTTTTTTCTTTGATAGAGAATTTCCCCAAAATATAAGGGAACATTACATTATTAATTTGACTTAGAGAGCAACACTTTTTAGTTATTGTTCTTGATGAACGCTTTCACATTTTGGGAATTCTGCAATTGTTTTGGTGGGACGGCTGTGGAGGTGGTCCCTGCATACAAGTACCTGGGTGTCACACTGGACAATAAACTGGACTGGTCCACCAACACAGAGGCCGTCTACAAGAAGGGACTGAGCCGGCTTTATTTCCTGAGGAGGCTCAGGTCCTTCAATGTCTGCAACAAGATGCTGCAGATGTTCTACAAGTCTGTTGTGGCGAGCACCATCTTCTTTCCTGTGGTGTCCTGGGGTGCAGGCATCAAGGCTAAGGACGCCAACAAACTGAAAAAACTTATCAGGAAGGCAGAGTCTGTGGTTGGCTCTAAGCTTGTCACCCTGGAGGAGGTAGTGGAGGACAGGATGCTGGCAAAACTGCTGGCAATCATGGACAATCCCTCTCACCCCCTCCACAAAACACTGGACAAGCTAAGGAGCAGCTTCAGCCACAGACTCATTCAACCCCGCTGCTCTAAGGAACGATACAGGAAATCGTTCCTCCCAACCGCAATAAGACTATACAACTCCTCTACCTCTGTCAGAGCCACCATCACAGAACTGCACTAAACATACCTGTCTCAATTCATCACTTTATACAATAATATTGTCTTTTGCACACTCTGTCTACATATTCTTACACTCACAGTATATTATATTATCTATTGTATTGCCAAATACTTATATTGATACCCGTACTATATATTATATCATACTCTTTGTATATTCTTTGTATATATAAGTCTATATACACATATTTTATTTATACATGTGTACATGTTATTATTATTATATTTTACTATTATTATTATTATATATACTGTTGCTGCTATTATTACTATATACTGCTATTATATTGGTATAATTACTATCATATATAAATATATATTATATACTATATGTACTGTACTATCTTTTATATACTGTCTAACAATAACATTACCATCATATCATCATCAGTACTATTACCATCATCTGCCACTGCACCTTATCTACCTATTTTATCTTGTGTTTCTGTTTTTATTCTTTCTACCGCAATATTTTATATTTTATATTTTATTCCATTGTATTGTATTTTATTGTATTCAAATGTACCGGCTGCTATGACGACTTAATTTCCCCTCGGGGATGAATAAAGTAATCTATCTATCTATCAACCAGGGACAGGAGGTTCTGAATACTCATTTCTTTCTGGTCGGGGAAACAAGCCACAATCTCTACAATAATCAAGCAAATCGTATCTAGATCTGTTCCTTTGCTTGTTTGCATGTCCACTCTTATACCTCTATATTCCGTGTAGGAAAGTAATTTGGCTGAGGTTGAAGAGAAAGGGAAGATGGATGAAGGGAAGTGAAAGAGATAGCCACTTGATTCTGATACTGCGGCATCCTTCCACACAACGGTCAACCACCTTTTTCTTGTTTTTTCTACACAGATGATGAAGAACAAGCAGATATAAGATATAAACGGTAACATTTATTTTACTATCTGGATTCAACATAAACACAAATTAAATATGGTTCTTGTGTTGTAAGGATGCTGTTGGGTCTCATCTGAGAACGAGACCTCTAATAGAAGGCAGCACAGAAAGCTTTTCAGCTTCCAGTGGAGGGAGGAAATGTTAGGGATGGAAGCATTAGAGGTGAAGCTTTTTAAAACTTTGCTGAACTTCACTCACTGAGTGGGAGACATGTCACAGTATAAAATTGTTTGATTGACATATGATTTACTCGCCCCAGTCGCACATGCACGCTGGAAAAAGCACCAGTGACTGATGTTATCCCAAAATACACAGTAGACAGTGATGCAGAGGAAGACCCAACAGGAATGCCTCGTAATGACATATCCCAAAATTACCAGTAGTCACATTATTGACAGATGGAGAGAGCAATGAATGTAGGAGGGAAGCAGCGAAGAACCCAAGCTATAACATGCTTCTTTTCAGCAGAGCATACTCCTGGAGTTGTTCCTTACACTGAGGCAGCATACGTTCACACTGGCATGGTGTTGGAAGAAACAGAAAAAGGCATGTTGTTCCAGATTTGGCATCGAGATAATCTGTTGGAAATTATTCTTTGTATAGATGTTCTCAATATTTTCCTGACTACAAAGGGTTAGAGATGTTGTTTGGAT
The DNA here is from genome assembly GCF_947347685.1 of Pleuronectes platessa. Classification (NCBI taxonomy): domain Eukaryota; kingdom Metazoa; phylum Chordata; class Actinopteri; order Pleuronectiformes; family Pleuronectidae; genus Pleuronectes; species Pleuronectes platessa. Next base: position 3,285,968 of record NC_070629.1, read on the forward strand.
GATAAAATGTTAAAGATTATTTGCAAATTATGGATGTTTTAAGGGGTTTTGGACAAATCCCTGTAAAACGGGCTGAAAAAAGACCCCATGGGTCTGGGAATTTAGATTTTCTAATTAAGAGACTTTTCAGTCTCATGTTTACCTTCATTACCATACATCAACTAATAAATATCTTTAAAAAAAATGTAAAGCTCTCAACTTACACATTAGCTGGTCAATGGCCAAATTAGTAAATTATTAATGACAAGAATCATATCATATCTTGTATTCATTCTAAAAGAAAATTATATTCTGTTGTTGTTATACTTAATTAGATATCTAGATGGATGGATTGATAGATAGAGAAAAAAAAAATAGATAGATAGATAGATAGATAGATAGATAGATAGATAGATAGATAGATAGATAGATAGATAGATAGATAGATAGATAGATAGATAGATAGATACATTGATAGATAGATACATTGATAGATAGATACATTGATAGATTCATAACAATGATTTTGATTCTCACTAAATTGTATTATTTTTTTTTACCTAATGCATAATTTGCAACGGTTAGGGCTAACCCTTACCATAGCTCTGTATATATTTCAGGCGTGTTCAAATATGTAACGCAAAGATGAGTTCAAGTCAGTGGGGGAGTCTCAGTGGGGAAGCTTCAATGGATTCTGACACACCTCACATAAACTCTGTACATCAGAGTTTAGGACTTTTGATAGTATTTCGAGGAATTAGAATGAGGGAGGTGCTGAACTTTATTCTTCACAATGTGTCAGAGACTAAGAACAAGAGCCTTTCATATTAAATAACCATGTAATCTGTTAATTCTTATAAAAAAAAGGTTTGCTAAAACTGAAAAGATCACAAGGTTGTTCCCTGACAACAGTTGTATCTTGTATGGCGATAATCAATAATTAGCATCATCTGTTTGTCGCCTTTCTCATGGCGGAGTTGTGGTTTTGTTTTTCTCCTGGTTTTGTGCAGCACCCACCGTGCTCCCACCCCAGCCCCTGTCAATCAGCCCCAGACTGCGAGGATTACAAAAGAAGCTCATTCTACCACAGGAGCCCCTCTTTGGAGAGCAATTCTAAAACTTACATGCTTCTTATTTGTTGGGTCAAAGGTTAAATTGCTGACCCTCCCCTCCATTCCTCTCTATCACTCTCCCCACTGTGGACAAGCTGTACTCGGAGTCTTATATTTACATGGATTAGAGTCCTTTCACGCTGAAGAAAAGAGCTGGTTCACAGTCAAAGCCCGAGGAGCAGTCCATGCTGCCCGAGTGGCCACATTATTCACTGGCAGACAATGACCATATTGTAGTTATGTGGAAGAGGAGGGGGCAGGAGGAAAGAGAAATCCCCCCTTTGCCATGGCAAAGTCCTACACTTGTGCCACGGAGAGGGGAGGGCCGAGCCCCATCCGCTTTTTCAAGCAGAGCAAACAAAGCCTGCCTACTGTGAACAAGATGAAGATGTCAAAAGCTTTTAGGCAGGGGGGTGAGACGGGGTTTAGGGGATAAACCAACAAAACAAGTGAAAAGGTCTTTTCTCAAATGGATAAATCCTACTAAGTCTACATTTCCACATCAGATTTACTCTCTCCTTTAACATCCTCTCTCCTCCCCTTTCCAAACCATGCCATATTGAAAAACAAGAAGGAAGTTTCAATTTAAGGAGGGTCCACTGCTTATTAATACAGCTCCTTCTTGATTTTCTTTGATTTAAAGAAAGTCATGAGATCACTATGAAATATTTGAATCTACCTTTGCGAAATAATTATGCTTCAAGCTAACTGCAGCCAAGGGAGGCTGCAACAGTTTTAGAAATAAAATTCATGTGAAAGCAGATTTTGAAACAATCTTGAAAAGATTCCAGATTTACAAACTCCTGGCTGCTCAAACTCACTTGAAGCTCTACAGAATAAAAATAAATCCTTGATGCAGACCGTTAATTGAAATCACCTCCCTTTTATTCTGTCTGCATTAATGGCAGATTTGTTTCTAGTATATATATGCACCTACAGATATTTCTCTCCGACATGCACCTATGGCAGTGTGATGTCTCAGAGGACAGAAGCCTGAGGCACTGTGGAGTGAATGACATAAAGAGGCCTGGTATACAGCCACAGCCAATTCACATGCAAATAGTCAGCCTTGCACTGACTCTGATTAACTCCCTGTGAGTTCATAGTTTCCCTGTTAACAAAGATTTAGCCGCTTTTGAGTGAAGCGGTACATTAAGTGGGGAGAGAGAACTGGTGGCGAACCTTACAGTAAAGCCCCTCCCGGGAAACAATGCTACCTTCGTCCTGTTGGCCTAATCCCCATCGCAGATGCAGGACAGAGCCGGTGCTGGTACAACGAACGAGAAAAAGGAGACAAAAGAAAGCAGCGCTCTTGTTTCTCATTCCATCCCAGCAGCAAAAGTCCTTCAAAACCCCATGATTGAACCCAGTGAATGACTTGAGTTTGAGCCAGTCAAGAGCTGTGTGCCCAGTGGGCCCTATGAATGAGAATGGGTCAAACTGCTCTAAAGCACTGCCTGTGTGTGCTTTTCAACAATGTCCACAGTGCTGCAGACTCACTGAGTGCATGTTGACAGAAAAAAAATGATCACAAAGAGTCAAACTAACATCATCGAAATGATATCAGATAAAAGCAGGGTATCATTGACATATACAAAGTGTGTTGGGTAATTTTAAAGTCAGTCTGCAGGTGCTGCAGTATAGTGTCAACTTTTCCTTTCATGTAATCAGTGCCTATTTTGTGCTTTACATTTGGGTTTCTTTAAACACAAAAAACAACAGGAAAAAAAGATAAAATGCTGCCAAACTCCTCCTGTGGTGTCATCCAAGTGTCCTTATGCCCGACATTCAAACTCATTTATATCATGTTTTTAGCCTAAATGTCCGGTGTTATCCTCCTCCGGAGGTTGTGCGGTGTGTGCACACAAACGTGAACGTGGCTAGAGGCAGTTACTTCAATTGTATTTGATTTGGCAGCTACAAAGTTTACCCCTGAAACTCCAAAAGAGTTTTGTGGACTCAAACACTTCATCCACCCCTCCATCGGCTTAGTGGTGAGAAGATAATTAATGAATTTTCATTTCGCGTGAAATGTCCCTTTAAGGAGATATTATTGTTAATGCTCAGAGTGCTCAAACTGCATAGAGAGACAGTGGACACACGTCTGTTCACACATGGCACTGCTGTTTAGCAGGATTACTTACAGAGGCTGACTTTCCGGAAGTGCTTTATTTATCAAAGGACCAGTGTGTAGAGTTTAATGGCATCTAGGGGTCAAATTCTATATAAAATATAACTGAAAAAAATATATATTATTCTATTATTATATCTATTCACAGGCACTAAAAGTTGTGTATGTCAACTAAACTGCAGCAGCGCTGTGTGTCCACAGGCAGCAGGAATCAGAAATATTATCTACAGGCTAGTCCAGCAAGTGGCCAAGTATCTGACTGGCACATAAAAGTATCTGGTGAGACCCAACACTACCAAGTGTAATATAGGCCTATGAGACAAAATGAGCATAGTGAGTCTACCCTTGATCTGGTATCAGAAGCAGTAGAGTCAGGTCGAGATGAGTCAAGTAACATAAACTGGCTTAAAGTCCTGAACAGTTTCTGGTACGGTAAGCCCTGAGTGAAAGTGTGTGTCAATCTCTCACCACCTGCTCTGCTTGAAGCCAAACTTTGTCGCACAGAACTAAATTTTTTTTTTAACAATATTGAAAACTGTAATGCTTTCATGTATTCAGCTGAGCAGTTGGTATCCCAAAATGTGAGTAGATGAAAGAAGGGGGGAATCTTCATTCTTTTGACAGTGTAAATATGTTTTCTGTATTTCTGAGAGGCAGTACCTAGCAATGACAACTCAACTAGCGTCAGACGCATACAAATACCAGGAGAACATTTTTGATATTTTTTGGGGACTATAGTTGGGGTAGATGGCAGGTGTACAAAATTCATAACTGAGTCTCTACAAGGGGATAATGTGCTGCAAGATCTGATATTTTGGTGATGCGAAATATGTCCTTTCACTGCATTCACAGCTCATCGTTTGAGGGTCATGGGGGGATGGGGGGGGGGGGGGGGGGCAGCTGCAGCCAATCCCAGCTGTCATTAGGAGAGAGCTGAAGTCCATCGTGGACGGATCACCAGCTTATTCCAGGGCCAACGTACAGAGACAATCTATTCACACCTACAGTCAATTTAGAGTCTCTAATGCACGTCTGTGGTCAATGAGATGAAGCCAGAGTACTGGAGCCACAGAAAAAAGAAAAACATCGTCATGCTGTTTAAATATTTTATTGATATAGGCCTATTCCTTGATCAGTTACTAAATTAAGACTTGTCATTAAAATTTGCTAATTAAAATCACTTTAATAGTGAATGTAAATAAATAAATTGTGATAAAAATTCAAGCTTCAAATGTCTCCTGAAGTTGTTTTACTTACCAAAGCATTTGCAAACTTATGTTTATCTTTTTATTTCCTGTTACAAGTTGATATGGATACAACGAGGACTACAACTTTCACTAGACTGTGCTCTTTAAGCAAAATTTGGGGAAACTGTTAAAACATATATGCCATGGAAGTATGTGACTCTATAGCATGTTTCGTGTGACTCTATAACATGTGTGTTTAGGATGAGCGTAAGGGGTGTATAAATTGAGCGATCTTGCATCAATGTGACTTTCTTGTGCAGCTATGATTCATATTGGCTGGTTGCTGTGCCACCCTTAGCTTCGGCAGCAGCACCCTGCATGGTACTGATCTGCTGGTGTGAAACCATGAGAATAGCCTTTGTCAAGGTGTACTCGCTTCAATTCTCACTCATCTCCCCCTGGCATAGGGGTGTTAAATTATATGCTCCAGGGGACTCCACATTCATATTTTTACAAGACCCAGGTTATTAGGCAAACAAGCTCTGCACATGTCCCCCGCTATGACAGTTTTCACAGTCAAGGATTTCGACCTTTATTTCCATCCAAGTACCGCCTGCACTCCCCTTCACAACCCTAGTGACACACACACGCACACACATACACATACACACATGTACAACCCCTACCACCCCTCACCAATTCCTGCTCCCTCTCCCTCTAACTAGCCGAGAGCCTCTAAGTCTGTAGCGGGTGTGATCACAGTATAGTTGCTCCGGGTGTAAGACTCCAGGCAGAATGGCTGTGGAGCTGAACCTCCCAGTCTACTCCGTGGATTGATAGCACAGCCCTCAGCCCCCACACCTCTCACTTTACAGCATTATTTATAGTCCCTCTCTGCACAGTTCTTTGGGGGAAAAACTGTGCTTCTGATGACCATTCGTTTCTGAAGAGGAGACAAATTACAAATGTGAGTTTTGCCTTTGTACTTTGAAAATGCCTTTTTCATAACCAAAAACGGGCCTGATGAAAAGACCAGTGAACATCAAAGTGCTTCACCCTCCGACAGAAAGGTTAAAAGTTAGGCTTGAACACTGATTCTCTTGCATTCTCCATTCTCATTAGTCACTCATTTTAATCAGATGCACCATCAATTAGTATGACTTTTCTGTGTGTTTGATGCATAAAGGTTGGATCTCAAGGACGCAGAACTTTATACTCAGATGGTAGGCAGGGCTAGCAGCAAGTGTGTGACGCACTCATGACTGTTTTTTACTGCCACCACAGAGGAAGTGGTTACTACTCAGACCTCTAGGGTCCAAGTCAGTATGACTGATACAACGGTTTATATGTCAGTGTTACTGGGGGGTTGCCTGTATGCAATCTTACAGACACAGAAAATATAACTAGTGTGGGTTAGGGATAGAGTTTTGATTACAAGAAACTTATCCTCCACAATCAAACAAATTGGTCTATAAATCTGAACTGGTCAATGAACGGTTATTTTTCATAAAACAGTAAATAATACAATTTTGAGGTAAAAACTGGGGCTCATGTGAGATTACTTTGTGTCTATGTCATGCAAACAGATTTAGTTTGAAGATGCTGACAATAAATTCATGCATGCCAATGTACTTTATATTAGAGGCGGGATTATAGCAGGAATATCTTAGCAATGACACGCCATAAGGCAGTTCATGCATTATAACAGAGTCCTTTCGCTGATGATTTTACTCAAAACCCTCCTCCTCTCCTTAACCCTAACCAAAACGGTGTTACATCACAGACAAACAGCTTGAAATGTGCAGACATGACGAGCAAAACATAGATTTGTTTAAATAACTGATCCAAACTTAAATAAAAATAATGTTTTTGATATATCAATTACTTTATAAAAAAAAGGGTACAAACAGGAGGAATAAACAAAGAACAAGGAATAAATATTGCTATGACACCTCTGTCTTTAAAACAGCATTGATTCTCCTGAGTACAGTTTGTTCATGTCCCCGACAGGTTGTTCTAAGCATTATGTAAAAGTAGCTCCAGTTGTTCTGTCCCAGCTTCTTTTGTCTTTTTTTGTGAACCCAGACCGTCTGCATAATGGTGAGATCAGGGTTCTGACACCATTTGCCAATAGACAACTTCTGCTCACCAGTACCGGAGTCTGAACCAATGGATTCAGGAGGAAAAAAAACTAAACACAAGGAGATTGTCTCTGAATATAGTTCTTCATGAGTCTGGCCTGTGTGTTTGGGATTATGGTGCAGAATGAGTCATACGCCACCCTCGGGGATAACAATCTAAAAAAAAACTAATCTAAAGTGCTTATAATAAAGTAAATGCAATCTATGTCATTCCAAAGTTTTTATTGTCTTTTGAATTGTGCAGTGGTTGGGTTGGAACATTTCAATTTCAGCAGAAAAAAAATGGTGCAGGAGGCAGAGGGAGCTTTGACAGAAGCGTTGGAACAGGGATCTGCTGGTGAAAAGCAGGTAGCTGAACAGGGTTGAAGGAGTTAACACTCAGCTGTGGTTAATCTCCTCAGGGGGACTTTGGGGCAATATCCAGTTAGAGTGGAATGTGAATGTGTGTGACTCTGACCATGGGGCTGGCACAACTGTCTCTCACTCCTCCTGCAGAGAGCCTATGGTCGCTCCTCTCAGCAGTGTTATTTCTCCCCAGCACCCTATTAAATCTGCTCTCAACACATGGAACTGGCTTCCACCATGGTAGACAAGCAACTCCCCTGAGCCTAACCACTGACGCTTGAATCCAAACCACACAAAACCTCAGAGTACACAAGTGCTATACTGGAAAAGTAGCTCGGCCCTCTACAGATGTTGGACAGTCCGATTCAGACTTTGGAAGAGGAAAATTACAATGAGTCAGGATTCTGACAAGGAAACTTGAACAAGATGTGGCATTTCAAAGATTTCTGAGATGCTTGTGACACCCTGTTTTGAACATTTATATAATCACATGTACTGTTAGAGCTTCAGGGTATAGGATTTAGTGATATCCAGTAGTGAAGTTGCATGTTGCTGCTGAATACCCCTCACCTTACCCTACCCTTCCAAACATGAGAGAGAACCTGTGAAAGCCTTCAGTTGTCCTAAAAACCCAAAAGGTGTTAAGTCTGTCAAATTTGAACTACTGTAAAAAACTGCGGCCTCTGTAGCGAGGACCCACTCCCGATATGAATATAAAGTATTTGAATTAAGAGCTCATCCGATAGGGTAAAGAAAATGTGTACAATTTAGATGAAACACACTAGTGAAAACATCACTAAGATTATTTGATATTTAATTTCTGCCAATAGATCCCTTTCACCTAAATCTTACACACTGAACCTTTCATATCTCACCACTGTAGTTACGGCATGTAAAAACACTAATAAAATATTTTTTGTAAGGCACCTCCTGAAACACATGCACATGGTGAATACATATCTAAATAAAAAGCCTACATATTATTAATATGCTTTCAGTGTGTTAATGGGGGTTCACCCACAGCTTTAGCTTACCAGTGCAAACTTAAATCTAATCAGGTGTCTGTTATTTCAATAAATAAAACCCTTATGTAAAAAAATACAAATAAGATGGAGTCAAATTTTCAGATTCATTATTGTTATAGCCCTATGGCACCTACACAAAAGCCTCAGCAGGACGTGTACCTCATGTACTTACGCTGTGTATTTAACCCAATATTTTGTACAACATGTTCATAATTGATTGGTTAATTTTAAGAGGCTATACATTGTGTGTATGAACTTATCGGTTGAAACTATATGTTATTGTTTGACTTCACAAGGATGTTATAAAGACATTATTCCTAGCATATAATCATAGATAATATTTTATCCTTTTATCCTAGCTACAATAGTTTACATTGTCCCTATTATATCTACCTATATTATCGTTAATTGTTTTTTAATCATATAAACAGTTTTAGCTTAATATGAGAGTAAATGAAGCACAGTTTCATATTCAGTGATATGAACAGTTTGACTGTTAAATGGGGCAAAAAGGCACTAAACAGTGTCAAGGTTAGGGGTTAGGCCCACAGTGTTAGTTGGCTACCCATGCTACTAATTAAAGCAGACATACCATATATCTATTAATTCACTACACGTAACCCACAGCGGACATCAATATCCAACTACCAAGTCTCTTTTTTATGCCTCTACTCTATGAGGCCATGAATCCCCAGGGTTTGTTTACCCTCTTGTACAAGCATGTGGAGTGTTATGTAGAGTGATGTGTTGCAAAGAAAGCATTCCCCTGCAGTTTACTGTGGGCTTGGCTGGGTATGGCAGATGTCTGCAACAGTGCTATGCTCCGAGTTGAGGGCTCCATTTCAAAGGCCTGTTTACTGGCAAGCCTTAATAGGAAGTGATCTTAAAGTGTTCCTTTAAACATGTCGGAGGCTAATGGTTTAATTTGCTCTGGGTATTACTCTGTCTAATGAGATTTAGCATGTGCTCCCAACTGCAGCGCTCAGACACTCATCTTTTGGAAAGAGAGACATAATTTCCTCTGTTCATTTATAACACTGCACGTCTATGAATCAGATCAGATCAGGATTGGGCTTTCTGATTAAATGTGTGTCTGTGTTGCTTACAAACTAGTGGTGTGTGTGCAGCATATGTTTGTGTATTTTAAGATTTGTCTAGTTTTACTTAATACTTGGGATAACAAAATATGTATGTGCGTGAACTGCTCATTATTGTATGTGTTTAAAAATATCACAGGTACTGTATCACTGACTGTAACACACTAATGAGTTTCCAGGTCTCCAAATTGTGCCTTTAATTAGTTTGAGGACCAAAGAGAGTTGTGTGATGCTTGTGCGTGTGTGTGTGTGTGTGTGTGTGTGTGTGTGTGTGTGTGTGTGTGTGGGTGTGTTCGTGTGTGTGTGTGTGACTGAACAGTGATGGATTGGCTCCCACAGGCCTCTGGTGTGTTCATTTCCAGAGTCCGGCTGGTGGCTCAGGTCATCCCAGGGATCAAAGGCTACGCCTGGATCACAGCAGCATCCTTCCCTCTGGTCCAGGGACTTAAAACCCCCCACCACCACACCTCCTCTCCCTGTCTCAGGATGAAGACAGACAGAAAGTTGTGTTCTCTTGTATGACAGCTTCTTCTCTCACCTCTCTCCGATAGAGGAAGCCCTCCTGTACTCTTTGCCGGAGGCAAGCTATTTCTCTGTCTTTTCAATTCTGATTTGTTGCTCATGTTATGTTGATGATTTCACATCAAATTCCCCTCAGAGACTGAACATAATCTGGTTGCTGCAAAGCTGGACCCCATCATGATCTTCCCTTAAAATGCTGACTCCATACCTTAACCTTTACCTCAGTGGATACGCATGTTACCTTAGTTTTTTTCTATTACATTTCTATGCTAACTTATTTAAAATGGTATGGTTTTAGTTGATTACTCACTGTCAAGCTGTCTAATTTTAGTTAGTTACAAAAACAGAACAACCATACATTCATCATGACTGAGACTAACAATAGCAGCAATGGAATTTCACTTTCCGTATAAACGTTTCCGGTCTCTTACACAAAACTACCTGACTGTAAATGACTTTAAATATGCACCTGTGATGTAAAATGCATGTTTAAGACCATTTACAATATCTGAGATACAACTTTTTGTTCAAAGCACTCAGCATTATTTTTAAAAAGTGCCACCTACCAAGCAGCCACTGGCTCATGATGTTGACAACTCATCAAAATGAATGCTTTGCTTCCCCTAACCCTAACCCTAACCCTTCCATAACACAATTCATTCAAATCACTTTAGCTGCTTTCAGATCTGCACTGAACTCCGGTGAATCTCGGGACATTCTCCAAAGGGGCTGTATGTGAGAAGTACAATGTCTGAATGAGAGTCTCTGGACATTCTTCGGTGTTTCAGAAATGTGGAGAATTAGGCATAAGGGCAGATACATGGCTTCACATTACTATTACCCATAAGCCCACCTGGTGCAGTTTCAACAACTTTACTCACTAGGAGCAATTGACTTTTGTGATTCTCTCTAATGCAGTCATGACAATAACAATTGATGAACGTCCTGTCCTTCCCTTCCTTTGATAAAACAGAAGTGTCGATATATGGTGGATAAATATTGTTGGAGCATTTCTTATCAGTATCACTCAATTGACTGTAGCCACACAGATGGTTTTGTGTCTACTTTTTGTTCAATATCTTTTACAATAAATAAATTTGATATGTTTCAATGTGTTGCAAATGTACAATATGCACAACAGTCTAAAACATCTATTGAAATGCATGTAGGGTTGACAGGCCCCTACAAGTGGCACAAGGCAAGCAAACCAATGGGATCCAAAACATTTTCAATTTATTTGTTTTGTTTGGAGAGTTACATAATTTTAATTCTGGAGACTTTTAAATCTTTTAACCAAAGAACTTCATGGGGATCAACAGTCCTCCTCAGGAACTTTCCCATCAGTCCCTTGCTTTTTCTCAGTCTGGTTCCCATCTTACCAAATGGAGTATGTGAGGGGTTAGATGCTGGGGATAAGCTCTTCAGGGTAAAGCTCCATGAAATGGAGCAATGGGATTATGGGGTCCATGCACAAGTCCCAAGCAATCCTCTCTGATATGGATTGCACTTATTCATGTCTACTTTCCATCCATTTGTGTTTTGTTATTTTTCTCCCAAATCCATTAGTTGAGATTGCTGATTGTCAATAGAGACTCAAACACTGATGAACAGTGATGGTCTATAAGCAGGATGGCTCACCTGTACAGAACCGGCAAATACAACACATCTTTGGTTGATGTGATGGTAAAGACCCAATCTAAAAAACAATCTATAAGTGAATCTAACAAGATAATAAAGTATGATGTCACCAATAAAAAACATACAGGTTCTGTGCACATTGTGTCATTATTGTTACTTTCCACATAACATGTTTTGAACGACAGAAAGTTGAGTCTCCATCTTGCGATATTAGATCAGAAGGTTCTCGCAGTGGTAAACTGATTAAATTCATGAGTTAGATTAAAAGAGAGTCATGGTCCTTCCACAGGGATTCAATTCATAGTCTATTGCTCCTGGAGCACACAATTGCATATTAGATTATTTTTAACCAAGTCAGACAATTTATTTATTTTCAATGTATAATTGTATAATGCGGCTAAACAGTTGGAGGGGGCCAATAGAAACAAATCCATAGTCATATTGAAATTTTTAGATTTTTTGATTGACTACATCAACTCACGCAGTCAGAGTGAGTACAAGCTTTCAAGCTAAAATGCAGCAAATCATCCTTTCATTCGCAAATTGCTATCGGACCACAAAGATCAATTTGAGCCAATGTGGATCATGTGACCTGTACTTACAATGTACAAGTTGCTCATATCTGTTCCTAAGGGCTTTGTCAATATGCACAAGGTCTGAGTACTGTTGTACTCTTGAGCACTGCTATAAAAGTGTGAAAGACGTGTTTACTGTTGGTTCTTTAAAGAAAATGACTCCACGTCACAGACAAACTGATATAAAAGTCTTTGCCAAAAAATAAATTGCTTTTCTATTCTGACAATGATGTGGTAAAGGTTGGTTTGTATAGTTAGTTGACTTAGTTAGTTACAATAATAAACATCTTCTGAAACAATTTAGTCTAATTTGCATGACCGTTCATGACGATCACTTGGCAGTGAAACCGGAGTTTGAGTTATAATAAGCTGCTTGCAGTATGTAAATAAAGATAGACAATATAGAGCTTCTAAAAGTCAAGCCAAATCATCAGTGTGCATTACAGGTCATAAATCCCACCTCCACCATGTAAGTGAAGGAGATATGGACCATTAAAGTACACGTTAAATATTTGTTTGTCATTGACCAGTTCTGTCTTTTCAGTTAGTTCTTGTCACACGGGTGCATGTCCTAGTGTTCATTGGTTTGGGAAGTTTGATTTGAATTAGTTATTTGAACGGGATGAATTGTAATGATCGAGAGCTGAGACTGACTTGAGATTGGTTGAGTGTGTGTATCGGTGGGGCCAAAATAATGCGGGGCTAAACACTGTAACCAATCAAAATCAGATGAACAACATGTCCACACCTGTATACTTTTGTTTTATTTTTGTAGAATGGGATGAGGTGGAGATGCATTTTGCGTCTTTCCATACAGTCTATGTTTGAACCGATGACCTAATAAGGAAATATCTTCATGGGAGACAGAGATCACTGCGAACTTATCTCACAGTCTTTGTCAGTCGATGGAGTTCACTCAGTAGGCTGATAATAGGATGCTCAGTCATGATTTTGTTTTATGAAACTATTAAGATCAAGAATGAACTTGGATTCATACTCCAGATAATAGCTTTAAAAAGTTCTGAAGTTCTGAACTAGACTGGTGGTAGAATGGTGACGATAAAAATGAACAGGTTGATTAATCAATATGTCTGGTGAATCATTTAGGATTGACAGTAAGTGGTACAAAATGTACAATTAGTTTTGATCAGTAGTAGTGATAATAGGTTAATATTCAGCTCTCCTGTAGCTTCTAAAATGTGTACTGTCAACATCACACATATAATATTAACTGGCTTGAACGACTTATTGTGGAATATGCAATCACGTAAAATGGTGATGATATTAAAATATATGAAAATTATATCTTTATAATCCAACAGCAATTAACCCTATCAATCAATGAATCGATTAAATTGTATTGTTATAGCCCATACCCACAAATCACAGCCTCATAGGGCTTAACAAGGTGCAAAATCCTCTGTCCTTAACCCTCAACTAGAGTAATTGAAAAATATAAAACCCCAGATCGAAACGTAGAAATTTCACAGAGAGTGAGGTATCCTTCTCCCTGGACAGACAGAATAGCAATGAATGCCATGTGTAACTGAACACATCAAGAAAATTACAATACAGATAAGAGGAACATTGTTCAGAAGAAACAGTTTTTAATACAATGGTGTATCAATGTTTCAAGTATTTATACATGAGAAACTGTCTGATAGAGATGAAGGGAGCAGCAGTGACAGTTGAAATGGATGAGGTATTGCCAGTAATGGTAGAATATGTGAGTAGGCCAATTGTAGATCAAGTAGCCTTGTTGTAATCATAGTCTATGATAAACTGCCACAACTATCACAATCCACCATCACGATCTCTGATTCGCAACCTATCGTCATTAATGATCAACCATCCTGTTCCACGATGTGGCCACAGCTGCGGCCCTGGATCTGCAAACGATAAAGCACAAGGACTCTGGGGTAAAAGTCAACACAGTAACATGTATTAATGAGACATTAATGTTTTTAATGTGATAAAGAGGGAGAAGAGGAAAAAGAAGCTCCAAGTGTCATGTGTCCCCCGAACTTCTAGACCTATAGCCTCAGAACTAAGAGCGGGTCTGAGGAAAGCCTGGAACAGCTCTATGAGCTTTATCGTAAGGGAAGGTTTTAAGCCGAATCTGAACATACAGATGGTGTCTGCCTCCTGAAATGAAACTGGGAGATGATTCCACAGGAGAGGAGCTTGATAGCTGAAGGCTCTGGCTCCTACTCTACTTATTATAGAATTACCACAGAAACATGCTGGCAGGTACATCAAGCCAGCATGGTTCAATGTGAGCAGTTGAGACGGAGGTCTTCTGCTAATATTAAGAAGTCATCTGTGTCAGGGAATGATCTATAACTCACTCCCCCTATCTGTGCCCTCTTCACAGCATGGTGCAGAAACAGTCTCCAAGCCAAACTAGCCCTTCTCCTCTCTCAGCTGCTATCTTTAAATTGAAATATTGTGATTATTCCCCTGGTTCAGGGGAGGCTAGATGTAATCGCCAGACAAATGATGTGGAAAAGCAATAAAAAGCCCCTCCCGAGAGACTCCTCGAGCTGGCCGAGTGACACAGGCCATGAGGAATACGAGCTGCCGATGTGTCTATAGAGAGTGATCCAAGTTGTAGCAGAGCACTGCCTCAGAGCCATAGATCTGCAATGCTTAAAGAGGATTTGACTAAACAAATGGCAGCATATGGTAGATGAGAGAGAGGCGGTGAGAGGAGAAAGGGAGAGGTGGCATTGTTTTCAGAGAGAAAGGAAGGGTGGGGAGGGGGGCTGTTGTGAGTGGGGGTCCCGTGTCTCTCCCCCCCTCTTCAATCTTTCATTATGTTGTCACACTCTAGCTGCGTGCTTCCAGTAACACTTTAATTAGCCTCCATGAGTTTAATTGTGCATGTATGTCTGCCAGCTTGTTTTGCTGCGTAAATCTGTCTTGTTTGTTTTTTCCCACTCTACGCATCAGTGCTGCTGCTGCAGGAAACACTGCACCTTCAGCTTCAGTTGGAGGTTGTCTCAGGAAACTATCATGCCTCACATATAAGCTTGGGCCAAATTCCAAGAGTGCATTCTTTTTTCTTTTGGGACTTCCTCTCCAAATTTCGTCATCATCGTAATTTTTATCACAGTTAGATCTTTCACAATCAAGAAATGCTTTGCATTAAGCTTTGCTTATAATATCACCTATTCCTTATGTTTTACCTATATGTGGTGCATAAGACTGGGACTTTTATCATATCATAATTACTTTTTATTGCAAATAATTAAATAAAAAATAATAATTTAAAAAAAACTAGCAACACACTGCAACGACAAATTTGTAATCCTGAGCAATATAAATTAACTTCATGTGATTTATGAACAAATAGCACAACACAATAAACCGACACAAGGTAAGGTTTCCCAGTAGATAAAACAATATGCACACAAGTATTTGTTTTCCTAATATTTTTATGCTGGGTTTTATGTTAGCTCCTGTTAGTCCGCATTTAAACCCATTAAAACTCCCAACTGAAAATCTGAATGAAGATTGAATACATGTTTTTTTTTACTGTAGTGACCAATCACGGCCCAGCACATACTGTAGGTGAGACACTGTAATGCCTCTAGCTGAAGACCAGACCACACTCACACACTCACACAAAAAAAGAAAAAGAAAAGCAAGCATTCAAAGCAGCTCTGGAAGTCCTCCTCTGTTTTCGTATTTCCTTATTCTTTGTGGTGAAACAAGGAGCAGGCAGTTTTCTGGTAGTAGACGGTTTAGCAGCCTGGAGGTAACGGTAGCATCAAACCACGGCTGTGTGTTTCCGGCTTGTGTGTGTGTGTCTGGAGCTGCTGTGTTACTGTTGCTGCTGCTACCACTTGCCTCCGTCTCCTCCCTTCTCTGGCCTAATCAACAAAACAGCCTCAGCTGCCCCTTCGGATCCCCTGCCAGGGTCCCTATCATCCTCTGATCAAATATTAATGTGTGATACTGAGCTTGCTCACTAATCCAAAGCCAATTAATATTATCTGTCAATTATTTACAGATCCTGAGGTGCGGAGGCAGATCCCTGAGGACTATATCGACCAGGTTCAGAATACGTAATTGACTTCCTCTTTGCCCCCCCCCCCAACATATACACACACACACACACACACACACACAAATCCCGGTCTCCCTTCATTCTTTCTTCCTCTCCCCCTTTTCCGTTTTCTTTCATTTTTCCCCTCTCTTTTCATCTCCTCTTTCCTTTTTGTTTATGTGTGTCTTTTAAAGCCTAAATGGTTGTCTTTCCAGTGTTTCGGGGTGAGCGGCGCAGGATGCTGCCTAGGAATTAGCATTGCTGATGTATCTGACACTGTGAGGTGGGGGTTTATCGGGGGGGGGGGGGGGGGGGGGGGGGCTGTGTTCTGGTAGGGCTTTGTGTCTGACTCTCCCTCTTACAATGCAGTC
This sequence comes from Pleuronectes platessa, assembly GCF_947347685.1. Taxonomy (NCBI): domain Eukaryota; kingdom Metazoa; phylum Chordata; class Actinopteri; order Pleuronectiformes; family Pleuronectidae; genus Pleuronectes; species Pleuronectes platessa. The sequence continues at coordinate 3,302,142 of NC_070629.1, forward strand.
AGGGAATACTGTTATTAGATTTTATCAGTGATGCGCAACAACATGACATATGTTTCAAATTCCCGCGTCTAGTGATTTGGGCTGTTAGCTCCAATCACTTCCATTGTTATTCCAATGGATGCTGAATTTGCTTTAGGCAAAAAGTGTTTCCTCTCAGAGGCGGCCTTGCCAGTGGTAGCTTGGATAACTCATACATAAATCCACAGAGCTACACAAAACATACAAACATTTCAGCAATCACTCATCACTGTCTTTCGCTGTCTTTTTTTGGTCCTGTACTTTCTGTCTCACTCATTTGATGGCGAAGCGGTAGCTCTGTGCTTAATGGAGTTTTCACCCTCTCAAGTCTTTATTTCACAGGGTAAAGAGACTGCTTTTAGTTTATGTAGCTGTATGGTGGATGAGTTTTGGGGGGTGTTGTCAGGGAGGCCTGGTAGTGGCCGCGGTAGTGGTGTATGTGACGGGGTGTAGGAGAGACTGGCATCTGAGAGGGAATAATGATGGCCCATCATTTGGATCCCTTGAGCCACAAAGCTATAGCTCTACTCCTTCCAAAAACTGCGAGAAGAAAAGCTGCAGAAGAAAGGCAGGATGAAAGAAGGGGGAGTCGTATCTGACAGTGTATTTGTGTTGCTACTAAACTCCCATCACCTCCCATAATGCACTTTGGCCTGCCCGGGCCTCTAATTGGCTGGCTCATTGAGGAGTCACAAAAATGTCGAGGTTTTAGTCCACTTCTCTGTCCGCCTCGTGATGTTCTGTGCTTTCAGTGTTTGTCGCACAGCACATGTTGCACTAACTATCTCTTCTGCCCTGAGTTCTGCCTTCATCAGGTCTTTGTATGCTGCTCTTTCTAATAATTGGAGCCGAGTTGTTTTGCCAGTGATACCCCCACCCCGCCCCCACCCTCTGTTAAATATGAGCAGGAAGATGGCTTCCTCTCGTTAGCCGTGCCTTTACCACTCACATCTCACCGTTTGTGGGATCGGTTTAATCTGATATGTAAATATAGCGTTTGATCCAAAGCGATAGTCTAACGAGCAAAAATCTCTGCCTGTCTCCGCCTTTGCTTTGCTGGTAATTAAAACAAAGCCTGTTTGGGCTTCTCTCTTCCATCTCCTGTCTTTTCTGTCTGTCTCTCTAGTCTATCCTTTCCTCTCCTCTAACACTCCTGTTCCCTGCCTCTCTGTGTCTCTTTGACACGAGTGCAGCGCAGTCTTGATTTTTACACGTTTCATCCTTTACGTTAGGCAGCTGCTGCATATTTTGTCAGAGCCGTTGCTGTGAAGTACGTTTGTCATATTGGAAACGCGATGTTTGAAGCCGGGGTCTTTTGAAGTGGCTGATGTGAAGTTGTTTTAACTGGAAGGCAAAGGGACGGCAGTAGCCTGTAATGGGGGGGTATTCAAATGTCTGACCTCTAGATGACAGACCCAACCAACTGCGCTATGAATAAACAGCAGCTTGATGTGGCGCTTTACGCTGCGCTTTGTTCAGGTGTTGATATTATGTTCCTATCATACTGCCTGCTAAATGACTGAAGGTCACTGCTGTCTATAGAATGGTGCTGAGATCCCTTTAGCTAAAAGCTGAATAGTGAAAAGACTATGAATGAGTGCACAGAGCCAGTCCTCCTGTGTGTGTGTGTGTGTGTGTGTGTGTGTGTGTGTGTGTGTGTGTGTGCGTGTGTGTATATTTACCTCGCAACTAATAAAGAAAAGGATGATTTCTTTATTATAATCTTGAGAAATTTTGGATCTATTACGCCGTCACTTCATCATTCAAAATGTCCAACGTCTTATTTAAAAAAAAATTCTTCACTAATTTCATGGGAGTCAAACTTAAGAAGCTTTCAGACATGCACTGCACACTTGATAATCTCTTGATAGTGTATGGGGGGCTGTGTGTGAGATCGCAAATGTCGGAGTCAGAGTCTTCAGGATTTCGTTCAATTACCAGGGGATGATAGACGAATGTCCGAATGAGCTGATGTGAGAACACATAGTTGCAAGTAGGCATGTGAACAAGTGATAGATGCAAAAAAAAGATACAAATATCTCAGGGTGAAAACATCGTGCCAAACATGTAGAAGACAGACAAAGACGTCAAGAGAGCTTTTGGTGATAAGGGCTGACACCGGTGTCAATGTGCTGCAAACCAAAAGCACGTGATCTCTGCAGCGGAATCAATACGTTACGTCCTGCCTCTGCCTGCTGCACCACCCCTCACCTGAACGCTTTGGAGATGTCTGTGTTGTGAATGTGTCTGAGCGGAGAATCTCCTGCTGCATTGTTTGTGTGTGAAAGGAAACCTCTGGAGAAAGTCTGGAACCAAATGTGCAGACATCCTCTGGAGTCAATGCCTGAAAACGGCATCAGGATCCCATCTGTGTTGTAGACAACAAAAGCAGAAACATGGTGGTTTTGGTAAATGTAGATCAATCTAAGAGTGGTGGGATCCTGAAAAGAACCATGAAACACTACAACTCACTACAAATGGATTTTGTTTAGTATCAGTACTTGTGGTCAGCTTTTTTGACATTTAAAATATATAAATGACCAAAATATCCTCATAACATAAATAGAAAACCATCACATAAATGCTTTAAAATATCTTTGGGTGGCCTTATAGGGTGTGTACCACATGGACATACAGTACAAGCCCTGTGCAGCAGGTACCGGTTCACCATCTAGCCAGTCACACCATTTACTAAATTTCATTCCATCTGTTCCTCCCATAAATCTCCTGTCTCTCTCTCTCCACGTAACTAACTATTAGAGATAAATAAATAATAATCAAATAAATGAATAAAGCTAATCAAGTCCCTCACATGTTCAATGGCTGACGGAAATGCTCTGAACAGCTGTTCTTCATGATCTTTGTCTCTAGGGAAATCGGTCAAAAATTATGGAATCACTTACCTGTGCACATGTTATTTACTTTTCAATCTGCACTTCATTGGTCTTGTCATAAATCTTTTAGTCTTTTTGTTTTCCTCAGGCAGTGACTCTTCTTGTCCTGCCAAAAAGATTGGATAATAATGTTAGGTATTAATTTGTACATTGTTGTGTGTGCTCTGTATTGTTTTATTTTCTGTCTGTTCTTGTCGGTGCTTGTTCAAAGAATCAGTTAATTTCACTGGGAGGAGATCTGTTTTCCTGTTTCAATCATATTGACATGACGGAAACACATTGGTTTCCAATGCATTCAACATTTGACGGTCAGAAAATGTGTCGCCTGGAAGGGAAGCAGACATTTCATAGGGAGACAAGTAAAGAAACGGACATAAGCCAAGAAATCTGGCTCTTTGCTTTGATTCGCCAACTTCAACTTCTGGTCCCGGCTCTGTTGACTTGATATTCTCCTAATTAATTTGTCTGCAGTTGGGTTACCTTGATGAAAGATTGCGTTTGGAGGGAGAGAACACCTGGTAGCATATGCTGCAGGGACCGATAGCAAGGCAACACAGTGCCAGGTGCAGATAACAGACAGGACGATTCAGCAGATTGTGTTTAGGTTTGGGAGAGAGAGAACACACACACACACACATACACACACGCACACAAAAAAAACACACACACACACGAAATCACACACACACACACATACACATACGCACACACACACACGCACACATATGCAAAGTGTATGTCTGAAGTAGTCATACATTTCATGCAAACAACTAAATTCCAAGGTAACAGCAATTTTGTTTTGCTCATTAGACATTAGGCGACATCTACATCCCTGTCTTTTAAAAACGATGGTCTTTTAAAAATCATGTAAAAAAGCAAATATACAAGCAGAGAAGGAAACTTGATTCTACGTTGATGACATTTCTTTCTTTTAATCAAATATGCTTAATCACATCCACCTCAAGGTGCTCGAGATATTCTAATATCAATATTATTATAGGTATCAACAACTCTCCTGGTCTCTTTCACCTACTTTTATAAATTTTTATTACATTATATTTACCCTTTAACAAAAAGTACAAACACTGTGTGGTGTCCTGCATTGAGTTTGTCTGGAGACCAGTTTGATCAGCTGTTTGGACCAGAAACTGAAATAAAGCTCAAATCCACTTTTCACCTAAGGGCAATATTGAATGCAACATTCAAGTTTTGTTAACAAACTCAACTGTAATATAGTTGAAAAATATTACAAAATACTAAAACTAAATAGAAACAACAACAATGATGACACATCCATGTTTTGTTAGTAATTAAAAACTTAGTCAACTTGCATCTGTGGGAGCAATATGTCAGCAGCAGTATATCACCTGATTAGTAATAAACGTTTCCTCCACTGTTCACAAGATGATTTAGCTGCTTGACCTGTTGCTCTTCTATTAATAAGAAACATCTTGTGAAGAATCTTTTCTGTCAGGGATCTTAGAAGAAAACTGATTCAATTACAAAATACAAGAGGCGGTAAAAGAACAGTGAGCTAATGTAAATTCTACGAATAATGTCGGCTGTCCTTCTAAATATTCCTGAAGATGTTCACTGAACAAACATCATAGTTTACTGAGGTCTGACGAGACAGTGTCTTCTCTTAAACTAAACAAAGAAAATGAGCCGCACTTTAATGAAGATGTCAGTGAATCCAGACACATGTTTTGGTTAGTAGAAAATGTCAAAAATGTGACTAAATCAAAATCAATCATCAAAATGGACACTTGACTAATTGGTTTGTACTGTCCATATGTGATGTACATTTTAACAAGGGCATTATGAAAGTGTAAAGGAATGTAACCGGGTTTACCTGTAATGCTTTGGTTTCACTGGCCTTCATTGCAATTGCACTGCATGCATTGGTCCATGAGAAGAACACATTGAAATTTTTTTTTTTTGTAAAGTTTAAAGGATCATAATGCAACAGATGCAGCAGCCTCTCAGAAAAATGAAATGAATATAAATGGGAAATCTGTTTAGTGAAATTGAAACAGTTACAGTTTGTCACATTATTGTTTTTATTGATCTGAATGAAAAAGTCCTTTCTAGCTGCAGGGCTGGTCCAGAGCGAGTACTCATTGCTACTGCAGGAAGAAAATAGTTTGGTGAATGGGTGTTGAGTTCAAAAACCTTTGATTACTATAAACAGCTCAGGAGAGGGGTTATTTTAGGGATGTTTTCATTGGATGGAAAGGGGTTGACATATCTAAGGTGCCTGGGAAATGTGTAGGACACAAGAAAAACTAACTGCACTCATCCCAACTTTCTCATGGTTTTTGGTTTTGTTGGCCTGACGTTGTGTTTAGCTGGCTGCAGTTTGAGCTGTTCCAGTCTGATGGCTGCTGTTCAAAGATTCTTTATAAATTGTTGTGATCTTTCAAGCTTTCGCAGCTTTTTATTCTTCCTTCATAATATAACTGAAAGTAAAGCAACCTTTCTGTCTTTTTGACAGCTTTGTGGATGATGCAGTCATCTTGTTTAAATAAACTTTACTGGAGCTGTCAGTAGAGAAAACTGACCCGGGCTCATGTTCAGCGTGAGCTCTACGTCGTAGCTGGTCAGCGGATCTATGCAGCTAAAAGTTGTGCTTATGCAGGAAGGCAGATTAAAATGTTTTGTGTGCAATAACTCAACTTGCAAGAAAAATAAAAACTCTGCGTCTGCCAAGCTCCATAGTTGAAGTAAAAATTTTGTTTAACTGTTCTAGGTCTCGGAATCAGTAAAGTGCAAACTATCTTTCACTTGCAGCTACCTTCCAAAAATATCAGCGGTGGTATCAGCCAGGAATACGCCTTCATGAGTCGAGGCCCGCAGCTCAACATACAGCATCAGGTTTCTGTCAGGGCAGCGTGGAGCGATGAGATGGAGCTCGGCTGGGTTTTGAAGATTGCAGGTCCGCCGCTGAATGCCACCTTGTGTTTGGGGTCCTGAGAGGAGCGCCCAAGCAGCTGCCCTCCTTCACGCCTGTTTGTCAGGAGCTGTCGATAAGTCCCACACTCACTCCGCTGTATAAGGGGAGGAGAAGAAAGGCTGAAATAGGATGCTTCCTGCCCTTTAACATGCCAGAGGCTTCGTTAAGGGAACCTGTGAAATCAGTTTAATAGGCTGACATCACCCCTGGGCCTCTGTGACCCGGCCCTCCCGAGACCCTCCTCTCCTCTCTTCTTTTGCTCTCACTTTCTTCTTTCTCTTTCGTGTCCTCCATCCCCTCTTCTTTCCTCTGCTCTTGTCTTTTTTCTTGTTATTGATTTTCTAATCTTCACTCGTTCTCTCCTAGCATCTCTCATTTTACCCATTTACCTTTTGTTTCTGTTTTCCTCTTCTTTTCTCAATTTCTTTTCTCTTTGTTTTTGATCAAATCTTTTTTACTACTCTAATTCCACTAATTCCCAGTTGCTCTCATCTTCATTTCCTCTGCCTTTAATGATTTTCGTCTTTTACTACCTCCTCTCTTGTCCCTTGTTTAAATCCTTTCCTTCCCCCTCATTTCATTTCTGTCTTCTCCTTCCCTTCACTCTCCATGTCCTCTTACCCTCCTCTTAAATCTTCCTCCATGTGCTTTTGCCTCAGCTGTAGTGTTTTGTAGTCAATCTAACGGGGATAGCTCTATTTTTCATCCAGCTGACCTTGATGAAAACAGGGGAGCAGGCCAGTCTGAGGACGACCCTGAGTCTGCCTGAACCCACCTGACATCAGTGAATAAAATATAGCATGGGCTTCCTGTTGGGGATGGCTGCTGAAAGGGAGATCACTCCACCTCCTCTTATTTATTCTCTTTTCCTCCTTCTTCAGACTCTAACGCCGGGAATCTGACGTTAATGTGCATACCGGCTGTTTGAACCACCGACCACAGGTCAGCCACTTTAATAGAGAGGTTCAAGCCTCTCTCAAAGGGATAGCAGCCCGACGCCTCCATTAATGTAGAGCAGGAATGTAGCCATAAAACAGCACTTCCTCATGTAAGCCTTCCCTGGGTAGTGCCGGCACCCTGGTGTTTTATCCCCTCTCCTGCCAGGAATATTGCAACCAGAATGACACAATCAAACAATTATTATAATTCTTAAATTCTTTTCATTGTGCGTCAAACGCTTTCATGTCTGTTGTAACTTTTTGATTTCTGACTTGAAGCATGGCACGGCTATGGTTGTATTTCCTGTTTGCATCGCAAGAAGCTTGTGATGGTTATGGGTTGAGGCTTGTATCTGCCTTCTATTTATGTGCTGTGAATATTTTGTCTTCTGGATATGATATAAGCAGTGAGTGTGTGTGTGTTTGTGTGTGTATGTGTGTGTGTGTGTGTGTGTGTGTGTGTGTGTGTGTGTGTGTGTCTGTGTGTGTGTCTGTATGTGTGCGCGCGCTCGTGTGTGTGTTTGTGTGTGCATGTGCATGTGTTATTGTGTTTCTCTGCGCTGCATATGTGTGTGCAGTATGGGTCCTGACACTGCCTGGATGGTTATGGCTGCTCATGGCTGTAGGCAGGCCTTGGGGGGTGCAGGCCCTCTCCTGGTGGGGATAAAAGCAGGAGGCATCTGGCTCCAGCGGAGCTCCAAAAACTCAAAGTAGCCTAAGATCCCCTTCTCCTAGTTTAGCCAAACAAGCTGGACTAATCCCAACTATCAGGGGATGCTCTGTCAAAACAAGCAGCAGGGCCCTAAGGCAAGCCTATCCACTGAGTGGTGAAGGGCCGCGCAGAGAGGGAGAGAGGGAAGGAGGCCCTCCCATTAGCATAATGCCTCTCGGTAGCGAGCTGGTGTGCTGGCCTGACAGCCTGAGCACAGGGGCACAGCGTCTCACAGGGGGTTTGCGCTCAGAGACGGGGCAGCAGGGGCAGAGGGGGCATCAGTGGAGATATGGGAGCTTTCTGGCTTAAATCAGCGAGGGGCAAAACCCAGCCCAACCTGCTGATGGCAGCTCCGCCTCTTTCCTTCTAAGATATCTGGCTCCTTTGGCTTATTTTTAGCAGCCTTCATCCTCCAAAAGCAGGTTGAGTCCTCTTCTCTCTGAATATGTAGGCCTATGCCCTGGGCTCACCGTCGTTCACCCAGTGCACCAGCTAAATCACTACCTCGCTAAGCTATTCTGGTGCTGCTGATCCTCTGTTGTGGCTACCTACTGCAAAGCAGCTAAGAATTTGTGTCAGGAAAAAAAGAACTGCTTGACACACAATACAATATAAATCTCACTCCTCTCAAATGAAATATTGATTTAGCATGCTCATTATCCTCCATAGACATCTTTTGATATTCAGATTACTCTCTTTTCTTTTAAAACCTTTGAAACGGCATCAGGAGTTGAAAATGTGCACAAATAGAGTGAAACCATTACATCTTCTTTTGTCACTGTTCGGTGTCCTTTAATTTTGTATATGCAGAATGGCTAAATGAAACAAATGAGTTGGCTGTATATGTTATTAGCTCTAATAGGAACATAATGGGGTTAGCTCAGGCCACGTAATAATGAATATCAATATCAGCAGCCTGGCCTTTTATTAAAGCCTTACATCATCTCTCAGACACTCAATTTGAGAGGGGGCTGCGTGTCCAGGGGGAGGATATTTTTGGTAACCGGTTGTTGTAGTGCTTCTGCTTTAAGTATTAAGTCATAGTTCTCAGGGAGATTATTATTTTGTTATTTGCAGACACAGATTGATCGGGATTTATCATAAAAGTTTTGTTACTGTAGATTGCACATATTGTCATATGCTGTGATATAAGCTTCTTTTCAGAAGCTGTACACACAGTGTTTATGATTCCTGAATGGCTGTTGGAGGCTACAGCTTAACTAAAAGGTCTTTTAAAAAATAGGAAACCGTGCCGTCTGCCTCGAGTCCGGCCAGTCCTGCTGGGATTGTACTTGGACTGGATCCAGTTGATTATAATTTCAGCCCACTGTCACTCATAAGGAGGCAGGTTCCCGGGCCCAATTATCTTTGAAATCCCAACCATGGAGGCTGGAAGTGATCAATGAGGCCGATGCCAGCGTCGATATGCTCCGAGTCAAGCCTATTGATCAGCGGATGCGTAGAGACAGACGTTTTGAGCTGTATAATGTCAGCAGGGCTGGAGGGGAGGTGGGGCAGAGAAGAGGAGGGGGGAAGGGGGAGGGTGGAAGGTGGAGGGGGCGGGTGTGTGTGTGGCGGCAGTGCTGGGAGCCTCAGGTGTGCGGCGTCAGGAGGAAGAGGTGACAGTTTGCTGGGGCCAGGGGCCCCCGGGGAGAGGATCAGGACCTGCCCTGACTCCCAGCCTCCCAGCTCATGGCAGCAGGGTGACGAGCGGCCCCAACAGCCCCTCCCACCACCGCTACCGCAATTAAAAGTCTGGCTCAGTTGCAGGCTGGATCGTAATAAAACACAGAGCCCAACAACCCTCTCACCTTACGCTCAGGGACCGGGACACACAAACACACACATTCACAAGCTGGGACACCCCTTCCTCTCTTCTCACGCAGTTCTCAGAAACACAATATCTCCTGCTCAGATTGCCAATTTCATTTGACGAAACATGGAGAGTATCCTGTAGTTTGCACATTTGTACTCCTTATTGTTTCAGATCATTGTTATGGGATGTGAGGTATATCCAGTTCATCAAACCTAATGCATGACTAGACCTGAATGTTGGCAATATCTATAGAACAGCTGGATTACAGTCAGTTACTTATTTTATTTATTAAACGCCAGCATTAAAAAATGTCTTACATTCTAGCATATACACATGGGAACTAGTATGCATGAGAAGGTTGGCGATTATGTCCCAATCGCTCGTTTCAAAGTGTCTTTGGGCCAAACACTGAACCCCTGACGGCTTTCTATGAATGGTCTGTGATAGTTTGAACGCTACGAAATGTTGCATGAAATTGTGTGTGAATGAATGAATGTGACTCATACTGTAAAACGATTTGAGTGATCGATGTGACTGGAAAAGTGCTAAATACAATCCATTTACCATTCATGGTTAGGATTATTAGGGGGAAATCTCTGCGAAATTAGCTCAGATTGATACTTCTCTCATGAAACTGCAGCCTGGAGAAAGAAGCTTACCTAGGGAAACAGCTAACAAGGAGAGAGGAAACACATTGAGATAAACCAATGGAATGAACTATGTTTTATTGTGTTTGTGTCCAAAATGTTGATTTTGAAGAGATATTGAACATATTGCCTTACTCATAAACAGTATTCCACATAATAAATGTTTTTGTTTTCCTAAAGTTTGTGAAAGAATTTAATACAATGGACCAAAATAAAACCAACCCATTTAAATTCTACTTAAATGTTTACACATGGATTGAAAACCCCATATTGCCCGGAAACAATTGCAGGTGCATGACCTCAGTAGTGGTAGCTGTGGCTTTGCAGGCTCAATGCTATGCTCACAGTAAAGACCGTTGTTTCAGGTGGATGATATCAAACCTCAGAGGGATTAGATACTCAAGTTTGATTCTAGATCTCATTTTGTATGTCATTCAAATTGGAATAAAAAAAGCTGGTCAGACAAAAAAGTATTAAACCTTTATCACAGTCAGATTGCATGCGTGACCAGAGCCTCCAACACCTATGCCCCAGCCTGAAAGAAGTTCTGCTACCAGGTCCCCAAAGCAGCATCGTAGTCTGAATAACGATGAATGATGATCGCCTTTCAGATCGCTTTATGATACATGAAATCGTTAAAAGGGACAGTCACTTCACTAAAGTTGCCTTTCTGTTCACCGCTTTGAACATGAAACTCGTAATGGCCTGTTTCATGTGACATGGTGAGAAACAGAGACATTCTCTCAATAACCGTGGTTGGGAGGAACTGAATCCAATACATCATAACTCGAGTAAAGCGACAGAGCCGGCAAGTCTGTAATGTAATGACCATGAAGCTATTCAGCAGTAGCATAATGAGATAAATTACCTCGCTGAATCAGTCTCTTCTCTCAATTTGAGAAAACAGTATGTTGTTTTTCATTATCAAATGTTAAAGACCAGATTTTTAAATTGCAAAGAAAGAGTCCTTATGGTTTTACAACTCTATCAATCTCCTTTTACAGGAACAAACTCTTGTTATTCACTCTATCATCTCAAAATCACTAATTCAACAGGTAAAGGAGATATAGTTCAGTAGCTAATAGAGGCAAAATCTACATCCTGATGTTATTTTACTTCTTAAATCTTATAAATGAAGTTAATTTAACTTCAATTTAATGAGTGTAATGTATGCATTTTGGTTCATACTGATGAATGAGGTCATTGGAGAGGGAGAGTGCCAAAGGCTTAAGTTGAGGATAACATATATAATGTGAAAGTGTGTGTGTGTGTGTGTGTGTGTGTGAGAGAGAGAGAGAGAGAGAGAGAGAGAGAGAGAGAGAGAGAGAGAGAGAGAGAGAGAGAGAGAGAGAGAGAGAGAGAGAGAGAGAGAGAAAGGGACAGAATAGGCCACAACCACAGCTCCTCATACAAATACTAAAAGGAAAAGAAAAAAACAGCTTCATGAATTAATCTCGCCTCCTCTTCATTTTTGCTAAGGGCACTCTTCCTCCACAGCTTGAGTCTTGCTTCTCCCGGCATCAGGGAAATTAATTAGCTGTTTGTCATCCCAAACTGAACTGCGGGAATTGGGAGAAGACTTGAAACTCAACAGCAGACAGGCAACGACTGGGATGGATTGGAGGCTGGTTGCTTGACAGACAGGCCAGGCTGTGGCACTGCAGATGCTACCGCTGATTTCTTCCTCCCCCCACTCCTCCTCCTCCTCCTCCTCCTCCTCCTCCTCCTCTTCCTGAGCCTGAAGGAGGGTTTGCCCATCAGTCCAACCTGAATGTTCTCTGTAAAAGAGGCATTGGTTCATTGTCTTTGTAAAGATGGAAGACCGAGAGGAGGGAAAAGCTACTTTTTGTGTTATTAGAGGAGGACAGGTGGTACTCTGTTTCACTGAGCCCTAGGAAACGCAGCCTAATGTCAGCCAAGTCTGCTTTCATGGCCTCGGGCTACAGGAGGGACTGAGATAGCGGGCAGCAGGTACTCGCTGCCATGGGGTAGATTTAGCAGTGGTGTGAAGCTTCCTATTTGGACCCACACACACTCACACATACTATACCACTCTGTTATTTGATTGAGGCAGGTAGATTAAGTTGAAAGTTTAGTTGTTGGCTTGACAGGTACTTGACAGCTCACCAAAGCACGTGGCTTAAAAGTATATTTCCTATGTTTTTTTACACCATAGAAATCCTTGATAAAATAAATGAATGGACTCAGTGATGGATGACACTGTGTAATGACACTCTGTCTATATGATCTCATACTGTGTGGGTTGTGTCTTACGTTTCAAGATCGTTAGACATACACATGAGATTTGCCCCATTAATGATTCACAGAAATCAGGATCAGAATTAGAAAATCTTTATTGATCCCCAAAGGTCTATTGCTTTTCTGTTGCATAACACAGTTAGTAAAGAGGAAGTCAATTATAAACTACTATAAAATTGTAATAAATGCTCAGTAAGATAATTGAAGAATGTACAAATAAAATGTTTAAAAGTAATTTAACTAGAGTCACATACTGTATCATAACATCAAGTCCTCGAACATCATGGATAATGTATTAGCGTGAAGAAATTGGAGTCTGACATCATACACACAGGGGTTGTAAACACCAACCAAGATGCTTTCTGGATATATGGACTTAGCCCCACACATTCAGTGTTTGGGCTGCAGAAACCTGTCTGAAAGCAGGCGACGGGATGTGGAGTATCCTCCTGGATGTGTCTCTGTGAAACCCATGAAAATCACACTTATGTAAATCCATTAGCTTGTCCACCTTATTGTCCAGTTATCTCACGCTGTCCACGATGACTTTTTCCTCCTCTTCTTCATCAGTCTCTGTTGTTTGGACCCAGATTTCTTCCCTCATCATTTCAATTCCTCTATGATGTGTGTCCGGATTTCTGTGGGGATGTCCATTGTCCATGGATTTAAAAAAGATGATTGAATGAAAAAAGTTGTTGAGCAGTGAAAATATATTTATCTCTACTACTATGTTTAGAGTGGAAACAGCTTTAACAAATTACACAATATAAATGTAAACAAGTATGACAAGACTATAGTTAGGAAGATGAGAATGTATGATATAAATCAGGAGGAACAAATGCAACTGGCTGTACGCTGGCCTAAAGACCAAAGCTTATCCCATAACAATTTTACATAAACGTTATTAAGACAGAGACAGAAGAACACCTGATAAAAACCGTGTCCAAACGTGTCAAAGAGCCTCTTTGGACGCTGCATCACATGACCCCATGTACAAGCTTACCCCTGTCATTACAATAAATGAATCTTGAGCTTTTCAGTTTGTCGACACATGGGTCAGAGCTTTTTGGAGGGAAGAGGGTTAAAACCTATGATCCACATCTTACTGTGTGTACCATGTACAGATGGTATGCATGAAGGAAAATGGAAAATCTACAGCTTCACATCATGGCACAATACTCCAGAGACTCCATGCTCGTCTTTTGAGGAACAATATCAAATATACTAATTTTCTTCCTTGGATTTTGTCTACCATAGTCAAATTGTGTCTAGGCTTAACATTTGTATGTTGACTGCAGTGCGTTTGTGGTCTGACAAGTGAAATGCGAATGAAAATTTACTTTAAATCTGTAATGGGTGAGTAGCTTATAAACTAATCTCTACCTGTGTCTGCCTGCTGTTTGTTGCTGAGCAGGTCGTGGACTTCTTCTCTCAACCAGCTACCTCTGATGTCAAAACACAACACAATGAGAACAGTGAGAGTGAAGCGGAAGAGTAAAGTAGGAGGACAGTCAGCTGAACCATGAGCAACTATGTGTTCTATGAAGCCTCATAAACTAGATAAACATTCAGCAAACCCTACACAATACTTTCAAATCCCACAGGAAATCAGTGTGTGTGTGTGTGTGTGTGTGTGTGTGTGTATGTTTGGACTGGCTGTACCTGTAGTGGCCACTCCACTAAGTTCCAATATGATGGCCACTTGCTTGTGTCTGAGGAGTAATTTCACAGCTGACTCGTGTCCAAACATCAGACCCCGTCCCATTGTAACCCAATGTTAAACGAATCCAGGAGGCTGATTACACTTGAAGTGATTGATTTTATTTTCCTTTCCAGCTGACTTCAGTAACACCGTTCAACTGATCCATTATCGATGATTGGCGTGCCTTAATTCCATACTGGTCGCAATGTCACTTTCCCATCATCTTCACGTAAATGCCATTCACATTTTACGCACAGTCCACATAAATGTCACGTATATTTCAGGTATATTTAACGGTCAAAACTTGTTTGAGTCTACTCCTACAGACTCCTCACTCACCACTCTTCATGCACGTCACTAACCAACCCGCGCTGGCTCCACCACGCACCTATATGAAGAACCGCCTTACGGCCTCTTCAAACTGTTGCAAAAAAGACGCAAACAGCGCTCAAAACAGAATATACTTGAATATAGAAAACACAATATACAAAATATAATTCAACTGCACAAAACTTAAACTACAAAAACTGGACAATATAAGAAAATATCAAAACAACATAAATATTTAACTATACACACACACTTGCTGCATAATGGCTCTTACAATTCCGGCCCCTAATTATAAGGCAGGATAACTTTATAATTATTTACGTGCAACATAGTCACAAGAGCCAAGTTACAACAAAATATCATTAACTTACAAATGACACTTTTTTTTTTTTTTACACTTTGTACACACATGAGAGGAGGTAATCCGTCTTCACCCCAACTTGGAGCTTCACATGTTCAAGAGTCACTTTCTCCTTTCAGTTCCCGAGTAGCAATACGCTTACACTCTGGCCCTGCAGACGCCTGCAGCTAATCTAAGTGTCCACGTCACATATGAGGCAGAGTTTATCCACAGGCCTCTCCAAGGTCCTGAACTTGGTTTTGACTAGTACTCGTCGAACGAGTCCCTTATCGTCTGATATGGTTTTTACGACTCTACCTAGAAGCCAGGAGCTCCGGGGGGCATTGTCATCCAGGATCATTACAATTTGTCCTGGTTCCATATTTTTCTTGACAGTATTCCACTTTTGACGTTCTTGCAGGCTGGGTAGATATTCACGCACCCACCTTCTCCAAAACAGGTCTGCGAGATACCGAGTTTGCTTCCATCTGCGGCGTGAGTAGCAGTCATCTTTGTGAAACAGGCCTGCTGGAAGAAAGGGCTTCTTCTTTAACAACAGCAGGTGATTAGGTGTCAAAGCCTCAAGATCATTCAGGTCTTCAGACAATGTCGTTAGTGGTCTGTCATTAAGTATTGCCTCAACTTCACATAATAAAGTCTGAAGACACTCATCATCTATTGTTTGCTCGCGAAGCACAGACTTGAGAACCTTTTTCACTGATTTCACTTGTCTCTCCCACACTCCTCCAAAATGGGGTCCAGCAGGTGGGCTAAAAATCCACTTGACTCCCTTCTGAGCAAGAGCATCTTGGATATTGGCTTGGTTCCAATGCTGCATAGCTACTCGTAGCTCTTTCTCAGCAGCGACTAGGTTGGTGCCATTGTCTGACCTTATAACGGAAGCTTGACCTCTTCTACACAAGAACCGTCGGAGGGCATTTATGCATGAGTTTGTGTCGAGCGTGTGAGAGACCTCCAGGTGAACAGCTCGGGTTGTCAAGCAGGTAAACAGTACGCCATACCTTTTAACGATACTTCGACCTCTTTTGACCTCTATGGGGCCGAAGTAGTCCACACCCACATGGGTGAAAGGTGGCTTGTCTGGTAGTAATCTATCTGAAGGCAGGTCTGCCATTTTTTGTCCATGAACTTTTGCTTGGATTTTTCTGCATGTAACACACCTGGACAGAAGTTTCCTCACTGCTGTGTTAGATGCTGGGACCCAGAACTTTTGGCGTAGACGAGAGATTGTATAGTTTCTCCCTAAATGACCAACCTTTTCATGGATGTACCGCAGAAGCAGGGTTGTGGGATGCATGTCCTTCGGCATAATTATGGGATGCTTTGATTCCTCAGGCATTGCAGAGTTGCTCAAGCGACCTCCTACCCTTAGGATGCCGCTGTCCAACTTTGGATCTAACTTGTATAAGGAACTGTTACCTTTCAAAATCAGTTTTCCTTTTTTCAGTGCGGAGATTTCTGCCTGGAACCTGCAACGCTGACAATATCGGATTATATCCATCTCGGCCTCGTTCAGACACTCCCCGCCAAGAGGTCCTTTATGCAAGGCAGTTCTCAAATCTTGCTGTCCTTTACTTGAAAGCAGCAAACCCTCTTTCAGTCGTAGCATCCAAGCTACTGCTCTCTTAAGACGATGCCAGTCAGAGTAATAGTTCATTAACTTATCCAAGCCAGTACTCTCCACGACAGCTGTACAGTGTACAATGACAGCTTTTCTCACCTCATCATCATCCTCAGAGAGCACCACATGGTCCTGCTTTCCTAAATATTGCTTGTTCACTTCTTTCAAGATTGATGGTCCTTCAATCCAGCTCTGTTTAGCCATGAACTGCTCTGCAGTGAGTCCACGAGATGCACAGTCGGCTGGATTTTCTGTTGTGTTAATGTAACACCATTGTTCCTTTTTTGTTGCTTCTTTGATAACCGCAACTCTGTTTGCTACAAAAGTTTTGAGACGTAATGCTTCATTTCCAATGTACTTCAATACAGTGGTGCTGTCAGTCCAGAAGATGGAGTCTTGTAAATCCAGCTGGAGCTCCTTTCTTAACATTGTGTCCATGCTGACAGCCACCACAGCAGCTGATAGCTCCATGCGTGGGATGGTCATTTGCTTCAGTGGTGCCACCCGTGCCTTTCCCATCATGAAGGCACAATGCATATGGCCTGCATTGTTTGTCAGCTTCAAAAATGACACTGTCCCATATCCATTTTCACTTGCATCCGAAAAGTGATGTAGCTGGGCATTCACTATAGGTCCAAAGTTATCAGGCTTAATGCATCTCCTTACTTGGAAGTTGGAAAGCTGAGGCAGGCTGTTCACCCAATTCTTCCTGTATTGGGAAATTTTGTCAGGAATCCTCTCATCCCAAGTGAGCTTTTCCTTGCAGAGCTGTTGCAATAGGATTTTAGCCGGTAGGACAACTGGAGCAAGGAATCCCAGTGGGTCGTATATGGAGCTTACAAACGATAAAACTCCTCTTCTTGTGACTGGTCTCTGGGTGACATTGACCCGAAACTTGAAGCAGTCTGACTCAATACACCAGAGCACGCCTAGTGCTCTTTCAACAGGAAGGGCATCCGTAGACAGGTCCAAGTCCTTAACTTCTTTTGCCCTCTCATTTTCAGGAATAGCCGCTAAGAAAGCTCGGCTATTGCTTGTCCAATTTGTCAGGTGGATGCCCCCAGCAGCACACAGGGTCATGAGGTCACTACCTAGGGAAATAGCATCAGAATCACTGCTGACTGACTTTAGACAGTCATCCACATAAAAGTTCCTGAGAACTGTGTCCACAGCCTCAGGTGATGCTTTTGGGCTGTTTTCCTTAAAGCATAGTTGGCACAGCTAGCGGATGAGGTGGCACCGAAGAGGTGTACAACCATTTTGTACTCTTTAACTTCCTGTGTCAGATTTCCTTGTGGCCACCACAAGAAACGCAGGAGGTCTGTGTCCTCTTCTGGAACTCTTACTTGGTGGTACATGGCTTCAACATCCGCCATTAGCGCAACATGATCCTGTCTGAATCTTGTTAACACTCCAAGGAGAGTGTTTGTGAGATCTGGTCCTTGAAGCAGCTCTTTGTTCAGCGAAGTGCCCTGATAACTTGCAGTGCAGTCAAAAACCACACAGAGCTTTTTCTTTTGTGGGTGGTAAACCCCATGGTGTGGGATGTACCAAACCTTCCCGTTCTGTAGGTTCAGCAGTGTTTCTGGCAACTCAACTGCATACCCCTTTTTTAACAAGTCATTCATACAGTCTTTGTATTCCTGGTGAAATTTGTGGTTCTTGATGAGCTTCTTCTGGAGGTTCAGCACTCGCTGCACTGCAGCACTTCGGTTGTTTGGCATAATAATCAGAGGTTTCTTTGTTGGTAGATTAATGTAATAATGTCCGTTTGCATGGTTAACTGAGTTAGACACAGAGGAAATAAACCGTTTGTCCTCTTGTGACATTTCCACCTCGTCATTATTGCAATGCTCTGGAAAATCAGCGCTGTATTGCTGTATGAGCAGTTTTTCGACTGTCTCCACTGAGATGCGGTTAATTGTGACATGCTGTTGTTCATCACCGTCCAAAGCACTGTCCCTGTGATCTCGGAGCGGACCATTAACTGTCCAACCAAGAATTGTCTTCACAGCATATGGCCCATTGGTTTGACTGTGTATAACCCTCCATGGCTCGAAAGCTTCGTGCATAGGAATGTGTTCCTTTTTTACCGGAAGGCTCCTTTGAGTGAAGACCTTTTGCAAGCTGATGAAGCTAGTTTCCTCAAGTCCACATACCTCCAAATCTCTAAGGAGGCAGCTTCTCACTTCCTTAGTTGAGCCCATTGTTGTTAAGATCAGCTCAGTTCCTTTTCCATGAAGATTGAGCTGCATTGCTAAGGCATCTGTGCAGAAGGTTGCTGAGCTCCCAGGGTCAATAAACGCATACGTTGCAACAACTTTATTTCCTTTCTTTGCCTTTACATAAACTGGCAGTATGGCAAGAACACACTTTTCTCCGGCCCCAACACAGGGCTTTTTCTTTTGGGTTAGGCTCACCAAAGCGCTGGAAACGACAGCTTGATCTGACGAAGCATCCTCTTGTCTTTTTACACCTGATTGGTTGTATGCGTTTTCGTCTCTGTATATGTGTAACATGCTGGGATGCTTTCCTGAACATGTTTGGCATGACATTTTCTTTTTACATTCTTTACTTGTATGCCCTTTAACTAGGCATCCAAAGCAAAGTCCAGCCTTCCATATGAAATCCAGCTTGTCCTTGTGTGGTTTAACTGCAATACTACGACACTCCTCTAGTGTGTGATTCCTTTTGCAGAACAAGCATGGCTTAGTGAAGGCTACAGTGTTTGATGTAGTGAAACTCCTTGTCTTTGAACTTTCATAATCCTTCTCTTTGGCTGTGGCCACATTTGTAGCAAAGCTGCTTCCTTTTATTCTTTCTTTCCGGAAATTTCTCTCCATCATTGAAACTTTCTTTTCCTTCTTTTCAGCAGCAAGGCCATTCAAATCTCCAAAGAGAGGGTCTGTGATGATGCTTGCCTGCCTGTCAACAAAGGCGACTAGATCTTTAAATCTTATTCTTCTCTGACTTTTTTCCTGGATCTCAAATGCCAGTCCCCGCCATCGCTCTTTCATTTTGTAGGAAAGCTTTGAGACAATAACTCTCATGTTCGTAGGGTTATCCAACTCATCCAGGTAGTCCACATCTTCTAACGCATTACGACAGCCCAAGAGAAAGAGAGAGAAATTGTTAAGTGCCACCCCGTCCTCTGATTTTATCTGAGGCCAGTTAAACACTTTTTCCATCAAGGCTGTGGCAATTTTCAGTGAGTTGCCATAGCGATCAACCAGCATTTGCATGGCTTCATGGTACCCGCGATGTGCTGGCATATGCTGGCAACTTTTCACAAGGTCCTGTGGATCACCTCGTGTGTACTGCTCCAAGAAGTACAGTTTATCAGCGTTATTGTCTGTTCTGGAATCCACAGTGTGCTCAAAAGCCTTGAGGAAAGATCTAAAATCAAGAGGGTCACCACAGAAAACAGGAATGTCTCGTCATGGCAGACGTGCTAAGTTCTGATTTTTCACTGAAAACTCAAACAAGTTTTGACTTGATGTAGTGGCCACTCCACTAAGTTCCAATATGATGGCCACTTGCTTGTGTCTGAGGAGTAATTTCACAGCTGACTCGTGTCCAAACATCAGACCCCGTCCCGTTGTAACCCAATGTTAAACAAATCCAGGAGGCTGATTACACTTGAAGTGATTGATTTTATTTTCCTTTCCAGCTGACTTCAGTAACACCGTTCAACCGATCCATTATCGATGATTGGCGTGCCTTAATTCCATACTGGTCGCAATGTCACTTTATCTATCATCACTGACGTCAACAATCACTTTCCCATCATCTTCACGTAAATGCCATTCACATTTTACGCACAGTCCACATAAATGTCACGTATATTTCAGGTATATTTAACGGTCAAAACTTGTTTGAGTCTACTCCTACAGACTCCTCACTCACCACTCTTCATGCACGTCACTAACCAACCCGCGCTGGCTCCACCACGCACCTATATGAAGAACCGCCTTACGGCCTCTTCAAACTGTTGCAAAAAAGACGCAAACAGCGCTCAAAACAGAATATACTTGAATATAGAAAACACAATATACAAAATATAATTCAACTGCACAAAACTTAAACTACAAAAACTGGACAATATAAGAAAATATCAAAACAACATAAATATTTAACTATACACACACTTGCTGCATAATGGCTCTTACAGTACCTTTGTTTTGTGATTTGTGTGCCCCATGTATGACACCCATCATAACCAAGGGTGGGGAACTTCCAGTCAACGACGAAAAGCAACACTGCAATACATTTTGTTTCTGTAATAAGATGACTGCATGCCTGTCAGGTCACATTCAGGGGGAAGGGAACATATGTAGCTATTACATGTCATTGGGGATGACCACCGATTGCATCATGGAGACAGAAAAAAGTAGATGCAGAATGTTGGACTTACCAAGAAAAACTGATAAACACAAGCCAGTGGGCCTAGTTTGCAGAGACATGATGAAAAGATCAAATAACAGCGTCATTGCAAACTTGCAGCTATAGTTTCAAGGACAAATACACGGGATGAAGTTAAAACTCTAGAGTTTGATGCCGAACAAGCAACATTCACAAGATGATATTCAGGTAATTTTTGTGGTGAGTGAGCTATAGCTAAGCAGCTGGAACCTCCTTCAGAAGAAGATTATGTGAAGGAGCCTCGTTGCTGCTGCAGAGATGCTAAAACCAGAAAAGGTCAAATTTGTCAAAAGTTTCAGTTTGTTTTGAAGAACTATGGAACTGCAGATTGATGCTAACACACTATTTGACGAACCGTCCGACATAAAGAAACGATCCAACTAACCATTTTTGCCTGTTGTTCAATTCTGAGTTTGACAGGAGGGGGGAATTACAGTATTTGTAAGTTGTTGTGGTTCAACTCAGCTGTGATCGTCAGACAGCTAGCCATTGCATTAGAGAGATTAGAATGATAGATGTAATTTAATACAATCCCTGAACAATGTCGTAAAATTTGAAGTTATAAAAGCTTGAATTGGATTGTTTTGTTTGGTCTTTGTTGCTAACCATAAGTAGATAACATCTGGGCTCTTAGCTTCATTTTGGCAGGGCAGTGATTTCATGTTATTCAGTTTGTACCAGAGAGTACCTGTCTTTCTTGTACTATGAGTAAATTAACACCTTTCACAACGTCTATCCTGTATATGTGTGTGTGTGTGTGTGTGTGTGTGTGTGTGTGTGTGTGTGTGTGTGTGTGTGTGTGTGTTGTCCTGTATGTGTTGTCTTTGTTGTGTGCCTCTAATCCCCAGGTCCCAAGGGCTCCTGGGGAACAGCTGAAGCAGGGGCAGCGGTGGCTTGTCAGCCTGGGGCTCCCGCTGCTCCTCTCCCTTTCACTGCTCCCCATATGGTCCTGCAGCGCCAGGTCCCCAGGGGCCTGTTAGCGCCACACCACCCAGGCCTGGGCCCTGCCACTAGGCCCCTCTCGCCTCCTGTCTCACCCCTGTACCAGGGCCTGACATCACCCCTTAGTCCCCTCTACCCTCTCTCCCTTTGTGCTGCCCCGCTCCACTCCTCCTCCTCTCCCTTTGATTGTCTGGATCACGTCTCGATATGAACCTAGATCTTTCCTTCTTGTTTTGTTGTTTTCTGTTAAATGAACACACCTCCTCTTCCCTTTCTGGTCTTCCTCTGCCTTTAAAATCTGGTCTTCCTCTGCCTTTAAAATTCTCCTTTCCTCATCTGTCTCTTATTTCTCCAGGCCGTGCCCTCCTATGCAGTGCGGTGAAGTTAATATGCCGATTTATGGCTCCCATTAGATGTATGAATTATCTCCCTTTCCTTCCTGCTGGAAACTTTTGGGGGAAACTCTCTGTCCATCCACCGCCAACATCGTAGCATAGCCAGTTCTTAGTATATAAAGCCGAAGCGGCACAGGCTGTCCAGTGACCCTGCAACACCAACAGCCTCTTGTGACATAGAGGCTCCCTGTCTCTTTAAAGAGTGATTTAGACTCTCTGGGCCCTTAGCAGACCTCGCTACTAGAAAGTATCTCAGTTTTTTCTTCGACGATGGAGCCCCAAGCGTCTCTATATCAGCTGTTACTACCTCTCGGGGATTAGCAGGGATTTATAAATGAACAGGGAGTGCTGTTGCACATAAGTTATCAAACAGATCATAAAACACCATCTCTGGGATTTGACTGTTTGGTTACACATGTTGGAGCTGCGTCTTATGGTAATGCTGCTGTTTCGCTGAGTGTCTTTACTGGTTACTGATTTCTGTGATCTTGTTTTTTTCTTTTTTATCGACAATGTCACTTGGCAGCACATGAGCAACTGGATCTCCCTCACACCAGCACATGATTGATCCACCTTAAGTGAACCGAAGAAGACATGATGCTGCTGTCATACTGTATTTGTGGGAAGAAACACCTCCACATTTTATTTATTTTATATGACTTGATTCAACACATTTGTATTTATTTTTATTTTGTGAGGAACAACCCCTTTCTGATAAACCTGTTCACATAAAATTTGTATCTACTCAAAACAGACTTTCTGGCTCATTTAGTGTGAATCCACATATTGAGTCCTAGCGCCCTCTGTTGATGACAAGAGGACAGTGTCTTAAACCAACCACACACCTCTCCTCTGGGCCCTTGGAAGAACCTACAGCCAACTGTAAACAGTGATGTGAATATGAATCTGAACCAAGAGCCTAGAGAGAGTACATTGATTTTAATTCAATTATCAAGATTTACTCAATTTAGAAATCAATGGGAGTGTTTCTTTTTCTTTTTTTTAATCTACTTTAAAGGAGTTTTATATGTAAGGAAATGAAAATGTATCAACTCAACCACATTTTAAGATTTTATTGTTGCGTGTGTCTTTTTAGTCCTCCTCTAAATGGATTATATACAGTTTCTTAATCTTTGGTTTAAAACCTGTATGTCACCCAAAACATTTCGTAATAATAGCTTATAACTGATATATTAAGCATGAATAAATAATATATCATGATCAAATAAATAATATATCAGCAGACTGGGCCTTGTAAAATTGGTGAGTCACAATCTGCCCTGGCCACTGCTAAGGTTTCTGGACGGTCTGAGCTTCGGAAGAGGATCGGCGGAAAAATCCCTCACTCTTTCTCTTTTTGAAACCCAATCTCTCTGAGTCTCCGTGTTGTGTCTTTGAGAGCAATATCCTCTGCTGCACTGACGCTGTCATCGGCTACCTCTCTTGGGTTCTCTTTCTCTCACTTTGTCTCAGCTCCCATCCATCCCCCCAACACACATACACACACATACACACTCACACCCTTCTACCACCCCCCCACCCCTCTTCTGTGCGCAGGGCTCCAGCAAAGCCTGCAGCTGGCAGAGGCCTCCCCTCCTCTGGGCTAGAGACTCAGCAGGGGGGCAGGGCTCTGGATCCAGCTTAAGCAAAAGCAGGCAGATCAAGGACAAGAAATTCTGGGGCAGAAAAAAGTAATGCATGATCCTCTCTGTGAACGACCCCCACCAACATCCGCACCTCCTCACCAACCTCGTCCTCATCCCTGTTTCTATATCTCTTTTCTCTCACTCTGCCTGTACCCCCTTGTACTTTAGCCCTGTCCAGTTTGGTGTACCGCTGCTGTTTTGGCTAACTGGTTTCAGCTGCAGCACAAAGCAGACAGTTCGCGGGGAGCACAAACACAGAGTTACTTTTTCATGCTGTGGGCAGACTTCAGTTTAAGGGAGGGCTATGAAGTCTATGGACAAGAATGGACCGTCGTGTCACTTTGGCCTTTAGGTGTTAAACTGACACTCCACTTATCCAGTGGCATATTCAGATTAGAAAAGGCTTCCTTTACAGAGTTGCCACATCAAGATCAAGGTCTACTGTAATACTTCCCCTGTGACCATAGGAAGTGTATGGAAGTTAAAGAGGAAGTTATAGAGAGTATACATATTATAAGAAACAATAACCCTGCCTGCTAAACTGCAGCAGCAAATATGTTATCTATGAAAGCTAACTGGTGCATGGGTCATGTGCAGAGGTGTTTTTTATTTCAATGAATGAGTGAAGCTGCACCGATACTGATGGCAGCAGAGTAAGTGGGATTCACAGCCCACCTCTCTCACAGTCTGAAGTCCAGTCTGTGGCAACATAACAATTTGGTTTAGTGTAGAGAAATAAGGTGGTTTTGGTAAAAATGTAAATAAACAAGTTTTGTCTGAAGTCACATTGAACTTTTTCTCTATAAAACCAGATGAGGATCTTTCACCAACCTTTATTAGGAGCTGAAGGATAATGCTGTGATAAAGCTGGAGTCAAAGCATATATTTTATTCAGTATTTTCAATATATTAAATATTTTACTGATATGTTCAATATCACTTGATCGACCAAATGTGTATATTTAGTAATTACTCATTACATTAGTATGAAATGCATAATTTTATAACTTGCAGTCTTGTCTGATTTCCACTGCTCAGTGCTGCGTTGAAGGTTGAAGGTTGACGAGGTGAGATGGTATTATGGATTTCAAGGCACAGTGAGCCATGTCACAATCTTACCCTAACTTTGACTATGTGATGTGAGAGTCTAAACAGAACCTGAACCACCATCTTTCAGAAAACCCAACCAAAATACGATTTGTTGCCTGAAACACAGACAGGACTCTAGATGTGAACCATGGCCTATGGTGTGACAGTGGTGTACTTCGTATGGCCCCATCCACTCCAGGTGACTCTGCTATGCGAAGGGTAGAGCTTCATTCATTCAAAAAATGCATTGCTTTTGCATGTTGAAAAATTATGTTATAAGGGGTCGAACAAGTGGCATGAGAATATATGAAATATATATGTGAAATAATGTCTATGACTGAGTCTCGCTTGGAGGATTACAGTTAGTTAAACAATTTATTAATAACATAATATTAAACATGTGTGTTTTAGCTATTTAAATTCAAATCATATGCAAGTACCAATTTTTGCTAACTATCTTCACACAGCCATGTCTAGTGGAACATTTTAGGAAACCACTGATTTCCATTCACTTCCTTATACTATGAAAATAGTAAACAGTTCACTCAGTTCACATCCATCAGACAAAGAGCAACCTTAGCCACAGTTTAGTCGGAGCCATGTTTCTGGCCACCTGATGGGTGCAAGTCCCTTTTGGCTCTGATTTGTTGTCCTTCAACTCCTGGAAGAAAATATCTATAGCTGATATATGCTCCACTTTGTTTAGAGACTAGTTACACAGTTTGTACTGTGTTTGATGCTGTGAACTACACAGTAAACTTATCAGAGCTTTTCCCTCTAAAATCAGCTGCAGATATTACATTACATTACATATAATTTAGCTGACGCTTTTATCCAAAGCGACTGGAGTGCAATCAACCATGAGGGTAAGTAAGTACAATTTGCTTATTGAGATGTGTCTTTATTGATGTCAACAGGAAGCTCCTTCCACCATTTAGCAGCCAGGATAGCAGAGAGTCCAGATAGAAATGAAGTTGATGAGAGAAACGTGACAGAAGTAGAACAGTACAATTGTGGGACGAAGGACAGACCCTGCTATGTAAAGGAACAAGAGATTATATGATTTGCGACTATACGAATAAAATTGAAATGAATTGAAAACCCAAACTGTGAGCTATAAGATGCTGAAACGCTCCGTATTGAAGCATCGAGCTGCTGTATCAGTCGCTATGGATGACTCCTTTCACATAACACGACTCTACAAAAAATATTGCTGGATGGTTTCCACATCTCCATCACCACCTTCATGTGTTACTTTAAAACAATATTCAGTAAACTATATCCATTGGATATCTCAATTTGAAACACAGTGATACTCTTTGAAAAATATAATAATATAATAGAGATTGTTCAATTGTGTGTGTGTGTGTGTGTGTGTGTGTGTGTGTGTGTGTGTGTGTGTGTGTGTGTATGCACGGGTTGGCTTTATTATCATACCTGTCAGGTGTCCTTCATCAACATCTGAGCCTTTGCCTCTGGTGTTTAATAATGTGTTAGTACCTTACAGGAGCAGATTAATAATTCCATTATCCTCGCTCTCTTTCACTCTCCATCTTCCATCCATTCACTTTTTTCACTTTTCTCACTTTCCTCTGTTCATCTTTGTGGCTGCACTCTCTCCTGCTCTTTCTCTGCGTTCCATTTGCAAGGTGTGATATTGCTTTAATTGAGCAGAAACATGTGGAGAGATCAGACATATCTCGGGGGATTAGAGGTAAAGTTGAGAGTTTGTGCGACTGGCAGCCTGTGTTTGGAGCAAGGGGTCTGCTGGGAATGAATGTAGTTAGTGTGACCCCTGACCCTGCGAGCTGTTGACGTGGAAGCTGGCCAAGAGGGGTCCAACAGAACGCTTTTGTTAATCTTATTCAGGGCTCCCTGTGAACTGTGAGCAGGGGGAAAGCTGGCAGCTCAGACCTGTGGAATGCAGAGCTCTTTATTCCCATGCTTTGGAAACAGAGGTGGGCCCTGGAACTAGCAAGGTTCCTTTAGCAGGACCTCCTCCACTCAGCTCAATCAACACTGACAGTTTCCTGGCTTAGGCATGCCAACTGGCAAGGCCACGGTGCAGGGGAGACAAATGTGACCCACCAGGGCTGCAGAGGCCATAGGCAGCAGGACCGAACCTCTAACAGACCACTACAGTAGTGTGCCACCGTTTGGAGAGTCCACTACACTCACTACATTCACTGTAGCTACACTTAGAAGCTCTCTTAGTTTAGATGTTTGGATACACTAATA
This sequence comes from Pleuronectes platessa, assembly GCF_947347685.1. Taxonomy (NCBI): domain Eukaryota; kingdom Metazoa; phylum Chordata; class Actinopteri; order Pleuronectiformes; family Pleuronectidae; genus Pleuronectes; species Pleuronectes platessa. The sequence goes on from NC_070629.1 coordinate 3,329,124, forward strand.
CAAAACAGGCATGTGTACAATCATTGACTCCTGATCTGTATTAAAATATCAGGTTATGTGCACATTCAGGTGCATTCTGTCACTGGCATCACATTAGTACATTACTCAATAAGGCTTCACACTGACAAAATACTCAATGTTTCCTAAAAACTCATCGATCATTTCAGCATGTCACATGTTAATTATCAGATTGCTATCAACAGCACATTTTATCTGATCTGATTAATCTACAAAAACTAACATTTTAATTAGGGAAAGTTAAAGGTAGGAAAAAAGGAGATGAGACGTGAACTGTGTCAAAGTCACAATCATTCACACTCCACCAGTGTTATATAATATAAGTAGGGTTAAAGTATATCATATTGGGTTTTTGCCAGTACAATCACCACAACATTCAGTGTTTCCTAATATAACATATTCTCCTCCTGCACCAACACTTTATTATATATAGGTTACGTTTCTTGTTGAATTAATCAATAGATTTTTTTGTTTGCATTGCCCATATTTACAAATCACAGTTTGTCACATAGGGCTTAACCCTCAGCAAGAGTAACATAAACACTCCCAAAACCCTTAAACCAGAGGAATAAAAGTGAGGGATCCTTCTCCCAGGATGGACAGAAGTGCAACAGGTGCCTCGATCATCAGAGCAAAACACTGAAAACTCTTTCTACAGAAGCAGTTGTTCTCTTCTGAGTGGATATGGTGAGCCACAAGAACAATACATCAAACACATCCTTCGAAGCACTGTTTTGAGGAAGTAAAGCATGCAAGAGTTACAAAACAATCCACAGAAGTAGTATAGCTTGTTTACTGTGCATGCAAGTTGAATGAAGCAGAGCATCATGACAGCAGTTGACGTTAGCCAGCAGCCAGACACGACTACAGTAGTGAAAAGGCATTGGAGTCCCCTCAAGCTCGGATTGAAAATACAAAGCACGTATGCTCTCAGACAAACAAACTGAGAAGATTTAGAACGAACTTAAAATAAAGCTTATAGTTCTGCATGTTGACCTAACAATAATAGTGTGTGTTTGTGTGTGTGTAAACACACACACAACTTATTAATGTTTCCTGGGACCTGTTGGAGGTCCCAAACCTCGCCTTTGAAACCTTGTCTCTAAAGGGTGCAGCTGTGGGGATAAGAGGAGGCCTCCAGGTCACACTAACACACACACACTACACACAGCACAATAACCACTCACTGGTTAGGCCAGATCAGTCAACATTGAAGAAGTGTACCCCTCCACTGGTCTGAATGGGAAGCTGCTGGAGGTTAAAGCTGTTTTCAGACATGACCTCCAGAGGAACTCCAGAGAATTGCCCTTTCACACAAGAACGGAGAGCAGAGAGCGTGAACATCAGAGGCAGGACGCATCGTATTAATTCTACTGCGGAGCTCATGTGTTCTTGTTTACAGCACATCTACACCGGTGTCAGCTCTTAGCACCACAAACTCGCTTGACATCTTAGTAGGTGTCTTCTACCTGTTTGGTAGCGCCTTTCTAACTGGAAATATTTTAATTGTTTTTGTATATTTCAATTTATGCAATCTGTAGCGTGAATAGTCATCATCACACCACTTGCTTGTAGTGAATTCTGCAGAGGATTTCCTGCTGTGTTCTCACATCGAGGATTTCTGCATTCTCAATACTAGGGGAGCAGATGGAGTGAGTCTGCAAAAATTCTGGTGACTCTCAATCTGATATTTGCGTTCACACATACGTCCCCTGCAGAGAAACTCATGAGGATCTCTGGAGTTTTCAGTGCGTGTCTGAAAGCAGCTTAAATGGTAATCTCTGGGGTTGCTAAAAGGTTTGGAATTTAACAACCAAACATCTAAGCTACAGACACTCATCACACACTCTGAATTTGAAACATGAATCCTTACAATAGCATGTTACTGAATCAATGCAACAAATTGCTTCGTATCTCTTATCCTGCGTTTCGAGAGGAGCCAGCCTGTTAGACAGGAAGTAAGGGGGTTAGGCTTTGAGGGGGAGAACTCCTCCAACTCCCACAGCAATGCCAGTCAGCTGAGTCCACTGCTCAGCGGCAGGGGAAATACCTGCCAGTCCACACAATGGTGCTGCTGGGATTACAGGCCCCCCTGCTGGTGAGCAGCCCGGCAACGAGGGAGGAGGAAGAGAGAGAGGGAGGGAGGGCGTAAAGAATAGATGGAGGAAAGTGTGCACAACAGCTACAGCTTCCTAAAACTGATCTTGGACAAGTATAATTTAAGACTGTGCATTTAATTTTAAGGTGAACTCATCATCAGTGTAAATGGAATTGTAAATCCACTGAAGTAAAAAGAATCAAGCTGTATTCAAAAACACATTGTCTGTAGAAATGCAGCTTAATGAACAGAAATAGTGTGACATAATCCAACCATTCTAATTTTATCAAAAATGTTTCTTTGTTTCTTTTTTATGAGGCCCAAAATGTGTGGACGTGCATTGCCATGCCAGCTACACAATGGTGTAATCCAGAAAATTTTACACGGTGTACAAGCAAAACAAACATCAGACATGCACTGAACTCTGGATAATCTACTAAATTTATCCAGGGGCTATAAGTGAGAACGCAAATGTCTGAATCAGTTGCTGCAGACATTTCTCCAGACACCCCCATGGTAAAACCTCTGGATAATGTCTGCATTAGCCAATGTGAGAACACAGCAGGAGATCTTCCGGGGATTCAGCGTGAGTAATTTGGTCACAATTCTAAAACGGGCAGATGCAAAACTGAAAAAAAATATCACATAAATATCGCAGTAAGACAAAGAGATGTCATACACATTGCCTGTTAAAATGTAAACTTGGAAAGACAATGAAATTCAAGAGCTTTTAGGGATGCATAAACATATGATCTCTGCATTGGAATTTATGATAAATCTTGTCCCTGCATGCTGTTCTACCCCTCATTCGGATGTTCTGGATATTGCTGTGTTTTTGTGAATGCATCTCACTAGAGAATTTCAAGCTGTGTTGAAAGTCTGCTCCCAATTGGGGAGTTCAGGTCTGAAAATGTTTTACAAAACTTTGTATTTATATAGAGCTTTTCTAGTCTTGATGACCACTCAAAGCTCTTTACAGTACAGTTTGCCATTCACCCATTCAGACACACATATTAAAACAGTACATTTGCAGCACTTTCTTGTTCTATGAGGAGCAATTCAGCATCTTGCCCAAGGACACTTCTGATTGCAGATGGGGAAGACTGGGGATCAAACTGCGGACCTTCTTGTTGGAGGATGACAGCTCTACCCCTCAGCCACAGCCGCTCCCGGCAGAGGAGAGAACTTCAGGTTTGAAACTAAGTTAATAAGGAAGCTAATGATACATTTAATCCACAGGCAACAATGTGTTTTTAGGTATTCACTATAAAACCCTTTGCACGTTGGACAAACAAATGCATATAATGAGGAAACAATAATCAGCAAACTTTTACAACTGCTCTTGCAAAGATTACAATCACATTGCTTCTTCATCAGCTGCAGGCTGTACTATTCACAACTATCCTGGTACTGCAGCTAACAACATCAGATCCTCTTTGGCAAACTTTAAAGTAAATGGTAAATGGATTTGTATTCATATAGCGCTTTTCTAGTGTTGATGACCACTCAAAGCGCTTTACATTACAGTTTTACATTCACCCATTCATACAGTGCATCTACTTGCAGCACTTTTGTTATTCTATGGAGGGCCATTCGGGGTTCAGCATCTTGCCCAAGGACACTTCGGCATGCAGATGGTTCGGGGGGGATCGAACCGCCGACCTTCAGGTTGGAGGCCGACCACTCTACCCCTCAGCCACAGCCTGAGGGGACATTCAACAGTAAGTTGAATGTCTGCTGGCCAATAATTTAACCTGACCAGAAAACGTGACAGAGGAACCTGCCTTCATTCTCACCAATTTGGATTAGCAAATTGGATAAAAAATAGTATACTGAACTGCTGACTTTGTGAACATAGCAAAACTAATGTTTACCACCCGTTAAGGAGAAACAGATCGACCTCTGCATCCACCTTCATACCTGTCAGCTCTAGGTGGCCTCTTCACCACAGTCAGACTGACTATGTGGAGTCAGTGTTTACCCGCCCCCTCTCTTCGCTGGAAGTGAGCTGATAAGTCCAAAGCAGTTTTCTTTGCTCAGTCCGACTGTGCCGTCACTACATTTAGAAAGCTTCACCTTTGTTAACATTGCTTGATCTTTACTTTGCCTGATTCTCCTACTTCTTTTTCAATATTTGTTTGCTCGTCCTTCCCCTTTAGCTAATGTTATTATGGAGGGATAATTACTCAAGGCCGAATTATAGTCCTGCGACTGCAACCGCGGAAGGCCACGCAGCTGCATCGACAGACTCGTTTTGGTTTATGCTTCACCAACGTGTTGCGCGTGTTGCAACGCAATTCACCGCCAGAACCCTAGGCGGAGTAACGTTTTTTTTCAAAGACAAAACACACAAAGAAGAGACGTCTTCTTCTTCGTCGACTGTTTATTTACATCGCCACTCCGGCTCCTCATAGCCTATTTCTGGCGGACACATCGGCCAGTCAGTGACGGGTTATACAAGTGGTCATACTTTCGGATCTCTTCTGCCAAGTGCTCTTCTATTTGGTCCATATTCGTTCTTCTAAATCTTCCGTGATTTCCGCGTATTGTGGGGCATGAAACCGGAAACTAGACTCCGGACGGGATGTAGTAAGCAGACCAATCACAAGCCTTGCGGGCTGCGTGAGGCTCGCGTCGCTTTGTCGTGTAGTTAGAAAAATTGGCGGACGCACGCAAGCCCGCAGAGGGGACGAAAGGGGCGTGTTGCGTGCAGGGCCGGGTCTAGACAGGCATGTATGAGGGGGCAGCCAAAAATCTTGAGGGGGCATTGTGCCTAACCCTAACCCTAACCCTATTTAGTTTGAGGGGGCACAACATTTATTTGAGGGGGCCAGGCCCCCTCTTGCCCCTGCCTAGACCCGGCCCTGGTTGCGTGTCTTGCGTGCATGCGTGCGTGCGTGCAACCCGACTATAATTCGGCCTTAAATCCATGCACTCGCTCCATCGTTGCTGCTGGTCTCTTGTCTGCAGTCCCAATCAATCCCACTCTAAACACAGTCCGGTGGTGACAACTCTAGACAACTCTGTCTTCCCCTGGTAATTCTTAAATTGGCCCTTTTCATTAGCATGTGCCAGATTTACCATCTCTCGCTCTGAATGGAAACCAACTGTTTCAACCCTGCAAGGTGGGAAAACATAAAAGCCTCCGAGGCATGTGGTCACCAGTAATGTAAAGTAAAGGTGAATTGTTATAAATGGGTCAAAGCCTAGATGACTGTTATTTCATCCGAAACTGTTCCTAGCTTAAAGACACATTAACCATGCATTGGGTTGTTTTAACATTTAAATAATGTATATTATCCAATGACATTGGGTTGAATAATAAATTGTAATTGGAAGCTTTGATTTCAGATCAGACATTAGGTCAATGGTGACATTTAGACTCTTTAGAAACATCTATAGATCACGTCAGTACTCTTACACTCAAATAAAGAAAATATAATTAATTCACGTTAACCAGCCTCAGTTCTAAAACCTAAGTAATAATTTATCCCAACCAAAAAACATGCTTAGATACATATACAGCACATAGCCCCTTTCTCTATACCCTCTCTCTCTCTCTCACATGCACGCACCCACGCACACGCACAAACACACAGACGTGTGGCCACCTTCTCCTCTGGCCTGCTAGTTGTAGCGTGTGCTCGCAGCAGGCCTGTGATTTACCTGCTGTCCCAGGCTTTAACGCGCCCCATATGGTGAACAATGACCCATAAAGACGCCTCTAAATGAGAGAGGAGTTATAAAGGCAGCCCAGACACAGTGCCTGACTGCTGCCTTCCCTGTTTGGACTGCACACTGCTCAGACTGTAAGCAGAACATTTGATTTAGATGGTCCCATAACAAACCAGAGATTTTAGACGCCAGGTAACAAACGTGTACAGTATGTACATATATATATATATGGAGAGGCGGTGTACTAGTGGCAGAAACTTGGACTATGGGCAGGAAAGGTCTCTGGTTCGTCTCTGGTTCGACTCCACGGAGAAACAACAAAAAGACAAACCTGGATTGATCTGTCCAAAAATCCAAGGGGATTCTCCCTACCCTGTCTAGTGCCCCTGAGCAAGGCACCTTACTCCCCCAACATCTGCTCCCTGTGCGCCGTACATGGTCGCTCACTGCTCTGTGTGTCCTGCACCAGATGGGTTAAAACTAAAGCAGAGGTTAAATTTCCCTACCTGCATGAGTGTGCCTGTGCATGTCTGTGCATGTGTTTGGGACAAATAAATGCATCTTAATCTTATATGTGCTGCTGAATGGGTATGTAAGTATGGATTATCATGTAATGGTTGGATGTGTGTGTGGTTTTGCAGAGTGCAGAGGGATTCTGGCAGCAGCTCTTTGTACGATATATAGATATCCTTAATCTTGTAGCTGCCTCTACTTCTTTGTGTCTACACAAAATCAATCTGACAGATTTGGACTGAAGTCCAGTCATTGTTGCAAGAGGCTTGTGTAGATATGTAAAGGGTGAGTTAATTCACATAATAAAACCATATGTTTTCTGTGGCAAGCATTTAAAAATGAAAAATCAACAGCAATGGGTGTACAATCCCCCCCTCCCAGGATTAACTAAATTATTTAAAAAATAATATCTGATGTCCATATTGGCTTGTTTGCTCACGATGATGTGGGCTTCATGAAGGGAACGAGCACTGAGCACCGCAGGACATTCACACTAAATAAGCGTATATGTTTATACACCGCCGCACAGAGGTAGAGAGCTAGTGGGGCGTGTAACTGTGTTTGGGCCTGCCCCTCAGGGGTTTATGGCCAAATGGGCAGTAAAAATGTCATGGCCAACAACCAGGAGGGCTTCTTGCAGAGAAGGAGGTGTAAGAGGAGCCAGTATTTAATGTTCAGATGCCATAATATAAAAAACTAAAGGCTCTGATTCCACTTAAAGGTCTTCGGAGTGGTCTAGCCTGAGTGCCAGATATCAGAGCTAAACCTTTAACCCTGATGTGTCCTATAGTCTGCTCTGGCCTGGCTGTGGAGGTGGAGGTGACCCTGACACCTTCCTGGCACTGGCCCTGCAACTAGCCAACTGTGTTTCCTTTGTTTAACCTCTGACCTGAGAAAACAAGACTTGTCCCAGAGTTCTGAGGAAACTGAGGGGAAGAGGAAGTGTATGGTTACAAATTAAATATATGTGTGTCAGCGGGCCTGCTTGCAGCACTGCTACTTGCATGTGGTACCAAGGCTCTCACCATAAAGTTTTAAGGCCTCACTTACATCTGTGCTTTTCAAAGGGGATCTGGATGATGGCTGGACCTGTTGCAAGATGGATTCCATTTGTCAGAAAAGGAAAGGAAAGGAAAGCAGTAAAATACGAAATTGGAGACTGACAGAAACGAGAAGATGGTATGGCGTAAATATATGTTTCATAGCTTGCATTATGTCAAAATCATATGGATCTTATTTCCATCGGCTTCTGTTTAGTCCTCTGGCCACAGCTGTCCATGGTGTGGAGACATACAAACATGGAGGTTTGTCGTTCAAAAATAATTAGTTTAAAGTACAAAAATTAAACTGTAACCTAAAGTTTCCCAAAATGAGAACTTTTAACAATGGTGTGAGGTGAGGCGAGGTGAGGTGCGTTGCATTGTGGTGAGGTGTGGTGAGCTGTAAGTGCACTATTTTGTTAAACGTAGTCACCTAGAAATAAATACAGCAATACATTTTCAAGGTTTTCTTGTTGCAATTGGATTATATTTGTTCACATCATGAATGTTGTTATTTTACATATTGACCAAGTCACAAATATTTTGACAAGCGTAACAGTAATATGTGTAAAGACAGGGTATTAGTTTTCCACCACAAATATTTAATTACAGTATCACCTCCACTTCTATTGATTTTTGTATTTTATCATAGTGTTTCATGGTCACAACGACTTTGGACCTGTTTACTTATTTTCAACCAAAACCAGTACCTACTACACGGACTGTTGTATCTCCTCTGCGGCTCAAAACAGTTGACTCAGAACCAGTGACAATGGTAACACATTATTGAAGATATTTCAGTTTCCACGATCTCCCTATTGTTCTGTTCCACCGCCACACAGAACACAGGTGTTGGATCTAGTAGATAGTAACAACTCTGTAAACCATAGCAAACAAATGAAACCGCTAAACATCTGCTGATGCAGCCATATGTCCTGTCAAAAGAACAGAAGTGAAAACAGCTACTCTCCTCTGACAGATAGTCATCAGCTCCTGTGTAATCCCAGGGCTTCGGGCCGATTGAGGTGTTGACAGCTAGACAATACAGCCTGCACCACGCTCTTAAGATTGTGATAAAGGATATATATGTAATTTCTGCACACATTCCCCAGATGTAACTCGATCTTTGGCATTTTATTTGAATACACGTCTTCATTGTGGTTCAGGTAATATTTTAGTATCAGAATGAGAAGCACTTCCTCTCCTTTATTTAGACTCAATGAAGTATTTTATGCTTTGAGTGGTGATCAGCGAAATATACCTTTAAAAATATAGTGTACTAGTGCGTAGAATAAAAAGCACATGCAGGAGAGAGAAGTTCACCTGATTTACCTGATGAAGGTCCCCAGGACCGAAATGTTTTAAAGTACAGGACAGTGTGTGAGATTCCTCTTCACACCCTTTAATTATAATTTAAACATTTCTCTCTATGATGTCTTGGTCTTTGTATTCCAAATGAACTGGTAAAATAGAATTCATCATATGGCAACAGAACATCCTGAACCGCAGGAATGTCACAGAGAACACTCTTCTCTGGTCGCATTCGGCTGAGGCGAGTTTGTGTGCATGTGTTGCGCGTGTTGAGTGATGCAGGTCAGGTGTGAGCTGTCCAGGCTGTAATGTGTTTGTGTGAAGCAGGGGGGGACCCTGAGGGAAGCAAGGTCATTCCTGTGTTGATATAGCGGACTCAATCTCCCCTCTGGGACCCACAGCCAGTGGAGCAGTGATACACACCGGCTTGGATTACTCAGCACTGAGCTCTTAAGGGCCCACAACAATCACACCAACTGCTCAGTTGCATTTCCACAGTTGTTATTCTTTATTATGATTGCTACACTTCGTGGAAAAGCCCCACATGTTATGTAGTCGTTTTAGTGTTAGGAAGCAAATCATGTTATTTAACATGACCTCAACTCAGAATTAAATTGTCAAATCAAGCAGATATCAGACACAATGCTGAAATCAGTGTCCAAGTTATAGGGAGTTTTTTTTAGTATCGATAATTTAAAGTTCATAAATCATTTAAAACAATTACTTAGTTTAACGTTAAAATGTAATCTAGATGTTTTGGTTATTACAGTGCAAACAGGAAGAACTGGCAGCTTATTCAACATGACATTAATGATGCAAATTCACCAAATATAGAACATCACAACAATTACATGTAGTCTATCAGTGCTGTTCTTGTGTCTGGTTACACAGTTGTTGGTGTGAGAATTAAAATATGGTGCAATGATAAAATAACCATAGCCATTGAATGTGGGTTTAATTACACTGACCTGTTGTCTTCAGTGGTTTTTGTGAAAATCATTTCTTGGTTGTAATAAAAATGTGAAAGTAGATGTGAGTGAAATTCACAAGATTCATCATACCTTTGATTTGACATGAACAGGACAGTCCTCCTCTGAGGTGTTAATATTTAGTCTTTTATTTTAGTGGACGGTTCATGTACGGATCATATTATCCACACTTACAGAAATACATAAGGTTGTTACTATAGTTTATATATATATATATAGCACATGTACTATATATATAAACAGAGATGTGCATGATATTGTCTAGTCAGAAATGAAAAATAAAATGTGTAAATCAAAGCAAAGAAAAAGGTTTTTAAAACAATGGTAGATCTCTATTTTTCATAATATACATATATGTTCATGATCAAGGGACATATCAGTGTTTGGATTATAATAATAATTATTTGAAATGATAATAATCAATAAAATACCCCCCCTTAATTGACTCTGTATTTCATTACGCTTCCTTTTATATATTGCAAAACCAGACTTATAGATATTCAGACTATGTGTTTTGAAAAATGTCATGGTTTTACATCCAATAGCCTGACCGGTCCTTCCAGTCCAGTTCTGTCAATATGGTTGAAAGGTCTGACTAAGCTCACACTCACATGCTCTTGTGCCAATTTGTTGTTCAGTTAAATTGTGGGATTTATTTTTATCTCAAAACAAAGGAAAGATCTTTTGGATCTGATTTTGACCAATCTTCATGTGCGTGATTGCACTGCATCCTATTTTGCTAAATCAGAACACTGTGTTTAACTCAGAGCATTTATCAGGATCAAGACTGCTAGATATACAATATGTCTACTCAGATACTCCACCATTACTGGCAACAACTCAACAATTCATTGACTTTACACTATTTTACAAACAGTTTCTTCTAATCAATGTTGTAAATACTGTTTATATGTTCTCAGTTACACGTGGCTTCTATCCGTCCTTGGAGAGGCATCCCTCACATGTGGCTCTCTCTGAGGTTTCTTTGTGCTTTTTACCCTGTTAAAAAAAATTGGGGGTACTTTTTCTTTACTCTTGTTGAGGTTTAAGGGCAGAGGATGTCACACCTTGTTAAAGCCCTATGAGACAAACTGTGATTTGTGAATATGGGCTGCACAAATAAAATTCGATTGATTGATGATCGATGTTGAACCTGACATGCATAACTTCAAGGAAAAAGAAGAACAAAGAACTCTTATTGTTCACTTTCCACAGTATCTTTGTGTAAATCTAACAGATTTATTCACTATGGACTAAGTCTAAATCTGTTGTCATTTAAAACTTGTAATCCCCATCCCATGGCATTGTTTACGGTGCTTCCCCTTATTTTTACATGAAGCACATCCTTCAAAAATTCCACGCTTCACAGAGCTTGTCCTTTGAATATGTGGCAGATGAAAGTAAAAACAGGATTACGGTCTAATCCCCCTCGATTGTTTGTGTCTTTTGGCCACTGGGAGACCTATGATGTGGTCCTGCCCTGCTGGAGACGGAGAGGGAGAGATGGAGACGGAGACAGAGGAGAGAGAGACTTTCCTTGGTGCTGTGCAGTAATGAGAACCAGTAATAAAGTGGATGTGTTCATGGACAACTGAAGCCAGCAATTAAGGAAAGAGGTAGCTAGCTTCAGACGGCCACTTTGGATCTTTTAAATGTAAATACAGCCGCTTCTCTCAAAGTGCTCGGTGAGATATTCCAAATGAAATCCCCTCTCACTAATGAGGAAGCTGTGATATTTCTACACCAAGTCTCTCTACGGTTACCACGGTAGGCAGCCCAGGCTCTTGTTGAAATGTTTTAATCAGGCTAAGGGAACAGGGATTATGATATAACCGAGTTGGTGGAGACTAGCCTTCTTCTGTTTCCCATATCAACACATTACTGTTTGATCTGCCCTGAAATCTACACTGCTGTGACTCTCTTAATTAGCAAAGTGGATGTAGACAACATATCCTACATAGTGAATTGCAGGAGTTGACACGTCACGGAGTAATGTTCTGTGTTCCACTTAATAAAGAACAATACTTGGGGAAATAAATGACAGTCACTGTTGGCACATCCATAGAGGAGATAATAAGACAAAGGAACTGCTCATATACATCCTGTCAGAAGACAAATTATAGTAATTTTAAAAGCAAAGCTCTGTTATTTGGTAAAATTTGGTGTTTGCAAGATCTCCTCTCATCACCAGTAAATTACTGTTGCCTTGATCAGCTGGTCCAGGCTGTCACAGACGCACTGCATTTTGCCATTGTTTCATCCCATCTGCCTGGATTTGATGTCTCCTTCCCCATCCCCAGCCTCCTCACACACTCCTTTAGGGGCAGGTCAGGTCACTACACACTGGTTTGTGATGCGGGGAGTCGCACAGCCGCCGTCATCTCGCTGCCCAGTAACAAACAACAGCTTGACTCGCAATATTGTCATCATGTTTGTTTGTTAAGAGGGAGAGAGACTCACTTGGCAGTGAACCAATTCAAATGAGCTGTTTTAAGATATGCGAGGGTGCTATGAATAGGAATGAAGGCGGTTGTATGTTGCAGTGGAGCCTCACGATGTAGACACAGGCCCTTTTCTCCACTTCTGGTTGATGGTGACTTCTCGGTGGCCTGGAGTGGAAGTGGCAATTGGCCTTTACTCGCACAGACATAGAAAATTCCTCCAGTTGTCACCATTTCAGCAGGTACTATTGACATTCCTTGGCCAAGTGCATATGATTATTTATTATTATATAGAAATAACAACAAGGCTCCTAGAAGTTTGCTATGGATTAGAAGCAACTCATCAAACTTTATACAGTGATTAGTGATAATATATTTTGACATCCGGCATTTGCTGGAGCTTCAGATGGAATTGGCTCACGAATCATGAATGGAGCTCAGTTGTCCACATAGTGACGTAGTACTTGATCTTTTATCATATATTTGAGCAACTTCGGAGCATCTGAGCAAGTAACATGTTCTGAAGAGGGTTGTTTGTATTATTTTATCACTTGGCTATCTTGAAGACATCAGTTCCACTGATGATTTCAACCAGATAATGTGAATATTGTATCAAGTCCAATCTGCTCTGGCAACATTAAACTATTCACATTATAACTTCAGAGCTGGTCAGTGCAATTACAACATATTATACGGAGCAACTAGAGATTCAGTGCCTTGCTCATGAGCATTCATCGCACTAGTTGTTGGGGAGCTTTACTTCCTAAACTTAGGTCCATGTAATAGAACGAACATGTATTTGAGGCTGGATTGTTTGTTTAACCCATTGGAATTGAGAAGTCTGAAAGTTCGTGAAATTATTAATGTTTATGCAATGTCATTTATCTGAGATCAGGTCCAATTCACACAGAGGCCGCTCTTAATCTTACACAGCACTCTTAATTCAAGTTTTTAATCCTCTAAAAAGTCTCATCTCCACCTGGCAAGGGGGAGTAAATTCCTTAATCCCTGACTCTCTGTGACGCTGGCTTTTGGTTTACTTCAGTTCTGAAGTGATGCAAGCTGAGTGCATGTGAGTGCAACAGTGAGCTGGTATCCCAGAGGACTGTGCCGAGGCGGAGGCAGTGTTTGCGCTCTGTGCACACGGTGGCATTACGTGTCAGAGACAGGACATATGCAGCCTGCTCCTGAGTCTCCAGAGAGTTACACCCAGGTGGCTTCATTCTGATGTTGATGCCATAGATACTGCAAACTCCAACTCTCTCTGCACTGCCAGCTCAGTCAGCTCTGATACATGGAGCTGACATCGCATGTGCCATTCAAACTAACACTTCCTCCAAAATTTTGCCAAATCACTTCCGCAGTTCTTGGTTTTCACTAAGTCTAACACTATCAGCACCTAATTTTTTTTTTGTCATCTTTCACGTTCATATACTTATTAGCTCCAATGCTTATATGCCTAACTGTAAACAGCACATTTAAAGCTGCTGCACATTAGAGGATGATCGGGACCCCTTCCAACAATCGCTGGGGCTTCAGTGATACAAAAATACAAAAAATACGTTAAATCAGTCATTACATCTGTGGTCTCAAAATCAAGAATAAAAAAATCCTCTAGTCTCAGTAAAGTGAGGCATGGTTTTACATCTGGTCATTATCTCAGCTGAGGTCTGCCCTAACAGAAATTTAATTGATTAAGTCTAAAGCACTGCAAAAAGTACTAACAAGTACTTGTGAAGTAGGTTTTGTATAATCGAGGTTAGCTATAGTGATGTAATATACAGTATTTAGAATAATGTGAACCAGACCCAAAAAATTATCAAAATGCAAAAAGAGATTTGTTCCTCTCGTATGTTCCAAATACTCATATCTAGTGCACAAAGACAACATCAGCCATGCCTTAACAAAATAAGGAAGCTACAAACTTTCTGGTGTCCTTTAAAATTAGTGTTATTCCATTGGCTTGGAGTTCGGTTTGGGATAGTTTTGCCAGGTACCAGTGAAAATACAGATGAATCACGATTGTGCTTATCGGTTCCTAAAAGATACATCATTTTTAGAATTTTTAAAAAACAGGCTACATATGTCTGGAAGGATGTGGCTATTTGCCAAGAGCTTTTTATTCATCTGCCAAGACATGTCTATCTACTTCACGCATCACCCTAACAGTGTCTGTGTTAGCAAACGCTTAGCATGCATGATTAACGTCTAAGCAGCAGTGTGAAAGATGGACCGTGGTAAAGGGTAAAAATGGAAACAGAAATTGACGGAGAAGCGATGACAAGGCAAAGTGCAGTAAACGCGATGCAATTATGAACTGAAAATCGTATTTCATCTAAAATCTGGTCAAAGATTTAAGCCAGTGTGGCATTGATTTAGAGAATGTATGATGTTTTGTGGTTGCTGAGTACAAGCATCATATCAGCCTGCTTAGCCAGTGCAAGCTCCTCAAGATGTTTCTTGTCATGAATATTGTGTGTCGATGAAGTTTGGACCATCCTCACACATTACTGTATATGCCACTATATATTATGTGTATTGTGTATTACACATTATACCGGCACAGGAGAATAGTGCCTGTCTAAATTCCACAGATACTCCATTCTCTCTCTAAGCAGTACCAAGATCAGGTCATAGATAAAGGACCAACAGACAGTACATTGTAGTGTCTACGACGTCGACACTACAATGTAGTCTACGTCCCTCAATGTAGACTCTACTTTGAGGGACTTTCATATCTAACTCGCTAGCGTTAGCTGGCTGCTAGTACCCGTCGGACATTTAAGTGGCCGCATAAACAAGGGACCCCGGGACACCACTAAACGTTGACTCAACAGTGTGGAAGGATGCTGCTGCTGCGCCAGCTCAAGCTCCCACTGCTCCCACTGCGGGGCTGCGCTGGGGAGCTGGGGCTCTCGCAGCCAGGCTCACCGGGGGTGAGGGGGGCAGAGCACTCGAAACAGGTCAATTTGAGGAGGGCTGTTTTAGACAGGGTAAAAAGGGTGCTGTTTTAAATGATCCTTGTGGTATTTTGACCAAATATGTTACAGACATTTTATTAAGACCCCAAGGAACCATATCAACTGTGGTAAAATGGGCATAATATGTCCCCTTTAAGGCGTAATAAGAGTATCTTTCTTAAACATGACTAATGCAGTAGATTTCTTATAAAACCATCTATACCTTTTTTTTTACCTTATCAGTATCAAAAAATCCGGAATCCATTTTCTTATGCAACAGCTGATTTGAATAATCGGTTCTAAGCAGAAAAGAGACGAAGGGACAAAAATGCAAAAAAAGGCAAGACTTCACTTTATTAGTCCTAAAAGCCATTAAAAGTCAAATTTATGTATTCATACTTTGTAGCTATACAATACATTACTGTATCATACATCACATTCAAACACTGCTGTAGCAATCTAGGTTCAGTATCTTGGCCACGGACATTCCAACATGCCGCCTGAAGGAGCCTTGAACAGGACAAAGTGGTCCAAGGAGTTGGTGAGGACTTGTCCAACTCTACAGTCCACTCTAAAATGTCTTTGTAAGACTACCCCCAGAGAGTAGCTTCATTAGTAAAGTGCTTCCACATGAGAAGGTGTAGTATCCAATAATCATCAGTCGTCATATAACTGTTTGTACATAGATAAGCTATAATTTCACACTTTCCAGTATCTGTGGTTGGTCTTGGAGTAGTTGTAGATAATGTTATAGTGGACATCTTGCTCTGAGTTGGTGTTGTTGAGAGGTTTCCAGTCGGATATTGAGGCAGGTAGTGGGCTGTAGCCAGGTCAGTGTGCCGCGGCCCCATAGTGCAATCAGCTTATCCTCACTGCTGGCTACACTAATCCCAGCAGACAGGAAGCAGTTGTTTGCTCCCGCCGGGTCAGCGGTGGTTTCGGCTGATGACCCAGCTCTATCAGGCGGCGAGGCCGAGGGGGCGGAGTGAACATCACACCTCCCTATCCCACCCCCATCCCTCCTCTTCCAAAGGCCAATGCAGCTCCTCTGGGCTTTTGTTGCATGATGGGATATATTCAGCTGCTCCATTTGGCTGGTTTGGAGGAATGCTTTGGGTGCACCCCCTCCCATTGGTTGGTCAGTGAAGCGAGGAGGGATATCAAAGCTTTGTCAAGGAGGGGGCGGGAGGGGGACAGGAGGGGGCTGAGAGGGTCATGTCTCATTGGGCAGAGCAGGGGTGCTCTGAGCCTGTCACATGGCTGATGGCTGATTTACCACTCCACTGGAGAGGTGAGGCCTTATAGGCCACCTCTCCCTGCCCGTCCCACACACGTGCACACACACACACACACACACACACACACACACATACACACACACATACACACACACACACACACACACACACACACACTTTATTGACAGATAGCACTTACGGCTCACCATCTACACAGTGTTTTAACAACCTTGACCATCAATGAGCTTTCTCTACAGTCGAGCCGGGCTTCAGCTGAAGCACCTGTATTGATTCCTGCTCCAGCTAATTCAGCTGCCTTTCATGGTCTCCTGTAACTGACTGTCTTTGTCCATGTTGTTCTCTAACGTGTTCATTTTTTCCCAGCCATTTTTGTCATCTGCACCCATTTCCTGCACTCACTCGAGAATACCCCCTCCCACACGTCCGCTTTCAAACTCTTCACATTTTGTCCATTATAGTTATGCTGTGATGGAAAATCCATGCCATTCACTTTGTTGTTGTTATCCACAGTAGCTTGTGTGTTTTCAGAAATCTCCCACATATACAATATGCCTGGGTAGAATGTTCTGTCTGTCTTTGCAGACCCACTCACCCATCAATAAATAAAACACATCTTGCAAACATGAACAGTTTCACATGGTCCAGTGGAAAAGCAAAAGCTGTCCCCCTTTAAAAACAATATTGCCTTATAGTGCATAAAACAAACCTCTCTTTTAACCAGCTAATGTGTATTGATCTGAGCTGCAAAATTCCCACTGATTATAGCAGTAGGTTTCATGTAATCTAACAATTGAACCTGCTGTTGAGACATCAGTTATAACACACAGTTGGGTCTGCTACACGTAAAGAAGCAATTTAAGAATCCATGCATTTGGATTCAGGACATTGTTTTTGGACTTCTAACATAAACAACGTTTTTTATATTGAAAATTCTGTGTCACACATTTGTATGTGTAATATAAATGCACTCACACAAAACATTGACAGTCTGAGCTGTTGGTGAATGGACCAAAGTCTGATGTAACAGGAACAAAGCTTTAATATCAAACATTATATTTTTTGTTCAAATTACAACAATAACTTTTAACTAATTCATAAACTGCCCTGACTTTTTGTGATTTGAATTATATATTGGATGACCGCAAACTTTTAAATGTGTTAAGTTTCAGTTTCAGTTTCAGTTCTTTGAGATCGTCACCATAGTGTTTCTAATGGAAATTTATTCTCTCAAGGGCCCTGAGTAAACATATGGTAGAGATGCACTTATTTTTCACTTCTTATAATGAATACCAATACTAAAATTCTGAAAATACAATGTACAGCCCATAGTGAACTATGTGAATCAGAGAATTAGTATGCAAACATTTTACTTAAATTAGGTTCAAGTGACCAAAATCCTTAAAGGGATGGTTCAGGAATGGTGTGGTAAGTACATAATGAGAGAATTTTTTTTTCTGGTGAACTATCCCTTTAATCCATATCTGTCTAAGGGAATGCTGATATTCTAGTGGCTCTACGACATTTTTTTGCACTTTTCTCCTCTTGATGACCACGCAAAGCACTTTACACTAGAGTTTTCCCATCCACCCATTCACAGACACAATGTGGCGTACAGTTTCTTGCCAAAGGACATTTCGTCACGGGTAATAGGTAGGACCGGGGTCGAACCACTGAGCTTCTGGTTAGCGTGTCATCTACTCTACCGATTAATATATATATATATATATTTATATATATATATATATACCCACAACATTCCTCCAAACCAGCCATAATATAATATAATGAAGTATTAAGTAATATAATACTTCCTACTCGGTAAGCAAAGATGTAAACATGTGTCTGATCATTTCAACTATTCATATGTGAGGTATGATTATCACCTCATTTAAACACCGCTCATGTTTTGTGTTTACCACTGTCACCATCTCGCTTTTGATGTGTTTTCGTGCTGATTTTGGCTTATTAGCACAAACAGAAATGCGCTGTTTAGAAAAAAAGGATGCAGTCACCCACATTAATTTACTAATGTTTATTAGTTTTAAAACACTTTTTCAAGGTAGGGAATGTGGATGAAGGTGTCATTGTTTCCCAATGAATTCATTTCAGTTTTTTAAACTACAACGAATGCAGAAGCGAATAAAGCTCAAATAACCATCTGATGGCTGTAAAGCAGCCGGGACAATGAAAGTCAACCTGCACATAGCTCCGGAAGAAAGGTCAGGGCATTGCTAAATTTGTCAAAAGGAAAAATTGTTTGGGGAACACAAACGTCTACAATTTGCTGTGTTCACAGAGTGAAGTGATTCAAATCGGATGACCAGTTTCACCAGTATGTGCCAGGCTTCATAATTCAGTGTTGGGTCTGGGCTTCGGGTCATATTTATCTTGTTTTATTTCCGGTGAGATCCCCATTTTTGCATAACTTAAATGGACAAAGCTTAGATTTTTGGGTACAATTTAATTTATGTGCACAATTTAACTTGTTAGGTTTTTGACCAGAAAAAGAAGTGAGTGAACAGGATAGAAAGCCTAACTATGCCTTTACTTGTAACAGTGCTCCACAGTAGACCCATAGCTTTCTCCCACTGCTGTAACTACAGTACATACTGTAGATCCTTCCTCTACAATGCTGCATATGTTTTGAGTTTGGCATCCTAGTGTAGTGGCTGTCTAAGAAAAAAGCGAGACCATTCAGAGATAAGAGAACACTCCTCTTTCTCTCTGTCAACATGCTAGTCTTAAGTGAAGCTGAGTGGTAGCTGGGATTCCTGTCTGGTATCCTGTCTGACATGAAAGGCTGCTCGCTGGGACTGAGGAAGGAGCTCAGAGAGAATTATTCCCGCCGGACCCTCCAGCAGATGGAACAAGAACACCTTGAAGGATGGGAGCGTCGCTGAGCCCGATTGCATGCTTTCTCCCCTGCAGATGAAACGTAACGCGGGGCTGTCTCAAATCTCATGCAATCCACGGATGTGAGCGACGTGGAGAGAGCACCTGGCTCTTCAAGGGAAGCAGCCGTTTGAGATGTGACAGAACGCCTTGTCAGATAGAATCACTGTAATGGAGAGATAATCCCACAGTCATCACTCAGAAAGGCATGGCTGCGGGGCATCTTGGAGGAATAGCCAGATATGTTTTGCAATATTTAGTTGGTAAACGTCGTTGAAGCTGCTGTGTTTATCACAAGCTGAAATCAAAACTGAGTGTTAGAGAGAGGAATTTGGATAAGGAAAAGGAGCACTTTGAATTTTGGAGGAAGCAATGAGAGATTCAGAAGTTCTAAATGTAGATCAATGAGCAATGTTCGGTTGAGTCTTTGGCAGGGGAATAGTCTCTGTGTAGAACAAGATTGGTTCTTGTAGGCCTGTCACACGACAGAGACAAGCCAGACAGGAGCATTTGCAGCCACTGCTGTGTATGCAGAGATGTGCCTTTCGTCTCTTGTCACTCACAGGCCCTTGGAGGAGTTTTGCTGCTCAGCCACCTTCCTTGACCTGTCACTCAGTCCTCTGACAGCTGGTAGGCTACCCTCCTCCTCCACATCTCCCTTTTCACGCCTTCACCCTCCCGGTCCCTCCCAGTCTTCCTTCTCTATCCCAGCATGTGGATTGGGGCTCTCATTTTCATATGTCAGGCGCCCCCATCAGTGTGACAGCTCCCTGTCCGCCTGCCTCATTAGAAACAGCCAGCCTGGTCTGGGAAGCAGCAGGAGAGGCGAATGGTGTTCAGCTCTCCCCAATCCAGGCACTGTGAGATCAGCTCTGCTAACACCAGTCAACCAGATCATCATCTGGCCTGATCTAACATCCACACATACACTGATTTGCACACCCTGACTCCAGCGGATAAATGTACAAACACACAGGTATGCAATCTTTTTCTCACTTTTCCCAAGTTCACTTTTTTCAGAGCGTTACTACATATGTGAATATTTGAAATGAATATGACCGAATTAGCAAACAGTTTTAATGAATCCCTTTTTGAATGTGTGTAGTTTTCACTTATTCTTGTCACCTTCATATTTTAAAATGGCATTTGACGAACGGCTTGCATAAAGACGACGTCCTCCCCTCACAGTGTATTGTTTTGTACCTGTCAGTTTGGATTTGTGTGTGATTTAGTGATTTAAATGTATCCCTCTGCACAGTGATCCACTCATAGCATATTTTCAGCAAACACTGCTGCAGGTCTGTATGATTGTACCCCAGATATTTTCTCTCAGGGGATGACTATTGACAGAGGGAAACAAAGGTGTTTACTTTTTAGACCTGCATATCAAATGGCCTTGGAGGACAAAAAAAAAAAATAAAAAAAAAATAAACATCAGACAGTTATGATTCCCACTCCTTTATTGTTTGTCCTTGAGTGTTAATTGTGCAACGTAGAGAGACATCCATTAGGCAGGCTTGCGTTTGATGTTTTTTGATGTGAGACGGTGAACAGTTAAATTCTAATTGCGAGAGGAATTTGTACCGTTATAATTTGGGGAGGCTTTGTATTCTTCCCTTTTAATGAATGTAACATGGCCATCTAGGATAAGACGGACTACAGATTTGTGAGTTTATAATGAACTGTGGAATGCATTTGAATATGTATGAGGGAGCGAGACCCAAGGCAAGATGTACACAAGCTCCCCTGATGGGTGTGAAGTTGATCATTTCATTTCCTCCCAAAGAGCAATCCTCATTTGGAACAGAGTTTAACACAGGGCTCATTGTAACGTGGCACAGCTTTGTAAGAATTGGAGCACAAAGAAGAGCTGTGGCATGAGGGGAATGAAGTGCAATTAATTTCTGCTTTTGCTGCCTGAAATAAAAAAAAAAAAAAATTATAATTATAAAATATGTATTTATTAAATTATAAATAAAATTGGAAAACTAGATTATATGTGAATGTAAATCAACAGCTCATATTTCTATTTCTATCATGATATGCCTGCAGCCCGTCCAAAATGCTGCTGCATGCCACCTGACAAGAAAGAAAAAAGAGGGACAATATTACACCTGTGTTGCGCTCCCCTCACTGGCTCCCTGTTCGTTACAGGATGATTTAAAAATGTTGTTGTTAATTTTCATATCTCTAAATGGACTGGCACCACCTTACCTATAGCTGAACTTCTTCATACTCACACTCCAGCTAGAGATCTGAGGTCAGCCACTCGGCTGCTCCTGGATGTGCCTAAAACCAGGCTTATAACCAGAGACTATGGAGGGTTTATAGTAGCCGTGCCAAACTTGTGAAACAGCTTACACTCAACATTAGATCTGCCACCTCTCTCGACCGCTTCATTGTTAAAGACACATCTCTTCTCTTTGGCCCTCCATTCGGGTTGAGAACGTTAATATCCCAGCAGAGTTTATCATCATTGGTATTGTAAGATATTGTATATTGCTGTTTTCTTGTTACCATTTACTTTGTAAATCCATGTGTATATGCCAGATTTGTGTATGTGTGTGTGTGTGTGTGTGTGAGAGAGAGCACCGTCTATTGTACACCACTTGATCTCGGTCACTCTTCATCTGCAACACCTTATATCGCCACACTGACCTGATGTGGTGGTGACTGCTGAGTGCTCTAAGTGATGACCCTTCAACCTCGAACATTTCAATTTCAACCTGTGATGGCTCCCCAGAGAATGATTTGAATGTTAAGTGCGCCCTCCAATCCAGGAGCCATATTAAAATGTAATCAGAGCACTATCATCTCCCTGGCAGAGAGAGGACTCGCTTGACTATATGCGGCAGGAGTTAGCGTTGGCCTCATTTTCCCTGCCAGCAGGTGTCCTCTCTTGATATAATAGGCTTTACATGTGTAATTAACACATGGCACTGCTGCCTGCGCTGGCCACAGCCTTAGCCCTGCTCCTGTCACCATGACATTCTTTCTCTCTTTCTTTTTTCTTGATTTATTTCTCCAGCCTTTCCTCTTCCTCAATTCATTATGAAACAGATTGGCTCCTCGGCCAAATCATGCAGCGGTGGAAGTGGGTGCAGAAGACAACACCTTGACGAAGAAAGCCCAGCGCTAAGTAATTCAAGGATGGGAAAGAGGTATATAGGAAGGTTCTGGAGTGTGGAAGTACACAAATGGAGTTAACAGCTTGCTGTGTGGGCTGGCTAATGCCTTAAACCCCCCTCTCATGAAACCTGTAATTACCAGGGCTCCGTTAATCAAGAATGAAACAGAAGAAAAGCAGTGGGCTAATTGGGGCCGACGTGCTCTGTAATTAGAGTAATAGTCACACATTGGGATTTTATGAATGAATGACTTTGCCGGCTTTTGTTACAGGGCTTCATTGCATTGGACAGTGCCACCAGCTCAATTTGCATGCATGTATATAAGGGAGACAATATGTTACTGGTCATTTTTTTGTCCAAACAGCAGATTTTATCTCCAGGCCCCCCGACTAGGCCAGTGTTAATTATGTCTGTGGCCAAAGATTGTGAGGGGGGAGGGAGTCCAATTATTTTTTTTCCTTCTCTCTTTTGCCCCAAACCTTTACTCACATGTGCTGCAAGCTGCTGGGGCAAGGAGGTGCATTTGTGTTTGTGGAGCTGGAATATGGAAGAAATCCATCATTTGGTTTATTATAAACACAAATTCTGTGCTATTTCTGATTAAAAAAATTTCTTCATGCTGTCCTGGAAGGTAATAATGCTAATAAGTAAATAGGGTGGTTATGCATGCTCGTCTGTTTGTAGTCTTTGTAGTCCTTATCCATATTGTCAAAGAGAACTTCAAATTTTGCTTGTACACGTATAGACAAAGGTTTGGACATAACTCCCTTAATCATTAAAAGCATTCAACAGATTAAATATGGGATGTCCTAACGTGTGAAGAGGTATTGGTTGAAATTCATATTTGTTTACGTTATTGCTGTCCATTATGTCAAATATGAGATTTTTAGAGGCCATATCTAGTGTCTAGTGTTAATTAGACACTAGATATGATGTCATCAAATTCAAAACCCTAAATTCAGGAAAAACCATGACCAAGGTGAACTCACACACAAGACAAGTGCCCCACAGATCAAACAGCAGCTCATTAGCCACAAATCATGATTGAGAAATCCAAAATCAGTCGCTTGAAAGAATGAGAGTGAAGCATCTCCTTGGGCCGTGCGGTGTATGGGGCACAGGAGCTCTTCTGGGGGCCCAATCATGGGGGGGCAAGGAGGCAGTGGTCTGGACACACATCAGGATGCCCCTCTTCATTCAACAACTGAAAGGTAAGAATGCAGGTAAGATCGACACAAATTCCACCAGAAATCAGAAATTCCCAACTAGCCCCTCCCACTTTTGGGGATTTGGGCGTTCGACCCCTTCCGAAGGTCGTAGAAGCTCGAAAATGGTACCAATCGATGCGCAATACCCCACTTGCCAGAAACAAATGCCCTCTCCCAGTCTCTACGACCTTCACAAAAAAAGTTATTCAAGAATATCTCCTCGGGTTTTCGGCCATTTGCTACTTCGACCCCTTCCGAAGGTCGTAGGAGCTCGGGGATGGCACCAATCGATCCGCAGGACCCACATTACTTCAATAGAAACCACTTTCCAAGTCTCTACGACCTTCAGAAAAAAAGTTATTCAAGAATATCTCCTTCTCCAATGTGCTTTTATCCCTAATCCTTACCCTAACCCTAGCTGTTTTAGTGACTTTCTTATTCAGAGGTTCTGGACTTCGATTCTATGCCTAGTCAGGTTCCTTATACCCTTACCCTAACCACTCGACCCCTTGCCTAAACCTAACCCCGCCCACTTTTGAGATTCGCTCGTTCGACCCTAGATATGATACAATTATAATTTGGGTATGAGTTTCTATACTGACATTTAAAGGATGCTGATCATTTTATCCACTAGTAAAAAGAAAGTATTGGTTTCCAGTAGACTTTGATCAGCACAGTAATTTAAATATTGTTCACATTAACCATTGCAAGGCAGAACAACGACCATTCCTTCAGTCTTAGGACAGTTACTTTATTTGTGATGAATTTACAAAGAATCATTACAAACCCAGCCTATGCAACACAAAGCTGCAGAAATTTAGATATTAGCTCGGTTTTCATATCCTCACATGTGAGATCAGATCCACTTCGGCTGCACTGTAGTTTCTCCTACTAGCCTACTTAGTTGGATGTGTATATGATATCTGAAATATTCTGTACATGAAACCATTCAGGAATTCTAACATTTGTCTGTAAGTTACCATTCTTTATTGAATGCAGACTTTTCCCTGAAAGAACATGGGAACCATAACCCATGACCTTTAAAACAACAGTTTTTTATTTCTTGTTTTACCCTATGTTTGAGAGAGAGAGCTAAAGACAATTAATTAAAAGCAATTCAGCAAGTTGCCTCATGTAGTAACATATGTGACGGTATCATCTGTCATTATGCACATTCTCGAATCATGTGTTTTTCTTTACCGTATGCTTCAAAAGGACATTTTTACGAAAGAGGTGGAGGTTATTTCTTGGCTGTATGTTACTGTCTGTTTAATATTCCCAAGACAGTTTTGTTGACCACAGAGAACAGAGAGCAGTGGTGTGGGTGCTTTCCTGTTGAGGGGGGAAAGGCCACAGCAGTGATTTATGGAAGCCATCTGAGGATGCAGGTCCAACACTTGTGGCTGATATCTTCTCCTCTATCTCGCTTCTCATTACCTCATTTGTCATGGAGTGACGCATCGCAACACCGTCCCCCGTAAACTCACTTCAAAAGGGTGCTAGGCGGATCAAGTTCCTGTGTCTACTTTCCTGTGATAGACTCAGAAGCCATAATCCCAATGACACAGAGCCACTGATCTCCACAGGACTCGCTGACTGTAGAAACAGGACCATGTATTTTAGTTGTAAAAGTCAACACAGTAGAGCGTTAGCAGAAGGATAACTCAATAAAGAAAGTTGAGTTGAAAAGTGTGTTTTTGCTTCAGCAGAGGCTTCCAAGTAGTAGTCTGGTTTATACATCATATCACAGTATTGTGCTTGGTTAGAAGGTGTGGATTGACTCTTAGTCAATTGATGATTTAAGGTTTCATTTAACTTTTCATGTTTGTTTGCTGAACAAAATTAACAGAACAAAATTAAACTGCAGGTCAAGAGAGAGCGCTTTAGATAAGAGAGTACTGTCAGCAAAGAATCCAAAACAAAGGAGGACACAAGTCATTACTTTGAATATTTCCACAATTGCATGTTTCATTGGACATCAGCAGTCAATATTAAGGAAAAATGGGTGACAAATAAAGCCTATGAAAACTGATAGGAGAACAAGTATGAGACCCCCTTCAATCTCGCACAAAGGGGGGAATGAAGTTCCAAAAGTTATTTATTCAAGCCTTATTGTGGTCTATGATTCTAATTTCCTGTTTGAATTTTAGAAACATATGTACCCTCCAGTTGAAGCTTTAAAATCCTCAATGTTGTGGGGATAAAAGAGGAATGGTGGCAGACCCTGTGTCGCGTTGGCATTGGGTGCCGGCGGTGGACCAGGACCGCGGCTCGTGGTGGGTCCTGGTGGGCGGCGGTGGACGGTGACTGAGGACTAGAGTGGCGTCTGGTCTGGATGGTGGATCGTGGGCCTGCTGGTTGCTGTAGATGGACTGTGATTGCAGCGGGACTGCTTGGCATGTCATGTTGGGGTTGTCCTTCGGGATGTTTACCCTCATCAAATGCTGCTAAAAACTTTAATCCTGATGATGTTTTCCTACACGTGCCATCTCTTGCACTCCTGTCCGTCCTTGGAGAGGGATCCCTCACATGTGGCTCTCTCTGAGGTTTTTACGTATTTTTACCTGTTAAAAGGGTTTTTAGTAGTTTTTCCTTACTCTTGCTGAGGGTTAAGGACAGAGGATGTCACACCCTGTTAAAGCCCTATGAGAAGAATTGTAATTTGTGAATATGGGCTATACAAATAAAATTTGATTGATTGAATGCTTCCACGGGATGTACATGTTCTACATAAATACAAAGGCACATTACTAAGCAAATATGAATCTGTTGATTAGGTGATGCATCACAAATATTTAAATAAAATATATGTCATCAAATTATCACGATCAATGACTGGCCTGTTTTCTCTTCAGCTCAGTCTGATCAGTATTAGGTCAATTCAAAGCTCACAATTGAGGTCCAAAATTATGTTTACTTTTCAGGGTCAATGGAAGACTTAATGTGGCCTTTAGATGAGGCTGAGGGGTTGTTTAGGTCAAATTAATGGATGAAAATGGAAATGCCTCCGACTTTCATGCAGTGTCCCCTAAAATCAGCATTTACCTCTTTTCAAAATTGACAAACTTTCCCTACACTAACCAAGTATTTTATTTGTCCTGTACCTGTAGCTGTCATGCACAGATGAAACACATTTTAAACTCATTTGACATTGTCATACTGTAGGCAGTCTGGGACATTCCCCTGAGCTGGGCTTTAATGTGGAGCTTCTTCTCTTGAGCTGGGACATCTTTAAAGCTGGTGACAAAAATGTACACATCTGTCTCCGGAATACTCGTTGCCTAGTCGATCCAGAAATGGAAAATGCACCTTGATATGCCCCGGACCCCCTCCTATTCTTCCACACGCCCCTCTGTTTCGCTCTGTTTTCTGTTTCCTACCCATGCTGTCAATAGTCAACATCCTCTATCAGGCTCTGACTATTATGACTTTCATCTTTGCCTTATCATTTACTGGAGTAGCTTGTGCTATTTACACATATCTAGCTAGTGTCTTACTTAGAAAGGATGAGCTAGACTCTTTATTTACCTGAGTGCTGTTGTGTATCTGCCGTCATACAACAAGACTTTGGCGGTGTATGCACTCTGCAGTTGGTTTAGCCATACACTTATCAGTGCCACCTGCACCTGGAGTAGCCTCTTAATTATTAGATCAAAGGCAGTGAAAAGGTGCTAAGTGGTTAGGAGCTGCAGCAGCACGCTGCTGGCCTTTGATCCACTCAGACCTAGCACACTTACAGAAGCCTGACTTAAATTAAATATAGAAAGAAATCTCTCTTTGAGTACAGACCTTTTTTCATCATAAGCTGTTGCATTTTTTTGTCCATTGCATTCTGTTTGATCTGAGTGACTGCAAAGCCTGACAATGGACGACAGTATGCTTAAGAAGGAGGGCTTGCTAATCGAGGGCCAAAGCCTCCTGCTGAGTAACCGGGAAAGGTCTTGACTCTCTCTGGACCAATCAAGCAGGCTGTTCAGGGTCGCCAATAATAAGACTGTGGTGAATGTATTCAGCTCAGTCTGTTTGATGTATTATTTGTGTGCTGATTTATCTGATGTTAAAGTAAACACCAGACCTCATGTTTCCTGGGTTGCAGACGCTGAACACTGTCTCCTGTAGGTGAGTGCCGGATCTGGTCTGGTCTTGCCCCAGAGTGTCACAGCCCCTCTGTCTTGCATTAGACCAGAGACTGTTTACGAGAGTGGCGGGCAGACTTAGTTGAAACAGTCAAGGTCCTGTGTCACCAGATGTTTTATAGGGGAGGCTGCATGGCGGAGGCAGGCAGTAAGCAAGGAGGCAGAGGGGGGCCAGGGCTGGCTGAGCTGCAGTCAGGTGCTCTGGGTGCCTTTTTATGAGGCAGTCCACTAATGAAAGTGTGGTTTTGGGACCACTGTGGAACATCAGAAGCCACTCCACCCCACCATACCCTCACCTACATCTACACAGGAATGTCATAAAGCTTTAAAAGAGCCCACCTCCTTTCCTTTCATTATTCACTTCCTCCTGTCCCATCCGCTGATTGATTGGTTTTCATTTGTTGTCATGTTTTCAGGTGGTTGCTGAATTTCCGCCTTCACTTCACTGGGGTGCCACAGGATGGGAGTAATAAGTTATTATTAAGCAAATGAAGTGTGATATGGTCCCCGGAGGAACTGCAGTCAGATTCATTTGATAAGAGAAGTGAGTGTGATAGCTGTGATAAAGCCTGGCATGAGGAAGTCTGTAGAAGCACTAGCCACATATGGAACAGATAAAGAGTGTTTCTGGGGTCAACTGGGATGTTGACACTTCAGAGATCTGCTGGTGTAAAGTTGCTACAAAGAGAATCTTGAAAAACTATCTTAAACAACCTGCGTCTGTCTAACCATCAATCTGTTTGTCCATATCTAAATCAAAAGTTCATCAGAGGGACCTGCAAGCAGGACCCTCATTTACTTGGTAGTGTCTGAAGTTAATATCATCCAGCCTTTGTAGGCTTTGGGTCACAATTGGATTGTTGCATGATTTACGATTTTAAAAACTTAGTCATTGGTTTGGATGAGACCAAAGATGTCTTCCATCTTAATTTCATTCATTCTGAACAGAAATCACTTTGATTTTTTGTGTTCAATCTCAAGTCTTACTATATAGATCAATGTATACTTCTAAAATAAAAAAATTAAAATATTCATGGGACTTTTTACAAATTTACAGAGATTGGAATAGGTTATTGTTCCAAGTCAAGTTTGAGTCCAAAACTGTATGTTCCTGGGCAACAAGACAATATATGTCTTTCGTCTGCTCTGCCCTGTTATCTGTTTCTTTCTCTCTTTCTTGTTGTGAGGTGAGTTGGCACCTGAATTATATCCATTATTTTAGTTAATTCACTGATTCACTACACTCTGTTTTATCCAAACTTAGGGAGGAAGTCATTACAAGTCAAAAGACTTAAGTACAAGTTATAGGTGTCAAGTCAATGTTGATTTGCAAGTCTTTTTTCACGCCTCAACTTGATGTAGACTTCAATAGTGTGAGGCATGTCCCTGTAAAGTCTACAATTCTGTCTTGTCAGAGATGTTCAAATTATTGGATCCATCCATCCATCCATCCACCCATCCCATTTTTCATCCTGTAGGCCCATCGCTCCCAGCTTCCTCTCTGGCCCCTGAAACCTTCCTCCCCTGTCTTGCTGAGCAGCTTTGAACTCTAGCATGTCTCACGTCTCCTACACGGCTCCTACACATCTCAGCCCCATGCACCAAAGCAACTTAACTCCCATGTAAATCAGCAGGTTGAGAATAAATTCTCTGCCAGGTGCATACAGTTAGCCAGTGTTGCCTGACTGGTCTTAAGGAAAAGAGGGCATGTGGTGAAAGAGAGGGAGAATGTATATGCGTGTGTATTAGTAGTTGCTCCCCTTCCTCATGGGAGCACAGTTACTGTGATCTCCTCCTCACAGACATTTGCAGGATCTGACTGGATTATGCCCTGAGCCCTGCTCGCACGTTTTAGCCACAGTATAACATGCATGAGTGAAAGAAGAAGGAGAAAACAACAGGGAGGGGGGGCAAGAAGGGGTAGGGGCAAGATGAGGAGGAGGCTGCTGGGCTAAAGAGGGTCTGTGCGCTGTGTAGTGGTGTGGAATAATGTCCCTGTTTAGTTTCTGGGCTGTTGTCGTGTTAAACAGCAGTGAGCCAGGCAGCACTGGGCAATGGGAGGGGAGAGGACTTAATGTCAGGCCAGTACAGGGGTGGGGTGGGGGGTAGCAGCTGATCTATGGAATCAGTTGGGGTTGTTCTTGATAGAAACGCAGAAGAGAAAGGAGACAAGGGCTGCAGCTTGCAGAGGCGCACAGGGGGGCTGACATGCACACCTCTCATAACTCAATAGTGAAGTTATGCTGCAGTGGTACAGACCTGCCCAGGGTCATCATTTGTTTCAACAACTTTCAGGTCATGGGTTCTAAAGTGAGGAAAAAAAAACAAATGTAGACATAGCAAGTAAGAACAAACTTAACCTCATTTTAAAGCATGCCAAATACATGCTGGCCTACAAGCTGCCGGGAGAGGTCAAGTTATTGCTTGAAGATAGTCCGAATAGGTAGAAGTGGAAAGAGGACACAGGTATTTACAACGTCTAGTTCATATATGTATGAGGAAATGAAGAGGAGTTGTGAACGGTCAAAATAGCACACAGGGCATCTGTGCACTAAAATGCATATATCTGAGAAGATACTTACACAGTATTCAATGTGTTTCACTTTCACCTAACATGAGCGAAAGAATGTTTCTAAGCTTAAGATCTATTTCATCATGACCAACTGCATGTAAACATCCTGCTTAGACCCAGACATCGGACTGTGCTGATGTATCACACAACCACTGATTACACAAGGTTTAAAGAACAAATGTATTATGACATTAGAAAAGCTATTGTGATGTTATTTGTTCAAATTTAAACATTTCAAACAGTTTGTAAATAGCAAATAGTTTGAAACGTATGTAGCACCGTTCTAGTCTTGATGACAACACACTGTTCTTTTGCCATCCATCCATTTACACACCTCCAGAGCCACAGCTGCCCAAGTAACAAAGTCGTGATCTCAAGTTGCATGCTTTAAGGCTGGAAATGCTACTAAAAGTAATGGACAAGAATTCGTATGAATTCCTCTTAATCGTGAGTCAGGAGGCTGGGGACACGTGACCTACGCGCTTCTCTCTCTTCGTGAAAACAAAAAACATGGCACACATTCATCTAACCCTAACCCTAATATGAAAAATACATATGAAGTCTGCACCACTGCGATTCAGCAGAGTGACAGCCGCAGGAATAAGCTGTTCCTAAACCTGCTTGTCCGGGAAAGGAGGACCCTGTAGCGCCTCCCAGAGGGGAGGAGGGCAAACAGTCTTAGGCTAGGTTTTGAGAAATTGGGTTGTTAATGAACAAAGATGTCTCTAACCTGGTCCAAAATGAAACACATGATTGTGTATAAAGCAAACATACATATTGACCATATCTGGCCATTTAATACCTCTTAAAACAGATTTGACAGATTTGATCCAGCTTGGACCTCAATGGGGTCTGAGAAAGTACACCCCAGAGGGGCTGTGCTTGGAGCAAGATGAAATGTAAACTTTGTCGTAGAACAAAAGCAAAGACATCATCGTAAAGGTCCTGACCTCGGGAGTAACATTATGTCAGTGGGAAAATTGTGGATGGCTCCTGCTCCTCAGAGATGACCTTTGAACCTTGCACCTGAGTCAGTTTTGATGGCTTACAGGATGGAAACTAAATATGCAACAGACATGGTATGAACTGTTTTGGAAAGGTCTTGAACTCCACTACCATAGCCCAATGCAAAACTATGGGGGGCGCCACTGAGTAGAAAATAGAGTAAAAAAATAGATTTTACCGTTTTATTAGTAAAAAAAACTAAATCTGACTTAACAGGTGTTTTTGTCCCACCAAAAAACCATAGAGAAGCATGCAAGGTTCCAGGTCGAATCTCACATAATAGTGAAAACACATTAGAAGTACAAAAGATGGGAACAACACACACACACGTAGGGGAACGCCATTCAGTTTGTAGTTCTCTGTATGGTTCTTCCGGGTTGAGATTAGGGTTGTGAAAATAGGGTTTAGAAAACATATTAGCGGTTGTTGTTTTTTAACCATGAATGAAAATATTGAAACTGAAACACGCATGTCTCGACATAGATATCATCAAAACAAATTTTTATGAAGAAACATTGCTAAAATATAGCATTTTCCACCAAGATTACAGCAACCTCCGCCGTCTTGCTTTATCAAAGCGCTGCGGAGGTCTGCGCAGGCCCATTTTGTAGGATTCTCTACGAAAATAACTTTTAGCACGTTATCTTATGAACCGTTTCATGAGACCACGTTGATGCTCTAGGTAACATCTCATATGTACCTAATAGTTTCCTGGAATACCAGCTAACACTCTTTGCTAAACATTGTAGACTCATTGGTATGCCGTAACGAGGGTTAATTTGTCCCGTGATCAATTATTTATCAGCAGAAAACATCACATCATAGCAGCTGTGTTGTTTTTAGAATCCTACTTCAAATGATAACCTTATTTTCTTTATTTTCCTCCCACCTACCCTCCCTAATTTCTCTCCACATCTCTTGGGTGGGGTAGGGTGGGTGGGGGTGGTCTGCTGAGTGAATGGCAGAAGGGAGTGGGTCAGCAGCGCTAGGGTCGGTCATGCGAGATTAGCTGGAGTGCTTGTGGTCATTATCAGAGCAAAGTCTCAACGTTGCCGCACCAATTAGTTTTGACCCAGAAGGAATAGTCTGTAGACCAGGGATTGGCATTGCTCCATCCACAGCAGATTCAGATGGACACACACACACACACACACACACACACACACACACACACAAACAGTTAGGCTAGCTTGCACGAGGTGCATCACTTTCATTTGTCCTGCGTGAGTGTACATCTCTGGATCTCTCCCTCTCTTGCCCCATATTCTGCTGTGTCCGTTCTCATCCATGTTGACATTGAAGATCAGGTGCGTCCTGACAGACAGGATCTATCTGCAATGACAACCTTTACATAAATCTGCGTAAACATCTTGAAGGATGGATCCTTACAGGGAGATGAATTTGTTTTGTTCACAATATAAGACATGGAGGGATGGAAATGTTGTCTAATGAGTACAAATGTTTTTTATTTAAAAGTTTGAATATGGGCTCTGGTTTTAATAATTGTATATTGGCCAGTGAGAAATAACCATTTCACAAATTTACACAATACATGGTTGTAGGTTCACTTTGCAAGAATGTTCGCTCATTGAAAAGGAATTCTAAATATATTGTCCCGTCAAAGGTTGAAGGTGTTAAGGCCGAGGGCAAAGTACAGAACATTCAATATCCTTCATAGTTTTTGTTTAATGAAGCATCTTTAGAATCCAGAATACGTTATGTGTGTGCTATTGTCATTAATGCGACTCTGCATACATTTTTTCATTCAAGTCTTCACACAGAATAATGCTCCTCCAGCTATTGGTTGTAATATCACCCAGATCAATTTGATCAGACTGAAATCTTTTCGTTTCTAAGACTAAATGTCTTGTTTTTGTGTGTGTGTGTGTGTGTGTGTGTGTGTGTGTGTGTGTGTGTGTGTGTGTGTGTGTGTGTGTGTGTGTGTGTGTGTGTGTGTGTGTGTCATCCAATCCTCCAATGTGTTTCCCAGTGTCATATGTTTTGATTCCAGTTTACCTCAAAGGAACAACCTCAAATGTGTCGGAGATGCAGGAAAACCCATCTGATCACACCCCAAAAACGATCTATTCATCAGGTTTTAATTAACCTGTGTTATGGAAAATTCTACTGACCAGTGTCTAAGGTTGTGAAAATCCCCTGACTATGTGTCTCACTCCTGTGACCTTTGCAAACAGGGAGTGTGCTACAGCGGACGGACACAGCAGATAGAAACAGAAGAGGTTTTTAGATCTTTTTTACTATAACGTTTTATGAAGCACCTCTTTGTATTAGTGCTGGCATGTCTTCTTTTTTCATATTGTCTTGTGAAACGCCTCTTTGTATAATGCCGGGTTCACACCGGACACGGAAGCGACGCCAAAGCGTGGCGTAAGCGCAGCGCCAAGCCTCTGGCTCCCATCCACTCCCATGTTAAACCTTTGTGCCGGTCACACCGGAGGCTGAAGCGTAGCGTTGTGCCGCGGCTGCCTTGCGCCGTGAAGCGATCGTTTCTGCGTCGAGTCTATTTTTTCCTCTTGACGCAAGCGTATCGCGACAGGAAACACACTGGAAAATGATTTTAAACTATATTTTATATGATATAAATGATCAAATATGCATCCCATACTTTGTATTCACCTGCTGTTGTCTTGGAGTTTTAATTTTACCACTTTTACCTACCACATTATTAAATGTCCCCCTCTGCCCATCCACTACAGCCACACAAGCAGTCATACAGATAAAAAGAGAGGGGGGGGGGGGGCTACGTATTCTCCACATAGGCTTGAGTGGAGAATATGTTATTTACCCTCGACACCCGACATATAACGGAGCAAACATCGGAGAAGTTCTTCAACATGGATGACATTAAATTAATAATTGAAGTGGAGAAGTACAGTGAGTTGTATGATCCTCGGAACATGTTGTATAAAGACAACACCAAAAAAGACACATGTTGGGACACTGTTGCTTAATGTTGGAGCAACAAGTAAGTATATGCTTGAAAAAAATGATTAAATTACGTTTTTACTGCAGACTGATAATAGCAGAAGTATGTGATATTTGCGCGGCGCTTCGGCGTCGCTACCGCGTCCGGTGTGAACAGCCAAGCGCCGGCGCGCCCGGGATTAGCGCTTACGCCATGCTTTGGCGTCGCTTCCGCGTCCGGTGTGAACCCGGCGTAAGTCCTGGCTTTTTTTAACTTGCAGCCAGTTGTTCCATTTTGAGCGCCCGTGCTTGTTTTGTAAACTCTGCAGAGCTTATTATTATAAGGACTCAAAAGCAACTCCAGTCTGAGAATTTCATTATTTCAAATCTCAAGATGAATTTCCATCACACCTGGTAAGGTGATATTACACTGTACACTGACCCACCCAGATTCCATGTGTGTCCCCTCATTTAAACCCTGGTGGTCTGCTCCTCTGTCTGTGTCCCTCCTGGCTGCCAGGTCTGCCCAGGCAGACTCCTCTCTGATTTGTTAAGGTAATGATCTAATCTGCGGCCATTAGGGAGAACAGCCTTTAGTGTTTAATGTGTGGCCAGGTGGTCCAGCTGCCTAGCTCCACATATTAAAAGGCCCGGGCTCAGCAGTAATGAGTAATGAGCTGTATTTAAAAGCTGCCATACCTGAGCCCACTTGGCCAGGCCTCAATATGGCCAGGTTCAAATGAACAACTTGACTGCTTTTTTCAATTCCCCAGATGCTCAGATGAACTACAGTGCACAATGTCGCCCCTCGAACACACCAACACACACATACACACACACACACACAAACACACACACAAACAAACACATGTCCTGTTGAATGGTTGTTGTTTTAGTTTATTATCCATCTCAAAACTCTACTCACACGATCTCACACAAGTTTGTCAAGAGCTTGCATTAGACTAATCCAGTGGCCAATCATCCAAAGTTTGACATTTTAGTGCAAAGTTGTCTGTTTGTGTCTGTTCCCTGGACACCGTGTCTTTGCGGAGCCGTCCCTCAGGGACAGAAAAACAAAGAGGTAACTTTGCAGTGAAATAAAAATTGTGAGCCTAACCTTAATTGAAGGTTTCGGAACTGCCCGGCCTTGTGCTTTCCAGTTGGGTGGAATTTGATGTGTGGCCTACTAACAATCACAAATATCTAAGCTCTCCCAAAGTCAATTTTTTAGCAATGTGATTCCTCAGCATTTTGATACTGGTTTCCAAGCAGTATTTGTTTGTAAGGGTGATAAAATAAATAAATAAAGTAAGCATGTGTTTGGAATGTTACAGATTTGATAATAGGCTTGTTGATACCTTTATCTTAAAGTGACAGTGAAGTGGCAGTGCAGATTTCCCTAAGAGCACTAAAACATGCAGTCACTGAGCCAAAGCAGGCACGGTGTTAGCTAAATGCTAATGGAGGTCAGTGTAGAGATTACTTTGATATGTTTTTTCTGGTATTTTATTCAAATTTGTGTTTTAATGTGTATGGTAAACACTGTGTGGATATAATTGTTTTATTTGATACATACAATTTATATTTTCTATGGTTTCATAGAAGCAGTAAATCAATCTAATCTATGATAAATTAGTACACAAGTAACATCCTTGCATTGTAATGGAGTAATTCATAATACATTAATTATGTTTACACAGTATCATTTATACTGAAAACAAAAATCCATATTAAAGTCATTATTTGTAATTACAAAGTTCTATAAGAAAAGGATTAGTTGGTATTTAACATTGGTGCATGTTTACAAACTCACACACAATGATCCTGGAGTGGTGGCCATTGACGGCTGACCACACCTAATCAGTGTGTGTGTGACAGTGTGAGGTAAATGCATAAAGCCTGCCATGTCAAATTATATTCATTTACCACACACCAACACACACGTACACACACACACACACACATAATCTTTCCACCACTTTGGATAATATATCATTGACCTCCATTTATTTCCTGCACACATACATTAACCATAAATACCTCCTCATTCAAATCACTCCTGTAGATGCCATTGATTGTTATTCAGATCTTTTATTTTTGTATTTTTTTATATTGTGCACATCGTTTGTAATATAAATTACAACAACATTAATCAAACATAAAAGTGATAAACAAGAAGAAAAATGATGGTGACTTGATAGTCACAATATAGGAGTCATAATAAATATATACATGTTATTTTAATATTTATTATTTAACATAATTCCTACCTGATACATTTTTAGCTCCCTCAAAACTTTTCTTGAGGTAATTGTAATGGTTACATTGAGGAAAGTTCACTTGACAGTTAGACACCTCTGTATCTGCTGCTGTCATGAAAAAAGTTTGAGCCTGAGAAACTCAAATCTAAATACAGTAGCTGCAAAACAACAATCTCACAAATAGAGCTAAATATATATAAATCTCTATACTTTCACTTAGATCATATTTATATTTGCTTTTCATCTTCGATGTTAGTGTTGTTGTGTGATTGTGTTATCTGACAGCATAAGTGACACATACTTTGAGGTACCTTGGCTCGACACCTTTATCCTAACCTTATCTATGACCACTACACTGGACGTCAGTACTTCTCTGCTGTTTGAAAACTAATTAGGTATTTGAGAGCAGTTGTGATAGCTGGCTCTGTGTCTGGGTCAGACCATCCGCCAATCTAGGCCTCCTAGTCGGGGCCGATTGACCTCCACTTCAATTTCATGCATGTGTGGCAGAGAGCTGTCATTAAGCAATGTGATTTGAATATTCAGATGACTGTTTTAATTGAAGAGAACAAGTGTTCACACATGGCGGGGCTGGCGGTGTTGTCGAGTGCCTGAGGCCAAGTCCCTTAGCGGCCCAGACCCATCTGATCATGGCTCAGTGGAGACCACGAGCCCACCAACACTACAGCAAAACCCTGGCTTCTTTTAATGCCCCCAGGCTTCCATCACACTGCACACACACTGCACACACACACACACACACACACACACACACACACACACACACATACAGTCCGACACTCCATACAAGAGGAAAGAGAGAAAGGGAAGAATAAAGACAGAAGAGAAGACATAAGATAGGAAGAGGGAAGGCGTAAATGAAGTGAGCGGCAGCTTTATTTAAAACAGCAAACCCATTAACATGCACAACAAATAGGATTTCAACAATGTCAGTGAGTCGTAAATACAAGGTGAATATGCTAACAGGGATTTTGCTGCAGCCAGCGCAAGCAGTGTAACAATAATAAGATGCAGAGTTCACTCATTTTATTGACATACATAGGCAAAGGTAAATTTGAGTATTAAATAAAAGTATTGGTTTGAAAAAAATGTATCCTATTAATTTATATTTACAGTATAATAACATAGAATAATGACTAAATCACTATGGTTGAACAAATGAATTAGAAATTAGAATAACTATTCTGTATAACTGTTATAAACCCTTCCAGACTTTGGTTTCATTGATCTATTGTGAACATGCTACTAAAACTTAACTTATATCTTTACAGCCATTAAAAAAACTTTGGCCTAAAGTATGTAGATAAAAGGCAAAATCAATATTCAAACCCAGAAGTATGGTGATTTGTCTGGGTCTGACAATAGGGCCTATTTTATAAAAATGATATTGTTGCCTGTAAATAAAAACAAATTATTAAATGAATTTGTTCCCATATGATATGTAGAGGATTTTGAGATGGTGCTTTTGGCAGTGTGCGTGAATCATTGTGTCAGGCTGCACACGGCCCCAACAAGCTCCTCCATCCATTAGAATATACAGTATGAAGCAATGAACAACGTGAAAAAGATACAGTATAATGATGACAGTCAAAGGCGACTTTGACAGGTGTATCAACATCTATATCATCTCCTCTCTCTGCTCAGTCTGATTACGATGGCTGTAAAGTAAGGGGAAGCTGTTCAGAGAGACAGGAAACTGTACAAACATGAAACTGTAAAATTGGGACAACTGGGAAACCGGCCTCCTGCTTATCTATATGGAAAATGTTTCCCTTACAAAAAATTGTATTTGAAAACTGAATACAAATTTTAAAGGTTCAAACATATTTATGTTGCCTATATAATACAATTCTGTCAGCAGATAATTAAAAGATGAAATGTCATGGTCAGACAATACTGCTACATAGTTTTACAAGTCTATGAAAAAATAAAGAAATTTGCCATTTAAAATTATAGTACATTGGATAAATAAATATAGCTTTTTAATGTAATGCTGCTGAATGCTGTTTTTTATATGATCAGCTGAGAATATTGCTTTTGATCAATATGTATTTATTCTGACCAAATTATCTGTATATGTATATAATTGTAATGGTTGGTATGTTTTATATCTCTCTTTTTATTAGTAAATTTGAATGAGGACTATATATTCTGACTTTAAAATAGATATTGTGTTGGAAAAGTTTGGCTTGTTTCAGCCTTGTATTCAATATGAGTGGCAATACTGTGCTGTTGGTACCCATTGTGTTGTGTCCCTTTAATCACTGCAATAATAAGTGTATCATTGGGAGACGTCTGCCTTTACAGATCCAGCTAGAGAGGTGGAAAACCTGATCATCCGGTGTGAGAATTTCCACAGAACAGAGATATTACCTCCATGTTTTCCAGCATAAGACAAGTCTAACGTTAAATTGTCAAATTTAGCATGAAAGATCTTGGCTTTTCTGCAGTCTGTTTTATCTGAGTGCCCAATCTTGAGGAAAAATCCAAAATATCTTCTGCTGTTTTACGTAGATTAAGAGAATAAATCAGTGTTCCGCTGTTGTGCAGAAAATGTACCACACCGTGGCTTGGTGGGCGCCAGCATAACTATGGAGAATTAAATGGTTGAGTGATGCTGGGGTCTGCTAGCCCTTCAACCCCTCACGCCTGGTCCTCTTACCGTGTTCAGGCACCTCCTGTCCTGCCCAGATCATCCACTCCTCATCCGCATTAATTGGCTGTCAAAAATGTGCTGAATTAACGGATTAATGAGCATGGATTTGAATCCTAAGTTTGGCAAAGGGGCGATGTTTCCCTGCCGTGGCGCAGGCTCCCCCTGCCTCCCCTCTCGTGTGCGCAGGCCTGTTACAGATATGCATCCAGGACATTTGAGTGGATTGCATTTCATTAGTTTGATTTGAGCGGACAGCACTAAGCTGCTGAGGGCTCTGTGCTGACAGCTAATTACAGGAATCAGTGTTGTCCACTGATAGAGAACAATGGGCTGGGATGAGCCCGCCTTGCCAGGGGGACCAGCCCTGCATACAGCCCCAGTATTTGGCTCCCATGTAGTCCCCAGTATGGAGAACCATTACTTGTGTTAAAGGATATGGGAACCCTAATTGAGTGCTACCTTTCTCCTCAGCTCCAAACTCTATTTTAAAACAGAAAGAATGATAGAGAGATAGAAAAAATGGCCTTCCTGCCAGGGCAGCCCCTCATACACTCACCTCTCCACCAACTAACCCCCCCTCTCCCCCCTCCATCCCCGCTACCCTTCAACCCACAGCATCCTCATATCCATTTGCCCAGGCCAGCCGGCCGGATGAATGCATGGGTCTGTCCGCTTCCATAACTCTCTCCATCTTTAAATCATCAGTATTAAAACACGCCATTCACTCATGTGAACACTTTCCCCCTTAAAAGAGAATTAAATGGATTAGTGCAAACGTCAGTAAATTTAGCGGTGCATTACCCTTGCAACATTCCAAATGGCAGATCGCAGTCAGAGAACTGGATTAGCTGAGTCCCTGCTCCCTGCCCGTCATAATCTTTTGTCAGGAATCATGTTCTCTCTCTCTCTCTCTCTCTCTCTCTCTCTCTCTCTCTCTCTCTCTCTCTCTCTCTCTCTCTCTCTCTCTCTATCTCTCTCTGTTCTTTGTTCAATGCAAATTAGTGTTCTTTTATTATCATTTTTAATGTGCAGCTTTGTTTGTAAAGCCATTCAAAACTATTTCAGATTTTCAGTGTTCTCTTAAGTTGCAGTGCTGAGGCAATTTTGGCAAAATCTATTTTGTGCTCCTCTCTTTTGTTTTGGAAGCATTGATATGGCCAGTGGCTAGTGGCCAGGTGTGCTGACACAGACTATTATTTTGGGAGTGAGTAGCACCATCTCCCAGCTTTTTGTGCCATTTTCAGGTCAGGCCTTTAGGTCATTTCCCCCTACAGATTTTACCAGTCTATTTTCTGGTCGGCTGATGGAAGGTAATGACTGAGAGGCTGATGGTGGTGCTGGCTCTGCCTGCATGTGACCATGTCATCTCAGCTCAGTGACAGGGCCTGCGGTGGCCAGAGTCTGCCAGGGGAGTGCAGAGGAACAGGCAGAACCCAATGCCTGGTCCGGGGGGTCAATGTGAGGTGGCCCCTGTGCTGACTGACAGGACACAAGGGTTTGTTAGGGAGATTTGTCCCTGCTGCGGATCTCCTGTCGGCCTGGTTGTGGCACTCGTGTCAATTTGCACCCCACGCACGTCGCTAGTCTAGCTGACAGGTGAGCGGTGGTATGGCGTCCTGTCCGCCTAATTGTACCCCGCAGTCCTGCCTGTGTGTGGGTGCAGAGAGGATGGCTGAGGCCCAGGCCTGTTAGCACCCTGCTCGCCCTAGCGGCCAGGCCCAGAGCAGCCTCCTCAGCATGGGAGTAATCCAAGGTGAGGGCCTGTCGCTCTATCAGCAGGTTGTCTAGCAGCAGCAGAGGATGATGGACATGTCTCCATGTACACGCAGATAGTATTCTGAGCCTGCTGTCTGCACATGGCTCCATGCGCAAAACGCATGCACATGCAAATACATACACAGAGACCCAGTCACAACACATGCAAACAATAAATCAAACTACATTTACATGAAATCCAGGGAGAGGTAGATAGATACACATGCATTTATGTCATGCATGCTGTATTCTTTAGGGATTCCAAGTCTTTCAGAGTAGGGGGGGAGGGAGGAGGTAGGTTGTAATTGTCAAATTGCCCGTCTTTGAATTCCCCAAAGAACTTTGTATGTAAATATGTTGAACACAATTCAAAAGCAATTCCTACGCTTTGTCCCAGCTCTGGTTTGTGTTGAATGGGCACAAATGAATGTTGCAAGACTCAAACTTCCTTGCATAACTCAAAAATTTGTCATGTAATGTGTCGGCCTGAATATTTAGAGAATGGTCCAACATGATTGACAGACAAACAGAAAATGAACCCCTCCAACCATTATTTTTTCTTCCAAAAAGGAATCAAGTGTGTTTGCTTGTTTGATTAACAGTGTGAAGTGGGTGTGCACATGAGTACATATATGTGTGTGTGTGTATGTGCGTGTGCGTGCATGGCCGTGTGTGTGTGTGTGTGTGTGTGTGTGTGTGTGTGTGTATGTGTGTGTGTGACAGTGAGTGTGATTTTGTGTGTGAGTGTGTGTGTGTGTGTGGGTGGGTGTGCTTGTGGAGTGAGCGAGGGAAGTAGGGTTGGGGGGGTTGACGGGGAGGTGTGCCATTTCCTGGCTCATGAAGGCCTCAATGCCAGCTGCGCGGGACTGGTGCTGCTTCCTGGGGGCAGATGCCTGCAGTGCTGCCTCCATGATCCCAGCTCTGTTCCTGCACCAGCCCCTGCAGTCTGCTTCACGCCCTAAGGGGGATGGAGGGGGGTGGGGATGGAGTGTTGGTGTGTGTGTGTGGGGGGGGGGGGGGGGGGGGGGGGGGCAGTTATGCTCTCACATAAACACACACACACACCCCTGCCTATGCACGCCCAGTCACACAGAGTACATAGGACTGGACGTGCAAATACACACACTCACATCTCCTAGGCTCTGGAGCATTAATTAGGCAGCCTACAAGTCTGCCACACCATGGTCTACCTCCATCACATGCTGGAAAACGGGCAGAGACAACGTAAAGCACAATTCAACACACATGTCGCAGAATTCAGCTGAAGTGGGAGGTGCGACTGAACCCCGACCACAGCGAAATGAAGAAAAGTAGAGATTCCAGTAGCTTTTCCTTGCTTCTGAACATCAGCTCCCCCTCGCCTTCAACCAGCTCGTCCATCGCTTTCATCACTCATTCCATCTATCACTGCTCCCCTCGCCTCTCCATGCATATTGTTACTGACACCACACTGGCACCTAGAGGCCCTATCAGTTACTGCAGCTTCCCTGTCATATTGTAACCCCCACACCACCACCACCAAGTCTATAAATAGGCTCTAATTAACCACGGCACTGTACCTTTGGTGATGTTGTTTGGAGTGGGAGAATGTTTGTTGTCTTGTATCTATAGAAGTCGCTCCTCTCTGGGACTGGAGGAGGGCGGAAGGTCTCTGCATTTTGATAAAAACACACAAGATGTAAACTGGTGCTCAGAAAGCATGTGGAAACGACATGGTGTGAAGACATGAGCTAACCAGGGTCAGTTTGAGCGTAATTCAAATTTTGCACTTGATATGAAAAAACCTCTAGTGTGATGAAGTTTCCTCTCTGGTCACAAATATTCCTGACCAAACAATTTCATCCAGTCCTCAAATCCTGCACGGTACCCTGACAGATTCTGTTTGAGGATCATAAAACTAACTAATATAGTATAAATCTAACTGAACTGGGATTTCAGTGGGAAGTGTTGGTGTCATATATGAAGGGGCATGACTGTGTTTGCATTTTTAACATCACTTAAAGATCACACATTACCGCTAACATTCACATGTTTCCTTTTGGCATGTTACAAAAATGTTGGATTACATACAAGAAACATTTATTGGTCCCACACACATGCACAGACGCACGACATGCAACTGGGGGGAAATTTGTCCTCTGCTTTTGACCCATCTGGTGAACACAGGAGGACACACAGAGCAGTGGGCAGTCCATGCATGGTGCCCGGGGAGCAGGTGTTGGGGGAGTAAGGTGCCTTGCTCAGGGGCACTTAGACAGTGGGGTAGAGAGAGTCCTCTTGGACAGATCCAGGTGTTGTCCATCCATGTTTTCCATGTCACTCCGTGGAGTCGAACCAGAGACCATTCGGTCTGATTTTCTGCCCATAGTCCAATTTTTCTGCCACTAGTCCACCGCCTCTCCCCACTAGTCCACCGCCTCACCCCACTAGTCCAACGCCTCTCCCCACTAGTCCACCGCCTCTCCCCACCAGTCCACCGCCTCACCCCACTAGTCCAACGCCTCTACCCACTAGTCCAACGCCTCTCCAAATTTATATTTATACTTCCACATTTATACCATTACCTCTTCCTATTTATAAATCAATGTCCTTCAGTCCCTCTGTGTGTCCTATTCTCAACAGCCACACATCCCCTCAACAGATGCATGGAGAAGTATTTCTGAAAGTTCAGTGTCCACTTTCAGATGAGCTGTTGCCAAGAGCCCAACACGCACTCAAACCCCCATATGTAGTTTGAAATGCACTTGCTATGATGTCACTGTAATATCACTCTGAGCGCTGCTTTGTGAGTTTGTGAATAGAACCCATAACCCGCATCAGCCTATTTTTTGCATGAAAAACAGAGAAGGTTGTTATCTTTTAAATTACAGATCTTTTCTGTTGTTAGATCGTTCTTATGACATGGCATTTAGATAATACTCAATGTTGTGGTAATTATCATTAATAATCTATATTATTGACTCCATATAAGCATACAATTTAAAAAAACTTACAATGTCACTGACACACTAACACAATGATATGATTTAGAAAAATGTTCTGCATTAGTGTAATAATTAGCCCTTTCCCTCTGAGTTAAATACAGTGTATTTCTTGATTCATCTTTATTAATGCGTCATCTCTCTGTTTTGTTCCTGAGGTATGAACCTTGGTC
This sequence comes from Pleuronectes platessa, assembly GCF_947347685.1. Lineage (NCBI taxonomy): Eukaryota > Metazoa > Chordata > Actinopteri > Pleuronectiformes > Pleuronectidae > Pleuronectes > Pleuronectes platessa. The sequence continues at coordinate 3,373,141 of NC_070629.1, forward strand.
TCACAGCATCTAATTGATGCAATCAATGAGAAGTTACCAGAAGGAGCCTCCTGACAGTGTGGTCACTGACATTCTCTCTCTCTGTCTACAGTGGGCCTGGCTGCAGAGGACTTTGGCAGCTGTCTGAGCGCGTGTTTTGCCCATGTGGGGCAGAAATGCTCATGGTGCGCTGATTTCCGATAGGTCTTCACCTCCTCTGCTGCTCATGGCCTGCGGCTCCTTCCTCCTTCTCCCGCTCCTCCTCTCCACTCAATCAATTGACTGACGCCGCTGACCAGCTCCCACAGCACGCTGCCGGAGGAGGGAAGTTATTGGAGTCGTGTGTGTTTGTGGGTGCGTGTCTGCATCAGATATCTCCAGTGGGGTTGTGCATACAGTAATGTTTGCATAATCTGCAAGTAATTTTTTTTTTTATATGCATTCTTATTACATCAATACAAATGGACATGAGGGAATATAAACACACACATACACACTCACATCCAGTGAAGAAAATATACCATACATATATTTTCATAGAGAGTCATGGATTTTATGAGCTAAGACTGTATGTTGACCTCACAGCAATTGTCTCAGAGAAGCATGCAATAATTTATTATGTAACCTGAAATGTACCTCCATGTTTTACCTACTTTCACTGCTGAATCTGTTCAGATGTTACATCTTGGTAAGATTCTAAAATAAGATGCATAACGTTGTAAGCCATCCGGCCTCAGAGTTCAACTATCTTTACTTGTAAATTAATCTGTACTGACAGTGGCCGAGCAGAGTTTACAGTGAATATAGCAAATGTGCTTAGCAAACTACAGCAGTAAGGAGGTAATACATATTGACATGTTTCATATTTGTAGTAACTTCATATGCTCAGAGGACATTCAGAGACTTACAATGCATAAGAAGACCTGGAGTTTTAGACACAAACAAAGTGGCTCTACCACAACATGTGAACAGTACTACCAAGGTGCAAGTCTGGATTTCCTCTTTGCTCCGCTGTTGTACTACTGATCCTGACGTTTTTGCACCTTTTCGTGCTGCAGGCTAGAGGACTGTGCTGGAGCCTGGTAGATTGCTACTGAGGACTCTGCCCATAAGCATTAGTGAGTACTCTGTACCCATTATAGTTGTGTTCCTCAGGGTAAGACATGCAAGATGGGGGTCTGTGTTTGTAGCATTATCTTTATGTGTTTAACAGGTTTCACTGTTCATCCAGAACTTGCTGTTCATTCTTACTGTTTATATTGTTGTTTTATGTACTATTGTTGTTTTATGTTTTATGTACAGTGCACCAACCAAAGCAATTTCCTGTATGTGCAAATATACTTGGCAAATAAAATAATTCTGATTCTGATTCTGATTCTGATGGTATGATAGATGTGGGAACCGTGCCATTACTTTTTGGCCAGTGACTTTTCAAAGTTTCTCATTTTCTAACTTGCAAATGGAACATGGTCACACACTATCTCCCTTCGTAAAAACAATCTGGCCCATGTGCTGATTCTGTGTTTTCTCTTTGTTGAACTTCATGTTATCTTGGGGCTCTGGTCACCACCCTCTGTATGATCTTGTCATGTTGTTTCTCTGTAATGTAGATGTGGCAATGATCACCTACGATATCACTGACTTGATCCAAAATGTTTAGACTTTGATCAAATATCTTCCTCAAGGTGTGTTAAATGTGTAAAGAAGCAATGACACCTTGTCCAGCTTTATTTGCCAGTAGCCATTGTGTTCATTAACCTCTCTGAATATCCTCTGACTAGCAAGTTAGCACAAAACTAAATTCATCTTCATATCGCTTTGTTCAAATCACTAGGGTCCATGCATGGCTATTTTTCATTTGATCCCACCTTGAAACAAGAGGGACTTAAGTCTGATGATTACTGCCAGTGGTATTTTTCTGCACCAGTCAGCCCTGCAGACTGGTGCAGACTCAAAATCTATGTTGAAGTCATACTCCCAGCCCAAAATGATTGGATGCAAAGCTATTCAGTCCTCTTTAATACTTATTGTATTAATGTTCACTCTTCTCATTTGGTGTAATACTTCATGTGTTTCTCTGGGATAAACTTGGTTGACTTGCCTGAGCCTTGGGTGTGGGACTCTTAAAATCCTAAGTTTTATATTTGTATTGGTTCTGATGATGATAGTGACAGATCAATCTATCAATCAATCAATCAATCAAATTTTATTTGTATAGCCCATATTCACAAATCACAATTTGTCTCATAGGGCTTTAACGATATGTGACATCTTCTGTCCTTAACCCTCAACAAAAGTAAGGAGAAGCTACAAAATAAAATAAAGATCAGTTCTGGATCATGTTAGGTGAATAAAACAACTGTTCTGTATTTTATATATTTTTTATCCTGAATGTCAAGGTGCAACTGTGAGGTTGACTCGATTTTATTGTTGCTGTCGAAGTAAATTGTGGGATGGTATTTTGTATTTTCCTTAAAAAGGATGGTTCAGTATCTCTTATGCTAAGGGAGATTATGACTATGATTGCAGCAGGACTGCTTGACATATGGTATTGAAGTTATCCTTCAAAATGTTTACCCTCATCAATGCTGCTAAAAACTTTAATCTTGATGATGTTTTCCTACACCTGAAATCTATTGCATTTCTGTCCGTCCTGGGAGAGGGATCCCTCAAATGTGGCTCTCCATGTTTTAATTGACTATTGATTGCAAATATTCCATCCCAGTGTGACCTTACTCAGAGTCAGTGCAAACAGTGTGTCAAACTAAAGCCCCTAATAGAAGATAAGTCATGTGATTAATTGAAACATTCACTTTCTCAACCAAGAGAATTCTACAGTAGTGTTTCCACACATTTTCTCTAAGAAAGGTCGGCATGATTTAATAATTGATATTCACTCTAAAAGCGTTACATTTTGTTAGGCGGAAATTAAATATCAAATTTTATTGGGACATGAGAAGAAAAGCTTGAATGTTGCTCACTTACTGGTTCAGCTGTTGCAAACTGATCACCATTCAAAAAAATTAGAGTGTGTTCAATGTACGGCCCACATTTATGATTCTGGAGCTGTGGGGAAGGCGAAACACTTTAATCCTGTTAATGAGTCAACAACAATTTGACAGCTAGTTAATTCAATGTGAGACTTAACTGGCAAATACAATGCTTTTTTAATGCACAGATCAGTTTTAAAAATATGGCTGTTTTTCTTCCATAAACATGTCATTCTTCATACTGGTAAAAAGGAAACATTCCAAGTACACAATTACACAAAATTACTTAAAAAGTCATTGAAGGAAAAATAATTAGTTTTCCTCAAAGTCGAAAAAACTCCACTTCAGTAAATTAAACCAGAATATTGGAAATGGCCTTATGCAATTTGCAGCTTTCTTTTCAGAGAATGGATGTAGAGTAATGTATAATTTATGATAGGATGCATTATTTGCATATTTACAAAAATGTGTCCACGTGAGTAAATCAACTTATGTGAATAACTGGAGAAGTTTTTTGGTGATATCAATAATTTGTTTGAAATTTTGCTCTATTTACCTTTTTGTGCACATACGTGTGTGTGTGTGTGTGTGTGTGTGTGTGTGTGTGTGTGTGTGTGTGTGTGTGTGTGTGAGAGAGCGAAATGAAAATTCGAAATAGTATCTTAGAATAAGATTATTACAGTAGGTGAAGTTTTGAAAAAAAATCCCTAATGGTCCAGATAGCTTTAACTCAAGGGATTTAGGAATTTCACACAACATAACTAGATGTCCATACAGAGTAAGTCGACAGACGGATTGATGGATACATCCAAAGATTAGTAGGAGATAGACAGCGAAATATCAAATGTCTTCAGAACCATTTAGGGATTAGTTTGCATTTCCCACAATCACAGCTGTGATTTCGAAACTTTACCTGAAATACACACACAGACACACACACGCACACACACACACACACACACACACAAACACACACACACACACACACTGGTCTGTTCAGCTGTTTTTGTGTTGTGAGAATTCACCACTGAGACAAGGGAGCTGTAGATACCAGGTGTGTGATAGAAAGTACTTTCCTTGGGGAGCTCAAGGTGCCTGCTGTCATAGCCACCAGTCACCAGTGTGTTTGTGTGTGTGTGTGTGTGCACGTGTTTAGCCACCACCTCAGGGAACCGGTCAGCTGTTGTTTCATGCAGAAGATTACACAAGTTAATCAGGCAGCCGGATAAGGTGCAGCTGATGCTGTATAGACAACACACATACACACAAATACACATATACACAGGCCCAACCCCACCACATATACACACCCCTCCCTTTACACCCAATTAGCCTTGTTACCCAGGCTTTTGTGACAGGGGACCATAGACACACCCAACGTATACAGGTAAGCACTCGTGCAGGCCTGTACATGTAATATAATAGTCCATATACACACACAAACACACACACACACCTACAATGCAATCAAAAACAGGGCATGTGTAATAGAAATTGCGCCAATATTTATGTAGAGTCTGATAGTTGTGATGAATCGTGACTGAGACAATGGAAGAGTGCAACGTTGCACTGGTTGTGTGTGAGAAGCCTTGAACTGAAGTAATTGGCAAACATCAAGCTTTTAACATACGATCTTTGGTGCAGAGTGAAGTTTGAAAACGTTGTGTTCATTATATCTGGTTTATCTGCAATGACCAGTTTATAGTCAATGTTTTTTCATAAAATTAAACTGAATTTGTTTTTTTATTGTTCAACTTTTATGTAAGTTTAAATGATTTACTTAACTGGTGCAATTTTTTCATACATTGAAAAAATGTTTGATGATCTGTTAAGCAATCGACACAATCTTTAGACCCAAGTTCACAACTTCTCAAAGTGAAAGATCTGTTATTCAGCTCAATATAAAGCATTGCAGCAACAAAACAAAACCTGTGCATTTACTTTTGGGAGAAACCACTTGTAATAGTACACGAAAGAAAAAATCACTCTATGAATGTTGCTGCCATGATGGAGATCGGCAGCCACAACACCTGTGTCTGTCCAAAATAAATACGACTTCTGGAATTCGATTATGATGCTGCTTTTGCATGAATAGCATCTGCAAGTGTTTCAGGCTGCATTCAGCCTCACCAGCCTTCACTGATAAGACAGGATCATGTGTATGTAAATGGTAAATGGTTTTGTATTTATATAGCGCTTTTCTAGTTGATGGCCACTCAAAGCTCTTTATAGTACAGTTTTACATTCACCCATTCACACACACATTCATACAGTGCATCTATTCACAGCACTTTGTTATTCTATGGGGGGCCATTCAAGGTTCAGCATCTTGCCCAAGGACACTTCGGCATGCAGATGGGTCAGACTGGGGATCGTACTGCCGACCTTCAGGCTGGAGGACGACCACTCTACCCCTCAGCCACAGCCGCCCCAATGTATGTGTATGTAGCCTATAGGAAGTAAAAACCAAGGTACTTTCAAGTAGGGTATGTGTTGCATCACTTCCTTGTGCTCCTTAGCTTATTGCTTTGACACCAAATGACTAAAAGAGACTTGGATGTGTTTGCCCACACAACATTTGTTGGAGAAAGCATTTGTTGTTGCATCAAGGAGAATTAATGAAGACCCCCTTCTTACAATATGTGACTGAGACATTACATCATCATCATTTCAGCCTTAATCATTTACAGAGACATTTGAGTTGCTAGTACTGAGTAGAGCTAACATGGAGGTGATGGGATTTGCTGGTGAAGACTCCACTAAATCATTAAAGTTCCTTCAGTACAGTCACCTAAGCGTACAGTACATGGACATTAAACTGGACTTGTTAATTTGTACATTGGCTTTTGTGAGCATCCCAAAGGGTTTGGGACCATCAGAAATATACATACATATATACGTACAACATGTTACAAAAGTTCAAATTAGTGGTGTGACCGACTCCAGGGTAATGCAGAGTCCTGTAATTATCCTGCTTCAATACACTGCCTCACACTTCTCATAGCACAGAATAGATAACACTCCAAAACTCACGACTACTTTACTTTTTTAAGGCAAAGCTAAATTTGCCATGGAAAGACTGGATTATTGTTAAATTCTCCAATTCCATTTCACTTTAAATTTTAAAGCGATGATTCAATTTTCAATTTACATAGAATTCCCACACTGATGGAGCTGGTGTTGTTGGACTATTGAGTTTTGATATGTGATAGGCTACATGATATCTAGTATGATATATTCCTCACTATTGGTTGTAATGTACCACACAAGGCCATATGGTCAAATTTAAATTGTTTATTTAACAATAACATATGAACAGTGAACTGGGAACAAACCAAAACCAAAAAGGCGTAAAAGAGTATTTAGTGACTCTTCTTTTAGCTGCTAGACTGTCCCTCATCAACGTTAGCGTACATCCATCCAGCCACCATTCAAACTTCAACTCAGTTCTTTCTGTAGATTGAGACTTGGGATGGTTCCAGAGCCGAGTCTCTCGTGTCACCGATTTTGGAGACTCCTGCAGTGTCTCGCGGGGTCCTGAGGGCAGACAGAAAGACAGACACAGCCTCTTTGTGGCTGTCACTGCTTCTGTCTCTATCTTCATTTCCCTCATGCACTTGTTCCTTTCCTCTCACTCGCTCCCTCGCTCCGATGCAACTGTCTGTCTGGAGATTAATTAAACGGCTACCCAGCCAGCCAGCACCACATCAGCCATCATCAGCCTCTCCGCCGTCAGGTCCGTTCTATAGCAGGGCTGGAGAGAGCACACATCTGCCTGTGAACATGCAGCAGCACATGCTATTAAATATATGTATTTATCTGTGTTTCGCATGTGTATTTAAAGTGCGTTTGTCGTTGCATGTTCTGTATGTGGAACTAACTACACATACTGTATGTGTATATTGTTATGTGTTTGTGGGGAAGAAATTAATTTAATGGTACGCGTGTGTGTTTGTGTGTGTATTATTTGTGTTTTCATTGTGTGTCTGCTCTGCTGGATGAACCATGCTCCAATAGAGAGTTGTGCCATGTACGGCAGCCGTCAAACGTGGCAGTGGCGGTTATGATTGTGGGGTGGATATGTGGCAGGTGTGTGTGTGCGGGGGGGATGCTGCAATGGGATGTCGGATCTGAGTGTTTATTGTTTGCCATTATTGTTGTCATTACGGCTGGCGTTGGCATCATTGGCGTGTGTGCTCCAGCCGGTCTTATTATTACCATCCCGTAGTTCTCTGCTTGTCAATTTACTGTACAGACTCCTCTCAAGAATTCCCCCTGCTGTCATGCTGCTGAAAGCTTCCTCTTTCCCCTTCCCTTCAGTTTTCCCTCTTCCTTCTTTGTTCTTTGCAGTTCGCCGCTATGCTTTAAGGAAGTGTGTGGACAGTTTGTGAGTGTGTGTGTGTTCCTGTTGGGGGAGGGGGAGGTCAGTGAAGCTGCCAGCTCAGACCGATTCTGTTCGGCTTTCCAGGCCTTAATTGAGACATACTGTCAGAGTGACAAACACATTTGCATGTGGTGTTTTTCAGGATGTGCTTTTTCAGCTGCTCACCACTCTGTTAATCAGCTCACCATCACTCACATGAAGTATAAACGTGTACACACACACACACACACACACACACACACACACACACACACACACACACACACACACACACACAAACACACAAACACACACACACACACACACACTCTCATTTTGCGTGATACACATACTGCACATACACCTTAAGGAGCTGTCTTGATGGCCGTTACTCCCCATCCTGGCAGTAATGAGAAGAAGTAGAGAAAGTCAAAGGAGATAAAGAGTCAAACATTTAGCTATTGCATATGAATATCATACCGTCCCCGCTGCGACAAGACTAGAGTCAGTGGGATTCATCCTCTGGGGAACATGAAATTTGATGAGGTATTTCAGTCTGGACAGACAGGTCAACATTGCTACCGTGGTTAAAAGTCCGACTCAACAGCTGCAGTCGGACTATTTCCCATGAAACATGTCAGTGAACCCACTGTCAGAGGCTTCCACTTTCTAATCCTCCATGTTTCAAACAGGTCTCAACTCAACAAGTGAGTGAACAGAGACACAGGAAAACTGAGCTTTGAATGCATCTGTGTAGTAAATGGAAATGTAAGGCCTTGACTCTCCATCTCTTAAGCTAAACCTGATGATCATTGTTTGCCTGCTGACTGCCTGGCTTTGTCATATTAGTTTGGGCTTTCAGCCATATACTGTTAAGCTGTTCTATACACTATTGTAGCAACATTCTCAATTTTCTTTACCTTGATTTGCTATCTAACTTGGCACACCACTGAATGAATGTGTAGACAAAAGGCAAAACAGTCTTTTACATGTTTTCTTTAAACTACAGCGACATTTAAAGGTAAAACTCAGTTTTAATTGTAACTTGCATCATCAAGATCAAAAAAAGGGTAAAACTGAGACAGGAGGACCTTTAATATTTACAGTCATCAATCCCAGTAAAAGTCGAAAATGCTGTCTACAGTTTTGTTCACATTGTCCCTATGTGCAACGTAGTCTTTTGAAGTACTTACAAAATTGAATCTACTGATTGAAGTTCACAGAAATAGTTTTGAATAAATGTATTTCAATCAGGAGTATCTTATTTATTGCAGCACGCTGTCTTTCTTTGAATATGCCCACTCCAGAAGCTGTATTGTTTTTTCATTTGTTTGTCTTTTTGTCATTTAATCTTACGATTTTATCCTTGTCTTAATTTTAAATATATCATTTCGGTCAATATTATGTTGACCTTATTTATATTTTGTATTGTGCTATATTATGTATTTTCTGATCGTATCAATCTTATCTCTCTGTTATCTAACAGCATTGTAAATGAAGAGATTTGTGAATGGATATTTAGAGTAAAAATGGAGTTGGATAGTGACCACTCCTTCTAAATGTTGGTGTTGTGGCACTCGCTGTGCAGAAAATACAATAAGCACATTACTTCTTACAGATACTTTCATAGAGTTATAAAATATTTTTCAATAACTTTATTTTTTGGGTCATATATGAGATTAGGTATGTTAATACCGTATAAGTATTACATTATGTTTAGATACTCACGGCACGTGATTATCCTTACATCATCATTTTTTAGTTGTAGTTTGATTTAATCGACCATTGATTAACATAATTTATAATGTATGTATTTTGTCAATGTGATCCAAAATGTTGTCAAGTTGTCATGACAATATAATTCTAACTCATTACACATTTTTTCAGATGTAATTTGGGTTGAAGTGTGTACACCTAATTCTTCTAATGTCATTATGAAATCCAGATTACATACGTGTTCTGTAAATATGTGAATTTACAAAAATGGTAATTATATTTCCATTATTTTTATTTTATGAACTGTTTTCTTCTCCCTTGTAAAGTAAATTATTGTCACACCTGATTCATCAAAAGCTAGCCACTAACCATCTCTCTATCTAGGAATCCATTTCTATCTTTTAATTTTACTCTTAATTTTTATATGTATCTGTATCTTATCAGATTGTCTTCTTGTTAATCATTTTGTCTGTCCTTATCCCAGGAGTCAACAAAAGATTTGTGCCTAATGAAGCAAATAAGGATTGAGGAAAAACAAGTTGAATGGCTTATTGGTTATAAGATGGAGCCTGTTGCATCTGTCAAGGATGAAACCATTGTGATGGAATGTGCATTTGTTATTTGACATTAAACTGTCCAGAATAAATAAATCAAGTGGTCCTATTTGTAATTAAGTGGATCAGACACATATCTGCACACTGTACAAATAGTTCCCAGCAGTTTCAATTAAACAACGTTTTGAGTCCTTTGTCAGTAATTGTAAAAAACACTTCATCACTCGGGGGGATTGGGATGAATGTGTTTGAATATTGCCTATACTGATGTGATGAGGAAACAGCTCTTTACCTCACCTGACTCGTGGCAGCTGCAGGGAGCCGACAGAACCCAAAGACAACACCTGTTTTTCCACTATATCTCTCGAGGTATAGGGAAAATACATGTTTGCTACCATGTCTTAAATAAACCTGTCTTTTACTGTTATTTAAAAAGTTTTCTGTTTCACTGAACTTGAAATCAAAATCAAATTTTATTTGTATAGCCCATATTCACAAATCACAATTTGTCTCATAGGGCTTTAACATGGTGTGACCTCCTCTTTCCTAAACCCCCAACAAGAGTAAAGAAATACTACCAAAAAACTCTATTAACAGGGTAAAAACGTAGAGACCTCAGAGAGAGCCACATGTGAACATTCCTCTCCCAGGACGAACAGAAGTGCAATAGAAGCCACATTTAACTGAGAACATCAGCAACATTATTTAGAACATTGATTAGGAAAAACACTTTGCATGAAATACTATATAAAGAAAGATAATACCCATCAAATAAGCTGTTGGCTGTATCGGGCTAAAAACCCAACTTCAACAGTGAAATAAATGTCCAACATTTGGCTGTTGCTGCAGTTTAACGGACTAGCATTTATGTACAAACCTTTTTAAAAACATCATTACACTGTGTGGGGAGTCAATCATGCAGAAATAAACCAGGAATGTCAGACATTAAGTGAGAATTGGAGGGTGTTAGAGGCAGCCACTTGAACAATGAATATACAGTATGTCACCATAACACTGTTCACAAACCCTGCAAACCTTGTCAGTTAACCTTGGACTGGCACCAGCCTTCCACCTGCATCTTTGGGTGATGTCGACAAAGACAGGTGGAGGTGTTGCAGGTTCTTGCTGTGACAAGGTTGTAGCGGTCCCCAATGACCCGGACCTTTAATGAAAGTTAATAGAAAACATTGTAATAGAGAAATATGTGTCATGTTGAGGGCTGTAGAGAAAAAAGTTAGAAGACATAGCCCTAGATGTGCTCCACTTCTCTGCCGATGCATTAGGACTGGGCAATACTGGTTGCGTGTGCAGCACATGTGTTGTTAAACTGTTCTGTCTCGTGGTCGTCTGTTGTTTTACACATTACATTTCATTTAGCTGATGCTTTTATCCAAAGCGACTTACAATAAGTGCATAAAACCCAGAGGGTACAGACCCAGGACAACAAGAATCGAGGAAGTACAATTTCTTCAAAATAAAGCAAAACTACAAAGTGCTGTAAGTAAGTGCCATTTAAGTGCTACTAAAGTGTTAGTTAGAAAAAATTGTTAGTGTATTATTATTATTTATTCAAGGTAAAGTCGGAAGAGGTGTGTTTTTAGTTTTCGGCGGAAGATGTGTAAACTTTCTGATTTCCAGATGTCGATGGGGAGCTCATTCCACCATTTAGGAGCCAGGACAGCAAACAGTCGTGATTTTGATGAGTGTTTAGCTCGCAGTGAGGGAACAATAAGCCGATTTGCCGAAACAGAGCGGAATGAATGTGCTGCGGTGTAACGTTTGACCATGTCCTTGATGTAGACTGGACCTGATCCGTTCACAGCATGGTAGGCAAGTACTAATGTTTTGAGTTTCTGGACAAAGTCTATTTACCTCAAGAGGTAGAAAGTAAAATAGAACTTAGTCCTTAACAGAATTGGAATAAAAATCAAGCAATTTAACCTTAGCTGGTTCCTTTTTTAACTCTCAATCACTTGAGTGAAACTACAAATAGTATAGAATAGAATAGAATAGAATAGAATAGTAACAGAATCAATAAACAAACAACCTCTTGTCTCATACATTCAAGGTGAGACCAAACAGTTCAAACTATCAATCTAGTTAACCTAAGACAGCAGATACAATAGTAATTTAGCAGAGAAGTTTATTAAAGAATATTCTTTGCCTGAATCAAGTAGTCCTGTACCCCAGAAGTCAAATGCACACACGAGTAATGTGTCTGCTGAGTGTCTGCAGCAGAGCTGAAATGCGGTTTCTGATGTGACTACATTATAACATCATGAGTCCTCCAACCCTACAATTACAATAATATATATTTATTTATTTAGCTTTTACTTTGAAACAGGGACAGTTGAAGCAAATGTTGCAAATATTTCAGTTTGTGACATATTCAGCGGATAAAGACATTGTAGCTTGGGAACCATGCCCATCTCACACAGGTAGTGTGGCCGATATAACCTGACAACATTGGTGCTGAAATGAAACACAAGAGGTTTCACAGCACACACAGCGCCCATGCAATCAGTGTGGCCCGGGCATTACTCCCTCCAATGTGCTTTTAAAACAGTCTGCTATTCTTTTCTTTTTTTTACTAAAGAATATAACGTGCTTCAGTGACATTGACAATGCCATAATGGACCCCTGCTCTCTGCAATATTATTTTGAAATGGAGAGATACAATCATTCCACTATGTGTATTTAACTCCTGTCATTAACAAATCAAATCATAGTGCAAAAAAACACTTTACCAACCTTATGTCAACACTCACATAACATTGAACTGCACTGTTCACGTGGAAGTGATAACACTTTAAACAAGCACATTTATATTTGCTGGTGCTTGAACTAACAGTATATCGAGACGCCAACATCTAACTCTAATAACATTATATTTTCATAATGGTCAGTGAATGCTGTGGGCCGAATGTCTAGTACATAAAATCTGTCACTCAGAGGAATGGGAATGATCTGATCTTCTCCCTTTTACAACATCCTTCAGCAGTTACACACTTTCTTGCTTTTTACATGTCGTACATTATCAACTTTCCCCTTCATCAATATCAGCCCTTTGCTTTAAAGCAGCAATGCCGTACAACCTAACTGTGGTGCTTCTATTCACAATCTGCAATCCTTCTTTGTTGTCGAACCGCATTTATTTGCCCACTGAAAAGAGCTGGTACCCTGGTACCAAATGCATTGTACCTTGCATGTTTAATCACATTATATTTGGGCCACATAGATTTATTCGTCCAACCATATTCTACATCCACTGAGGTCCAATCTAAGCAACAGTGGGAGAATGAATTGTAATGAATGCCAAAGCTGAGCACTAAGAGGTATTTTGTTCTCAGGGCTCTTAAGGAATATGGATTAAGAATGAGGGCAGGATCAGACCTGCTGTGGTTTCAATATGCATGAATCTTTTCATATGCACCGACCCCACTCCTTTATCTGCCGCAGCAGGTGAGGATCAGGCAGCACTTCTGACACTGGTGGAAAACCGCCATGCACTAGGATATTCTGGCCCCATGCTGAGCCAAAAAATACAATTTATTCCTTATTACTGTTCTTTATTTGAGAAGTCATGTTTTATGTGGTAAGTCTATTTCTGCTGCTGACCACTACATTATCAGACATTATATGAAATTCCCTAAATACCAAAGAGTGTGATTGTATCTCTGTTTTATTCTAAAATCAGTATCAGGACCTCTGCATCTAGCAGACAAAACACAATTGATGTTCAATGTTTGTTGGTTGATAAAACCAGTGATTACCAACCATCAGAAACATGTGTGTTGAATTTCCAGAATTAGTACTTCTGGCTTGGAAAGTTTTTTCATTGCAGACTTGCTTGTGAAGGATCAAGTCTTTATCACAGCTCACCGGTCATGGTCACTGGGACCAGGGGCCTCACATAATGCTTTGTTTATGATACACCCTGCAAGCGAAGCTCCTTGTTGTGGTGTGAAGACAAGTGGCTGGAGAATGTGTAGGCAAGCAGAGGAAATCAGAGGGAGTCAGCAGTAACAAGTTTTTCCAAATTCGACTTAAAATAGTGAAAAGTGTGTGAGCAGTTTTATTTCGGCTCATTGATTTAAAGCTGTGTAAGTAAGATGTAAAAAGTAACTATGTGTATAACATATGTTCTATGTGTAAGATTTCATTTTATGATTTCATCTAATACGTCTCGAACAGACAATTCCAATTATCTATAATACGCAAAGTAGGCTACAACGTTTATCGTGCTTATCAAAACTTGTTAAGATGCTAACATGCTAAATAAAATGAAACAATATACCCTGTAAAGCATTTTAGCATGGATTACAATAAAACACTGCTTTGCCTATAAGTACCCTACAGTACCACAGAGCTGCTAATCTGTCTGTCAATAGTGATATTCCAAACCAGTCTGAAAACTGGTCTGTCAATGTCAAAATTATTCTTCAACAATGAAATGCATAAAGGACGCGGGGAGCTGCTCAAAGTTGTAATCTGCAGAGCCTCTCATAAATTTTGACTGAAAACCCTGCCAATGCTAAACTTGCATGGATTGATCGTTTTGTTTACTATATTTCACCTCGTAAAATTATTTTAGATCATATTTTTACACCCTGTGGGTGTATCGTGAACAACATCGCAAGCAGTGAAAATATACAAATATTAGTGTAGCTTTAATTCCTCAAGTAACTGTTCACACTGTATATTTCCATTGAACATGGCAGCTACCGAGTGTTGTAACTGAAAGTGTGTTTAAATAAAGAACAGTACATGAGGAAATGTTCCATATGGTGAATAACAGCTAATGGAAAAGGGAAAGTCAGGCTTGATTGACAGGCTGATCTGCAGTGGCCCTTACATCTTCAGCTTCATTAAACAAGCTTTCATTTCTCTCTCCTTTCCTTTTTAGACAGACTCACTTCCTCAGAAACACTGATTTGAAACCATTGCAAATTGAAACTTTCACTTTTGACAAACTGTGTACAGTACAGTGTACTGTGTGCTACTGAATAGCTGTTTTATGTGCTTTTTTTTAAACTACATCTGCAGAGCATTGTGACCTTACCATACCACAGATCACAGTCAGTTTCTCAGTGACTGTGATCGGCTCAGTCTCATACCGCTCAAACGTGCGGTATGGTGTCCCCCAGGGTTCAATCCATGGTCCCATTCTATTTTCCCTCTATATACTCCCCTTTGGCAAAATCATCCACAAACATAATGTCCCCTTCACTGCTTTGCTGATGACACAGAGGTCTACATTACAAAGAGTACTAATGACCAATCAAACATTCCAACCCTCTTGAAGTGCCTTGCTGAAACAAAACACTGGATAGCAAACAACTTTCTTCAACTAAACCTCTCCAACCTCTCTAAATACATTGTAATTGTGTTTGATCCCACGTCCAGCACCGATGACATCACAGCAAACCTTGGTGAACTAGCACCATTTAATAATTCCTGAGGTAGAAATCTGGGTGTGGTCTTTGAACCTGAGAACATGGACTGCAAGTGAGGAAAGAGGATGTGCACTTGATGTTGAAGGAGATGGATCCCTGAGGAGTGTCATTAAGGCAAGCAGGATGTCATATCCAAAGAGTTACTTCTCAAAAGGACCAAACTCAATCCGGCACCTGGACTTATTGACCCTATCCACACTGTCCATGTTTTCTGTATCAAGTATACATCCACCGGTACCCGTGAAACTGCACAGAGTACTGCTGCGGTCAAGCCAGCCTCCACTGTGAAACAAGTGGTCAAGCTAGCCTCCATTCATTTTGCGGTGCACATTTTCTGCAAGCATTATGTTATGAGTATAATCAATTTCAACATGATTTAATCAATCGCATAACCAATGCCTCTAAAATGGCCTCATACGACTCATCTGTTTTGCGTTGTTTGTAGGAAAGTTTAATTCACTAAAATGTCATCGAGTTTTTAAATAGTTTTAGTTTGGAGCTTCCAATCAGCAATCAGAAACCAGCAAACAAAAACATATCACTTTTAGCAGCAGAGAAGTATCTTGTTTTCATGACATCCCTCCACTGGTGGAGCTGTAATTAGACCAACATCCTATGAGGAGAACTCCCACACAAATGCACAAATGCCCATTTCTCCACTTGAGGGTAATTTCAAGGCTGCAAGCACTGCTGATGGGTCACTCTGACTAGTCTCTCTGAAATAGTATTCCTATTGTACAAAAGATGTCATCTCACTAAATATATTAATTTTATCTGACAGAGGAAAGAAATGTGAAACTTTAAATGTCTCAGTAATGCCAACACTTGACTCAGTTGTAGGTACTTCCAGTAGGTACTTCCAGTCCCACATTTTTTTTATGTTTTCAGATTAATTGATTGATTCCTTGTCACACTTTTATAGAATAGCTCTAATTTCAATCAGAAATTAAATCAAAGAATATGCTTACGTGCTTCTTCTCCTTTTATGCACCTTTATCCAGTGAAGCTCCGTTCACATTGGCCCTGTTAATCCCTTCATTAACTTAGGCCTCAGGTGATACCCTCACAAGTGGACAGCTCTAAGTATATCAGTTCACATCTGACAGTAGAATGCATCTGCATATTTCTCTCGAGTGACCACTTATGATCGGAGCTCCTGCTCGCCTCTTCCTCTCTTTCTCTCTCTCTCTCACACGCACACTCTCTCACGCACACACATTGACTATGGATCCATCTTTGTCAAAATGCGTACAGATAACAAGTAACTGTGTTAAAATGCCTATCAAAGCAGAGGTAACGGCAAAGAAAACAATGGAGTTGGACAAGTTGGACTGTCCCAGACAAATACCCTGTCCCATTTCACCCCTAAGCACTACCACTTGGCCCTAACCCTTGGTTTTGTGAGTGTTTTCCCATTTCGACTTGTGATGTATGGGTAGTGGCCATCAAGCCCTTCAAACAACCCTTCAAATGTCGATTATTTTGGAACCCCCTAAAAATGAATGAGTAGACGGATATTCCTGAATGCTTTACGGTCGGACAAAGCAAATCAATATGGCGACCCCTGCGGGTAAAATGCTGGTAAATCTTGCATAAAAACATAACTTTCTATTTTTATTCAGCAGAATATCTTATTTTAATCCAGTAGCAAATGAAAAACATAATTGAATCACTGTGACAAGCGTTTTAGGAAAATCACCTCGTCAAAGCAACCATGTTAACAATCTGATCGAGAATAAAAAGTAACGTACATTACTTCTGAGTCCCAAAGTTTGATAAAAATGTCTTTGTTTATTATATCAACGTTTTCATTACGGGAATGAACTACCGTTATGTTAAAATAACATAAAAACGTTGACTTACTGTGTTTTGATCAAACGATCAATCTGTTCCGTCCTGCAGTTGTCAGATGTGTCATTATTATGATGTTGGTGGATAACGGTTGTTAGAAACGTTAGTATTGTTTGTTGTTTATGATATGGTATAGACTTAAGGGCAGATTTTTTAGCCCCCTCCCTTATGGCTCAGTTTGAGGGGGACACTCCAAGCGAAGGGCACTTCATAACTAGGGGTCGGGCCAAGGGAGATGAAGTGGGACAGGGCCACTGTTTTAAGTCTCAAACCACATTGAACTCAGGACAGAGTAAATTCTATTATTTTTAACTCGTGGTTGGCAAATAGTTGGTTTCAAAACTGAGTGTCACAATGAAGTGTCTCTAAATCAAATCTCTAAGTGTAAATAACATTAACTATTTAATTAGTAATCTCAATCAATCAATCAATCAAATTTTATTTGTATAGCCCATATTCACTAATTACAATTCGTCTCATAGGGCTTTAACATGGTGAGACATCCTCTGTCCTTAACCCTCAGCAAGAGTAAGGAAAACTACTAAAAACCCTTTTAACAGGGTAAAAATACGTAGAAACCTCAGAGAGAGCCACATGTGAGGGATCCCTCTCCCAGGACGGACAGACGTGCAATAGATGTCAGGTGCAGGAAAAAATCATCAAGATTAAAGTTTTTTAGCAGCATTGATGAGGGTAAACATTTTGAAGGATAACTTCAATACGATATGTCAAGTAGTCAAGCTGCAATCATAGTCCATGGTCAGCATCCAGCAAGATAATGATCCATCATCCTGGTCGGATCCACTATAGTCCACAGTCATTGTCCACTGCCGCTTATTAAGATCCATCATCAAGCGCCACCTCGGCCGTGGTCCACCACCATTATCTCACTCCAACGCGACAAAGGATCCGTCATTCCCACTACGATGAGCCAGCACGATATAGAATCCGCCATACTGGATCCACCATTGCGACCTCTGATGCACGATCCACAAATTGTAATCCATGGTGCGGCCACAGCGGGCCCGGATCTGCGGGCGATAAAGCAAGGGACTCGGGGGAAGGGGTCAAGTCAGTAACATGTATCAGGATCGTTGCACAATCGGATACACACAGAGTGAAGCAGAGAAGTAGAGCCTCCTTGACTCACGACAACCACTCTCAACTGTGAGTGACCTTGAGTGCCATGAATGGCACATATAAATAAAACGTATTATTATTGCTATTGTAGGAGTCGAGGGAATCACGGAGTCCGGAGATCTTCTTGTTTTGTGCGCCTCTCGGCTTGCGTTTATTTTGACCAAACAATTCACTCACAGATAACTCCCGGGCGCCACCAAAACATCCGCTTTTAACCACACCCAGTGCACTTGTTACCTTGGTAACCCCACAGCTCCTTACCGGGTGTGTAAGTGTGCAAACCACATTAGTGTAAACCGTCTTTGTTGAATTCTGCATTATCACCGGTCCCCTACACTATTATTATTATCTTCTTTGGAGACTCAAGACAGTCCAATGCCAAACCAACTTCTCTCCAGCATTCAAGGCCTAATTTTCAAGTCAGCCCAACGGCAATCTCTGTTCATTGGTGGACCACTCTTCAATCAGAGTGCAGGGAGGCTCTTATATGACACTCCAAATCCACAGTCCTATGAAAGTTAATATGGGGGTAACACTTGTATAGTTGACAAATTATAGATGAGAGAGATAATGTCTAACACTACAAGTGTTGAGAAAAACTAACTCTGGTTAGTGAAGTAGTGTTGAATTTGAACTCCAAAAACAGTCAATAATTACACTTAAGTGAGGTACGGTACTAACTCTCCAAACAGTTTTAAATTAACACTTTTTGGTGTGGACCCATATAGACACTTCAAAAGAGATCAAATCAACTCTGACTGAGTTAATTTGGGTACGCTGATTTTGCTCCGGTGGAGAAACTGCAGACGTGTAAGGAAGACTGGAAGCTGTAGCTGAAAAATGAGCTTCTGTTAAGTACTGAATATTTACTCTGAATACTCTCTCTTCGATTGTTACATGTTTTCACATTGTCATCACAAAGACAATTACACAATTAAATCCATTTAAAAAATCTAAATCTAGAAACACAACAATGTCATTGTAAGTGTACTAAAAGTGAAGGGGTCTGAATGCTGCAGCCTCTTTGTGAGCGTAGCGCTGACGTCCCTGCCCTCACCACTGTCTCCCCCTCCCTCACTGGCTCTGAGCCACTTGGCTGCACTGTCAGCTCCACTTGGCTAATTAGCTCTGTTGTTCTCCTCCTCCCCAGATTCCCTCTGTTTCAAGTACAGACAAACAGCACCAGGCTTTCATGTTCACTTTCTCATCTCCTCCACAATGTGCAGCTGTGAACAAAGCCTGAGTGAATCTCACCCCCTGCACCCCAGCTAAAATTGTTGACCCGTCTGCTGGGTGTGTACGGTCCACCAGAGAGAAACTTGTCATTAGCATCTGAGTAGACGGAACACATTTCACTACAGTAGAGACTGGTTATGTTGACTTTAGCTTAATAAAAGATTAAACTGGAAACTAATTGGTCACTTTGTAAATCACCTCAAAAAAAGTTACAACTATGCACTAAGTGCTGCCAACTGTAAAAGTATTAAAACAACCCACTGCTGTGTGTGTATCTCCTGCTAATCCACCTGTTAATGTGTATAGATCAACAAAGGTATTGAGCATCAACCACATGGATCAGTGTGAAGTCATCAACTCTGTAAAATCCAAGCCATTATGATGCCACCACCGGGTATCATAGTTATAATGTATCATGGACGAAGAAGTTTAACATGTTTTATCACATTTGTAAAAAACAAATAATTTAGGATATAACGGACGTCTTAGTTATACTTCATCAATCAATCAATCAATCAAGTGTTTATTGTCACATGCACCATGTGACAATAAACACTTTGAAATCCAACTGTTCTTTGGAGTCTGTTATATACTTTCAATATATTTATACTGTATACTATTCAATGTATAAATTCCCCTCTGACATGTAGAGGGGTAAAAGTAAAATGTATATAAAATGAAAATATTGGATTAAATTAAAGATGGAATTGTTCTTGTATATAAGGTATTTCAGTAAATGTTTTCTTTAAGGTTTATTCCTCATCGCTGAATGACAATATAACAGTACATTAACACCAGGACAATGATGACATTTTATTTTATATTGTGCTTTTTCTTTGTGTCAAAATCTTGCATAATAACGGTCATTGAAGTATTTTTGTGCATAAGCAAAACAAGCAAATACTGCACCAGGCCCAGTTCAGGCCTGATGCACTGATTTTAACTTTCAAAAGTGTTAAATGCTTATGTCGGGCTGTGTGTTTTCTTTGGTACAACATTTCATTCAGGCCTCAGAAAAACCATTCTCACAATGATGTGAGAATTGTGCCATTTCTGTAACTACTGTAAACTTTCTAATACTTCTATACGTTCCAGTTAGAATACTTCCTTCGAAGTCTGCATAGCTTTCTCAAAAATCAACCTATGAGTGGGATTTTGTTTATGTCATGAAAGGTTAATTTTGGTTCATTTCAGACTTCTTTTTTTCTTTATTTCTGTGAGTTATGATACCAATGCATTTACTTAATCAGTTAAACAAATTTTGGAACATGACAATATAACATCAACACAAGTTACACAAGTCAAAACAAAATTAAATATCAGACAATGGGTTTAAAATTAGTGCAAGTTGTACTAAACCAGATTTATCCCTCAATGTCAACATCTTTTTTATATTGAAAATGAGTGAAGTGCTTGTTTAACTTAATTTGTTTATTTACTTGACTGGGACATTACTCATGAACCCATAACAGCATAACAAAATACTTAAATTTTCATCTTAGTTTTTACAATGCAGCCTGAAATAAAATGAGATGACCTATCTTATATGATTACAAATATATGGATAATTGATGGGCATAATATAAACCATCCAAACTAACTGTTTCAATGATTCAAACACACTACACCTGATAAAACAAGCAAATAACCCATGATACAAATTTGACAATACAATGCAATTCTCAGATACAATTCAAAAAACCGTAGGTGTGCACGTAAACTAAATCACATAAGAGAAAGTGAAGAAAAATAACACTTTATTACAAGTTTGGTTTAAGCTTGCATTTGAAGGTTAAATGTTAGATAATTACTATTATTTCTTAAACCAGAGATGTTTGGGGACATTTGAGGTGGAAGGCAGCTGTACATGGAAACATGTCTGTTTACATCGGGAGTCCTGTTTGGGGTTTAGGCAGCAACTTGCTTGTGGTCTATCTTCAGGAAAAATGGTGGATCTGGTTTATCTTCTTTTTCCAAAAAGTCTGACTGTACTTGTATTTTTGGCACATTATCAGATGAACCTGTAGGGGTGTTACGCAAATTAAATGCTTCAATTCAAGCAAATGTAGGACTTTCACAAGTGGGTCAACTGGATTCTCTATGACATAATGTTTTGTTTAGAGTGGTCTGTATTACCACTACTGGAAAGTAGTATAATAAGAACAGCAGCATGTCCGTGGTGTCCACATTTGTCTGCAGGAGTACAGTATAATCGAGTGTTTGTGTGTGTGTGTGTGTGTGTGTGTGTGTGTGTGTGTGTGTGTGTGTATGTGTGTGAACCAGAAGAAACTGTGCATGCGTGTAGTTTAGTATGTGCATGCTTGCATACATGCATGTCTGAGCATCTTGTGAGTTGTGTGAGTATGTGTGGTGAGTGGATGTGGATGTGGATGTGGTGTGCATATCTATTCCTGGGCCAGGGGATCCTCTCCTGCAGGTCTAATTACTTTAATGAGCGATGTCTCCCTCTCTATCAGCCCTACCCAAGGGTGCACATTAACATTCCCCCCACATAGTCATACACACCAACACACACAATTAAACACAAATTCATCAGCAGAGTAAATACTCTTTCTTGCCTCTGTGTGAAACTTACTCCGGGCTCAAAACTCTAACTTCCGTGAGAATGCATTCCCCGCTCACCCCCACCTGTGCGGCGAGCGGTTCAGTCCAGACTCGACTTGACTCCTGTGGTACTTAAAGTCTGTCTGCCTTCATTTCCATTAGACATTTAAAGGTGAGAAGACACCAGGCTTTTTTTTTACAGATCAGACAATATGCAATTGAGTCATTATTCGGCTGTGCTGTATGACTCTCACCCACTCATCCAATTTAGAATTCAAGAAAGTGGCTGACAGCTGGATATCTAATGATGTTTCTGTTGTGACCCGCAACTATTACGTGTGTATTTGTGGGTTTTCATGTGTGTGTGTGTGTGTGTGTGTGTGTGTGTGTGTGTGTGTGTGTGTTGTGTGACTGTGTATTAAGCTTCAGAGAGCAGTCTAGCGTTGCCGAGAGACAGTGCAGGCACCACTAAGGGCCACAGCTTTATTCATGAGAGGGAAATGGAAGCTGGGAGGGTTAGTTATTTAAACTGATCTGATCAGCAAAGCCCAAGGATGTGAGATAAACACTCTGGAACTTGGACGCTCTCCCTCTGCTTGTCAGTCTCCAGCCAAAGTCGGAGCTGCAGCTTGTGTCTGCCCTCTAGTGGCCATAATTGGAAAATGCAACACGGAGAAGCGCTGCGGCCTCGAAATAAAAACCATTGCTCCATTTCCCA
Source organism: Pleuronectes platessa (assembly GCF_947347685.1). Lineage (NCBI taxonomy): Eukaryota > Metazoa > Chordata > Actinopteri > Pleuronectiformes > Pleuronectidae > Pleuronectes > Pleuronectes platessa. Next base: position 3,395,709 of record NC_070629.1, read on the forward strand.
GAACAAATGTTGGTGCTTTCAATACAAAGTCCCTGTTGAAGTCCCTTTTGGAATCAGCTTGATCATGTAAAATAATCATGGTATGGATGAAGCGATTTCTTTCAAATTTATTACCATATTTAGTTTTGTCTCAACAACTTTTACTGTTAAATCATGCACAATTTATTACAAAAAAAATTTAAAAAGTCAACAATGAATCTAATGGTCAGTATAATCGCAGACAAAACAGTCCTATATAACAGGGGAAATGTTCCTGTGAAAAAGCAGAAAGAAAAGATGGTTGGCTTATGACAGCAAACAATGTAAAACAAAATGAAAGGGAAGTGAACATTTTGGTTTTCGGACCGCTGTCGAGCAAACTTGCAGAAGTTTTAACTCTCGAGTTTGAATCTAAAAACTCAAAAAATCTGTTTAGTCATGGTTAGCACAATATTGTGAAAACAGCTGTATGGTGTTCTCTTTGTCTCCTTATGAACTCTGTCTAGAGGAAATATCCCTGATGATCAGGTTTATATCAGCCTGGGTTCATTATTGACTACAGTTGAATTGCAGAAAAACAGAGAAGAAAGTTTGAGGGGATAAAGACATTAACTGGGAGGGTCAAGTTAAGATGCTATTGGTTGTAATATGGGAAGTATCAAGAATCAATGGAAGTGCAAAAAAAATGGGCACTATGCATTAATAGATTAATGTGATAACAGTAAAAAAGTGTCAATACATCAGTCACATTTTATTTTGATTAATTTCTGCCCATTAAATCATTGTGAAATCCTCTGCCCTTAACACTCAACACAGGTTAGAGAAAATGCCCACGAAAAAAAGACATAGCAAATTCAGTAATTACATTACAGCCTGTAATCCAGCACCACCCGCTCACTACGTTTGATATTTGGGGGGGATGGCTTGTTTGCCGTTTTAATGGGAGTTTGATGAAGGGTTGATGCATGAATGACTGCTACTTTTTCTGGCACAGGGATTCTAAAAAACTAGAAGATACTCAGTGGAGCCCATACCTCTGCCAAGGCCCAAGTTATTTCAACCTTTACCAAATCGCACAAACTTGGTCAGACATCAGTCTCCTGAATATTGTTTTCATCATGATACATACAATATTCCCAGGAATAAATGCCCACACAACACTGGTATCAGCTGGTAAATTTACTGGGATGGTAGGGGAGAGCGGGATAATGTGAGACACTCCCTGTATCTAGGCAATGGAACACATTTTAGGTCATGTGACCATTATGTTTTCAAGCCCCTCCCATTCCCCCCTTGCCATGAAGGGAAGGTTGGTGCTGGTGCTGTGGAAAGTATGTTTTTTCATAAAAATGTGTTTTTTGCATGTAAAAGTAAATTTTCTTGCTTTGAACTTAATCAACTGTTGTGTCAAAACAAATTGATTAAGGTAGAAAAACTTATATCATAAAAGTTGATGAACTTCCAACATATAAAACCATGTGATGGATGCTAGCTGAAGATTAGCCTGAATTGCTAGGAGATGTTGTTTTTTCTAAAATGGTGGCTGTGGGGTAAAGTGAGACAAATGCTGTGGGGTAAAGTGAGACATGAAGCACAAGTTAAGTTTAGTCTTAAACATATTTAAGTGTAATATTACATTACATATGTTTTATTTTTAATGTCATAAACATTGTAGAAAAGCCATCATGCCAAGAAACTACACCAGGAAGACAACCTGGGGCCAAACACCCCTCCCAGGGATGGAGAGTGTAGCCGCTGAGGTCATGCAAGGAAATATTGACAAGACAACCCTCAAAAGATTCATAAAGAAAAAAGAGAAAGGGGAAGTAAAATCAGTAGCCTGGGGTGCAGTAGCTGAGGCAAAGAGAATATTCACAGATGAGATGGAGGAGGAGCTTGCCAAACACTTGAAACCAGTAGCTGACCAGTTCTATGGCCTTGCTCCAGTTAAGTGCCGTGAACTGGCATTTGAATACGCAGAGAAAAACAATATCCCTGTCCCTGCCAACTTTACCCCTAAGCCGGGGTAAAGTGAGACACAAGACCACTTTTTAAAAAACAATCGTATTTTCACTGCCCTTTGTCCTGAAGACATTCTGATCATTGCCATTGCTATGAAACATCCTGAATTAATGGGAAATGTGTTAATTTTACTGATATTTCATTTTAGATCGCCTAGAGGGGAGCAAATGTACAAAATGTCTCACATTATCCCGCTCTCCCCTAGTCATGGTGACTGCTTATTGTTTTTATAATATGAAATCTTTACAGAAGAGGTTGGCTGACTAAGTGGGATTTCAAAATATGTTAATACAATATTTCTTAATCCAAAACACAGTCAGAGTGGAGACTAGTTACACTATTGTCACAGTTCAGTTTTTCTTGATGTAAACATTATTAGTAATTTGCTTTGGCGATTCTGCATGCAAATAATTTTAATCTCTGATGAAGAGGTATCCTCTTACTGATCAGCATCAGGACCGAAAATTATTCTAAAATGATTCAGCCCAGTAACAACATCTGCAACACACAGTAAACAAGTTAAGCTCGCAGTGCTTGAAGCTAGTGAACGCTAAGTGTAACTTTGTGCCATGGATTCCTTTTTATTTTTCTTCTTTAATGAGATTTCTGCAGCAGTAAAGAAAGCCCTTTATAGCCCTAAAAATGAATTAGCCAACAGACAGTAAGAGCAATAACAGATAGCAGAATATCAAGTGTTCCCTGGCTTCATCAGGCAGAGTTGAGACAGGAGAGTTTACAGAGAAAGCCCACCTGGCTAAATGAATAGGCAATGTTGTCAGGGTTTAGAAGAGCCAGTCAGCTGTGAGGCTGCCGTATAATACAGCGTCTGTCAGCGCTGACAAGTCTCAAAAACTCACACCTCTAATCTCAACCCCCCTTGTGCTCCCCCTCAACCACAGCGCACAGAAAAAATGACAACCTGCGCAAATATTAAACATCTTCCAAGGCTATTGCAACATCTTCTTTTCTGGAAGACTGTTTAAGCCCCCTCCCCCTCTGCAGCTCGTTCCCTCTCTCTCCCTATCTCTCTCCCATCTTGTCTTGTCCTTGTCTCCTCAGAAGCCCTGGCAGTCGGATCATCTCTGTCTCTTAGTGTCAATTAAAAGTGAAATATCTGCATTTGTCAACATATCATTTGTGCTGGGTTCGTGATGCACTGCTGATTTGTAGGCCGCTTCCTGAAACTGGGGAGGCAATGCCGAGGCGGCAGTCTCCCTCATTAGACCTGGAGCTGGCACCATGATGGCTGACAACACCGGGAGGCTCCCCCTCCCCCTGCCGACATGATACTAACCCAGGAACAGGCCTCGTCTGTCAGTTCTGTCACTTGCCAGCCAGCCATCCAGTCAGGGAGAGCACAGGGCAGATGGGTGGAGAAGGAGATGTGCAAAGGGTGGTGGGAGGGTGCACCGTATGCTCTCTGGGCAAAGGAGGGAGAGACTATAATGAAGTTTATTTGTATGGCACAATGTCAATACATATCATAGTGTCTGACGGAAATGTGGCCTAAGGCTGATATTTTAGTGAGGTAACAGCAAGTTATTCTTATTATGATTTCAAATCCTAGGTACTGCTTTAAATTCCAAGTTATACAGAGGTAACCTCATCTCATGAAATATATCAAATTTATAACAATAAAGAGACAATTAAGGTATGTAAATAGATGGTAAACACCATCTTTAATAATAATACTAAATCAAAGTCTGTAGCCCTACCAGTAACTACTAAATGCTGCAACTTACACTACAGAATATATAGAAATGTGCTTTTCTTTGGGAGAAAATATGTGTAGCTTGTCCTGAACAAGCTGTAAGAGGTCAGGCAATTGGCCATTGGCCACTTTGCTGATGTATTTAGAAAGCTATTCAGATTTGTCAATGTTGACAATTACTTATATTATTACTTATATGCAAACAAAAGTTAGTCATGGATTTTCACAGGGCTCTGTACTGGGAATGATACGCTTCCCTTTCTATATGCTTCCCGTAGGCACCATCATCACATATTGTTCCAATGTTATGAAGATAACACGCAACTCTACTTAGCTATGAAGTCTGATGAATCAAATCAGTTGAGCTGTTTAAGAACACTAACGTACGATTAGTAACATCATCACTAACGTCGGGTACATTTTACCCGATATAATATACCCGATAACCAATACTTCTCATCAAAATATATTCATGTACAACAATACATGGCGATTTGAAGTACTCTTTTATTTTCCCTGATAGAATATCTCATAAATCTCCCACGCCTCTCAGACAGCAGCAACCCAATGAAAATCCCTTGACCACACTCACTCGGGTAAAAATCACCCGGGGTTGACACATGCACAACACAGCTGGAGTTTCTCTACACAGACTCATCCACAACAGCAACAAATCCTCTGCATGCTTCAGGCGATAGGTGGAGCAGCAAACAGAGGCTGGAAGGGACGTTTTAACTGTGGAGATCATGTGATTTTCTTGACAACACACATAAACAGTCTTCAGCTCTACTCACCACAAACTCTCTTTTTGTCACCGCTTTTTCAACCGGAGATATTTGTTTTCTTTTTTTCAAATTTCATGTTTAATTTAGCATCTGTCGTGTGTTACATCCCTCCAAACTTGCTGGCAGTGAATCCGGCCAGGGATCCCCTGCTATGTTCTCACATCGGATTCCCCTGGATTTCTACAGACTTTATATGAGGGGGCCAGGCAGGGAAAGTCTGCAGAATCTAAAAAGCGTCTCACTCAGACATTTGTGTTAAAACATGCACCTCCTCCGGAGAAAATGGAACTGCGGAGTTCAGTGCATGTGTGGAAGCAGCTTTAGATTAACTTCAGAGATGCCTTGACTTGGATGTCCTATAATTTTTTTAATTATATGACCAGATAGTTACCTTGCCCCTTAGGTCTACCGAAAGGAATCTTGGAGTCGATAAAGTGCAGAGGTGCACGATAGATCTCTAGGATGTGCTGGGATGCATCATCTGTGATGTTCTTGGGGTCATTGGGGGTTTGGGGTCCTTCAACATTGGACCCCCTCACCCAGGTGACCATACCGGGGTTGATCAAGTCCCTGATCGCATACCATCAGCAACCATCCACAGGCTCGCCCTCTCTATCCAAATCCGCCAAGTGGCTTTCTCTGCAGCTTCAGTGATGGTACGTATGGCCCTCCTCTTTGCAGCTCCAGTCACTCCAAGCCCTGCCAGAGCTTTGCAGTTTGAACGCCCAGAAAAACCCCGGCAGCCTACTTCATTCGGCTCAGAGAGACCCCGCCAGCCTTGGCTTCTGCACTGCAGGAATATGTTGGATTCTGAAAATATATTTAATTTTTTTTATTTTAAATTCAGCCCTGTCTTATTGTAATTTTATATTAATAAACTGCAACAGTAAATACATTTTGTATGAAACATTATCTTTGTGATATCATCAAATGCAACAGAGCTGCTGGGTGTTTGTTGGGATGAATGGAAGGGTTACAATGTGTACAACTGTCACATGAAAGACCAGCATGAACCCGAAGTCTTTGGCAACTATGTCTGTGGGGGTGGCTGGGAGAGCACCTTCACCTGCACCAGAGGATCCGTCAGTGCAGAGCTGTTAGCTGTTCAAAAGCCAGCAGCGGAGATGCTTGGAGAGACACATGCAGGGAGACACACGAGACACATGTGCGAAGCGCACAGGGACAGGGGAGACAGAGACGGAGTTGCTAAGCTGGACACCATCAGGAATTGCTGGCACTTAAGTTTGGTTTGGACTTCATTTTTTCTCACGTGTGATAAGCAATAAAAGAAATGCCAAAAGTGAATGGTTCGTCTCTGGATGCTCCGAGTATCTTGCCTGAGCACTTGTGCTACAGAAAGAGAACTGGTCCTGCTGCTAAATATTGGTCAGAGGCCACCTGATTTATTTGCCGAGATTTTTCTTCTTCTGTTCTGCCATCTTCTCTTAATTTCATTGATGGTTCTTTTTGTTTTACCCAGAGTATTAATTTTCTCACAGATACTCTCCCATATCACGTTTCTTTGCTGTAGCTCAACAGCATGTTTGTTTATCTCTTCCACTCAGACCTCCAATTCCATGGCATTCAATTTCGCTTTGCGCTTGCAGGTCACTCTGCACTCTTTTAGTAGATCTCCTGCAATACATCCACAATCCAAACGTGCAATCTATTTTAATGCACACAAAATTTAGCACTCTTTATTTGGGATCTTAGTAGATCAGGCCCTATCTGAAAATGTTTTTGAATTACATTTACTTCAAGCTGTATTTGCTCTTGCTGCTTAGTTTATAAATATTATTCCAGATAAACAAGGTTGATAATTAGTGCACCCAAGTGATCAAGAAGAAGAGCGACTCTTCCTGAATAGGAACCATGGCATTGCATACCATAGCCGATTTGACTTTTTACCTCAAATGAGAAACATACAAAGTCGAATTTCGAGTCTCTTGCCCATCAGACACAAATGATGCCTCATTCGCGTAAATTGCTCGAGCACTGACCATTAAATTCAACTGACTCAGATCCTGGCATCAACCCGAGCTAACAGGTGTCCTAACCAACCACTCGTCAGCCTCCGGTAGCCCTCGAAAGAAAGTCATGTGGATGCCACTCCTGCATGGAGAAGAAATTGGCCATGTTGCATACGGGTCTTGTAGAGGCAAACACAATGATAGTAACTTCTCCAGTGTTTCCACAACATGTACATTGCAACAGTTTAGTTTGTTTGTTTGTTGTTTTTGGTAGGGCAGTGGTTTTTCTCTCTGCTTTTCCAGAGAGCAAATATTTGCAGGTTGCCTATTTTTACGTTATTTATGCAAACAAACACAAATGATCCCAAGGCAGTAAGAGTTTTTTAGTTCGGTATGAATACAGCATTAGACTAGGAATCTATATGGGTACGATTTTATTTGAGACCTTTATTTGGATGACGTATTTTTCATAGATATTTCAGGGCATTTCAACTTTACTAAAGGCCACAGGTCTTTATGACCTGACTGCTTCATTTTTAAGGACACAGCTAGAATTATCAGACTCTATATCCTTTGACACAATTCCTGAGCCTCTCCTAACTTGCTTTGCTGTAGCAAAACAATCTCAGTGTTTCATGGCAGCATTCCTGGCTCCCCCACTCACAGGGAGGAGGAGGACGGAGAGGAGAACGCTTTTCCTCCTTTGCCTGACATCATTAGGAAGGGAAGCACTGACCAAGTCAGAAGCCACCATGGGTGGGAGTCACTCAGAGACACAAAGGAATGCACCATTATAGCTTCAAAGAGAGGGATGAGGAGGGTTGGGGGTTAAAAGTTCAGCTAATCTATTTTTTTTTGTTTTCTTGTCTTTGAAGGGGGATATGTTTCTGCAGCAATGGTGAAGCAACATAATTTAGTTTGGCAAGTGTGTTCGCCAAAATTCTATTGAATTATTTCCTCCATCCTCTCTGTGTGGTGAAAGAAAAGGAGCTGTTGGACACAGCGTCTTTAAAGGACAAATTGTTCATCTAATTGACCATCTGATCCCAGATATAATACGTATTTGTCAGTCACATTGTTGGTATTTACAAACTGGTCAGGATGTTTGACGTAGCCGCCGTATTTATAAAACTAAGACAAATGTGTAATTAAAGTAACATCTGTAACACTTGTCTTTCATTGATTTTTATCTTTTTAAGATGTTCCTAACCCTTTTATGAAAAAAGATCCTCATTTAAATGTTTAGATGTTATTTTATTTGACCGTTTGGAATCTGGAATCATAACATAGGTTTGAAAATTTGAATTATCGCCAGGCGATAGAGGCAGTATCAGTTGATACATTTTCTTTCCAGATTCATATGAGGTCACTGTAACCTTTGACCCCTGATATCTAATAACTGGTGTCGTGGACCACGCAGTCTAGGCACAACGAAAACGTTGGGTTTAGTTTCCCAAAATTGTAAACAATATATGTACATCACGGTAGTTATGTATTAGATATGTGAAATTAATACTTCAGATGTGTGGCTCTGTCCTTCACAACTGGTAAAAATGTGAAGACATTTATGAAAGGCAGAATGAAGGTTCAAGTGACCAAAATCTGATTAATTAATCCATGAGTCGAACTGAACGTTTTCAAGAAAAGGATTCTCTTCAGGTGTTCTAAGATAATGTGTTCACAAGGCAAATAATGACGTCATCCTTGATTCCAAATAAATATTTGTGCTAGAGGTAATATCCTTCCCGATGGGTGTTCTTGAAATATAAGGTTCAGAATCAACAATCAATCTAATCTTTGAGTCCGAGTAGAGGTTTCTACCAAATTTGAAGAAATTGAAAAAAAAAACTGACTGTTTTGAGGAAGTGAAAATATCAATCTTTTGTATTTTATTTTTTCTAAAATACTTACAACAGGTTTATTATCTATTAATTTGAATTTCCAATTAAAGCATCATTTCCCACATTAAACACATTAAAGAGAAATTATCCACTTTTAATGAGAAGTATACATCTTATTTTACAGACGAATAAAAAATTCCTGGTCATATATACAGGCTCCTCAGAACAAATGAAGAATTCTATTCCAAAATGAGACATCAAGTTTAAAAAAATGTGGAAAATAGCTGTAAATACTGCTAATAACTTTCAGCTCCAAAAAGTTGTTAAATATAAGACACTATGATTCATATATGAATGTTAGTGTGTTACAGAATAAAAGTCGTAGCTCTAGTATCACTTACAATGTGGAATTAGAAAACTCCAGCAATGATTACTCTGAGGTTTAATGGAATACTTTGGACTAGAACTCCTCATGTACTGATCAGTGCAGTTTGCTGTACATGGTACAGCTTCAGTAAAAAAAACTCCAGTGTAAAATCACTACATCACACATAGCCGGGATACATCAGTTGTATAGTTACAGTATCATGTAACACTGTATGCCTGTTTAACACCATCATGAGTTGAGTACAATTTGGATATTTGAGCAGAATAACACTTTTTACAATGCGATTTATATCAGTGGCCTACAGCACCGTCAACACAAAGACTAGAATCAGTCTGATATTGGGTTCTGCAGATGCAGGTGAACGTGAAGGCCGATACTGTCTCATCATGTACACACCTGCATGGAGACTGACGCATATTATCTCTCACTGTCCCTTGACCTTTTGGAATTACATGCATAGTGAACTAAAGCGTGGTGGCCATCTCTTTAACAGGACTTCCCTCAGTTATATTAACACTGCTCTGAGTTACATTGTGTTAAAACTCCAATTAAAGCAACAGTATTTATTTATTTTTTACCTTAATAGCGTTAAATGCATTTCGGAATCAGACTAGAAATGCTGAACTGCAGATAATTTCATAGCAAAACTTTAAAATACCCAAAAAATTATTACAGATGAAGTTTGTTTATTTGTTACAGGGACAGCACCTCTGGTTCAGGAAGCTGGAGACCATAAAGAAAATACACCAGCCAACCATGATTTAGTTCAGTTAGCAGGACGCAGTCGAAGCTGCGGTCATGCACAAGAAAACCACTTAGCTGCTCGGGCTAAGAATTAGGAGACCACAAATTCTCAGCAAAGATGACATTGTTTTTCTTGATTCCACTTGTGTGTAGTTGTTATTTATTTGCAGTTCTCTAATCAATAGCAAGCTAGTTACATTATAACCCTACCTTTTAGCAGATGGCTGCAAACCTTTATTTGAATATTGTGAAAGATGTGAGGAGTTTAATTTACGGTAGCCTAGCTTCATTCACATATCAAAGACATGTTTCCTTGCTGATGGAACTATCATGGAAATAGACATTACCCTTTATCAAACCAGCAGGTAAACATGGAGGACATTTTTGAGTTTCCATTGACTGTGGGAAGCAGGAGACATTAGAAAGCGTTTCTCTAATATGACAAATAGTCCTGTTCCTCTGCCACCAGAAAATAAATACAATTCACATTGACTTTTTCAGAGTTTACAATAAACGATTAAGAATCCACTTATATAATGGTGCATTTACATTCCATTCTCAGATCTTTTAAAAACATTTATAACGTACAGCCATGCTGCCTTCTGTAATAGGTAAAACTGAAACTGGGTGTGGGAGTGGATCATGGCCTGTAGTAGATTTGGCATCATTTATATGATTTCAAACTCTATACACCTTCATGGCTAGAGGTATGGACACTGTAACATTCCAACCATATCTAACTCCTGAATATCACATTCCAAAACCAATGCGTGATTTGCTCCTAGCCAAGAGAGCCTTTTAGTTAAGTCTCACTTATGTTGGCTGATAAGGTCTGGCTCACAGTCATCCAGTCACATGTAGGGCTCAAGACTCTGTGTCGGTCAGTCTTCTTCTTCCACACCAAACAGTGGAAACCAATTCTTTAAGGACCTGCCGTGGAATAATCTTTCTCCATTGGAACTGAGAGGCCTCTGCAATAAAACAGCTTAAAAAAAGTACACTGCAGTTTGTGGACAGTGTTGTCTGCATTATTTTGCCCTTATACGGAGTCTAATCTTTGCCACATGCAACATCAGGACAGTAGCACTTTCCAGCAGAGGAAATAAAGTCAATACAAACGTTGGGTAATAAATAAGTCAATGGTGCAAACCCCACAGTAAATATGACAGATCATGATCGATATTCTAATTCATGTTCAGGTGTCATTTGTTTGTGACTTTCCTTTAACAAAATGTTTCTCAACTTTTACCATGAACATTCAACTGGTACAATGTATCCGTCTGACTTCATGTCACATCAACATCTTAACTGTAAAAGCTTTCAGGTTAGCTGGTACAGTAGCAGTTAGCAGCCCTGGTGAGTTCAAAGTGGAAGGCAGGTGATTGGTGGGATTTTCTGGACTAACAGTTGCATAAGACTTGAAGGGCTAACTTTGAGAATTCATAGACTAAACAAATGAAGAAATTATTTAAGTTACTATTGAGGTCAAAGGCAGTCGGATCAGTATCAGTACATTGGTTCAACGCTAGAAAGTAGGTAGCAGTTCCATGAGAATGTAGATTTTACTTGAGTCGTTTCCAAGTGTGAGATGAGGAGATGAATATCATCTCAAGTCTGTGTGTTAAGAAGAGAGCTAGAGTCAGTATAAGGTTAGCCATACTTAGCATAAAGAATGGGAGCAGGGGGAACTACTACCCAAGTTCATATTTAAGAAAATATGTCTGCAAGCACCTGTTTACAAGGTATACCTAATCTGTTTAATCATCAGATATGTAAAGAAAATAAATCCTCTGGTTTTAAGGAGTGTCACACCACACAGAATCAAATGTGGTGTGTCAACCTCGCTGTGCAGTGAGCACAGTTACTGGATCAATCTGTGTGTCATGAAACAGTTCCTTACGAGGAGCTTTTAATTTGAACTTTCTGTTTGTGTGGATTGCAGATCTAGGTGAGCTATGGTACATGTACTTTTTCATTCTTAACAGTGGCAGGTAAGGTGATCCTCTAAGATAGCCTAACTAAACTTACACGTCTTATCTCACACCTAGAGTAAATTCCAAAAATATTGGAGAATTCTTTAAAAATTACTTGAGGTCTTCATTTCTTACATTTGAAACTTGAAATGATTCATGCCCATAAATACTGATGTGACCACCTTTCACAACAACAATATTTCTACAATTAAATACTGTTTCCATTGAAGATAATAAACATAATAAAATACAGTGGCTTGAACTTGAGCTACTCATTCTACACAACACAAGACAAAGACGCTCACAGCATACTTTCACACTAACAAACATGGGTACAGTGGTTAACCTGTTAGCCATACAGTGCACACAGACAATATAATACAACAATTATTAACACAACAGTTCTTGATGCCTGCAGAATCAGCAGTGATGTCCATCTGCACATTCAGGAAGGTCCATTACTTTTTGCATTTGTTCATTCACAGTGACGACTGCAGCAGCTCAGACAAGGAGGGACAGAGGCTTGGAGGAGTGAAAGCTTCCCATGGAAGAATCAGTGATCGAGACAACAGTGTACATTTCAAACACTTACGATCCAGCAAAGAAAAACACTGTTTTCAGAAAAAAGAGTGGCGAAGCCAACATGGCATCAGAGTAGAACAAATGCAGTGTAAACATGACCAGGGGGATCTGACAAGATAGAGCCAGAATTTAAATAGATTCCTTAACATGAACTACTTGTATATGGAGGTAATACTATTACAAGAAGTGAGTTTGTGAAGAAATCCTCTCCTGATAATAATTTGCAATAGATTTTCGTGCAGTTTAAAATGTTATTGACGGAATTGTTTCAGGTGTATTTTCCGCACTCTACACATTCCTCTCTCCCCTGTCATGTAAAACAGAGTCAGATGTGGAATCTGCAGAGGAAGGTTTTCAGCTCCAAAAAGGTTTTGCTTTGCATGAACAGTTTCAGTGATTTTCCGTCTGAGTGAATACATTGCTCAGTACCCACAGGTTTCGGGCTTTCCTTTAGTTCATATGATCCTCATTGGCCTTTGGTCCCTTGCAAACCAAGTTTGAGTTTTTATCACAGTTACAAGGGGAGATCCAGGGCCATTGCATGCTTTGACCACACTCCCAGTAACAGGACAGCTTCAGATGTGAGGCGACTGTCCATCTCTCACATCTGGTCTTTATTTGTTCACCTCTCAGGCTTCAAAATCAGTAGTTTTCCCAGGCAGATTATCAGTCATTGATTTATCCTCTATCTTTTTCTTGTATAGGGCAGGAGAGCTCAGCAGTGTCACAATGCAAGACACATGTTCTCTAGGCCCTGTACATAGATAGAGTACATCCACTGGATGTGAAGTTGTGAGGCAGAGCTGTAGGACTCAGATGAGCCGCTCCTCTGGAGGAACTTTGAGGACGCTGCCCATCTCCAGCCTGGCACCAGCTACTTCCTGTGAGCTCGGGCTGTATGTGCCCTCCGACTGACGCTTCTTCCGGGCCGTCATAATGAGGAAAAATACCACAAGGATGGCCACTAACATACATAGCGTGATCAGAGGGATGGTCACAGCAAGCCAGGGAACTCGTTCCATATACTCCTCTTTCTGCAAAACCACAAGCCATAAAGTAAAGTGTCAAAATAATCAAGTCTGAATTGTAAATGGGTTTTCCGTCCAAATGAAGCGCAACAGAACATTATTCCTATAGGTGATTTATCTCGTCAGGCTTTGAGAGAATGTAGGAAGCATTTAAACTTATCAAAGATTTTTGAAAAATTAAAAAGTTTTTAAAAAGAGGAAATGTGTCAAACTTAAAAGCTAATATAAATGCTAACTATTCGGCTGAACAACATACTCTAGATTCCTCAAGAACATCATATTTGTAAATTCAAAGCACTTTCACTTTATTTAATATATTTTGCATCTGAATGTGCATATTTTTCAAATTGTTCACATTTTGTTTAACATAGATATTGTTAGGTTCATTTGTTGGCTATTCTGTTGAACACTCTACATTTGAAGTTATTCATACTTGTCAATCCTGTTGTCCATTTTCTAGATCTCTACGCTCTTGTTTAAAAACACTGGATGCTGGGAAACCTGATCGCTGAATCTTCAAAGCACATACCACATGGGCATACACGCTACATGCCAAAATAAATATACTTTAGAATCACTGGACCAGGGCAATACATTATAAGATTAACATAAATGTATTCGCTTTGCCTTTGTTTAGAACAACACTTTATCATGTATGTCTGTGTAACAATTTTTTTCCAGATTATGGAACCTGTGCCAGCGACAAGAGGCCTGAATCGGAGCCATGCATCTCAAACCTTCTGCTCAGATCCAGGCTCTAATTGAGCACGTGATGTGAAAGTTAATTACCTCAGTGTCAGAGTGACTTACATTGCTCTCACACCGTGTGCCGCTGAAGCCTAGCACACACACACACTGGAAGTGGTTGAGTCTGTCCAGACAGGTGGCACCGTTGAGACAAGGGTTGGACTCACACTCGTCTATTTCTGTCTCGCACCTGAAACACATCAGCAGGGTTTTAACACAATGCTGACTGACAGAGCAGCTGCTCACGCTCACACACACACAGACACACACACACACACCTACACACACACACACAAACACAGCCTCATTCTTTCTTGACCTTTACACTTTGGATGTGGTTCAGATAGACTTTCTCCTCAGCTGCAGGAGTGTACTGAGGATTGTGCAGTGTGCTGCTCTCACCTGGCTCCAGTGTATCCAGGCTTGCAGGTGCAGTTTCCGCCAGAGCTGCCTCCTATACAAACCCCTCCATTAAGACAGTCTGTGTATGCATCACATGCCATTGGGGGGAAACGCCACCTAATGGATACACAAACATACTCCCTTTTACAATATGCACTCTGTTGACAGTTCATTAGGTAGCTAAAACGAATGCAGTCTTATAAAACACTCCTGTAATAAGAACCTGCTTAGTGAAGACTGTAATTTTAACATTGTGTTGTTACTGTCTCTGGGAAGTGTTGACTCAACTAAATCATTGGTGTTATACTGTATAAGAGTTTTTATCATTTTGCTCCCACACCTTTCTGAATAATGCAGAGTTGTTCCAAAGCAACATAAACTACAGCCTCCAAAATAAGGATAATGATTATCAGTACATCTCTCAAACAAAGTGAACATTACAACCATTTTATGAAGGAGGATTCATTGTACAATGAAGCTCAATTGTAAAGTAAAAAAATAAAGTAAACAAAAAGTTTAGTTTTGTAAATTGTTTGTTAGCTCTTAGGTCAGACATGGCAATACTTTGACATGTAAATCAGAGGGTAGTTCAATTAATATCTCCAATATTACTACTCTACAAGTTCATACTAAAACTATTTTGCTTTTAGAGTATCCCTGTGACTGCAGAATAATGTAACAATGGAATTACTTGGAGGAAAACACTCATGCATGCTAGCAAAAGGGAGGGTTAAGGGCTTAAGAAGGTAAAGGCAATGATTGATGGGAAACAGAACTGAGAGGAAAATAAAGGTTTTCAGACTTTTAAACAAACATTAAACGTCTAAAAGTTTCAACAGAGAAAATATTAAGGTGTGTACTCACTGGCAGCGCTTGCCGACATAGCCAGGAGGACAAAAACACGTGTGAGTTCCCACTGTTTCCCCGCAGGTTCCTCCATTCATACAACTGAACTCCAGACAGTTATCCACCTCCTCCTGACAGTATTTTCCTGTGTATCCAGGCTCACAGTCACACTGGTAGTCAGCCAGGAGGTCTTTGCATGTACCATAGACACAGGGACCTGAAGAGCATTCGTTTATCTCTATCTCGCAAAGCTCCCCCTCCCATCCAGCTCTGCAGCTGCAGTTGAACTCAAAAAATTGGTCCTGGCACTCACCCTGGTTGAGGCAGGGTTGGGAATCACAAATTGGTGCACCTTGGCATCCTATGATTGGCTCATGGCCTCCCAGTCTGGAGAAGCGGCTCACCTGAGGGGCGTCTGGTACATTAATGAGCGGCAGATAGACTCCACCCACTCTCACCTCCCCTAAGCATCCAGTGTATTTCTCTGCCAGCCAGATTTCAGTATCGTTGAGGAAGTTGAGGGTACCACCAACACCAAAGCTGGCCCCCACTCTTTGCCCATCCATGGTTAGGCGCCAGCGGGACATTGATTGTGTGGGGTCGACCATGGTCAGTTGGATACGGTGCCACACCCCATCTGCGATGACCCTGTCACTTGTGAATGCCAGAAGCTCTGTACTCTCCCCGCTGTCCAGCTTGACCAGCAGAGAGGAGTTGAGTAGACCCAGGCAGAAGACCTCGGCTCCGCTGGTGGTTCGCAACAAGATCCCGTTCTCGTCTCGCGTTCTTATGTCCATGGTGATGTTGGTTACAGGGCTCAGTAGGGAGCTGTTGGCAACATATCGGAGAGAGTTGTCCTGGAAAAGTGCTTCAGTTAAACCTGTTGGAGGAGAATACCATGTTAGCACCGTAGTGTTACATGTGTTCTATACTTCCTGCTGCGCTGGTGTTGTAAAGTGTAGGTCTTTCTCATACTATCCATCTATTAAAGTCGATCAAATTGATCAAATTGAATCCACTATTAAAGCTTCTCAAAACTGACATTTTTCTCATATAGTATCAGTATGATGATATTAATGCAATCGTTTGAATTGTATATTAAAGTATGCATCAAGCTTTGATTGGGTTTTTTTTAGCTGCTCCACCATGAAACGCAGACATTTCTTGTCAGTATGCTGTTTTACATTAAAGTCAAATCACTGTACTGATTTGAAGAAGTCTGGCTGACTGAGTTTAATTGGAAAGTCAGTCTTTCCAACTTAAGTTGTAAAGTTTTAAGGACATGAACATTTCCCATGCATAGGTCAAATTAATTTCTAAACTATAAAGTTGGAATCTGTCAAATTTAGCAAATTTAACCCTAACCCTAACCCGACCATTCTTTTTTGATTCTGACCAGGCATCGATGAAGAGCAAAATAGCACCATCAATCATCACAACTCTAAATGAAAACCATTCTCAAAAGACATACGTAGAGGCCCAAATATCCCACAATGCATCCCACAACATGGGTTTTTAAAATCCAAGATAGGGGCATTTGAGAAACAGTCTAAGGCAATGTTTAAAAAAAACCTTGCTTAATCTCGCCTAAAGTGTTCAAAAACTACAACTAGCACCATCAGGAGTTCAAATCTCACTGTAGCAAACTCATCATGATGCTTTTCATGATACTTGCAAACTGCAGGACATTTTTCACTTTGATCTTTGCAGGTATTTTCACTTGCGGTCAGGTTGTCAGGTTGTCTGTAGCATTTATTGAGAAATGGCCCTTCGGAAACTTAGTTGACCACTAAGATTAAAGCTAAACAAATAAACTTGACCTGGCCTGACTTGACTTGCCCTGCCTTGATGAATGCAGTGATAATCACTACCAAAGGATTACTTACACTCATAACCATCCTGTAGGTCCACACAGTCCACTCCATCAAAACAAGGGTTGTCGACGCACCATAGACGTGTCTCACACAGCCGGCCGGAGTAGTTAATGGAACAGTCACAAATGAAGTCATTCCAGGTGATGTGACACTGTCCACCATTAGAACAGGGCTCATCCTGTGCAAACACAAACGCAGGGGGATGGATTACAAGATCACTTGTAAAATCTCTCACCTGATGTGACCACAGGGGTTAAAACTGCAGAGAGGACTGAGTGATAACTTACACACCAGAGGCATTCAAAACCAGGTGTGTTAATAGGGTTTGGATGATAAAGTAGAGCCAAAAAATCAGTCAAACAGTGCAAGGAACTAAAACAATTAGCATGAGCTCCTTGTTAGAGCCTTGCATTGGTTAAACATGGGGATTTTCATTATAAATGCTAATTAGCCAGACCATTTTGTTGACATGTATCCATGCCATAGTGGCTGTAGTGATAATAATCTTTTGTGTTGATTGGTCATTGACTCAGATAGACATAAATTAAATTTGGCACGGATTTCTAAGGGTTATTGAAATTCCCTGTATTTACATCTACTGCCACCAGCAGCTAACATGGAACCAAATTCTCATTTGCCTGACTTGTACTTTTGCAGAAATGCTAACATATCATGTTGGCATCCAGTGGTTGTAGATTGAGTCTGACTTTGTTTACTTATGTTATTTCAAAAGAAGAAAGTTTGTTATGTCCTGATTGATCTAGACAACAACATGATCTGTTAAGTCAGACCTTGGTAAAAAACAGAAATCATACATACTACAAACTGCATGATTTCCAAGAGTAGTTAGAGTAGTTGTATTATTTGTGGAAGTATAGGTAGTCGTAGCAGGAGCAGAAATAAATTTGATATTAGAAATAGCACATGTAGTTGTGCTGAGCAGTAATTCTGGTGGGGTAAGTAGTTTTCTGGGTTACTGATCCCTGATGTTAGGAATTACTGTGTGACCCCTGTTTGATATAAAACATTACAAAACTTTCTGATAGTGAGGGCTGTCATATATGTATATAAACATATAGAATTGTTTGTCTGCTCTTTGGTTAAAGTTCTGATCAAGTATCTTCTGTATTTCCCTTTTACCTTGCATGTGTCATCACTTTTACATCCTCGCAGCACATTCTCTGTGCTTGCCTGGTAAACCTCCAGGCTGTCTGGATGATCCTCAATGGTCAGATACTTGTGGTCCAGCCGAATGTCCTGCAGGCAGCCCTTGAAGTTTCCACCCCAATTGTTTATGCTCTTGTCCAAAGGGAGCCCGCCAACATACGCTACATCTCCTGCCTCCACACTCACATTCCCTAAGGCACGATGATTCCCCGCTTTGGGGAAGACCACATGGCCATAGCGTACCTTGATAGTGACCAAATTATTGTTGCCATCAGTGACAAACTTTGCCTCTGACAGCAATGTGGTATAAGGACTGTAGATAGCAACAGTGCCTTCCTTCAGATAGATCGTCAGGTAGGACTTTCCTTCTCGGCTGAGCTGCAGGAGGAGGCCATTGTGTTTGAGGGAGCGCATTAAAAAGGAAATGGTGAAGTTGTCTCCATGGGTTTCTGAGATATTGAAGGTTGAGTAGCTGGTGATGTTCTCATGGCCGAAGGTCCATGCAGGGTACTCTAAGATGGGAGTTGGAAGCAGAAAGATGTCACACTTACATCTCACCGAAAAACACCGGTAAATACCTGCATCAGCAATATTTGACTTTTAAAGTTTTTTTATGATATCTACAGCCCTGATGATTTTCAGGAGGAGGATGTACCTCCAGGGGCTCTTACCTCAGCAGTGTAAATTCTTAACAGAAATAAAAGACACAGTGAAGGGTCTCACTTAAAAGATAAACTTGCTTAATGGGCAGTGTGGTCAACTGCTTTTGAAGCTAGACCTATACTGATAATGATTATGACCAACTCTGCTGTTCGCCTCAGATCTATTTTAGTTCAGCTTATTTCAAATAATTGTTTTGTTTTGACAGCCTTCAACATAACTATCATGATTCAAGTCTCGCTCTCTCTGTTATGTTTTTAACAACAGCAGGCAGATGTTATCAGTCAGACGTCTGGCCGCTATCTGCTCAGCAGCAAAAATCTTGGACAAAGACAAAGTTAGCAACTGGCTGGTTATCACTGTGGAGCATTTAGCAGCTAAAGAAAGGTCTCACGAGTTGTTGCCATCCAAACCAGACTACGTGGAACTTTGTATCATGTAGATAGGGGTTGGCAATAGATTGAAATAATTATTTATGCTGCTGTTTGTTTGCTGGATGAGTACATTTTTAACATCAGAAACTTTATGAAGTGATAATATGTCATATAAAGCCAAAGTAGCCATGAAATGAATTAATGACTGCATTATTTAGACCATATTATCATAACTTTTTCAGTAACCCACTAGTAAAGTTGCAGTAAAAGTATTATTTTGCAAACTTGTTACTACTCTCACCTTCCTCACAGCTTTCTCCGTAGTAGGGCCGGTGACACTGACATCTGGCACGAACCCACATGTCCACACACTGCCCATGTTCCATGCATGGGTCTTCATGACACCAGTCTTTTTTGGTGCATCCCAATTCCAGGCCTTGGTTCTCCTCTCTGATGAGGTCCTGAGGCAGAAGCAGCTTATGGTCAACATGAAGGTCTTCCATACAGCCAATGAACCCCCTCCCACTGGAAGTATGGCGTAAGTATTCCTGTGGTGCCCCTCCTACATACAGCTGCTGAAAGGAGCTGGGCTGGAGGAAGATCAGATGGTTGTGGCCCTCATTCTTCACCTGGCACCCTTCCTCACAGCCAAGTCCTTTCACAGTCAGGACCAGCCTCTCATCCATGGTCACAGAGACCTGGTACCATTCCCCATCATTGACAGGGCCAGGGTAAATGGCCTGCATTACCTTCCCTGACTTGACCCTAGCCTGGAGGGAGCCACTAATAATTTCCAATGATAAAAAGCGCTCCTTAATGCCCCGGTAGTACAGCACCATGTCAGGCAGAGTACTCTTGAATCTGAGCTGCATGTGGATCCCATGGTCATTGCCATGAACCTCACGCCTAGTCTTGTTTGCAGGAATAGGCAGCTGCATGTGAATGTAGCCCTCCGAGTTGAAGGAGAAGGTAGTTGAGGTGTTGCAGCGTTCTCCAGTCCAGCCGGATGGACACTTGCAGGTGTAGCTGTGCTCTCCATCATCTGTCAGCATCGGGTCACAACCTGCTTTGTGTTGACACTGGTGATGTTGGCAGCCGACCAGGCGGACGTCACAGTTTCGCCCACCCAAGGGTTCCTGGTCAGGCTCTGGCATCGGGCAGTGACACCTATAGGAGTTGGCAGCATCTTCACACGTGGCGCCATTCTGGCAGGGATTGCTATCACACTCGTTGATGTCGACCTCACAGTATACACCTGCAGCATGGAGAGACACTCACTTTTAACAACAGAGATGTACCTTTTCACTTAATTACACAACCTTCAAAACTCCAGTCACATTTAAAAACTTGAAATTCAATCAAGCAACAAGGGTACAGCACTAGGAGAGTGAGAGCTCGATGTGCACACATGTAGAGGAACAAACAGATGTGCTTGGGGAATAGCATCAATATTTCCATCAGTGTCATCAGCCGATGAGGAAATGACTGGAGGAAATAGATATTAATAGCAACAATTAGAGATGAACAGTCCTCCTTAATGCAATTAAGTATATATCATATTAATCCTATCAGCTAGACACTGAAATATTGCCCTATATGCTCCCCACACACACACACACACACACACACACACACACACACACATACACACACACACAGAAACACACAAAAACACACATGCAAACAGGTCTATCCTTCTGATTTCTATAGTCAAAGCCGTCTTATCACACCGCATCTAACATTAAGCCCTGGCAGCAGCAGTCAGCTTGCATTAACATAGTCCTTTAAAATACTCTACACTCAAGGAACCCTAAAGCTGTTCGTCCTCTCCCGTGCCAAGACTCCATGCTTCCTAGCACGCAACCTTCTTCTCTGTTAATGTAGTATTCAAAAGTGCTGTACCATACTGTACCTGTCAGCCCCCAGGGCCCACAGCAGCAGCACAACAGCAGCAGGAGCATCAACCTGCTGCCCCCCATGATCCACTGATGAGTCAACAGCCAACACATTCTTCACACTGCTGGGTGGCAGAAATGACACAACCAAGTCCTCTTTCTCTCACACACAAACTCTACTTCTCTCTCTCTAGCTTACAAAGCAGAAGTGTCACTCCTCCTCTCTGTACCAGGCAGAAAGGCAGGAGTGATTAAACTGCAGCCCTGCCCAGTTTTTCTTTTCCTCCCTTTCGTTCTGCCTCCTCCATCCCCCTTGAATCCCTCCCTCCCTCACACCCACTTCTCCTCTCCTGTCTGCAGCCCAGCCCAAGGAGAGTGGTAAGCTTCCAGGCTCCAGCTGGCTCCTGTCAGTGTTTGACAAGAGGAATGCAGTGCTGCGTTCCCCTCTGTGCTCCATGTGCTGGCCTGTGGATGCCCACTAGTGGCAGGAGGTGCTGATAAAACCACCCCACAGGTGCTGCTGCAGATTCAGGGTTAGACCTGAGCATGGCTGCATCAATACATGGAGCTAATATTGATAATTTTTATTTATTGGCAATAGCAATGAAATACTATTGAAAGACCATTGCAAGCAATGTATTTAGATTCAGCTCTAGTATATGCTTTGGTATAGAGACAAATAAAGAGGATTGTAGCATTTCCTAAATGTATATTGAAATTTTGAGGGAGAAACCTGATTTTTTTTTTTTTTCGAATTCCATGTTAACAAAAATCAAACCTTATCAAAATTACAAATCAAGATTAAATAATAAAGGGAATCCCTATTCCCTATTTCCCTTTTTTTCAGTGTTTTTGTTGTTACTTCACATTTAGTTTTCAGGATTTCGCATGAAATTTATTTGTAAAAAAAATCTTTTATTAATACTTTTACACAAATCTCATTATTTGCTTTAATTTCATACTTCTTTATTTATCCTTTCATATTTATCCATTATTTCTACCTTCATTCACATAATGCAAGATTCACCTCAGAAACAAACTTCTTCCATATTGGTATTATGCGTACAATATTCCTTCACAGTATGTGGTGATATGAATATTTTTTAATTTAGCCTTTTAAAAAAAGGCATTAGCAGTATCAGAGAATGTAAATTAGCATAATAAAGAGAGAAACAGAAAACAGGGACATAAACCTTTTTAATAATCAGATATCTTCTTCTGTCATCTTTGATTGACAGAATTAGCTGTTACCATGAGCTTTGCCTGTTACTGACAATGTGATCTGCAAACCTAATGAGGCTACAATGTGGTATGAGTTGTTCACTCATCCCACAGATTTGTTAATATGACTGAACTAATGACTGTAACCATATCCAAGTTATTTTCAATACGAAATGTCCTATTTCAGCTCCAACCATTATAAAACTGTTAACATGGCCATGGCACAATGAAGAGGGCACACACGGTCGTCTCTAGTGGATCAACAGCCAGTGTCGACCACTTCATACACGTGGAAGGTCAACCTGTTGCACATGTGCGGTACAGAGTTAACAGGATTATAATTTTGTGCCTAAGGATATTCTCTCTATTTTTGCTGCTGTGTCAAACAGTGATTAGTTTATAATGTAACATACCAATGTAATGAAATGCAGATCATTTCGAAAAATGGCCTTGTGCTGTTCATAATGTTTTACATCATCTTTGTCGTATTTCATCGGGCATTAATTAGTCTGTTAAGCAGCTTTTTGTAATCCCCGCAACCCCGGGGCAATTTACTAAGGAGACCCCAGTTTAATGCCCAAAATGGACACCTGACATATGGCACTTTTATTGGCTTTGTTGTTTTCCACTGTGCTCATCCATACCATATGCCCCATCATCCCCCCCATCCTATAGTCTGCTGTGGCCTAAACATTGTGCAGCCATAATACTGTTAGCAGATTCGCTTCCTGGTGTGTTGACAAAAGCTTTTGGTTCAATTCCTCACTTCTAAGTTCAGATCCTGCACTTCAAGGTCAGAGTTTGATGCTGTTCCTTCTGTTTTGAGTGATGCAGAGACAAATCTCCTCTAATGAGGAATAAATACCTCTGCTGGCCATGGGGAATGATCAGCAGGAGGAGGATTAACCCATTATTGTCTGGGCAAGGGGGGGGGGGGATAAAGAGGGACAAGGAGTTTAATTTAGCTTATTTGCCTTGCATTATATTGTTTTTTTCGATCCATTGTTCTACAAGTTACTAAAGTAAATAATAGTTTAAAAAACAAATCACAATTTAGGAAAAATTCACAATTTTGAAAGCCTGCTATATTTTCAAGTCTTGAGGTGTTTGGCCAACAGTCCTGTCAGTCATTATAAAATGATAGAACAGTTATGTGTTAGATTTGCCATTAAAACAATTTAATAAAAAGGTTAGAGTAATTTTGTGAAGATTCGTTAAAATAACACAATTGACTTGATGTCACTTTTAACACCTCACAGTCTTGTCAACATTAAGGGCCCATGCCGGTGTCAATGGGAGACACTCCTATGCGTTATATTAGAAGTTAAAGACAAACAACCATGGTCATTTAAGTAGCTACACATTTACAATCATTGGTATCATGGCTGAACACTGACAGGGACAAGGCTGCTTGTTGGGGAAGAGCATCTTAATGAAGATGTTTTGTTAGGAGATAAATAATAGGACAGCAGATAAGTGGTCCCTCCTACCTGTGAAGCCGTCTGGACACACACATTGATAAGAGTTGACCAGATCCTGGCATTGTCCTCCATGGTGACATGGAGCAGACTCACACTCGTCCACGTTGACTGAGCAGTTGTCTCCTGTGAGAGGAAGAAACCGATCAGATTCGGAACCTTTAACGAGGCAACATATAAATAAACTAAAAGGTTCCTGCTGTGAGCTAGCTTACCGGTGAACCCTGGCAAACAGTGGCAGATGAAGCCAGCTGCCTCTTCATATGTGAAGGTGGCTGTGCTGAGTTCAGGCAGCATTCCATAGTTCCTGGCATCTGATCGCTGAAAACACTCTCCATCATTCTCACAGGGATGCTGTTCACACTCGTCTGTATCCAGCTGGCAGTTCTCTCCCTCGTAACCTGGACACACACACACACAAGCATGCACAAAAACATGTTAGGATTTGGGATAGGTTTTGAGTTGATATACTTAGATTGAATTATTTCTATATAATTGTTTCTAAAAAGACGGATAGATTAAGATGCACACTTATGAAGAGGGAGCCTGAAAGACAATAGCTGAAGTCAGACACGTGGATTGTGCAATGATGTGCTTAATAGTGCTCTTCCAGCATAAAATACATATGATATGTGAGTATTGTTTTAAATGATGTTCTTTATAAAATATTTAAATCTCCGTTTTTTTCTACATAGTACTTTTAGGACATGAAGAAACAAAAATTAACAAGATGCCTGCCGAAGTCTGCATCTCTCTCTGCTGAAATGTGCTCATGCATCACTTTTCATAATTCATCACAACCCTGGAGGATTTAAAGACTGCCACACTGCTGCTTTTATTTAGCTGCACCATATATGACAGAAGGGGCAAAGCCCTGATCTTTAGCCCCCCTTCGTTTTCTAAACTCTAGGCTCAGATTAACTCTATTGATTTATGTGTGTGAATACCCCAGCCTCCAGGGTACGTGCATTGTGTGCATAAGGTTGTACATTTTAAACATTTAGATATGCATTTGTAAATCGATTGAATATCACAGAGTTGGGTCCTAGGGTTTATGTGTTATTAAAGAGTTATTGTGTGTTATGAAAAAGTTGTTTGGTATCAGGCCTAGTCTTGAACTACAGCCTACCTGGCCAGCAAAGGCACTTGTACTGGTTGATTCCCTCCAAGCAGGTGGCTCCATGTTTGCAGGGGTCAGAAGCACATTCAGGAATATCGTCTTCACAGTAGTCGCCTACAAAGCCCGTCCCCTCACAGTCACATTCATAGCTAGGAAAAACACAGAGATACAAATAAGCCGGTCTGATAATGTGATAGTCGGACCAACACACTATATCAAGATTTTCTATTTGATTTTTTTATCAAGTATCTTTTCTCCTTCTCATTCTCCTTCTCATTTGAAAATGATTACAAAATGGCACAAAGCACCCTATTAAATCAAAACATTCTGAATCAGTGGCTCAAGTTGAGGGGGGGAATGCGTTACCTAATAGTTAACTAAGATTCAAGGCTGAATATTGGACACTATGGTAGCAATCTAAAATGACATAGCACATGATACATTTCCCATTATTTGTCAAGATTCTTGAAAGTAAGTTATCACCTGAAAATCACATGAGCAAGAGTAACTGGAGTGTTTCCTGGTGGAAATCCGGTTATATCTGTCATGTATAAACCATAAGCAGGTGAAATACTAAAGAAAACACTAAAATATAGACACAATGCAGATACTTCGATACAGAGAACAAGAGGTCATTGTGATTAATTCATTACTGACTGATATTTTTCTTGATTATTATTTATTTTTCTATCCACACAATTATCCTACAGTCAAAGTTAACATCCTCAAGTGTCTTTCTCAGTTAACTGAACCTTATCCTAACCCTAACCCTAACCCTAAAGCCTCAAATCCTCTCATATAAAATGGTTTAACCAGAAAGCACAGTGGCTTCAGAAAGTTAGATTGAACTAACATCCTTCCTTCAAGCATCTCCCTCACTCCCTGCTAGTCCGATCAGTTCTACTACTGTACCAGGTATTGTCAGCACCTCCAGCGCTTTGATGACTCATCACAATGGCTCACAGATAATTGGATTCCTTCTCATCCCTGGTCAACTTTAATGTCTGCCGCGAAACCTCGAGCCGACACAACACACTGCTGGATGACACATCGGTCTCACCAGGTTTAACATGAGAGGCAAGTATTGAGTGGTAGATTGGGATAAATAAACTAGTATTTACCATTCTGTTGTATTAGTTGTACATGTGATAACTAAGGAATGTGTCATCTCTTAAGATGAGTCAAACTCATTGGACTGAGCTTGATAAAGGTTCCGGGCTATCAGGACTAAAACCTTGCGCCATCTGAACAGTTTTTTCCCTATGGCAGTGGGGCTCACAAACAAGCCCCCTGCATCACACTGACTCTGCCCCCCCCCCCCCCCCCTCGCACATAATTTATGATTATATATTATTGCCTATCACCAATCTCTGCACCTTAGCACCGCACGTGCCCATAACTCTCTTACTGTATATATTGTTGTTCTATATTGTTGTGTTTATATTGTTGTTTTATGTACAGTGCACCAAACACACCAAGGCAATTTCCTGTATGTGCAACTATACATGGCAAATAAAATAATTCTGATTCTGATTCATTCATTATTTCTTTTTGTACTTACCTTCATATCATGTCATAAAAAAATGAGTATTACATTAAGAGACATGTACTGATACAATAAGTTTTTAAAATATCATATTCGATTAAATTCAGTTTAATTTGTACATTGCCAAATCATTACATTAATCATCTGAAGGCACTGTACATAGTAAGGAAGACCTTATAAATTATAGGGATGAATGAGAAGTTTAATTTATCCTTGAACCTCCTGTTTATTTCCTTCATACCTTATCTCAAACCACTCTGTATATATATATATATATATATATATATATATATATATATATATATATATATATATGTTATATATATATATGTTTTGATGTCCTGTAGTATATGGGCAGTGACAGTATTCATGCCAATGACAGCAACAGGATTGACGGGATTATATTAAAGATTTGTTCTGCCTAACAGAAAGTAATTCCATTTCAGTTCAGAATGAAAACTGCCATTTGCACATTTTTCCTAATTAAAATGTGTATTCTTATAATTTTCAAAGTTTTAAAAGTTTCATACCAAAGGACCACTGTCAGTTGAAATTAAATAAAAATCCTTCTGAATGTAACATTTTATGTTGAAATGTTTTGTTGGTATAACAAAAATCTTGTTGATTAAACTTGAAGAATAAGTTGATGGGACTTTTTAGTCAACATCACCTTTGTCACAACTATTTATTCTAAGTTTATGTAACACAGATGTATGTAGTAACAGGTGAAGTTTGAAGAGCTCATTTTCAAAATTATACTTAATAAATTGCATTGTCCTTCATAACCCCAAATCAGTCTCACTACAATCAGATTGTATGTGTGGGAGCATTCTCAAAATGTAAACATGTGCGTGAGTAATACCTGTTGACCCTATCTATGCACTTGCCCTCATTCAGACAGGGCACGCTGGCACATTCATCAACATTGACCTCGCAGTCTTGTCCCTGGAAGCCGGCCGTGCACTCACACCTGTATATGGCAATGTAGTCCCAACAGGTGCCGCCGTTCTGGCAAGGGTGCACCTCACACTCATCGATCTCCATGTCGCAGTTAAACCCTGGTGGGAACAGAGGAAGAATGGCAGTGGGCCAAGGCATGAGGTTGGCAACACACCTAATTATCTTAGCATGAGTGCAGGTACAGAATAACACTGTAGCTGCCAAGAGCTCAGCTACAGACAGACAACAGCTACACTAATGCTACTTAAACAGAGCCATGCAACCTCCTTCAAAGTCTATAGCAGTATATTATATGTGCCTCATGTTGCTCCCATTATGATTAAAACTCTCCCACACGCTCTCTGGGGTGGAGCAGTTTGAAAGCATCACTCTTTGAGTTTTGAATGTGTTCCGCTAAGTTCTAGAAACTACATATTGGCTTTTATTACAGCAGAGGTAAATGAGCTAGTAGCTATATTTAAGTAATATATATACATGACAGTCAGCTGTACTGTAAGACTGTTGACATTGTCAACCTTATAATCTTAAATAAAGGTGTCAGTGTCTTACCTTTGAAGCCTGGGACACAGTCACATGTGTAGTGATCCACTTCATCCAGACATGTGCCGTTGTTCTGGCAGGGGTGGGAGGCACACTCGTTAATGTCCAAATCACAGTGGTAGCCCTGAAATCCAGGGACACAGAAACACTGGTAGGCATTGACCCCATCTTTACAAATGGCTCCGTTCTGACAGGGCTCTGACTGACATTCATCAGTGTCCTCCTCACAGCTCGTCCCCTGGTACCCGGCAGCACACAGGCACTGGGGCCCGGTGTCAAGGATGTCTACACAGTTACCACCATTCTGGCATGTTTCCTCTGAACAAGTGGTCACATTAACCTGGCAGTCATCACCTCCAAATCCATGGGGACAGTAGCAGGAATATCCGTTGATTCCGTTGACACAGTAGGACTTGACACCATTGCAAGGATTGCTGTAACATTCGTCTACATCCTGGGTGCAGTTTAGCCCTGTGAATCCATCTGGACAGAGGCAGCTGAACTCGTCAGTCCCGAGGGTGCTGGTACAGTTGGTACAAGGTGCAGTAATACAGGGATCATACAGCTCCTCACAGTTTTTGCCCATGAACCATACTGGTCCTTTGGGGCATAGACACACATAGTCATCCAGGTGCTCAAGACATGTGGCACCATTGTTGCAGGGAGATGAGAGACAGTTGTCTGCTGCCACTGTGCACAGAAGACCTGTAATGGGAAGGGAAGCTGCTATTAATGGTGCAATATGCCACGTTTTCCTATAAACATTTAGTTTTTACAAGCATGAATCTGTAAGGATCTCAATATTTTACCTATAGTCTCTGTCTGACAGAACTCTTAACAATAAAGATAGAAGCAGTTTGAGCCAGATAAGGCCTTCACACAAATGATTTATAAATAACCCTTGCTGCATAGTGTAATGTAATGAATCTATTAATTGTTCTAAATTGTAACTTCTGATATTAAAGCATAATTCTCTTGGACCATCTGGGGCAAACTCAGGTTGATATTGTTTGGTTAAGTTGTTTTGAATGTCTGTACAAACGGAAGCTACAGCCGATATAGCAGGAACACAATAATATATTTTCTCCAACAACAACAGTTTGGCCCTCATGGCATCAGCTGTGTCAAGGCCTTGGGAGTGTCTCCTGTTATCTTCCTTATTCCAATGCCAAGAGGTTGGACTCCGCGTGCGCACTTTCGAGGAGGAAGATTCTACCTACTGTTATAAGATATACAGATACCAGCTGTTTGATGCGTTCTGATGGGTCTTGTGTTCTGATGCGACTCGAGGCTTCCCCAGGGCTGCTAGAGTTCTGGGGTAGTGTGTTGGAGGCCCATTGCTTTGCTGATCTTTTCATACCCTGTCATTGCTTTCCGAGTTCAGCTCATCTTCTCATATTTAGGATAAACCAACACGCCTGACAATTCCCAAACTAGAATGGAGTGCAATTGTTTCCCATTGCCAATGCTAATTAAATACAAACTAGTCTCTTAAACATATGAAAGTGCGCATTTTGCCCAGAAAACAAAGTCTCTTGTCTGACCAAAAGTACATCTTGATTCCTTAGTTCCTCTGGTTTCCAGTAGAAGTCAACTCTGTGATGTTGGGAATTCTGGTAAATTAAGTTGTAAGTCTTTCAAATGTTCTTTCCTCATGCCAAACAAACAATCAGGTGCAGATACATGTGCAAGTTGTACTGTGTTCATCTTGTGATTGCATGCTGTAATGCATATTAACTTGAGTTTGAGCAGGATGAACCATTTTTTTTGCTGTCTATTCGTATGAGTCTTCAGTCAAATTTAGATTTTGTCACAGTATGACAATGGATACAATTGTTTTTGAGTTATCTGACATGAAGGAAAAAGACATCACAAAACCCTGTGAAAACATATCTCTGCATGTGCTATTTGAACACCAATCCACTGTGTGCTAATTTTCCAAAAAACAGACAAATCTATTTTCATGCACCCAGAAATAAATATAACGAAACATATTTCAAAGAATTAATAAAAGAGCCTGAAATACATATTATGAGTTAAAGGGAAAATGTATGGCTAACTCAGTACACTGTACCTCTGTAAGATTGGCTATTAGGGCTTATAGAGTGGGCTACCTACAACTCAAAGGCTATAGGTGCTTCAGGAGATGAAGCCCCTCTTTCCCCTGGACTTAAGAACACAGCAGATGGTGTTAGAAGTAAACGTATTATATGACTGAGCAAGCTGCTGTCAGGGTTGTCAGTGAACGTTTAACTCACTACTGTTTAAAAGGCCGCACAAGTTGAATGGACGTGGAAATTAAAGTACTTAAAAATGCAATGGCTTTGTTATGTTCACTATTATTTTTCACTCATTCTTTGGTTTAGGGTTTGTTGAGGGTTACGATAAGAGACAGTACATATGTTTTTCAAGATCGGATGGGTGAAGGGGTCAGAGGTCAGAGTATTTTCACCCAGAAGATCAGGGTCAGTATTGAGTAACTTCTTATTGTACTTTTTTCTTTATAATCACTTTCAGAGGGAAGAAAAATACTTGTTAGTGTAATACTTTGCACTAACAATGTGTTCCCACTGCATCCATTCATAACAATCCCAGTTCCTTTCACACGCATCTGTTGTCACACCTTTTACCTGATCCTTCCTTTTCAGTCTCACTTCTCCTCCCACCACTACCACCGTACCTGCTACATCCTGAGAGGTACTGTGTTGTTTCTGACTCCTCTGTTTATATTTAAATGCTGAGTTAACGGCATAGTGTTTATAACCGAAGCTGACAGGTACACTGATGTGCAATGAAGTAGTCTGTCATTCTTTCTAACCTTTGTGTGCCTTTCTGTTGCCGTTGTTTTGTCATTACAAATTTAAGTTGTATTAAAATCCACTATGGAAAATAAATTATTTACCAAATAAGATTCATGTTAAAATCATGTATTGAACTCTGAGCATGGCTTTATCATCAAATTGGTAAAATTTTCAAAATGACAATGCTCACAATGCAGCTAAGAGTCCAGATCTTAGTTTAATATTAGTATAAACCAAAGTACTGGAGAAATCTGACATTTAGATTCATCCTCCAAACGACATTAATAGGACAAATCCAAACAACAGTTGATGAGATATCTAGGTGTTGTCAAAAATGATAAAGCAACCAATAAACATATTTGCCTTTGACTCATCTTTTCCTGAGCAGGAACAAGTAGGAGCACATTTAAATGCAAAATGTGTATAACTCATTTATATATTCTTTGATTATTAATTATAATCAAAGAGTATTTGATTATTCCAAAGGTACACTTAACTAGTATCTATATCAACCTAAAAAGACAGACGAGAATAATCTCAATGGGTGTTTTTTCTTAGAACCCTGAAGTTAGAATAGGAAGTAAAGCAGATAAGATAAATAATACATAAGTTGTTAATTTGTTGATAAATGTGGTGTGTTTTGCATCTGCAGCTGTGATCTCTTTTTCATAGTCATTTCCTCTGTCTTACATCAACTTCATATGAATCACTCTATGTTTTATCTCCCTCTGTTGGCTCTAACTTGTACTGACATTTTTCTGAATGTTTTGTTTATCTATTTGTAAAAGTCTCCCTCTTTGTCTTGTCGAAGATAACCTAGATCCTCTCCAGGCCTGGTCTGTCCAGCTAAACGCCGCACTTTAAACCTCTACTAACGGTAATCTCATGGGTCCTGCAGGCTGACAGGGGCAGCAAGGGTCTCCTCACTCTTCACCCCTCTGTCCAAACCCAATCAACCCCTCACACATTCCAGGGAGCTGATAACCGCTCCTCCAACACAAAGCCCAACCCCCTGCTTCAGAGCACTTCATAGATCATGGTTATTACTGGACAGGGCCGATCCCTGCAGTGACTGGTACCAGCATTTGAGGCCAAGAAAATAACACTGAGCAGATCTGACTGATCAAACCAATGACACTATCCAGAGACTTCAGCATCTCTTCAAGAGCGGGTTAGTTCAATTAGACATATTACTGCGCCCTCTGATTGAGAAGTCAGATTTTATTTGAATCTGTATTAACAGGATTTCCAAAGACTACATCGAACACAAGTCTTAAGACCCAATCAACCTATATGGATGTGAAGCAGGAATTCCCGCCATTCGTTCATCTACACTCAGTGAGCGCTTTATAGAGAACACCTGTAGGCTACACTACTTATTAACACATTACCTGATCAGCAGCTCAGTGTACAGCATCCTGCAGATACAGGTCAGGAGCTTCAGTTAATGTTCACATCAAGCATCAATATGATGAAAACATGTGAACTCAGTGACTTTCACTCTGACGCTATTGTTGTTTTATTCAGAAATTGTTTACCTGCTGAGATTTTCACGCACAACAGTCTCTAGAGTTTTTACTCAGAATGGAGCAAAAAAACATAAACCATCCAGTGAGAAGCAGTTCAGTGTTGATGAGAGAAGTCAGAGGAGAATGGTCAGAATGGTTGGAGTAAAAAAAAAAGGCTGCAGTTGATCAGATAATTACTCTTTAAAACTGTGTTGAGCAGAAAAACATGTCAGAGTGAAGGTGTCCAACCTTGAAATTAAGGTTAGGATGGTATATAACAGCAGAGAACAGGTCAGGTTCACTCCTGTCAGCCAGGAACAGACACATTTTCTGAGGTTGCAGATGGAGGAGTCACAATCTGAAGTCAACGGCATGAATTCGTGACAACATGCCTTGAGTCAAAAGTCTAGCCTGCTGCTGGTGGTGTGATGATGCAGTGGATTTTTTTCTGGAATACTTTGGGCTTAGAGAAAAATTATGACATAAAATATTTTATAAAAAGTAAAAACATGTTTCACATGAGTGTTGTGATAAATGAGATGTCAACTCCCATAAACTGCAAATCAATGAGAAATGCCCATGCTTCCTATTCAAGATGTTTTATTTTAATCAACAACAATGATCTTCAATTTAGCTCAGTCCCACAAGCACTGTCCTGCATGCCTCGAATCACCAGAGCAACAAGTGCGTATGGATCTGCTGAGGTTAATAGTCGGGAACACTATTTCCTCCTATTTAAATAATATTTGATAAAAAGTATTTACTGTACCCTACTGGCCTGTGGCTGAGGGGTAAACATGATGGAAAGATGGAGTAAGTCTTATCATTTTGTTGCACTCTTTGCAGGTGCAAAAGGCAGTCTGGGGGGGGCTATTTGTGACTATTTGCTCATAGTCACGGCAACAGCAACACAAAGTCAGTAGAGAAACACACTGCAGGGTAGAGGAAGAAGCGACGCTGTGAGTCATAGAGGAAGGGAAGCCCCTGGCTAACGCACAAGTTGAGCTCAGAGGAATTTTATTGATTCACCACAAGAGACTGGCAGCTCTGCCTGTGCTCCAAAGGCTCCACAGCAGTGGGTTGCTTTGGGTTGGAGAAAAAAGCACAAAACTCCCTTGAATCAGTAAAAGTCTGAGACACACATCTTTTTGTCTCCTGCTGCAAAGGCTGCGTTACTTCTAACACGTTGTCTGTGTCTAGTTTGCGGGCAAACTTGACAAAACACGTGTTTTACGGTCAAACCACTTCTATCTTTTACTTTGACGTATTGTAAGGCAAATCATTAGAGTTAACAGTTCAAATCGCTGTTGTTTCTGGGACATGTATTCAGAATAATGAGTCATAGCAAAATAATTATCAGTTGACTGATCCATACAACGTAGGGTTAGTAATCAACCCAGTGAGTTCTTTTTTCATTGAAGAGTAAAATACCTCACTAATGAGCTGAGACCATTTCGACCCCAGCTTTCTCTGTCGCTTAACAACTATTAGAGCAAATTCTCCTTGATTTAGTCACAGTTTTCCACTGGAGGCCTGAAAGCACTTGACTCGTCTGTGTGTATCATCTGCAGATGGCATTTCTGATGGGGAGGTTTCTTTGGTGTTTTCCTCTTTTGTTAAAACTGCTGTTGTTCAGACTTGATGTGAACAAAGATAACAAATAAATAAAAATAATCTGTATTTGTCGGACCCTTTTCCTTCATTTCAGAATCCCTGTCACTCATCTTCATCAACACATGCACTCTGCTTCCCATTCCTGTTTTCAGCTGCAGCCTTTTTCTTTAAATCCTTAAGTGCTCAGATTGCCAGGTCTCTTGCCACGCTCCTTAATACCCATCTCCCCCTCCTTTCAAACATGAGACAAAAAAGCTGTGCAGCAGAGCAGCCGAACGCTCAGCTCGTTACCATAGTGACCTTTAACAATGCCACCCTCCAGCCAATCCGCGGTGCCGGCCCACCACCTTTTAAATGAGGTTCAGACGCTTAACATAAATGAAGGTCGCGGGAAAAATGGGTCAACAGAGTTTCATGAGGTACTGGGGGTCGTGCAACCCCCACAGCTCAGACACACCCTACGAATGGGGCTGCACTGGCTGCACATTCAGCACACATGAGGGAGCTGTGAGGAAACAAACCGATTAGAGCCTGTTAACTTGGTTTAGCGAGTTGTAAACACAAACATTTAGACATGTGCTGTGCTTGAGATAAGACCTACCTACCCAGAAATCCTTAGGATTGCAATCATTTGATTCTAAGTTACTGATACCTAATTACAATTATTGCAAAAATAATGATACTGAAGCTTCCCTTTAAAGATGGTGTTCTTGCTTTTCAGTCAATAGCATTTGCTTTTGTTTAAATAAATAAAATGCATCCTCTGGTTCTATCTTTTACCGATAAGTTCAGAGGATGTTTTATGGAAAGGACTTTTAAAATCACAAGGGGAATAAACTATTTCAGTGTTCATTTACATTTTGCCTTTCTATTATTCTCCACACGTGCTACTTGCAAATTTCTAACCTCCTATTCATTGACTTAAAAACCATTTGAAAGAATGGACTGAAAATAAGATTAAAAGAAAGACTCATCAAACTGTGTAGTGGTTCTCAACACACAGTATAAACAAAGTCTGTACACATAAACATGCAGGGCTGCACACATGCACTTTAAGATTGTTGATGACGTTTGAATGTGTCCCTACTTTGATGTACAAAGTTTTGTATTAAGAGAAGCTGTTTCCATCTTAAGAGCTACAGTGAACTGCTCCACCGAAGAGGATGACTTACCCAGTTTGAACATCATCACAGTGATCAGCAACGTCCTCTGATGGCGGGACCAAACTCTTCCCAACTCCATAGTAAAGCAGTTTGTTTCCAGTCAGTACAGAACAACACTATCAATCCACAGGTTCTCCATCCAGCACACTGCAGCTCTCCATCCAGGCAGCTTCACCTTAGCTGCTCAGAGTGAGTGGTAGCACCTCCATGACGGACCACTGGGACCCTGTGTATGATTGTGAATGTGTGTTTTGGAGAGTGAGTGAGTCTCTCTGGGGACCAAGCTTGGCTGGAGTAAAGCACAGTAATCACCCCAGCAGAGGGTGAGGGAAGGAAAACATGGGATGGATGACTGGATTAGACTGATTCATCCACTGGTTTGATTGTATGGCATCTTTCTCACTCACTATTTCTTTTTTATTTTATAGCTTGTAATTACTTGAGCATTGCTAGAAGAGAGCCTGTGACTCAAGCATTTCACTGCCAGCGACTGCTTAATGCTATTGTTGTGCATTTGATAATAAAATCTTGAATATTAAGAACTGAACACACTGTTCACAGATTTCCACACATTTCTCAGAGCAGACACACATCATCTTTATGCTGTTTTTAAAACTAGTTTTATTTTTTATATTCACTACTTGAGCTTCATACCATCATTGTATTTATTTTATTGTTAGACACATTTTTGTTTACTTTATTTGTATTATTTTTCTACTTACTTTTAAACTCAATTTATACCAATTTATCCGTTTTAATACTTAATACCGTTTTAATTGTCTGTGTTGCTTGTACATTTCTTGTATTTTTTTTATGTTTTATTTGTTTTAAAATTACAGGGACAATGGTCATTAATAATCGTTTTTGTAAATGTGCCAGTTTAGTCATTTTGGCTAATTTCATGTAATTTTGATATAAGTAAAATATCTCAGGCATGGAGTACCTAAATAAATCTTGATTTTGGTTATTGAACTTTAAGAAAATAAGAAAAGCTTCCACAGCAAATGAGCAACTCTGTGATTCTTCACAGCAGGGAACATGTAACAAGCCTCGTCATGACTTCTCAGTAACGTTGCCTCTGAAGCGAGGAGGTAGGAGCCAATCCTGGAGTCCAGTCTAAGATTAGTATGAGTGTATGAATTGTTTATCCCCAGTCCCTTCCACCCCCACCGTTGGGGAAAGATGTGGAGGGAGCTTATCCAGCTATGGTTGGTGGAGGCCTCTGTGGCAGCTAGACTAATGCCTCACTCGCCCCAACTCCCACTCCCACTACCATTCCCACTCCCACTCACTACCCCCAACCCCAAACCTCAGTCCAACCCCAAACTCATGTCCTGAGCACAGCATAAGGCTTAACTGCAACCTGCTGCGATCAACAACAAAAAGTTTAATTAAAAACTTGCTCTGCTGAGGAGGGAGCAGACACGTTCAGGAGAGACAGGCCCTCTCACTTCAGCGCCTCAGCAACCAACATGCTAATGTGTAAAGTGGTGATTCACTGCAGCTCCACAGCTCCACATTCCTCAGTGACGGGCTGCTGCCTTCATTAAAGCTGCCACACAATAGAGAAATAGACAGCCGGCTCACACAGGGCCTCAGTCCTGTCTGCCACACAAAGATCTGCCCCAAGTTTGTATGTATGTCAGGGAATATGAGGGGCCACATTTGGTTAATATTCACTGTAGTTTCAATCTTATTTTAGATTTGTGACTCACACTTCACACTCATCAGGCGCACATGACACCACAAAATGTTTACAGAGGGGAAGGGATCAGTCCTCTTCATAACCACCTCCAATTTGTTAGAGAGACTCTCAAGCGACCACTGTGATATGCAAAGTGAGGGTCACATGACTGACAGTATTGCTTGCTAAAAGGGAGTCGACAAGTAGTAGAAAAATGGTGGTATGTAACATTCACTCAATTCCATTTATTTCTTTTTCAATATTACTCCACATATATATACTGCATTGATTACTGGATTATATTGTTTTTCATATATATACACTATATATACATATTTCAAAGTAATCCAAATTGAAGGGAATTAGTTTACTGATCCAATCAGATCTGGCAGGGAACATAAGACCCCGCCTCCTTCGATAAGAGCAAAGTGCATCTGCAGCAGCAGCATCACTGGTGCAGAAACACAGAAGAGGCCACGACTGAAACGCAATCGTACTGATGTAGTAACCTGTTGCATTAGGGCACAGAACACTTAAATATACTTTAAGAAGGCTATATTTAAAATCATTATTCTCAGGTTAAAGATTAATGTGGTACTTTTAGTTTAGCACATTTATCTATTATTTGTACTTTACTTATAAGTGGGGTTAGCATAAATAAATTGATTTACACATTCTGCCAAAATCTGCTAATCTGTCAATTCTGTGTGAGCCCTGAGAGCTAACTGCTGAAGCACCACAGAATAGGCAGCTAACGTGAAGAAGAAAACTAAATAATTAAAGAAAGACCTGCATTGGTAAGCAGTATTTGTATAGCCCATATTCACAAATCACAATTTGTCTCATAGGGCTTTAACATAGCATCCTCTGCCCTTGACCCTGAACAAGAGTAAGGAAAAACTACAAAAAAAAAACTTCCATCAGCCCTTTAAGTGGCACATTCTATAATATTTAGTCATCAATTTTATGTTATAACCACAAAGTCCGACAATCCATCTAGAGAGGTGACTCCACACCAAATACTGTCCTTACCTCATTTCAGACCCTACAGACCAACATTGTTTACAGTTTATTGAGGTGAAAACTGTCCTCGCTCTGTGTGTGGGCAGGATGATTTATTGTTGGGAACAACACACAGACAACACAGCCAGGAACCATCCATCTCAACACTGGAATAGTAACAGTTAAACAATTGATTGGAAACCAAATAGTAATTGCAACAAAATGAATGTTTTCTCTCTTAAAGTCAGTCAATGTCTTTTTGAACAAACAAGTTATGGACATGGGGGGGGGGACACATGTGACCCTAGTGAACCAGTGGGTCCCAGTCCCATACTAATTACTAAGTCTAATACTCAACCAAACCGATTTGGGAGTCAATCTGTACTATCCACAAAAACGAGAGAGAGAGAAAGAGAGAGAGAGAGAGCGAGAGAGAGAGAGAGAGAGAGAGAGAGAGAGAGAGAGAGACTTACTTACTGATATTGGGGCGGTGAATGGTCAGGTGAATGTCAAAACATCTCAGAAAGTTATTTGTATACTCCCACCCACCTCCCACCGGCTGACCTGTATGATGCATTATGAGCTTGAGCGAAAGGTTGTTGACCTGGCATTGGCAGCACTTGCACGTCCACTTGCGATCAGATCTTGCGAGACAGATGTTCATAGCAGGACTGAACAGGGTGAACCCTGCCTCCCGTCCCCAACCCTCAAGCATAAGCAGGGCTAGATGGAGTTTTATTTTAATGTTGATGTTTGTTTCTATTATTAATGCAACTGCATTAAGAATTAAGAACTGATAATGTGAATAATGTGTCTGCAAGGTACATGATGATAAACTAGGTTTGCTTCACCTAACCAGTCAGGTAACCATGCAAACATGGTGTATTCTCTCAATCTAGTTTCCTCCAGAGCACAGACAAACCATG
The DNA here is from genome assembly GCF_947347685.1 of Pleuronectes platessa. Taxonomy (NCBI): domain Eukaryota; kingdom Metazoa; phylum Chordata; class Actinopteri; order Pleuronectiformes; family Pleuronectidae; genus Pleuronectes; species Pleuronectes platessa. Next base: position 3,434,260 of record NC_070629.1, read on the forward strand.
ACAGGGGGTCATCTTCTCTGGAAACAAATACTGTTCAGATTAACTCATAGCAACACAATCTGTCCCTCTGAGTGAGTATTTGCAGCTTATACATGGCACCATATGGGGCAGTGGTCTGTGGGGAAACAAACATGCTTACAATACACAATTCAATCACAAGCAATGATAGATTTCATTCCTGAAAAATGACAGCTATTAGATGTTAACTTATATTCTCCTTTTACATCTGCACAGTATGGTATTAGAGGGAGACTTATTATAAGTGCAGCAGGAAGATTCACAGATCAACAAACATCTAAGAGTGTGTTTACAGTAAGAGCAGGAACATGGACTTTTGAATTCTGACCGGTGAGTGAATCTGCACAGTCTTTCTCTGTGTTTTTTCTGAAAAGTAATTAATCACAATTTTTGAGATGCGTTTTTAAACTATTAAACACTGAATCACTGCATGCTACATTCTACTGTATACACTGAGACTTTCTCTTTGTGGACCATGAAAGGAGTTGCTCCACACTTTGAAGTTGTAAGTGAAAGTCAGGGTTCAGGAAATTTGCAAATGTGTGTGTATGTGTGTGTGTGTGTGTGTGTGTGTGTGTGTGTGTGTGTGTGTGTGTGTGTGTGTGTGTGTGTGTGTGTGAACATACTATTCCGTTTAAGAATGATTAAGTCCATACACAGACCATGTGTGTTTTAAATTATACTGAAAGACGTTTACACGTACTTTTAATCCCTCAGATGTAAGATGCACTCGCTGCTGTTCAAGTCTCCGCTGGTACAAAGCAGTTAAAGAAGAAACACTGTTGGTGGTATTTAACAAGGTGTGAGAAGAGCAGCAGCTGGCTGCTAATGGGCCGTCTGTACTAATTCTGCTGTTGAAGAGAAAGTGAAATTTACAACAGTCAATCACTGCCCACTGATGTGAATGTATTAGCAGTCTGACCACTAGTAGGCCTTTTCTGTTTTCTTTGTAACAACTACCAGATAACATTTCCCACCTTCTCTGGTGAAAGGGGGGGACAGGGCTGTTTATAATTTATGTCTCCTTATAAAGTTCCAGACGGGAGATTTGCTGTGGGCACTCCATCTCACCCACTCCCTCTCCCACTCTCCCCTGCACACAATCGCTCCACGTCTCAACAATGGCATTTCAAAAGACCTCCAATTGCCTTGCGAGCCTTAACCTCACCCCCTCCTTCTCCTTTAAAAAAAAACTGGCAACAAAGAATGCTGCAGTCTGCAGTGCTCAGATGGGGAGGCATTCAAACTCCATTTAACACAGAACAAACGAGCATAACAACTAAGCTAAACTGAAGGTTACTAAGCTAAACTAAATGCAGATATGAAAAATGTAAAAACAGATCAGGTGGCCCTAATGACTGATAATGGAAGAGGACATGTATTGTCAATGGAATTAAAAGGGTGATTTTCTGCTTGAAGTTTACTCTTCTTGCTGTCGTCTGTAAAAACATTTGTATCTGTCGAATGTGGCTCTAGAGGAGCTTTTTTCATGAATGAGACAATAACCTGATGATGTCACCAGAGTTATGTTGGCTGTGCTTAGAGAATACAGATTATTATGATATACACTTTTTTTACAAGCTGGGGAGGTGCAGTTGAAAGACAAGGACATCAACCAACCTGAGAGTACTAATAAAAGATCATGCTTTATCGCATAATGGGAAGGATTCAATTTTGTAACATGAGTCATTTAACTATAGGCTGTATACAAAGATAATGGGACTCCTCCCCAAAAGTGAAGCTAAAGGGGCCCGATTCCCCCCTTGGTGGCTGGGTTCAGAATATGTCATAATTCACACCCCCTCCATGTTAGCATATTAGACAACCGTTATGCGTCTTTCTATAGTTGTAGTGAAGGCGGAGAGAGAATATTAGTAGGGATATTACATAAGTCGTTTTCAGACATGACCTACGGGATAAAAACGAGAGAATTGGCTACAGAGTTTGCAGAGAGTTTTACTTTCACACATGTGCAACCAAAGCGGGAGGTTCTCTGCACAGACACATTCACAACAGCAAGAAATCCTCTGCATTATTCAGTGGAGTAGTGGAGCTTATGGGTGCAGCAGGCGGAGGCAGGAGGTGACAAATTAACTTTGCTGGGTAGATCATGGGATTTGTTAGCAGCACCCCAACACCGTCAACAGCTCTTATCGCCACAAAATCTCTCGACATCTTCGTAGAAGGCTTCCACTCCCCCACTCCCTCACGGTGAATCCAGCTGTCTGAAAGCAGCAATACAGTCAAACATTAATTTGAATCTAATCACAAGGTCACCTCTACAGCAAGAGTTTCACTTTAAAAGCCGTTGATAAAAAACATGAATAAGCATGAATGTGTAGCAAAGTTCCTCTGACGAATAGCAAAGGTAGGCAAATTGTGGTCCACAAACCAAAGTATTTGGTTCCCTGAGAAAACTTGAAGTCATCCCTTTCATTTTTATATTATTACATTCACATGACTCCTCTTGACAACATACATAGCTCATGTTATTTGCAATATATATAACCAAAATTAAGTCTGTTAACCTAGGTAAATACCATAAGTGAATGGTCTAATTTGACCTACTTCAAAAATAGATTTGTGCCAACAACAATGCTTTCATTAAGCCACGAACCACATTTTATCGTGTGTGGAAAACCTCTTGAATACATCTTTAATCTAGTTTTACAATTAGTCTTTGCCAAGTGAGAAATAGCATAAGCTGCTGTAACTCTGTTAAACCTCACATATGGAAATCATGATATTTGCTGCCACTGTTTGATAGCAAGATTGTTTTTAAAGTTGTAAAGAAATAAAGTCCATCAAAAATAATTTGACAATCAACAGTCCTGGATAAAATGGCCTTAAATTTCAGACAATCTCCTCCAAAAACCCATATTAATGGGTCATTGAAAATACCTGGAGTTTTAGACCCAAATGTGGAAAGCCTGTATTTTAGAGAACGTGTGGACTCCCTTAATGACATGGTGAAGGCTGAGTGATCCTCTTACTTCTCTAATCTAATACCCTCCAGCAAGAAATATCCTTAAGTCTCGTTATGCATAGGCTATCAACTATGCTGTCTTCTTTGACAGTGGCTGCCAGTGGCGGCAGGTCAATACGAGACAAAAAAGCCTGTACAAAAATGCTAAACATAACTTAATTCTATAATAATATCTCGTACGATGCTCCTGGTTGACTGTGATCGCCTGTGAGCATTCAATATGAGTTTGTTTCAAATTTTATGCGGTTAATTTATGTCTCAATACATATACTTCCAGGTCCGGGGCGCCGGCCAAATGTTTGTGAATGTTGATCCTGAAAGTTTTGGCAACCACAGGACCTGAGGCTGCTCTTTAATTGGTTGTTCCAGATTTTCCATGGGACGCAGATCTCTGTGCCCCAGACACTCCCACTTTTATTTACAGCCGATAGGTATTAATTAAGAATGTTTAATCTACTGTGATTGGTCGACCCTCGAGGCCGTATCAGGTAGGTCCAATGTCACTGAGTTACGTCAGCTGCGAGCTGACCGGTTTCAGGGGAATTGCGGCAAATCTGGTAATTTCTTTGCAAAAACACCCCAACATGCAAAAAAGAGGTTAGAGGTCCGGAACCACCTGATTTACAGATTCAGCAGCAAGGATGAGGATGAGCTTCAACCCTGGGCTTCTCCAGCTGTTGTTATGAGAAACAGAGTTGACTAACTGGATGTGGAGAAAGTAATGTCTTCTATTGAGCTGCTGTTTGTTGTTTTGCGTGACCTAAAACATTTCTCTGAAAAATGCAAATTGAATGAAAGTTGCAACAGTCATAATGAAGCTACATTTTAGAAGCAGTGTGTTGTGTTGTTCTTGTAGAGTCTTGCTTCAGTTTGTTCCCCCCCACCCCCTTAAAAATGTTAACACCAGCCACCCCTTCCCTGAACACCCCTGACTCGATTCTAAAAAAAACTGTGATACCTTTCTTAAATATTCTAAAGATGGCAAACCTCTCACCATCAACCAGTCCAGTGTTTCCCAAAAAATGTCTGTCTTGAGCTTCTTTTGTTCTCTGTAAACAGACGCTATTGCAGCCCTTTAAGGACATCTGAAACTGTCACAAGCTGTTGTCAGACATGAACTCCGGAGAATATTTATACAATGGGGTCCGGACTTACAAGAGTTTGCCTTTCACACATAAATAACGCAGCAGGAGATTCACCACAGAAATCTCTGGAGCGTTTAAGTGAGGGGTGGCACAGCAGGCAGAATGTAACATATTGATTCCACATTAGAGAACAGCTTCAGTTTTTGTTTACAGCACATCAATACCGGAATCGGCACTTATAACCAAAAGTTCTCTTGACATCTTTGTTGGTGTCTTCTATGTCTATGGCACTGCTACTTCATCATGAGATATTTGTTTTCTTTTGTTCTTGTTTTTTTGTTTCTTTTGTTGCATTTTTCCTGTATTAGAAACATCATCAACATGCAATCAGGCTCCCAGTGGATCCTCCAAAATATATCTTGCTTTGTTCTCACCTGGACTCATGTGGACATAATCCATAATCCAGGGGCTGGCAAGAGATGGTCCGGAGCCTTGCACTCATTTGACTTCTCAGGGTTAGGTTCGATTTAACTGTACTGGCCTTCCATGATTAATATTGTAAACCGCTCTCTTTCAACAGAGTGCAATAAGCTAGCTGCTTAGCCTTTCTGATGCTGCATTGGAGTGTTTTTCCCCTTATCCCACAAATAGGACTTTGTCAGTCTCAGTTGGTTTGCCATGCGGTGTCCCCCAGGGGTCAATGTTCGGACCCATTAGGATAAATTTTTAAGCTGATGACATCCAGTAACATTTTTCATTTAATTTAATTTCTGAAAAACCGTAACTTAATTAGGGATTTGATGATATGTAGATATATGCAAATAAAGCTGTAGTGAAAATAATTTTCCCTGATAACCTTCAATCAGCCATAATGCAAAACTTCTGTGGACCTATTTATTTCCTTCATCTTCTCTGTCCAGTCTACACAATCCATGAGTTTTGAGGCTCAAAATAAAAGCATAGACTCCATTGTGTGTCTTTCACCTCAGAAACAGCTTAATGTAGGTGTTACATGCTATTATCGCATCAATACTGAACAACTGTAAGTCCTCTCTTATAAATCAGCCTTACTATGTTTACAAACCAATTAAAACAATGCTACTGGGCTTTTAACATTGATTCAACTGATGGTGAAATAATACACCTATTACCCCTATAACGTCTCTGCACTGGTTTTTAGTTCATTTTAGAATAAATCTTGGTGATCACTTAGTGAAACTTGTTCACCCCGAGTTCAACTTCTCTGTCCTCTGCCTGGGATTTTCTAAATCCACCTCATACACATGTTAGGACAATAGAGAGTTGGACAATTTGACTGCCCCAAGGCATTGAGACAGTATGTAGTTAAGAAAATACCAAAGACATAACTTTCTTTTTGTAATTTTGGAACACTAAACAGTTTTGAATCAAAATAACAAATAGGCATTACAAACATGTACCCCCCCCCCCCCCCCCCCCCCCCCCCCCCACACACACACACACATTTTCACCAGGCACACACCAATTAACAACCCTGAAAAAAAGCGGCTAAATCTACTTTATTTTTTATTTTTTCATATTTAGATAAAAGACATTGGTGGTCATCCAGACTTGATAATTCATAAGAAGTGTGGTTCAATTTGGCAAAGATCAAAGGTTTTCCATCATCATTATGAACTCTATGTACAAAATTCAATGGAATTTGATCAATATTTCTTAAGATTTAGACATGTAACAATCTTTCAGTCTGTTGAAGTTTTGTAGTTCTTTTCTGCAAATAAATTAATGATGAACTGCACCCATGTTTTGTCTTCCTCTCCGGGAGAATTAATGCAGAGTGGGAGCCCCAGTAAGAGGATTCTGGCCTGTCCAAGCATCTTAAAGAGCCGCAGTATTAGATACGTGACCAAATCCCTGAGGTTTCTCACTGAGGGAGAAATGTTGTTTCCTGACACTAACTCGCCAAAACAGATCTGTGTTGTGATTTCACTAATTGCTCCCGTTGTCTCTAATACCTGATTAGCACAATAAAGTGATTTACATGCCAACTGGGGTCTTACTCACTACTATGTCTGTACATGGGTCTGTTATTCTCTTTTGGCTCTTATTAAGGATGTGATCCATGCTCTCCTGGAGTCTACATCGTACTATACAATATATTTCATTTTCAATAAACTAGGTGGATGTGTGCCTAAATCTTCAAGTTTAATATGAGGTCTGCTGTACAGAAAAACAGCTGACCTCTAATGATATTTTCCCTGTATGGTACAAAGAGATTGTTAGGACTCAATCTGTTGTCCTGTCCACTTGCCCCATGTGTGCAGTAATCTTGATGAGGGGCTAATAAGCTAGAGAGACAGCAGATCCGAGTAGTGCCTACTTCACCCCACCCCCACTGGGCCCCTCGACCTTCTAAAACATCCCCCATTAACCCTTCGTCACCCAAACCTGGACTGAAGTATGGCCGCTCAAATACTCAAGTAATGAAAAGGGATTGGAACAAAGCTAGGAGGGATCAAAGCAAACTTCCTCTAGTAATATTTGGAAAGTAAATATAAAAACATTGAATTCCACTGAGCTTTTAAGATTGTGTCTGCCCGTCAGCTTAGCTCTGACATTCCTACCAGGAATTCACAGCAGGGGATTCAGGACAGGCCAGACAGACATGTATGTCTATTCTCTGAATGGTGTGTCATTTTACAAGACTTGCATTTTTTATATATAACATTGATGAAGTATCACATTCATTTAATAACAAGTTTGTAAAACTTTACTAAAAGATACACTCTCATTTTCAGAATAGAGGCACACGTACTTCTTATTATAGGCCTTTTTACAAACACTTTCAAGGAGCTCTAATTAGTCAGTGAAATCAGTTTGCCTTACTTGAACTAAAATAATTTAAAAATCACAGCTATACTTTAATCCAATTAAAAGTTGAGTGTGAGTGAGTCTTAAGAAGTTCAGAGGGTTTGTGGAACCGAGTAGTTGCTGGTTTGCCTGATATGTATTCCAGGCTTAGCATTGGTCATCATCAGTGTTTTCATATGAAAAAATAAGAATGCACATCAGTTTCTTTAATGTGTAACACCACATATTACATCTCTAAGACAATGTTCAGATATCTGAATTATACCAACTGTGTCACATGTGACTTCAGTATACACATACACACAAAACAAACTATGATCCATTTCCAGTGATGGTGCATTTGTTTCATGGGCCTTGCTGCAGGTAGGATCCGGATGTGGGCTCTGGCCACTGTTGTGACAATCATGTGCTTTGGTCGACTACACTCTGAATCCATTGCTAATACATGCAGTGCATTTCCAAAACATATTTACTTCCACAATTTATTTGTATATGGAGACAGACTTGAATATGCACTCACAGGATGACTTTATTCCATGATGAATTTTTAAAAGAATTTAATTAAAATCTTTGTCAGTATAATTGAAATAGATCCTCAGTTTTATATTAAACCATCCATACAAACAGAGATACAGCTTTCAAGTAGTGGCTGTGCCCTGTAAAGACCCAGCCAGTATAAAGGTGGAGGCTGGAGGTCCAGGAGGGGAGTGTGAGATGATCTTACCTGGAACAGAGTCAAGCAAGTGGAAACTGCAAGGGACCAATAGGTAGCCCAAGGTTTAACTTTTATTTATTTTTGCAGTTTTTGTTACCAGTATTATTTTTGTATTTTTTCCTTCTGTCTATATATTTTTTTAAATCAGGCTTGCACTGTAAATATTGTTACACAAGTTTGTGCCATAACCGTATGGTCCAACCTTAAAGTGGCCAATACTTTGTATAAATTAACAAATCACATATTGTAAATGCTCAACATACTTTTGGCTTTATTACCTGATGTCACAGTGGGACCTTGTAAAACCCCCTGGCTAAAATATCATGTAGGAGTTGTTACCATAATGAAGGTGATCTTCGGAATCTCTAGAAACAGTCCTGGGATTGTTTGAGGCCAAAACACTATTTATAAAACTAGAATATCAATAAACGGTTGGGTAGAACAGATTTTGTCTGAAAATTAGAAAATTATAGAAATACTGTTGCAGAGTGACAGATATGTAACTGTTGAACGTAAACCATTAGTGAAGAGTGTTTATCAAAGGGACTATGTTCCTGAGTCAGCAGTGATGCAATTATGGTTCAGATCAGTCATGAGTCCAATGTAGGCTCCAGATGTTTGAGCACTCCTCCCACCAGGTACAGACTTCCAGTCACCAGTACAGACACGGTGCCCGTCTCTCTCAGCCTTTCAGAGAACTCAGTGGGGCCCACTGATCCAGCAGGTTTCAACACTGGCTGTTCTCCCTGGTTTATCCATCGGAGGGCGCTTAGGATGCAGGGGAACACCAGGCTGTGACTCACAGGGTTGGTCACAAGGTGGCGCTGGTGATGATGGATGGTTTCTGCTGCGTTCAGGCTCTGCCAGCTGCTCTGGATTTCTCTGCAATGAGCCAGCGGGCGCTGCACACACATACTGATGCTGTGATGAGCTGCAGAGAGCAGCAGCATGACAGAAGCAGGAGTACATGTAAAAACAAAAGTAAATCCCACTAACAAGGAACTATAATAAACCCTGCTGACTCATTTTAACAATATCCACCATACTGTATTTGCCATCCACTGTCAGTAATGTATTATTGACTTTCCTAAGACCTGTTTTAGCATGTCAAGGACATATGTAGATATATTGTCGAAAGTTTTAAATCAATGCCCCACCCCTATCCCTCACCCCCAACCCAATGTTAGTGAAAAAAAACTTACTGAAGAAAAGAGAATTATGGAGAGGTGATCCATAGACAAACCAGATACGTAAGAATCACACTTTATATTAACATAAACCAATTAAAAAGAGATGTGGATCGCTTTAAAGCGCTTTAAATTGCCTTGCTTGTATTTAAAATCTTTAAACATCCCTGAAGTGCTGCATTAATGAAGAAGATATTTATATGCCATTAAATGGGAATAGAAGCTATGCATTTCGGTAGAACTCCAGTCTTTTCAAGACATGACCCATCACTGTAACGATCTGGCACTTTAGTCTATGTTTAAGCTTAATTGTAAAAGCGTTTTCTGTTTTAGTAAATCTCTGTTGTGGGTGTTTCTGTCTTCACTTCATTTGATTGATTGACTTCCTGTCTCTTATTGTCAGCCCAGTCCTCATGTGTTACGTCTGTGTTCAATTGCCCCTGCCTTCCCTGTGTGTATTTAAGCCTCTGTCCTTCCCTTTGTCCTCTGTCGGATTGTCTGTTTTTCCTGCTGTGTTTCTTGGTGCTGTTCTTTCCTGTGTTCCTGCCCTGTCCTGATCTCCTGAGCCTCGTGTAAGCTTCCTTGTGTTTTGGTCCTCCTGTTCTTGTCTTTCCAGTTTGTCAACTCCTTTAATGTTTCTTTTGTGTTTGTCTAGTTAAAGGCTCTTTTTATATTAAATACTCTTTTTGTTAACTACCTCTATTCCTGGGTCCATCTAATTCCACCAATCCTGACAAGCACCGCAGAATAGCCTATGTTCAATGCAGTAGTTGTGTGACTCCAGTTATTTGGGCATTATTTACACTTGTAATTATCGTACATAGAAGACAGACCAGGTTTATGAAGTGCTTTTCAGAAAGAATGTGTAATTACTACCATATAAACCCATACTGAGCAAAGCATATGAAGACTGTAATTCATGTACAACAACTTCCTTACTTACTATTAAGTATTTAGAAGGTTATTCGGTTGATAGACCAAATGTGGTTAATGGTCTAGTAGAATATGCAGAATTTATCATTGACTTGAGGCTCAGTCGTCTCCTTGAATTCAGTCAGCATTAAATGTGCACCCACTCATAGATATCAGTCCCCTCAATGTGCCAAATTTTTTCTGAATCAAGAGCTCATGAGAAATTGATGACAATTTTACAAAGCTATATATCTTGCAAATTATTTACTTATCTTTCTTTATTGCTAAAGTTCCATCTGCTCCCTCCATTCTGTGTTAACAGATGCAAAAATCACATAAGATTGACCAAATTAAATTTTTTGGCTCTGTAATATTTCTTGAAATATTCTTTATCTTTCAAACCTTTGAATTATCTCTCTCATTGGAGTTCTCTCACATCTGATTGGATGTCTAAGAACTGATTCAGACAAAATCTCTCCCAGATCACACAGTGTGAACAAATCTGTATTTGAGAGCCAAATGCCTCACTTTGTTCAGCAAGCCCCAGAGTTCCACCTAAATGCCAGCAGGATGAAATCAAGTTAAAGGATCACATGCATCTCACCTGTGTTGTCAGCAGGTGTTTCAGAGACGTTGGGACAGAAGAGTGCGTAATCAAACTGGCAGGTCTGCAAATCACACAGAGTCACTTAGAGTCAAGTAGGTGATGTAGGAGTGTTGTTGATTGTGTTCGACTCACCAGCAACACTTTGAGTAAAGCAGCAGAGTCCCTCTCTCCTGTTGTATTAAAGAGCAGGATTTTAAGTGCACGACTCCTGTAAGACAGAAATGGTCTGTATTTATAAAACACTTTTTAGTCTTGATGATCACTCAAAGCACTTTACAGTAGAGTGTATTGCTATTCACACACACATTAATACAGTGCATCTCTGGGCAGCACTGAGGGGCAATTTGGGGTTCAGTATCTTGCCCAATGACACTTCAGATGCTGATGGGGAAGACTGGGATCAAACCACCTTCTGCTAAGAGGACATACACTCTAGTCCCTCAGCCAAAGCCATCCCAGAAGAAGATCTATAGTTCTGAAAGTCAGTCCTCTAAAACAACAACAAAAACATCAAGAAACACATGGTTCTTCTCGCCATTGTTATCCAGATAGTTTTGGTTTAATGGATCCATCCAATGAGAAATCAAATTCCTTTTTGTGGTTGTCTCTTTCCAGAAACAGTTTATCATTTCCTGCTGATCATCCACACACATTGAAACAGCTTTCTTCAGGACTCTTTCTTTAGTGGAAAGTAGTTCCTGTAAAAACAGTTGACAGTCTGTGTTTGCAGGAATTGGGGCAGTGGTTGTAGAAACACTTTCTATGTTCATGTATCTCTATGAGCACAACAAAGTATACTCCCTACATCTTGGAGAAAGATAGGTCAGCTGCAGCAAGAAACAGACAAGGTAAACTAAGAGAATACATACTGTGTACTTCAGTGAACCAACTGTCAAAACACACATCACATTTCCTTAGATCCAGCAAATCAATTATTTGATATAATTCAAACATTTCACTTTTTAGTGAGTATCTGATGCGTTAATGTGCATTCCACAACTACACACAGTGATGGGATGTAATAACTGTGTATCAATATATAGATAAATATAAAACGAATATATATTAACTCTATATTACATTTCATTTAGCTGACGCTTTTATCCAAAGCGACTTACAATAAGTGCATTCAACCATGAGGGTACAAATCCAGAACAACAAGAAAGTATGCCATTTTAGTGCTACTAAATTATTAGTTTAAACTTTAATTCAAAGTGTAGTCGGAAGAGGTGTGTTTTTAGTTTGCAGCTGAAGATGTATTGACTTCCTGCTGTCCTGATGTCATTGGGGAGCTCGTACCACCATTTACGAGTCAGGAGAGCAAGCAGTCGTGATTTTGTTTAGTGTTTAGCTCGCAGTGAGGGAGCAACAAGCCGATTGGCAGAGATAGAGAGCGAAATGAACGGACTGGGGTGTAACGTTTGACCATGTCCTGGATGTAGACTGGACCCAATCCAGTCACAGCACGGAACGCAAGTACTAATGTTTTGAAACGGATACCGGCAGCCACTGGTTACCAGTGAAGGGAGTGGAGGAGCGGAGTAGTATGAATGAAAGACTATATATCACCATAACACTTTAATTACGTTGGTTTAAACGGTCATATCTATTAAGCATACCTAGGGATCTGAGGACCACACATACATTTCACATTGTGGGTTTTGATGACAAGTGGTTTCACTGAAAAAGTGGGGCAGGTTTTGAAGCAATATTAGGTATTAAGAACCCATAGTTAGAATTGGAATTTCAATGCCTGAACATTAAAGGCCTTGTATTTGTCATCATTCACTGGTCTCCAACTTGTGTCTGTGGAGTCAAACTGCAGTGTTGTTAGTTTCCTCTTACTGAGTCTGGTCCCTCTGCATCATCTCCTGTCTGAACCAGTAGACACAGGCCTGCATACTGGCTGTGGTATGTGCTCCATCCAGGTAATATGTGACAGAGCCACACTTCAGCGTCTGGTTTCGTCCCAACCACTCTGTTTGCTGTAGACCTGATGGAGGAGAGGGAGGGAGAGGGTAAGGTTAGTTAATTTATACATCACCTTTTCAAGGCAGAACAAAAGATCTAAGGAAAATGTACAGAAGAAACGCACAAAGACAACAAATTTACATTAGGTACATTTGAGCTAAATAGAGGAGGGCAGATTTAACAGCTGGGTATTTGGTGCAAAGGATATATTATAGATATATTATACATGGACGTCTGGATCTTACGTTGTTAATAAGCTTAACAAACCAAATGTTCGCAGTTCGAACCAAGAACCATTGATGTATAATCCCTAGTGGCAGCAATTTCAGAGGAACAAAAAGAAAGCGAACTAACTATATTTAATGATACAGTAGTATTAGTTAATTGAGTGAGTCAGGTTTAAAACTAATTAAGAAGTTGATGGGGTGGAAGTGGGTGAAAAGGGGGGCTGAAATCTTGCATAATCAATGTTTATGTAATTTATAGATTTCGATGATGCAGAGTTTTCACCAACATAGTGGCAGAAAGTTGGACTATGGGCAGAAAATCCAACAGTGGTCTCTGGTTCGACTCCACGGAGTGACAACAAAAAACATACCTGGATGAAAACACCTCGATCTGTTCCCCACTGTCAAAGTGCCTACCCCACCCCACTGTCTAAGTGCCCCTGAGCAGGGCACCTTACTCCCCCAACACCTGCTCCCCGGGCGCCGTGCATGGCTGCCCACTGCTCTGTGTGTTCTCCTGTGTTCACCAGATGGGTCATAGCAGAGAACAAATTTCCCCCCTTGCATATCGTGTGTGTGTGCATGTGTGTGGGACCAATAAATGTATCCTATCCTATTGTATCTTAGTGCAGATACCCGTTTATTTCTGTCTTTACTTTTGGAACTTGCCTTTTAGCATGGCTGTGCTGGGCTGGAACACGGCAGCTTGAGAGCTTAGTCTGCAGCCTGCAGGAACTAAGCTGAGACCACCTGCAAGTATTCACAAGTGTGAGGATTCAGCATTTTCCACACATTTAACATGCAATATCTGCACAGCAAACAAGGAAGAAATCAAATAAAACCCACAACCCTTTTGGTGAGGGGTTGGCTCATAAGCTTACATCACACAGACGGCAGGATACGTCGCCTCAGGTAAAGTAATAAGTGGAAAAAGTTCATTTTCACAAGAAGACACCTGCTTGTTAGCTCATCTACAGTAACTATGAGGAATCTCTGCTGTCCCGCTCATCTGATTGTCTTCAAACTTGTGGTCTATGTGTGAAAGCAAATGTGAGAGCCTGTAGACCAGGAGCCTGTAGACCAGGAGCCGGCACCCTTTACCCCCATTTAGCCCCTTCTCCCAACTACTTCATGTTCATTTGTTCTATTTTTTACTGGGATTATTAAGGTGACAACCTTACGATTATGTGTTTAGTTATTAATCGATGGTGTTAGATAATGTTTGTGTGTCGCATCGCTAATTTTAACACTGAGTCTTGCATGTGAGCATCGAGTCTTGTGTTGTACCGAGCCCGACATGTGGACAAGTCATTTTCATGATGTTTAAATGCAGCCTCATAAACTCTTGAATCAAACACATCTAAGTGACTTCATGTACTGATCAGGTCCTGATAATTAGTGATGAGTGTTTATTTGTTCAAGTGAGAGCAGAGAGGAGGAGGACACAGAAACTCCAACTCTTGTTTGCCGACCCCTTCTCTAGACTTTCTGTGGACTTTCTACGGTCAGCCCCAGTACAAAGACTGCAAAAAGTCTGAGGAGCCGATGTGAGATAACAGCAGGAGATCCTATATATTCCGGATTCACCGCAAGTAAGCAGGCGTGCTGATAACATTTCTAACACATGACAGGCACAGCAATGAAATAAAAGCAAAACAAATATCTCTGGATGAAAAAGTGGTGCCACACAGGTGAAAAACACAGTCGAAGATGGCAAGAGAGGTTTTGGTGATAAGGGGCCGACGCCTCAGTTGATGTGCTGTTAACAAAAACGTGTTATTTCCGCAGCAGAATTAATTCAATACTTCCTGCCTCTGCCTGCTGTGCCACCTCTCACCTTAATGCTCCAGAGTTCTCTATGCTGTTGTGAATGCTTCTAAGCAGATCATCTTCTGCTGTGTTGTTCATGTGTGAAAGGAGAAAAAAATGGAGAAAGTCCCAATGCCCCAACCTTGCTCCTGAGGTGATGTATAAAAATGACTATATAGAACAGAGCTACTACACTACTAAAATAAGTCTATTAGTATTTAAGTTTATGAGAAACCTTCTAACTTGATTTATAAAATCAGTAAATATTTTTCTAAAAGTTGATGAACTCATACGCCTGTTTAAAGTCTTCTGCAAAACAATTTGATGTCCATTAACTTTTTGCAGTTGTAACTTTTCATTTAAAATCAACAATCATTGTAGGATCACATTTGACCTTCTCATACAACTGCTGGTACAACATATTTCCCACAGTGCACTTGTTCCATTTTCACCTGATTGCCCACCTCTTTTTTCCTCGGCTTTGTGGCGCTGCAGCCAGCTGTAACTGAGCTGCAGGGCAAGGGATGCATTTGAGCGCTGGTGTTTCCCCGACAGTCCCAGGCTCATGGGCCCGACCGCAGCTTCATACTGATCCAGCTCAGGAGAGACGTACAGAGGACACTGTAGAGGGTCACAAACAAGTTCAGATGCCTTTGTCACATAAATGTGTGCTGTAAAGGCTAACATTTAAGTTATCTTTACAGAACTAAATCACAAAGTGAGTCACAACTAATGAACTAATTAGGCAAGGATAAGGGTTTTTATTTTATTATTAACATATAGGTCCCATGTGTCTCTATCCATTATTGTATTGTTTAAGGTTACATGTAAATTTGTGTGTCCACACAAACACATTTTCCTTTAAAACTTCTTCAATCTTCGTCAAGGTGAGTAATCTCTGTCCATATTAGTGTGGACGTGGCCCTGCTCCCATATAAGTGAGGGTTAAACACAGTGTCTGTCTTCTCACCCCGATGTCTTCAGCTCTGCGCTGCAGGATTGTCAGGGGACTGAGCTGTTGTCGAACAGTGAAAGCTGGTACACCTGGCTGAGGACAGAGGCAGCCATCACAACATAAACTACATCAGTCTGCCCTCATTTTTTCTGCAGTAAGTTGAAGATCTTTCTAATTGCTTTAATTATGGAGCTCAACACAGAGGATCTGTCCTCACAACCATCATATCTGTACCTGATATCAGATCAGCTAAAAACAAAGTGCTTTGCACCTCATTACAAGATCATAATCATCACCATGTACTCCATGGAAATGTAGTTAGTGCCATATTTATTTTACTGCCTCACCTTGTGGATCAAATTCCCTACAGAGGGTTTTCAAAATTAAAAGTCGGATATTACCAGCTGATTTATACATTTACATTTTCAAATCTATTATGTGGAGTTTGTAAATGTGTATAAGGCTTTGTGTATTTTTTTTTTGACTATTTTCTTTCTCTGTGGTATAAACTTGTAAAAGAGATGCTGGGCTCCATTTAATCACTGAATGAAATAAATATGATATCACAGTGTTAACATTTGTCTTATAATCATTTGATCTGTTTGTAACACTTAGTTAAGGAACTTTGTTGTACCTTAAATATCCCAGCCTTCTGCCAAGCAATCTTTTCCATTGTTTCTCCAAGCAGACTACAGTGATCAAAACCAAGAGATGTGATCCCACACACCCATGGCTTCCTATGGACCAATCACAATGATCAACTACTGCAGCATAAATGGAAAACATTTAGTTTAATTTTATTAAGCAAGGCAGATTATACATCTAATATATATATAAAACCATTCCATTATCCAAAACATTACCTAATTATATTTGTGCAGTCATACTGCCCTCCAATCCCCACTTCAATCACTGCTAAATCCACCTGTGCTCAGAGAAAAGCCACAAAGATCAGTGTCAGGCTTTTTCAGGGTCTGTGTGTGTGTGTGTGTGTGTGTGTGTCTGTGTGTCTGTGTTTGTGGGTGTGTGGGTGTGTGTGTGTTGGGGTACAGGGGTATGTAATGGTTCACTGTGGTGGGCTGCCGTGTGCAGCTTTACCCTCTCCTGCAGGAAGACGTGAAAGGCCAGTAGCGTCAGGAACTGGAAATAGAAGGGCATGGTGCCTCCATGAGCATCCTGTGGATTCATGGAGGTTTGTTGGAGCAGCTCAGTTAGTTTTAACATGAGACACATCTAAACACATGACACACAGTAGCAGCCTGACATATCACATCTGCTCAACCCTAACCCTAACCTTGTCATGTCTGTAGTCCGATGCACAGATGGCTTTGTATGATGTCATTTGTGACTTTTTTGTGGTCATGTTGGTTGGGATAGACTGCCTGAAGCGTGGCGTAAGCGCAGTGCCAATCCTTAAATAACAGCTGGCTCCCATCCACTCCCATGTTAAACCTTTGTGCTGGTCACACCGGACGCTGAAGCGCCGCGGCTGCCTTGCGCCGTGCAGCAATCGTTTCGGTGTCGAGTCTATTTTTCCGCTTGACGCCAGCGTATTGCAGGAAACAGGAAACACACTGAAAAATGATTTTAAACGATATTGATGACATATTTTATATGATATAAATGATCAAATATGCATCCCATACTTTGTATTCACCTTCTGTTTTCTTTTACCAACCACATTATTATGTGTCCCCCTCTGCCAATCCACTACAGCCACACAAGCAGTCATAAAGATAAAAAGAGAGAGAGGGGGGGGGCTACGTATTCTCCACATAGGCTTGAATGGAGAATACGTAATTTACCCTCGACACCCGACATTTAACGGAGCAAACAGCGGAGAAGTTCTTCAACATGGATGACATTAAATTAATAATTGAAGTGGAGAAGTACAGTGAGTTGTATGATCCTCGGAACATGTTGTATAAAGACAACACAAAAAAAGAAAAAAGTTGGGACGCTGTTGCTTAATGTTGGAGCAACAAGTAAGTATATGCTTTTATACTACTGGATCAACGGGTGATAGTATTAGCACTGCCCGGCGCTTCAGCGTGACTTCCGCGTCCGGTGTGAACAGCCAAGCGCCGGTGCACTAGGGATTAGCGCTTATGCCACGCTTCGGCATCGCTTCTGCGTCCGGTGTGAACCCGGCGTAATACAGACAGGGGTGAAAACAATACACTACTTCCAGCTAAGCCAGCACACAGGATAGCACATATTTGCTTCCCACTTTTGGAGACAGCTCGTAATCAGTAATGTATTTATATAGAGCTTGACTAGTCTTGATAAACACTCAAAGCACTTTACAGTACAGTTTATTGGCAATCACACATTCAGACACACATTCATAAAGCACTCTATGGTAAGCAAATTTGTTTCCATGAGGGGCCACTTTGGCCTGCTGATGGGGAAGACGGGGATTAAACCACTGACCTTCTGGTTGGAGGACGACCGCTCTTCCCAGTTAAGTAAATAACTGGTAATGCAAACGTTGGCTAAGTAAATCCACAATTGCTCAGGACATATAATGGCAGGTACAATGGATGACAACATGCTCATAGATACATGCAGTTTATGTAAATCCAGTTTATAGGATTGATGAGTACAGGTTTCTGTATTAATGGTGATGAGTAGTACACAACACAGTTACCTGGCTGCCAATAATGAAGATAAATACAAATACATAAGTGTAAAATATGTGATTTATGATCATTTATTTTAATGAATTTATAACTCGTCAGTAAAGTATTTGCAGACCTGCTAGGATGGTAACCCCTCCGTTGATTTTAAATGTCATTCAAAAGTCCTCCAGGCAAACGAGAAGTTTAAAGTTGAAGTTGATCTGATGGTATCAGACTGTGTACTAGGGAACTGAACAATAATGTGAAAGCTGGTGAAGTGGTGGTGGTTGTTGTAAAAAACCTAAGTCTGGACTGATGCTCATAGTAATTTATTTCCTATTAAAACCAGAGAACACCATAAACATATCCATGTATCCACTTTCATAAAAGCAATATGGACTAAAATCATGAAAGGTTCCTACCTTTGTGTCATCGAGTCGCTCATAAGCCTCCCAAAAGTACTTGGTAAAAAGATGCTTGCTGATTGGCCCTCCATTAATGCGTATTCTCTCTCTGACATGAACCAAGTGTGGAGAGCTAAAGGCAGGAAGGCACTGGTTATCTTCTCAGATAAAATAGTGAACTCCTCAGAAACGTCAACAATCCTTGAATTCATCCACTGGATTTTAAAAAGCTTTCCCGTAGACTTTTGAAAGTAGTGAGAGGTGTTACACACCAACAGGACAAAGATGAAAGCTAGACTGTATGTTAACTTATGATGTAAAAATGTGGTCGTTATTGTCATTGGACTGTACAGCATTGAGACTAATATGTGATAGGTATGAACAAACAGTAAAAGGTTCTGCTCTTACTTGGCTTACACCCCTCCATTGAACCATGATTCTGACCTATAGAGCTCATTCCTCCCTCCATGGTGATTATTTTAACGAGATAAATATGCATGTCACCATACCCAAAGCAAACTACAGATAAACTCCTGCTATCTCCCAGACAGGCAGACATGAAACAGCAACATCTGTTAACCATTAATTAGTTGGAGAGCAAACCAGCCAAAGTCCAGACTCCGAACACCACTGAGAGATAATAAAATATTGTAATACGTTGTTGTATTTAGTATGGTTTTGTTATAGCTGAGTATTTCTCTAATGTGCACTACTTATAAGAGATTCTTGTGAGCATCACCATTATCACTCGTGGCAGTTTGCAAAATTATTCTCTATAATATTTCATTCTTAAATAATAATAATAATTATTTAATTAGAACAATATCAAAATAATGTATAAAATACCTGTAAAATCCGGTGCGAAATCCATAATTCCTGATTATTCTTTCAGTAAAAGCACACGTTGATCCCTGGAAAAGGAAATATATATATAGTTGGTTTTGTTGTTTCACTGTTAAATTAGAAGATGGTTAAGCTGTCTGATACCTTTCCTTTGGTCCCGGTGACATGGATGATGTTGAGTTTGTCCAGTTCACCCACCTGAAAAAATGTCCAGCTATAGTGGTAAACATAGATCCTGAGTGTTTTGACTATATGACGTCTCTTATTTACGTGTCTTGGAATGCATCACCCGAGTAGTTATTATTCTTTATTCCTGCTGTTTTACATGAATGCGGACTATAACTGACTACACTGTTGTACTATATTGATTGTTTTACTTAACATTACTTTTTCTCAAAACTTCACTACAGCAGCCTCAATGCTATCAATGAGGATGCTATCCTCAACAGGTAAGACTCCACTTTAGAAACTATAAGAATAATACATCAGACTGGATGTGACCAGGTAAGTTGCTGAGGGCCCTTCTTCACAATTAGACCTTGAGATACTTGGATGATGATGGAATAAATGCTGGCGTAATGTTTGTACGTACAGTGATGCCAGTGCGATGGAGGAATCCCTGCATGGCCTGGAGCTGCAGGCCTGGTTTCTTCTGAGGTCCATTATTCTGCAGGCTGTTCAGGACACACACAGCTCTCTGAGAACACACACACACACACATACATACAAACAGTGACACTTAAAGGAAAAACAATTCACCCAATATCAAACCATGTTAAACCCAAAAATATTTTACTAACATCTCACCTGTTATGGTGCATATAAAGGAAGCTTGAATTTAATAAAATATTTAATGATACTCACCTGAAAGGTTTTGGTCCTGTTCATAACCACAGTTTGACTCACCATGGTAGTAAAGCCTTATCAATACATAAACAGTCTGTAACTACGACATGAAAGGTACAGCAATATAAATAAAGCCGGAATAAAGGCAATATAATCAGCATAATGTAGAACACAGCCGGTTATAGACTCTCTTGGACTGAGCATGGGAAAACTCCAACTGGTGTGATAATGTGCCTGCGTTTTTTTGTTTTGTTTTTTCAACAAGAGGCCACTGTTTGCACAAGGCAACAGTTTCTCCTAGTTTATAGCCTCATAAAAGCATGCTGGCAGAGGAAAGATATACAGAGAGAGAGGTGGCCATCAGAGTCAAATCAATGGTTTTAATTAACTAATACTCTATATTCTACTCTAATACTATATCTTTAGGTATGATTTTCATAAAAATCCTCAATCAGAACAACTGACGGGATTACATTGCTTTCAATGAAGTCAAGTTTTCAAAGTTCTTACCTCATATTCCATCATGAACTCTCTGCTGGCCTTGGATCAGATTTTTTGTTAGTAAATTAGCTTAATTTGACTTTTTAAGTCCCAGTGTCAGATGATTGGTATATTTTAGCTGAGTAAGAGAAAATGTATGGATTTTTGTAGATAACCTTACATCCTGACCTAGATTTTGGTTCTGTGATTATTGTTAGCTTTAATGGTCTTATAGGGGCAGGTCTGGTCCCCTTCCATACTTGAACTGCAGTGTCATATTCCTGGGCTAGAATAGGGCTGGTTACTCAAGAGATACCTAAGAGAAGAAAATACCTGTAGCAGAGCAAACTAAAGATTCATGTGAATATTCAGTATAGACAATTTGCAATCTTCAAATACTGGCAACACAGCAGAGAGAAGATTCAAGGTCCTGATAAGTTCTCTCTGATTGTCTATTAGACAGGCGATGAAAACCAGAGAATAACCCTGAACTTTCTGAAACTTCTTTCAACCGAGAGATCTGAATAAGGGAACCCTATCAGAAACTGTTAGGGAATTCCCAATTCAATGAGGGTAGGCTAGGTAAATCAGCAAACTAATTGTGTCTTTAGCTTTGTTGAGTTTAGGCAGAGCTGGGTTGAGGGTTATTCATGAGCTCATGAGAATCAGTTGACTGTTACGGTGATACTGCAATGTTGAATGATGGATTGTTGAATGTGAGATCCCATTGTGATGGATGTCTCTAGCCAAACATTTACCATCAAGGGCAGTCCCTTTGAGAGTTTAACAGTTGTTCAGGGTTAAATCTCACATTTTTTAACCAGTTCAGCTTCAAGACATGTCCTTTGCTCCAGTGTCATGGAAAGTCTAGATAAGGAATGGACAGGGTTTTCACTACTCAAATTATTACTTATGAGGTAGTTGGACAAGTCGATGCAACGGCCGGTTCAACACAATACAGACATTTTCCAGCACAGTTTCTTCTTTGTCTTTCCTCTGCTATAGGCTGAGTTTTTCCAAATTGCATTGTCTCCACCTCCTGGGAGCAAGGGAAACCTGCAACTGAATCCTGCACTGACATGGGCAATAGTCGTGGCAAAGGCTGAAATTGCCAGAAAGTCGTGTCAGCCTTTGACTGTAAGGTTTTCTATTTTCCCTTTCCAAGACGTCTAATGTCTTATCAAAAGGTGACAAGGGATTTCAGTTGAACCTGACAACTCCTCCTTTATCTGCTCATCTAGGCCCTTTGATAAAAATCCCATTTTAGAAAAATGTCATTCCATTTTGCATGAGAGGAAAAAGTCGAGTATCATAACCTCCTAGTGTTCTAGATTTTTTATTTAATTTCAGAAGCCACAACTCTCGAGGAATTTATGACCATCCTCCCACATAGCTGTATATATATCAATATATATTATGTATATATTGTATATTACGCATTATATCTTTACAGGAGAATAGTTCCTGTCTAATTCCTTTCAAACTCTCTTCTCTCTTTAAGCAGTACCCAGGTTAGGTTATATATAAAGGACCAACCTACAGTGCATTGTAGCGTCTACGCTTAGCGACTTTCATATCTAATTCAGATGTACCCAGAGAAAGAGGCACCAACTTCAACTCTCACCAACTGTAACTCTGTTGCATATTCCACCAGTGGCAACACATAAGGACACAATTTGATTTGGGAATGCATACTTTAGACTTAACTATCCAATAGGATGCGAACACCTACATGTAACCCTATGTACCTACATAGAGAGTGACAGCAATTATAACGCTTCATGGATGTGCTGTTAGAAAGGGTGACGCAAGTAGAGGGAGATATACTGGGATGCTGTGAGAGACATTTTGAGACATGGGGGTGACAATTGCTCACGTTACTCTGTTAGCGTTTGTATATTGTTCCACCTTCTGGTCTTCTTGATGCATCAAGTCTACATTAAAATCCTCTGATTAAGACATGAGCTGCTGACTGAGTTATCCATTCACCAGCTTCCAGAAAGCTTCCAGAAAACTTCCACAACAACACAAGAGTAGATGGTCAAATGTTGTTTTTTTCAAATATCATTTCGGGAGGCATAAATTACCATGCTAGAGCCTGTTCAAATGTAAGTTTATATATAGTGCTGTCAAACGATTCAAATATTTAATCGCAATTAATCGCATTTATGTCATAGTTAACTCAAAATAATTAATCGTGATTAATCGCAAATTTGTATCTATTCTAAATGTCCCTTCCTTTTTTTTCACTAGTTATATACCTTGATTAAACGAACGACGCCAAAGCAATTTCCTGTATGTGCAACCATACTTGGCAAATAAAAGAATTCTGATTCTGATTCTGATTCTGATTATTCAAAGAGAATGAGAGATGGCACTTGTTGACATTCAATCAAACTGAAGGACAAATTCACAGCATTTATAAATGTTGCTGTTAACTCCACAGGTTGTGGGGAGTATACAAGCTCTGTCTTGAACCTGTAGGTTATTATAGTGCAGCAGGTGAGTTAGTTTATTGACTGTTGAGGTAAAGGTCTTTAGCAGGAGGAGACTGAAGTGGTGTTCATGCCAGTCAGCATAATTGCCTTTAGAAAAACGAAGTGATGGGACAAGTTTCAACACTTCAAGGTCTTACTTTGAAAACTGTTCATTGATTATTATGGTTATATGATTCACACAAGCTCACTAGATAAGGAAGATTTACTCATCTCTCCCAGTACACATTTTACATAAGAAAAATGTTTTGCAACAACACTGAGTGCAGAAAACCAGGTGATCATCAACATAACATGATACCTACGTCATACTGCAGGGATATACATATTGGGTCTTCCTCTGTATGCGAGATAACAAAAACTAGAACTAGAAACTAGAAAAGATGGAAATAATGCAGCAAAGACAGAGTATTGTTTCTAGTGCTGTGACTATCCTGCTCTAAAAATGGGCCGAGCACAGAGCCCTGTGGAACAACCTGGTTAACTTTGGTGCGCATAGATGACTCATCATTAATTTGAACAAATTGGAATCAATCGGAAAAATACGATTTAAACCACTTCAGGGCGGTTCCTTTAATGCAATTCACTTTTCTAGTGTCTCTAATAAAATGTGATGGCCGATAGTGTTGAATGCAGCACTAAGATCTAACAGAGCAAGGACAGACCCAAATCCCTGATCTGAAGCTATTAATGGGTCAGTAAAATATATATATTATAGTGACTTTTACCTAGGCTGTCTCCATGCTGTGATGAGCTCTAAACCCAAACTAAAAGTCTTCATATACATTAGTTTCCTGGAGAAACTCACAGAGCTGATTGGCTTCAACCTTTTCAAACATTTTTGATCGGAAGGGGAGGTTGAATATCAGTCTGTAGTTGGCTAAAACATCCGGGTCCAGAGTGGGCTTTTTGAGAAGGGGTTTGATTACAGCTAGTTTAAAGGGGACATATTATGCCCATTTTACTACAGTTGATATGGTTCCTTGGGGTATTAATGAATTTTTGGTCAAAATACCACAAGGATCATTTAAAACAGCACCCTTTTTACCCTGTCTAAAACAGCCCTCCACAGATTGACCTGTTTTGAGTGCCCCGCCCCTCTCTCACCCCGCCCCCTTTCACCCCTCACCGTTCTCTCCCCCCCCCCCCCCTCTCATGGTGGTGTAGGACATATCATTTTACCTCCATTAATTAGCCTGTGTGTTTGAATGTGTTCTCACGAGAATGCATTCAAAATCTACAGGGCAGATTATGGGCCTTTACGTCTAAGAGGAATAGAGCAGTAATTTTTTTTTACCCCAAAATATTTAATTTAATTACTTTAATAGTAATTTTTATTTAAGGTTATTCTTAATAATATCATTATTATCATTTTTAATCACCGCATTATTAATGACCGCAGCATCCAGGCAGAACATTTGGCACGGGAGCAGTTGCACCCCGTACTGTCTCTTTTGGGGTAACTTCCGCCCACATGCCAGATGCTGTCTGGATAAAGAAAAGGATGCATCGTGTCATTTTTGCTGTGCATTCTTCCTGTTGTATACAGGTCAGTAGTGAGTGAGAGTCCCCTTTGTTACCTCTTAAAGCTTCCCATGATCACCACGGGTGTCATTGAGTTATGTTAATGTTGTTTTGATTATTTATTTAAGATGTGTAAAAACTGACAAACTCCGCTGGGCAGTGAGGCGAGTGACACTCGTGCCACTAGGTGGGCGGGGCTACACTCGCCTGTGAGGGGTTTATTTTTACCTGCCTGTCGTCTTGCAGGCGGTTGATGATATATATATATTGTTTACTTTACATATTGTATAGATCAGCTCCGACAATCACAGACTGTTTTTAGTTCTATATTGTTAATGTTTGTACTGTAAATTGTGTTATATTTTAATAAGATGCTGTCTGGATAAAGAAAAGGATGCATCGTGTCATTTTTGCTGTGCATTCTTCCTGTTGTCTACAGGTCAGTAATTTAACTTTGCTGCTGTGGTCCCAATCTTGTGACCCGTAACAAATTTTGGGGGCTCGTCCGGGATCTCTCTCCACAAGAATCATCAAGGGGAGCAGATCCAGTGATATCAGAACCACGAGGCCAAGGCGAGGTGACGTGATTGCAGCCGTGATAACAGCTGGTGGGTGTCCGAGAGGGGAGATCAGAGTCCAAGGAGGGTCTTCATTCTTCCAAAGGAACCGCATTGCTGTTTCATCACACACATCATGTCCACCACACGCAAAGAACTCGTATGGAACATCAAAAAGAACTTGTTCAAACTCTCGGGCAGCGACAGATACCAGCTGGCACGGGACATCGCAGCTGACAATCCAAGTACACCCGACCTGAAGTCCGACGATGAAGAAGTTTCTGTTGAATATATCTTTGACTATATTAACTTTGATACTTTACTCAGTTCTGAGGATAGGGGAATGAGTCAGTTGTTAATGTTGAATGATTTGATACGTGAGATAATTAATGTTCGTACTACAGTTGTCATTACAAATGGGGTAACTCAGGAACATGAGACACTCACAGCTACATCAGATAACATCATAGATCAAACTCCTGGGTCACATGACGCTATCAGTGATATTTCAAACACCAGACATGATACTGCTACTCCAGCAGCCACAGTCCAGAACATACAGGACACTAACCGTAGCACAGACACCACCAGTCAAACTGTGGACCAGCTCCAAGTAATGCATGATGAGCTAGGCAAGAGGCTACAACACTACAAAGATATAGCAAATGCAGCACAGCACAGTCTAGGTGAGCCCAGGCCACACCAAATGCCACGTCATATGCCAGCTACGATCGATACTGAGAGGATGGTTTCTTTAAAGGACCTCTCCCATCTCCAGCGTAGGGAGTTTAAGATACATGGGGGGCAGATTGGGAACCAAAGCTCTGACATCACATATAGCAGTATCTGTAAGCAGATAGACGAGGGAGTCAGGGAGGGTTTCACAGGGACAGAAGTGATCCGAGCTGTGCTGAGGATAGTTAAACCAGGTGCCTTTAAAGACATGCTCACCCATAAAGATGGCATCACAATCGGTGAACTCAAGGGCTTCCTCAGGCCTCATCTTGGTGAAAAGGCCGGTACGGAACTGTTCCAGGAACTAATGTGTGCCAAACAAAGTGAACAAGAACTGCCTCAACAGTTTCTGTATTGCATGATTGGACTCAAACAGAAAATCCTCTTTCAGTCAAAGCAGGCCAACACAGACATTCACTATGACCCGAGAACCATCCAGGAAGTTTTCCTCCACACCATCTACCAGGGCCTAGGGTCTAAACACACAGACATCAGACAACAGTTGAGACCACTCCTCTCAAACAATCAAGTGGCTGATGAAGACATTGTCAGTCAAGTTATGAAGATTCTCAGCGACGAAAATGAGCACCAGCGCAGGCTTGGTTATGGTCTCCTACAGAAAGCAACACATTCACAAAGTGTCCGAGTGGATGAAATAGAGCAGACTGCGCACAAGAAAGAACAACAGACAATTCAAAAGCTCAGTGCTCAGGTTGAGACTCTGACCAACATGGTTGCAGCTTTAATGGACCAGCAAACGACAGCTATGCACATAACCCACCCTAAGTCCGTTCCTGTCCATATGCTTGGTCAGCCGCAAGCACACAGCATTAAATCCATTCCCAGACAAATTCCTCCTTCCACACCAGGCCAACCCTCTCTCACAAGGAAGGGTAAAATACCAATCTGTACCAACTGTCTACATCAGGGCTTAGAGAACTGTAACCACTGTTTTGTATGATTGGACCCAGGACATCGGGCTGTTGGCTGCTTAAAAAGAGCCAGGCAGCAGGGAAACGGGAACCGACCTCTGTTGAGGGACAACCAGAGGCCGTTCGAGAACTCCAGTCCCAACCAATAACCCCCACGCGTAAGCAGCATGACTCAAAATGCCAAAGATGGGACAAAAGAGCTGGTGACACTTTCCCCAAAGTAACACCAGAAACCCCTGACATGACGATACGCACAGCACCACTGATAGGCAGGAAAAGTTTGCTCAAAAGTTTTATCAGTGGCTATGCAGCTACAGTGTTGTTTGATTCTGGCTCACAGGTTAGCATCATTGACAGGTCGTGGAGAGAGAAATTTATCCCCAATCACCAAGCACGACCACTAGAAGAACTCCTTGACCAAGGGGAAAGCCTTAATGTATATGCGGCCAATGGACACTCAATTCCATACGACGGATGGATGGAGCTTACAGTCAACCTCACTGGAAACGACAATCCAAATCTTGCAATTCAGGTCCCCTTCCTGGTCAGCCAACTCAGTCTCCCTCAGCCTTTATTAGGAGCTAATGTTCTCCAGGAAATTATAAATGGACAAGAGTCTTCGACTGATGCACACGCCACTATTATAGGTCTCCTTCGAAGAGCCCTTGGAGTGGAAGAAGATTAAGCCGAAGCAATGGTTAATTTCATTCAGGCCCAAAATAGACCAGATCACAGTTTGGCAAAAATCAGAGTAGGCAGGACAGATGTGACTATCCCAGCTGGAAAAACACTACGTGTACGGTGCAGAGTACCACCTAGCTTCGACGCCTATGACTCTGTTGTCCTATATGAATCCCCAGAAGAAAGTACTAGCTTAGAACAGCTGAGTGTGGGGGAAGGCCTCTTAGAGATCAGTAAGAACAGGTGGCCTTTTGTTCATGAACCCATCTCCAATCACACTAAGCATGAAATAACCCTCCCAAAGAGAACTCTGTTGGGCTCCATCGAACATGTAGTGAAAGTCATAGAGATAGGTAAGACAATGACACCACAAGTAGAGACACCACAAGTTACAGCAGTAAGGGCTGATGTCCATAAAGTCACCGCTCCCAGGGTTCCCACAAATGAGCCGTGGCGACCACCTGTTGACCTCAGTCATCTTACTCTAGAACAACAACATCTAGTTGAGGAGGTGTTGCGGGAGGAGGCGGCCGCATTTGCCCAAGACAGCGGTGATATTGGATGCATCCCCTCTCTCCAAATGTCAGTCAGGCTCAGCGATGACATTCCCGTTCAGAAAGCTTATGCTTCCATTCCTAAGCCACTGTACAAGGAAGTGTTGGGGCCTAAAAGTCTGAGGACAAAGACCAATAAACAGGGCCTCCAAGGCGAGCCAAGCCAGGCCTAAATTACCTCGGGGGATGCCGTGCTTGAGGGGGGTCACTCCCAAATCCCCCCAGGCTAACACTGTGACCCGAGATATCCCTGGGGTTTCCTCGGAAGATACCTAAGGGCTCCACGGGGGAAAACCGCGTTTGAGCCCAAACCTGCCCATCGAGGCCAGGTCCTGACATTCCATTGGCCGGTGGCCAAAATCTAGCCCGAGGGCCCACACCCCAGGGGGGAGCGTCTAAAATGTGCATATAAGCCATGATCCCCCAGAAAAAGTTGCTGTTCCAGAACCTCCTGAAGATAGAGCTGACTTTCCCCAGTGTAGCTCTAGAGGATCCAGAGGCCTATAGGAAGCAACTCTACAAACAGTTTGTTACTTTTTCTTAAGTGATCTTTAACCTTACAACTTTTTCTTACTCATCTTAAAGCTTAAAGTTATCTTTTTCTAGATTATCTTTAACTTATCTTTTTCTAGTTTATCTTAAGCTTAAAGTAACTTTTCATAGTTTATTTTATCTTAAGATTACTTTTCTAATACAGCCGTAAGCTTCCCTTTTTTTTCTAGCTTATCTTAAAGAGGCTTTTAGTCTGATAGACTCTTTTAGTGATTTTATTCTGAAAAGAGCGCGCCATCTCCTCCTCGCTGGCCGAGAACAGAGACATTCTTCACACGATCTCCAACAACCTTGCCACGGTTGTTTTTCCTGCAGACGGACAAAGCTTTGTCAAGGAGCAAGAGCAGAATTCGCTCTTATCCGGTCCTGCGTCTCCCCGCATCTGTCGATCGACGTTGCGGACCTCGCCAAGAGACCACGAACGATTCATCCACTTCCTCTTTCCGGAATCCGCGCATCACTCGCGCACGAGAACCCCGCGAAGCAACACGAAGTAAGAGGCATATGTCTGGGCAGAATTTAGTAAATACTTAAACGTGTCTTATTTCATTTGATTGCTTGTTTACAGACCGCCGTGTCTAAGTTACGACCGCTGTGTCGATTTTACTGTGAAAAGCGCCCGGTGACGAGCCGGCGTCTTCCTGTGTTACCCTGTTAACCGTCCGGACGATCTGCGGAGATTTGCATCCGTTAAAGGGTACATCTCACGTAGCTGGTTTTGCCCGCTGTACCGTAAGATCGTCTCAGAGAGTGTTTAAGATCTCCTCCGATCAATATTACTGCATGTTCATCTTTCGCTTCTCCCACATCCGCCTACACACACATTCTTGCCCTCACACACGTATTCACGCCATACATACAAGTTACAAGACCTGGAAGGCCTGAACGCTCTCGAGCGCCGTTTGGAGCGCCAAACCCTCGAGTGAACCTCAGCGCTTCCTTTGTTCTCCATTCCCTTTGTCCCTCACACGTGTTAAGTCGGCCATTTTGGTCCTAAGCTTAGTGGCGATAAGGCCATAGTCGGTACTACATCACTAGGCCCGTCCTCCATCTTGGCTCTAACGTCTTTAAGGCAAATCCGCCATTTTGGCTCCAAATCTGGTGTATCACACCACCATCTTGGGCTTCACACTTCAGGGCGTTGGCCCCCTTTAACCTTGTGAATCCCTATCGACCCCCCTCCTTCCTTTCATCCACACACACACGCACAGACACACACCTCCTCACACACATACTACACCCACCCACACACAGATAGACTTATCAGAAGTATTGCAGTGTGATAACTGTGGTGAATGTTGTTGCGGCTATCCTGGATATAGTGGAGTTTGTTAACCGAATAATCATTTTTGAATAACTTCTATGTTATCTTCATTTTCTTAAATAAATCCTTTTATAATTAAAGTTCCCGTATCTTGTGATTATTTGTGCATGTTATGTGAATACAGTTGGATTATGATTGCCTGTGCTCGAACTTAAAACCCTTCATTGTTTAGATTATAAATCCTTAATATTAAATATTGAGGTTATTAATTAAACTTTATAAACTGAGATTGATTTTTACAGATTGACTTGTTGGCCCCTGTAACCAGGGTGGTGCCCCGCGACGATAAGTAAGAATTACAGATAGTATTGTGCTTAATTGATAATTTTATAGGTTTCATTAATTACTTTAACTATTCTTAATTGATAACCGTATCTGTTAGAAGAATTGTATATAAGTTATCATGTTTGAATGTACTGCTGATGCAAAGTGTGACTGTCTGACATAGAGGTGCAGTCTGGCACCTCTGAGTTCAACAACAGGGCAACAACGCTTTGCAAGAAACCACAGACAGATGCTGTCTAGTTTTCTACTTAAACAGGAAACACGCCTGGAAAGATCTGATGATGAAGATGTTTCACTTTTCTGTATGCAAATGTAACCCCACCTTGACCTTGTAACTGAGCTTTCGAATAAATACGCTGTATACGGGAAGTACCGTCGAAGTTGGCTGCAACCTACTCAAAGGTGAGGACTTCCCTTGCAAGTAAAAACTACGTACGAGTGTATGTGTGGTGTTTGATTCGTGAATTCTTACAACATTGATACATGTCTGGGTGAAATTCCCTCGACAGTATCATTTCTAATTAATTATTTTACTATTCTTAATTGATAGCTTAATCATTGTAATTGTTTTAAATAAACAATTTTATTATTTTTATTAAAAGTCTACTACTATTGCACAACAGAAGTAAAAGAATACATCCAGGAGTTCTTAGTGAAAAGATGGATTGTAAAGTCTAAGTCACCATATGCCGCCCCTATTGTTTGTGTCAGAAAGAAAGATGGTTCATTGCGCCTTTGTATTGACTATCGACTGCTTAACAAAAAGACTGTGCCAGACAGACATCCCCTTCCCCGTATTCAGGACTTGATTGACTCGCTTGGGGGCTATAGTTGATTTTCCATCTTAGACCAGGGCAAAGCCTACCACCCTACCTTCAGGACCCCTTGGGGTTTATATGAATGGGTCAGAATACGGTTCGGGTTGTCAAATGCACCAACAGCCTTCCAAAGAAGCATGGAGGAAATGCTTGACACGCTTAGGGATGAGTGTTGCATCCCGTATCTTTTTGATGTCCTCTGCTTCTCGAGGTCTTTTGAAGAGCATGTTGAGGTGCTGCGCCGTGTACTCCAAGCTCTACAGTGCCACAGGGTTAAGTTGAGGCCAGAAAAGTGTGAGTTATTTCACAAAGAGATCAGGTAAGTTGGTCGGCTAGTGTCTGCAAATGGGGTGAGAGTAGATCCAAAAGATGTTGAGGCAGTTCAAGCATTGAAGGAGAAAACTCCACAGACAGTAGGAGATGTTCGGAGGCTTCTAGGTTTCCTTAGCTATTACCGAGCATACGTACAAGACTTCTCACGTATAGCAAGACCACTATATGAGCTACTTCAGGTAAAGCCTAATTCAACAGAACCCAAGCCTGTCAAGGGGAAAACAAAGGGGCCTCAATTGCTTTCAAGTACCCCAGTGGAATGGAATAACCAACACCAGCAGATTCTTGAGCGCCTAATAGACATGCTAACCAACCCACCAGTGCTAGGATACCCAGACTTCAACCAACCCTTTATACTTCACACCGATGCCTCTCAACAGGGTCTGGGAGCAATCCTCTACCAGAAACAGGACGGAAAGATGAGGGTGATTGGTTATGGGTCTCGCACGTTAACACCAGCAGAGCAGAGTTATCATCTCCACAGTGGTAAGCTTGAGTTCTTAGCCTTAAAGTGGGCAGTTTGTGATAAATTTAGGGACTACCTGTTTTATGCCCCTCACTTCACGATCTTCACCGATAACAATCCCCTGACTTACGTTATGAGCACGGCTAAGCTTAATGCAACAGGACATCGCTGGGTTGGTCAGCTTTCAGACTTTCACTTTGAAATAAGATACAAGCCAGGCAAACTGAATGTTGATGCAGATACCCTTTCTCGTTGTCCCTATGATATCAATGCCTACATGAGTCAGAGTTCAGAGGGATGGTCAGAGGAGGCAGTGTGCGCCACCTGGGAGGGAGCTAGGACCGCCCAGCAGGGGGAAGTAGCATGGGTAGCCAGCCTTAACATCACCTCTCAACAGCAGACAACCACAGAACCTTTCCCTGTAATTGACCATAATGAACTGGTAGACGCGCTGCGAAAAGATCCTGCCATTGGGAAAATTTTAGAGTTAAAAGAGAATGACACAGAACTGACTGACGACAGACGCAGGTCTTTGGACAAACACACAAGAAAACTCTCAAGAGAGTGGAGTAAGCTGTATATAGAGAATGTCCTTCTATACAGGAAAACACTTGGTCGCAAACAGCTAGTCTTGCCAGCCACCTTTAGACAGACAGCCCTCACTCATTTGCATGACAACATGGGACATGTTGGTGTCGAGAGAGTCCTTAGTCTTGCAAGAGAGCGTTTTTTATTGGCCTTTTCTGAGTAAGGACATTGAAGAGTACATCACCAGAAAGTGTCAGTGTATAAAGTGGAAAAAGCCAGCTTTAAATGACAGAGCACCTATGGGAAGTTTAAGCTCAAACTCGCCTCTTGAACTTGTGTGTATAGACCTTCTTCACCTTGAGACCAGCCGGGGTGGATACGAGTATATCTTGGTGGTAGTCAACCACTTTACTAGGTTTGCCCAAGCATACCCCACCAGAAACAAGGCCAGCAAAACTGCTGCTGACACGATTTTTAATGACTTCGTCCCTCGGTTTGGATACCCTTCTAAACTGCACCATGATCAGGGCCGGGAGTTTGAAAATGAACTATTCAGAGCTATCAGACATTTTTCCGGCGTGAACCATTCCAGGACCTCCCCTTATCATCCACAAGACAACCCTGCAGAGAGGTTCAATCGAACTCTGTTGCAAATGCTCAGAACCATAGGTGAGAAAGAGAAAGAGAGCTGGAAGGATCACCTGCCTCATGTCCTTCATGCGTACAACTGTACCAAACACGAGTCGACAGGCTACTCGCCATATTTTCTGTTATATGGTCACCATCCACGTTTTCCTGTTGACCTTCTCTTCGGGTTGGTGGCAGAGGAAGAAAGAAAAACATCAACAGGTTACGCAGAAAAATGGGCAGAGAAAATGGTCGAGGCCTACAGGATAGCGAGCACAAACAGCCAGCAGTCAAGTGCTAAAGGCAAACATTATTATGATAGAAGGAACAGAGGTGTGACTCTTCAGCCAGGTGACCGGGTCCTTGTTCGCAATGTTTCGCAAAGAGGAGGTCCATGCAAACTGAAGTCCTACTGGGAAAAGACAATCTACATCGTCAGAGAACAGCTTGGTGATAGCCCAGTCTATAAAGTGAGTCCTGAGACAGGGGGCCGGCCCATCCACACTCTCCACCGAAACTTGTTGCTTCAAGTAAATGACTTACCTGTAGAGCAACCAAACTCTGTCACACCTGCAAAGTCACAAAGGAGAAAGGAAATCTCAAAACCCGTGAGAAAAAGGGAACAGACGCAGAACCATGACACAACAGACTCAGATGACGAAGAGGACAGACCACGATATTGGCTACGGATGCCAAGGGAAGCACTAAGAGTTGGAAATGACATGCCGCACTAAAGAGTCATCTGTGAGACCCAAAGCTACCCGAATCAGATTGGAGCTTGCCTGGAGGAACCTGTTCTCGATGAGCTTGCATCTGAGAGGGGAAGTGTCGTTGAGGAAGCAGAAGGACAAGATGACAGAGTGCCCTGCACTGAGGAACATCAGCCTTACAATGAGCAGGAACAGTCTCAGGCTTATGACTCAGACATAGAGGTCCAAGAGGCTCAGCCTACATTGAGGAGGTCTACTAGAGACAGACGCCCTGGCCAGATGTTCACTTACACCTCCCTGGGTCAACCAACTTACCAGCCACGTGTCAATGTGAGTGCAATAGGGACTCAGGGGCCCATAGTTTACACTCACCAATATCCACAGTCTTACTTACAACCATTTCATTACACACCTATCATTCATCCTACATACTTGCCAATCACCTATCCGATCCACTGTTATTGAATGATCGATAGACACTGTAAATTTACGTATGTTTATCATTACTAATGTTCCTTCATGTTGAAGTTTTGAGTAAGTTACAAGCTTTTTATTTGATGTTTCGAATGTTATTGTGGTTGAAAACTTTGCTACTAATAGCAAGTGTCAGGAGCCACTTTTTGTTTGTGGGGGAGTGTGTGGTATACCCCAAAATATTTTTATTTTATTACTTTAATAGTAATTTTTATTTAAGGTTATTCTTAATAATATCATTATTATCATTTTTAATCACCGCATTATTAATGACCGCAGCATCCAGGCGGAACATTTGGCACGGGAGCAGTTGCACCCCGTACTGTCTCTTTTGGGGTAACTTCCGCCCACATGCCAGATGCTGTCTGGAATAAAGAAAAGGATGCATCGTGTCATTTTTGCTGTGCATTCTTCCTGTTGTCTACAGGTCAGTAGTGAGTGAGAGTCACCTTTGTTACCTCTTAAAGCTTCCCATGATCACCACGGGTGTCATTGAGTTATGTTAATGTTGTTTTGATTATTTATTTAAGATGTGTAAAAACTGAGAAACTCCACTGGGCAGTGAGGCGAGTGACACTTGCGCCACTAGGTGGGCATTCTTCCTGTTGTCTACAGGTCAGTAATTTAACTTTGCTGCTGTGGTCCCAATCTTGGGACCCGTAACACATGATATCAGTCATTTCTGCAATACAAATATGACTGAGGAATAAAATACAATAAAATTCTCTTCCCTCTGTATTACTTTGCTAACTGCTCATCTTACACGTGTCAATTGTTGACATGTTACATATCAAACACTAAAAGCATACAACTGTTTCTATACACTTTTATTGATAGAAAGAATGCCACAGAGCTTTTTAAGCAAAGGTATTAAATGTACTGGCTGTAGTAAATACAAAAAATACCAAGTATAATAAAAACATTGATTATAAAAATACACTTTGTGCCATCAGTAGCCATACTGTAAACAAAGGAACACTTTATATTTGTGTGTCACCTTTTATTCTGTAAATACAATGTAAATTTTGCTCAGCCGTTACAGGTATTTGGCGTACAGAAGCTTTGTTAGCTGGTGTTGGGCTATCTGGGCCGGAGAATCAGGGTGGTCCTGCCCTCCTGCGTGGTGCTCCAGATACGCAGAGTGTTCCCTGATGCTCAGGGAAGTTATACAGGGTTCAGACCTGCCCTTGATTGAACCTCGACACATAGCTGGCTATAACTTCCTGCTTGTCAGGTTTCTCATACTTGGCACAGAGATCCTTGGGTATTGAGATCCTCAGCACCTCATTCACATCTGGGGCCTGTGAGACTCACGGAAGGTTGCATCTGCTTTCACCGGCTTTGCTGTGCACTCGCAACATTTTGGGAAGCTCACTCTAAATAGCGGCTCATTAGTTGTTGCTTGGGGACGGCCAGCATTTTCATTGAAATGCAGGGCTGCCAGGTAGAGTCTTTGGGGAGAAAATAATATTAATAAGAGCATTTGTGTATGCGTGTATAATAGTTTGTATAATAAATAATTGGTTTACATTTCTTTGAAAAAATAAATCGTACTTTTACCTGCATAACATTCCAAGAAAAGGAAAGACAACGTTTTTGGGTGCAAAACGCAGAATGACGCTATGGAAAGACTCCAACAACGAGGTCTGGTAGTGAGGGCTCATCTTCCCCACATCTTTCAGAACCCTCTTGTTAGTCAACACCTTCTCTACTCTGCAGAAGGCTGGTGTCCCTGTAAAAAAAAGGGGGAAAAACATAACTATAGATTCAAAGTGATTATGGCATTTGTTATTTGGTTTGTTTTTTATATATATATATATACTAGGGCTGGGCAAGTTAACGCGTTATAATCGCGTTAACTCATCAATTATTTAACGCCGACAATTATGTTATCGCGCATTAACGCAGGTTTGATTATTTATTGTATTATTTTGAAAGTCAGGCTTTTATTTTCTGAAAGTCTGTTGCTGACTGCTGCGAAACCGGAAAAGAAAAGAATTGGCGGATAAACAAGCATGGATAAGGGTACGGATCTTTTACATGGCCATTTTCATTTAAAGTTCTTCCAGGTGGCGGAGTCGACAGAACCAAAGTTATTTGTAACCACTGCCAAGTTGAATTTTCTTATCACCGGAGTACTTCCAGTCTAAAATATCACCTAAATGCAAAACACACTGTTGATACTAGTAAATCATTCAACGAAACAGAGAGTGGAGCGAGGCTTCGG
Source organism: Pleuronectes platessa (assembly GCF_947347685.1). NCBI lineage: Eukaryota > Metazoa > Chordata > Actinopteri > Pleuronectiformes > Pleuronectidae > Pleuronectes > Pleuronectes platessa. The sequence continues at coordinate 3,470,598 of NC_070629.1, forward strand.
CAGACTACGTTAGATGCAGGGAGGAGTATAGATAAACAACGGCAAGATAAGCTAACAAATGCTATAGCAAAGTGGATAGCTACAGACTGCAGGCCGATCAGTGTTGTGGAAGACGTCGGTCTGAGAAACATTTTGAGAATCGCAACAAATGACAGCAGGTATGAGATGCCCTCAAGACGCACCATCACACGAAGAATACACGAGTTGTATGAAAAGGAGAGGACTGCTAAAGCGACAACTTTACAGCGTGCACCCGCTGTTGCGCTCACTGGGGACTACTGGACATCACTCGGTAACCACAATTACCTCGGAGTTACAGTGCATTATATTGATGAAAAGTGGGCGCTGCATTCACATGCTCTGACTGTGATGAAAACAGAGGAGAGACATTATGCTGAAGCGTGCGCGGGACACTTTACTGACGTTGCACAGCAGTGGAATGTGTTAAATAAAGTCACCACACTTAGCACAGATAGTGCACGAAATATGATCGCTGCTGCGAGACAGCTGCCTTTTGATCATGTCCCCTGTTTCGCGCACAGTCTCCAGCGTTCTGTCACAGTATCTCTGCATAACAGTGCGTTTGACAATATCCTGGCCAAGTGTAGAAAGGTTGTGGGGCACTTTAAACATAGTCCAGCAAGTGCAGCAGAATTAGAGCAACAACAAGTTGAAAATGGACAGAAGAAGGAGTCGCTAATGCAGGATGTTCAAACCAGATGGAATTCTACTCTGGACATGATGAAAAGCATCCGCAGAAACGAACAGCCACTGAGGGACGTCCTCACCACAAACACCAAGATTGTCATGCCAACTACAGCTGAAATGGACAAACTGCAGAGGTTGGAAACTCTACTGGAGCCCTGCAGGTATGTTTTACATCATATTTCTCACTCTCCTGTCTGAGTGCATGTAAGAGAGAAATAGTGTAAATGTGTAAATGCAGCATGAATATGTAGAAGTTAATTTTTCTGTATACTGTAAGTGAATGCAATTTATTTTTGACTGAAGTGGAGTTGATTTTCTGTTGCAGATATTTGACTGAACTTTTGGGAGGAGAAAAGTATGTCTCCTGCTCTGTGGCTCTGCCTGCTTTTTGCCATCTGTCCCAGGTGATGGAGAGCTCAGATGATGACCCTGCCTACGTGACCAAGTTCAAGACTACATTCAGAAACGACATGGAGACACGCAAGAGAAATGCCAACATTGCATATCTGAGGATTGCTACTGCATTGGACCCTAGATTCAAGGACCTCAAGTGTATACCCAGAGCTGAAAGGAGTGAGGTGTGGAACTCAGTCACCAACTTAGTCAAGGAACAGAGGGTTATTGCAGAGAAACCTAGGGAAGAAAAAAACTCAGAGCCACCAAAGAAAAAGTTAACCCTATTGGCTGTTTCATCTGAGTCTGATTCTGAACAGGAAGAAGACTCAATTGAGAACAGCGTGCGTCGATACAGAGCAGAGCCCGCCATCAGTTCAGACTCCTGTCCATTAGAGTGGTGGTCCAAACATGCAGGCTCACACAGCAGGCTGGCCCCCTATGCACAAAAGTACTTGGCCACACCGGCAACCTCTGTCCCCTGCGAAAGGTTGTTTTCTCTTGCTGGTCATATTGTCCAGAAGAAGAGAGCTTCTTTATCATCTGAAAATGTAAATAATCTTGTGTGCCTTAGCAACTGGCATTTATTTAACTGCTACTGTATTAAATGCTGATGTTAAAAGTGTTTGCAGAACAAATGTTATGGCACTTTCGTTCATATGGCAGAACATTGGAAATAAAAGTGCGCTATACACTACTTTTTAATTCATTATTGGATTTTGCGTATACAAATGCGATTAATCGTGATTAATCAGGGAAATCATGCGAATAATCGCGATTAAAAATTCTAATCGTTGCCCAGCCCTAATATATACACAAGCCTTACATTTGCAATGCAAATTTGGTGAACATACCTGCTGTCAACCATTTGCTCTTGTCCCTAGAAGTGTATTGCAGATGCAAACACTGGGGGAAAACAGGGTCTTCATGGGAGTGGATGGCTTGGACATGGTTAAGGATGGAGGTCCACTTTGCCATTGTCTCTGGCCCTGATGTTGACATAGCAGCTGTCCAGTAGATGTGTTGTTTTAATCTGCGAAGCCACTTCTTAAGCTTCACACATTCTTTGTCCTGGGAAATCTTGACCAGTTTCTTGTGCAGTCCTAAAAATAAAAATAAAATTTGAGTCATGCACATTATCATCATCATCATCATTATTTATTCAGGGAGAATTGACTGAGCACTGGGCTCTTTTACAGCATTTGAGGGTACATAATACAGATGACAATAAATAAACAAACCATAACAAAACAAAACAGACAAAATAAATAAACAGAACACATTATCCAACTCAGAAATTAAGTATTAAAATATATATTATATTATATATAAAAAAAAACAAAATTAATCCCCATATAAGGTCTAAATAATGTTCCAAACAGGGCATGCCTTCAATGTATTTTGTGAGTGAGTGAATTAATTACAAAATTGCCAATTAGTTGAACTTTCTACTCTGGTTTTAGAATAAGGAAATCACCAGTTTATGCTAATTATTGATGTGCTCCACGACTTTGATAATGAACAAACTCCAACACCAGTTCTCAGCCAATGTCTCTGCCTCTGTCTGGAGAGAGCTTAGGCTGATTACACATCTAACGACTCACTTCTGACCCTACAGACAGACTCTTTTATGTCATTGTTTAGATGCGCTAATTCTCCAGCCCTGTAATTAGTTATAGGATCTGTAAGCTAGTGCTGTGTTGTATATTTTCAACAACATCTTGTTGAAGCAATATTGCTATGCACTTTCTGCTGCATGACCTAACCTACTGAGACTTTCTCAAGTTGGCAGTTCTGAATAAACAGATTATCATCACAAGTCGTAATGAGTTCCCTGCATACTCTTGAATCAAGACATACTGCTTTTCCATCTGAAATTTGCCATGGAAATGGACACATTTTCAATAACTTTGTTTAGTTTACACATTGGAGTTTATGTTACTCACCTGAACCAGCTGCAGATCAATAATAGTGTTGTTCCTTAGGTCCATCACCGTGTAACTTGGCACAATGTCCTTCAAAAATACATATAATTAGTTATTATTTTACTTTATATGTCATTTCACATGGCAATGTATGATTTGTTGTTCCACAAATTCAGATGATAATATTCTATGTTCAATTAATTACTACAAGTGAATTAAGTTGTGAATTAAGGTAAAGTCAATTAACAATTACCTTCTCCAGTATGAAGAAAGATTGAACTCACAGTGTGGGCACTTTTGTTCTACAGAGAGGAATGTCCCAACCCTTCTTGTTTGCACATCTGTCCCCCGCCGACACACAGGACACACCTCAAACAGCTCCAGGAGGCAGTTTTCATAGACAATGTATGTGGGTGTCTTATGAACAGGGTTGGAAGATTCCATTATATTAGAAAGACAAAGATTTCACCAAAAGGCTGCAACAGCTCAAATAAGTGTAGGATGGTAATCCATCTGATTATTAAAATGTTTAGATTAAATATTGAGTCACTCACGTCACATCTGCTTACTCAGTCAAGACTGTGACCAAGTCATCAGGATCATAGGTAGCATCCTGTGGATCTCCAAAGTCCATACTTGAACATCTTGGGTTGTCCTCACCCTCCTCCAAGTGAGTTCTCTTACAGCTTAGGTCCCAACACCGACATCAGTCCAGGGCACAGTTTTCTGTGTGCCTATGATAAAACAGACATTCAGTATCCGTGGAGTCACAACAAATGAGATGCTGTTACAACTTTAACACGGAGACACAATCGATGATATGACGAAGTAACTGAGGGTAAACAAACCTGTACTTTTGTAGTGAGGTCGCAGTGTTTTCATAGAAAGCTGCGTGCCAAATGTGCACATCTTTGGTGGGTCCGTCTGGCATGCTACGTGATGTACCCTAGCAACGTGAACAGATGTGCTTGCCTAAACACCAAAAGCAGCAATGTTATTCATGTTTGTACTACTGTCATGCATACAAGGATACAACGACACATTTTCCCCAACTAGGGCTGGTAATGAATAATCTTTCTAGTCCCGCACATTATGACAACAACATCTTCCGCGCGACTTCCTACAGCAGATGAGTGTAACGGGGGCTAAATCCCCGTAGCAGCAGCTGTAGCTGGAAGTTAGCTACGTGCGCTGTAGCTGCTACAGCGATCGTAGCAGCAGCTGTAGCTGGAAGTTAAAGGCCGAATTATAGTCGGGTTGTACGCACGCACGCACGCATGCATGCAAGACACGCAACACGCCCCTTTCGTGCCCTCTGGCGGTTTGCGTGCGTCCGCCAATTTTTCTAACTATACGACAAAGTGACGCGAGCCTCACGCAGGCCGCAAGGCTTGTGATTGGTCAGCTAACTACATCCCGTCCGGAGTCTAGTTTCCGGTTTCATGCCCCATAATACGCGGAAATCACGGAAGATTTAGAAGAAGGAATATGGACCAAATAGAAGAGCACTTGGCAGAAGCGATCCGAAAGTATGACCACTTGTATAACCCGTCACTGACTGGCCGATTTGTCCGCCAGAAATTGGCTATGAGGAGCCGGAGTGGCGATCTAAATAAACAGTCGACGAAGAAGAAGACGTCTCTTCTTTGTGTGTTTTGTCTTCGACAAACAACTTTTCTCCGCCTAGTGGTCTGGCGGTGAATTGCGTTGCAACACACGCAGCACGTTAGAGAAGCATAAACCAAAACGAGTCCGTCGATGCAACTGCGTGGCCTTCTGCGGTTGCAGTCGCAGGACGGCACAGTACTCACGGGAGGACACGCGAGCGGAGGGGGGGAAAGAGCGTGGAGAGTACAACACTCACGAACCTGCCGTGCGAACACCGTTCACCGTAGACTCCGACACCGTCTTCTCGCTAAGACTCGCCAGCCGTCCTCGATTAGTTGTTCAATAACGTTATTAATAGTCAAACATGAAAACTCCTGTAAATCTCTACCTATCCCCAACCACTACATACTAGCCCCCCCACCCCCTCACACACACGCCACAACATGCTAACGTCACTAGCCTCCACACAAAATGTCTAAAAGAAGCAAATACCAGAATTATAAAAAAAAAAATACTTACATTTCCCTCGTCTTCAGTACTGCGATGGAAAGATGGCACCGACCCCTCTTTCAATAACTACCTTTTCGAGAATCCAACGTTATATTGTCCCCGTTGATAAAACAGTCCGATTCAAAGTGGTTAGCGCACACTAACAGATATTTGCCAACTCTTGCAGGAACGTTGCCGTCATATATGAACTCAATCCATCTCAATCTTGTGTCTTCTGAAGCTGGAGTCACATGAAGACATTGTGCTGATTTGTGCAGCCGACCACTGAGCATCTCAGTTGCCGAATTCGATTCATGCTGCTAGTTAGCTTATCCAAGTGTTTCCAAGGCTTGCAAGAATGAAATGGTGGCCGGACACCGATAGACTGTCTACAAAGTGGGTGGGTCGATCTATGAGTGGTTCGAGTGGTGGTGGGGGAGTGCATAGATCTATGGGGGAGTGTACTACATGGGTATGGTGCGACTATGACGTCTATTTCGGTCGTAATCCCATTCGACGCACTCTAGCGTATCGTTTCTGAAATAGAGGAACCACAACAAATCGCGGGAGTTGTTTTTTTCCAGAGTTTTTTGGACGGTAGACATGCCAGATACCCAAATTAATGTGTAGAAGCACTACAAAAGTGGAATTTTCATAATATGTCCCCTTTAAGGGACTGTGGTACATAGCCTGATGATAATGAGAGATTGATTGTGTTCAGTAACGTACTATCAATTAGGGGCAGAATTTCTCGAAGTACTTTTGTAGTAATGGGATCTAAGATACAAGTTATAAATACTGCTATGGCCTTGTTTGACTTTTTAGAGACTTTTAATCAGGCATAACAACACCAGCGCAGTGGAGCCCCTTGGGTCCTATGGGTTGCTATCATATAATGTGTAGCCGGGTTGCCAGGTAGAGAGAAGCATGAAGACAGAGACACACCGATGAAGGCGAAATATAGCGTTATCAAAAGTTAGAAAAGTTGACTTTGAAAACCGAGTCGTCCGGGCAGAGTAGACAGAAAAGTATGTGTTCGTCCTTCCTGCAGTGAGTCAACAAGACCGGTGCGTATCATTTGCTCGCGAACTGACAGAAAAAATTCAAAAATCCCCCTCTCAGCCACATCACGCACAGAAATATTAGGAGAGGATGTTCAGTCACAACTCACTGCTGCTAGTAAAAGTGCAATGTGCATAGCCTTAACGGTTGATGATTCAACTGATATTAGTGACAATGCTCCACTTTTGGTATATGTCAGATTTTACCACGCAGAGAGGAAAGATTTCTGTGAGGACATTTCATTTTCACACACATCAGAGGGGAAGACATATACTTAGCGATAAAATAAATGTTAACGCAGAGAGGTATCAGAATGAAAGATGTTGTTTCCATCACCACCGATGGAGCTCCCTCAATGATGGGTAAAGAAAAAGAAGCAGTAACTCGAATGAGAAGGGACAATCCAGAGCTCTCCTCATATCACTGCATTACCCATAAGTCTGTCCTGTGCTCTACTCTTTCAGAAGAGTATGCAGAGGTTATAAATACTGTGAGGAAACTTATCAACTTTCTCAGGGCATAGTCATCACATAAACATCGCCTCCTTCGAGAATTCCTGACGGAAGTTGATTCAAATTCAACTGCTGCACTGCAATGTTAGATGCTTGAGCAAAGGCAGAGTTCTAGCACGTTTTTGGGCCATTAGATGTGAAATAAAAATGTTCCTGGAACCACAGAAAAATCACAAGGCGAGACAGTTTGCTCAGTTTTTGGAAGATGAGAGACAAAAAAATGTTATGGCCTTCTTAGTTGAACTTCTGGCTACAGACTGTACCTGAGAAAGTTTTCCCTCGTCTCACTAAAGTGGCTGTACACACCTTGACGATGTTTGGCTCCACATACAGTTGCAAATCAGCATTCTCAACACTTAACATTATTAAGACCAAATGCTGTTAAAGAATGACTAATGAACATTTACAGAAGGATGTTTGAGAATGGCACTGACCCCATTCCTCCCAAGGTTCAAATTACTAGCAGAGAAAGCTAAAGCCAATTTCTCCTAATGAATTAGGGAAGTAGGCATACAGAAAATAAGCTGCATGTGAATGAATCTATGAAAATAATTTCTTGTTACTTTTTCGAAGAAGTTTTTGCTTCAATCTTTAAGTGGTTGTTAAGGAATGTAGACCTATGCAAATTCCAAGACAAAATGTTTATTGCACTTTGTTTCATGTTTGTATAGCATAGGCATTGTATTTTTTGCCAGATTGGGTTTGATTTTGTATTGTTACAAAAGCAACCTTGTGCAATAAAAATAAATAAACAGATTTAGTCAGAGCCCATATTTGTACGTCTCTAATTATCTGGACCCCAGAAGGGGAGGAGGGTTGATGTCTGGACCTCTTGCAATGTTAGTTAAAGACCCCTGGTCTAGAAGGATGAGCACAGAGGAGAGAGAGACTGCTCTAGCAATGTGAAGTTGCTCAGAGACCGAAAGAAGGGCAGTATCACCAGCCTTGAAACCAGACTGATGAGGATCAAGAAGATTGTTATGGTGAAGATGGGAGAAAAGTTGATTGTTAAGCTTTGGAAAGAAAGGGAAGAAGAGAGACAGGTCAGTAGTTGTTTACTTCAGATTTACGAGGGAGGGTTTCTTCAGGATAGGGTTTACTCTTGCCTCCTTCAGAGAGTTAGGGACAGGTCGGGATCAATAGACTGGAGGATGTGAGATGGGATGGGGTCAAGGGGGCAGGTGGTTGGACAGGCGGAGGTAACCAAGTTAAGAACTTGATTGGGAGACAGGGAAAGAGGAAAGCGAAGGGGATGAAGATGAAGTTAATGGAAATGTAATTACAGAAGGTGGATTTTAAAATGAGGAGTGTATTTCATCTATCTTTTTTGTAAAGTAGTTGACAAAGTGCTTTTCTAGAACAGTGGAAGTAGGAGGGGGACTCTGGGGTCATTTTTTCACTATTTAAACTGTTCAATCATAAGCAAAGAAACATTTCCAGTATGACGAAGGTAAACTGAGAGGCTTCTTACAATACATATAATCAAAAATAATTTGAATCCAATCTATGCAAATTATATTACTCTGCAAGAGGCAATTATCAAAATGAACCCTTTTACTTTGAATAAGTACATTTGTATGGTAGTACGATGAAAACCATGTGGCCCACTCAGTAGATCTGCCTTTTTAAACTAAACGCCTCCTATTTTAGAACATAAGACAAGTTAAGATCTGCCGCACTAATTAATGCACAGCGCCAGTTGATGTTATCAACCTTCTAGTCCTATAGCAGCATACCTAAGAGCAGGTCTAAGACTGCACCAGCTCTAACTATAAGCTTTTGAAAAAAGAAGGTTTTAAGCCTACTATTAAATGTACAAATTGTGCCTGCCTCACAAACTGAGATTGGTAGACTATTCCACAGGAGAGGGGCTTGATGGCTGAAAGCTCTGGCTCCTACTCTACTTTTAGAGACTTTAGGGACAACTAAGCCTGAATTCTGGGAGCGGAGTGCTCTAGTGGGTTGATAGGGTACTAACAGCTCTTTAACCCTTGTGTGGTGTTCATGTTTTGGTCACCCAGCCAATGTTCGTGGGTCTGGTGGACCCACCGCATTATTCAGTCTTTCAATCAATACAGCTACAACAATATATGTAAAAAGTACCTAGGGCCACACGCGATAAGTACTGTTTTGAGCTCAAGGAAGGTTTGACGAAGCAGAAAAAAGAGCAGACAAAAGTTCAGCTCCGACAGCCCGATGAGCTCAGGCTGAATGAGCAGCAACGTGCACAACACAACCCGCAGAGGCAACACACAGATCTTGGGAAGAAGCATAAACAAATTAAGTCTAATTTCCATGAGCTGCATATACCCATACCCCCACCAACCCGGCCTACTTCCGGGTTAAATCCAGCCCACTTCCGGGTTAAATCACTACCACTTCCGGGCTAGGCCCCGCCCACTCCGAGTACGGATACAGATACAGATAATTCATATGGTTAACAGATACAGATACAGATAATGCTGTACTCGCTCATCCCTACTAAACAGTGTCATACATTTTCCTTCTATTCACTTAAATGGACAGGTAACAATATATGGAAAAGGCCTATTAATCCTTGAAAATTAACATAAATTATTTGCAATAAACAAAAATATCTTAATCCTTATTTACAAGGACTTACACCCATAACTTACACCCATAAACATAGTGAACATTAACCACACACAAACACATCAGCAACATCATACTTTCTGCTTGCGTGTCTGGCTAAGCTAAACATGGTTACCATGCACACAACATCTTTTGCACTCATGCTACCCACGTGCTGCTCCCTGCCTGCCACTGGAAGAGCGGAGCTACATAAAAGTGTTAACTAGCTGCACATACACACATTCAACAATCAAAATAAATCTTATCTTGCAACAAAACAGCTTAATAACATATTCACAGAACATAAACACTCATTTCCTACCTGAAAAGGGGAGATGTTAATTAACTGTTTAAGTCTTTGTAATAAAATGTGATGGTCAATTGTGTCAAATGCTGCACTGAGATCTAACAGAACGAGGACAGACACAAGTCCCTGATCTGAGGCTATTAGACGTCATTAGAAGTGATGGCGGTAACGCGTTACCTAGTAACGAGTTACTCTAATCTGACCACTTTTTTCAGTAACAAGTAATCTACCGCGTTACTATTTCCAAACCAGTAATCAGATTAAAGTTACTTGTCCAAGTCACTGTGCGTTACTATTTTGTCAATAATAATAAAATATATATCTGCTTTCTTCTTGCGTCTCTGGGAGTGAAGTCATGTTGTAGCGTAGGTTTTCTAAATTGAAACAATATAAGAGTTGGGCTCCAGACAGTGATTATTCACCTGCCAACATTTATAATATATCCCGGAACGACAGGTAACCCGGATAGCTCATTTACCTAACTACACAAAACATCCAAGGAAAATAAATCACAAACCATAAATTATGTTATCAGTATCTCTTCAATTATATTATTTACTCGAGGTAACATCAAATCAAATGCGTACGATAGATAAACAGAAAAAGAACCCTTTTAAACCAAAATATTCAGTACTCCATGAAATCAAATTCTTTTCACAATAAGAACAATTAACCATCCCTTCAGTAAAAAAGTGGAAGAAACTTTCATTAAGAGTTCATGTTCAAGGGTTAGTTGGTGTGTGTGTGGGGGGGGGGGGGGGGGTTGTTGGAGAGGGGAGTTAGGGTCCAATGAAAAGGTGCAGTAAGGGAAATGTTTGTTCTTTGTGTTGGAGGGCCTTTATCTCCAGGTAGAGGGAAGATGAGGGGGGGGATTTTCCAGAGCCAAGAGAGCTCGGTGAAGCCAGGAGAGTGTCAATAGTGGACTTATCTGTATTGTTCCATCCAGGACTGAGGGAATCGCGTTATGATCCGAGCAGGTTAGATGGGTTTAAAATCCACTTCCGGCTCCAGGGATTAGCTTCTGTTCCTCAGGGTCCCGGACGTTGGTGCCATCAATCCATCCAGTTCTTGGTCAACTTTCTTTAACTTGTTTAGCTGTTTTTTTTCTCCTTCCTACAGTCACTCTCCTTCACCTGCTTACACTCCATACTCCTTTGTTTGAGTTTCCCTCTCTTTTTTCCTCACAGGCGTGTCACCTTTATTATCTTCCTTGCCCCTCCTTTTCCTGTTGAGGCCTAAAGGCCAATTCTGCCCTTTTAGTTTTTCTCCCCCTCTTAGTTTTACACTTCTCCCCCTCTTGACAAGACCACACTTAGTGGCGGCTCAGAGTTCTGGATCCATTATTCCGGCTCAATCTAGAAACCTATGAAAATCTTCCTCCTCTGAGCTTTCGTGAAGGATGTCTAGTACTCTGTGTTTTTCCATTTTCTCCAAGTCCTCAGAACTAGGGTAGAACGGTTTAAGGTTACAGACATGCACCGTTCTTACATCCTGACCGGTATCATCCAAAACAACTTGATAGTTTATTGGCCCAAGTTGTCGAACTACCCGGTAGGGTCCTTTCCACTTTTTTGCCAGCTTAGGGGTGAATTTCTTCTCAGCATGGGACTGAGGAAAATTTCGAACCCAGACTCTTCGTCTAGGTTTGAATACAACATCACGGCGTTTTTTGTTGTAGTTCCTCAGTTGCCTTTCTTTTGATTTCCTTATATTGTCCTCAACATCTGCTTTGAGTTGTTTTAGTTGATGGATCACATCATACACAGGTGCATCAGGTGGGTAAATATTTCCCTTCAGAACTTTATCCATTGGACTATGGAGTTTTCTACCAATCTGAAGTTCTGCCGGTGTTACCCCTGTAGTTTCTTGAACAGCAGAGTTGATCGCAAATCTGAACTCCGGGAGGTACTGATCCCATTTGCCATGATTATCATCTACATAACATGCTATCATACACTTCAGAGTACGATTCACTCTCAGTCATATTTGTCTGTGGATGATATGCGGTGGTAAGCTTGGGAGTCACAGTCCATTGTTCACAAAGTTCACGGAACACAGTTGACACAAACTGGGGACCAGGATCAGACAAGATGTAATCAGGAATGCCCCATCTAGTAAAGATTTCCTTCCTTAGGAATTGAGCCACTGTTCTTGCTGTAGCAGTTTGCAGAGGAGAAAACTCAACCCAGCGGGTGAAGTAATCTACTACCACTAACAGGTATTCCTTACGTTCTGAACTTCGGGGTAGTGGACCCATAAGGTCAATGCCTAACATCACATTAGGGCCTTTGACAGAGGTTAGTTGCATTTTTCCAGCAGGTTTCTGATTACCTGCTTTATGATTTTCTCCACATTAGGTTCTTTATGTTGCTCTTCCCAAACCTTTTCCAGGGAAATAGGGATATTACCATCTCTTTTCTTGGAGTACAGGCAGCACTGGCTAGAAGGGGGAATCCTCGAAAGAGCATCAGGAGCCCCATTTAGTTTGCCCTTCCTGTATTCCACAATAAAATCGAACCGTTGCAGTCTGAGTGCCCATCTGATCAAACGACTGGTGGTTTTGGTTGATGAGAGGACCCACTTCAAGGCAGAATGGTCTGTAATGACAGTAAAGAGATTTGGTTCCAGATAGTGTTGCCATCTCTCTAGAGCCCAAATTATTGCAAGACATTCTTTTTCTGTAACGGAGTAATTTATCTCAGCTCGGTTTATCGTTCGGCTGGCATGAGCAAGAACAACTTCGCTTCCAGTGTCTGCTTTCTGCGTCAACACCGCTCCAAGACCTGAATTACTTGCATCCGTATAGACACAGACAGGAAAGTTGAGATTTGGGTGTCCTAAGATAGGTGGTGAAATCAAACTGGCTTTTAGTTTGTCAAATGAATTCTGGCATGCCTGACTCCAAAAGAAAGATCTTCCTTTTTTCTTTAGATCATTTAAGGGCTCAGCAATTTTCGAGAAATCCGGTACAAATTTATGATACCATCCGGCAAGCCCCAAGAAACTCTGAATCTCTTTGAGGTTAGTAGGTGCTGGATAGGTCCTAATTGCCTCAACTTTGTCGGGATCAGCACTGACTCCTTGACCAGAGACAATATGTCCCAGGAATCTGATTTCTTGCAAACAGAATCTAGACTTCTTAAGATTTATGGTCAGATTAGCTTTGTGAAGACGATCTATTACCGTTCGCAGCCGGTCAAAATGCTGAGTGACAGATGAAGAATAAACAATTATGTCGTCTAGATATACTAAACAGATTTCTCCCCACAGGCCCTCCAGGACTTTCTCCATTAGTCGTTGAAAGGTGGCTGGGGCATTCGTTAGACCAAAAGGCATTACGATGAAATGATATAATCCAGAAGGAGTTACAAAGGCAGTTTTTGCTTTACTGCCAGGATCCATGGGTACTTGCCAGTAACCACTATTTAAATCAATGGTAGAAAAAAGGGAGGCTCCAGAAAGGGACTCAAGTATTTCAGTTTGTGTTTGGGAGAGGATAGGCGTCTGTTTCAGTGACAGCATTGACTTTCCGAAAATCTACACAAAATCGATGTCCTCCATCTTTTTTCGGTGGTAGGACTACAGGGGAAGCCCATGCAGAATAGGAATGTTCCACAACTCCTGCTGTAATCATATCTCTTAATTGTTCTTTCACAATAGCTTGCTTAACAGGATTCATCCGGTAAGGTCGTTGTTTGATGGGTACACAGTTAGTAGTATAGATGGTGTGCTGAAGAATATCAGTTTTTCCAGGCTGATTGGTGCAGACCTTTGAGTTAGACTCAAGGAGCTGTCGTAGCTGTTTCTTTTCTCTATCTTGCAAGTGAGCATTTGACACAGCAAGGTTAATGTAATCTTTGACTTCCATTCGCACCGGTTCCAGAGCTAGAAGGGGAGGTGGAACAGAACTTATCAATGAAAGATTCCATCCTGGATTTGTTTTTGACGTTGATGGATTTTCATGAGCTCTATTCGCTGGGGAATGGGCACTGCCTGGCTGAAAGGGATAAGTAACAGGGGGGTTCGACTTGAAACTGTATACTTTGTCAGCCACATTGATGATCATACCGACATTACAAATTAAATCAAGACCAAGAACCATACCATAGGCTAGAGCTTCTGACCCAAGTACAACTGTAGGTAACGTGGACACTTGTTCTTGAAGTTCCACAGAGAGGTTTTCCCATCCAATAGGAGTGGCTGCTTCGCCATTGGCCAGATACAAGGGACCTTCTGTCCATGGCTGGAGAGCAGCCTTTGACCCTTTTAATTCCACCCAAAGGTACTCATGAATGAGAGTATAACTGGCTCCAGTGTCAACTACAGCTTTTCCACGCCAAGTATCAATGGAAATTGGCACAAGGAGTTGATGGGGACTGGATACGGTATCAAGAGGTTCAAATGTTGTCTCTGAATTTGACACAGGTGACTTTTTGTGTACTCGTTGAAATATCGGTTGGACAGGTTTTTTGGATTTGACAAGTGACACAGAGCCAGTGCCAGGCAGACATTTTGTTTTTTGTGGTCGGGGAGGGTGCTTATTAGGGATGAGCGAGTACAGCATTATCTGTATCTGTATCTGTTAACCATATGAATTATCTGTATCCGTATCCGTACTCGGAGTGGGCGTGGCCTAACCCGGAAGTGGGTGTGATTTAACCCGGAAGTGGGTTGGATTTAACCCGGAAGTAGGCCAGGTTGTCTTGAAACGGGCGGGGGTTTAACCAGTATGTTATTGTAAGCATGCAATTGATATGGGTTGATCAGAAATTGTTATATTTATTGCTGATTAGAAAACTATTACAGGACAGCATCAGCATTGAGCTTCAGATCATTGATTTTGATCACATAGTAAACTAACTATTTACAGAACAAGTTTTGCAACAATGAATACAACACATGCTGTTGCAATTATGAAGTGAAATGCAATAACAAGTGTTTTCATACTCAACATAACTTTTTTTTTTTTTTTTTTTTATTTATTTCCACGCCAGGTGTGTGTGTGTGTGTGTAGCTTAATTTGTAATATTTTTTATACCACTACTACCTAGAAAGTGTCAGACACTCAGTGCGTGAAGTAAAATAAAACTGGTTAGAGCCAACTGACTGTTTAAAAAAAAATAAAAATTACAACGCCCGGCTGAGAGAGGGAGAGAGAGAAAGAGAGAGAGAGAGAGAGAGAGAGAGAGAGAGAGAGAGAGAGAGAGAGAGAGTAGCCAGACGCTAGAGGGTAGTCGGACACTCAATGCGTGAAGTAAAAAAAAAAAAACTGTTTAAAAAAAAAGGCAGAGACGCAACGCGAGTCGCTTTCTACCAGCACCACGTCTGAACGAACCCACGTTTAACAGAACTCTACTGGTTAATAAGTAAGTACAAACTGAAATAAAAACAAACTTCAAGCTGAAGAAACCCTAAACGTTAACGGAAAAGACCCGCGAACCTGAGAGACAGAGAGCTGTTCTGTGAGTGAGTGAGCAGAGCGGTGTGTGAAGGGGAGGAGCGCTGTGACGCTGTGTGAGGATTTTCATTCAGTCTGAGCACAGATATTGACTCGTATTACTCGTATAATACTCGTGCTCGGCAAAAGTGCTTTATCCGTACCGGATACTCGTTTCAGCCGAGTATCCGGCTGCTCTCACCTGACGATCTCTCACGGCACACTAGTTTGCCGCGGCACGCTGGTTGAAAATCACTGGGCCGGGTGAGTGGTAATGTGGGCAGGAACCAGGAGGGTGGTTTCCTTGACATCTCCAGCACAAAACTAGGTGTCTGGCTTGACTTTCAGGTTGCACTGAGGAGGTATTTTGGGGAGAAGGGTAAGTATGTCTAACACCCATTCTCTGATTGTAGTCAAGCTGTTGTTCATAATCTCTTTCTAGCTGGTGACCAAGGCATACTAAATGTTCAACAGTTTCAACTCGGCCCCTGAGCTGACTAGCAAGAAGAGGTTTAATGTTTTTCAGAATCATTTTAACAATGCTAGCCTCTGTGAGAGTGGGGTTCCATCTTTTACAGAGCGCTCTATAGGAGAAAGCAAAGTCTCTTATAGTTTCTTTCTCTTGTTGTCTTCTGGTTCTGACACGTTCAGCTAGCTCGTCCTCATAATCTTCTGATAGGAAAGCTGCTAGGAAAACAGTTTCAAACTGACTCCAGGTGGTTACTGTCGATCGGGCAATTTCCCACCAGTCACGAGCAGTCCCATGGAGTACAGTTCTGAATGTGGCCAGAATCTCAGCATTAGATAGTGGATGCAGGGCAAGAAAGTCATGGCATTTTGACAAAGAAGTGAGGGGATCAGGGTCATCATTAGCTGATCCATAAGTAGGAAAGGTCAACCTGATATGATCACTTTTTATTATAGCTGACCCACAGCTGCAGTGCCTGCAGCTGAGAATTGTTTATCCAAAGGAAAAGCACTAGAGCTTGCAGGAGATGGTTTAGCTTTGGCTTCTACCATTAGAGATTCAAGCTTTTCTTCCAGAAAGGATGTTTTCTGTTCAAGAGTTTGTAACCGTTCTTTACTTTCCACCTCCACTTTCCCAAGGTTTGTCGTCAAGATCATTTTCTCACTGTTACTTGCTTGAATCTTTTCTGATAACTGGCAGAGTCTGTCTTCAGTAACGGTGTGAAAACGTTTTAGATCTTGTTGAATCTCCATTTGCAGCTGTTCTATCATAAAATGGATCCCTGACAAAATGGAGGTTTCAGAGTTTCTCAGTTCCTCTTCCAGCAGCATTTTGACCCCCTTCACTATCTTATCCATTTCAGTTTCCAGAACTTCTTTGTTGGATGAAGTTTTTTCAAAAATCTGGAGATGATTTGCATTTATTTGAGCTACCAGTTCTTTAACTTGTTCATTTGATTAATTTGTTTGTCTTTCAAGGCACACTGTCAGCTCTTTGATGGCTAGACTTTGTAAATCCATTTCTTCATGCATTTTGTCCCAACCCTCTTGGGTCTTTATTGCTAGTTGAGTGAGGTCCCGAGCAGGAGTAGATATTACTCTTGGAAGTTCACATTGAGATGGAGAGGAAGCTGTTAGATTCAACATACTTCCTTCAGGTGAAGAATGCACAACTTCAGCTTCCCAAGCAAGGGACTGATTGTCGGAATGCATATTATCCATGTGAGCAGAGGATATGGGTCGGCTGGAGACATTAGGGGTCTGTACTTGGGGATGATATGGAGTGGGGAAGTAAGTCTGTAAATGTGCACTAAATGCATTGTTTGCATCGTAAAGGCTGGTAGGGGTATTAACATCAGGAGCTTCTATTTCCAGAGAAACTGACGGGGACCGTGAGAAAGGCTGTGGGTTAGCCATAATGTAATGAGTGGGAATGTTATATTTCACAAAATGTAGGGTTAGTAGTCATTTCCATAAATCAATACATTTAACAACAATAGCCATCAAAAACAAAACATCAGAATATTTCAAAGCTTATGCAAGGCGTTTTGACCTCAAAACCTGCAAAAAGAGCCAATAGAATAAACATAAGGAAAATAAACTAAATTGCAGCTTTGATTCTCTTGATGTTGATTCAATTTAATGTAATTTAGGCTCGGGCCCCACGTTGGGCTCCATTTCTGTAGCGTAGGTTTTCTAAATTGAAACAATATAAGAGTTGGGCTCCAGACAGTGATTATTCACCTGCCAACATTTATAATATATCCCGGAACGACAGGTAACCCGGATAGCTCATTTACAGTGCCTTGCATAAGTATTCACCCCCCTTGGACTTTTTCCCATTATGTACTGTTACTAACTGGAATTCAAATAGACTTAAATAAACTTTTTCCCGTTTGATAAACAAAACATGCATAGTACTTTGGAGGTTCAAAATAAATTTTATTGTGACACAAACAATAATGAGAACAAAAAAGTTGACATCTGTTGGGTGCATAAGTATTCACCCCCCTGTGTCAATACTTGGTAGAACCCCCTTTCGCTGCAATTACAGTTGCAAGTATTTTGGGGTATGTCTCTACCAGCTTTGCACATCTAGAGATGGAAAGGTTTGTCCATTCTTCTTGGCAAAAAAGATGAAGCTCAGTCAGATTGGATGGAGACCGTCTGTGAGCCGCAATCTTCAAGTCTTGCCATAAATTCTCTATTGGATTGAGGTCTGGGCTTTGACTGGGCCATTTTAAGACATTAACATTCTTTAATCCAAACCATTCCTTTGTAGCTCTGGCTGTATGTTTAGGGTCATTGTCCTGCTGGAAGATGAACCTCCGCCCCAGTCTCAAGTCTTATGCAGACTGCATCAGATTTTCTTCAAGGATTTCCCTGTATTTGGCTCCATCCATCTTTCCCTCTATTCTGACCAGTTTCCCTGTACCTGCTGAAGAGAAGCATCCCCACAGCATGATGCTACCACCACCATGTTTCACTGTTGGGATGGTGTGCTCAGGGTGATGGGCAGTGTTGGGTTTTCGCCACACATAGCGTTTTGCATTGAGGCCAAAAAGTTCAATTTTGGTCTCATCTGACCAGAGCACCTTCTTCCACATGTTTGCTGTGTCTCCCACATGGCTTCTGGCAAACTCCAAACGGGATTTTTTATGGATCCCTTTCAACAATGGCTTTCTTCTTGCCACTCTTCCATAAAGGCCAGATTTGTGGAGTAGACGACTAATAGTTGTCCTGTGGACAGATTCTCCCACCTCAGCTGTGGATCTCTGCAACTCCTCCAGAGTAACCATGGGCCTCCTGGTTGCTTCTCTGATTAATTTTCTCCTTGTCCGACTCTTCAGTTTGGGTGGACGGCCTCCTCTTGGTAGGTTTGCGGTTGTGCCATATTCTTTCCATTTTCTTATGATGGATTTTATGGTGCTCAGAGAGATGTTCAAAGCTCTGGATATTTTTTTATAACCTAACCCTGCTTCATATTTCTCCACAACTTTATCCCTGACCTGTTTGGTGAGCTCCTTGGTCTTCATGATGCTGTTTGTTC
The DNA here is from genome assembly GCF_947347685.1 of Pleuronectes platessa. Classification (NCBI taxonomy): domain Eukaryota; kingdom Metazoa; phylum Chordata; class Actinopteri; order Pleuronectiformes; family Pleuronectidae; genus Pleuronectes; species Pleuronectes platessa. Next base: position 3,489,148 of record NC_070629.1, read on the forward strand.
AGTAATGATCTCCAACAAACTCTGAGTCCGTCACAGAACAGGTGTATTTATACTGAGATTAAATTGCAGACAGGTGGACCCTATTTACTAATTATGTGACTTGCAAATGTGACTTGTGAATGCAATTGGTCGCACCAGATCTTTGTTAGGGGTTTCACAGTAAAGGGGGTGAATACATATGCACTCAACACTTTTCAGATTTTTATTTGTAAATAATTGTGAAATCCATGTAATATTTCCCCCCACTTCCAAATGATGCACTATTTTGTGTTGGTCCATTACATAAACTCACGATGAAATAAATTTTAATCTGTGGTTCTACCATGACAAAATGTAGAAAAAAGTCCAAAGGGGGTGAATACTTATGCAAGGCACTGTACCTAACTACAAAAAACATCCAAGGAAAATAAATCATCAGTATCTCTTCAATTATATTATTTACTCGAGGTAACATCAAATCAAATGCGTACGATAGATAAACAGAAAAAGAACCCTTTTAAACCAAAATATTCAGTACTCCATGAAATCAAATTCTTTTCACAATAAGAACAATTAACCGTCCCTTCAGTAAAAACGTGGAAGAAACTTTCATTAAGAGTTCATGTTCAAGGGTTAGTTGGTGTGTGTGTGTGGGGGGGGGGGGGGTTGTTGGAGAGGGGAGTTAAGGCCAATGTATGCTTCTCCGTTTTGACGAACACGGACAGATAGGACGTGGAATGCCCTCTCCGTGCCTCTCCGCGGCTCCTCGCAGAGCTTTTCGTGCACCTCTCATTTTTCTAACTACACGTCGAAATGGCGGACAGCCAACGGATAGCCCTTGGCTGTGATTGGTCAGCTAACGCCAGCATTTTGGGACATCATTATTTCCGGACCTCTAACTTCCTGTTTCATTCCCTAAATCACAATAAACCTAAATCCCAACTACGACTCTATGATTAATGTGACAAGTGTGTTAAGCCAGCGGCGTTGTCTGGCTGACGGTGGCTGGTTAGAGCACTTACAGCATGTGTGTACGGTCACATACGGTTATAACGAACTTTGATAACGGGGATAGCGGGCTAGCCACCATGCTAACTGCGGTGGGAACAGCGCAAAAACCCGCTGACTTTAATCCCAAGGCTCTCATGACACTGTTTTTCAAACACCATCAGGTTAGAAGCAAACACTTGGTAGTAGCTGTATCGGCTGTCCGTGCTGACTGTGTGTGGAAGCTAGCTGCCTCCGTGTAGCTTCAAGCTGTTGCAGCTGTTGAATTAGCAACGCAGTTTGGAAACAAGACCGGGGAACCGCTGCGTTAAGACACGATAACATAAGCATTTTGACCTGCTGGGTGTCACTTTATTTCAGCAAAACTGTCACGTCATCAACAGCCTTTTTCTATGTCATCGTTCACTGTGTGTGAGGAGCCGGGAGGACGTAAATAAACCAGCGTGGACTTCTTCTATATACCTCATGAGGTAGGCTTCTCTAAGCTCGACTTCCGTTGCGCCATCTACTGTTCTGGCGGTGAATTGTTTTCGGAACAAAAAGGCTCGTAGAACTATAAATCAAAAAGGGTCCGATCCGTCCATCCGTCAGTCCGCAACGGACTCGGAGAAGCATACAGAGGCCTTTAGGGTCCAATGAAAAGGTGCAGTAAGGGAAATGTTTGTTCTTTGTGTTGGAGGGCCTTTATCTCCAGGTAGAGGGAAGATGAGGGGGGGGATTTTCCAGAGCCAATATTGTTCCATCCAGGACTGAGGGAATCGCGTTATGATCCGAGCAGGTTAGATGGGTTTAAAATCCACTTCCGGCTCCAGGGATTAGCTTCTGTTCCTCAGGGTCCCGGACGTTGGTGCCATCAATCCATCCAGTTCTTGGTCAACTTTCTTTAACTTGTTTAGCTGTTTTTTTTCTCCTTCCTACAGTCACTCTCCTTCACCCGCTTACACTCCATACTCCTTTGTTTGAGTTTCCCTCTCTTTTTTCCTCACAGGCATATCACCTTTATTATCTTCCTTGCCCCTCCTTTTCCTGTTGAGGCCTAAAGGCCAATTCTGTCCTTTTAGTTTTTCTCAAATCTGCTACAATGTAGCCCAGTGATTTTCAACCAGCGTGCCGCGGCAAACTAGTGTGCCGTGAGAGATCGTCAGGTGTGCGTGGGAAATTATCTAATAGAGAGGAGCCGGATACTCAGCTGAAACGAGTATCCGGTACGGATAAAGCACTTTTGCCGAGCACGAGTATTATACGAGTAATACGAGTCAATATCTGTGCTCGGACTGAATGAAAATCCTCACACAGCGTCACAGCGCTCCTCCCCTTCACACACCGCTCTGCTCACTCACTCACTTACAGAACAGCTCTCTGTCTCTCAGTCACTCAGGTTCGCGGGTCTATTCCGTTAACGTTTAGGGTTTCTTCAGCTTGAATTTTTTTTTTTTTTTCTGTTTGTACTTACTTATTAACCAGTAGAGTTCTGTTAAACGTGGGTTTGTTCAGACGTGGTGCTGGTAGAAAGCGACTCGCGTTGCGTCTCTGCCTTTCTCTTTTTTTTTTAAACAGTTTTTTTTTTGTACTTTACGCATTGAGTGTCCGACCTCTCTCTCTCTCTCTCTCTCTCTCTCTCTCTCGCATGCGGAGCAAGTGAGTGGAACCTGAGTGAGTGGTGCGTGAGTGTGGCCGCTGTGCCAATTTTTTCACTGCTTTCTTCTACTTTTTCTCGTCTTTTTTTTTCACGGTCGTTTGTATGACTATTTGTGGGTTTTTTTAGGTTTAGTTTGGGTGGGTTGTTTTGGAGTAATTCGGGTGTTTCTTTTATTTCTTTGCCGAGGCGTCTTTAGGCACGGGAAATGTTTGGGTCTTTAACGCGGCGGCATGCCGTTAAAATAGCAGCAAAAGCCAGCGTTGAAGAGTGTAGTTTGGCTGTTGGTGATTTGGTCGGGCACGACAAAATTCTCTCTGCAGCCCGTATGAACAAGGCAGTTGTTTTGTTTCTTGAGACGGTGGAACTGGCAAATGAGGTGATTGAAAAGGGAGTATTAATTGGTGGTATTTTCACCCCCGTGCTCTCTTTATCAGCACCCTCTAAAAAAGTAATAATATCAAACATTCCGCCCTTTATTAAAGATGAAATATTAATTGAAGCTCTATCCCGTCATGGCAAACTGGTATCACCCAAGATAGCGATTTTCAGCAGCAATCCACTCCTGAAACATGTTGTGTCGTTCAGACGTTTTGTTTATATGATAACGAAAGAAAACAAAGATTTAGACTTTACTCTGAATGTGCCGGTGGAGGGGTTTAATTATTCGGTTTATGTGTCCTCCTGTCTGATGAAGTGTTTTGGCTGCGGCCGGGCTGGTCACTTGGTGCGTGCTTGCCCAGACAGAATGGATAATACTCCCGCTGAGGGGGAATCTAATAGCGAGCAAGCCCCCAGTGTTAACGTTCCCAATAATGGGGAGAGTGCAGAAGCAAATAACGCTACGACAGAGGGAGAGGGGGATATTTCCTCAGCTGAGGTAGGCCCCATGCATAGGCCCCGCGCACCTTCCCCTGAGCCAGCAGGGGAAGGTGCGTCCCAAGCTGAGCCCGTAAACGCAGATGGTTCCCAAACTAGTGGAGCATTAGAAAATAAGTATACAACGGATGAGATGGATGCAGAGGATGAAAGCTCTCAAGGGGAAGCGGAGGATGAATTTAAAGTTTTTAAAGATCCAAGCGTGCCCCCCAAAACTCGTAAGCGAACACAAAATGATGAGTCTGCTTAAGCCTACACGAGGCATAAATAAATCTACGGTCGAAAGCGACCTAGAGTCTGACTGTAGTGTGGATTGTAGCTTGCGAAAGGGTGGCTATACCACTCAAGTTTACACCGTTGAAGACATTCAACATTTTCTGAGTGAAACGAAGAATGTCAGAAATATTCACATCGATGATTTTTTTCCTGATCTTGAGCAGTTCATGGCTAAAACAAAGCAGTTCATTTCGGACGGGCTTTTTTCGAACACTGAAGTTTACCGTTTAACAAAGTTTCTCACTAAGTTAAATACCCTTCTCGGTAAAAACAGCAAACCAAGGAAGACAGCACCCAAACAAGCAGCAAAATGATTGATATTATACAGGTTATTTTTATTTCTTATCTGTTTTTGATCATGGGTGATTTTCGTGTAGCCTCCCTAAATATCAATGGGGCCAGGGATCCCTTAAAAAGAGCACAACTTCACCTGTTGTCACGCATTAAGCGTCTAGACGTTATTCTATTGCAGGAGACACATAGTGACGCAAGGAACGCAGCTGATTGGGCACTAGAGTGGGAGGGTCTTACCCTTTTGAGCCACAATTCCAATGTTAGTGGTGGAGTTGCATGTCTGTTTGCTAAAAGTTTTAGTCCCATTTCGTACGAAGTGGTGGAAGTTATAGAGGGAAGATTATTAAAGGTTAGAGCCTGTTTTGAAAATTATGTTTTTGTTTTTATTTGTGTGTATGCCCCAACCATTGCAGCAGAAAGAGTGGCTTTTTTAGAAACATTGTCCACTGTTATTTCTGGATGCAATATTGAGGAATATCTGTTTATTGGGGGGGATTTTAATTGCACAGAGCAAGACATGGACAGAAATCATGTTGAGCCACATATGCTTTCACGCAAAAGACTTAGGCAGTGTATGCAGACACATGACCTAAGCGACGTATGGAGAAATTTTCATAAAGGGCAAAAACAATATACTTGGACTCATGTCCGTAGTAGTATGATTTCCTTAGCAAGGCTTGACAGGTTTTATTGTTTTAAATATCATCTTAATATGTTCAAAAATTGTGATATTACTCCTGTAAGTTTTTCAGATCACAGTTTGGTTGTGTGCAGTGTTTTCTTGAACTCAGTGAAGCCAAAGAGTGCTTATTGGCATTTCAACACCACTTTAACCCAGGATAAGGTTTTTAGGGATGTTTTTATAGCCTTTTGGGATGAGTTTTGTGAGAGCAGGGCATCTTTTAGTTCTTTACAACAGTGGTGGGACTTTGGCAAAATGCAAATCCAACTATTGTGTAAACAGTATACACGAAACATCACAAGTGACAGAACCCAGTCAATTGAAATTCTAGAAGCAGAGTTAGTAGAATTTCAAAATTTGGCTTACTCTACTGGGGATAATGATGACGTTGACAATTTGGCAACCAAGAAGGGCGCCCTAGCTGAGCTGTTAGGTCTTAATGCACAAGGGGCATTGGTCCGCTCACGCTTTCAGTGTATAGATCAGATGGATGTACCTTCAAAGTTTTTCTTTAGCTTGGAGAAGAAAAATGGCCAGAGGAAATGTATTCATTCTTTGAAATCTGAATCTGGAACCCTTTTGACCAGTGTGCATGATATTCGAAGTAGAGCTACACGGTTTTATAAAGAGCTATACAGGAGCGAACTAAGCGGTGAACAGGCTGACAGTGTGTTCATGGAGGGATTGCCTCAGGTTTCAGCGGAATCCTTGGCCGAGCTTGATTCAGCTCTGACGTTGGAGGAACTGGAGAGGGCCTTTCAAGGTATGGAGTGTGGCAAGGCCCCTGGCCTGGATGGAATCCCTATAGATTTTTATAAATCTTTTTGGTCTGTGGTGGGGGAGGATTTGCTTGCAGTGCTCAACGACAGTCTTGCTGGAGGACTCCTGCCGGTGAGCTGTCGTAGGGCAGTCCTCACACTTCTACCTAAGAAGGGTGATCTCACTGATATAAAGTGCTGGAGACCCGTGTCGCTCCTGTGTAGTGATTATAAATTATTATCCAAAGCCCTGGCCAACAGACTATGTAGGGTGATAGACCAGGTCATCCATCCGGACCAAACATACTGTATCCCCAGTAGATCGATTTTTGATAATGTTGCTCTAGTACGTGATGTTATAGATATGGCAAAAATGTTAGGGCTTAAGGTGGGGTTGGTTTCATTAGACCAAGAGAAAGCTTTTGATAGGGTGGAGCATAGTTATCTGTGGGACACCTTATATGCCTTTGGATTCAGTGAAGGCTTCATTCAGAAGGTCAGGGTTCTGTACAGTGATGTGGAGAGTATTCTCAAAGTCAATGGTGGTTTAGGTGCTCCCTTCAAGGTTGGCAGAGGTGTGAGGCAAGGATGCCCTCTGTCCGGTATGTTATATTCTTTATCAATAGAGCCTCTTTTGCAGAGATTAAGGATAACTCTAAGAGGGGTGTCTGTGCCTGGGTGTGTGGTACCTCTTCGTGTGTCAGCCTATGCTGATGATATAGTTCTAATGATTAGTGGGAGAAGGGATATAGAGATGGTGGTGGACATCCTTAAGAGTTTTGGGTTACTCTCATCAGCCAGGGTTAACTGGTCAAAAAGTGAGGCTCTATTGCTGGGTCAATGGGTGGAGGGGGTGCCAAGGCTCCCAGATAATTTAAGATGGAGGAAAGATGGGTTCAAGTATTTGGGCGTCTTTCTGGGGAATGATGAAGTCATGGGAAGAAATTGGGAGGGGGCAGTTGAAAGTGTTAAGGGGAAGCTCGAAAAATGGAAGTGGCTTTTGTCTAAAATGTCTTACAGGGGGCGTGTACTCATCATTAACAATCTGGTAGCTTCGTCCTTCTGGCATAGACTAGCCTGTGTAGACCCTCCACCTGATATGATGCAGAAGATTCAGTCTGTTTTGGGGAATTTTTTTTGGGATGGGCTGCATTGGGTACCTCAATCTGTTTTGTTTTTGCCAAAAGATGAGGGGGGGCAGGGCCTCATACACTTACAGAGTAGGACTGCAGCTTTTAGACTGCAGTTTGTAAAAAGGCTCTTGATTGGGCCTACAGAGGTTGCATGGAGGGGTTTGAGCTGTGCTATACTGAAAATGGGGGGGGATTTGGGGTTAGACAAATCTTTGTTTTTGATGAAACCAGATGTGAGGTTGTTTTCAAAGTTGCCACCGTTTTATCGCAGTTGTTTTAAAGTCTGGGCCTTGTTTAATGTCAGACGTTTTGGCCCTGCAATCTCCTTACATTGGCTCTTGCAAGAGCCTGTGGTTGGAGGTGCTCGTCTGGATGTCTCTTCGACCAACTTCCCGGCGCTACAGAAGATGCTGTGTGGCGCCAAGATCGTCACGTTGAAGGATGTAGTGGATCTGACGGGGCCAGACTTTGGAAATAGGAGGGGGTTTGCTGATTCTTTGGGGCTGAGGTCGCTTCGGGTGGTTTCGCAGCTCCTGGAAAAATGGCGTGCTGCCTGTACCACAGATGAGACTGAACTGCTTGTGGACTATTGTGCAGGGGTGTCTCGTCCGGACAAGCAGGACTTTTTCCCTCGGCTGGTAGTCTGGCCCAATCTGGACGAGTGTAGAGGTCCACTTCTATCTAGGAACCCAAACACTATGCTGCTAAATATGGTTACAGGGAAACAACTGTATCATGCATGTGTCAAAGCTTTTAATAAGAAAAGTTTGGAGGGCAGGGTTGACACACCGTGGAGCGCTGCTCTCAAACTGAATAGTGGGGTGAGGCCGGAATGGAGAGCTCTTTATAAACCTTTATATTATATATTAAATCTTTTATTGGCTAAGAGAGTGTGTGATTTACAGTGGAGAATTCTTCATGGAGCAGTTGCTGTCAATGCATTTGTTTCAGTGATAAACAGAAATGTAAGCCAAGAATGTCCTTTCTGTCAACAAAGAGAAACCGTTTTTCATGCTTTTACACTTTGTTTAAGGTTAGAACCTTTGTTTTGTATGCTGAAGGATGTGTTTAGTGCATTTAGTGAAGTTTTCTCCACTGAGACGTTTGTCCTTGGTTTTAAATATGTTAAGAAAAAACAAAATGTATGTAAAATTTTAAACTTCGTCCTAGGTCAAGCCAAGATGGCTATTTACATTACTAGGAGAAATAAGGTCGAGCAACAACCAGGGACTAATGTCATTGCTCTGTTTCCTGCCCTGGTAAAAGCCAGAGTTGTGGTTGATTTTAGGTTTTATGAGCTAATGGAAAATCTTGAAACATTTAAGGATGTATGGTGTGTCAAAGAAGCGATCTGCACTGTAAAAGAAAATGAATTGCTTTTTAGCCATATTTTATAATTTATTTGTGTTTGTTTATCAGTTTTAATTCTCTATTTCTTTGATGGAAAGGAATAATTGATTATTCCTACTCTTTTTGTTCTGTAAAACTGAATAAAGTAGGTATTAAATCTCTCTCTCTCTCTCTCTCTCTCTCTCTCTCTCTCTCTCTCTCTCTCTCTCTCTCTCTCTCTCTCTCTCTCTCTCTCTCTCTCTCTCTCTCTCTCTCTCTCTCTCTCTCTCGTTTAAAAAAGAAAGTTATGTTGAGTATGAAAACACTTATTACATTTCACTTCATAATTGCAACAGCATGTGTTGTATTCATTGTTGCAAAACTTGTTCTGTAAATAGTTCGTTTGCTATTGTTATCAAAATCATTGATCTGAAGCTCAATGCTGATGCTGTCCTGTAATAGTTTTCTAATCAGCAATAAATATAACAATTTCTAATCAACCCATATCAATTGCATGCTTAAAATAACATACTGGTTAAAGCCCCGCCCGTTTCAAGACAACCCGGCCTACTTCCGGGTTAAATCCAGCCCACTTCCGGGTTAAATCACACCCACTTCCGGGTTAGGCCCCGCCCACTCAGAGTACGGATACGGATACAGATAATTCATATGGTTAACAGATACAGATACAGATAATGCTGTACTCGCTCATCCCTATTATCTAATATCTAGTGTTACCTCCACGTTTTTTTTGGGGGGGAGGTCCTCCTCGCCTCACGGCGTCACTGGTGCGGGGGCTTTCTTTCTTTCTCTTGGGCCACGGGGCAGTGTCCGTCGGCGGTGCGGAAGGCGGGGACCGGTTGGAGGGGACCAGGTAAGGCGGTCGGCGGCAGCGACTCTGGACGCGTGTCGGTCCCGTCTCGCGGATAACCTCAGCTACGGCGCCCGCTGGGGGTTTCTAATTAAGTGAGTGTTGGCAAAACCGGTTGTCATTTTTATGTTGAGGCGGCGGGGTTATTGTTGGCAGCTGCTGAATGTAACTAATAAAGTAACTTGTAATCTAATTTAGTTACTTTTAAAATCAAGTAATCTGTAAAGTAACTAAATTGCTTTTAAAATCAAGTAATCTGTACAGGCCACAGTTACTTTGAAAAAGTAACTGTGGCAACACTGGTCATTAGTGAGCTTTGCTAAGGCTGTCTCTGTGCTGTGATTGGCTCTGAACCCAGACTGAAAGTCTTCATATGTATGATTTTTCTGGAGAAACTCACTGATTGGCTACAACTTTTTATAAGATTTTAGACAGGAAGGGGAGATTAAATATTGGTCTGTAATTGGTTCAAACATCTGGGTCTAGGGTGTTTTTTTTTAGAAGGGGTTTGATTACAGCTATTTTAAAAGACTGTGGTACATAACCCGATTATAATGACAGATTGATTGTTTTAAGTAACGAACCATCAATTAGGGGCAGAATATTTTTAAGTAATTTTGTCAGAATCGGATCTAAGATACAGGTTGTTGGTTTAGAACCTGATATTATTTTGGTAAACTGATCACGGGTGATCACAGAGAAACTGTCTAAATAATGGGTAGGATTCTCAGCCGTTTCTGGGATTTCTGTTGTTGGTAGGGTATTAGTGCTAATTGAGGGCAGGAGATAGTTGATTTTATTTTTAATAGCTAGAATTTTATTATTAAAAAAGGTCATAAAGATATTGCTATTTAGGGATCGAGGAATACTGGGTTCGGTGGAGGTGTGACTCTCTGTCAGCCTGGCTACAATGCTGAAGAGAAACCTGGGGTTGTTTTTGTTTTCTTCTATTAGTTTTTAATAGTAGGCAGGTCTTGCTTTGTGGAGAGCCTTTTTATATTCTTTAACACTATTCTTCAAGTCTATGAGGTTTTCAACATGGTTGCTGGAGCGCTACTTCCTTTCTAGTTTTTCTTGATAATTGTTTTAACTCATTTGTCTGGGAATTATACCACGGAGCTAAGTTACTATGTTTGACATTTTTCTTTTTTAGAGGCGCTATTGAGTCTAATGTTAATCGTAATGAGTCTGCAGAGCTATCGACGAGATGATCGATCTCAATGGAGCTTGGGTTTTTTAAAGAATTTGATGTTTATATCTACGGATAATACGGGAAGACATCTAGAAAATTAGTTTTTATTAGTGGCATATATTCAGTAATTGAAAAATCAAAGGTTATTAAATTATGGTCTGATAGGGCTGGATTGCGCGGAAGTACTGTTAAATGTTCAATTCCGACACCGTACGATAATACAAGGTCAAGTGTGTTGTTACAACAATGAGTAGGTTGGTGTACACACTGACTGAAACCAATTGAGTCTAGTATCGAAATAAATGCTAAGCTAAGGCTATCTTTATTATTGTCAATATGAATATTAAAGTCACCAACAATAATAATTTTATTATTGTTCATATGGATTGATTATCTCTAAATACGTACGTGCTACAATTAGGTATACGGCATGACATACTTTAATACTTGTAAGAAGTAAATAATCAGTGGATTTCTTCTACTACAGTGTGTAATCATTTCTCAGTCCTATTGTAACCAAATGTTCAGCTGAATGAAATAGTGAACAGATAAAACTTATCTGACTTAACTGAGTAACAATTTAATTTACAACCATGTTCATTTGCATGTATTTGAAGAGCCTGTGGCAATCAGAGTTTCTTTGGACCCTAGCGCAGAGACAGAACACAGAGCAATAGTCAGTGGAAGTTCAAAAGCATTAATTATCCAATCCAACAGAGTATACAAGGAAGTGGAGAGCGAGTGATTCGCTCTAAAAATCGAGTGGGCGGGTTCAGAAGGCAGTTGAGTTGCAGAGGTGTCAAAAGTATTCACATTCATTACTCAAGTAGAAGTATAGAAAACTTCTGTAGAAGTTGAAGTATCAACTCAAGCTTTTTACTTAATTAAAAGTGTAAAAGTACTGGTTTCAAAACTACCTTAAGTATAAAAGTAAAAGTAATGTAAGGGGGAAATGTTTTCCATTAAGGACAAACTCTTAAGCCGCGTCTCAGGGGCCTATAGTGCACTACCCCACCTCGTCCAAAAGGTCTTTGTAAAGGCCATAATGACTTTAATGTTATATTAAAATGTTACGTTGAAAATACATTAAAGTACCATATGTGTACTACTGAGCATTAACATGCGTTTCATGGAGCGGAAGACATGCTAACTAGTTGCCAATAAGTATCGTAATAGTGCAAAAAGTGGAATGTTATCAATAACCTTTATTGGAAGAGACCTTGACAAAAGCAGCAGGTTCTCAAAGTTATTTGAGCCTATGCATGCTCTTCCTGGCCTGAAGACGAGCCCTTCAACACTAAACAGTCTTTCACAGGCTGCTGAGGCAGGGAGTGCCGTATTAAACTTAAGTGATAGCTGGCACACAGCTGGGAAGGACTTCAGTCTCTCCGAAGCGTTTTTCAGGGCCTGAAAGAAGTGCCGTAATCAAAGGATCACAGAACTTGGAGGCATTGTGAAGGTGCTGGAGCTTGGTCCTTAGCAGAGTTATGGTTGGGACCAACCATCCCATCTGCACACTGGTTTCTCCCTGAAGGACGTCAAGTGCCTTGGCAACCAGGCTCATTGTCTTTGCATATTCTGCAAGAAATGCAAGTTCCACTGGAGTAAACCTCTGCTGCTGAGAAGAGTGAATTCCACCTTGTAGCAGCAGGCCTTACGAGTTGGAGTTTGCAGTGGTCTTCAATTACTTCAGATGCGGTGGTTGATCTTGAACTTTTGTTCCACAGGCTAGAGCATTTGGCAAATGTGGACCTTGCCACACGCTTGTACAATGTGTTGACCTCTGCTTTTGAAGCATCAACTGTGGATACTAAATGGTTGAAGGCGCAACGATGGTGCTTGGGTAGCTGGTATTCCAAGTAGTCATCTTCGTCCAACAGGGCTCCAGCATCAACAAATTCAACACCCTCAATGCTTTCCTCATCGTCATCATAATCATCATTTTGGCCACCATCATCCTCTTCTCCATCACCCTCTCCTACAGGTTCAGGATTATTGTTCTCTTCAGTCTGCCCATAAACTCTGAAGGCTTTCAGGAAATTTGATCCATTGTAAGTTGTAGTGCGAACGATCTTCTCTTTGATATTGAATGCTGTATGAATTTAGGGCACCAGCCAGGGCAAAAGATTATGTGACCCTTTAAGTTGCTTGCATGCCAGGGCAGCACAGAATCTCTTCATGGTCTGGGGGTTAAATCAGTGCGCAGTGACACCAATGAAACCACGACGGTGTGCTGTCCAGCAGTCTGTTGATGTTGCTACAAACTCAATTTCACTAAGGGCAGCTTTCACTTTTCTTTTCATTTCAACACAGGCCTTTGTGACTTGGTTTACAACAGTATTGCGCGTCATGACATTTGCCTTCCGCTGTATTAAATGTCATGCTTGAAGTTCATGAATAAAGGTCAGACTACAAGTTAGAAAGCAGTTTCCCTGGTCTATGCAATTATGTTGAGCAGACCGGAAAATGTCCAGCTGTTTTAGGACCACAAGCAGCTGCTGGCATGACCAAAAAGTCGTTTTATTGATGAGATAGTCCGAATTTAGTTTGGCCTATTATCTCTTTACCATGACCCATGGGGCCTGCCCTACACAGGTGCGTGCACTCTCATACACAGACAGGATCTTGCCTATCCTTAGTACATGCTTTATCAACAAGCTGTCGACTACAGTTTTGCACAATTAACTTACAAATATTGCATATAGCAATATGTTGTGCAATAGTAGTAGTAGATTTGACGTTGGCTAATTATTAATAATCATGAGAAATTATTATTAAAATAGAAATTATTTATTAAAAATAATAAAAAATTATAAAGCTATTAATTAAGAATAGTAAAATAATTAATTAGAAATGATACGGTTATCCATTAATAATGGTTAAATAATTAATGAAAACAATAAAATTATCAATTAAGAACAATACAATCTGTAATCATTGCTTATCGTAGCGGGGCACCACCCTGGTTACAGGGACCAACTAGTCAAACTATAGTTATCAGTCTCAAGTGATAAAAGTTAAATTAATAATCTCAATATTTAATATTAATGATTATATAATAAACAATGAAGGGTTTTAAGTTCGAGCACAGGCTATAGTAATCCAGCTGTATTCACCTACACATGTACAAATAATCACAGAAATACAAATACTTTAATTACAAAAGTATTTATTAAAAGGGAAATAAAGTTAATGTTATTCCATGATTCTTCATTTAACAAACTCCAATATTTCAAAGATGGCAACAGCAGCAGCAGCACTTATCACAATGGTCACACATGTAATACTGAGTATCTACTGGTGTGTGTGTGTGTGTGGTCGTGTGTGTCTGCCTGTCTGTGTCTCTATGTGTGTGTGTGGGTGTGTGTGTCTAAAGAGAAAGAGGAGTGGCTATGGCGTAATGACGAGATCACGTGGTGACGTAGTCTGGCCAGGATCAAGATGTTACGTTCACGTACTTTCAAGATGGAGGTTTATGACCCCGGTGACGACATGAGGTCGAAGACAAGATGGCGGTCGGTCGCCTGTTACACAAAGGAACTTTAGACAAAGAGATTTCTTATCTCCTGGTTCTGGCGCCGAATGGCGTCGAGATGTATTAAGGCTCTTTAAATCTAGAATTTTCTATGCCACATGAAATATGTAAGTGTAAGTCGGGACGTGTGTAAAAACAGGTTTAGGAGAAAAGAGAGAGAGACATCAAAAACATCGTCTGAGACCAGCTACAGTGACTTCACCACACAGTACACAAATTAGAGTTGTGCACCGATCTTTTAACAGGTTAAGTCTCTGCAAACTTAGTCGGACGATAACAGTGCTGCCGGAGGCTCTCTGTCACGGCGCGAGGCACTTTAAAACATTCGACAATGTAAACAAGGAACCGGAAGTGACGCATCGTTTCCTCGTGTTACATGGCTTAAAACAGATCAGCGATCTTAAAACAAACATACAATCAAATAAATGACACGCTAAGTATTTAAACTAGTCTCTGCCCAGACAATAAAGCCTCTTACTGTGACCTTCGTGGTGTTGCTTGCGCATGGCGCGCGGATTTTCCGGAAATCCAGTGAATGATCGTGGCCGCTCAAGCTCGGTGGCGCTGGATCCTCGGTTGCAGCGGCGTCGGCTGGGCCGAATAGGAACGGATTCGTCTTGCTCCTCTACGGGATGAAACATCGTCTCTTCTGCAGGGATGATCAGCTGTGGCGCAGTTGTGGGGATCGTGAGAAAGAAAGTCTGTGATCTCTGCCTGCGAGTGGACTTCCTGAGGCGATCTCTTTCAAGTTAAAATAACAAAAAGTCCTATCAAAATAAGATTCAACTTAAGATAAAAGAAAATAACTCTGGTTGCCTCCTTTAGAGCTGGAACGTCTGAGAGACCCGGAAAGGGCCTGGTCGAAGTCCTTAGCAGGGAGAAATGGCCGATAAAAGTTAAGGTTGCCCCCTTTAGCAACTAAATCAGCTGAAGACCCGGAGGGGTCTGTTGATGTCTTCAGTGCAGGGTAAATGGCAGCGATTTTTGGGGTGCCAGGGCTTTTAAATTACCTGAGAGGTCCTCCTCCTTGAGGAGTTGGTCATAGGACATCGGCCAATTGATTTGTCAGGAATCAATCTGAGTGGGCGGGGCTTGGAACTCAGCGGGGGTTCCAAGGCATTCCCAGAACATTTTCCACCACCAGGGGGAGATTCTTGAGCCTGCAGGAGAATGTTTTCCCGCCAAAAGTTAACAACCCTTTGTTCACCCTCGGCTCCAGTGTCTGGTGATCAGCCTCTGGGCTCTGGCCCAACAAATAATATAAGTTCAGATAACCTTTGGCCAAAGTCGATTTCAAAATTTCACACAGAGCCCAACAAACGAACTTGCAACGTTGAATGAAATGAGTTTTTTTTGGACCCAACTATCTCGAAAAATTCTTCCAGGTACGACCAGGGATGTACAAGGGTTGGCTGGTCTTCCTGGCAATCAACCTCCTCGCTGAAATCTGGTTGGGAGTGGGACATTTCGCTCGAGTTCTCTAACCCTCTGTCATCTCATCTGCAGGTGCATCGCATAGAAAACAATTAGGGTGTCGGAATGGTATATGCTTATACTTCTCATCCAACCACAATCACATTTACTCTATCCTGATGGCGCGATTTATCTGGATAGTTTTTTTTTGTGTGTGTCTTTGAACTATGATAAACTGGAATGAAAACAAGTCAAAATGAAAAAGGAGTAAGAAGGCTATTTAAAGAAATTTAAGGAGTAGAAAGTACAGATATTTGCGTGAAAATATAAGGAGTAGAAGTAAAAAGTCGTCTGAAAAATAAATACTCAAGAAAAGTATAGATACCCTAAATGTCTACTTAAGTAAGGTAACAAAGCATTTGTACTTCGTTACTTGACACCTCTGGTGAGCTGGAGAGTGGATTCTGGAGACACAAGGAAGAAGACTGTCAAAAAAAACGATGTATGCAGGCGCGTGGGGGCCATTCTCTCATTCCTGGCAGCCGTGCGAACAAACACTGCCCAAGCCTCTAATGTGTTCTGTGTAATTACAGAGAGCAAGGCCAGTGGGGCCAACTCACACAACTATCATTACTTTACAGGCATGAACACAGTTATATATTTAACAGTTACCTCTAGGCTTCTTTACATCCCTTAAATCATGGGAATGCATTGAGAGGTTCATCTTTGAACAAAAGAGACACATATATATTTGCATATCTATAGGTGACATTGGAAGGAATCTCTCAGAGACATGTCCAAACCAGTTCCTGTCAGTCTCCAGTATATGCAAACAAGGTCTCAGAGTGATGCAATAAAATGCAGCTTGTTTAAATAACAAATGAACAAGTTGGTCTTATAATGTGGTGTGGTGAGACATATTGCTGGTGCATCTGTCTTTAGGCCGCAGAAAGTAATTGCATAATTGGCCAACAACAAATAAAGTTAGTGTTATTTAAGGTAGCATTATCTGGATCAGACATGGGCAAAGTATGGCCTCTGGCCCGCCGAACTTGTTCAAATATTTATAAAAAAAAAAAAAACTATTAAATAAAATGAAAAAAAAACTAACAATTTTGTAGCACTTAAATGACACTTACTTAGAGCACTTTGTAGTTTTATTGAATTTTTGAGGAAATTGCACTTTCTTGCTCCTTATTGTTCTGGGTTTGTACCCTCGGGGTTGAATGCAGTTATTGTAAATCGCTTTGGATAAAAGCGTCAGCTGAATTAAATTTGAAAGGGCTCGAAAGGGCACATGATCTCCCTTCACTTTTTCGCTTTGCCCTGTGAGCCCTTTTGTAAAATGGGCGGATCAAGGAAATGAAAAGTGGACAATGAGTGCCGAGTGTTTATCACGGAGTGGACAACAAAATACATTTTCAATGCAATCCAATTGAAGGCTGCATGCCTGATATGCAGAGAAATTGTCGCAGTTTTCAAGGAGTACAACATCAGCTGTCACTTTGCTACGAAGCATGCTAACTACACTAGCAAGCAGTCAACGCAAGAACGGGCGGCTACGGCTCAGAGGTTGCCTGCTAATTTATAGACTCAGCAAAAAAAATTTAACCGACAAACTGCGATTCAAGAGCCAACTACCAAGGCAAGTTTTTTGGTGGCATTCGAAATAGCAAAGGCTAGCAAGCCTTTCTCCGAAGGCGGGTTTTGTTAAATTCCCTTGCAAATAAATGCTTTGCTACCTGTTAAAGCACAAATCCTTTCATGTAAAGATTTTTCCAAGTCATTTATATTAGTTCACAAAAACACTCCATCCATCTGGTCCTGGCCGGGCCCCTCTGTCAAATTTTACAACCCATTGTGGCCCACGAGTCAAAAAGTTTGCCTACCCCTGATCTAGATACTAATATGCACCCTTTTAGTAGGGTCAGGAACCTCAATTCCGTGACCATTCTCTGGCAAATATGTTTTGACGACTGATTTGACATCTATACACCATTTATAAAAAAATTTGCTCCCATGTCCCTCGCAAAAATGTCGGCATTTTTCGCCAGAGGGCCAAATCCAAAATGGCAGCCGCACTATCTTTTAAAAGTAACTTTTTTACCAGAGCACCTAGAATAATGTATGAATACACTTTTTGTGGTACATTGACCATAAGGATTGTGATTCTGACACAATTTTGCCATTTAGACATCATATTGACCCCGAAATCCAAGATTGCCACCATCTGGTAGAGCGACAACAAAATTTTTGATACACAAATTAACTTTTTAACCAGAGCACCTAGAATAATGTATGAGGACACTTTTTGTGGTACATTGACCATAAAGATTGTGATTCTGACATCATTTTGACCCGGAAATCCAAGATGTATACACAGATTACACGAGGTCCTCTTTTAATGTAATTTCATTGCGGGTGGTCACAGACAGGGTTGGTTAGCTTCGCGAAGGTTCTTTTACACCCAAAACCTTCAATCATATAATAACTCACACATTATTAACAAACACTTATTTCCAGTCTTTCCAGTGTATGCGAAACAGCAAAGTGAATTGACAATTGCAAACATGCCAGGCAGTCCATGTGTCCTTCAGTGTGGCATGCTTTGCGATAAAGACACTGATTCAATTACCTCAATGGAGAGGTGGAAAAATTAAAAAAAAAAGGCCCTGTTATGGAAGGGTCTAGACAAATTTGGAGATGTTTACAGAACTGTCGATTGGGATAAAGGTCCGATTGGACAATGTGTTCATAACACATGTATACTGACCTTTTCCAACGCCAAAAAACTAGAACAAGCCAACAAAAGACAGAGAAAAGAAGAGTTGAAGAAAGCCAATGTCAGTCTTCGTCTATGTCTGATGTTTGTTCCCCACATGTGGCTGCAGCTTCCAAACGGCTGCGATCAAGCCTAGGGCCGATCCATGACAAAACTAAATGTGTCTGGTGCTGTGCTCCAGAGTCGAAGAAGCACCCAGAATCAAAGCTGCACTTGATTTCATATGATCAAGCATGGACAGCATTCAAGAGCCACACAGTGGCCCTGGAAGATCAAGTAATGCGCGACAGAATTAACTGTCTCATAGATTTGGCGGCTGATCAACCCTACGCACTGGAGATCAGATATCACCTAAAATGCTGGTTGAAACATGTGCATAGATACCAGAAAATGAGTGAAGATGACAAGCTTCCATTGATGCACAATGTCACTCTCCGTGAGGCTCAGACAATGTTCTTTGACCACGTCAAAACAGTTATCTCTGTGGAACATGAACTAAGATCAATACAGAGCCTCCTCCATGACTACACATCCATCATATCTGGGTACGGCTTCCCAAGATCCGGGGTAAAGTCATCTTACATCAAAGACATCCTGACCCGGGAGTTTGGGGGTAAGATTGGCTTCAACTCACGCCCTCAGAGGAACCAGAGTGACCTAGTCTATGATACATGTGGGGGAGGTACATATGTCGAAGCAGCGCTCTCATCCATTGGTGTCAGCAGTGAGCAACTTGTGCACAATGTAGCTGAGCAGCTCAGAGATGATGTCAAGTCCATCAAACTTGTCCCATGGCCTCCGAGAGTCGAGCAACTAGAGGAGGAGGAAGAGTTCTCACCACTCATTGTTCAACTGCTATCTTCTTTGCAGGGGAAGAAGGGGGTAGTAGATCTGTCTCCAAGCACACTCTCCCTTGCATCTCTTTTCACAGAGTACATTGTAAAGCGACCTACCACAACTCCTGGAGACCTGGGGGCTGATTTGTGTAACATTTTTGCTCTCCCGGATGGTGGCCATCTTGGATTTTGGGGTCAACAGGATGTCTTAATGTCAAAATGATGTCAGAATCACAATCTTTATAGTCAATTTACCACAAAAAGTGTCGCCATACATTATTCTAGGTGCTCTGGTTAAAAAGTTAATTTGTGTATCAAAAATTTTGTTTTCGCTCTACCAGATGGTTGCAATCTTGGATTTCGGGGTCAAGATGATTTCTAAATGGCAAAATGACGTCAGAATCCCAATTGTTATGGTCAATTTACCACAAAAAGTGTATTCATACATTATTCTAGGTGCTCTGGTAAAAAAGTAACTTTTACAAGATAGTGCGGCTGCCATTTTGGATTCGGCCCTCTAGCGAAAAATGCCGACATTTTTGCGAGGGACATGGGGGCTAAATTTTTTATAAAAAGGTATAAAGAAGTCAAATCAGTCGTCAAAACATATTTGCCAGAGAATGTCACAGAATTGAGGTTCCTGACCCTACTATTTTCGTGGTTGCATTACATGCATATACTCAATTATTATCTATTCGCTCTGCAGAGAAGTGTTCTCTCTCACTACCTGACAAATCCAATTGGATAATTTTTTTGAAATAGCAATGCTAATTAAATATACCCTAAAATAAATTTAATTTATCCATTTTTCATGATGTGAATCCTACTAAGTCATTAAAATGTCCATCTGCATAGTTACAACTAATCAACATTTACCATAGACTGTTACTCAATTACAGACCATTTTGATGGGTTCCAAGTTACCCACTACATAATGTGATTGTCCAAACCTAATTAATGATATCATCAATCTGACTCGCTGGTCAAAATGTCCATTGATATCAACATTTCAGTTTTCACAAGTAGAAATGTCAATCATTGATAACAACAATTCATGTCTTACTTCTGGCGATGTTGCAGATACCATCAACTTTTTTTTGCATTACAGATATCATAAAATGCATATATGGATTCTGAATATGTAAAATTAATATCTGGCCAGTCAAGACTAGATCACTGATATGTTGGTTTGGAGCTGCAGTGGATGTATATCATGAGATCTGAAATAAAGAGTTTCTCGGACTGGAGTTGTGTTTGAGTTTTGAATTGTAAGCTGTGCAGAGGGTTACACAGTCTACATGCTACTTAAAGCGACATATATTTATTAATCAATCATTCAAATTTATTTGGTAAAGCCCATGGTCACAGATCACAATGTTTGTTATTGGGCTTTAACAAGGTTAAACTTCAACAAGAGTAAGGAAAAACTAGCAACATTTTAACAGGGGAAAAATGTAGAAACCTCAGAGAGCAACATGTGAGGGATCCTTTTCCCAGGATGGAAAGAAGTCTGGATATGTGGGTAAATAAAGTGTTTATATTTATTTGTATTACTTGTCAAATTGTTCGAATGCGGGCAGCCACTGGTAACCAGTGAAGGGAGCGTAGGAGCAGAGTAGTTTGAGCGTACTTAGTTTAAAGAACAACAATTTTTTTTTCTTCTATTTTTACCTCATGCATGGACTTAAGCTGCAGTGTTTTATTCCGGTAATAACGCAGAACGTAAATCAAATACGTGCGCATGATTGAATCAAGTGTACGAGCAGTCACAACTCACAAGACAACTCTAGTCCTCAAAAATGTCTGCTCGCGCAAAAAAAAAGAAGAAGAAAGGTAGACACCGAATGCAGGGTTTTCATCAAAAAAGTATTTATTTACTGAAGTCGGAGGTAAAGCTGTGTGTTTAGTTTGCGGAGAGCAGATCGCCGTGTTTAAGGATTTCAATTTGAGTCTGCATTACGAAACGAAGCACGCGGAGAAATACAAAAGCTTGACTGATGCCGGGACATCGGAAGCTTTACTAGCTAAGCTACAAAAGCAGCAAGGCTTTTTTACCAACTTCACACATCTAGGGATGCAGCAACCAAGACCAGCTTTGTGATATCTCACAAAATAGCTAAAAACAGTAAGCCATTCTCGGAGGGGGAGTGCTTGGTGGACTCTGCAGCACTAATTTGCCCGGGAAAAAAAGAAGCATTTGAGCAAGTCCCGCTATCCAGGCGAACCCTGACCAGAAGAATCAAGGACATAGCGGGGAATCTTGAACTTCAGTTGCAACGTGAAGTGGCAAGTTTTGACTTTTTCTCCTTGGATTTGGACGAGACCTGCGATGTCCGTGACACAGCCCAGCTACTCGTGTTCGTCCGTGGGATAAAGGACATCAAGATTACGGAGGAGCTGGCAGCACTGCGGTCAATGAAAGGGACAACGACAGGGAGCGATCTATTCACGGAAGTAGATGCATGCATGAACACGCTGAAATGGGACTAGAAGGTGTCACAACGGAGGGCTGTCCAAGTCTTATCGAGAAAAATTTCGGACTTTTGAAACGTGTTCAAGATAAAGTGACTGAAATCGACCCAGATCAGAAATTGGTATTTTTGCATTGTACAATACATCAGCATGTGTTGTGCAATCAGTGCTAAAAATGAACCATGTTATTGATGTTTTCACTAAAATTGTTAACTTCATTAGGGCACGAGCATTGAATCATAGACAGTTTGTTTCACTTTTGGAAGAGCATGAGACTGAAAATGGTGACATAGGCCAGTGAATTTCAACCTTTTTTGAGCCGCGGCACATTTTTTACATTTACAAAATCCTGGGGCACACCACCAACCAAAATGACACTCTATGGACCAACACAGTACATATAATACATATAGTTAGTAATATAATTTCTAAATGTAGTAAAAAGCACTATTTTAAATTATTTCAGCCCTTTCTTACCCTTACCTTTTAATGAGCACAAATTGAATCAGATTTATGAAACAATCTTTGATTTAACTAAACTTTATTTAACGGAGACATATTATACCCATTTTATCACATTTGATATGGTTCCTTGGGGTCTTATTGAAATGTCTGCAACATATTTTGGTCAAAATACCACAAGGATCATTTAAAACAGGACCTTTTAGCCCTGTCTAAAACAGATTGACCTGTTTTGAGTGCCAATAGTTACTCCCGCCGTTTACCCGCGCTTCATTGAATTTCTTCACTTTGACATTCAGAGCACTGTGCAGGAATCACATCGCGTCAACACCCACCGTGGGCCTTCGCGATGCTTTGTTTTAATTAAACAGTCGGATTCCCCTGGTCCGCACCAGTTCTAAGTCAGCTGCTAGGCGCATCGCCGGAAGGGGCCCCCCGCGCGAACGGAGGGTTCCCCCAGCGGGCGCCGTAGCTGAGGTGATCCGCAAGAAGGGCCCGACACGCGTCCAGAGTCGCTGCCGCCGACCGCCGTACCCGGTCCCCTCCAACGGCCCGCCTTCCGCACCGGCGACGGACACCGCCCCACGGTCCAAGAGAAAGAAAGCACCCCGCATCACTGACGCTGTGAGGCACAGCGGTATAGGACCTCCCCCCCCAAAAAACGTCGAGGTGTGCCGCACGCCGAGTCTCCGGCGTTGTGGAGAGGAGGGCGACTGCTCCCCCAGCCGCGGCACCTGCCCAGCGGTTTAACCACAAATACCAATGATATCGGTGAAAGTCAAGTTTATTACCGATGTGCAGATGTCGGTAAACGAGGCAAATATCTGCCGCTACCGATGTTCGGCCGATACTTCGGTGCAACACTAGATATTAGATAATTTCCCACGGCACACCTGACGATCTCTCACGGCACACTGGTTGAAAATCACTGACATAGGCTACCACACAGCTGTCAGATGGCTCAATCTGGGGAAAATGCTAAAAAGAGTTTCGGAGCTGAAAGCAGTGATTCAAGAGTTCTGCGAAAAGTAAGGCAAGGACATCCCAGAGCTCTCAGATGAGGACAGGATGCCAGATTTTGCATTGGCTGTTGATGTGACTGCACTGATGAATGAACTGAACACCAAACTGCAAGGCAAGGGACTATTTGTTCATGAAAAGCACAGCCTGGTGAAGGCGTTCATGAGAAAGATGCAGTTTCTCTCAAGCCAACTGGAGAGCAACAATCTCACTCACATGCAAACCCTGAAAGAGGTCACACCATCAGCTGATCACCTTTGCAGGTACTCATCCATGCTAGGAGCACTGCATGGTGAGTTTTCAAGGCGATTTGAAGATCTCAGAATGATCGAGGATGAAATGCACATGATTTATTCTCCCTTTACCTGTAGTGTGGATAATGCACCCAGTGATGTTCAGCTGGAACTCATTGACATGCAGTCTGACGTGGTACTGGCAGAGCATTTTAAGTCAGGATCACTGCTGGATTTTTACTCTTCTCTCAAGGAGGAGAACTTTCCAAACATAAGGAGAAATGCTCATAAGATGTTGGTTCTCTTTGGCTCTACCTACATATGTGAACAAACATTCTCAGTGATGAAGTTAGCAAAATCCAGGTATAGATCCTCTCTCACTGATGATCATCTGGCAGCTGTGCTTCGCATCTCCACCTCAGACATTCAACCTCACTTTGATGCACTTGTGAAAGCCCAACAGAGACTAGATTTCTCCCACTGAACTGAAATAAGTCAAATTAGGTGGTTAGACTAGAAATGCTGGCATGTAAAGGCACCGACTAGCATTGAACTGGGACACTTTCTTTGGAGACCTTTTTCTCAAAATCACAGTTCAGTGACAATCGTTATAATATGATGTATCTTGCTTACTATTTGGAGTACAAATACAATATTGCGGTGTCTTTAGAAAGCTAAGAACCTCTTTCCAACAATTTATGGAACTCAAATGTGTTTTGGGGTGAATGTGCCTGAAAATGACACTAATATAGTTTCTGGATGATTATTTAGCAGAAATGGCTATCCTTCAGGACTGAATTCAAGCCCAAGTCACACCCCTGGTGGTGGGTGGGGAAGAGTGTTTTCTTCTGAATTGTAAATTTGGGACCCTTTCACACTCACAGAACCCCACATGAAAGATAAATAATGTCTTTTGATTCATTGGCAGTGGGATCAAAATGTTTCTATTACTGTTTACCATTGTTCTGGGAAATTTTATTGAATAAATTACTGTTTTTGTAAGGCAACCTCGCTTTTTCGTTGCTTAATCATAACATGCAGTACTCCTGCCAGTCTTACCAGCTTGTCAAAACAATGCTATATACTGCTTTTATAAAGAAATATAATTAATATTATGCAGAATTCAATCAATCAATCAAATTTGATTTGTATAGACCATTTTCACAAATCACAATTTTCTCTTAGGGCTTTAACATGGTGTGACATCCTCTGTCCTTAACCCTCAGCAAGAGTAAGGAAAAACTACTAAAAACCCTTTTAACAGGGTAAAAATTTGTAGAAACCTCAGTGAGAGCCACATGTGAGGGATCC
Organism: Pleuronectes platessa; assembly: GCF_947347685.1. NCBI lineage: Eukaryota > Metazoa > Chordata > Actinopteri > Pleuronectiformes > Pleuronectidae > Pleuronectes > Pleuronectes platessa. Next base: position 3,513,249 of record NC_070629.1, read on the forward strand.
CTCTCACAGGACGGACAGAAGTGCAATAGAAGTCAAGTGTAGGAAAAACATCATCAAGATTAAAGTTTTTAGCAGCATTGATGAGGGTAAACATTTTGAAGGGTAACTTCAATACTATATGTCAAGCTGTCCTGCTGCAATCATAGTCTATGGTCAGCAGCCAGCGAGATCAAGATCCGCCATCCAGATCAGATGCCACTATAGTCCACAGTCATTGTCCACTGCCGTTTATTAGGATCAATCATCAGCCGCCGCCTCGGTCGTGGTCCACCACCATTATATGATGCCAACCCGACACAGCATCCGCCATTACCACTACGATCAGCCTGCATGATATAGAATCCGCCATACTGGATCCACTATTTCGGCCTCTGATGCGCAATCCACAATTCGTAATCCATGGTGCGGCCAAAGCGGGCCCGGATCTGCGGGCGATAAAGCAAAGGGATTCCGGGGAAGGGGTCAAGTCAGTAACATGTACTGATGAGATATGAATTACTTCAATGTGATAGGGATGAAGAAGAGGAAGAAGATGCTGGAAAGAGAAGCTCCGTGTGTCATAAATTCCCTTTGCGTCTTAGCATCATCAGGGGTTTTTGCCTTGTAATCAATGATACAATGATACAGGCCGAACTTGGGGGTACACTGAGGCTCAAGGTAATTCTGACTGGCTACTGGTTTGTATGGTAGTACGATGAAAACCATGTGGCCCACTCAGTAGATCAGCCATCAATACCTCTATGCCTTTTTAAACTAAATGCTTCCCATTTTAGAACATAGGACAAGTAATTTTCTGGCGCACTAATTAGTTCTAACTATAAAATTTATCAAAAAGGAAGGTTTTGAGTCTACTCTTAAACGAACACATAGTGTCTGCCTCCCGAACTGAAAGTGGTAGATTATTCCACAGGAGAGGGGCTTGATGGCGAAAAGCTCTGGCTCCTACTCTACTTTTAGAGACTTTAGGGACGACAAGTAAGCCTGAGTTCTGGGAGCGGAGTGCTCTAATGGGTTTATGGGTACTAACAGCTCTTTCTTTAAGGTAAAATGGCGCAATATTATTCAGGGCCATGAAGGTGAAGAGAAGAATTTTTAATTTTATTCTAGAATTAACTGGAAGCCAGTGCAGCGATGCTAATACTGGAGAAATGTGCTCTCTTTTCTTGGTAAAAACTCAGGGAATTCCGTTACAAATTCGCTATAAGCCCCGGAGCACGGTAAACTACAGCAAATATGATTGGCTGTTGGTGTTTCCTGGATTGGCGTGGAAGACTAAGAACAAGACATTCAAATGAGTTATAGCAGAGTTTAGGTTTAGGATTAATTGATAGACTGGAGTTAAAAATAGCAGCAACTCCACCTCCTCACCCAAATTCTCTGGGAACCTGTGAATTTATATGACTGGGGGAGTAGATTCATTTAGACTGACATATTCATCAGGATGCAGCTGCGTCTCAGTGAGGGACAATAAATCTTTGTTGTAATCGGAGACTAGTTCATTAACTAAAATAGCCTTTGATGACAGTAATCTAATGTTTAAAAGACAACATTTAAAAGCCTTAGTTTCCTGTGTTGTTTCAGAGGTTGTTTTAATTTGTATTAGATTTGTGTGTATTTGTCGCTCTGTTATTGTTTAATTTCAATAATTTAAATCGGACGGTGGACAGACACAATCTCTATGGGGTTTTGTGACTGATCCAGAGGGAGTGCAGAGAAGTGTTTAGCACTGCAGCTCTGCTTCCAACTATGGGTTGTCATGGTATAGACTGAGTAATATTCCTGTCAGACCTGGACTAAAATGAGGACTCAGATGCAGAGGATTACACGTACCAGCACACTTTATTGAGTTCAGATCCTCTATGATGAGTGACAAATGATTGGGCTATGAAACACTTACTTAATACTTCTAGGACCTGGCAAGAATAACTCGGGGGGGGGGGGGGGGGGGGGGGGGGGACTCCCAAAAAGATTGAAAATACACACTAGGAAAAGAAAGAGGTTTATAAACATAAATCTCTCCCGAAGGATGATAAACAAAAGGCTAGAGTAAGAAAACAAAAGCGCTCCCGAAGGAGGAAAACCAAACTACTATGAAAAAGGGACAAAAGAAAAAGGCTCACCTAGACATGAGGCACCTCAAACTAACCAGAACTCTCTAAACATAAATCGCTCCAAAAGGGAGGAAGAAGAACAGATTACAAAAGAACACAAAACGAAGCTAAACCAGAACGAAAAATCACTCTCAAGGAGGATACAGAAAACAACTTACGTGGCGTAGCAAATCTCAAGGCAAAACACGACAATGACTGTGGACAAGGGCTTAGGTGCACGGACAAGGACGAAACACTTTGGCACAAGACAAAGGGGAGACGCAGACTATAAGCACATGAGGGTGAAGGTAACAGGTGGAAACAATCCGGAATCAGTGACACATGAGGAAGGGCAAGTGACCTGAAACGAGAGTAGAGTTAGGATTTCAAAATAAAACAGGAAGTTACGAGACAGAAACCCCAAGACAAGACAAACCTCACCGCGGTGTGACAATTCCTAGATAAGAGAGCTGCTCCATCCCAAGTGGGATGAATGCCGTCTCTCCTAACAAGACCAGGTTTTCTTCAAAAAGTTTGCCAATTATCTACAAAGCCCACACCATTTACAGGACACCACTTCGACAGCCAGCAGTTAAAAGACAACATGCGGCTAAACATGTCATCACCTGTTGTGTTATGGAGAATTGAGTTCAGCCTTTGGCCTGGTCCCCCACAATATTTTCTGTTTCTCATGTGGCCCCATAAAAAAAAGAATTGCCCACCCCTGCACTAGAAGGTAGACCAGACAGGAGTGAGTTACAATAGTGTAGGCGTGAGATGACCAGAGCCTGGACCGGGACCTTCGCCTTCTGACTGAGAAAGGGACATGTTCTCCTGATGTTGTGCAACATGTCGCTACAGGAACGGGTTGTTGCAGTAATATTCACAGTAAGGGAGAGATGACTGATGAGTGTCAAACCCAGGCTCCTAGCAGTCTGGGTGGGGGCTACCATGCAGTTGTCAAAGGTAATAATCAGTTCTTGGGTGGGACAGCCTTTCCCTGGAGGGAAAAGTAGTTCGGTCTTGTCAAGTTTGATTTTGAAGTGGTGTGCAGTCATCCAATGAGACAAGTCAGTCAGACAGGCAGACTTTTTTTACTTTGAATAAGTACATTTTGTTCATAAGGATTGATTATCTCTAAATAAGTACGAGTGACAATTATGTACATGAAATACTTTCATACTTGACTTCCGTAAATAATCTGTCGATTTCTTCCACTATAGTGTGTAATCGTTTCTCACTCCTTTTGTAAACAAAATGTTGAGCTGAATGAAATAGTGACCATATAAAACTTATCTGACTTAACAGTAACAATGTTCTTTACAGCAATGTTCATTTGTATGTATTTTAAGAGCCAATGTTGTGTCTCGTCGTTTGTGCTTTGGCTAATCAGCTGGTCTCGATGAAGAGAATGAAGACGTTACCCTGAGCATCGCGTCAGGCCCTGCTGCTCTAGAGGAATCTTCACCTGGTGTCACAGATGCATCACAATGACAGCAGCTGAAGCAGGGCAGTCCAGATGTCTGTTCCTCCCACCGTCCCCCAGACTTTTCATCGATGCCCATGTGAGCCTTGAAGCTCCTCAAAGGGGCTACTGACTCCCAAGGTGATGTCACCTCATGGACCCCACCTATATACTCTAAATGGTTGTCTGTTCTATACATAAACTGGCAATAATAAGAGCCATCCTTGGAGCAACTTGCTGTGCTTACACTGGTTGTGAACCTCTGTTTCTCCTTCACACCCACCCAGTGCCTTGCAGCCTGGTCAAGACCAGAAAAGGATCAAAGGAGTCTGTTTCCAGAGTCAGTCTTCAGTTTGTCAGTGTTTGTCTGATTTAGGCCTCAGCTTGGTTAAACCACCAGTAACTGTGCGATTGCTGTCAGATGGCAGGAAGGAAACTGTACTGCACTGGAGGAGACTTTTCCACAACCTGTGCGATAGAAACCTCAACCCCCTCAAGGCTTCACTCATCTATTTTCTGTTTACACGTTTTCTTTGTCAGCAGCTCTTCAGTTGCTTCATTTATTCCTTATATAGTATGGATCTATGGTGGTAACCAAGACTGAGCAGTATAACAGGTATTATCTGTGAATTAATAGTCATATGAACACATTTTCCATCTTTTAATTAAAATATATAATTTTGAAAGTACACAGGAACCAAAAAAGCCAAACACAAAGTTTGAAAAATCCTGAATTACACTAAAGTGTCTGTGGAATCCTGGATCAGAGAGACAACCACTCTGTATCAATCAAGAGTGGTGCAGACGATTAGAAAATGTGGGCTATTCAGCAAACAGCCACACTGTGCGCTGTGAGTCATGAAAAAGATGAAGTGGCTGCAGGGGAGTACCAGCAGGAAAGGGCTGCGGGTCTGTCTCCTCCTCCATACAGACAAGAGGAAGGAGCGGTGAGACATCTGTATTATAAATACTGGCGTTGAGACAGCAGTGTGTACACAGGACATTCGCTCAGATCTTAGGAACACAACCTGACTCAGGTGAGTGCTAGAGATTAGTTTGTGTCAAATACAGTAGATTTGTTTCAATCATCAGATCATTGTGCCTGAGCACCTGCTGAGTGCTCTTTCAGATTATTTGATTTTATCTTTTAACTCTGTCCTCATTTGTTCTGTTTTCCCTATCAGCCTTCACAACCACAGACATAATGGCAGGTAAGTGCTTCAGAACTATTAAGAATCCAAAAACATCATCACTGTCGAGATCTTTGTCATTACAGGTCATGAATAATCCTGTCTGTACCCAAGTGTGTGGACAGCCAGCCACAGTAGTTGCTCAGAGCAAGTTTATTTTTTCTGTGCACTGAAAGACGATGCCTTCTTTTCTGCAGATGAAAGCTTTCAGAAGGAGTTCCTAGAGACTCACAATGCCTACAGGGCGATGCATGGTGCGCTGCCACTGACGCTCAGTAGCGACATGAATGATTCATCTCAGAAATGGGCCGATCACTTGGTGGAGCTCGGTGCCTTAAAACACAGCGATACAAAACATGGAGAGAACATCTACTACATGATGGGCTCTGAGACCGTGACAGGTGAGATACACAATCGCATTCATTGAAACATTTGAAATAAGGAATACCACTATTCTATACTGATCATTTAAAAACTAAATGAATACATCTAATAGCACACTCAGGGGATTTGGTGCTGCAGCCTCACTTACTGCAGTGTAACCAGCAGCTCCTAGGGCCTGAACTTAACAAGCTTTAAGACATTCCTTACTCAGTTGTGTAACATAATGGGACTTCTTTAATCACTATGCTGTTACACTATGTTTAGCATTTACCACTACACCGTAATTTTCTGTTACAGCTTTGTTTGTTATAATGGCATTATTATCATTTTATTTTTCAATCACATCATTGTAGTTTATTCATATTGTGTTCTTTATGTGTGTTTCTTTTCTCTTTAGGGAAAGGAGCTGTGGATGCGTGGTACAGTGAGATCAAAGACTACAACTGGAGCAGTCCTGGGTTCGGCATGAACACTGGTAAAACACATAACATCTGATGGGCTCCATAGAGAGACAATGAATAAACGTAGATTTGAAATCTGTAGGTAAAATATATATATCACTTTCAGATAATGACAATTTTTTTCTGTAATAATATATAAAATTCTGTAGAAAAGCAAAACATTAATATCGACCTTTACTTTTGAAATATTATTCATTTTATAAAACACTGAGCAGTTTAAGTTAGAAACACATCACCACATATTTGTCCTCACTTCTCTGCTGTGCTTCTTCTCGCAGGGCATTTTACTCAGGTGGTTTGGAAAGACACCACTAAACTGGGCGTCGGTGTAGCCTCTAGTGGTGGCAATGTCTATGTGGTCGCCCAATATTCTCCACCTGGCAACATGAACATGTCGGGCTACTTCGAGAAAAATGTCCTTGAGAAAGGTGAGAAATCCCCAAATTATTTATCAGTCAAACCTAGACCACTGGTTATCACTCCATTACTTTAGTTTTACTGTCTGTCTACTAAATATTGTAATTTTCCTACACTACGTGTATTTGACCACACTGCCATTTATTTTTACTTTGAAGATTCCAGTTTTAAATAAACTTCTATAAAAAATGCATTTATGTATTAAATGTTTTAATGTGTGATATATAATAGCATTCAAATACACCATTCATCTAATATATTTACTGTATATGCAAAGGAGTCAGTTTTTAGTTACTTTAGGAATGGTAATCACACTGTGCTGCACAAACCTATGATCTTTTAATCATATATATTTATATTCTTGTCATTTTACTTGTAACTCATTATATTTAAACTGCCACTTTTTAAAGCTGCAGACACATTATGAGCCTGTTATGGTTTGAAAAACCCACAGAGGAATGATGTAGCATTGGATTTGTAAAAGAATCGGGAAATCGTAGTTGTGGTTCACTGTCAGTGAGCAGAAACTCATTGTCCATCATAACAAACCAGTTATGTTGGATCCAAATCTTCTTGATGTGTGATGAACTGATAAAGAAAAGCTTGATGCAACAGCTATTAGAGGATTATCTCCTACTCACAGTATGTAAGGTATACAAGGAAATATTTCTTCTCATGCAGCCACTTGTGGGTAATCCAGCAGGTTTAACTTTATCCTATGTTTTTCAGTCGCGTCTTTATGGAGATACGGCTAACAAATTAATTTGATGGGTAGTGGACAAGAAGGGTAAGGAACAGGCAGCCGCCCCAGTGGGGATTCTGAAAAGAGACAAAGGAAACGTTGCACACTGCTAAAGATGACCTAGACCATCCCTGATGCTGCCTCTTAATATCTCATGTTGTCAATGAAAAAGGCTTGTCTTATAATTTGTTTAGATTGAGAAAGCTTTAAGGTGTAATGTCTATGCTATTAGAGAGAATTTCAGTCAGCAATGACTTCTGATTGATTTAACACATATAAAATAAACACAATAAAAACAGGCCAACTCCAGATTGAGCTAAATTTACAGACAGTGTAAAGTTCCAAAAGGTACCACCAAGTGGAAGCATAATATAACTAATCGTGTCCCCTTCTCTTCAGGTTGGAAACTTTAACAAAATGATATCGGGTGTTTCAGATAAATCTGCATCTCGAAGAAAGATGTATGCTTCATATTTATAGATAGTGACTACAATTCCCCGAAAAATATTTACACAAGGTTTCATAAATTGAAGCTAAGAGACACGAAACCAGCCACACAGACCTTTCAGAATCAGTTTTTGATGTCATATTAGACTATGAAGAATCGCAGTGTTTCAGAGTAACATAATGTTCACATACAAGTAGTAGACTACACCAACCATAGTTTTATTGATTCTGCTTCAGCTGATGTATTATCAGTAAGAATAGGGACATAAATGCATGTTCTCTGTGTCTGTCAAGATGCCTGATCGGAGCAAAAGACGTGACCTGCTGGATTTCAATCATCAGGTAAATACATGCACTGCGAAGGTCATCATTATGTGTGCAGTATATGACCATGAAATATCTGACAAGGCTGAAATATATTGGCTGGACCCTCATCAGCCATTTTGGTGGCTGACATACAGCGCCCCCTGTGGCTGTCGGTGCTCACAGACAAGGTTCTAACCCACATAGGAAAATTGTTTAGGCTCATATGACCTGGACTGTGAACTGGCCCATATACCACTTGGAATGATGGCACTTGGACTGTCTGCTCCAATTTTCCAGATCTGGGCCACAAGTTAGCCATAGCAATACCTTTGTTAGCGAAAAGGTACCGAAGGTGGCACGAAATTGTACTATTTGGGCCAAATTCACCATTCACCACACTGGACATTTTAGGTTCACATCCAGACTACCCCTTGCCAAGAGCTAAAAAAAAAAGCCCCGTTTGTTTTTTTGATATTTGGGACACATTTGCTATTTTACAAGTGGGCCACTTTAGGCCCACATCCATTTTGTCCAGACCACAAGAAGGACAGATGTAACGCATCTTTGTCTGAAGAAGCCCACATGTGAATGCTATTTAAGAATGTATCTGTTTCGACTCCAACTCACTAATAACACTTTCTTCATAAAGCGCAGATCATCTTCCACTGAGTCTGCCATTTTTCCACAGAAGACCAGAAGTAACCTACCAAACACAGGCTCCAGGTCCATAAAGGCTCATGGAAAGTCTTAAACACAATTGTTTTCATTGTATTCAAAATTTGGTCTTTGTTTGTTTTTATTTTGAACATCGTCGATAACTCAGGATGTGTGAAACTGTTTTGGACAATAAACATTCAATGAATTGCACAAGATTCTCCTTTATATCTTTCCTTGATCTCAACCTTTTCAACTGCTGACAGTGACTCAAAGGATGAACACATTTATTGTCTCAATGTCAATGTCAATTTTATTTATATAGCACATTTAAAACAACTTGGTTGACAAAAGTGCTTTACAGGCGTATTGGTACAACAAAAGGACAGTAAAAACGTAATACATCATAGTGCAAGTAATACAGATGAAATACAATTATTAATATAAATAAATAAAATATAAGATATACGATAAGATAAATAAAATCAGCCGCGATGAAACCATAGACTGTAAATATAAATGGACTGAGGGTCTGTGACGTCACCCGTTGGTTTCTGCAGAGTGAGAATGAGGCTAGTAGGAGGCGTTCCCCCGGCGCCATCTTGCCGGTGCTGACTCCTCCTAGTTCCTGGCTAACCAATCAATGGGCAAGGACGAGGAGCGCGAGTGACGACTCACAGCTGAGCGACGGCAGCAGAGCTTTAGATGCCTGGTTAGCTCAGGCTACGGCTAACCGGCTACTGGCGACATGCTTAGCGCCGGTGCTAACGGCTAGCGCTGCCCAGCCAGAGGGTCGCGATCTTTACCATGAACTAGAGGTAAGTAGCCTTGAAACTATACAACAACAAAACCTATTGCTTTATCTATTATCAAAATCATATGCTTACATGCCTCAAGTGGTTTTTAATATGTAATTGTTATAAAAGTTATCATTTATTTAATATGTCTAATGAACAGATTGAAGCAAGATAATGACAGAGTCGTGTGTTTGGTTGTGACGTGATTTTTTATTTGAATAAGTTAATATCATTACGCTACATGTGTAAGTTGCATGTGATAGTAACTATGTTTCACAAACGTGCTGATAAAGGCTGGTATATCCACCATTACTATTGCCACCTCGTTTATTTAGCCTGTTATGGAATTTTAGAGTGAATTAGACGGTTTAGATATGATTATGATCTCCACACACCAGTGTTGTAAACAGTTCTCAAATTAATTATATAATTATGTTTTCACACTGAGGGCAGTGGAGAGACCTGATGTGGACTGTTATCAACAGCTCTGTGGGAGATTATCACCTTGAATATTACAGATGAGGTAGAAAGACATTTTATCTATTTGAACAATGTTTTATTTCTTTCAGTACTTTTATCCAAAGCGACTGACAATATGTGCATTTAACCATGAGGGTACAAACCCAGAGCCCAGTACATCGTTTCCATCTGACATCTGTGGTGCTTCATAAACAACACAAAACATTCTTTAATAGCGAGTTTCTTCTTTTCATTAGATGAAGCACTGCAGCACCTGATGTCCTCAGCAGCAATATAGTTGGGATCGGCAGCTTCAGGCTGGTCAACATGAGGATGACTGCACCAGTTTTCATCTACACTTCATGTTTTCCTCCATTAACTAAAGTTGGCCTGCAACTGTTTAGAACTGGCTGAGTGTCATAGATAACAGAGTTAATTTCTGTATTAATTATGGTTGGTTAAATAAATGAACACTTATTAGAACAATGTTTATCTTTTGCTTTCTGATTTAATACACTTTAGATAAGAACCCAGCGTACAAAGTTTGTATCCTTATTTTCTGTGGATATTTTACTATGTATTTGAATATGCTTTTGGATTAAACTGTGCACTACCAAGAAAATGAATGTACAGTATGGAGTTCTTCCACAATAAAGGTATTGCATATATTATTTAATACATTATGTATTATGTGCAATACATTGCTTTGATTGTTTGTAAGTAATGAAAACAGGTCTGTACCTGGAGTCAGTGTTGAAGTGAGGACTCAGTGTTCAGTCTGGTTGGATTCCAGTTGTGTCTAATGTTGGACATCCTAGAGTAACATTCAACACAAATACACAGATATGTAAAGTCATACATGTGACGGGTTAACTCCTTAACAGACTTTAACATGGTAAAAATCACTATTATTACTTCAAAGTTCACCAAATCATAATCTTTTATCATTTAGCTTAGGAAATAGATGGTGGACATCAGCCTCAGGTTCTCTATGTAACTGTCTATTCTAGTAAAGTTACACTTCCTATAATTTATTTATATTTAACACAATAATTCAGTGAAGTCTGCCTTAGATTAATGATGTAAAAACTGAAGGTAGCAGACAAGTTTAGTTTAGTTTTCACTGTAACACGTTACAACACACCAACACCAATACTCTGAATAAAGAGCTTTAGGAGACATAATGCTACTTCAAACAGCTGCTCTTAAAATGCAGATGTGACTTTAAATACTCCGGTTTCAGTTGATCACAGTAAATCTGTTTCTGCAGAATAAGAATCTGTGTCACATTGTCAAGTCAAATGATTTGGCCAGTGAAACAACTTTACATACCATTAGATATCTAACGTGGTGGAGCTTATTCTCCGGACACACACAGTCGCCTGTCTCAGTTTAAAAGATTCATCATCAATCTCTAACGCTTCTCTCTGCTGGGTGAACCGGCTCATGTCGGCCTGCGGGCTAGCGTAGCTAAGCTAACAAGCCAGGTACAGGTGAGTTGAATTCTATCCACAGTTTCAGGTGGTGTTCAGTGCCGGGATGTAGCCTGGTAGCTCAGGTAGAGCTGAGCAGTCAAGAGGCTAGGAGTTGCAGTCGTCGCGCTGACTGTGACATCACATGAATTCCAAACCTCTATATCTCTTAAACGAGGGAGTTAGAAAAAAATTCGCCCCCCTCAGAGTTGTCATGCAGGAAGAACCTCGTGATTGACTCTAAAACCAATTTTTTAACCATGCTGTAAACAGGTTTAATTCTGCTCTAAAGTCTGGGTTTTTAACATTGGAGTCAATGGGGACTATCCCCTTCTTGCAGCCAGGCGGAGCGGCTTCCCATGAAACTGCAGCTTTTTACACTTCCGTATTGGCCTCACCGCTCAGCCCAGGATGTTGCCCCTTGAAAGAAACATACTCAACTCAAGGAGAAAGCCTGGGAGAACAGCTTTGTTTTTAGGAGTGATTTAAAGTGTGTTAAAGACGGGGCCGATCTAATGTGAAGTGATAGATTTATTCGACAGGTTTGGGGCGGCAACTGCGAAGGCGCGATCGGCTCTGGTAACTAGCCTTGTCTGAGGTTTGTCAAGGGGCAGTTGACTGGCTGATCTCAGTTCGGTAACTGGAGTGTGCATAAAGAGAAGTTCGGATATGTAAGACGGTGCCAGTCCGTTAAGAGATTTAAAGTTAAAAGTATGATTTTAAAAACAATCCTGTGACAAACAGGAAGCCAGTGTAGGAGGCGCAACATGGGTGAGATATGGTCTCTCTTTTTTTTCCTAGTCAGCAGCCGTTTAATGGAGGATTTGTCTAAGCCTACATACAGGGAATGGCAATATTCAAGACGGGAGGTTCTGAATGCATGGATAATTCTCTCTAGGTATTTTTGTGGGAGGTAGGCCTTTACCTTTGCTATTTGACGCAGGTGAAAAAAGCTAACTCTGACTACTGAGGAAATTTGCTTTTCAAAATTAAAGGCCCTGTCAAAAACAACACCAAGACTCTTTACAGTGGAGTGAGTATAAGGACCAAAGGCCCAAGATTGTTCACATCTTGCAGTTCTGATTGTCCAAATATGATAAACTCAGTCTTCATTATTGTTTAATTTGAGTAAGTTTGATTCCATCCATGATTTTATGTAATTTAAGCAATCAAGCAGGGGCTGGAGTGATGTCTTAGTTTTATTGTTCAGGGGCAAGTACATTTGAATGTCGTCTGCGAGGCAGTAAAAGGAAACATTATGTTTCTCCAAAATTGATGCTAGGGGCAGCATATATAGGGAGAAAAGGACAGGGCCTGGAACTGATCCTTGAGGTACCCCACATGCAAGATGAAGAGCAGGTTCACACTGAACACATGGTGAACGTTATGCTGCCTGTACATTCTTAACAATAAACCTTTATGGTTTTCACATTCTATTGCCCAGGTATTAAGTATCCTAAGCATCCAAATTTAGATTTAAAGATGGACAAATAATTACATTACTACAAAAACTAATGCAAGTACCGTAACTATTTACATTATACTTATCAACCATTTGCTCACTTCAACATAGTATTCATTGGTTTGAATTAATATCTAACCTAAAGTTGAAAAGAAGAAGACAAATTTAAGTGAAAAACTGTTTTTTATTCCATTAATTTTTTTTTTTGAATTTGAGAGATTTGTTTGTAGCACCTGTTGGATTTTTCATTAATATGTGTCAACTTTTTTGAACAAAGGTAAATAAAGTAGAATAATGTTCATGGTTGTTTTCGATTCTAAGCAGAAATGAGTGTGATCATATGATGTGATGGCAGCAGGACACCACGTCGAGCAGACAGGACACAGACTGACTCCAGGCTGGTGAACTGATAGCTCTTTCCAGGAAAAAGCAAGTCGTAGGAGATTTGAGATCAAGGCTGCGCCGCCTGATGACAACTTTTGGACACGGCTTGTTCGTGGAGTTCAGTTTCATGTCTAAGGACTCCTAAGAATGCAAACTGGAGGTGCGGAGGAGCTTCCAGGTTTGCAGTTGACCTTCTTTACGTTCTGTGCCACAGCTTTATGAAAACTGAAGGGATTTGGCCTCTACAGCACCAGGTTAACATGTATTCATCTGACTTCTTTCATATAAAATCACTACGCAGGTCCAGTCGGTACATTAACTTTGAAAGGATGCACAACGTAGGGGAGAGCGGGGTAATGTGGGAAATTTGCTCCCCTCTAGGCGAGCTAAAATTATATATCTGTAACATTTACACATTTCCCATTAATTCAGGATGTTTTCTAGAAATAAAAATTATCAGAATGTCTTCAGGACAAAGGGCAGTGAAAATATGATTGTTTTTAAAAAAGTGGTCTTGTGTCCCACTTTACCCCAGCTACGGGGTAAAGTGGTCCACTTACTTTTTCCACTTTAAAACTACCATAACAACACATGTTGTAATAGGTCAATTAAGCACATTTATGATTATTATGATTCATGTGATCTCTTGCACACCCTAGCTTGCCTGCACATTGTTTCTCTGTCCAATTGGCAGGGACAGGGATATTGTTTTTCTCTGCGTATTCAAATGCCAGTTCACGGCACTTAACTGGAGCAAGGCCATGTAACTGGTCAGCTAGTTGTTTCAAGTGTTTGGCAAGCTCCTCCTCCATCTCATCTTTGAATATTGTCTTTACCTCAGCTACTGCACCCCAGGCTACTGATTTTACTTTCCCTTTCTCTTTTTTCTTTATGAATCTTTTGAGGGTTGTCTTATCAATATTTCTATCCCTTCCAGCTTTTCTTAAGGACTTCTTTCCTTGCATGACCTCAGCGGCTGCACTCTCCATCTCTGGGAGGGGTGTTTGGCCCCAGGTTGTCTTCCTGGTGTAGTTTCTTGGAATGATGGCTTTTCTACAATGTTTATGACATTAAAAATAAAACATATATAATGTAATATAACACTAGAATATGTTTAAGACTAAACTTAACTTGTGCTTTAAGGGGGGGGGGTAAAGTGAGACACTGTCTCACTTTACCCCACAGCATTCGTCCCACTTTACCCCACAGCCACCATTTTAGAAAAAACAACTTCTCTTAGCAATTCAGGCTAATCTTCAGCTAGCATCAATCACATGGTTTTATATGTTGGAAGTTCACCAACATGTATGATATAAGTTTTTCTATCTGATTCAATTTTTTTTGTGAAAAGACATACTTTCCACAGCACCAGCACCAACTTCTCCTTCATGGCCAGGGGGGAATGGGAGGGGCTTGAAAACATAATGGTCAAATGACCACAAATATGTTCCGTTGCCTAGATACAGGGGGTATCTCACATTACCCGATGTCCCACATTACCCCGCTCTCCCCTAGGTCACAGAGGGCATATATGGATTATTCAAGTCATCATCTTTTTCTATTAAATGTATTTATTAGTGCTGTCAGTTAAACGCGTTATTAACGGCGTTAACGCAAACCCATTTTAACGCCGTTAATTTTTTTATCACGAGATTAACGCAGAGCTGCCAACTCTCACACGTGTGTGTGTGTGTCCTCCCAGATAGCGCACCGGTCCGGCGGCTCCGCCCACCGCCACCGCGCACTCGCTCAGAGAGACACAGTGAGATCAGAGCTTGTTCACGTGAAGTCGGTCACGCTCAGTGACTGACTGCCTCTTAACTATGGAAACAGTGAAAACACAGAGTTTCTCTGGTGTCACCTGATCAGATATCAGCGCCTCAGCGTCTTGATCAGAGCAGAAGCTGCAGTTGGTTTCTACCGATCTTCAGTATCTGTGTTCGCCTCCAGTCTGACCTGCTCTTGTTTTTTGTTTTAATATTTCGCCAACTAAAATATATATTTTTAAGCTATTAGGCTGCAGCTATATGTTTTTATTTATTTAAAAATAGGGTACTTCTTATTGAAAGTGAAGCTATCGGAGTAACATCATCCAGCTATTATCTCCCGAAGAAGGAAGAGATGCCTGCTCTCAAAGAGGAGAAGAAGCCAGGCTTTTTGCACAGGCGTCTTCTCAAAATGAAGCTTATTGATAACTCAAGTTATGGATCTCTTCCAAGAAGGGAACACAGTAGCATATCTGGACAAGACCACTTCTTACACAACTTTTGAAAATGGCCTCGTCAAGGATTCTTTTAGGGATTAAAATTGAGTCAATGTCTTTGACCTCGGCCCATATTCTGTCCACCAGATGACGCCTTATGTCATCATCAGTACAGTACATCACCTTTGCCTTTTTATAGATTTGTGTGATGAGCTTGTCCAAGAGAACACTGACATACTTTTTATATTTGACGTCTGCCTGGATCTTTTCAGTCTTCTCCCTGGCGCTCCTGTCAGATGGTGCTGAGTTCTCACATTCTTTGCTGACCTGATGATGAAGTCTGCTTAGATCTTTTCTTCCCTCTGCTGCTGTCCTCTGATGATGACGACTGCTGTGATCTTTTCTCCTCGATGCTGCTGACCTATGATGATGATGACGACTGCTCTGATCTTTTCTCCTCGATGCTGCTGACCTCTGATGATGATGACGACTGCTCGGATCTTTTCTCCTCGATGCTGTTGACCGCTAATGATGATGACTGCTTCTTTTTTTCCAGTGAGTCAATGGTCATTAAAGCGTCTGACACTCTGGTTGTGTGGCGGTTAACTTGGTTGTCCAGCCACCAGCTTATCAGGACAGAAAACAAAACACCCTGATCTGAATGTCTGCGTATATGCCTATGTGTGAAGTAGGAACACAAACCTGTTTCACTGGACCTGAACCCATGTCTGAATTCCTGCCAGGTGCGATGCGCGTTAGATGAGATCTGAAAGCTGTTTTATGAATACAAGAACCTTTTCAGATGGAGGCTTCTTCAGTGTTTGGAATGCAATTGCCACCTCCTGGCTTTTCCTTCTCCAGAAGCACAGCTTCAATACTAGCAATCGTGACTGTATCGCCTGCCTGCTAGTGACTTTGGGATTGTTGTTGAATTTTTTTGTGACCTGTGACAGTATTTAGAGTGTCCCTGCTGTGGAAAAAGTCGTTATGAAAGCCTATTGATCTTTCTCATTCCATTACCGATTGAGAAGTTTGGCTGTGGAGATTCCTTTCCATTTGTGCTTTCCTCACTGATTGACTCAATTATTTCATCTAAAGCCATATCAATCTCTGGAGAAAACTATGAATTGAGATAGAGGCTGTCATTGAACTCATTAAAGAAGTCTGTGATGTCAGTCAAACTATTGTTGATTTTTCCTGGACAAGCCTCTTCACACTGTCCATACTGCTTGCTGTTGAACTTCCCTCTGAGGAACTACCTGACTTGGAGCGTACTTGTGTCTCGCAGGCATAAACGATCATCTTCTTGACTTTAGCGGGGTTAATGAGGCGGGTTGGTACAGTCTTCTCAAAGCTTGCAGACATGGTGGAGTTAACAGTCTCCGTCACCTCCTCTACAAGCAAGTCTGTGAGCTTATCCAAACTCTCAGACGTTGTTGTACTGCCTGGTGAAAGACTGTTGTTGAGAGTGTCGCCCAGAATGGACCAAACTTTATCCTCAGACACGGGTGCACAGGGACGGCGCTTTACAATGGCATTTGAAACAGACGTCATGAAGTTCAGCAGAAGTTCTGCCAACATAAATGTTGTAGCTTCATCCGGCTTGCCTGACTTCAACAGCTCCCACTGCTCTGCAGTGAGCTTTGTAAAAAAGTTGTTGAAGTACCGGCGGACAGCCTCTGCATTTAAGTCTATTTGTTCCACTTTATACTTTCTATCTATCGGTCTATCTATCTATATATCTATCGACCTCTGTATAACAACGAACGACTAGCTTCACGTTTGTACGATGGGAGGAAATGTTGACACTCATCCATTTTTAATATAGAGTAAATTATCTATCAAGATGGATGTGCATGGATGTACCTTCTTGTTATTCTTGTAAAGTGTTTTGTAGCTGAATCAGACGACTCTGAGCAGAGACTCTTTTCTGCGTGAGCTCCTCCAGCTCCTGCTGCAGCGCCCCCTGCTGGCATCGAGCATCATCCTTCAAAATCAGCCAGAAACAAAGACTTGAATCATACAAACAAAAGAAAAACTGAGTGAGTGGTTAATGTGTCTGTGTGTGTATATTATGCAGCTCTTATACCCGCTCCCTCTGTGTGTCTCGCAGTTCCTGGAGGGACTCTCTCAGACTACTTCGCAGTGTGTCGGGGTCCAGCGCGGGCTGAAGAAGAGGCAGCGATGTTTCCCCTCTCTCAGCAGACACAGCCGCCGAGCCTAAAGTGTTGTCAGGGGTGCTAACGTGAAATTCTGTTAAAAATAAACAAGAAGAATTGCAATCAAATGCTGTTCATTTATATGCTTGAACATGAAGGAGGGGTCCGGTTAAGTCAACTAACAACAGAGCTGTGATTTAGTGGAATCTGTCGTGTTTCTCAACAATCTCTTAAAATAAAAAAGGGATTATGAAGAAACTAGAGAGGTTTCGCTTGAAGACAGGCCTGCAATACTTAAATTGTTCTATTTATTTTATAGGTCAATTATACAATTTTATGTTTTTGCACGCAAGATGTTGATATTTTATTCTTGTTTGTTTTTTTGGTAAATAATTTGTAAGCTTAGTTTGGAGAGGAACCCTTAAACCCATCATGACTTATCCATTTTCTTTGTATTCAAATTTAATTTGCCATTTATTGCAGATGCTTTCGTAGTATTCGAAGTATTCGATAATCTATGGCAGGGGTGTCCAAACTACGGCCCGCGGGCCATCTGCGGCCCGTCATCCATTTTTTATTGGCCAGTCTCAAAAAAAAAAAAATTTAAAAGAAAATTAAAAAAAAAAAAAAAAAAAAAAAATTAATAATAATAATAATATATATATATTTTTTTAAACTAACAATTTAGTAGCACTGAAATGGCAGTTACTTATAGCACTATGTAGTTTTGCTCTATTTTTGAAGAAATTGTACTTTCTTGATTCTTGTTGTTCTGGGTTTTTACCCTCGAGTAGGGGAGAGCGGGGTAATGTGAGACAATTTTTACATTTGCTCCCCTCTAGGCGAGCTAAAATCATATATCAGTCAAATTTACACATTTCCTATTAATTCAGGATGTTTCATAGCAATGGAAATGATCAGAATGTCTTCAGGACAACGGGCAGTGAAAATATGATTGTTTGTAAAAAAGTGGTCTTGTGTCTCACTTTACACCAGCTTAGGGGTAAAGTGAGACAGACCAGAGAAATCAAGGGGGTAAAGTGGTCCACTTACCTTTTCCACTTTAAAACTACCATAACAACACAAGTTGTAATAGGTCAATTAAGCACATTTATGATTATTATGATTCATGTGATCTCTTGCACACCCTAGCTTGCCTGCACATTGTTTCTCTGTCCAATTGGCAGGGACAGGGATATTGTTTTTCTCTGCGTATTCAAATGCCAGTTCACGGCACTTAACTGGAGCAAGGCCATGGAACTGGTCAGCTAGTTGTTTCAAGTGTTTGGCAAGCTCCTCCTCCATCTCATCTGTGAATATTCTCTTTACCTCAGCTACTGCACCCCAGGCTACTGATTTTACTTTCCCTTTCTCTTTATGAATCTTTTGAGGGTTGTCTTATCAATATTTCTATCCCTTCCAGCTTTTCTTAAGGACTTCTTTCCTTGCATGACCTCAGCGGCTACACTCTCCATCTCTGCGAGGGGTGTTTGGCCCCAGGTTGTCTTCCTGGTGTAGTTTCTTTGCATGATGGCTTTTCTACAATGTTTAAGGCATTAAATAATAAAACATATGTAATGTAATATTACACTAAAATATGGTTAAGACTAAACTTAACTTGTGCTACATGTCTCACTTTACCCCACAGTCAACATTTTAGAAAAAAAACATCTCTTAGCAATTCAGGCTAATCTTCAGCTAGCATCAATCACATGGTTTTATATGTTGGAAGTTCACCAACATGTATGATGTAAGTTTTTCTACCTGATTCAATTTGTTTTGACACAACAGTTGATTAAGTTCAAAGCAAGAAAATGTACTTTAACATGCAAAAAAAAATTTTGGGTGAAAAAAAATAATTACCACAGCACCAGCACCAACTTCTCCTTCATGGCAAGGGGGGAATGGGAGGGGTTTGAAAACATAATGGTCACATGACCACAAATGTTTTCCGTTGCCTAGATACAGGGGGTGTCTCACATTACCCCGCTCTCCTCAACTGCAACTGCAACTGCGGCTGGCCACGCAGTTGCATCAACAGACTCGTTTTGGTTTATGGTTCCCCAAGGATTGCGCGTGTTGCAAAGCAATTCCCCGACAGAACACTAGGGGGAGTAACGTGTTTAGTCGAAGACGAACTTAGAATTACTTTCTTTCTTCTTCGTCGACTGTTTATTTACATCGCCACTGTGGCTCCTCATAGCCTTTTTCTGGCGGACAAATCCGCCAGTCAGTTACGGGTTATACAAGTGGTCATACTTTCGGATCTCTTCTGCCAAACGCTGTTCTATTTGGTCCATATTAGTTCTTCTAAATCTTCCGTGGGTTCCGCCGGTACTATGAGGCATGAAACCGGAAATGAGACTCCGGAAAGGATGTAGTTAGCAGACCAATCACAGCTGTGAGTCATGAAAAAGGTTAAGTGGCTGCAGGGGAGTACCAGCAGGAAAGGGCTGGGGTTCTGTCTCCTCCTCCATACAGACAAGAGGAAGGAGTGGTGAGATCTGTGTTATAAAAACTGGCTTCGAGACAGCAGTGTGTACACAGGACATTCCCTCAGATCTTGGGAACACAAACTGACTCAGGTGAGTGCAAGAGATTAGTTTGTGAAAGATAAAGTAGATTTGTTTCAGTCATCAGATCATTCTGCCTGAGCACCTGCTGAGTGTTCCTTCAGATTATTTGGTATAATTTATTGGATTTTATCTTTTAACTCTGTTCTCATTTGTTCTTTTCTCCCTTCAGCCCTCACAACCACAGACATAATGGCAGGTTAGTGCTTCAGAACTATTAAGAATCCAAAAACATCATCACTGTCGAGATCTTTGTCATTACAGGTCATGAATAATCCTGTCTGTACCCAAGTGTGTGGACAGCCAGCCACAGTAGTTGCTCATAGCAAGTTTATTTTTTCTGTGCACTGAAAGTCGATGCCTTCTTTTCTTCAGATGAAAGCTTTCAGAAGGAGTTCCTAGAGACTCACAATGCCTACAGGGCGATGCATGGTGCGTTGCCACTGACGCTCAGTAGCGACATGAATGATTCATCTCAGAAATGGGCCGATCACTTGCTGGAGCTCGGTGTCTTCCAACACAGCGATACAAAACATGGAGAGAACATCTACCACATGATGGGCTCCGGGGCCTTGACAGGTGAGATACACATTCAAATTGAAACATTTGAAATAAGGAATGCCACTATTCTAGACTGATCATTTAAAAACTAAATGAATACACCTAATAGCACACTCAGGGGATTTGGTGCTGCAGCCTCACTTACTGCAGTGTAACCAGCAGCTCCTGGGGCTGAACTTAACAAGCTTTAAGACATTCCTTACTCAGTTGTGTAACTTAATGGGACCTCTTGACTCACTATGCTGTTACACTATGTTTAGCATTTACCACTACACTGTCATTTTCTCTTACAGCTTCTTATGTTGGTCATAATGGAATTTTTATCATTTTGTTTTTCAATCACATCATTGTAGTTTGTCCATATTGTGTTATTTTTTGCTTTTCTTTGCTCTTTAGGGAAAGGAGCTGTGGATGCGTGGTACAGTGAGATCAAAGACTACAACTGGAGCAGTCCTGGGTTCGGCATGAACACTGGTAAAACACATAACATCTGATGGGCTCCATAGGGAGACAATGAATAAAGCCAGATTTGAAATATAGATCACTTTAAGATAATAACCTTTTTTTTCTGTAATAATCTATTAAACTCAGTAGAAAAGCAAAACATTTATAATGACCTTTACTTTTGAAATAGTAATCATTTAATAAAATATTGAGAAATTTAAGTTAGAAACACACATTGGTCCTTACTTCACTGCTGTGCTTCTTCTCGCAGGGCATTTTACTCAGGTGGTTTGGAAAGACACCACTAAACTGGGCGTGGGTGTAGCCTCTGTTGGTACCAATGTCTATGTGGTTGCCCAATATTCTCCACCTGGCAACATGAACATGCCGGGATACTTCGAGAAAAACGTCCTTGAGAAAGGTAAGAAATCACCAAATTATTGGTAATCACTCCGTTTAGTCTGTAAACTAAATATTGTATTTTTCTTACACTACATATATTTGACCACACTGTCATTTATTTTTACTTTGAAGATTCCAGTTTTACATAAAAATCACATGGCCCAATTCTAAAAAAAAATGCATTTATGTATTATTTAATGTTTTAAGTGTGATATATAATAGAATTAAAATACAGCATCCATGCAATATATGGACTGTATTTGCAAAGGAGTCAGTTTCTAGTTACTTTTGGAATGTTAATCACGCTTTGCTTCACAAACCTATGATATTTTACTTGTATATATATATATATATATTCTAATTGCAGTCATTTTACTTGTAACTCAGTATATTGAAACTACCACTTTTTAAAGCTGCAGACACATAATTACCTGTTTTGGTTTGAAAAACACACAGAGGAATGCTGCAGCACTGGATTTGTAAAAGAATTGTGAAATTGTAGTTGTGGTTCACTGTCAGTGAGCACAAACTCATTGTACATCATAACAAACCAGTTATGTTGGATCCAAATCTTCTTGATGTGTGATGAACTGATCAAGAAAGGCTTTTTTTTAATGTGCTTGATGCAACAGCTATTAGAGGATTATCTCCTGCTCACAGTATGCTAGGTACACAAGGACAGATTTCTTCTCATGCAGCCACTTGTGGGTAATCCAGCAGGTTTAACTTGTTCCTATGTTTTTTCCTGCAGCAGCAGCAACAGTCGTGTGTTTCTGGTGATTTGGCTTTAAGTTTAACAAATTACTTTTACAGGTAGTGGAGGAGTAGCGAAAGGAGCAGGCAGTCACCCCAGTGTGGAGTCTGACAAGAGCAAAAGGAAATGTTGCACACTGCTATAGATGACCTAGACCATCCCTGCTGCTACCTCTTAATATTCCATGTTTTCAATGAAAAAATGAAAGCTTGTTTTATAAAAAATGTTTGATTGAGAATGCTTTTAAGTGTAATTTATACGCTATTAGAGAGACTTTCAGTCAGCAATGATTTCTGAGTCATTTAATAACTATAAAATAAACACAATAAAACAGGCCTTCTCCAGATAGAGCTGAATTCAACGACAGTGTGAAGTTCCAAAATACACCACCAGGTGAAAGCATAATATAACTAATCGTGTCCCCTCTCTTCAGGTTGGAAAATTAAACAAGCAGAAATTGGAAGCTTTCACAAAATTATGCAAATCAGAGAAAGATCTATGCTTCATATTTGTAGATAGTGACTACAGTTCCCATAGAACTCTTTTCATAAGGTTTCATAAATTGAAGCTAAGAGACACGAAACCAGCCCCACAGACATTTCAGAATATTTTTTTTATGTAATATTAAGAGTATGAAGAATCTCAGTGTTTCAGAGTAACATAATGTTCACATACAAGTAGTAGACAACACCCACCATAGTCGTATTTATTCTGTTTCAGCTGATGTATAATCAGTAAGAATAGGGACATAAATGCATGGACTCTGTGTCTATCCACATGCGGGGAGCGGGACGGCCTGATCGGAGCAAAAGACGTGACCTGCTGGATTTCAATCATCAGGTAAATACATACACTGAGAAGGTCATCATTATCTGTTCCGTATATGAAATATCTGACAAGGCTGAAAAATGTTGGCTGGTCCCTCATCAACCATACAGCGCCCCCTGTGGCTGTCGGTGCTCACAGACAAGGTTCTAACCCACATAGAAAAATAATTTTGGCTTAAATGACCTGCCAGATATGGGCCACAAGTTAGCCATAGCAATACCTATGTTAGCCAGAGGTGCCGAAGGTGGCACGAAATTGTACTATTTGGGCCAAATTCACCATTCAACACATGGCCATTTTAGGTTCACATCCAGACTACCCCTTGCCATGAGCACAGAAAAAAAGCCCCATTTGTTTGTTTGTTTGCTATTTTACAAGTTGGCCACTTTAGGCCCACATCAATTTTGTCCAGACCACAAGAAAGACATATGTAACGCATGTTTGTCTGAAGAAGCCCACATATGAATGCTATTTTAGAATGTATCTGTTTTGGACTCCAACTCACTGATAACACTGTCTTCATAAAGAGCAGGTCATCTTCCACTGAGTCCACCATGTTTCCATAGAAGACCAGAAGTAACCTACCAAACACAGGCTCCAGGTCTATAAAGGCCCTTAGAAAGTCTTGAATCCATTTTTTTCTTTCATGTTACTCAAATTGGGTCTTTTTTTGTTTTTATTTTGATCATCGTATATTACTCAAGATGTGTGAAACTGTTTTGGACAATACACATTTGACAAGACTCTCCTTTACATCGTTCCTTGATCTCAACCTTTTCAACTGCTGCCAGTGACTCAAACGGTGAGCACATTTACTGTCTCAGGGAAACTACATTTCCCATGAGCCCTGTAGTTTTGTGATCCCCTCCCTTTGCTGGCATCTTGTCATGATGCAAGCCTGAAGCTGCCAGGAAATCTGCACTGCTGGCCTAAAGCCATTGGAGGCAACCAGTCTTTTAGCTGATGACATTTTAGTGAGGAATACAAAATGGTTTAAAGTTAACGTAATGCTACATGTAGCAAACTTAAACTCATCTCTAAAACAGATATTAATACTCTCATTATTAATTACAAGTCATTTAACAGACTCTTTTATCCAAAGCAATTTGCAATAAGTGAATTCAACATCTATGTGGGGCCATTTAGGGGTTCAGTATACTGCGCAAGGACACTCTGGCATGCAGATGGGCAAGACTGAGGATTGAACTGCCAACCTTCTGGATTGGAGGACGACCAGTCTACCCCCTCAGCCACAGCCACCCCAGTTAGTATACACCCAATCAAGTCGAGAGATGCAGACTGATGGTACATTTGAGACTAGAACCTCCCGCGGGGCATCGAGTTGGCCCTTATATTACAACAGTGCAGGTGTTTTTATGTAACAGGATATTCTGTTGTAGGAGGGTGGGCTGATGCATCCTGGATTTCCCCTGCACCACACTGACCATCATTCTTTGTGCTCTGTAGGGATGTGACATGTGCATAGCCCGTTGGTGACTGTCTGGCTTTATTAGCCTCAAATGTACTTCTTCACTCTAATCTCTGGAGAGCAGCCATACAGGCACTCCTGTGTGTCTCTTAAAGGCACACATACTTAAGGATATAGGGGAAAAGCAATGGATACAGGTCTCTCTGTTTTATTAAAAGGCAAGACTTTGTATATGTATT
The DNA here is from genome assembly GCF_947347685.1 of Pleuronectes platessa. Taxonomy (NCBI): domain Eukaryota; kingdom Metazoa; phylum Chordata; class Actinopteri; order Pleuronectiformes; family Pleuronectidae; genus Pleuronectes; species Pleuronectes platessa. The sequence goes on from NC_070629.1 coordinate 3,537,571, forward strand.
TGGCTAATGTGGTCTGACTAGTGCTAATGCAGCTAGATTGCATCTACATTTCCAGTTGTTCCAATGGAAGGCTCTCGTCTTCTGATGATATTTAAAAAAAGTTAAAATAAATATTGAAGCAGAATCAGGGAAGTTGAGGTTGAAAAAGTTGAAAAATTAGATTTAGAGAATACAGTTTTACAATTTTAACTGGAAAATGTCAGCAGAGCAGTTTGCGTTAAAATTAGGAATATGTAGCATCATATTCGCATAATACTTCATATTTTGCTTCATCAGCACCACATTATCATAAGTGTCAGGGCTTTGACAAGATTTTGAAAGAAACTAAGTCTACTCTGAAGAAAGAACCACACAAACTTTGACAAAATACAATTTTTGGTGAAGACATAGGAATTTCAACAAGACCCTGATACTCAATCGTTTGACCCAAAAGCAGATGCTACACAAGGAAAGTTCCCAAAAATATTCTTTAATTAGACTTATGGGGTTGGTACACAGAAAGGCAGTGGTATCAGGAAGGACAACCGACAAAGGCACAGTAACAATTTTTTACTTCGTAACAAGGATGAGGAATCATCACAAACAAAACAACTCTGGCAGACTGACATGGAACTGATGAAACAAACTGACACTGACAAAAGAACACAAAGACTAAATACACTTAGTTGCGTAACGCAGGGAATACTAATGAAGGCATTGTACCTCTGCAACCAAACCGAATTTCAATTTCTGACAGAGCATTTTTATGGACTTTCAAACTGAATATTAGGCCTCATATAAATCCTCCATCTTATTCACAGCTTTGACATAAGGAGACAGTATAACTGTTACATAACTTATAACTGCTGGGAACATCCCATAGAATGTTCATCAGGACCTGGTGTTAAACTGCACCACAACACACAGTATAAGTGAAAGTTAGAGCCTAAGGCCACTCAGTGTCACATGAAGGACCAGCAGTCTAAACCAGCACAAGGGCACACAGTGTAAAATGGTCAAATCAGGGAGTGTGTCTTTCTATATTTACATCAGCCACAGTTGAGCAGGATACAGGAAACCATCCTGCTTTATCTCACCTTAGGAGGCCATGTGCTTGGAAACAACGCAGAAGAGGGGTTTCATGGTGGTTTCATAACATTCAGTTCCGGTAGATTTCAAAAGGTATCATGTTTTCTTAACAAACGTAATGTGATTTTTTTTTACAGTTGAACAGGGCTTTTTTTTACTTCTGGCTTCCTCTCCACAGGCGGAAGCTCATGTGTATTGTGCTACTCAAACCCGAGAGCCATGTGAACACGTGTCTTCTCAGAAGCAAAATAGTTCAAACTGGTGGCTTTAATATATACTTGAGTAAAAAAATACTTTCCATTATATTGGGAGTTGTGAATTACCAGGGGGCTGATTTTCGGACATAGCAGAGACTTTTCTGCGCTGTGCTAAGCTACATATGCTGCATCACGGCTGAGCTTCTGATTCATTTATTTAAATAAAAAAAGGAAATCAGTACCAACAATATTTTACCCTCAAAAATATATAGTTTTTCAAATACAGAAAAACATCGAATTAAATCCAGTCTTAACTAATTCTCCACCATACACAGTCTTATGTGTTTCACATGAGCTTGGCTTTTTCACATATATTCAAATGTTTTCTCAAAAGTCAGCTATCAGTGGCCTACATCCAAAAACTCTCAGTGTCAGCTTTCAACTTTACAGCTCTGTAAAACTGCTTCTTTCCCAGCTCCGCCATTATACTTTCCAGCCTCTTTCACAAAGAGACCTGAGGGTGTAACTAGCAGTCAAACAAACAGATTGTCCTTACACACTTTGATCCTGTCCGATGTGTTTCTATAGACTGAAAGGGCCATGTTGTGCTGCAGAATTTGACACTGGCTGAGTCGGTCTGCAGTGGGAAGGCAGTAACCTGATATTAGAGTGATTCAGTGGTTCTCCCAGCAGACATACTGTACATGAGCCCAGCTGCTCTTGTCTGACACCTGTCGACCTTAGCAGCCCTTTCCCCACAATATCTATAACAGGACCAGTCGCACATGAGATGAACATACGACCAGCTGGTGCATTATTGTCCTCAAAATGAATTTAAGTTTGAAAGTTGAATTCAAGTTTCATAGTTATTCTAAGCTCTCACCTGATTTTTATCTTCTCCTAACCTGTATTCTACTGTACAATATGGCCTCGTCTTACAAGTCCACCTCTGCACTGTATAAGTCAGTGGAACCTGGCGGCATGAGCCATAACCATGGGGGGGTAATATGATTAAGATTCAAGCAGAAACACCTCACTATTAATTTCACAGTCAGTCGGTATGTGGAATGCACCTCTTGTGAACCATTCATCTTATAATCTTCACACTTGGCATGACTGTTTTAAAATGCCAGAGGACGTGCAGTGCTGAGTTTGGTGTGATTTTGCGATGTGGTCCATTCACCATGATCAGAAATTGAATAAACAGGCGGCCAGCCCTCTGTAACAGATTTTCGTGGAACTGTTTGAGGAGGACTCACAGATGACAACGAATCATTCTGAAGTAGCACCAGAGCATTAACACAGGACAAGCAAACAGTCCACTCCAAACAGAGAGGTTTAGAACAGATCAAATCAGTCAGTCAAATCCAAACTATGGAACAGTGTCTTTCTTCAATTCTGTATAGCAGTTGATACTTGAGTAAACAGTCTTACTGTAAAAAGCAGCTTAACATGGACATCATGACAATAGTCAGCACTTTGTTGTTGAGGACTTCTCGCCACCACCTTCCCCTGCTCTTACAGATATATTGGCTTAATTGGACAGCGTAGGTCTCTGTGCACCAGTCGCTAACTGGCAGAATTCAAAGTCAGAGGAAGGTTGTTAAAAAATTCCAGAATACGTCATTGGCCACAGAGTGAGTAAAACCTATGAGTGCAGTCATCAAATAGTTCAAACCATTCTATAGGAAGAGAAACTCTAGGATCAAACCAGGAACATGTGTTTTTCATGCCATGGCCCAACATCTGGCTTCCAAAGGAGAACATGACTGAAAATGTTTGGGGACCACTGTTTTAGATTGTACAAATTACACTCACTTACCATATACACATATTTCCGTTATTGATGCATACGTGATCTGTTTATTCTGACCATGATTCAGGCATTCATCATTATCTTAAAGTGCATTTCATTTCACTGGTTCTTACTCTGTTTAAATCGTATTAGCTATTGTTTGGCAGTTTAATAGTAATTCAGGGATTTGGAGCCTGTTGCTTTATCATTATAAATGTATCACTTCATGCTGGTTTCAACTTAAGTTCTTTGAATGAAATCCAATAGGCAAACAAAACATCCAGCAAAATGTCACAATTTTGTGCAACACAAAATTCTATATTTTGAGATTAAAGCTTCTCATAATGAAAATTAAACATCTTTTGATTATATTCATGTCATGATGGAAATATTGATATGCTATGACCATATTCTTCACTACCAGATTCCCTCCATCTTTGACTTTAAATTATAGCTTTCCTAAGTGGATAATTGATGGGTGGCTGTGGCTGAAGGGTAGAGTGGTCGTTCTCCAACCTGAAGGTCGGCAGTTCGATCCCCAGTCTGACCCATCTGCATGCCGAAGTGTCCTTGGGCAAGATGCTGAACCCCGAATGGCCCCCCATAGAATAACTAAGTGCTGCGAATAGATGCACTGTATGAATGTGTGTGTGAATGGGTGAATGTAAAACTGTACTGTGAAGCGCTTTGAGTGGCCATCAAGACTAGAAAAGCGCTATATAAATACAAAGCCATTTACCATTAATTATGATGAAATTACATCAGTGGCATAACAGGAAATCTGGTTAAAGCATTTATCCTTTGAGCAGGGTTGATGAGGGTACATCTATCCCAGCAGCATCCGTTTCCTTTTTGTAGTATTGATCTGGCTGCTGGAGGCAAAATGCTGCATGCTGCATAGTCATGAGAGATGCTGAGTCATGGGATGCAGCACTGGTTCAACAGGGCTTCACAGACACACGCTGCTTGTTACTGTACTGTGAGCACACTAAAAGGCGAGTGCCTGGTCATGTGGTACAGTGCTCTTGAAAAGCATCAAAAGGCAAAATCTCCTCCCTGTCCACTGAAAGCTTTTTGACCTGCTCCGGCTTTCACCACAAACCACTAAGTGCACCTTTTCTCCCAAAGAAAGATGTCAATGAATAATTAATCGTTTTTTTACACAAAGGCAACCGACTGCAGAGAAACAGAAATGACTTAGATCAAAGAGAATCTTCACTGTGTCCTGAGGCTGCCTGCAATATACTGTCAGACTCATGTGGCCTGCTGGAGTTTACTGCACATGTTAGAAAGTACAATGAATCGAGTCCTATGTTAGCAGGACTGTTACCACGACATCACACATACTGAGTTCATGAGGCAAGATTTCCCTAAAAGAATTACTCTACACCCCAAAAAATGTCAATTTCAAAATCAACAACCAACATCTTAAAAGAATTAATCTGTTTTATCTACATTAAACGTATTAATTATTTTTAATTTAAAATGAATGCAAGATGCTCCACGAGTGCTTGGAGCTTGGATCTAAATGCCAATGTTAATATGCTGGCATGCCCGTAATGACAATGCTAATACTTAGCAGGTATAATGTTTGCCATGTTCACCATTATGATTTATTGTGTTGTTGGTGCAAAGCATTGCATGAATATAAACTGATCATACATCATAAGGAGAATATGAATGCAAATGTACTATCAATCCATCCAACAATGAACAATATGGAACCATAACTGTCATCCTCATAGTGACACTTGAGTCAACATCAGACAATGACCAAAGTCCTTATGATTCTTCCTCAGGGCACAAAACAATGGATTCAAATGATATGTCAAACTATACAGTGGTTGAGCTAAACGCTGTGGGTATAGTCTGAAAAATTGTCATATTGTGTTCAGCAGTTTCAGGAAGCACTCAGGAAAACAACAAGACACAACGTAAAAAAGGGAAGAGGCTGCACTACAAGCTAGCTGGTCTTATATCCTAAGTTATTCTCTCAGTGCCATACCTCTGTCATGGAGCACACAAAGGAGGCTTTTGTGTGTTAGATTACAATGCACACAGAGAATGAGCCTGGCCTACATACAGTGTGATATGATAAGTGTAGCAGTGGTTGTCCTGCCAGGCCCAGAGAATATTAATTTATGAGAACACGATTAGATTTAATGAAACAGAATTAATCCATTGCAATTCATACACCCCCAGAAAGCCTTTACTTTTCTGCACAATAACTAATCTACATAACAATGTATGGTATGTACTGATACTGTGCTAAAGGCTTGGTGGCTCCACAGAAATCCTATTATGAAACCCTGTGCTACTGTACACCAGTCAGCTGTGTCCAGCCTAATCGTCATGGCGACCACTCCCTAGGAGTGGCGGTCCATCCTTAGAGACAAGGCCTTGGCAACTGCAACAAGAAGAAATGCTGGAAACACAGCCACTGTCTCGGCTATCAATAAAACCATCTGCCCTCATTTAACAGCAACATGAGGATAAACCTTTCTATTCTCTGTACAGCATTTCAGATTTTATACACATTAAGTTTAAGCCTTACATTGGGCCTGCATGCTTGGATTTAATATTCATACTCTATCACTAGAATGAACCAGGAATGCGTGAGATTCTCCCTCTGAGGGTAAACCTACAGCAGCAGCTCGTCTCTGAGCACCAACTGCAGCACAGGGTCTGACGTGTCCATTGTGCTGCTCTGTGATGAAAGTCTGAAGACTACAGGCCTAACCAGCACATGACTGGAAATCACTGTTGTAGCATGAGCAGAGGCAGGGCCTGTGTCATTGCGACAGTTTCCGCTGATGAATCCTCTCACTGACAGCTGCATCCTGTTCGCCACGTCGGCTGTGGCTAGCGAGCAGGCGACTGGGATTGTGATCAGGAATTTGATCCAATACTTGAATAAAAAACGTTTCTCTGTCTACGTCTTCAGCTTCGATGCGGCAGTGAAGTGCAGAACACGGAGTGTGATGTCAGCATCGTGAATCTATTCCGCCATGTTGAGAGAAGTAGGTCTACGTCTACAGATTAGTAGTCACGCGTTAGCGATGACTGTGACTGACAGACTGTCTGGTCCAATGGCAGATGAGTTTCTGAAGATTTGATTGGTCAAAATTTGTGCCTGTAAGAAATACTTCCGCGGATCAGCCAATAGGCAATCGAGTGGCGCAGAAAAGGGCGGGTTCTGTTTTAGTATAAAGTGGAGGGTTGAGCCGTGCACCCTGCATATCGAAGCTAAAGTCGTCTGTGTGGAAGACTCTCCTAACCGCTGCGAAAATGAGGGAAATCGTCCATCTCCAGGCCGGACAGTGCGGGAACCAGATTGGTGCCAAGGTTAGTGAAACCCTTTTTATCACTGGAGTCCTGAACTGAGTCATTTTATTTCAATTTAAAGTGCTGTGCTGTATTTCTGATTGTGTGTGTGAGCCGCTGCTTTGTGTCCATACGGGTCCCTGAAAACCACACCCTGGGAAGATCGATGTGTCCTTCTCAGGGAACAATGGGGGTTAAACGTTAGATCTACACTCGGTGACTTTTAGGTGCTGTTTTAGCACCCCGATTTTATCGAAAAGTGGACCAAATAAAGCCATTTTAACTCAATTTTGACATGTTTTTCAAATTTCCTCGAAATCACTTAGTCCATAATTGTAAATTCATCTGATGTTTTAATAACCGTTTAATAGCCATCTGAACAATAACGGTGGGATTAAATGAGGATATGTTAATTCATTAAAACAGTTACTCAACGGTAGCGCAATGCGAAAAAGGAAGTGAGGGTCATTCTTTTATAAGAATGACAGAGTCCTTCAGTCCTGTAACGTATTCGCTCGTTGGGTGTTTTTTGTACTGATAAAACGCGTTTGCACCGCTACAAGGAGAAATGAAGGCTCTTTTGTCTGGGAGCGCAGCTGCGGCTCAGCCAGGCCCTCCTGGCACTGCTGTCTGAACTGCGCCCGCTCTGGGCGGAGTTGGCGGCTAGTGACGTAACGAAGAATTTGAAACTCATAACCCATGAGTCTCAGCCAATAGGGGGTGAAGGCGCGCGCGCCGAAGGCAGCGTGGCGGGAAATTAAGATGGTTAAATTACAACTTTGATCAATATGAATTCTTTAAAAAAAATAAAAACGGGAAAAATCTAATCTATTCTGGTGGATGAGCGTGACTTGGTCATGTATGCTTTCCTCAGTTAACAAGTTATTTTTCTCCTAGTTCTGGGAGGTCATCAGTGACGAGCACGGAATTGACCCAACTGGAACCTACCATGGAGACAGTGACCTGCAGCTGGACAGGATAAACGTGTATTACAATGAGGCCTCAGGTTAGTTTTTTTCGGTCTTCATTTTACATGACTTAAGTTGCAGAGTATAGTCAGACATGACATTTTCTCTCGTCCTGATTTTGCAGGTGGTAAATATGTTCCCCGTGCTGTGCTGGTGGATCTGGAGCCGGGCACCATGGACTCCGTGAGGTCCGGACCTTTTGGCCAGGTCTTTAGGCCAGACAACTTCGTATTTGGTAAGATTTCATTAAATGTGTATTTTCAGATATTATGATGCACCATTAGTTCTGCAAAAAGCGTAATCTTTAATTCTTCCCTTACAGGCCAGAGTGGTGCTGGCAACAACTGGGCCAAGGGTCATTACACGGAAGGTGCAGAGCTGGTGGACTCTGTCCTGGATGTGGTGAGGAAGGAGGCAGAGAGCTGTGACTGCTTGCAGGGCTTCCAGCTCACACACTCACTGGGTGGGGGCACTGGCTCCGGTATGGGAACTCTGCTCATTAGCAAGATCCGTGAAGAATACCCCGACCGCATTATGAACACCTTCAGCGTGGTGCCCTCCCCCAAAGTATCAGACACAGTTGTTGAGCCCTACAACGCCACACTATCAGTCCACCAGCTTGTTGAAAACACAGACGAGACCTACTGCATTGACAATGAGGCCCTCTACGACATCTGTTTCCGTACCCTCAAACTCACAACCCCCTCGTACGGAGACCTCAACCACCTGGTCTCTGCCACCATGAGCGGCGTCACCACCTGCCTCAGGTTCCCTGGGCAGCTCAACGCTGACCTGCGCAAGTTGGCTGTAAACATGGTGCCATTCCCCCGTCTGCACTTCTTCATGCCAGGCTTTGCTCCCCTCACAAGCCGAGGCAGCCAGCAGTACCGATCGCTCACTGTGCCAGAGCTCACCCAGCAGATGTTCGATGCCAAGAACATGATGGCTGCCTGCGACCCACGTCATGGCCGCTATCTGACCGTGGCTGCCATCTTCCGTGGCCGCATGTCCATGAAGGAAGTGGATGAGCAGATGCTGAATGTACAGAACAAAAACAGCAGCTACTTTGTAGAATGGATCCCCAACAACGTGAAGACCGCAGTCTGTGACATTCCTCCCCGGGGCCTCAAGATGGCAGCCACCTTCATTGGCAACAGCACAGCCATCCAGGAGCTGTTCAAGCGTATCTCTGAGCAGTTCACTGCCATGTTCAGGCGCAAGGCTTTCCTCCATTGGTACACCGGAGAGGGTATGGATGAGATGGAGTTCACCGAGGCAGAGAGCAACATGAACGACCTGGTGTCCGAGTACCAGCAGTACCAAGACGCAACTGCTGAGGAGGAGGGAGAGTTTGAGGAGGAGGGTGAGGAGGAGCTCGCCTAAAGTCTTCCAATCTGCTGTTCTTAAAAATTGTTTCGTTCTTGTAACATGTGTTGTTCAGTGTTCTGTCTGCTGTTGGAGTTAATAAAAGTTCAACAAGTTCAACAAACGGCAAACTGTCTGTTTTTAATGACTGTGCATTCCAATACAGACCTAATTATCATGTACAGGTTTAGATGATTGGCAGATGCATGGTTACATAAAAATGGAGGCAGTTAAAGTAATATTGCCCATATGTTTACTTGAGCATGCACTGTGCCTCTTAAAAGGCTTTACTTTACTTCAGTAGTTCAGAGCTTTGGTCTGGAAATGCAGGTTGCCATTTCCAAAGTAGTCAATAAATCCAACCTCAATAACTAGACTTTGACAACAGCGATGGGTGATGCATAATCAAAGTCCATGAATTGCTGAATAAACATGATAAGCTGGCATGTGACTGTTGGAATGGCTTATACTACGTGTGTTACACAACGATATGAACGGGTGCAGATATGCTTGTTACCTGTATAAGGTTTCTGTACATTTAAAAGAAAATACAACGCTCCCAGATGACAGTGATGTAGCACTTCCTGATGGTGAACAGTAGGGGGCAGTGCTGGTTAAGCCATTCTTTTCCACAGCAGGTAGGTGATAATGCTTGTGGCCAGTGCCAGCAATGTCCAGCAGCACACTTTCTTCACCTGACCCTCCAAGCGCTGCTTCTCCCCAAAGCGTGACACGAAGCCACTCTGTCAGACAGAAATAAAAAGATTTCACCACAATATATAAAGTGATAGTAGGATGTGTTCAATACAGAGGGAACCCCATTAAACATTGGGAAGAATTATTATTTAGATACGATGTGAAGGAACTACAGAAATTATAATATTTTGTATTTCTTCATATTATTAGCAGGTGGCATACAATGCACAGAGGGATTCAACATAGCAACATATTGCTTTGTTTATAAGAATCATCTTCCTCTTATATTCACTTGTGAGCACTCACCCATCCTCCCCTGTCTTGTATGTCAGGGCAGATGACCCTCTGTACGTAGGCGCCCACACACTCCTTCAGCTGCGGCAAGACCCCCAACATGCCCCTCTCATGGCAATGCAGAGCCATCTGGCCAGCCAGCACATACACTGACAGCACAGCGCTCCAGGCCAGGTCCCTGCGGCGCCCCACAGGGACAGGCAGAAAAAAGTGCTCATCAAGGATGCTCATGAGCATAGGGCAGGCGGTTTTCTCCGTCACATCCTGGAAAACACGAGGCCAGCGTCTGAAGAAGATGGGGAAACGGTTGAGGAGCTCGTCCCCTGCATGGCGCAAGGCTGCGGTGCAGGCAGTAGGGGCATGACCCATGCTTCCATCTGCCCCCCCTGTGGTAATATAGTTGATGTAATCATGGGCCATCAGAAATGCTTCTCTCACCAGTGGATCAGGATTGTCCAGGCCCTGTAAGGCCTCTGGCTCCTCCAACTGACACATAGTCCCCTCTGACCACTCAACAAACCACAAAGCTTTTTTCTCATTAGGCCTTAGCTGACAGATTTCCTTGCAGCAGAGCCAATCTCCATGTCACCTCTGTCTGTCATGGTGCTGTAGGGATACGGTGAAGTAAAAAAAATCACATTAGAATATGGAGAAGGGGAATTAAATTGCATACTGCAGTGTCATATAATTAAGTATGTTCAACTCACCTACTCTTCATTATTACAAACACACCAATGCGGAGGGAAGAGCCAGCAGGTAAAAGAGTTGAGGTCCGGAGGAGTGGGTCTGTGCGTGTTGCAGACAGACTAGGTCAGCCCGTCTCCTCACCAGCTAAATATAGAGCCCTTGTTGGAAACTGACACCGATCTCCCACCTCATATGCACAGTCATAGCTGCTCCTGACATACATTCCGAATCCAACACAAGCAGGAGGCTAAATAAAGAATAAAGCACAGAGAACCTGCACACCAAGGAGGAACAGGTCAGCTTTACACTGACCAGAGAGGCAGAGAGTTTTCTTTGAAAAAAAATTGTATTTAAATTTAGTTTTCAGTAACAAAAACACTAAAGGACAACTTCACAAATCTGGGCCAGCAAAAGGTCAACCAACCAACTAGCCTCCGGTATCCAGTGAAGCCAAGTTAATAACACCACAAAAACAGCCCCTCAACCGGGGGAAATATATAGTGGATGATCAAGCCACTCGCAACACAAAAGGGGGGTAGATTTAGACTTACTAATATCGAAAACAATCTACAGCCACAACATAACACCCCAGTATAAGGCCATGTAATATTAACTAAGGAACAATAATTAAACATAAATATCAACAGTAGTCAAAGATTAACAACTAAAAATCTAAATAAGGAAACAATGTCCCTCCCCATGATTACACAAGACATGGTGCTGTCCAATTAATGCTCAAAGCCATTTAAGGTTATCTGCTGCAGCTGGGCCTCCTTTTGATGAATGGCCAGATGACTCCAGCAGCAACCCCCAGAAACTAGTAACTCAAAGAAAACTTGATTAATTATCACAGAAAAGAAAGATATAAATACATGATGTATGTTGTATGCAACCAAAATCTGTGTCCAGTTATTTAATAAATTAAGTGTGTTGTATGAAACCAAAATCTATGTGTCCAGTTATTTATCTGTGTTGTGCGTGCATGTACAAAGAGAAACAAACTAAGCAAATTAGGAATTTAGAACGGATACCACCATGCTACTGAATGTGTGTGGTTGCTGGTGTGCCCATCACAAGAGTATTGAACTTTTTGTGATAAACGTTTCAGCCACGGATTTTGTCACATTTAATGACCTTTAGGTTGACTGCAGCTTACTGCATTTACTAAGTTTAACTTGCAAAACATTTGTAGAAATGGTTGTTGTCATAATAGCCTTCTGAATAAGAGCAATTTTGAGGTACTTGTATTTGAACTTGTATTATCTCTACAATTCTGGCATTTTATACTTGGATAGAAAGATAGTCTTATAAAACCAATTCATTAATCAAATTGTATAGCCCACATTCACAAATCACGATGTATTGCATTAGACAAAGCAAACAAACTGAATGTAAAGTAGTTATAAGTAACTCCACCTCTACCCTAGCCTGGATGCCAGACGAACTTTGGTCGGGCAGTTCGGTCTCCAGACCGAACTGCCCGACCTAAAATGTTGTGGGCGGGGCTAAATTCGTCTGGCATCCAGGCTAGTCTGGATTCGCTCCGTTGAGGAAAAATTATGGCCCGACCGGGCCAATCAGATTGTCAGGGCGGGCTTTATACGATGATTGACAGATGATCAACGGTAACGTAATCAACCACGTCATCAAAGTGCCCTTGGGTTGAATTCGTTTTCAACAAACATGCCTGCCGCTAGCGAGCTGAGATGTGTAGATGCTGCCATTGAGTCTGTTTTAGAAGATATCGACAGCGCATTCATTTTGAAAGAGGAACACAGAACGTGGAGGCGACGCCAAAGCACCGCGCTAATCCCTATCACCCCGGCGCTTGGCTGTTCACAACGGACACTGAAGTGACGCTGAACCGCCGGGCAGCGCTAATAATATCACCCGTTGATCCAGTAGATCGCTGCACGGCTTTGTGCCAGTCACACCGGAGGCTGAAGCTACGCGCTGCGCCAAGGCTGCCTCGCGGTGCTTCAGCCTCCGGTGTGACCGGCACAAAGTTTTAACATGGGAGTGGATGGGAGCCAGCTGTTATTTAAGGCTTGGCGCTGCGCTGAAGCGTCCGGTGTGAACCCGGCGTTAGTAAATAACTCACAATGCGTTGCTTAGCATACGTCACATACTACGTTGCTCTGATTGGTTGTAGGTCTATCCAATTGAGCGAAGAATAATTTTACTTCCTGGTCAGTTGAAACACGCCCCATAATCACAGCCCAATGGAGCGGTGTCAGACTCACATTCTGACTAGAATTGTGAGTCTGACAACGTCAGGCTACCTCTACCCCCTATTACAGTTAATCGCTGCTTGGATAATTCACAGTTGTTGTGAACATTTTTTGCTGGAACTACGCTCTGACCAATAAATAATATACAATCTGTTGACAAGGCTAACGATATCAACACAGAAACTAGTCCCGAAGAAATTTTGTTTGCGCTGAGGTTAACGAATGCTCAGCCAACTCATGATATGGCCCTATAAAACTATTCAACTATATATTAGCTGTATTGTGATCAAAGTGTCCATCACCTGTAACTTTAACTTTGTTTTAATAATAATTAAAAAAAATGACATGGACATCGCACAATAATATGAAATGTATATTGTTCCTTAAATCTTCATTTAACATTCATTCTTGGTCATGAAAAGAGTCTTCATCAATTATTCTAGTGAGCATATAATGGATAAGAGCATAGCTCCAAGGAAATCTGTTAATCGTATCTCCTCTGTGGATTAGTTAGTTTAATGGGACAGAGTAAAGACATAATTTCCCTGTTCTGTGAGTGGCACAAACAAAAATCCCACCCTCATCGCATTAGAATAGAGACAGGTTTTACATAGCTGGTACACATAAAAGCAAAACTAGCTGCATTGAGAAACACCAGTTCATGTCAATGAGTGCCGTCAGACCTAATGTCACCACACGGGAGCAGTAATGTATTACGAGACACACACAGCCTAATTTACCACTGCTTGTGTGTGTTTTGGGGCTGTGGCAGGTATTTAGTCATATATGTAGTGCAATTAAATCTCCCCACATGTTCAGCAATAATCGTATCTCTCTATTAAGTTAAAACACACTGTATGTAAATGCAAGCATGAGGAGCCATTCTAATTAAATTAAGTAAACATATTTAAATTATGGATACTGCCTATTATAGCCCTTTAGTGGACTCAAGCTCAGTCAAATGTCGCAATCTACATTGTCCTCTAAGAGTTACTTCTTCTTTTTTGAACTGGCTTATGCGTCACATGGGGGATCAGTCAAACGCTCTGTGTTTTGCATTTATGTTCGTAGTTAATATACTGATTTATAACAGAGCAAAGACATGATCAAGTGGTACCATTAGTGGCTCTGTGTTCTCTGGCCATCTGGCTTAGCATACTTTGTGAATGTGCATGGGAGGGAAGATAAGGCTAACCATCCAGAAAGAGCCCTAACCTACCCCCTTCACAAACACACACACACACACACACACACACACACACACACACACACACACACACTATTTCAGATGTAGCCCACTATCAGGGCTAGTGTGTAAAATGGCTACCTTGTTGTTCCTCGCTGCCAAGCCATGGAACAGGGGAAGTGACTGGGTTGATAGAGGCTGCTATCAGGCCTCTCTTATGTGCATGTGGCAATGTCTGCAAGCAGAGGAAACTTCCTGTCTCCTGTTGGGAGGATTCTCACGTGTGCACAGTAGCATTGGTAAAGAATGTATAGGAAACCACGTGAGCTTTAACCTTTACCATGTTCATCAGTTTAGCATGTTAGCAAATGTCATTGATTTTGCAGCTATTTGTCTCAAAATATTTGATGAACTGAAATTGTGATCTGATTATGGTGCCAGATTAGGGAGATATGCATGTGTTTGTATGTACTTATCAATCATGCTGCAGCCACATTGTATTTTGTGGATCATGATGGCAGCTGATGGGTTCTTTTTCCAACTCTAATGCTTACCTATACAATATGCTTATTCTCATATATGCTACTACCACTATTAGGGGTCCATCACTTGCAACTCTCGAGATTTTTAAGTTTTTGTTTTTCCATTTTTAAAAGGGTTATCTTTGGTAGTTTTCCTCACACTAGTTAAGGGTAGAGGGGGAAACACTTGTTAAGCCCCCTGAGGCAAATTGAGATTTGTGAATATACAAATAAAATTTTAATAATTGATTGTTTGAACAAAGTCATAGACCCACAGACAGTTCACCCACAGCACAAACTTGCTTACTAATCAGTGGTCTGGTCATTGTGGGCAGATTAAGCTGCTGGGGGCCTTATGGGCAAAGATCTGTTACATGGCAGCTTCGTTATTTACAAGGCCAACAGCCAGCGCACTGAAGATGAATCAATTAGCTGAGTGAGAGAAGATAAATCAGCAGCAATCATGGTAATTAATCCTGTAATTCATTTTCAATCAAAAATGCCCAAAATTTGTTTTCGTGCTCCTCAAATGCGAATGTTCTTTATCCACAATAACCATAATGATCTTTGGCTTTTGGACAGCTAATTTAAGAAAGTTATATGTTTGAACAAGTTACCCTGGGCTTTATGGGATTCGATGGGCGCAATGTTTACATGTAAAATGTTACATACTAAGAGATTAATCAGGGAAATAACTGGCATCATCAGTATGAGTACTAGTAGCATCATCAGCGACAGCCCCACAGTCCTGAATAGTGTCCTAAATTCTTAATCAAATTTAGGATGCATCAAAAACCATGGTTCTTTGGGTCCCTGCAGGGTCAGCGTTCCAGATCTGAACTCTGACCCTCTTTCTTCTTCAGCATTCAAGACTAGCCTCCAGTTGACTCATTACATTTTTTTTGATTTTGATTGATTTGAATTTATCATAGGAAAAAGTAGATTAGTGAATTATCAGCAGTAACTCAGCAGCAGAGCTTTGACCTTGGATCAAGGGATAAGCGTTTCTACCAACAAAAAAGAGTTGATAAGAGTCTTTAAGGCCTGTGTGAGTGGATAATGGTTCACACCTCCTGAACACAATAGTTCCATTTCTGTCTTCTTGCTTCCCTGCCAAGGTGTTTTTGTCATTACATTATTGCTCCCTCCAGGACACCACATGTCTGGCAAGTATCTGCTCTAACTTAATGTGAGGCCTTACAAACTTTCCCTGTCCACTAATAGCAAATGGAAGAGTTTTGAACTGAAGGTGACAGTGATCAGTGACGTGAAGCAGGCAACCCTACAGAGTGAATCTAAACACTTTGCAATGCAGAAACAGCACAGTCTTGTTCTGCTACATGGAACAGTGCAGTGCGTGTGTGTATGTGTATGTTGGCCTGTTATCTTTAAGCAGCATAAGAGTATCTCTCACTCTCAGGAAGTGGCTTATCAACATCGACACAGAAGTTGAAATGCACTTTGAAGTTCCTACCCATGCAAAAAAACAGAAGGCTCCAATAAAAGCTGCAAGGTGACAGAGAAAGGTTGAACAAGGCAGGCAGATGAAAACAGACCTCCTCCTGCTCCTCCCCACCAACCTGCAGTCAAACAATCGCAATCTCCACACCTCTTTGTTCAGGACTCCCATCAGCCTCACAGTGGGGGGTGTGGTCAGAAAGAGGAGGAAATTGCTCTGAATTTCTGGGTAATTGAAAACACCTATATCCCCCTGTGTGTCCATCACTACCTGCTTTAAAAACCTCCACACCCCTTCTTCATCCCCAGTGCCCACCTTCTATACCAATACATCCTTAATGGCACCCCTTCCCCATCGTGTCCTCCATCTCCCACTGCACTGAATTGATGTAAACGATTGTGTGCCCATTTGCTGTCTGGAGGAGAGGTGACCCACTTGTGCGGTTTGCTCACTGTCTCCTGCCCCACCTTCTCCCAATTGCAGGTATTGATGCCCTGCCATTGTTTCGCCCCTGCCCAGGGGGTGGAGTGGTTTGCGGGAAAATTGGGGGACCCCTCAGGTGTTTGATGGCTTTCATCGATTCAAACCAGACTCTCCAGCTCCCGTTTACCCTCTGCTTTGCCGCACAAGCTTAAAAGCTGGATCTGCAAAAGCAGCAATTGTTAAGTGGTACTATTCTGTTCTGCCAATGCATTAGCACTTTTTTTTGTGCCCCCATGTGTGGCTGATCAATGCAGACATGGGGCCTGTGTGGTGTTTGTGCATCTCAAAATAAAACTGCTCAACTTTCAAATGTCATTCTCATTAATTGCAGCATCTGTTTTTATGAGAAGTAACTTCCATCTTTCTCAGCAACGACTCAGAAAATAATGTTGATGATTTACTATTTACTACTCAAAACTGTAGATGTATGTATATTTTATTGTTTTATTTGTATAGTTTGAGTTGTTATTTAACGAACAGTAGATCAGAAATACAACATAGTGCATCAGTATCCGGGTAGCTACCATAATGCTACTAACAGGGCACCCAAAGATACTGTATGGTCTGCTCACAATGATCATAACGTAAACCATCTGAGCTCAGTACTGCTGATCAAAGTCAGGCACTTCTCCTTTGGCACCTGAGACTTCAGTGTGACCCTAAGGCCCCTAGAGGTTGTGTGATAACAGAAATCTTGCAGATTCACTGGATGATGCATGTCAGAAAAAGATTCTAATAACATGAGGAACTGTGCCAGACGAAATAGCAATAGCAAAAAGCTTAAAAACTAAATAAGGATAACTTTTCAACATCACATCATTTTCTCACTGCATCTTTACAATATCTGTTATCAATGTTTTGTTTGGTGGATTATGTCTGAATGGTGAAAACATGGTGTGTTCTCACTCACTTGCTGCACTTTTGCTCACAGGAAGTTAGACTTACCAACTTTCAGAGCTGGAAATTAGCAGTAGCCACACAGACGAACACACAAAAGCTTGCTTACTTACAGAAAGTCAGGCTTCAAAAATTCAAGGGAAAATACATCAGAGTAGCAGACACGCAGACTGAACCCTGGGATGTCTGGAGCAAAACTGCAGTAATGAGCGCTTAGCACCAAACATGGAGACAAAGTAAAAAAGGAAAATAACAAGGAACTTGCAGATTGTCGCTTTAACAGCCTATTGAGATGTAAAACAATTGGCAGTAGCGTGATCCAAATGGAGCGTACAGAAATAGCGCTTTAGAGGCTGTTGTGTTCATAGTTGTGAAGGAGATGAGAGATGAGAATTGACTCTCCGGTGCAGAGAGCAGGCTCTCCATGCCAATAACCACCTCTTCATCGGCAATCCTTTGACACCAGCGTTCACCCACTGGAATATATATCACTTTCGAAACCTGCTCTCCAAATATTTAATTTTCAAGTTGAGGTGTACCTCTTGTTTATATAACAAAAGCCTCCTCTCAATTAGAGCACCCGGGGGTGGGAGGAAGCGAGGGTGCATATCTGTAAACCCATACCCCCTCCTGCACTCTCTCTCCCTCCCTTCTCTCTCTTCTCTCCCTCTGACACACACTCATTTATGAACAATCACACACACACAAACACACACACACACATACATTCACAGTGCATGAGCACAGAAACGTTCACACACACACACACACACCCAACAGCTCTGTTCCTACACACTCTCTTTCCTCCTGCATAGTTTTGGAGATAATGAGATTATAATCTATTTTTGTCACTCAGTTACCTGCAAGTGATGCATTAGTAGCAAAATTCCACAACACCACGGCTATTACCAAAGTGAATGGGAATGAAATTGCTTTTCCCATTTTCCCACTTTAACAGCTGTCACACTCAGAGGTGAAAGCGCTGGCTTACCTGGCCATGTTTGATTTTACCTTATTCCAGCTTCAGCATCCACCTCAGGGACTCTGAGGGTCATAGTGTGACACTCCATGTTGAGATTACATACTTTAGACGCATTGTAAAGCGAAATACTGCAATATTCATTTAGAGGGTGGGGTGGGTGGTTACAAAACTCAACTGTGGTCTTTACTGAAATATTTAGTGGATTGTAACTGAGACAAACCTCGACTATGTAATAATAACAGGCGCGTTTCTATGGCTGGTGATGATGTACTTAATGTAAATGTGCACACAGATTATAGGTGGTTTATATTGTGCTTCACATTTCCTTCACATTTTCTTTTGTTAATTATATACGTTTTTAGCAAACATGAACTGACATCTGGTACGTAAGTGCTCAGTGGAAGGTCAGATGGCAGTAAAAAAAGAGGAAAAGGTTTGTCATAGTCCTCAGCTGGAAAAAAAGTGATCACAATATGTTGTATGTATCTGAACTAACAAATAGCCCATACAATCTAAGCAGTTTCAGAAGAAAATCTAATTGAATCAATACAATTTACGATTACACCTCAGTAGTGCAATCGCCCATGCAAAATGATATGATTTTGGAACCAAAGCCAGATCATCACATGCCTATATTATTTATATTTGCGAACTGTCATTAAAATAGTTCCATTTGAACACAACATGTTTGCTGAGGTTTGTATCGGTGCAAACCAGATCTTTTACCACCGAGCACCTGATTCAAGAGCCCAACTTATTCACTCAGGTGCAGCAAATCTGAAACAGGAACAAAGCTTGTGTCTGTGTGCCAATTTCATATTACTTATAAATAATGCCATCAGCCATTTTCTAGAGTGCACTGTGAAAAATGAGAGTGCAAAATGCTACAAATTCAAAAAAATAACAACTTTATTTATAGTGTGGTTTTGATGATTTGTTGTATTACATTTTCGTTTCAACTGTTCCTCACGGTTCCTCACTGTTCTTCAGTCATGGATTTTCCCCCCCGCTTCTCTGATGTAATTGTGGGACGACATTGTACATCAGCACCAACACTACAGAAATACATCTAGGCAGTGAGCAGGTGTACAAGTACACAATATGTTGTCGCCTGTCAAGTACAGCTCTCCAAAAAACAAGATGAGTGTCTGTACAGTATGAATTAATAACTCTTAGTGATCCCACCAGACAGTTTCATGGAATCAAATACCCAAAGGGGATTTTTGTATTAAAAAGTAACCAGTTGACCTGTTCTAGCTGCTGGTTCTTACTAAAATCAGTCATCAGGGAGGCGATGAAGTCGACCACTGACATGATGGACCTTAACACATCTACACAATATGTTGAGTATTTAGTTTCTAAATGAGGGGGTTTGTGATATAATGATAGATTACAAAGGGAGCTTTTATTTAATATTCTGCATTCATGTATGATCGGGATGGTCATCCTGGTTGAGTCATGTGATGGGGATAGGGTTGCAAAATTCCGGGAATATTTAAAGTTGGAAACTTTCCATGGGAATTAACGGGAATTAACGGGAAATTGTGTGGGTAATTTATACTAACTGTGTTTACCTTGTCATATACAGACATAAATATAAACATTTGTTTTGTCATAGGCTGATTTGAGCCCTGACGAAACTTTGGGCACTTGACTATATGCTTCTGGGTCTGTGTCATTCTTAAAATAGGTCTTTGCACAGTATTTGCAAATGTACACAGCCTTTCCTTCTACATTGCCGTGAAATGGGGTGAAATGTCTCCACACATGAGATGCACGTGACACAAGTTTCCGGAAATTTACCAGAAATTTTCCGCCCCTTTGCAACCCTAGATGGGGAGCCGATCGTTCTCCGGAGTTTAAGTTCTCTTAAAGTGCAGTGTACTGTGGACTCCAGTTGTTTCTGTAACAGAGTTAATGTGTTTTCAAATGAAAATTTAGTAGTGTAAATGTAGCCTAAAGCCTGAAACATGCTTCTGCGACTGCGTCTGCGTCTTTTCACGCCGCTGTGGCGCAAGACTCGTTGTCATTCATGCTTCCCCAACCGTTGCGCGTCTTACAAAGCAATTCCGCGCCAGAACACTAGGCGGAGTAATGCTTTTTGTCGAAGACGACCTGAGAGACGCCTTCTTTCTTCTTCATCGATTGTTTATTTACATAGCTACTGCGGCTCCTTGTAGCCTTTTTCAGGCGGACAAATAAGAGGTCAGTGACGGGTTATACAAGTGGACATACTTTCGGATCTCTTCTGCCAAACGCTCTTCTATTTGGTCCATATTCATTCTTCTAAATCTCCCGTTGTTTCTGCCTGTATTATGGGGCATGAAACTGGAAATGCAGCTCCAGAAGGGATGTAGAGCAGACCAATCACAGCCTTGCGGGCTGAGTGAGCTTGCAGAGCTTTGTCGTAAATTTTAGAAAAGTGGGGCGACGCCCGTCAGCACGTAAGAAGGGATACATAAGCACGTAAGGGACCCGGAAGGGCTCTTGCGCTTACGGGCCCGTGAAAACGCAGAAGCATGTTTCAGGCTTTAGACTGTAACTGGCAGAACATCACCATGTTAAGTTATCCTTTGAAGTAGGTGCTTTGAATACAAACAAATTTAGGACACTGCTGATGATGATGAGGGATTGAGCACACCGCTGGGACGTCTTCATGTGAGGGAGACTTCTGGTCGGAGGGTTGGATTGGAGAGGGCCGGGCGTTCCGCAGCTAGGGTGGTGAAGGCTGGAGGTGGGTCACAAAGTCCCAGGGTTCTGAAAAGAGCAGAGTGAACTTTCACTAAGCTTCATTTGTCTTCAATAACTTTATCACACAGCACACAATGTGTTGGATAGAATTCCAACATAGGACAACCGTACACACTGCAAGGAGACCTGGAGGAACAGTAGGTTAATGGGGGTCATTTTAACCTCAGGGCCCAATAGCAAGTCAATCTGGCCATGCTCATCAGAGCGATATCAATAGAAACCAAATAAATCTTTGCCGTGTTGATAATATAATGATGTGCGAAACACTGTGGTTAGTGTCCTGCTTTTGCCACCCAGTCAGTTTACATATCAGAGAGCTCAGCCACAGACCCAGACTTTAAAGCTGCTTCAAATCCTGTCCTGAGCATCACAGAGCTGGCAGGTTCGCCTATTTGATGATCCAGCTGAAGCCACTTCACATTATGACAGGTTGCGATAGTTTGTTCTGCTTTGAGGTAATGTACTGTATTAGTATGAGTGTTGGCCAGCAAGCTGTGCAAACAGAGCCGGCAGGATGTGCTGGGATTGATCTGAGGCTAAAGGTGGGGAAGTGGTGCCAATATGCCTGGACCCCACAGAGTGGAACCAGTCAAATTTGCCACTATTTGAGTTTAAACTGAGCAAAGGTTAATGGAGTTTGTGACTTTGGGAATGCAACATCCCTGTTGTTATGGTAGAAACTAAAGGCAGAGTTTACTGGTGGAAAGATAAGGTTTAAAATTTGTTTAGCATTTTGCTAAAACTGAGCTGATCTTTTATAATAAAGGTTAGCCGGCTGCTCACTTAATTTATTGCTTATACCAACAGCTAAATTAATCTACTTTAGCATCGTATCATAACAATGTAACGTAACAACGTCATTTTTCCAATGCCTCTTGTTTTTCTATCAGGCTGAAGAAATATGAGAGAACATTGTTTATATCCAGGTGATTGAAATAGTTTTGATTTTACTATTAGTCCAAAAACAGTGTGTCCTTTGTTTCCTCATGCAATATAAGACACTGTAGAGAGAAGAGGGAGCAGTTAATTATTGTTATTGTGCATCATCATGGACAGATGAACTGTCGATGTCACGGACATTCTCCATGGGCTTATTTCCCAGCAATCAGTGACTTTCCATGGTAGGAGAAGCCTGAATTCAGTTTTGAGTCATGTCAAAATCTCTGCAGTAAAAAAGGCATACTGTGGGAACTTTGGAAGAAACTATGATGTACTAGATATTTTACACTACACACATATCCAACACTCACATACTATCGCTTGTAAGGTAAGTGCACCAGGTAGCAAACAGACTCCAAATTTGACTTTAATCAGAGGATATCTAATGTGATAATGGAAATATAATTGGGAAAATAATTATGGTCTTCATTCCGTTGGATTTATGTACCAGTGTTCTAGTTTTGATGACAACTCAAAGTGCTTGAAAACGCAGTTTTGCTGTGTCCATACAGTGCATCTATGTGCAGCTCTTTTCGATCACACACCACCCTTTACACCGCCAGCACAGCCGTAAGAGGTAATTTTGTCTTTCAGATTTTTGCCCAAGGACACTTCGGCCCACGGAATGGGGGAGACGGGGATCGAATGGCTGACCTTCCAGTTAGTGGACAACCCGCTCCTCCTGTACCCTAAGCCTAAATTAACCTTAAATGCAGGTTTATGTCATTTCTTTAGTGACCAGATACAAAATTCCACTCTCCTATATTTCATTGTGGTGGATGCAGAAATCTCAAAACCATCATGATTAAAAAATGGCTGTATGTAAAGAGAGTTGGTGTTATTTTAGTTTATTGATGGATCTGACTCACCAGCCTCAACCACCTGGCTGAGCAGACATACTCATTTATTAAGTCTTTCATACTGACAACACTGTCATCCCCATTCCATCATGTTACACTGTGGGAAAGTCAAACCTTCCTGAGTGCACTTTGTATTTCTTCAGTCTTAAATTTCACTTCACTGTTAAATTTTCCCTAATCTTAGGCATGAACGTTGAATGCAACTTCTCAACTGAAAGCCTCAGCCAAGGGTTTATTTATAATGCTGCCATTAAGGGACGGCTTAGGAATAAGCTGCACCTAGTTTTTTTACGTGCTGGTGTGGAGAGGTGTAGTTTAGGTTTCGTGTTATGAGTTCAGCTTAGGTGGTCTTGGATGATAGTGGGGCTGTGGGCTGAGCAGGCAGAGCTTAGCTAGGAGAGAGCCGCTATCCTGCTGCCTCACCGAACAGCAAATCAAACCAGATGGGCTCATTTATGGCCAATTAGCAGTGTGCTGTGAATGGAGCGCCACTGACTCACCTAGCGCTGTTATTATTACAGCTTTTATCTGAGCTCAAGAGAAACCTGGCGGCTACTAAGTTAGGGTTCTGATGTTTGTTTGACCCCAGATGCGTGAGGAAATTGGACACCTGGTCCTGAGAAGTGGAATGGTGGCAGAGTTGTGCTGTACGGTTGGATCGTGGCTCAGATTTGGAAAGGGGTTGAAAATTGTGCACACTAGTAGCAGATGTGAATACTTGGCAGTTCCAGCAACAGGAAAACACACCAGCAATGGTGGCAGGTCTGCTTCTAACTGGTTCTGGGCTTTCCTCATGTGACGCCCTCGCCGCAGAGACAGGAGTGTCCTGTTACTGAAAGGGGGGGATTGAGTCCTACGCAGGAATGTTGCTTTTGCCTCCCCCCTCTCTCATCCCACCCTCACTCTCCTCTAATCGTTCCCTCCATCACTTACTTGGCCTTTGCTTGACTCCCTCTGTGATGGTCCACTTCACTTAGCTCATAAACAATGCCCCCAGCCCCTTCCACACCTTCATATTTCTGCCTGCCTATGAGCTCCAGCCTCTCTCTGCCTGTCTGCCTCCAAGTCATATCAAACCTTTTAACAGTAATTAGTTGAGGGACTGCAGCACAGCGAGACATTTCCCTAATTCCTCCCCATCTCTGGGAGAAGGGGAAAGGTAAGGTAAAGCTGTGTTGGTTGGAGCATGCTGAGATAATGACAGGCTCATCAAAACCATCCAAACAAAGACAAAAGTTGGAGAGAGAAAAAATACTTTTTGTTGTATTTATTGTGCACAACTGCTATCACAAGACAACTCCAAGATAAAAGAACATGAAGAAATCAGACCAGCTGCTCCACACTTTTTCATTCTGGAGTTCATTCTGAAGGTGAAAGCTGTTCACATCAATGTGATTGCAACTACAGACAGACTGTTTCTCTGGGAAGGTTGTTGCTGCACCCAAACATTGGACTTTACCTCTGGTGTTCTCTCACTGATAAGGGAGTCATGTTCAGCGCAATGGTATGTCCCAGGGGGTATCAGCCACCAATGACAGCTGAGCGTCGTTTGAAAGCCTCTCAATGAAAACTCCTACCTCTAATTGTCCCTGCAATGCTTATCAAGGCTGCCAATCCCAACTAGAGCGGAAAGACAGAGCAATTTTCCCATTACAGCGGGAGCAGAAAATGGAGGAGAGATGAGTAGACGAGGGAGCCCAGCATCTCCAGAGAGCAGTGCAGATGGCTTCATTTCCAAGTTCAAAAACACAGACAGGAGGGATGGGGGCGAGAGCCGCACTCCACGCACACACTCACAGGCCAGCACTAGTGATGTCCTTGTGCTCAAACACACGTGTTCACATGCACAGGCCGAGACACGATTTGTGCACTCTGACAACATGAAATCAATTAGCTTTTAACCTCCTTTTTCTGAAGCTTGTTTCTTTCAAGGCCACAGACGCAGAGAGCACGGCCATGGAGGATTCATTTCAATGAGCGCTAAGATCATAGCTGTTTTAAGCTCGCTGACCCCTCGCCGCAGCAGTTAGATAAGCCCCCTTCAACAGTGTTAGTCCGGCGCTTTGATCTCCCACAACCAGAGCAGAGGCTCCGCAGACATTCATGTGTTTAGATTTCCTTTCCCAATATGGAGATTTACATTAAACTGGAAGGAAGAGATAAATGCCCTCCTCTGTCTGTCGTCACCAGAGAGCAAGAACGCAGCACCAGCGTTTGGATAGTGATGACAACAAATGGTGTCCTGATAATATCGCATGCACCAGAGTTCAACCTGAGCTTTACCTGCCATCCCAGCAGTGATGAGATTAATCTGTTTACCTGCTTCCTTGAAGAATGTTTACTCAGTCACATGTGACTGTGTACACTGTTCACTGTCTGAGCCCTGGTTAAAAATGATACAATGAGTGTTTCCTGTTTGTGTTTGGAGGAAAGGTTGCCATACTAGACTCTCCCTTTATTATCAATGCAGACATCTTTAAGTGTCTGCTGTCTGGCTCCACCAGGCTTATCAGTTCCTCATTGGCTTACACAATTATAGAAAATACACAAAAGTGTGTAGCCACGTATACAGTCAAAGCCATGCTTGTGTGCAAAACATTCACACAGATGCAAAGAGGCATTTAGCAGCCCACTTAAATCTAAAATAGATCAAGTTAACCTCCTCAAGGCAAAAGAGTTGTTGCACAGGCCATTACAGCATAAGTCTTACAGACCAAACAGACAGCAACAATGATGAGCTTGTTTTATTACAGAGATCCATCATAGCTTTCACCCACCATCCCAGAAACGGTGCCCTGTTTCAGCTCCCTCTCGTTTCTGAGGTCGTGACCAGCAGAATAAGCAAACAGAGCAGAAGATGGGGCCAGAGATTGGTGGAGGGCTGCTGGCCCGATGTCCAATCTAGCAGCATCTCCACGGTGAATAGAAAAGTTCAGCTCAGCAGCAGATACAGGCTGATGCACACTGACTCGACAAACCTCAAACTGTCAGGTCTGTGTTTTCTGTGGAAAAACAGACCTGCTCCATCTTACACCCAAGTTTAACACACCAGTGTGGGTCCACTGCCTTATTCCTTCCTCTGCCGTCCTCTGTTTGTCCGTCTGTCCCCCCCCCCCCCCCCCCAACTACCCCCACACAGACACACCTCTGTGGCCTCCTATTGTAGTAACTGTGCAGGTGTATGGGTGCTGATAAGAAGCATATGTACCCTGTGGTTCATCGAGGTGAGGCTGCATTCGGCGAGTTGTGCCCTTGGCCCTGCCCTGGCATTTCCAACCAGGTGAGACTCTCAGAGAAGATCAGAAGTGAGGCTGCTTATCAAGCCCATGACTGAGAACCAGGCACCCAGCGGAGCTACGTGGACTTGAACTCCTAGCCTGCACCCAAGCATCTCACCTATTGTTGTCTGGTAGCAAGGCCCTGCTCAAGTCTGGAAAACCACAGTCCACCACTGTCAGGGTGAGAACGAACAGCCCCAGGCACCCTTCCTGAATCCGAGCTGTGCACCTCTCACCCTGCTCTGCAATGATATCTTTATCTGAAATGCCAAACCTCACACACACACACACACACACACACACACACACACACAAACACACACACAAACACACAGACCACACACTGACATTTCATCTGCACGCTTGATCAGCATATTCCTCTGCTTGTACTTGGCTCTTCAGGATTGTACAGCTCACTGAGTGGTTTTAGGTTGGAGAGTGGGAAGCTCCCCTTGGCATCAAATGTGTAGTGAAAAGAATGAGGCCAGACTTGTCAACAAAAGTACATTTCTAAGTGATATCTATTTTATAAAGGGCAAAATGCCTGTGGCAGTCAAGCCTTTATCAGTGTTATGGATAAGTGGTCCACTTCTGTCTTACATAAGGTTAGTATTCAATATAGAGGGAAATTATGCTCACTAGCACAGTGCCCATTCTAAACCTGACTTTTTGGAATGGGCTGCTCTCTTGGCCTGTGTTAATGCTCTGGGGCAATTTAAGAATTATTCCTTGTCATAATGTCAAATAGTGGAATAAAATAATAAAATTATCAAAATTATCAGGTGGGTCAGATATTTTGTCCGCAGTTACTGACCGCATCTGTTTTTTATTGCAGTTTGTATATTTATTGTAATTAACGCACGTCCAACTTTCACCAAATTTGACACTGCACTTCCCCTCTGATATTAACAATACACATGCCAAGATTAGATGAACCTGAGATATTTGTTCCACAGACAGACGACCAGACAGACAGACAGACGTGTGGAATTAGTAGGTTGATTTAAGAGAAGCCTTCTAAACGTGTGTTTGGCTTGAAAATACAATATAATTTCAACTGCAAGACACTTTTGACAACACAATGCATCACAAAGTTGTTTGCGATAATCAAGCTGAAAATGTTTTAACTTCATTAAAAAAAATAAAATAACAAATCAATGAAAATAATAATAATAATAAAAAAAGTGACAGCTTTAGTTCAGGTGTTGCTATGATGTCACACTTTCACACAAGTGATTCATGTCTTTCAGGTTCATCACACCTGTGTACCAGCTGACTCTTAATGTCAATCACAGAAAACCTCACTGTGCATTTCCTTTTTGAAGAATAGATCTGATGTGCCATTCTCCCACCAGCATCCTCCTTCTGCTCAGAATCTTCCTTCAAAGAGTAGATTGTTTTTCTATTACAACTGTGTAATACTGTTAATGGTAAATTCTTTGACATGTCCTTTCTGACCGACTGAGTAGTCCCTACTGCTACACAAACAGAAAGCCCTACTGGTCATGAAAGAGGCAAGGTGAAAATTAGCTCAGCGTTTCATTATCATTTTAGTGCCCCAGTGGGTACTCACAATGAATTACGAAGCTGTTGTGGAGGCTCCAATTTCTTCAGTTTTTACCACACTTTTACCACCATGGGAAAACTGTGAATTTACTGCTGGTGAAGCAAACTGATCAATCTGTAAAACTGTATGAATGCTCATTTACTGCATATTTTAATTTGACATTAGGGCATCCAAAATGGCCATTTGTTCGGACTTAAACTTTGCTCTAACTAATTGTTGATCTAAAAACCCACCTACAGTATGTTGGTACTATCTAGACTATCGCCATGTGTTGGGATCATAGATTGTATCCCAGATAGGAGAGCTGCCATTCTTGCACTGGTGACATCATTTGGAGCCAGAAATTATCATGGGATGGAGGCACAGTAATGAGGTACACACTTTTAACTAATCTTTAGTCTGCCTCAGCTGTCAATTATCATATTTCACCATATCTTTATAGCATCAAATAGCCTATTGATAACATACAGATAACCTCTATTACATATTATAACATAAGTTTAGAGGTCCGTAAAGCAACCGACTTTAGACCCATGTTCACAACTTTAGCAGTGGTGAAATCTAATCATTTATGCCATTTTTCAAGTTATTCCACAGGCCAGCAGTTTCATATCAGACAGTTATCCCAGCCCGTACACCAGCTTGCATCTGGAACAGGGAAATAATTACTAATACATGGCAGATGCACCCTAACCCTAACCCTAACCCTAACCCTAACCCTTGCAACACGCGCAACCCTTGGGGAACCATAAACCAAAAAGAGTCGGTCGATGCAACTGCGTGGCCAGCCGCAGTTGCAGTCGCAGTACTATAATTCGGCCTTAAGGCCTATGTATGCTTCTCCGTTTTGACGGTCACGGACGGACACGGAGAGGAGAACGCCCCTCTCCGAGCTCCTCGGAGAGATATTCGTGCGCCTCAGATTTTTCTAACTATCTGTCAGCATTTCGGAGAGCCTAGGGATAGCCCTTGGCTGTGATTTGTCCGCTAACATCCGCTAACGACATTTCTGGACCTCAAACATCCGTTTTCATTCCCTATGGCACAATAAACCCAAAACACAACTACGACTCTAGGATTAATGTGACAAGTGTGTTAAGCTAGCGGAGTTGTCCAGCTGACGGTGGCTGGTTAGAGCACTAACGGCATGTGTGTACGGTCACATACGGTTATAATGCCCTGTCATAACGCCGCTAGCCACCATGCTAGCTGCGGTGGTAACAGAGCAAAAACCCGCTGTCACCACTTTAATTCCATGACACTGTTTCTCAAATACCGTCAGGTTAAAAGCAAACACTTGATAGTAGTTATTATCGGTAGTCCCTGCTGACTGTGTTGGAAGCTGGGGGGGAAGCTAGCTGCCTCTGTGTTGCTTCAAGATGTTGAATTAGCAACCCAGTTTGGAAACAAGACTGGGGAACGCTGCGCTAAGAAACGATAACATAAGCATTTCTCTAAGCTCGTCTTCCGTTTCACCAACTACTGTTCTGGCGTTGAATTGTTTTCAGCACAAACAGCTCGTAGAACCATAAATGAAAAATAGTCTGTCCGATCCGTCCGCGCGTAACGGACTCGGAGAAGCATACTTTAGCCTTAAGCAGGGGGCTAGAACACCCCCTGAGCTGCGCCAGCTGAAGAATCAGCTAAATGTTGTGGGGGAAAATAATCTACAAGATGCATGTGTTAGAGATGTTAATACACAACCTGTTTTAACAGCCACATTATTGTGACATGAACACCAATAATGTGTCAAAGGGTCATGAGTTTTTGCCTTGTTTGTCTGTTGGAGAAAATATGTTCGAAGAAGCCCTTTGAAATGGATTTGTCAGAATGGATTTTTTTCGAGAATTCTATCTTTATATGTTTACACAATAATTTAGCATCTAGCTATTCAATTCGGAGAGACCATGGGCATGTTGTTGAAGGCATAACCCAGTAAATGTCATAACTTAGCACCATTATGTTAGTTGGGGACCAGTTAGTACTTGACACTCACTTGCGTTTTATGATTGCCAAGCCAGAAAACACATTTGGAAATGTGTTTCATTATATAACAAATCAGTGCGATGGTGTACAGGCTGAAAATAGAAGCAAGCAGACGGAAATCAGCTGACAGTGTTTAGCAGCAGTCACATCTTTGGATCATTTTTTATTCAGTTATCGCACAGACATGGACGGCAGGTGCTGCGTCCATCATTGCAAAAAAAGAAAATCATGGAATCACTTCCTGTTGTTTTTGAAAGTATAAAATTGTTTTTCTTGCCGCAATTCTTTACTTCTCAGTTCAGTATATAATTCAAACTCATTTATTAACCACACATGTGAACAATAGTAAAGAACATTTTGTTCCATTCATGAAACTCATCTGGCCAGACTTTTGCATTAACAAGCTTGTTTGAGATATATATTTTTTAATCTTGCCTCTGCACCATACACTTTTTTTTAATGCTCTGCACACAAAATCCACAAACATACAATAAAAAGTGACAGTACATTATCAAACTGTTTGAGGAGGACTCAATAATAATTCCGACCTGTTAAATTATCATTATAGAGAACGCTCTTATTGTTTTACGGTAGCACTATTGCCCATTTGTTAGAGATGCTACGGTATCTGTTTGTATCACTTGTGTCAGTTGGTCCCCGTTACCTGTGCACTTAACGGATGAACAGAGCCGGTGTTCAGGAAAAATAAAGTACTTTTGAAGGAGACGCTTTGCTCATACTTTATACGCTAAGTGGGGAAGAATAACTTAACAGGTTATGGGCCCAGGGAAGAAGATGAAGCAAGCGTGAATTGTTTTAAAGCGACGTATTACGCTATAGCAAGAAGAAGCTTAAAGAAAGTGACGGCAAGCTAAGATGGCTAACCGAGCTAAAGGAGCTCCAGCACCCCAGCTGATATTCGACGGATCCGAAGAAAAATTCGACCTTTGGGAAACAAGATTCCTAAGCTGCCTTCATATTCTGAAGTTAAAGGACACCATTTTAAGAGAACCAGATCAAGCGAGCGACGAAGACGGACAGAAGAATGCTGACTGCTACGCCGAGCTGGTAAGGCTAATAGATGACAAGAGTCTATCGCTAATAAGACACGAGGCTGCTGATGATGGCAGGAAAGCCCTGCGTATACTCAAAGAACATTATTCTGGGAAGAGCAAGCCACGGATTATAAATATGTACACATCTCTAACCAAGCTTCGTATGGCAGAAAGCGAGACTGTTACTGACTATTTAATAAGAGCAGAGCACATCATTACTGCATTAAGAGAGGCAGGAGAGACCATGAGTGATGGACTCATCGTGGCCATGACGCTAAGTGAGTCAAGCCGCTAGCCGTCCATGTGACGCAAAATGAAGACAGCGTCACGTTTGCAGACTTCAAAAGAAGACTACGAGTCTATGAGGAGTCAGAGAAAATGAAAATGACAGAACCAATCACAGATAATGTGATGAAAACGTTTACAAGACAGGGTGGAGGCCACAACAAGCCACACAGTGGCAGAAAAGAAGAAGATGCCAACATTACTTGCTACAAGTGTGGAATAAAGGGACACATGGCGAGAAAGTGTTACAGAAAAGTGTGGTGCAATTACTGTAAGAACAATACGCATGCAGAATCACTTTGTAAGAAAAAGGGGGGACAAGATGGAGTCAGAAAAGTTGCAGAGGAGCAAGATGACGACCAAGACCACCTCTTCATGGCGAAATATGTTAAGAGTGAAAGACCACCAGGAAACGTGAAAATGAAAGGCATCATGGTGGATGCAGGGGCGACTTCCCACATCGTGAATGACATCAACAAGTTCCAGAGCTTCGACAACTCGTTCCAGCCAGAGACCCACTCAGTGGAGTTAGCAGACGGAAGCAAGTGCAGTGGAAGAGCACAACATAGAGGAACGGCGGTGATACATCTTCTAGACAGCACAGGACGACAACACACAGCGCAGCTACGAGATGCACTCTACATGCCATCGTATCCACACGACATCTTCTCAGTGGCAAGAGCAACAAATGGAGGAGCGACAATCACCTTCAAGAAGGGGAACAGTCGCATGATCACCAAGGATAGTAGCAGGTTTGATTTTCATGAGAAAGGAAATTTGTTTTACTTACCAACTGTTGAGAAGGATGTTGATCAATGTAAAGTGTGTCATGATATGCAAACATGGCATGAAATATTGGGTCATTGTAACTATGAAGATGTGAAAAGGTTGCAAAGTGTTGTGAAGGGCATGGAGATAAAGGGAGGTGCAGTAGGGTTGGATAAGTTATGTGATGTGTGTACACAGGGAAAGTTCACACAGACAAGAAATAGGGAGCCAGATAGGAAGGCAAAGAAGCCCCTAGAACTAGTCCACACTGACTTAGCCGGTCCCATGCGGACACCAAGCATTGAAGGACACAGATATGCACAGTCCTTTACAGACGACTACTCAGGCACTATGTTTGTATACTTTCTAAAGTCCAAGAGTGATACAGTGCAGGCCACAGAAAGATTCTTAGCAGACATAGCTCCTTATGGAGAAGTCAAGTGTATCCGTTCAGATAACGGCACTGAGTTTACAAGTCGAGACTTCCAGACTCTGGTAACAAAAAATAGGATTAGACATGAGACCTCTGCTCCATACTCACCCCACCAAAATGGCACTGCAGAGAGAGGGTGGAGAACACTCTATGATATGAGCAGATGCCTACTGATAGAAAGCGGGTTACCAGATAAGCTATGGAACTACGCTGTACAGACCTCAGCTTATGTGAGAAACAGATGCTACAGTAGGCGTACAAAGAAAACGCCATACGAGCTATTCACTGGCAAGGTACCAGACATATCCAAATTACAAAAATTCGGATCGATGTGTTTTGCCTACAAGCAAGAGAAAACCAAATTGGACTCCAGATGTGAGCAAGGTGTTTTCATAGGCTATGATAAAAACAGCCCAGCCTATCTAGTATACTATCCAGACACAGAGAGGGTCCAAAAGCACAGGTTGGTGAAATTCACCACTACAGTAAAACAACCAAAGAAAGGGAAACGCAAACATCTGAGTCATATATAGAGTACGGGGATACACACTCTAGTCTTGACAACAGTGAGGAGAATGTTGTTGATGAAAATGTGGAAAATGTACCCGGTCAGAGTGTTCAAAGTGATGATAGTGAGACCTCACCTGAAAAGACTGAGTACACGCAGCCAGGTGAGACCACAGAGACTGTGATGAGAAGGTATCCACCGAGAACTAAAAAGAGAACAGCTCATCTACAGGATTTTGAGACAGAGGACAAACTGCACACATCCATAGACGCTTGTTACAGAGCAGTGTGTGACATACCTCAAACTTACCAGGACGCTATTGCATCAAGCAAAGCAAGGCAGTGGACGAATGCCATGAGAGAGGAGATGCAATCCCTGGAGGAGAATGAGACTTTCAGCCTTACTCAGTTGCCACCAGGCAAACAGACAGTGGGGGGCAGATGGGTTTATGCACTTAAGACAGAAATTGATGGATCTGACAAATATAAAGCGAGATTCGTAGCAAAAGGCTACAGTCAGAAACCAGGCACTGACTACGAGGAGACCTTCTCACCTACAGCTGACATGTCAAGTGTGAGAGTGGTCATGCAAAAGGCTGCACAAGATAACCTAGTCCTACACCAGATGGACGTTAAAACAGCTTACTTGCATGCCCCAATTGACCGTGAAATTTACATGGACCAACCTGAGGGTTATGACAAAAAATCCAAAACAGGCGAAAAACTGGTGTGTAAATTACGAAAATCTATCTATGGTCTGAAACAGTCAGGGAGGAATTGGAATGCTATGTTGCATACATGTTTGATTGAGAATGATTTTGTACAGAACCCAGCTGATACCTGTGTGTATACAAAAGGAAAGCACAACGAGACAGTAATCCTAATCATATGGGTTGACGATCTGGTCATAGCAGCTAGTGATGAGAATATTCTGAAAAATGTGAAGGAAATACTCACTGAAAGGTTCAAAATGAAAGACTTGGGAAAGTTGAGACATTTCTTGGGCATAGATTTCGAACAAGCAGATGGTGTAGTCAAAATGTCACAGGGGAGATATGTGAGCAGAATTCTAGATCGATTTGGGATGCAGGATTGCAAAACTAGAGAAACTCCATGTGAATCAAAACTTGATTACACAGAAGCTGCAGAAAAACTGAAAGACCCGAGAAAGTACAGGGAGGCAGTAGGGAGTTTAATTTACTTGTCTACATGTACCAGACCAGACATAACTTTTGTGGTCAGTAAACTCTCCCAGCACTTTGCTGAACCAACAGTAGAACATTGGAACACAACATGTGTTCAGGTACCTCAAAGGTACAACAGAACAGGGTTTATGTTTCAGGAGAAATGACACAGAAAAACTAGGCCTAAGAGTCTACAGTGATGCTGACTGGGCATCAGATCCAACAGATAGACGTAGTACATCGGGTTATTGTGTCAGTCTAAATGAGGGAAGTTCTTTGATATCCTGGAAAACAACCGACAGTAGCTTTATCCACTTGTGAGGCTGAATACATGTCCTTAGCATTAGCTGTACAGGAATGCATTTACTTAGAACAGCTACTCAGGGGTATAGACACATACCAATATGCACAAACAAAGGTGTATGAAGACAACCAAGGTGCCATAGCACTAGCCAAAAATCCAGTCAACAGACAACGGAGCAAACACATTGACATTAAGTATCATTTTATCAGAGAAAATGTGAACAATGGAAAGTTTATTTTGGAATATTGTCCTACTGAGCAAATGATTGCTGATGTCCTTACAAAGCCAGCTACTAAGTTAAAGTTAAAAAGATTTGCACGAAACATGTTTGGTACTTAAGAGTGCAAGTATTTTGTTTCTTTAAGTATCAAGGATACAATATTTTGTTACTTTTGTTTTCATGCAACCTTATAAGATAAGAGCGAGTGGGGGTGTTAAATTATCATTATAGAGAACGCTCTTATTGTTTTACGGTAACACTATTGCCCGTTTGTTAGAGATGTTACGGTATCTGTTTGTATCACTTGTGTCAGTTGGTCCCCGTTACCTGTGCACTTAACGGATGAACAGAGCCGGTGTTCAGGAAAAATAAAGTACTTTTGAAGGAGACGCTTTGCTCATACTTTATACGCTAAGTGGGGAAGAATAACTTAACACGACCAGACAGGTTTAGAACGACCACTGCAGTTAGAGTTAATGAGAAGATCAATATTAACCTCATGCCTGTGTGTTGAGTCAGGATACAGTTAACCTAGCTTAGCATAAGCATCCAGGCTCTCTTTTAACTTTGTTTGTTAATACTAACAGAAGTGAGAACATGGAAATATACTGCGATAGAGATAGGATAACAAACAATCATCAAATGTAGAGTTTATTGTGTTTGTGCTATGCTAATAAGCAAATATTAGCTTTATTTTATTATCTTTAGCATGCTAGCATTTTGTATTAGGGGCTAGTTAGCATGCTGATGTTGACATTTAGCACAAAGCACCACTGTGTCTAATTATATTCTCCTTGACTCTTGTTTTTTCTGCCTCTAAAATTAAAGCTAAGCCTGACTGTGCCTCAAGTAAACATACTACATAACTACATGATATGTAACTTCTCATCTCAATCAGAAAGGAATTAAATATGAAAATGGTTTATTTTAATTAAGCTATGTTTGGTGAACAATGAAACAATCAATCCAATTATAATAACTTTGCACCGCTAAATCTTTGACTTTACATTAAAAAATATATATTGGCTCTGCAAATATTCAAAGCATAGATTAAAGTAAAGTTACCTGCTGTAACATTAAGCGATAATAGGAACAGCCAATATGCCCATCAGCAGTTTGTGCATGTTCCCTTCAGCGAGACACTGAACTCTCTTCTGCTGTTGTTGTCAGTGATTACAATTGCAGCCTCTTACATCAGTGGAAGTTCAACTAAAAATCCACAAACGGGACATTTTTGTCTGACTTTTTGCAGATAGCTTGCATTGACTTCCTCCAAGATAAAAATAGTCTTCTGACATAAGGGGAATTCATCTAAATTGGGCAAATGAGGCCCAGACGTCTGAGCTGTGAAAGACGCCCCCCCACCAAATAGGACTGAATGAAAGGGCCAATGGGTGTGAAGAGGGGTTTGTGTGTGAGAGCACATGCACACGCACACATACACACACACACACGCACAACGCACACACACACACTTAGTATGCATTTTTATGTGCCAGGATCTAATTGTTTTAGTGTGAGAAAATCTGTCAGTATCTGTACATTAACATCTCTCACGTGACCTGCATGTCATTAGCAGAAGTAACCGTGTATTTTCAGCATGTGTGAGCATCAGTGTGTGTGCCTGTGTGTATTTATCTTTATACGCAGCTCTTTGTGTGTGAGAGCGAGAGGCGGCATTGTTGCATCTGCTCCTCATTAAAGGGCGCTAATGAACGCACGTGTGTTCCACCTGGTTTGGTGGAGTGGGGGGTTGATGGGGGCCTGGCCTTTCCCAGCTCTCCAATCGTAAAAACTGTCTCAGGACAAGTAGGGGAGCTCGATCCCCCAGACGCTCATCTGACAACAGTTTGGCGGCTCCTCGTCTAATGATGAAGGTGATGCTCTGTGGTGGCGCTGCTGGGTATGACTGTGACTCTACCTGAAAAAAACATAGATGCAGACCAGAGAAGAGTCATGGAAATGTCTGTGGGAATTCCGCTTGAATTTCAGGCTTCAACCGGTGTATGAGTGTTTAAAGCTCTGACTAATGTTTTCCGGCGGAATTACCCTTAGAACGTTTGTGTTTTATCTCTCAGACAGAGAGACTTTCTGTTTCCACTCGAAACCTCATCCTCAGCTCCACTGATGTGCGTGTTGCCACAAGGTTCTATTCTTGGTCCAATTTTCTTTTCCCTTACATGATGCCATTAGGAAACTTCATCAACCATTTTTGAGAGTGAGGCGAGGGAGACCAGGAACACTTCGTCAGGTATCAGCTCTGAGTAGTTATCATGAAAACAATAACAGTGTAAAGATGCTATTGATTATAAATAATATATTCAGCAACAGTTCATACAGTAATTAAGAAATAATAGGGATTATTGTTAATAATAATAGTAGATTAAGAATGATAGTTTGTATTATCAGAGAGACTCTGGAAGGAAAAAAAGACAGATAGTTAGTGACATGTAAATAAATGAATGTGGGGGCAGAGAGACAGAGAGAAGGGGAGAAGTGCTCAGTGTGTGTCTGCGTAATAATAGATGTTTACGTGATGCTTTCTGATGATGTTGCCTAAAGGGAGCATACATAAGAGTATAGGCCCAAGGACAGAACCTTGTTGAACACCATGACTAACTTGTGTGTGCAAGGAGGAGTCATGTAAATATGATTTAAACCAGTCTAGTGTCGTTCCTTTAATCCCTACATGTTGTTGCTGACTACATGGCAACAGCAGAAGGCTGTTATAACAACCAGTCTGACAGAGCTTAAATATGAGTGTTACTTAACTACTCCTTGTCTCTCCAGCCCCTCCACCTCTTCTCTCCCCTCTCTTCCACCCACCTTTCTGCACTCACCCCAACCCGTCCAGGCAGATGGCCTCCCACACTGAGTCTGGTTCTGCTAGAGGTTTCTTCCAGTTCATGTTTTTCTCTCCACAATCGCCAAAGTGCTTGCTCACTGTGGGAACTCTTGGGGTTTTGTAAGGTCTCAACCTTAATATGTTATGTCATATATGTATTCAAATTTTTTGCCATGTATTTTGTGAAGCACTTTGCAACCTTATACATTAAAGTTATTTTAAAGTTATTTTAATGTTTGTGAACAGATTATCCAAGTATAAAATGAGTGAAATTAATTCAGGATCATAAAGGTTCAGTGTGTAAGATTTAGTGACATTAAGTGGTGAAGTAACATGTTAGAGCTGAATACCCCTCACCTCACCCTCCGCTTCCAAACACGGGAGTGAACCTATGGAGGCTTCAGTTGTCTTAAAAAAACCGCAAAAGATGTTTAGTTTGTCCAGTTTTACTACTGTAAAAACACAGCGGCCTCCGTAGAGTGGGCCCTCTCCCAATGTGAATTTAAAGTATTTAAATATAAAGGCGCCATTCTAGGGTAAAGAAAACAACAATTTGTACAATTTAGATTTTACACACATCATTGGGATTATTTTATATAAAATGTCTGCCAATAGATGCCATTCACCTAAATCTTACACAGTGGACCTTTAAGTAAAACTCTTTCCAATGCAAAAACTATTAATAACCATCTTACTGGATGCTTCAGATTTTTTAAGTGGTCGGAGAAGAGAATCAAATTGTCTCATATCCCTCTATTATCTATCGAGCCATGTAAATAGTGTTGGTTTCATTTGTTTTGTGGAGATTTCTGCATCCACCACAAAACAAGATGAACTCACCCTGGAATGAAAGGCCTCTCCCGATGAAAGCTGTTGAAAAGGTGCTCTGTGAAATGTCATGAGAGTGAATATTATGAGAGTAAGTAGGACACTGTTAAATGTTAAACTCTTTAAAGCAGATAAACACCTTGTCCTGATAATATCAAGTCCTTCTTTAACATTTCAGCAGGCACCTCCTGGCCATGATTAAAAGAAGATAATGCTGACAGTGGATATGAATTGGGCAACAAACGGTGGTCTCGTTTGTTGAAGTGTCCCTCTCTGCTGACCCAGACCCTAACAGCGATGTGATCCGGTTTTGTTTGTGAGAATTAATGACCCTGAACACTTCCCACAATTCTCTTTGAGGACTGACATTTAATCGTCAATAGATGCAGCTTCGGCTTTATTATCACAGCATGTTTACTATTTGTATTCTGGCTTAACAAAAGCTAAGGTATCAGTCATTAGTGTACCTAATGTCTTTTTTCATACTGAAAAATAAATGCAAATGCATCACAGTCGAAATATGTTCTGTATATCAAATGCATTTTCACATTATACTGAACACATTTATAAAACATTTGTTGAGTCAATGTTGCAGAATTCCTATTCAAGTAAAAACAATAAACCAAAATGAAAAGTGATAAAACTGCAGCAATAAAAGGAACGAGTGATAAAGAACAGTAATAAAATAAACTCATAAGAAAATGACAATCATAATGATCTTAGCAATCAGTCATACTCAGAAACAGAGCAGATACAATGTGTAAAAGTTTGTGGATGATTTGCAGGTAAGAAATATGTTTGACAGCTTCCTGCACAGAGTTTCAGAGGAGCAACCGCTCTGTTCAGCACTTTCCATCTTAAACCACATTTTCTTCAAATACAATTTAACATTATTCCAAGAGAATCAACCCTCATAATGCTGTTCAGTGTGATATTAAGGCGAAGCTGTGTTTTTTTTTCCTATGAGCAAAACACTTCAGGGAAAAGGGGGTGTGAACTGTTGCTTCAGTTGCTTTGCAAACAGCCTCATGCTGTCGCTCTGCAGCTGTCTGTTAGTCTCTGTGGTGAGAGGCCCTCCCTCATGTTCCCCCCTGAGCCTGCTAAGGTGGGCATTGCTACAACACCCATGTGTGCTCTCCCAACACAGAGCACAGTTGGGAACACTGTCGTCACCATCACACAGAGCGGAGGTGCAACCTTTTTAATGTACCAAGATTAAATACTGACAGACTTTGTGAGGACCAAAAACAATAAAGATGAAAGTATTTATTTATATCACTGATGGATGTCAGATGGAGTCATTATTCAGTGTTGATGAGATTATTATTGCTTGAATGGGCGGCTGTGGCTGAGGGGTAGAGTGGTCGTCCTCCAACCTGAAGGTCGGCAGTTCAATCCCCAGTCTGACCCATCTGCATGCCAAAGTGTCCTTGGGCAAGATGCTGAACCCCGAATGGCCCCCCATAGAATAACTAAGTGCTGCGAATATAGGCACTGTATGAATGTGTGTGTGAATGTGTGAATGTAAAACTGTACTGTAAAGTGCTTTGAGTGGTCATCAAGACTAGAAAAGCGCTATATAAATACAAAGCCATTTACCAAAACCATTTAATGATCAAAACTGCCTGAGAGAATCCAAAAATCCCTTTTTCACTTATTTCCGACAAAATCTTCGAAGCCAAGTTGACAACTTTTCCAAACAAAAACTCTTTAATTCCGCTGGATATAAAGCATTTTAACAACAAAACAAACATTGTGATCATATTTTGAAGACAAATTGGCAAGGTAATCTATGAATTTTGCTGACATGCACCTGCGACACCCATGTCTCTGTCTGATATGTGGAAATCAAATACATGTAATTGTCAATGATCAGACAGGACTTATAGTGTTGTAAGACGTATTATTGTCCAAAGGCTGCTTTTTACCAACTACTGCTGTAGTGTATCTGTGGACTGCTCCACTCAGTCAACAGACTAAAGGCACACTGCACCTCCCCCATTGACTGCTACAGAGCATATATTTTAATATTATTAACCACCTCAATCACAAGTCCAAATCCTACCCAATTCAACAGTGCACTTCCTTGAGCCATTAACAATACACATGCCAAGTGTGAAGCTGATAGACATATGTCTATGTCTGACAGACACACATTAGTAGGTAGACGAAAATCGAAAGCATCAGTTTGAAACTTGAAGATTTCATAATCCATCAGAGTGAGCATCAAATCTGCATTAGGTCTTGTCAATGACACATTATTATGATGCGATAATGCAGTTTAATCACAGATTGATTTGAAAGGACTGCACTCCGTTATTAGGCAGTAATTACTGACAAATATGAATGCAATTTTAATGACCTGAGTTTATGAGTTTAATCGATTTTAATAGCAAACAGAAATATGTGGAAGTCATTTGTATTTCTAAACCCCAGTAGGAGGATTTGTAAAATGTGAGCTATTATATGAAGAGTGTGTGACTTAATCCTTCTCTGTGGAGCGCTAAACTGCATTTGGAGTAAAAAATTTAACACAGGACTATATGATTATGACTAAAAGAGATTACTCAATCATAGTCATGAAGATTCAGTATCATCAATCTCATGTCCGGCAGTCCTGGCTGAGAAAGCACAGCAGACAAACAGCAAACAAACTTAAAATAGCTGATGAACAGAGTGGAGCAGCCAGAGAGCCTGATATTTTTCTCAGGAGTTTTTGGAGTAATAACCATAACATCCTAATTACTTATTAATGTCAGTGTTGTGTGTAAAGCTTGTTGTGAACCTCCCAAGTTGCCATGAAGTAAAAATAATAATAATGCAGTGCTGAAGGGAACTTACAGCTGCAGCAGTGAGCCAGCAACTGGCTTTTCAGGGTTATTTGTTGTGGAAGTGAAACTTGCTCTGCCGGTGTGCCCCCTAATTCGTTGAGGCAACTGTGCATGTAGTTTTTATTTCTTGAACGTAAACATGTAGAGGACTGTTTATATGCTATACCAGCATCACTCTTACTGCTCCTATAAAAATAAATATAAACCCTTTCATGTAGAAAGTTTGATCTAAGGTCAGGTTAGGATCAGTTAAGATTATCAGAGCAAAGCTCATCAGTTATATAATAACTCCATCATATTGTCTAAACTGGCTGATTGTAATGAAAATCCATTTGTTATCATCAAACCAATGCATCATTCTAACTATAGTTGGGACAGCGGAGGTGGAGGAGACAATACATTTGTTGACTCTGTCACATTTATCTGTCTCTGTGTGTCTTTCTATCTCTGAGCGGACCATTCCTCAACCGTGTCCAACATTGACAGCCGCGCGTAATGACAGTCGAATGCTCGCTCACTCCTCATTTACTCAGAGCTGGCAGTGTAACAGTTCGCTCAGAACTCTTAAGTGGTTGTTAATTTAATATGCAAATAAGTCTCTTGTCAATCTGAGTGCATTTTAATGAAAATGTTCCTGCTCCCACAGGGGACGGGGGCTTCTGCAGGTTGACTGTGGCTGTGTGTGAAGGGGAGAAAGAATAGGGCCAGAGGGGAAAGAGCACACCAGAGAAGATGTGGTGGAAGAATAGCAGAGGGGCAAAGTATGAGGGACACAGAACGGAAGGCCACATATCACATGTTGAACAAACATGGCGGCTGGTTGTAGCCTTAACATGTGCAACACAAGGAGCTGATGCCTCTGTCACCTGCACTCTGGCCTCCTGTGGTCTGTGTCCACCAGGGTTCCCAGCAGAGA
Source organism: Pleuronectes platessa (assembly GCF_947347685.1). Taxonomy (NCBI): domain Eukaryota; kingdom Metazoa; phylum Chordata; class Actinopteri; order Pleuronectiformes; family Pleuronectidae; genus Pleuronectes; species Pleuronectes platessa. The sequence continues at coordinate 3,579,281 of NC_070629.1, forward strand.
ACTGGAAAACAGAATCTGGGGTGAAACATCCGCCTGCACAAGCATAGACAGAGACCCACGTGCACACACACACACACACACACACACACACACACACACACACACACACACACACACACATCTCTCTGTTAATGACAGACCTTAGCTCAACCTTTGCCTACATATGGGTGGTGCAGTGTGCTGCAAGTAAGGTGAGCGTGTTATTGGGAAGGTGGGGGGGTGGATTGCAGGCGGTGTTAAGTCAAGCAGGAACCCTCAATGTTGCTAATTTATTTACAGATTTAATTAGATGGATAGAGCCCTCACAGATATAAGAAAGAGAGGAGAGATGTTGCCAGCGTTACAGCACTTTAATTATGGTAGCAGGCTCCTGATCCCTGTGCTCCGCTGTCTGGGGAGCCAGTTAATTAAAATCCTCATTATTTTACTTTTAATTAGTTCCCCCCTCTTTTGTTTCCTTTCACCATATGGCCGTGTTCCGTGGTCAAATTAACGTAATTGAGCTAATTAAGCCGATCACTTTAATTATTCAAAGCGTTCCGATTGGCCAGGAGAACTTTTCTCCATCCCCGCTCCCTGACATTCCTGTATGAGGCTTGCAGTTGTAAAGTCGCTCTCTTTGTCATTATGCTCCTCTGCTCCCATGCTGAAGGCAGTGAATTATGGCTGCAACATGCCTCACTTCCATGTTCCAGCCGTGTCTCATATTTCACTCTCATACTATGTAGGGTACACAGTGCAGCACTGGAGACCTCAGTGAGTTCAAAGAGGGCTCGGGAATCCTTGGAACATTTAACACAATATGGTCATGACAAATTGGGTGTGTGTCTGCAGCTGTAAAAGCTACTTCTTGACAATCATCTGGTGCTCAGGGATGGGAAGGTAAACCAAAAATAGCTTGCACAGCCCAATCAGCTTTCTGGAGGATTGTCAGCACAGTTTAATGCCACAGACGTCTCTCAACACAGGTCCATAGCATTATCATGCTTGCGTTTCGAGAATGGTGACAACCAGATGGCGGTTTTACAGCACGCATACTTGTATTGAGCTCAGTGCCTAAGGGTGGACAAGACCTGTCTATCAGCATTCATCTGTAGTGCAGGCTGAACACATACTGTACCTCGTTGCTGTCTTTCCTTCCATTCTACTACCTTTTGGTCCTGTATTGATTATAGTAAAATCTATTGAAAAATAGGGCCAAATTTTTAAATGATTGGATCCAAATTAAAATACAGAGTCTCGGCTCAAAGTAATGATCCGTGACATTTTCATGGCAGACATCTGTTTTTATATTTTACTTATTTATTGGTGTATGTAACCGTGTTGAGTGTGGAGATCAAGAAAGTGTTGATCTTACATCATCTGTAAAAATCCTCACAACCAATGCACTCTACATTTCTAGTCTATTTAGAGAGCATAAGCTATAATATACATCATGCCAAACAGAAACTGCCTGCTCACAAATCACATGATGAGGCCAACTGAACTGGTGAGTATGTAAACTGCATCGCCATATAGATCAGTTCACCTAAATACAAGATAAAGATTTTCTCACATATATCCGCACACAAATCATTTAGCTTATGATTCTCAGAGTTCGGTTCTCAGACCTGTGATTCACGCACAGATATTACCCTTGTACACTGTCGATCGATGGATGTTTTTGTGGCAATTTGAATGAAATGTAAAAAAAACACAAACATGGGTTTTCATGGCAAAAAGCTGCTCCAAAATACTTCTTAAGGTGCCCTTATTTACTCATCCTGTGCCTCAGCGTGATGAGAATTGCAGCAATGAATTTGTAAGCAGAAGCAGTGACATTTCTCACAACAGCAATGAGGATAAGCAACAAATTATTGCTAATTCTGTGGTGTTTGTGGTAAAAAAGAAGTGGATTTTTCACACAGTAACATGTACGTTTTTTAGTAGAGCTAAGTTCTACTGTTTCTGTCATTGCAGTTCATGTATTACTGACAAGCATTTTTGAAGAAAACTGGATTATTTTAGGAAGATTGACCAGAATTTTATTTCGCATAGTAACCATATAAATATACAAGAGACCGGGGATAGCCAGATATGACAAGACATTTAAACATTAAGCAGGGCTGTCTAACAGCAGTAAGGTTTTCACTACCTAAAATGACATAAAAATCTAAAAATGTATGTCAAAATGTTGATTCAGATATCTGTAAAACTATTTGAAATGATTATAACTATCACAAATATTTATTATTACATTTGAATATTTAGATGGAGAAAAGGGAAATGTAATTTCAAACATCAACGACTACAATGTCTGATGCATTTAGAAATGTCACCTTAATTTTAGATATGAGAAATTATATTTTTTGTAGCTGCGAGTCAAAGCCAACATATCAATAATATGATTTTGACTTATTTATGATTTATCCATTATCTGTAAGAATTGTATATATTTTATATGAACATTGCCACACTTGACTTGGTGATATCACTTACATTTTGTCTAGTAAAAATCAAGTTATCGTCAAGGCAATATTACATAATACACGAGTCAACTTGGAATCCTAACATGGAAAAAATTCTATTACAGGTGTCTGTAATCCAGTTTGAATAGAAGTAGTTGGTAAAAGTTGATCAATAAGTCAATAACAGACATTTTAATTAGTCAAAAATCTATTGTTACTAGTTATTAATTGATACATTTTTAAATGAATATACATTTATTACAAAAAATTATTTGAATATATTAATATTTTTAAACAACATGAAAATGTTAAAATTTCGCAGTCTTTATAGAATGAAAACAAGGGTTAACAAGGGTTTAATGCAGCTCAAATACACCAAACATAACAATAATTTAGTTTTAAAGATGGTTTAAATGAACGTAAAAATAAAGAGTGTTGAGTTATTGTATTTTTTACAACATTCTATCAATGGTTGATAGCCAGAGTGGGAGCTGAGCATCTGCGTTCTTGTACAGTTCAGACATCTGGAGACACAAAGCAGACTGGACTGTCACAGAGATGTTAAAGATGCACATTGTCTGCTTCCAAACACTTGGTCTGGCCTCTCCACAAACAGAGGCCTAGTGCTTTGAGCACTTGGCTCACAAACCTGCAGATCACCTTTAGAATGGAAATGGCCTATGGGTAGGCAGCCATCTTGGATCTATATCACAGGAAAGTCAAGGAGGCTCCATGAGTCCTCTTCATCTTCGTCATGAGCGTGTAAAAATATCCTGGCATCATCCTGTGTCTTCACGCAGTGTGAGGTGGAGGAGCTCAGGCAATTACACTCATCTGCATGTGTTAATATGATTAATTAGCAGGAATAAACACTTTCCTATGACACAGGCTACATGGTGAGCCACACACCTGCAGAAGCTCTGATAAAAGACATCGCCTCATGGCAAAGAGCCTTTTCATGAGATCTGCTAATTGGCATCTGAAAACGTTCCATCTAATTAGGAAGAGGCAGATGAGGCTTGATTAGTTTGAATTCAAAGTGTAACTTGTGGTGCGGAGGGACTCGGGGATGTGCCGAGATTTTATTTCTACACCATCACGATACAAAGATAATTGTAATTGTGATCATTGGCATACGTTAATGAATTTGCGTGACGCTCCTTGATCAGACGTGGAATAAATAATTGATGTAGTATCAGCACTGCCATGACAAGTGGGACTATTGAAATAGCTAAGCGCATTAAGGTGCAAGTTTGATGACTGCCATGCTCCTAGGCAAGGTGTGAAAGTAGAGCAGATGCTATCTCGTGCTTCCTGCACGCTGCAAACTCTACCACTGCTATCACACTAATATTAACTCCCAGCCTCTGATGATATGTTGAGACTTTGAACGTAGCTTTAAAAAGACACATTGAGTTACAGCGAATTAGACGCAGCCCAAGAAAATAATTTGCAGAAGCCATGCAGAGTGGCAGAGAACAAAGAGCGGTGATGGGAAACAACCCAGGCTGTGTGGGAGCTTTAATTGGAACATGGTAAACAGTAAATACATCAGATTGTTTCAAATGCCCTGGATGTAAAGGGGGCCACTCCCCTTTAATTAGCCTGCTTTCCGATTAGGCTTTATGAGAGGCAGGCAGGCCGGCAGGCAGCCACTGAGCCAGTCAGCCACGGGATATGCCCCAAGTTCAGCCCCCCAGGAGCTCTAAGAGCACAGATACAAGGCTCATGTTTAATTGCCTCTATAAATGGTCAGAGCTCAAGCCTCCTAATTCCATTCCTCTGGGTAATCAGGCATGTTTTTGCCATACAGGGCTAAAGAGAGTGAGAGAGTTAGCCACATGCTAGGTACCATGCAACACAATGTCACTCTTAGGCTGTTAAGAGGCTACAAAATGACCCCAGCTCACTTCGCAACACAAAATTAATTTTAATAGGATTTTGTTAACTCCAAATATTTTTCACACAATGAACTAGAGAAATAAAACTGCACAGAAAAAAAAGGCAAAACCATCACTGGATCATTTCAGTTCTTTGTGCAGGGCATCAGAAATATCAGTAATCACACATAATAGCAATATTAGATTATTAGAGTGCTTAAAAAAGTGTCTGGTCAAACCCATTTTAAGGTTTTCCCATGATTGGACATTTTCAGATACTCTGGATTTTGCCTGGAACCTCACATTTTACATTCAATCCTCAGTGTGTAAGATCTCAGATTACCATATACAAGAGAGCGAGATCAAGAGTTCGTTAAAAACCCTGACCTTCAGGGAAAATAATGCCACATGGCGTAAGCAAAGCTTTGACAGTCATGTAACAGCAGTCCATCAAACATTCATTTGAGCATCTTTTGTTCCCTCTTCCAGTTGGCGCTGGGTTTCAACATTATTTTTTTCCTCGAGCTTTCTCTTTGTCCTGTTGAAGACTTTTGCCTGTGCCACACAAACACTTCCAAGTCTTTGCATGATGCACAGACCACTTTTACATTGAACACAACATAAATGTCACTTTGTATGTTCTATATTGAGTCTGATATGATGTGGAGGGGGATATCTTGGCGAAAAGCTGCAGCCTCTCCGAGTAAAAGAGGCAAAGATGGTGATGAAATCCACAAAGGTGACATTAGCAGGAGAAGAGGAGGTGCAATGAGGAGAAGTGAAGCTCAGGAGAAAAGGCAGGGCAACACGCGGCACTGCTGCCACTCAGCAAACCTGCAGAGCAGAGAGCAGGAACAGGGTCAGGGTCACTGCAACAACAAACACCACACAGTCAACCGTGTGGCCTTCTGGTTGTGAGAGTATAAAACCCCACAGCAATTTTCTCTGCTTTCATTCCTATTGAAAAAAATTCTAAAATTAAACTCCATTTTAGGTTAAAGAGACAAATAAAATGAAATATACAATTGAGGATTATCTAAATATACCTCACACTATGACGTAAAAAATTATTTAGATTCTAACACTACTAATCATCAACATTTTAATTCAAGCAGCTTAGCAGCAAACTGAAATTGTTATGTACATTATTTTTCTGTCTTGGATTATTTACCTATATTCCTTCTGATCAATTTTTCGAACTTGCAATAATATGTTTTCATTCCTGAGCAGACACATTGTAACATAAACACTCTTGATCTCATTATAAAAAATAGCACCTCTGATTTTTCTGTCATCACATTTTACCCACACTGCTGCATAGTTTTTCTTCATATTAATACCATGTCCTGCTGCTGTAGCCCCTTTTCCCAAAGGGGAAATCAACAGATTTTACTATTCACATTTGAGCACAGAGATATTCATGTAAGAGAGATTTTACACTCTGCTGTAAATTCAGATTGCTGCGTTGTGTCATGTCAGCAACCCTTTTTATTTACCTTCTGGTCTGTCAACACAGAGTTGCTCTGAAGTGGAGGCATGTGGCTGTTGAGCAAGGCAGCACCGGGTCTGTCGTGCTCGCAGAAGATTGTACCATTGATGTAGTGGAAGCGATCGCCAGGCATCAGTCTGTTTCTACAGGTGGCACAGCTGAAACACTGCGGAGCAGCAGAGAAAACACAGAGGGTCAGAAAACAAAGATAATTCAGCTCCTTACAGCATGGTTTACCACATCCCTTCAAGTGAACCTTTTTCTTTTCTCCAAAATTTCAACAAAATGTTCCACCTGCTATGAGAAACTGATACTGAATAAGGTTAATTAAATAATGGATTGTGTGTTAAAATGACAGCACGGAACAAAACACATTAAGGAAACGTTTGCTTTTTCTTCTAAAACTAAAAAAGGAAATATCTTTCCATCTTGCTGTTTTTGCCACCAAATCTCAGATGCTTCTGTCAAACAAGCAGCAGGAGACAAAAGGGTGTTGATGTGAGAGCTTGGGATTTACCTTGAGGTGGTAAACATTTCCCTGTGCCCTCATTACCATTTCGTTGGCTGGAATCGACTGGCCGCAGGCGCTGCACGCCCCGCTGTGCCCGAACAGTCTGCAAACACAACAACACTGACTGCTCAGTCTGTGTAGCCTCCAAAATATAAAACCGGCAACTGCTTCTCCTCCTCCATTTCCTTCACCACCTCTTATTTGCCCTCACCTGATGTAGTCGCTCCGACAAAGAATCATGCCCCCTTTGCTGTAGCAGGTGGTGCCAATGTCCCCCAGTTGGGCTTGGCAGCAAGAGCACTTGAGGCAGCGAGTGTGCCAGTAGCGCTCCATGGAGAAGAGCAGGAAGCGGTCTGCGATCTTTCCTCCACATCCTGCACATGACCTGGGGGCCGTCGGCATGCCTGATGCCTGGCTGTTCACCATATTGTGATGTGGTCCCTCAGAGGCTCCTACATGTGGAACAGAGGAGCGACAACTGAAACAGGAGCAGAGCTAGACCCCGCTATGTTCAAGTACCCATTTCTTGTCAGACATGAAGCTCTTTAATAATTCCAGCGTGAAAGATTGTGGTGGCAGCTGATTGCGGTTTATGGTTACAAACAGATTGCTTTGATATACAATATGCCTATTCCAATATTACTGGAAATATATTTATCATTACAATTGCCATTGCTGCTCCCTTCATCTCTGTCAGACTTTTTCTATCGTATAAATACTTTAAACAATGATACTCCATTTAAACTCGCCATATATGTTCGACACTGTATTTTCTCATCAATGATGTAAATATTCTTGTTTTTTTGATGTGCTCTGCTTCACGTGACATCTACTGCACTTCGGTCCCTCCTCTAAGAGGGATCCCTCACATGCAACTCTCTCCGAGATGTCTTCCTTCTTTTATCCGTCAGAAATAGTTTTTTGGGTAGTTTTTCCCACTTGCTGATGGTTAAGAGCAGAGGATGTCACACCTTATTAAACCCTATGTGGCACATTGTTATTTGTGAATATGGACTATACTAATATCTTTGATTAGATTTTCAATGTTTTTTTATTTGATTCTACTGGTAAATATGTACTTAGCAGTTGTAAATACAAAGAGGGGTTGTGACCCCCCCCACACACACACAGTTTTCATTCCACTTCCATTACAAAGTAGTTGCAGGACTTGAACATGACTGCAGCAGCTTTCAGAGCTGTAACAGGTTGACCTCCACACACTCGCCATTAGGACCGAGTGACGTGTCGAGTCATGCTGCCTGGAGGTGATTGATTTGATAAACACGGTGGAGATGGACTCCCATGCACTAACATCTGCTGTGTGTTTCCATGTGTGTGCGCCCAGAGGAGGGGGAGGCACAGAGTCACCGAATGGGACTTCAGGAGCAGTGCCAGCCCCGGCACTCAATGTAACACTACAAGCGGAATAAAAGCATTCTCTGACATTTCCCTGCCTATTGAACCTGAGTACATTGAGCGTCAGTGGCATGGTGTTTACCACCAGGTGATGCTCGCTTCACTCACTACTGGGCGCGCGGAGGGAGAGGAAAAGAGGAGACGTGTTACCTTGACGTGCCGAAGCTTCTCCTCCTGCCTTCAACTTTCAGGAGCTTGGGGGATTTTCACCGGAACCTCGACGCGCTCGGAGTTGAACAGCAGCTCTTCTTCTTCTTTTAGATTGGACACGTCCTGTGCTCCATGGCTTTTCAGAATAAAAGGCAGAGCCAGCGCAACGTGAAGCCCGGCGGGACGGCGCGGGGACGGAAACAGTTGAGCAAACTCTCCCCCATAGACATCCAGCTCCTGACTAATAACTACATGGAGCAGACATGACGCAGCCTCTTCCGTCCTCACAGCCCGTCAACATTGCTCCGTCCGACTCCACCGCTTCTGACAGCGACACTATTCATCAAATTGCGCAAGATGTTATTTAAATGAGCAGGAGGGGGACGCAGCCGACGTGAGGCGTGCAGCAGCCAATAGGAGCGCGGGGGGCGCGGCCTCAGTCAAAATGATTTATGAGTTTTTAGTGGCTTATTAATATGCAGAGCCCCGTAAGGTATTACTGTTTGTGTGTGTGTGTGTGTGTGTGTGTGTGTGTGTGTGTGTGTGTGTGTGTGTGTGTGTGTCTGAACATTGTGCATTCAACTCGCCAGGTTTTTAATAGTTCATATTGAACAGGAAAACAACTGTGGTAGGAGGACATGCGTTTATAAAAACATTATTTTGTTCATCAGGATTGAACTTATTGTAGTTTTAAAAAAAATAAATGATGAAACGCTCCAAAGAATTGGATGGACAATTGTCCAAAGTTCTGTACATTAATCAAGTTGAAGTTGAGAGAAAAACAATGCACACACATTCATTTTTTTTTTGAGGATTGTGGAATTTACTCTTTCACGAGATCTGCGCAGGATTTTTTACCTTGATATATGAAGCCATGGGAATCAAATTATTATCCAACACTGTGTGCGTGTGGCTGTACATTTGTAATAGTTCACATTGTCTACATAGGCCTAAATACAGGGACGTGCTAGACATTTTGAGGGGCCATTGTTCTAAAAAAAGACAATACCCCTGCACACACACCCATGCTGGTGTAAGTTAAAAAATGAGTGCAGATGCTATAGTTTCTGCAAAATTCGAAATACACTTTTATTACATAAATTAAGATCAATATGGGTTGACATTGTGTACATCATTAAAAGCTAAATTAAATCTAGCTAATTCAGACTCTCAGTCACAATGTAAACCTCTGTTTGGACAGTGTCACATGATAAAGGATAAAGCATCAGTGTGTGTTTGTGTGCGTAAGGGTTACAATATGGTCATTATATAGTATTAACTGGCAAACCAGCATCCCTACATGATACAATATTCTATGTTTGAAATATGTTGTCAAAGGACGATCAAAATATAAATGTTTAATTTGTAAGGTTTAAGATTCATTATTGCTCAAGGACACTTCAGCAGGGCAGCTGAGGTGTTATAAGGCTTGAGGCCTCAGTAGCTGCTGCACTTCCAGCTGTGTTCCAGTAGAGGACAGCATCCCATACTTCTGTGAGCAGACCTTGGCAGGTCACCGTACATTCTGATACACAAGGTTAGAGAAGATAAAATTAGTGGTAAAACAAACATATTACGAAAAGCAAACAGTTACGGGAAATTATTGTCCTTAAAGTATGTCTGTTCCATTTATTTTAAAAGTGATCACCGGAAGTGTAACTTCGGGAGCTAATGTGTGACACTTATGAAGTGACAGATCAATAAGTTTCAAATAAGTTTCTATTCACATCTGTGATACACCATGAATTGGAAGATATCGTCATCAAGTATTTCAGTTAAATTATGTGGCCGAGTAGTAAACACTCTTTTTTTCTGAATGGATTCCTCTCAAACATCAAGCATTACAGTTTGATAAGGTTAAAAAGTCAATGTGTACGTTGTGTAACACTTTCAAGTGTGTAGAAAAACAGCAAAAAGCACGAAAACAGTGCTGTCAATTGGTTGCCTAAGGCTAATTCCTTCGTCTTTACTATTGACCAGGGTCTCAGTGTCGCTGTTGTCTTGGTGTTATTTTTGTTACTACCACTAGAAGTCTTCAAAGTCTATGCATTTCAAATCTTGTACATAGAGTCTCTACATTAAGTGCAAAGTAGATCATTGCACATGCTCACAGTGTGATTAGATTAGTAGGTGCACAAGTAGACCAAACTTAAAGCTGCACATGACTACATTTTATGTTCACATGAATCATCATAACAATGGAAATATACGATGCTAAAAAAAGACAAAAGTGTATTTGTCAAATTTCAGACCACAGTTCTTGACATGTTCTCACTCAGAGCCCATGTTGTTTAAATAGCAAATGCTCATGGTGTGTTGGAATAAAGATGAAGTGTGGTGAGGTTCACATAGTACCATATCATCTGCATTGCAATGAAAATGGTCTACACATGATTTGCCCCATGGGTTGTACTTTGTTAGGAACAACTCTACACCTCCTTATTCATTGAATCTTCCAGTCGACCAATCATGTGTCAGCAGCTCAGTGTTTAATATCCTGCAGATACAGGAGCTTCAGTTATTTTTCTAATCTAATATCAAAACGATGAAAACATGTGAACTCAGTGACTTGGACTGTGACATGATTGTTGGTTTGAGTCTTTCTGAAATAGTATTTAGAGTTTTTACTCAGAATGGAGCCAATAACAATTCAGTGAGCAGCCCTTCAGTGTTGATGAGAGAGACCAGAGGAGAATGGTCAGACTGAGCTGACAGAAAGGCTAAGGTCCTACATTGAGGTGCATCATCTAAAACAGCAGAAGACCAACTTTTTCACACCATGGATTAAAGACTTTGTGACCATGACCAGAGAGATGTAAACAAGATAGATTTGTCTTCTCAAAAATATGACTGTTGCTGATAAAGATATCAAACTGTTATCACACCCTTTCTAACAAACTGTTATAGTGAAGGAAGGTGCGTCAGACTAAAAGTAATATTTCTTTTCATGGTGGATTTAACAAGATCAGCGAGAACTCATGTAAGATGCACACCTATGATTACATGCTACCAGAACCTGCAATACGCAAACGAGAGAGCTGCTCGCATAAAGTGACTTGGAACATTTAATGTTTATTTTTCAATCTTTCTAACTAAGAAGAAAGTGAGTCATTAGTGTAACAATCATAAGATACATAAAATATAAATGATCGTGTTTTGTGGAGCGGGGAAGCAGTAGAAGCAGTAGCACAAGTGCTAGACACATTGTGAGTAGTTGTTTTAGGTGGTTCTTTGAATAAGTTTTGACGTCACAGTGTTTACTCGACACTTAACTCTCAGTCAAAACAGGATCCTTTGTGGATATGCTGAAAAGATGTTCCATGAAAAGCCGTGGCACTTTTAAAGGAGGGTGAGTCATGCTCCACACATTCATTTTCAGAACAACAAGCCAATAACAAGTCATATAGAGACGTGTTATTGTCCCACATTGTGCTGAAAAGGAACCTCTTAGATACATCCTTTTTCACAGTGCTTGGAGAGTTTGAGGTGGAGTTTCCTATGCTGTAGTCAGTGTGGGAGCCCAAGACCAACTCCCACCTCTGCGTGAGGAGCCCGTTGATTTCGGACATATTTCCTGTTCCTCTGTCAAGCCCCTGCTGAAAGCCAAAGCTTTCTGTGAGGCCGGTCAACACCTGTAACTTCCAGTCTGGATTCCTAGCCAATACAAACTGCCGTGGAGAATCACAGCACCACAAGCTGCCAAGACAATCACGTTTAGGAAGCTCCCTCTCTGTGATCCTTCCATCTCTCCGGCTCTATTTTTTTCTCTTGTGCGGGCAAGCACCTCAGTGTTATCTGACTAATGTGGTATTAATGAGTCTTTCTAAACGCCTGACGTCTCCTGAGTCCACAGGTATTTGATTGTCATTGAGTCGTGCAGTGGTGTGTTGCAGAAAGAGAAACTCAGCAGTGTGTTTATTTCTCAGTGGAGATCAGTGCATTTAATTTATTTTAGTAATGGTACAATAACCAACCATTACTTGTTATACTCCTTGATGCAGTCCATAGTATCATCAGTATTATCAATCAACCAATAACAATTTGTTTGTATAGCCCATAGCCACAAATCACAATTCTTCTATAATGCAATATCCCCTTACCTTAACTCTCAACAAGAGTGAGGAAAATATCAAAAGAAACCTTTTACAGTTTTTCACAATCGTTAACACACGTTTTTCAAAACAATAACGGCTTTCTCAAAACTGCACACAGAAAACTAAAAACCTCACACACACAATGCTGACAGGCCTCGACACTCACGTCGCCACAGGCCTCCTCCATGGCCTGGAGCAGTGGGACCCGGTCCTGTGGGTTCCGTTCATATACCTTACACCTCCAAGCTGAAAATAATTCCTCAATGGGATTCAGGAAAGGAGAATAAGGTGGAAGGTAAAGAATGGAAAAATGTGGGTGGTCCTGGAACCACTCCCGCACTTGAAAGCTCACATTGTCCCGGATGACAACGTGATTGATCCACTGTGGGTCATCTGGTCAGGTGGTACCAGCAGGTCATGCAGGCCATCCAGGAAGACGAGGAGACGGGCAGCGTTATAGGCCCCTAGGTGGGCATGACGGTGCAACATCCCATGGTGATTCATTGCAGCACACATTGTGATGTTCCCACCACGCTGGCCGGGGACCTCAACAATGGCCTGCTGGCCAATGACGTTTCTGCCCCGTCACCTCCTCTTCACCAGGTTGAATCCCACCTCATCAATAAAGATGAACTGGTACAATACATGAGCTGTGTCATGCTCCTGGATCAGCATGAGAATGCAAGTTACAGTATGGACACAGAGAGGTCAACACAGTGGGCTACAGTGAGACACTGTAGAAAAGGAACAATATTGGATTACAGGTACAATACATGCATGTGTCAGTGCTGAATGTATGGTACTTACAAGCACAAACTCTCACCATAACTCCTTGATGGCTGTGTTCCATTCGAATGGGACCCTGAACACTTGTTTCATCAGCATGGCATTCCTATGACGAATACAGTCCAATGACGGTCTGGACGTTTCTAAATGTAGCATGGTCAGCCAGGATCCTAGTTTTTATTTGTCTGAGTGTGATAGAGTTGTTCTCACGAACCATATCTACAATTTCAGTCTCCTGTTCGGCTGTGTAAATGCTGTGAAATTGCTCAACAGACCTGAATTTTTAGAGATTTGAGTATTTGTGTGTTGTAGGTTGATGCTTTGAGATTTTACTTGAGAAGTGTGTGCAACAACTGAACATTGTGTGTAGTGTTTTGACAACAAGGTGATGTGTAATTGACATCAGAGTGTAAACAAGGAAGGTCAGAGTCTAATGCAGATAAGGGAGTGTGAAGTAGTGCCAAATTGGGTCGAGCGATTGGTACATGAAGTGAAGGTTGTGCAAATTGTGCCGAATTTTCGCTTTTTGTGTTTTAACAACTGAGAAAAACTGTAACATGGAAGCAACCTTGAAACTTCAGAGAGAGTCTTCTCCCAGGACGGAGAGAAGTGCAATAGATGCTGTGTGTAGTAGAGCATATCAACAAAATAACAATATTTACAACATTCATGTGGAAAAAAACTGTGTCTAACATTAATGATATTTGTGAGTAGGCATATCAAAGCAAGTGGTAATCTTAATCTACAATTAGCTGCCACCATGTTCCACGATCTAGAAACTACGATCACGATCCAGGATTATTGCTGCAGTCACAATCCTGGATCTGCAATGATAAAGCACAAGGACTCCAGTGAAGAATTTATAGTTTTTCACAATTGTTAACACACCTTTTTTAAAAAACGCCTATCTCAAAACTGCACACAGAAAACTGAAAACCTCACACACAAAATCCATAACCTGTCACTCCCTTTGCCAGATGACTCTTTGCCATCAAATCTCTTAACTGTTCACAAAATGGAACTCGTGTTTAAATTTGGTACACATAGCCCTATTTTCAAATGACACACACATACCATTCATTGGGTACACACAACTAAGCATTTGCTGCACACAGCTAAGCATTTACAGCACAGTGTAGTGCAAAATTCAGTGTGCAAGATCACCATGGGATCTTGCACCATCATGCCGACCTAGGGGCCTATAACGCTGCCCGTCTCCTCGTCTTCCTGGATGGCCTGCCTGACCGACTGGTACCACCTGACCAGACAGATGACCCACAGCGGATCGATCACGTTGTCATCTGGGACAATGTGAGCTTCCACCGGGCTGCTCGAGTGCTTGAGGGGTTCCAGGACCACCCACATTTTTCCGTTCTATACCTTCCATCTTATTCTCCTTTCCTGAATCCCATTGAGGAATTCTTTTTTTCAGCTTGGAAGTGGAAGGTATATGAACGGAACCCACAGGACTGGGTCCCACTGCTCCAGGCTTCATGCCCCACTCGAGCCGTTTCTTCCAACGTTGCTTGGACAGGGACAACATTGCCTGTGATGTGGATGAGGCCGGACAGGAACCTGAGGTGTGATGCCTAATTCATTTTTGTGAAGGGGGGAGGGGGGGGGGGGGTGTTGAGCAGCATATTTTTGCTGCATATTTGGGTGCTGTTGTATGTTTGACTATGAAAATATTAGGCCTACACTGAGACATTTTAAAAAAGGAGAAATGGCTCATTCTCCAGTCATTGTCATTGATAAGGTGTGTTCCATTTCGATGATTGTGTTTTCAATTTTGCACTTCAGTGTGCTGTAAATAGTGTGCAGCAAATGCTTAGTTGTGTGTACTCAATGAATGGTATGTGTTTGTCATTTGAAAATATGGCTGTGTGTACCAAATGAAAACATGAGTTCCATTTTGTGAACAGTTAAGAGATTTGATGGCAAAGAGTCATCTTGCAAAGGGAGTATCAGGTTTAGCATTTTGTGTGTGAGGTTTTCAGTTGTCTGTGTGCAGTTTGAGAAAGCCGTTATTGTTTTGAAAAACGTGTGTTAACAATTGTGAAAAACTGTAAATGTACAGATGGTGTCGGCTTCCCGAACTGAAAGTGGGAGATGATTCCACAGGAGAGGAGCTTGATAGCCGAAAGCTCTGGATCCTACTCTACTTTTAGAGACTTTAGGGACGACAAGGTATGATGCTGCTATATTATTAAGGGCCTTTTGGTTGGGGAATTTTAAATTCTCTTCTAGATTTAACCGGAAGCCAGTGTAGTGAGGCTAATACAGGAGAAATGTCTCTTTTCTTGGTTCTTGTCAGGACACAAGCTGCAGAGTTTTTAACGACTTACTGCTCGAGCCTGATAATAAGGAATAACAATAATCAAGTCTGGATGTAACAAAGGCGTGGACTAATTTTTAAGACAGGACGATTTTTTAGATGTTACATAAGTGAAAGAAGGCGGTCCTAGACATTTCTTCGAAGTATTTTTTTAATTTTATTAAATTGTATTCTTTGAATTAGTCGACTTCTTTTTTTTCCTTATAACTTTTAATAATTCAATTATTATATTGGATATTATATGGATACTATCTGTCGGCATATTTTTCTGTTCATGCTATGCATTTTACTGAAATGTCCAAATGACAAAGGAGCAATCAGATGTTGTCATGGGACACCAGCCTTCATGTCCGACAATTCTGCTGGAAGGATCATTTCCCTGAATGTACACCAACCAAACAGCCTGAGCAGACAAACATCGTCATCCAGTGTATGGTCTGGGTCAAATGAAAACCAGTGGCGCCATCAGTGACGACAGCAGATGGTGAGGAAGTCTCCATGGTGAGATGGTATGCCATGTGTGCTTTTAGCTTCCTGCCTGTCGATGGGATGGTAAAAGAATTTAACCTTGTCTGAAGATAGATGCAGAGAGGAATACTCGACCCGTTGTCGGTTGAATTTACAATAGATATAGTTCCAGTGATAAAACATTCTCTCCAGCCCAGGTTATAACATCCATTAAATAAAGTATTCTAAGTCTTCACACTATACATACTCATTTGATCCATTGTTGATATGGAAATAAAGATTGGTTCAATGCTAACTTTTAAACAATTTAATGGCTGTTTTATATGACTACTGCAGTGCTTTCCTTTTGAAGACCCATTTCTAAAGAGGATGTGATTCTGTAAATATTGTTGTTACGATGGATGTCAGTCTGATATGGTGAAATAAACAAAAGAAATAATCAATCTGATTGACTGTTTTTTACTTTTTTATTATATTGATATTGAACGTATTGCGTGTCCAAATCGCACCAAACTAAGCACTGCCCTCTCTCAGGCTATTTACAATAGACATGCCAAGTATGAAGCCAATGAGTTGAACAGTTCATGGGATATATATTGAGTTAAGAATTTTTTGAGTTTATGATTTAATTAGGCAAGTTGATATGTTAAAGACTGAATGGATTGTCTCTGGCTGCTGTGGAGAGAGCCCTGTGGCATGGCCAACGGCCCCGCTGGCGCCCCACATTCTGTGAGCTTCAGAGTGTCTCAGTCCTCAGTGTCTTTTCCTCTGTGTGTCTCTCTTGAGTGTCTCCTTGAGGCAGCTCTGCTGCTGCCTTTGTGAAGATGCTCTCCCTGCTACCTCCACAAATACGTTACAAATGAATATTTCAATCTATATGAGCTTTGGGTGATGTTTATCAATCAATCAATCAAATTTTATTTGTATAGCCCATATTCACAAATTACAATTCATCTCATAGGGCTTTAACAGGGTGTGACATCCTCTGTCCTTAACCCTCAGCAAGAGTAAGGAAAAACTACTAAAAACCCTTTTAACAGGGTAAAAATATGGTCCTTTTGGAAGCAGAGATAACTGGAAAAATGTTTTTTGGCCTTTCATGACGTCACATCAACATCACCTGATAGGGAATACTTCAGTAATCAATGTAGGCTTTCAATTATCTCTTTATGTATTTTTTTAACCATATTTTTGCTTGATTGAAAGTATTAGTGCAAATGTGACCATGTGTTGTTGGGTTATTTTGTGCGCTGTCACACACACAGGGGCAAAATATTACCCTGCTGAAATGGCTATGCCAGGGTGCAGAGTAAAACCTCTGGACTAGTTGTATGTAAAGATATGGCAGACATGGAGCACACACCACTGACTGGGACAGTCAGGAGGTAGGTGTGTTCTTCCTCCTCTCAGAAAGGGGCACATGCCAGGGTCAGGAATTTAGTAGCCCACTGTAATGTTTGTGCTCTGGAGGCAGCCACAGCATTGTGTAAGGCCATGAGACAACACAAACACAGAGTTCTGGCCGAAGTTTTGTACTGAGAAGCTCTTTGATCCAAGATTAGGGGTTCTATCATTACCACAAAGATTTGAAAAAGATCAGAAGTGTACTTTGACTTATTAGTTTGATCCATGTCCTGTCCAACAACATGGAGGAGGTTGGATTTATGATCTATACTGCAACATGCCAGCAGGTATGGATCAGGACTATGGATTTAAGATTTCATTCAATATCCTAATTCATTATTTCATTAATCAATAGTCTGACTTTTCATTCCACATGTTTTAACATTCACTCCAAATATTCAGATTTCATTATATTTATGCAGCTTTCATTCCATATATTTAAACATTCAGGTCATCAGCGTAGTGCAGGGCCAACATACAAAGACAAACAACCATTAACATTCACGTCAATTTACATTTTTTATTTAGAAAACCCACTCAGACACATTTAGAAAATACAAAGTCCACAAAGAAAAATCCCTGGCAAGCTACCATTTAAACCTGTAACCTTCCTGCTTGGCAACAGTGCTAACCATCGCACCCCCGTGCTGCTCCCACCTTAAATCGTATGTGTACATTTGTGTATATTCAACTTCGTTAACAGCACGTAAATGCAGTCGATTCTAGGAGCCACATCTGAGATCTCTGGCCATAAGAGCACAGTCCTCAGAACAGCTAAGACAATGCATGGAGCCCTTAGGCAAAAAAGAGATTGTGAATGAAAGACTGAAACTCATCTTTGTCTGTGTTCTTGAGCCCATTAGAATACTGGTTCAGCTGAGAGCACAAAGTGCAGTTTCACACGAAACACTACGGCAGTGAATTCTTTCCTCCTGACCCCAGCAGCTTTAAGAGGAAAATGAATAATAAAATCCACACAATAGCAGAAACCCGACAGGGATGGAAAATCAAAAAATTGGATTCAAAATGATGACTCATCATGCAATGGTTCCTCCTCTAGGTCCTTGCTGGCTTTTGCATTCTAAAAATATTCATACCAGGTCAGAGGAGTTGTGAGGAAAGCTCATATACTGTATTTATGCTTTTTACCTGGGCGTGGGTATCAGATTACATTTAAGCAAAAAGATAACACATAACAGGTTGATACGTTTTTATTATATGTATTCACAGGTGTTTATGGACAAATTTGTATATCCGTATACCTAAATATATAGCATATTTTTTTCTCTTCAAATAAAGCATTGTATGTACAATCTGAAGGACAAACAGACATACACAAACAGACATACACACATGAACATACACACACAAATACACACAAAATCAGCACAATCACACCCCGAAAAATGAGGTGATCCAAGAATTTACCCCTCCACAAGTAAGAGTGAAGTCTATGTACATCAAATGTCTTAATCTATATACTGTGTGTAGCATAATGAGCAATATAAGTATCTCATTCTTAAAACACACCAATAGGACACACACGGAAACAACACGTGTAGAAAACACTGTTAGACAAAGGACAGGACATAATGAGCCCTATAGTCACTAATGAATACGTCTCATGTCATCTGCTTCTTCTCATTGGGAAAAAAATATGTGTCTAAACAAGCTTCTTACTCTATGACAGATGGTTGCGTTGTTGTCTGTGGAGATTACACAAAGTTACAAATAAATAAAAATAAAAACCCTCTGCCAGCAGTCTAACACAGTAGCAGTGTGTTTTCCTCAGTGTTGCCCCAGTATCAGAGCTAACACAACTCTTGTGTGGGCAAACTCTCATCATGGCAGGAAGCTTAAAGTGCAAGCAAGTGTGTCACCTGGTTGGAGGCAACACACGTAAACTCTTTTTTCTAAATGGGAGACAGTGGGTGTAGGGAGGTGCAGAGTGTTCACCCAGCTTGCCAGGTCAGGGCCGGGCATGATGAGTCAGCCTCAGTGCCTGAAGGTGTGGATGTCATTGTGGAGACTGACTGAAGGGCTAGAGGGCCCGCTGTTTGAATGGCAGCTTGTACTGCAACTGCACCGCTGTATCCACATGACGTTCCTGTAGAAGCCCTCTCCATCGGGGCAGTGGAAATGAAGGCTCACGGTCCGGGAGAGGGCAGGCGTGCAGCAGCGGCCATCGGTGCAAGTCCCACAGGTGCGAGGGCGGTACTGCTGTGCTGTTGAGCATCCAGCAAAGGTGATTCTGATTGGGTCCTTGGGGCGCACAGTTCGCTGACACCTCTTTCCCTTCTGGATGACAGAAACACAAATATCATAATTTCCTTGTAATTCTTTTGTAAATTTTTGTTTTACACACTAATAGACAGATACAATCATCTGAGTAGCTTTTCTCTTCTTTTCACAGAAAAAGAGATGATTTACGTTGTAATAGCTGTTAGATGCAAAAATATTTTGCATGTAACTGCAGTTTTGTTTGATGTCCTTTTGGGAATGTATCTCACCTTGTTAGCTACGGGAGGCTGCAGCTCACAATGTCGGACCTGACACAGTCTGGTTTCTCTGAGCATCCGACAGTCTGGGTTGTCACTGGTCACACGGCTAGAAACGCCCATCCCACATGTGGTGGAACACTCAGTCCATGCGGTGGTTTGTGGGAAACAGGTGGATTTGATCAATACCTCAGACATGGGGAAGGACACCATCTCTGAGATAGAGAAGAAAGACAAACTGTTAGAATCAAACAATGAATCCCAACATTCAGGCAATTAGATTTTGCTTATGTGATGCTATTTGTATCACATAAGCAAAATCCGAAGAACCAGAGAACAGATAAATGTGATTCAGTTGGGTGTTTTCCTACACTCTGGTGCTAAGCATCATAACAACGATTTTTTAATTGAACAAAAGAAATAACAAAATATAATGTGAAATATGTATTCATACGTACTGAGCATACTCATGCCCCTCTGAGGTTGAACCTTTTCAATTTCATTCAAGGAGAGTTGAATTGAGGGAAACTGCACATTAGTGGAAACACTTGAAGATGTTTCTACTCTCCTCCAAAAGAACTCTCTTTGAAGCCAGGCTATGCTTTAGAAATGTCTCGCCACAATGCTGTCACAAAGCCCTGAATTGTGAGACATTATATACACAGGTGTGTCCTTCTCAACTTTGTCCAAGCATCCTAATTTGTCACATGTCAACTTCCGACACACCTCAAGGAAGATTAAAGCAAAGAGGATTCACCAGACCACACGTTTTTCACCACAGCAAACAGATTTGCTAACATTTCTACAAACATGTTTTCAGCTTGTTATTATTAGTACAGTGGCAGTTTGGAATGGACTGTTTGCTTGGCCTGTGGTGATGCTAGTTGCAGCTTTTTATCTGAAAGTGTAAAAGTAATTGAGCCACGGCAAATAAAGACCGGCTTTTGAAATCAGTCCTCAGAAGCCTGAAGCCACAGCTGCTGCACAAAGAGCTGTTCAACTGTTTATTCAAAGTTCAGTGAAGCTCGACATGGTTTCCAGTTTTTTCCAAACTAGAGAATCAGTGGTAGTTGCGTTGTCATGTTCCACAAAATCACCAACCTTAATGAGTCATAGCTGCTGCTGCCACATAGTTCTGGTCGCCTGCTTACTCAGTTTATCACTAGTCCAAATCAAACCAAATTAACGATACGTACGCCAAGTCGATGGGACAAACAGTTTCACGAGATATGCGAGCCAAAATCAGACAGAAAGATGAATGGATTGAGTGTAAATTGATATCAACTCATCAATTTGCAGAGAAACTGTATATCAAACTGATACTGCCATGTTTTTTTTTGGGGGGGGGGGGTTACAAAAACTCAAAACCAATGAAATACAAGATGAATTCTAAAGCAGCTTCAGTAGGATAATTGCACCATGTTTTGGATATATTGTATTCAATGATTTTAATGCTGACCTTGGCCCATCTCCTATACATCAACATGAGAACCTGACCACATTAAGTGTTAGTGGGACATAAGGAAATGCATGACTGGGTTATACTGTGATGCTTACCTCTGAATGTGGTCCCTCTGGTCTGCAGCAAGGCACTGATGTGGTTGGGAAGGTGCTGGTTGTCTCGTCGGGAGGTGTGTGTCGACTCGTCTGGCTCCTCACTGATGTGGTTTTGGTCGTCACACACCCATTCCTCGCAGCACCGGCCCTCAAGCCTGACCAGCCGGGGCCTTGGGCAGCGCCAGGTGGGTAGAGGCACTTGTTGAGGACAGAGGGGCATGCAGCCCACCACCCCATCCATACAGGTGCACTGGTGCTGACAATTGGGCTGGAAGTCCTCGCCGTGCTGGTACAAACGCCCACTGAACTCGCAGGGCAAACCCTGGGCCTCAGCTGTGAACGTGCACATACAAGACAGGAAACAGAGATGAGGAGAGACCTTTCAACTCCATAGGAAGGACAGTCTGGAACACCTGGCACACTAACATAACTAATATGTCTCATCAAATTTCATTGCAATTCTATATCAAAAGATTTTCAGATTTCCTGTTATTAAACTTTAGTTCCATTTGACATCCCCTTCCCACATGGCTAAGACTCAAGACTCAAGACTCACAAAGCTCTGGCTGAGCCAAGTGCTCCTTTCATAACAATTTACATTTTTGTTTACTCTGGTTTCTTTCTTTGTGATTTATTCATACAGGCAAGCATTGATTTCTCTACTTAGAAGGAGTGAACAATTTGTTTGATGTGTTATGAGTTGTAAAACCAAGAAGTGATTTTCTTCTTGACTTTCAGATTTGTATTTACTTGACAGATATTTTTGAATGACTCATTGTTGTTATGTAAACCCAATCAACTAGTTAAATTCGGTACATTTCATTAAGTTTAGTAGTGTGCTTTTGCTCAGCCTGGATTTCATTCTCACCTCGACACAGTCCTCTCTTGGGGTCTCCTCCAGCCCCAAGATGGCAGCGTAGCCCCTTGATGTGATCACAGGGTTCGGTGGCGTTGCAGTCCTCATTGAACTGCCGAGCACAAACCTTACAGCAACCACACTGGTCTGTCACCAAGCTGATGCCCAGCTGGCAGAGCGGAGGTGAGGAGGCACAGGAGCATTGAGCTGGACACTCACTCTCTGCAGACTGGGTAGGGGTCAGAGGTCAGGTCGGGATGAGGGAAATTAGCTGGTGTGATTACTGAACAATATTAAACACACAGAAACAAGTATAGAGAAGCTTTGAAAGCAAGTGACCACAGTCACAGCAACTCACCATTACTGCAGCACTGCTGAGCACAAGCAGGGTGGAAATGATCTGTTGCACAGTAACAGAGATAAGCATCCTGCTCACATCAAATAAACCAATAGAGAAGTGTAGAATTAAGGATCAGTTCAGATCGACTGTCCAGCGTCCAGGAGAAAGAAGTCTTATTCGTCAGCTCTGGGAGGAGAAGGTATCCACAGTCCAGATTCTGTACACTGAGAGCTACACCAGTGTGCTCTTGTCGGTCTTCTGCAGTATTTTGGTGTTAGCACAGCTCAGCTCTGCTTCACAGAGAGGTCTCCCTGTGCGGGGCCTGTACTTATAGACACACAAGCCTCCCTCCGCCCCTTCTCTGATATCACTGACTCTCCCCTCCAGATGACTGGAGAGTCTCCAGAGGGAGGAGGTGGCAGGTATACTGGTGTCAGACACTGACACACAAACACTGACACATCACTGTTATTGTGGACGTGTGACTTCAAGGAGAAATGTCATGGTGTCAAAATATATGCAAGAGACAAATCTTTATTAAGTAATATAGAAAAAGTGTATGACAAGAAAAAAGAAAGCAATGGTAGGTCAGGTGTAATGGAAAACCTGAGCAGGGAATCCCACTCCATATTGGCTGAGTTTTTTGCAGGGGAAGTTGTGATGTGGAGAAAATCCCTGTGAACAACTCTTCCAGCAGCGAGGGCCAAGCAGCTGGCTCTGTCCTCTCCACTGCAGTGTTCTGTGGGACGCTGTGCTCAGGACATCCTGTGTTCCCTCCATCACTTTCCTAATGGGCTGCATTCCAGGAAATACAGACCTATCTTCAGGTTCCCATGATTTGTAGGAAAAACTCTGCATTCCCATTGTCATCCCAGGGGCACGTAGAAAGTGTTTTGTTGGAGAGCAGGAAAGTCCTCACATTAAGCCTTGGCTCGCACTGTTATGAAACAAGGGAAATGTAATTTGTCACATTTAATAGGGCTACTGAAGGTCTCCCCTCTGTATCTGTAAAAACATAGTGTGCACATATTTTTCTGATAATGTTACCAACGATAATGAAGAAAAAAAACCATTACATTTACATTATATTAAAATGTATATGTATACCAAAGTAAGACTAAAGAATCTTGTTCATCAGCCTGAGAATCCTTTATGTGCTTTCATGTGTCTTTCATTGAGGACCTACTAACACCATCGATAGAGTGTTGCAGGGTTTTTGTCTCCCCCTGGAATCACTTATTCGTAAATGTTCATTAATTCAACTGTGTTTGCATAGCACCAAATCACAACATAAATTATCTTTAGGCAATTAACATGGTAATATTGGGACCTTCAGAATTATAGAGAAACCCAACAGTTCCCAAAACAAGCAAACACTTTGTTGAATGTAGAGAGAAAACACTCCCTCATTAACTGGAAGAAACTTCCAACAGAACCAGACTCAGTGTTGGTGTGACTGGGGCTGGAGGAGAGAGAGACCAGGGGCAGTTGTATAACCATCATATTTAAGCTCCGTCAGACTGGTTTCTGTAATGAAAATAATAAGGGTATAATAATAAGAATTGTTGAGAAGTGACAGAGACCTATGTTGGTCACATTACATGTCATCTGGCAGACGCTTTTATCCAAAGCAACTTACAATTAGTGCATTCAACATATATGAGGGGCCCTTTAGTGGTTCAGTATCTTGCCCAAGGACACTTCGGCATGCAGATGGGAAAGAGTGAGGATTGAAGCGCTAACCTTCTTGTTGGAGGACGACCACTCTACCCCTGGGCCACTCCGCCCATTACCATCCTCTCTGTCTTTCTTGCTGGATTGCCACGTCTCTGCACATCACCTCCACCAACTGTTGATCAGTGGATTAACACTGTGGTCTGTATGTGTCCATACAAACAAAAAGAGACAAACTTTAAAAAAAACATTGCTCCGTACCACTGCTAGTGGTCAACACACCCATACGGTGACCTCAGTCCCCCACAGCCCACCCTGAAAACTTGAATATGTCACTTGACGTCAAACAGGTGAAGGTTGCTGCTACCACACACAGCTCTCTTGCTAGCCTGAAGCGGTGATGAGCAGAGAGAGGACAACATCTAACTACACACATTGCAAGTAGTTACCTAAGCAGCCACCCAGACACCCGGCCGACGGAGGTGTAAAACCACTGGGAAGCTGGGTTGGGGGGTCACTGGGGTGAGAGGAGGCATGAAGGGAGATGGGGTGAGAGCACCTTGTTGGGCAGCAGTGGGGAGGAGGGCAAGAGTCTGGATTCTTAGCATTCCTGGCCCACAAAGGCAGGATGTGTGTACTCGCCACGCTGCGTCACTGATGGAGGAGTGGGGTTTTAGTGGAAGGGGGGGGGGGGGGGGGGGCTGCCAGTTTTTGCAGCCTCCTGTCTGGCCATGTTCCAGCCATTGTTTGTCAGCCAGGCAAACATTTCCAAATACATGGAGGTCATGAGTCGTCGCGATTCATCACACTGATGTTACCTATGTTTATTGTCTCATGTGGATTTTTGACACCAACCACCAGTATGATGACTCCTTCCTTTGAAGTGTTCACTAAAAGTCGTTTTAGTACAACTTAACCTGTCGCCTCCAAATCCAAAGGAGCTTGTATCATGGCAACACAGAGGTTCCCCAGTAACACAGTGATAGCTTTCATTATCATGTGGTGTCAAAGAGCCTAATTCTACTGAACAGCTCAGAATCACACTCACGGCAGTAATAAAAGGGATAAACAGGAAGTGTGTGCAGCGTGCAGGACGAGGGGCTGTAACGCCTGAGTCAACCGCAGACAGCTCAGAAGACACAACAGGAAGTCAGACCGGAGCCACAACAGTGAATGGATTAGCTATAGTTTATATTCACTACTTCTGTCAGATCAAGGGAAATGATGTGTGTATAATTTGTTTGATTGAATCTAAGGAACTGTTGGGCCTTGGTGGGGCTTGTTGTGCCTGTCTGTTAATGCAGCATTAGCCTGCAAAGGTGTTTTGCACATGGGAAACAATGTTTGTTAAGGGCCACTAAAGAATAAATAGCAATATTAGATGAGAATGACAATCAGTAGAGTGATGCATTTGTCAAGGCCCAACAGTCCCATTACATTCAATCAAGCCAAACCAAATAACAGTCACTCAGTGATATGAATCCCTTAAATGTGAATGAATTTGTTTAACTTTCTGACAAATATATGAGAATGTTGAATAATGCCTTAACATGCAATGTTGAAGAAATATATTTATAAAAAAAGCTCGCTGAACCTGATTTGCACCAACATTTTATGGGGTTTCCTGGATCCATACCACATCCTTTGGTTAAGGTTAGGGTAAGGGTCTAGGGAATGTGTTATGTCTATGAGTGTCCTCACTTAGATATAAGTACAAAATGTGTGTGCGTGTATGTGTTTGTGTGTGTGTGTGTGTGTGTGTGTGTGTGTGTGTGTGTGTGTGTGTTTGTGGGTCATAACACCGTCTCAACAGGTTCTGTCTCTGCTGCATTCCTCATGCCAATGTCCTTAAAAAGCTCATGGTGCACTGCAGCCATCACTCATCCGATTGTTTCCCGGGGGGCTACCATTTTTCATAGAGTGTACACACATGCTCAGCAGTCAGGTGAGTATTACATTTCATAGATGAGTGTGAGCAGATTATGTCAGGAGCTGTGCTATAATATAATTGGAAGCATGTGACTGGCAGCAGAAATAGAGTTATTCTTTCAAAAGTTGTTTCACTCTCCTATACTCGTTATTTGTTTCTCTATTTGTGAGTTTAACATTGCATTTAAAAAATAAAATTTGCTGTTTTCAACTGTCAGTGCAACATCAATCTCACATGAGTAATACAGTTGCAATCAGAAATATTCAACCCCCTCACCTCAATAGACATTATAGTGATGTGGATGACAGATAATGACAATAAATGACAAAAAAACCTCATCAAACAACAAAGGATATTTATTGATATGTATTTTAGTTATTTTGACAACAGAAGTTGACTTAACTTGGAAGTTCAAATGAAAAATTTAACTCTTTCAACATATGTGCTTGTGCAGTATTATTCAACCCCCCAGCTTCAGTACTTTGTGGCGCATCCTCTAGCTTTTATAACTTCTAAAAAATGTTTTCGGTAAGTGCGGACAAGCTTCTTACACCTCTCGATTGGAATCTTTGCCCATTTTTCAAGTGCAAAAGCCTCTAGATCAGTGATGTTTGATGGCTTCCATGCTGCAACTGCCTTCTTTAAATCCCACCAAAGATTTATAATCAAATTTGAATCTGGTGACTCTGAATGCCACTCCAGGACGTTCCAGGATCTTTTTCTCAACCAAGCTTTGGTGGACTTGGAGGTTTTGCTTTGGATCATTGTCTTGCTGGAAAGTCCAATGATCACCAAGGTTTAATTTGTCAACAGAAGGCATCACATTTCTCTTTAAAATGGCCTGGTATTTCTGTGAATACAGGATGCCATGTACACAATAAAGATTGCTAGTTCCTGCCGCAGAAAAGCAGCCCAACATCATCTTTGACCAACCTCCATGCTGGACTGTGGGGATGGTATTCTTCTGGTCCTAAGCCTGGCCTTTCACACGCCAGACATACCGCTGGTCCATACATCCAAACAGTTCCAGTTTGGTTTCATCAGTCCATAGAACTGTCACCCAAAACTCAGTAGTCTTATCCAAATTCCTCCTGGCATATTCTAGTCGACTTTTGATGTTCCTTGATTCTGCAAGATCCTGCAGAATCTGCAAGATCCTTTTTGCTCAAAGAGCCTTTTTGCTCTTTGAGCAAAAAGGCTCAAAGAGCAAGATTCTTGCTCAAAAAGCAAGATTCTGTCAACTTGAATTGATAAATCCTTAAAATCTTTGGGGGGTTGAATATTTCTGATTGCAACTGTACATGGTATTGAGGGGATTGAGGGTGTTTGTATAGCCCATATTCACAAATCACATCTTGTCTCATAGGGCTTTAACAAGGTGTGACATCGTCTGCCCTTAACCCTCAACAAGAGTAAGGAAAAACACAAGAGAAACCTTTTAACAGGGTAAAGTATGTAGAAACCTCAGAGAGATACACATGTGAGGGATCCCTCTCCCAGGACAGACAGAAGTGCAATAGATGTCACGAGTAACTGAACCCATCAAGAAAATTACAGTATTTACAACATTGATTAGAAGAAACTGTTTTTAAAACAATGGAGAAGTGTGTCAATGTTTAAAGTATTTATATATAAGACAAATATTTTAACATGTTTAAAAACACGCTTGAAATACATGGATGTGACATCACAAATTCCATTTTTGGCAAAGAGATGACTGACCTAGTAGAGCTGCAATATGGGAGGGCCCTCCAGTACTGTATACTTATTCCCCTGTATTTCCATAAAAATGTTTTCTTTAAATATCTTTATAATTACATAACACAGAAATGCCATCCTCAGGTGTCAGTGGTACAAATCGGTACTGTAGATATTCAACGTTTTCTTGTGTGAGTAGTCTTTAAGTGTTGGCCTGCTGTTAGGGGCTCATGGGACTAGTGTAGGTTTCTCGTCAAAATGCTCTGCTGTCATGCAGCATTCGCACTGATAAAGATCTTGACTAAATTGACTACTACTAACTAAAGTGTGGATGCTCTCAGTATTCACATGAATGAAAATGTGGGCTCACCCTGCATATGGTGGCTGCAGGTGTGTGCATATAAAAAGGGAGTCATGTCTTGAGCTGGCAGCTGCTTAGGACAGAGGGAAGCTGTGGCCTGCACATTCCTCCACAGCATCTAATAGGAGTGATGACAGCAGGGAGCCTAGAGCCGCAATAACTGGCCACAGTGCTACTAATGCTGCCCATAACCTGGCCATTGTGTGTCTGGCATGAGCAGGTGTGCAGCAGGTGTTGACCGACAGAGGGAGGGTGAGGTAACAAGTGGATTTAACTCATAACTTTTACTGCGGTGGCTCTGACTGAAAAGCCTCTCGTCTGCTGAGCTGGTCATTTCAATTAAGCACTTTTTAGGTAATTAAATTTGCCTTTATTTTAAGCTACATTATAGAAGCAAAGGGTAATATTTTGTACAATACAAATTGACCTTATGATGCAAAGGTTGTCTCTAATAATAACAACCAATCATTTTCAGTGACTCTGTATTTCTGAATTCAGCTTACTAGTGTCTTTATGCTTATTATTTTAGTTTTTTGGGGGCAGAAGAGTCTCTAGAAATTTTAATTTTCAAAATGTTGTCAAAGACACAGAGCTAGACGGCAGCTGCTAGAGCTGTAGTGGCAAAGCCAGAAGGAGAGTGAGGACAAGACTTGGATTTTGGTTCACACTGACAAACAGGGAGACGTTTATGGAATTAGTGGGTCAATCTCAAAATGAATGAAAACACAAAGTGTCCCTATGCTCAGCTAAATTTCTGTGGTGCCTCCTTAATAAATCGTTCTGCGTGGCATCCGTCCACATCAGTGGCAGGTGTCCTGAGGCCCAGCCCACTACTACAGTTAAGAAGAGTGATAAGATTCCTGGTAAATTCACCTGGCTCTGCTCTCCTGAGCCACCTGCACACCTCTGTCCAACAGCTGGATGCCACCCCACCCCCACCCCCACACTGCGATCTTGAGATACAGAGGTTTACAGGCAGAATGTTGTAGTTATAGAGTGAAGCTAACAACAGCTAGGGGCATAAAAAACATCTGGTTCTTTAACAGCCTATACCAGCTTGTCTGTAGCTATGTCAAACAAATGTTTCAATTGTGGAAAGAAACAGATATTCACAGTCATAACATTTGCACAGTGATTAATGTCACCCATTTGCACAGTAAATATCAGTGTTTCGTGTCTGTATTGTGTATATAGATGTAGACCACAAGTGGAAAGTTGATCCCTTGGACTCTGACAGCAGGGCAGAATGGGAATAATATGAAATGGAAATGTATTTTGTGAATAAAAAGGTGGGAGGTCAGCAACATCTCAAACAACAAACGAGCAGAGATAGTAGAGCAGAGAGTCAGGAGATACTGTACTATCAATTTTATTTACATTAAATTGAGTACAATGAGCAGGATTCAGCTGCGAGTGACAGAGGCCAGAGGCATCAACACAGATGCTGCTTCTCCCTCTGGTGAATCTGACGTGTCTTAAACTGCACACAGCACATTTCATACACTAGAATAAGCAAACTGGTATTTCAAAGGGCCTTTAGTGTGGGAGCTGGCGGTGTAGCCAGCTGACAGAGTGTGTCCTGTTAGTGGGCAGGGGAAGGTGGCACCACTACACAGAGCTGCCTGTGATTCAGAGGGGAAAATGTTATCACAGTAAAGCCGTAAACAGAAAACGTTCCAGGGCTCCCCTGCGAGAACTGGGACACAAGCACATAAAGCTCACTGTGTCTGACTGGAAAACCAATATACAGTAAATGGAAATTAAGTCACTTTTGATCAAGAAATGACAGCACAGAAGGTATTGTATCTGTAAAGAACAGGCCTGGCAACACTCAACCTTTTTCCTTTGTACGCCGTCTCCTTCGGCAAACGAGGGAGATCATTGGTTTGCTCAGCAGCGAGCAGCATGCACCAATACCCGATGACAAACATTCAGTGTTATTGGCATCTAAAATTAGGCAGCAGTGTTTGTGCTGATATTGAGGTCATTTATTCAAAGGGCTCTTTGAAACCTCTTCAAGGTTTGGGGTGTGTACATTCTGGCTGTTAACTCGAGCTGCCTGGCAGAAGGTAGGCTAGCAAGACTTCCTTTGCAGGAAGGGATTTGTCCGGGGCATTGCTGTCCTTGACCCAGGACCTGGCACTGACTTGTATATTGAGAACTAACTGCTTTTGAACACTTGAGGATCACCTGTTATTATCTATACAATGTGTCAGAGGTGGAATTGGGGTCTACGGGTCGCAATGGTAATTGAAGTTTCTGCTTTTGTCTTCAAGGATTCACCAAGCGTCATCACTTCTTCAGAGTAATGCAAAGTCCCAAAACCTCTACATCTTCACACATGAGTCATTGAAGATTTATGAATAAACAATGGATGTTCACCAAATATGATGGGAATGTCACTTGGGAGTGTATCTGCAGATGATTTACTTTCAGAGCTGATAAGTCAAAGATCAAGAGAAGCAAAAAGTTAAAAAATGGTCAATGAAAAAACACATCTCTGCACATAATCTTAAGTGTATATTGCTCAGGAAGTTACACCACATCATATGACATCGTATGATGTCATAAAGAAGTCACAAAGAAGTCAGAATGGAGGCAGAAAATGAAGAGTTCATGCATGGTTGTATAGATCAGAAATTATTTATTATCATATTGTAGAAATGATGTTATCGTGACATCACTGTGAAGTCATAAATCATATGGTGTAGTACTGCATTACTTTTGCAAACAGAGATATGATCTAAGGCTTCCATAGATCAACAAATCATTCATCATTATTTGGTATAAATGACTGGACGACATTATTATGGAATGCCAGTCAAATAAGTAAAAGACCAGTTAAACCTGGTAATGACATCATCATCTTGCAAAGGTCTGGAGAGCCAAGCAAAGCTGAGGCAACCAGGGAGGACTGTGACCCGACTGTGACATCATACTGTCGATCCCAGCAACAGACACATCAACAACAACACACACCTCTTCATTATGCCACCAGGCAGCCAACGTGCACATGAAAACCTTTTGATTCCAGTCAGCACATGAGAGCAGCGTGAACCTGACCTGAGCTTCACAACTCAACATAGGGAATAATGTCATCACTTCTTCAGTCTCTATACTTTTCTACTGAAGGGTTCTTTTAATCTTGAAAAAACCTCTGTAATAATGAGCATGCTGATTAATACAGAGGGACTACTTCACTATTCATCCTTATCAGTCCAAACTCTAGCATGTGCTCCTCACTGATTTATTTCTAAAGATGTTGTCCATTTGATATTTTCCCACCTATTAAAAGAGTTTGAATATCAGCTCAGTGTGTCTGAATGTTATTGTATCTCATTGACAGAATTTATTTATTGTATTTTTGTATCCATTAAGATAATTTTGCATTATGAATGTTCTGTTGTATAAGATTATATTTCAAGATAAGATTATATTTCAAGTAAATGACAAAACTTTAGGAATGAAATGAATAAAGCTACATTAAAAGAACCAAAGCAATGAGTTGAGTCTATACATGTATTTAGGGATGTTCTCAAATTGAATATTTTCTCCATATATTTGATCTGTTTTTTGGGGGTTGTTTTCTCTCTTGTGACCTTCTGTCAACAATGTTCACATGAGCCTCAGTGACTCAATAGTGACACCTACTGTAAACAATACAACAAAAACCAACCAGGAACCAGACGCTTGTTCACCAGACACCACTCACACACTCCCAAACGTGTCCTTGGATATAGATAAAATTGACCATTTGTTGGTGAGTGTTAACATTCTTAGAAAAATGGTGGGTTTCTAAAATGAAGGTACAGAAATCAGTTTTCCTAAAGATGACTTCAAACTAATCTCTATAAATTAAAAATAAATTGTTTAGTCTGAATGCTTTGACTTCAAAGCTTAAGGAAGAGCTGGTGTGAAGCATGAAACAAGGTTTTATCACCCTGATGGCTACATCTGATAAAGATAAGACATTTGAGAAAATTCACATAGCTTAACTGGTTATAATGTACTCTCAGTGATGAGGATGAAGAAATGTATTTGAACCTTTATTACAGTTTTTCTCAGTTGTTAACACACAAAAAGCGAAAGTTCGGCACAATTTGCACAACCTTCACTTCATGTACCAATCGCTCGACCCAATTTGGCACTACTTCACACTCCCTTATCTGCATTAGACTCTGACTTTCCTTGTTTACACTCTGATGTCAGTTACACATCACCTTGTTGTCAAAACACTACACACAATGTTCAGTTGTTGCACACACTTCTCAAGTAAAATCTCAAAGCATCAACCTACAACACACAAATACTCAAATCTCTAAAAATTCAGGTCTGTTGAGCAATTTCACAGCATTTACACAGCCAAACAGGAGACTGAAATTGTAGATATGGTTCGTGAGAACAACTCTATCACACTCAGACAAATAAAAACTAGGATCCTGGCTGACCATGCTACATTTAGAAACGTCCAGACCGTCATTGGACTGTATTCTTCATAGGAATGCCATGCTGATGAAACAAGTGTTCAGGGTCCCATTCGAATGGAACACAGCCATCAAGGAGTTATGGTGAGAGTTTGTGCTTGTAAGTACCAACATTCAGCACTGACACATGCATGTATTGTACCTGTAATCAGGGGCGCCGCTAGGGATTTTGGGCCCCATGAAAAGAATCTTTACAGGGCCCCCAACACAGCGGCAAAATTTTTGATGCTATTTTACATACAATTATGCATTTTAATGGTATTTTTGACTATCATTACCATATTTGTGAAAGAAGAACAGCATGACAGTTGACATGTACAGTAGGGGAAGAACTGAGCACTCTGAATACAATGGAATTCATTTTGAGTCATTTATTTGCTGCACCACTGATTCTTAAATTGGAAATAAACTCTTCCATGAAAAAATAGCAATTATAATCAGTGGAGAGAAAAAAATCTCAGCAAAAACAAAAACGCCATCAGAATACAAAATGGCCATATATGATTTCTCATCATTTAAGTAGAACTTAATATATGAAAGAATGGCAAATATATATATAATATAACGTTGCCGACTGAGTCAAGCTTCCTTTTGCAACCTTTCAATCACTGGTCCTTGCTCAACTCTTCTCACCAAAAGCCCAACGCCGAGCCTTCTCATGTGCAAAATCACTTATCAGGTCTTTGAAGTCCAGCTTTCTAGCCAACTGACTCTCAATTGACAGCATGGCAAGACTGCAAAGTCTTTCCTGAGACATTGTGGACCTCAAATAGTTTTTTATCATTTTTAGTTTACTGAACGCTCTCTCACCACCAGCAACAGTAACTGGCAGGGTGCAAAATATGCGCAAGGCGATGCACACTTCTCCAATGTATTGTACATTCGACGCCACTTCACATCACACATTTTATACCCATTTTGACTGGTCAGTGCACTAGTGGAAGGCTTTTTCTGTACATGGGAGAAAAGCACACATGGTATGCAATAAAGTGAATTATTACTTTGACTAAAAGTCAGCCAGTCTCTGTTTACCTTTTCTCTTTTATTTGCTGCCTTTGTATAATTCAGGTAGTCAGGGAATGGCTTCCCCTTTGAATCACATGGCATTTCTACTTCTTTCTCTCTCATGGCCAATTTCCTTACTATCTTCTCCCTATCCTGATCAGTTAAAGCTGCTGGCCAGAAACCAGGGTCATCAGTCAAATTATCTTCTTCCCTTTCAAAGACCTGAACATCAGCTTGTTGTTCTTCCTGCCTCTCTGTTGTCTTTCTGGCTCTTTCTGTATTCAGTCCATCCTCCTCTGAATTCCTTTCAACTTCTTCGCCCTCACTCTCTGTCGCCTGTGTTTCTGCACTCTCACTGTCATCTGTACCCTCTTCCATCTCTTCCTCCACTTCCTCCACATCCCTCCCTGACAAACCAGAAGAGGGTCCTGGACCTGGCTCTGTAGAGTGTACATGGCATACATTAATTATATATGATTTCCTATAATATAACTATTTGTAATAGCATAGTCACCAACATGTAAACTTCTTTGATTGGACTGAGAGCAGTCACCCCAGTCTGCTGCACACACCACAGATGTTCTCCTCTGTTCTTACTGCACGTCTTCTATTTCATTTTTTAAAAGGGTTTATGCTTTTTAAACCATTAAAATTGTTCAAAATGCCTTTTATTTAATTAATTTTAATTAATGAATTACCTTCATCTTTGTATTGTTTTGAGACTGTAGTAAAATGTATTATATTTTGTATTATATTATGTATTATTATTATTATTATTATTATTATTATTATTATTTCAACACACACAGCTGCTCACCTCCTTCCTCATGTGGGGGCACTGGGGCTGATTCAGGGGCAGGGGGAGTTGGGGGCTGACAGACAGCTGCTGCAGCTTCTGGTGCACTTGACTCTGTTCAGAATGAGGCATCATTTTGACAGAGGGGAGATCAACTATTATTGAATAAGAACAGCTTGATAAATGTTTGACTGGATTGATTATTTAACTAATATAGCAGTAAAATGTAAAAATCCAGAGTTTTCTTGAGCTAACATGGTGAGAAAAGTGAGCTAGCTTATAGACCACAGACAGGGACAAAGTTAATATCCATAACTTTCCACCACAACAAACCCACCTTTTTTTTTGGAAATACTGGGTGACATATTGTCGACCCTTCAACTCCTTCTCCTCTCTTAATTTATTTTCCTTTCTTTTTTGGCTGCCTGATTTTTGAGGCATACTGCTGTCTCCTCCGCTTTGCCCGCTGTGGCGCGCTGTCTGTGACAAATCGCAGGTGCTACCGGCTGCAGCTGATCCAGTAGGACTGAACCATTTTACGTAAATAGAGGGGGGGAAGGGGGGGAAGGGGGGGCCCTGCAGGGGTTGATGCTTCCAAAACAAATAAAGGAATTGTTACCAGGACATGGAAAATAAAACATGTGTGATTATATGTTAGTTAATAACTTAGTGTCATTATTTTTTCTGTATTATAATTTCATCATCATTAGGGGCCTCTCTGGGCCCCCCTCCATCATGGGCCCCTAGAATCCGTCTCCTTTACCCCCCCTTTTCGGCGCCCCTGCCTGTAATCCAATATTGTTCCTTTTCTACAGTGTCTCACTGTAGCCCACTGTGTTGACCTCTCTGGGTCCATACTGTAACTTGCATTCTCATGCTGATCCAGGAGCATGACACAGCTCATGTGTTGTACCAGTACATCTTTATTGATGAGGTGGGATTCAACCTGGTGAAGAGGAGGTGACGGGGCAGAAACGTCATTGGCCAGCAGGCCATTGTTGAGGTCCCCGGCCAGCGTGGTGGGAACATCACAATGTGTGCTGCAATGAATCACCATGGGATCTTGCACCGTCATGCCCACCTAGGGGCCTATAACGCTGCCCGTCTCCTCGTCTTCCTGGATGGCCTGCATGAACTGCTGGTACCACCTGACCAGGTAGATGACCCACAGTGGATCACTCACGTTGTCATCCGGGACAATGTGAGCTTTCAAGTGTGGGAGTGGTTCCAGGACCACCCACATTTTTCCATTCTATACCTTCAACTTTATTCTCCTTTCCTGAATCCCATTGAGGAATTATTTTCAGCTTGGAGGTGGAAGGTATATGAACGGAACCCACAGGACCGGGTCCCACTGCTCCAGGCCATGGAGGAGGCCTGTGGCGACGTGAGTGTCGAGGCCTGTCAGCATTGTGTGTGTGAGGTTTTTAGTTTTCTGTGTGCAGTTTTGAGAAAGCCGTTATTGTTTTGAAAAACGTGTGTTAACGATTGTGAAAAACTGTAATTTTTGTGAAGGGGGGGGGGGGGGGGGGGGTTGAGTAGGCCGGTTTACAGTTCTGTACTGTTCTCCCTGTGTACCGAAATAAACCTTTTTATGCTGCATATTTGTGTGCTGTTTTATGTTTGACTATAAAAAAAAAGTAGGCCTAAACTGAGACATTTTACAAAAGGAGAAATGGCTCATTCATTCATATGGTGTGTTCCATTTTGATGATTGTGTTTTCAGTTTTGCACTTCAGTGTGCTGTAAATGCTTGATAGTGTGCAAGCAAATGCTTAGTTGTGTGTTCCCAATGAATGGTATGTGTGTGTCATTTGAAAATATGCCTGTGTGTACCGAATGAAAACACAAGTTCCATTTTGTGAACAGGTAAGAGATTTGATGGCAAAGAGTCATCTTGCAAAGGGAGTGTCAGGTTTAGCATTTTGTGTGTGAGGTTTTCAGTTGTCTGTGTGCAGTTTTGAGAAAGCCGTTATTGTTTTGAAAAACGTGTGTTAACAATTGTGAAAAACTGTAATGAGACTCAAGCAAGATAATTGGAAGGAAGGCCAATTCACAACAACAAAACATTTTCACTTGATTATAAGATAAAAGCATGCAGTTACTTTATTTGTAAACAAGATTTGAACCAAGTGGGAACCCTGCATTGCTTTGGATTTATAGGGTTTTTCTAAATGTGATTAATGGTTTGTAATTGAATCAAGAGTTATAGCTGTAACGAATGGCACTTTAAGAAGGAGATTAAGAGGGGAACACATAGCGGCAATTATTGTTCATATTGGTGACAGACAGATACTGTTTATTGAAATAAAAACAACCATCTTAAGGGGTTAAACCTGAAAAGTAATTTTGCAGATGATAGCTTTATTTCTAACACTGAAAAGTGTCTTTCATGACGGTTTCTAAGGATCTTGAGATTGAGATTTAAAGTTGATTTGAATGTTTTGTAGAAGAGGGTTTGAAAGTTTGAAACATTTATTTATCCGCTGTGAATCCGTCTTTCTGCAGTGATATGCAGAACAGGAGATTGAGTTGTCACACTCATTTGGTGCTTCAGTCGTAAACAGAAATTAAGAGTTGATTGTAAATACCTTTGGTATCAGGGAAGTTTTATTATAAATGCATAGACAAAACCCAATTTGATCTACCAGAGGAATGAGATAAAATTCTGCAATAAATCACTCTAACTTGACTAGAAAGCATTGCTAAATATATATAAGTAAATTATTTGAGATTATTAATTTTCTTAAATTTCTTTCTTTCTGGGTATTTGGTTTTAATGCTGAGCTTGAGGCAGTAGATAAAAAATTATTTTGTCTTTTTTTTTTATACGTTTTCAATAAAATAATTTGTGATGCAATCCACTAAAAAGAACACAACGGCCAGAGTGAGTTGAAGCAAACCAGAAGCTAGAGAGCGTCAGGATCTGTTACTGGAAAGAGATGATCCTGTCCCAGACTCATGGCAGCAACATTTAACACACTCGCACAGAGTTAACAAAGAAACAACAGAGCACCTGTTTTATTCTTGTGACATACTTATCCTCACATGGTTGGCTGCAAATCCATAAACACAGACCATGTCACATCTTCTTTTCCACCTTGTCAGAAGTTAAGTCGAACAACAGGCATATTGAATGTCCAGTTTTAAATATCATCTTAACATCGTACTGGATTAGACATGTCACTAAATTTACTCGACTGATCAAATGTATCAAAAAGTTAAAAACCACAAACCGGAAACACTATATACATATGATTGAACATATTCTAGCTCTTAGTTTAATATTTACATTTAATTATTAATTTAAAGGCTACATCTAAATTATTTGTATTACATGTCAAGGTTACAATCCTGTATGTTTGGTTCGTATTTTCAACACTGTCTACTTGTTGGGACTTCTTGATTAACTGATGGTTAAATCACTTCTTTACCTGATCTCTACACTTTGTCGTGTTGAACAGATTTAGCACTTAGTTCTTACTTCCCGCTCTGGGCTGAAGCTTCAGTCCATTAAATTAATGAGTGAATGGAATTTCCATGCTGGATAAGGTGAAAACCTGTGGATCTAAACCAGAACAGAAACATACTTTGCTCTGTGTAAGTGTCAGTGTTCTAATACTTGGAGCTCACCTTTGTCTTGACTGGATCAAACATTTTCTTTCAGGCTCTCAACTCTAAGCAGTGTGGTACTGTTCGTGGTTGGTGCTACTGTTGCTCAGCAACAGAGTAACTTTTGCTAGGGTCTCGAGCACCCCCTGCTGGTCTTTGGCAGAAATCCCAACACAAAAAAGTACACCATATTTTATAAACTGTTGAATTAGTTGACCAATGAATGGCACTTTGTTTCCCTGACAACGTAGTCCATGTTCAGTATTTAAGGCTGATCACTTAACACAAATGATTAATTATCAGAGAGAGAACTGATAGAACACGCACAACAAAACAGAAGAAGAAAAGATAAATGCTATTTATTTCCTTGAATCAATTTCAGGTCAGCAAAACCGTGTAAAAGTTCTACTCTTAAAGCAGCAAGCTAATTATTAAAAAACATGGTACAGTATGATGATGAGGATTACTGCTGATTCAACAAACTCATTTGCTACAGTGCCATGTAAAGGATTGGTATTAAATTGCATCAATAACATATGTGGCATTATTAATCATGTTTTTCAGACTTCATATTCCAACCATAACTGCAGCATCAGATCGTGGTTCGACATGACTCAGACGTGCAGACGTTCATCTTGACTGCTCCACCAGGCACAAACAGCAGGTCAAAAACCTGCGTCTGATTTTTGTAGAGTCAGAAATTAAGACGCAAAATTTAATTATTCTGGTTCCATCTCAGTTCAGCCAGTCCAGATCATCGTCGTCATCCTCCTCTTCACCAAACAGAGGGGCGGGTGGTGGACGGCCCTTCAAGCTCTGGACACAAGCGAGATAAATAAAAAATTGAATGCCGTCCAAAATGTTGTTGATAGATGTTTACGTTTTTTTGAGGCGATAAAAAAATTCCCTGACTGAGTTCACATGGAGACAAAAGACAAGGGGAGAGCTGGGGAGTAGGGGGGTGAGGCAGTTGCAGAATCAAATCTGAGAGCTTTGATCGAACTCTACAGATCCTCCCTTACCATCTCATCCTCCTCTTCCTCCTCGCTGGCTGCTGCGGGGGGTTTGGCAGGAGCCGTGATCTGGAAAAATGGCTCCGTTCCATTTTTCTCACTAATTCCCTCAGTCAGGCTGAGAGATTAGTAGAGAAAGAGCCGAGGACGAGGGGTACAAATACACGGTGAAGCAGAATGAGAAGAGGAACATGGGGATGAAGAAAGAAACCGGAGTTGAGAGACAGACCGTTAGTTTGAAGGAATACACATGTACATGAGAACAGATGTTGGGGTGGAGGGTGGGGGGCATATATGTTACAATTGTAATCTAGATACTAAAAGTAAAGTTATGGCCCTCAAGATGAAATCTGACAGTGGGCAAATAGCAAACATGTTATTTAATGGCTTCCTAATCACAGTCAACGTTTTTTTTCAGATTCATTGGCTGCTGCTGCTGGTTTCTGATCAGCTCTTCTCAGCTCAGCTTGGAGATTTGTAAACTTTTAGATCTGGCAGCAGCTGTTTGGTTCTGCAGTGGGAAGAAAACCAGTTCCAAACTTCGTGGTGCTTTCAATAATGCTGTGATAAAAAATAAATCTAATGCAGTGTTGTGAGGTGTATCAACTAAGATTGCTAAGTGTTCTCAGCTTGAAAGTGCTGCACAGTAACACAACTTTGTAATTATTAATAATTAAAATGTTTCTTACTCCACTGCGCATATAAACAGGTTGGGACACAAGAGCCTCTCATCTGTATATGATGAGTATTCCAACTCTAGTCCTTCTCACCCCTGAACAGAAGATTCAGCTTATTTAAAATCGGACTAATCAGGACAATAATAATCTGGAGACTCATATTGATATAACATGAAACTGGAACAGGAGAAAATGTTCCTGTTTTGTTCAAAAAGTTCAGTCGGAAACTTAAAAAAAGCTAATGGACCTTACTCCTTGGTGTTTTATGTTAATGATAATGACAGATACAGGACTGAAACGATCAATCAGAAGAATTTGGAAATTATGGCTTGGTGGACTCCTGGGCCACATCAATGTCCTCCTGGAATTGTTTGTGTGCTAGTGTCGCTATTGTTGTGTTATCATAAAGTATATATATTCATGTATTATATAGGATGCTGCATCGCCTCCTT
Source organism: Pleuronectes platessa (assembly GCF_947347685.1). Lineage (NCBI taxonomy): Eukaryota > Metazoa > Chordata > Actinopteri > Pleuronectiformes > Pleuronectidae > Pleuronectes > Pleuronectes platessa. The sequence continues at coordinate 3,619,214 of NC_070629.1, forward strand.
CCCATCAGTTATTCTCCTGGAACCACTGGAAACCAGACTTTGGTCTGAGTGAATATTCATCTAATTTTAGTGACATCTAAGATCAATGTGCAGTATTAGTAAGCGTTCATGTTCCAACTCACCGTGAGCTCTTCTGAATTGTGTCTGGTGGTGGAGGTGGTTTCACTGGGGGTCCAAAAGATTCCTCAGGAGCAGCATTCTTTTCTTCTACATGCTCTCTATTGTCCACGTTCTCCTTGTCCACCCAAATGCTCTCTGCAGCACTTTCCTGTCCATCGTCAGGAGCTGAACTCTGATCAGATCCATCATCTGGTTGTGCAGATTTGTTGGAGTCTCTGGACTCTGTTGGACTTTCAGGAACAGGGGGTTCTCCCTGCTCCTGCTGTCCTTCACTCTCCGCTGCTGCTGCTGCTGCTGCTTCTTCCGCTGGCTCCTGAAGTGACCCTTCACTGAATGAAACTGGATGGAGATCAGTGGCCTGTAATGTCTCAGTTTGGCTTTGTGTCTTTGATTCAGTTGATGTCTCTGTCTCCTCATGCCCAATGTCCTGATTCATTTGAGTCTCACTGACATGGTGAGAATTCAACTCAGCCTCATGTTCTTCTTCCTTTTCTTCCTCTTTGACATGTCTCTCTCCATTCACATTCCGACGAGGTTTCTCCTCTCTTTGTTTCACATCGTCACTTGCTTCTTCCTCCTGTTCCTCAGCATCCTCTTCCTTCTTAGGAAGGTAAGAAGATCCTTGTGTGCCACTGAGCAGCTGTAGAGTTACATTCTAAGGAGAAGACAAGTCCACACGATTGAAGATTGAATCAAAAGATGCTTAGCACATATTCTGTTGTACAAAGTCAAACAGTGAGTGTCAACCAACTCCATCACAGCCAATACCATCAAGTTTCACTTGGTTTAGGAAGCTGGAAGTAGCTAGGACACATTGAATTGGAAAGAGACACTAATTTCCATCCTTACATTGTCCATTTAGTAAATGTACTTAGTCAACCTTCCTGACTGCCACATAAAGACTGCTTGGGTATTTTAATTGTTTAACCTACCTTGATGGTGCTGACAATCACCCCCAGCACAGCCTGGCCTGAGTAAGATTCACTGAGGTCAAATTCCGCTCGCAGAGAATGAAACACTCCGTTCATCACACGCTTCACCTGCAGATACACACAGATGGCCTTACTTTTATTGCTCAGAAATGATAAGTCAAGGCACATTAACAGCAGTGAAATTCTATAGAAATCAATTATCAACCTTCAGTACAGTTGCGCCACAGCTCTGAGCTGCAGTAGGCAGAACTGGTTGTGCAAAACACTGGCACACTGAGGTAAACTGAAAAGCTCCTGCAATGCACTGTGGATATTTCCTCTACTGTGCTGGTTTGGTATCTTGGTGACTCAACCTTGCACTGTGTTCATAAGAAGGGCACTTTGCAGTCTGTGTACCATTAATTTGTCTTTTGGGCAACGCTTTGTTCCATAACATTCTAGTCACTTTATTTGGTGAAACCTCTGTTATATCACATATCCCCCTTCATGTTTTCTTCATATCTTCAGTTTTAAACATTTTTCAAACACAATTTCAAACATGCTGCATGACATGTGATCATGTTTAGAAAGAGGTTGTGTTGTGATCATGGCGTTAAAGCGAGACAAACAGAATAAAGATTAACAGATGTCTGTACTGAGAACACAATAATAAAAGACTGTTATCTTAAAAAATAATGTATTTGTGGATCACTCTGGATTGTCAGGTATTATTCAAATATACAAATCTAGACTAAAACGACATCAGAACTAAAGATAATCAAACATAAAAAACTGAAGAGTAGTTATGTCTCTATATTAAGGGATCAATGTATCATCCCTACCATCTGTACTATTGCATTTGAAAAACATGTTGATTGTAAAATCATCAACATGTCCAAGAGAATTCAAACATGAATTTAAATTATAGCCATAACCTTATAATCAGTAATGTTAATATGGTGTACACATGTTAAAGGGGTTGAGAGACGAGAATGTGATTGGCCATTTTTCTCACCAACTCTACCATAGCTGCCTATAACGGATATTATATTTCCAAGTGTGCTGTAGGTAGCCTTGGTAAGAATGACCACAAAAATATCAGTGACCAACACATCAACGGTGATCTTTGCCACCTAGGACTCCTCACCTCTGTTGCAGTGTCTCCCGAACTCTCCTGCTCTGCCAGTTTCTTCTCCAATTCAGCCATTTTATTTTCAAGCTTCTCCCTTACAGCTCCTGCTTGCTGCTCCAAGGCTGTGTACTTAAAGACAATAACATACAGTGATTGCTTTTGTGTGTGTGAATGTGTGTCTCTAGAGAGGCTAATAGGGATGTTTTGCAAAAGTCCAGTGACATCCCTGACATCATTCCCTGGCAATGGCGATCATTTAACGTATTAAGAGGGATCAGCTGACGAGTCATTCATTCTTACTTTTTCCTGAAGGGCCTGCAGCTCCTCAGTCTGCCCGTTGTGCTGGAGCAAAATTTGCTTTTCCGAATCCCTTGACTGCTTCAGATGAGTAAACTATTGAGAGCAAAAAGGTCCAAAAGCAAGGTAATAAAACATCATGTATTCACATTGATCACACTATATAACTCAACTTCAACTCTACTGAATTTTAAAAAGACACTATAAGCTGCAAAAACCTGAATATTTTTGAGTGAAAACCTCTCATCAAAAATCTCAATTACAGGACAATTTAGTAAAACCCTGGAACCCATCCCAGCTGTCATTGGGCAAGAAGCGAGGTAGAACTGAACATTGCAAGTAATGGTTTCATATTGTAAATGTTTACAATGGTTATGACCGAACAAGTTGCATCAAGACAGGCTTGCGTACCTTTTCCTGTAGCTGGGTTAACTTGTCCTGCAGAGCACCTCTCTGCTCTGTAAGTTCAGCCAGATCTCTCCTGTGCTGCTCTTTAACAGACGCCAACATGTGTTCATACTTCCCCTTCCAGTCCTCCTCAAGCTCAGCCTGCAGCTGAGACAACTGCAAAACATACAGGAAGTGTTCCATCAGTGGTCTGATGTAGGGGTGGGAATCCAAGGGTATCTCAGGATACGATACGCGACACACAGCCAACGATAACGATAATATCACGGTCTAGCTATTCTGTGATAATTGAAAAAAATAGATAATGCCCAAAAGAGGATAAAGAGCAGGCTTTGTGTATTCATTCATTGTGATTTGGTGCCAGTTTTACAGACACAAACTGAGATGAAACATGTAAAAAGAACATCAAATCTTAGTAGTAATCACACTGTAACTTATCATTTGGCCCATATGACAAAATTGCAATGTAAAACAGACAGAAAGTGGCAAAAGTCCAAGCTAAACTAAATAACTAAATATCTATATATGATGCCAGCATATGGATAATCATATCTAATTAATTAGGACGAAGATATATTGCCAAATAGATATTTGTAATGCAATGTTAACAATGTGGACCCTTGTCTTTGAATTCAGAAGATTAAAGATAGGGATTTCAGCAAGAAGACAAAGTGCAGGTTATTCAACCATATCATCATCATTCATGCTCCTACAGTATCCTATCATTGAATGTTACCTGCTCAGATGCAGCATTGTCAGTGCTGGTCCTGGCCTTGCGAAGTTGAGCTCGGAGGTTGTCCAGCTCCTGCTGGCTGCTCTTGCGGAGCTCCTCCACCTCCTCGTCCCGACGTTGACGCTCGGCCTGCCACTTCTTCTTCCTTTCCAAAAGTGTCTTAAAAAGGGCAGAAATAGATTATACATGACAAAAAAAGGGAACACTTAATCATCACCGTATAAAACCAAGTCAGATCAACTTCAGGGATATTAATCTGAATGATGTGAATCAATTTCCCCAGCTTTGGTGCAAATTAAAATGACAACAGGTGCAATGGAGAGGCAAAAGCAAGACAACCCCCAAAAGGGAATGGTTTTGCATGTGGTGGCCACAGAAAGCTGCTCTCTCCTTATCCCTCCTGAATGATTCTTCTTTAGTTTTGTTTTCTGCTAGTGTCCTTGTCACTACTGGTAGCATGAGGCAGTACCTGCAGCCTGATCAGGTTTCACAGGTAGTCCAGCTCCTCCAGGATGGCACATCCATAAGGTCAAAAGAAGGTTTGCTTTCTCTCCCAGCACAATCTCAAGAGCATGGCGGAGACACCAGGAGACTGGCATTTACACAAGGAGAGCTGGACAGAGGCGTAGAAGGGCATCAACCCAGCAGCAGGACCAGTATCTGCTCCTTCGTGCGAGGAGAAACAGGAGGAGCGCTGCCAGAGCCCCACAAAATGACCATCAGCAGGCTACTGGTGAGCATGTTTCTGACCAAAGTGACAGAAATGGACACCAGGTCCGCCCCTTTCTCTTCAAAGATGAGAGCCAGTTCACAATGAGCACATGTGACAGGCATTAAAGAGTCTGGAGACCCTGTGGTGAACGTCATGCTTCCTATAACATCATACAGCATGACCGATTTGGCGGTGGGTCAGTGATGGTCTGGGAAGGCATATTGCACAGACCTCCATGTCATGGCCAAACATTTTTGTTAGGTACCGGGATGTAATCCTTAGAGCAATTGTCAGACATGATGCCCTGATCCAGGTGTGGGAGGAGTTCCCCCAGGACACCATCTGCAGACTCATCAGGAGCATGCCCACACGTTGTTGGGAGTGCATACAGGTACGTGGAGACCATACACTACTGAGCCACATTATGAGTTTAAGTGATAACATTCTATTCAGGTCGGCATGTGATTACTTTTTATTAAACAATCAATCCAATTTTATCTATATAGCCGATATTCACAAATCACAATTTGCCTCATAGGACTTAAAAAGGTGCAAATTCCTCTTAAACCCCGACCACAGTAAGAGGAAGAGGAACATGAACAAGAAGTAAACTTACTCGTTCTAGACCTTCTTTATCACTCCTTAGGTCCTGCAGCTCCTCCTCCGTGTTGTTGACCCTCAGCTCTGTCTCTTTGCGTTTTTGCCTCTCTGAGCGGTATTGGGCCTGTGTCCTCTCTGCTGTCTCACTCAGCTCTGAACCACATAAACATAGCTTTGTTGCATCATTATTTTTTCACAAAGTCCTTAGCCTTTTATGTTCCAGGATACTTTGTGCTATTAAAGCAAAGTGTTCTTATGCTTGTTAAAACGGGTATCAATTATAATCTGTTACTTAGATCATGACCAAGAAATCTCACAAAGCCACATACCTCAACTAATTTTCCTTCAAGGCATCAACAGAAAAATGCTGATATGATCAAACCCCGCAAAAACTATCTTGCCACAAATAAAGCACAAAATGTGGATTAATCTGCTGCTAAAAATAGTCTCAACAAATTGTTCCACACCTCCTCCTCATGTGTGAGTAAACCAGTAAAAAGCCAAAAACTAAAGTGAAAAGCAGCTTTAGGAAACTACTGAGCTTTTAAAATCATTAACTGGGTTGCTTTGGTTTGCTAAGAGATTATATATCAGGATTTTTTAAACACATATGGAGAACTGGGCAAATGGTAAACTATTAATAAGTGTAACCACATACAGTCCTGTTGCCACTGTAGTATGTAAGTTTGATGAAGTCGTTTTTGGTGTTGAATTCCTCTCGAAAAAACCATTCATATACTAAACTCTTCAGAAAAAGACTGTTGCATTAGTTTAAGTTAAATGTAACTTTTAACCTGGGAAATTGGTGCAGAGACTGAAAAAAGTGGAGCTGCGGCAAAATATTGTTTGAAACTTTCAATTTAATCATAATTTTTTATCATAATAATAATAATAATAATAATAGACAAACCTTCCAGTTGTGTTTCCAGGGCAGTGATGCGCTTGCCCTGGCTCTCAGTGTCCAGCAGCACTGAGGTCAGTTTACTCTGCAGCTCAACAGCCTTCTGCTGGTGGGAAGAAGCTTCCAGCTGCAGCTCTGACAGCCGGGCTGTGGATGAAGCTAGATCCTCCGTCAGACGAACCTGATGGGGACACAGGAGGACAGCGGCAGTGAGAAGCTATAGTAAATCACAGAGCACAAACAGACAGTGTAGCTAAACATTGAGTGCCTGGATGAGTGGCTACTGGTGAGTGGTGTGATCAGCATGAACCTGTGGAAGAAAAACAGAGTAATGACTAATGGGAAAGGACATGGACCAGAATAAGAAAATAGGAAATTTTGTTAAAATGCAAATGAATGGTGAACTCATTATTCCAGTGAAAGCAGTTAGACCTGGGTCAAAAAGTAGTTGCACATAATACTAAGTATTTTGAGCAGCATGTTTTGATCTGGGCGGTAATCGGGGCAGACAAGATTATCAGATCAGTGGTTTGGTCCCAGAATGGCAAAGTGAATTTGAAATGATTGCAAAGAATATAAACTTTCTGGCAGCGAGGGGAGGTGACTTGTGACTTGTGGACTGACCATTACTCAAGGACTTGTGTGTTTTTGCTCCATGTAAATAAATCATTTCAACTATATTGGTCACAAAGAGCATGTTTTTCTTCCTGAGTAAACCTTTGGAGAAGTTACGCCATTCAAATGTGTTTCTTACTTTGCAAATACTGTTTGACCCTGGTCTGGTAGCAGTACACAGAGGAAAACAGGCTCACCTGGCCAGAGCCCAGGTCCTGAGGCAGTGCAGGCTGAGAAGAGAGAGTAGTAAATGCTAGATTTTCCTCAGCAGTACAAAATACCAGGAAGAGAGCAATTGGCAAAGATTAGAGTCCTTAGTATTAGTATCAGATTGTTATTGGAAACAGACATCATATACTTGAGAAAATACCAAACCTTATCTCTTTATGATAATCCCCAAATATGATAATTCGTGCCCGTCTCAAAATATGAATAAAAGAGGTTAAAACCTGTTATTGACACATGAGGGAAATAAAGCATAGTTTGGATTTGTTTCGGTTGTTCTCGTCCCCTCATCTCTAACCACTACCCATCACGCCCAGTGTATATAGACTAGTAGCCTGTATTGCCCTCGTCAACCTTTTAAGACCCCAGGCAGGGTGGGTGCTAAACTACATCCCATACACGCACACAGGCAATCATAAGGCCATACACTGAGGGTCGGGGGATATTTAAAGGAGGTCTTAGTGCAGCCTCCACCACAGGCCAGGATTATACATTTTACTTATTATATACCCCTCCCACCAAACTACAATTTATAGCCCCTGCACCCACTTTACATCTGTTTCTTTGCTTTCAGCTCAGAACTTCATTAGGAATACCTACCTGCTTAGTGTTAAACATTCTGCAGATACAGGTCTGGAGCTCCAGTTCATGTTCACATCAAACATCAGAATGATGACAACCTGTGAACTCAGTGACTAGATGTGACATGATTGTTGGTTTGAGTTTTGTGAGAGACTGTTGTGTTTTTCACTCAGAATGGAACCAATAACAAAGCCATCAAGAGAGCAGCAGTTCAGTGTTGATGAGCGAGTCAGAGGAGAATGGTCAGACTGGTTGCAGTTAACAGAAAGGCTACAGTAACAGAGGCAATCCCTCTGTACAACTGTGGTGAGCAGATAAACCTCTAGGAATGAATGTGTCGAACCTCGGGGTGGATGATGTACAGCAGAGACCATGTCAGGTCCCTCTTCTGTCAGCCAAGAATAGAAATGTGAGGCTGCAGTGACACAGACTCAGCAACACTGGACAGTTGAAGACTGATGAATCTAAATTTCTGCTTAGGTAGCCGATGGCAGAGTCACAATCTGGATGTGTCAACAGTCCAGACTACTGCTGGTGGTATGATGATGTTCTTGACACATTTTTAGGTCTTAATCCCTTACCAATCAAACATGGCTTGTTAGTGACCTTGTTCATCCCTTCATGGACACAGTGTCCCATCATTTTATGGCTACTTCCAACAGGACAATGTTCCATGGGACTGTTTCTAATCTACCTCAAACATACAGCATTTGAAACTCAGTGACAGGATGAATCTTCCTCCGTGATATGTGGAAAATGTTTACAGTCTGAAGGCACAAGCACAACACTATATAAAGTATGTGATGATGTGTGTGCATCACACACAATTATCCTCTGAAAAACAATGCAGTGAAAGAGAGTATTATCCATCTGAAGGATTAGTAATTCCCCTGTTCAGCACTAGAGCCAGACGCTCACCTTGTCTTGCTCAGCCTGTAGAATTCTGGCCTGGTTGTGTTCACTGGACGACTTAAGGGAGTCGTTTCTCTGTTCCTGCAGCAGGTTACTCTGCTCCATGTACCTGAACAAGCACAGCAATTCCATATTTCATTGACCTCACACTATTTTAATACAAGATCAGATACTGGCCAGCAGAAAACTCAGTAAGTACATTAAGTACACAAAGATAAAATCATAATCGTTACCTCCACCAAGCAAGCTATGTTTTGAGCTAAGTAAAATTGTTTTGTCAGTTGGAAGGATTACGCAAAAACTCCTGGAAGTGGTAGCATGTAACTTCTCATTTTGGTGTGGCTCTAGATCAGGGGGTGGATCCAGGATTTGTATTCACATTGTTGAGAGATAGGGCGTTCTTCAACACAAAGATCTAGATGAAAAAATATCCAGTATGTTTAGGGGACTGATATTTATATATATTTTTATATATTTATGAGTGCAGTGCTCAATTTGGTGCAGATCCAAATAAATGGTATTAGTGAGTTTAAATGTGGCTTCATAATGGGTCTGTTGAGTGCCCTTCTAGTTATATCAGTTAGGGGTTTTAATCCACAGATTTTAAGTACACTATCCAGCAATATTTTCATTGGAAATTGTATGAGATATTAATGTGTGTTTAAAAGATTAAATTCATTTTGGAATTTGATCATTATTTTATCCAAACATGAAAGAAAGATAATTTATATTTCTGTTCATGATGATGTGAAACAATGATGTTCTGGTCAACAATAAATGTGACCATTTGTCTTTTCTGACTCACCTCTGGTTCTGGTTAATGAGCTCCCCAATCTTTCGATTTTGCTCTTCAATGCGAGAGCTTTTGTCAAAGACTTCCTTTTTTAAACATTCATTTTCCTAGAGACAAAATAAGAGTTTTCAGATTGATTTGAATAAAGCGTCCCAGCACACTGAAAGATGAGACAATCAATGTTAGTGTTAAAAAAGAGCTGATGAAAAAATGCAAGGAGCAAAGTCTTGTGATGCAGTATTTTCAGGTGTGTACCTGCACAATTCTTTGGATGTTGTGCACGATCATGGAGGTTTCCATCGACATACTAGAAACACCCATTGGAACACTTCCCTGTCTTTGAAGGTCATCTATCTGTTGAAGTTAAATGAGACAAGAACCATGTGTATGTGCTTTCTGTTAAAAGTACATCTTCAACTTATTCTTGCACATGTACTTTTGTTACCTTTGAGGCCAGTTGATCTACTTTATCTGCCACTCTTCCAACAGATAACCGGATTTCTGTGTTGTGCTGGCGTGCTTCAGTCATCAAGAAGGAAGTCACATCACTGGAGCCTGGAGTAGACAACAAAATCCTGAGTGTAATGTGGCTGAAACATTGGACTCTGTCTATGACAATGAACGATATTAAAGCTCCCCAAAGGTGAAGTCAAATCATCTTGATCGCCCTCTGGTGGCTGCCTGCAGTATAGATCATAAAGCTTTCCTCTTCCATGTATATCTGCGATATGTTTGCTTTATTTTTATGCTACGGGGGGAAGTGCAGATGATTATTAATCTTTATTAATTAAAGGTTTTATTTGCTCTAAACAAATATTTGTGTAACAGACCCAACAGTCTTGGTTTGATCATAATGGCTTCCTTGTGATTGAAATGAATGCTCTTACCTGTATATGGGACACTCTGTGCAGGGTAAACCTGACCAAAAGGCTGCAGCTGAGACGGAGCCATAGAGGTCTGATTGTAGTAGGGCTACGAAACAACATGGTGCACTGATATTACCAGGTTTGATTTCATTGTGTCATTTCCATACTGTTGAAATGTTGGTAAGAAATGTGATGAAAACTCACCTGAAAGGCATGGTTGCTGCCAGGGTGCGGGGCAACAGTGGTCATAACAGGAAGTAAGGTAGAAGCTGGAGCAGTGTGAGGATGAGGATGTACTGGGGGGGGGGAGAGAGAGAGAATTTAGGTCAAGTACCAAGCAACATGCTGTATACCAACATAAGAAATTCTTTCCTTTGAAATCCAGGATGAATGCATATATGAGGAATAAGAAGAAGCTAACCATGTGCTGAATCTGGAGCAGTGGAGATCTGCACTGGAGATGAAGCTAAAGGCCGATCCTTCACTCTGCTGCCACTGGTGTCCTGGAGATCAACGCAGAGTGGGAGAAACTTACTAACATACCAGATGTTAGAGATTTTTTGTCATTTTTTGGCTTTCCTCTCTGATAAATAACAAAATGTGTGAACTGTGTTTTTTTATCTGGAAAACTTTTTTTAAATCAGGGGAAACATCTTCATACTTTCAAATAAATAGTTAATTTTTTTCTGATGTCGCTGAGAAAAGCTCTAAGAGCCATTGTATTCTACTTGCTGGCTCATTGTTGAAGCTTACTAATGCTTGGATAGATAGCATATGTTTTTCCAAGTCAAAATATCTGCTGGGAAAAGATTATTGCTGGTTGTACTGAAACCGTTTGTCCACTCATAGATTACCACAAATATCAATAACAACTATGATAATCTATTGATAATAACCAAATAAAATATCATATAATCTGAAGTCGACCATTCAGCAACATGTGAAGTTATGCATATTTCCATTATATAATTTAAATTTGAATACCTTTACGCTTTAAGTATACTTGAAGAATTTAATATTTTATCATATTTTTTATGTTTAATATATAATTGAACTGAAAAAAAAACTAAGCGATCCATCAACCATTCAACAGTTTCTTTGTAAAGGGAGTAAAGTAAATACCTTTGTACCACAATCCTTTTTGTAGCTTTTCATTTCAGCACATTCAAAATTTAAACTAATTAAAATTTGAAAGCTACCCTTTTATGTTTGGTGTGTTTGATGTTTATTTTGTTGAAGGCCAAAACTGAAAACTGTTACGATTCTTTTTATTTTCTGAGCAAAACTTCACCTGATGCAGCTGATGGGCTCAGCTGACTTTTGCTATGATGAAGGATTATTCCTTTTACACCTTGAGCTTTTCTGTATATGGGAGCTGGTATTTTCTATGATGATTCCAAGGCTTCCAGCTATATTTTTCTTTGTGTCAGCAATTAATATGGCCGATAAAAAGACCCAAACCAGCAGTAATCTCAACACTTTCTGTGGCATCAGCCCAGAAGCTATTGGTTACTAATGGAGAAATAGATCATGTGGCTCACAAATGAGTGGTTTGTTTTTAAAGGCTAGATAATTCCATAAAGCTCAACAACTATTTTGACATTTACAGCACTGTGGCTCACTGATGAGTTTTTAACAGTTTTTGAAAAACAATTGTGTTCTATGGCTAAGATGAGTAAGATATACTGTATCAGGCTTTAAATACAAACAGATTTCTCATGTTTTTTTTATCAATAAGAAAAAACACATAGTATCACCTTTTTTCCCTTTTAAGATCTTCAGATAAAAAACACATTATATACATTCCCACCTCAAGCTCAGAGTCACTGGATTCAGGCTGGCTGGCCACTCCTGTCAGAAAGGGCAACATGGGCTGACCCATCTTTGCCATGCGAGAAATCAGCTTGGCTTTAGAAGCATCTGGATTCTGAAGTTTAAAAAGAAAATTACACAACTCAGCTGTGAAATAACTGCATCAAATTATTTGTTTTAAATGCATCATTGAGAGGGAAAGAAAAGCAGTGATGGTGCTTACTGCCAGCTGTTCACTGAGAGAGTTTGACTTTGCACGAAGTTGGGGCTCCCTGGAAAAAAACAATATAAAAGACGAAAGGTCAGAGACAAACCAGGCTACATGTTAAAAGTTAAGGAAAATGCTGTTAGCTATTGCCTAACTCACCCTGGTCTGCCTGGGCCTGAGACAGTCATCTGTACTGCAGACTCTGCGGTCAGATTCTCCACACTGGGAGCTGGGGAAGGAGCAGCAGAGTCTCTGGAGCTGGCACTGGCCCGATCAGAGCCACTGTCCTTGGCAAACTTCACCTAAAGCACATATCAAGAGGAATATTTTTCACTTTATCGATGTAAAGTAGACATGATTAATGTGACATCAGAGTCATCTGTGACGTTGGAGAAGGTTAACTACTAGAGTAGACGAGGCAATCAAATACAAAGACTGCTCAGTGGATGTTACCCGCCGAAGTTCTGCTTCAAAAATAAGAGTGCTGTTAGCCGGGACGCAGTTCGGGACTCCTTTGGATCCGTAAGCAAGGTTCGGTGGGATGACAATCAGGCGGTGGCCTGCCTTCTTCATCCCCAGCATCCCTTCCTCCCAGCCCTGTTCACACAGAGAAGGAGAGGCAGAGCGATAAGGAGGAAAGAACGTGATAATATAATATCATTTGAGGCTAGGAAAGTTTATTTAAAAACCCTGTGTTGAAAAATTATTAATTAAAAAGGTTAATAAATAAACATAATAGATTGAAATTAAATGTATAAATATGCACAAGAAGTAAAATAAATCATTAGGAATATTTTCAGGAATTATATTTTTTTAATGGTTTGTCGTGAGGAAGGGACTGAAGCTGCTTTTCTTATTCAGTTATAATATTCTGACTCACTTTAATCACTTTTCCAGCTCCAATTTTCAGTCGGAGCAGCTTGTCTTTGTTCTGGTTGGAGTCAAACATCTAAAATTATATTTGAAAAAGGTGTAAGTTGAGCTTCACATGTCCAGAAAATTCACAAGAACTGGAGACAAAATAATGGCAAATTAATCTACAACGGTGGAGCTGTGTGACCTGTCCGATGGTATGGTTCTGCAGGAGCCAGCCTGTGTACACCACCTCCAGGGAGTCTCCATTCTCCACCCCCTGGCCCTCCCCAAGACTCAGATCCTGAACCACCACAGCATCTAAAGAGGCTGCACTGTTCACTTTTGCTAAGCATACCTAGTGAACAAAAAAGAAAGTAAGTTCTGGTGAGACCTTGAATCCTGAATATGTTGGACTGATAAAGGGCCTTTAAGGATCAATCCTGAAACTTGTGGACCTTGTTCCATCAACACATCCTCGCTCTGTTAATCAAATAAAATCTGTATTTGACTAACAGCTGTAGCTCTGCTCCTGTGTCACTCACCTCCTTGCAGAAGTCTGATGAAGCTTTCTCTGATTCAAACATCAGGGACCAGTTCTGCCTCTGGTCATCATAAAAAGTGCAATAATGGTTAGGTTGTACCTGCAGGAGCAAAAGAACGTGTGGTCATGAACATAGAACAGACATGACGACGGAAACTTTAGTTCACAGTGTATCAGTTTTCCAAAATGATCAGCTAATTTACAAAGCAACTTGCTTTCTATGGAGGAGAAATCTATTGCCTCATGCCCTTTCATTTTTGGTTTCTGTTGCTGTGTTTACCAGCAAATAAACACAGGAACACAAGGACAACCTAATATTCAAGCTACAGTGTGACATAGACTTTGTTCATGCTTAATTGTAATTATTTTGACAAGTTTATAAGTTTGACCAAAAAAATCCTCACATTTAAAGAATTTTATTTCCTATTCAGATAATAATCCTGCAGAGCAGGAACTGATATAATATTGAGAGACAGAATTAAAAGCTCATAATGTTTATGATGAATTTGTCTAGGATGAAGGTCTCATTTCCTTTATCTGTCAAATATACAGTTTTTACACTAAAGTGCTGAATACGGCACAGAGTACTACAATAAAACAATCTGTCAGTGCAACATTACAAAGGTGATTTATACCTATCTAAAAACATGTACACAAACTTAGGTCTTTGCTCAGTGTTGATGCATTTTCACACCTACAAATTATTCAAATGTACTTCGATACTTTGTAACCTTCCCAACTTTATGAAAGACTAATCGGCAAAGCATGATATTACTTTGATGCATCCCATTATCTGTTTGTCCGTATGTACTTAAGTCTGTGTGTTCACTCACCGTGAAAACAAAGCCCATGTGAATCTTGGCAGTAGTCACTTGTTTCTGTTGGCTCAAGTACAGAAGCAGTTTGTACTGTAGAAATGAAAGATGAGGAGTATTATTCACAAAACTCCAAAGCCATCCAGTAATCTCAAACAAGTGACCAGTTAGCAAATCTCCAACCTCTTTTGTTGTATGGTTGCCCAGTGCGGCTGCTCCCAGCTTGCCCTGCTTCACATACTGTCCGTTAATACTGTGCAAGACAAAAATGGTGGAAAAGCTTTTGACTTGACATAAGATGATTCGGCAGATTGATTTCTGGAAATTACCATCAAATCTTCAGCTTTGTAAAAAACGTTTCTTTATGTGGAGTGAATATTTGCAGCCCATTGACTTTTTACATTTAAAACAAATTCGAACAATATCAGAAATGACGTTCAATAAAAAAACAGGGTGCTCACTATCTGAAGGCTTGGACGGCTGTGGCAAATAACACAGCTGGGGCTCCAGATGGTGAAGCTTGTTTCTGGGAGGCTGGCACTATGAACAGACAGAAATATTCACTTTAAATCCTCATCCTTGTAAAAAAAATTATTCACTTTTGTCTATTTGTGATGATCCTACCTGGAGTGGAGCTCTTCCTGGGCTGTTTGGGAGCTGTATATTGAAATGACTCGTTCCCCTGACTGGACTCCTGATCTAGACCAAACAGGGAGGCCAACTTAGCCCTGCAAAGAGAAGAAGCGACAGTAAAGATCATCTATGTCTACCTGCAATTAGACGTATGATCTGGTATGATCTGCTTACGTATGTTGAACTGAATGATTACATGCAGAGTAAAAATGCCCTGAGGTATAATTCGTGACTTTTTAAACAGCACTGACTCTTGAGTCAGGCTTGTTCCCTAACACAAGGTAAAAGCTGCTAATACTGACCATTCATCCACTTTTGGGGGATTTCAGAAGTTATCGTATCTGCCTGCCACAAAAACAGCAGAACTTCAATCTAGCAATGTTATTGTTTTTCATTAACTGGTCAGTTCTTTTTTTATTTTGATAAATGATGAATCATTAAGTCTATAGAGATGTCGAAATGTCATTCTTGAAAAATGGCCATTGCAATTTTCCAGAGACAAAGAAGATGTGTTCAAATTGTGGAGCCTGTCCAGCACGATGCAGCTACGTGACATGCTCCGTCACAACTAAGATAACTCCATATACAGAAAACAATTAGTGTGAGATGCTCCGATAAACTGGTTAATAGACCATGCAATAAGATATTTTTTTTGTCAAACTACAGTTTTCAAAGACAAAAGTGAGCTTGCATACTTAGGATTTATGTCTTACACTGATTCCAAAACTAAAAGGAGAAAATTTGTACACTTGAGGAAAAATGTTTTTGCTTGAAAAATATATCAACAGCGAATCAAATAAATATCTACATGTTGAGCTCCAACAAGACCATAGCATGCTGTAACATTGTCGCAACATTCAAGATGAGACCAATAGTTCAGAGTTTTCCTGGTTTCCAAAACTGCCCAGCTGCCTCGTACTGACCCCTGGAACTCCTTCCACTTGTAATCACTGGCATCTCCTAGGAATGACATGTTGAAAGCCTTGAGGCCCTCATCTCCAACGGCAAGGAGCTGGGATGAGGTGGAGCTATTGGCATGTGCTAGTCAAAATCCTTCTGATAATCATTCCACGCTTCTGACCTGAGCCCCCCCTGATCTCTCAGTTCAGTCACACCAACATGGTAGATTCAACAGCATAGCAGAAGAAAGTGGGGACCTCCGACTTAGTGTTGGGTCTCCGCTGAGCAGAGATGGGCTGTGGTCGAGGCTTTCTCCTTCCTCGTCTAACAAGCAGCATGTGAGAGGAATTAGCCGCCAGACCACTCCTCCCTCTTGGCCAGGCCCTACACTGGTTGTTTAGTCCCCCAGCTCACACACACAGTGGCAAAGAGTACAACTCATTGGTCAGCCTGAGAATGGGGCAAAGCTGCAATGAATAGCTCGAACTGAATGGCAGATAACAGTGAGTTGAGGTTTATAATAAGTATGAGAGTCTGTATTGTGACAAATAGATCACAGTTTGAAAAGAGGTGTAACTGAGATGGAAACTCTGATACAAACGTCCACAATCACGATAGAGGACGACAGACTCATGATCACACAACTGCAAACCTGCTGCAGCCTGTTCAGCTCACATTAATATAACAAAACTCATTTTACACTTTAAATGTGCATTCATGTGTGTAAGAAAAATCACTCAGTTTCAGACTGGGCAAATCTATTTGAACGCCATTTGAAGTCAGAATATCAACTCAGATAGATGAAAAATGTTGGTGCACGAGTTCAAGAGCTGCTGACATCTTCACTTATAATCTAATTTTACAATCAGCTCTAAATAATATCTTTTAATGTATTTTTTTAACATCCATCTCTCACAAGCATCTAGCACCATCAATACGAAATGTGCAGACATTATAAATCATCTGTACGCCTGACTTTTTCATTGCTCTTCCTGATTATGCATGTTGTAAGAGATTTGAGTTTTGTAAAAATAAATAAACACATTTTGTTTACAGCATCTGGGTTCTTTTCCACATTCTGATTTCAAAGCACATGAACGCACCAAAGTTGGAATAATGACTTCACATCACAGGGAAATAGGGCTTTCTGAGGAGCAAGTGAATGCACAATTAATAACAATAGTATTACTCTATTTAAAGCTAGGGCAAGATGTGGAATGACACAGTACACCTATTGTATTGTCATGTCTCTAGGTCCCATCAAGTGATCACAGCTGCAATAGAAGTCAGGCTAGTTTAATTAGCCCAAGGTGGAGAATAACCCCGACACATTCAAGTCAGCACTGTGGGAAATCAAACGTGAACATGACAGTCTAAGAAGCCTCATTCATACAAACTACTGCGCACACTACAGGGTGAGGGGAAGCCTGTGATCAGGGGACCAGAGATGTGGTGGATATGAGATCAGTGTTTAAATATATCTGATATAATAAGCCACTGTTTGGTTTTTCACAGACCTAATCCTCTTAATACACGTTTTTTTCCCCGCAGCCATTTTGACATGACACAGTAAACACAGTTGTTACTAATGATATAAATGAAGGTTCTGTTCAGGTGCAGAGGCTGAATGAATGAGATTAAAAACACATGTGTTCAATACTGTTTCTGTCAAGTTGGCTGCTGTTAAAAACACTGACTTGGACATGTCATCAGTCCTGGAACTAGAAATTAGCTTTCAACTATATTCATATCTCCTGCAGGTTAGTGGGGGGGGGGGGGCTTCTCACCAAGCAGAATGAATGTCAGGAGTCTAATTACACACAGACTTTGTCTTTATACTGCGTTATCTGTCTGAAGTGATTCAACAGAATTACAGACATAACAAAGGCACGTCAAAAACATCTAGTGAATCAATTCATGCCAACAGTGTAAGCTGAATTGACTGGCCTCGGCTTTAGTCCTCTGAAACAGTACTACTTACCGAGGGAGTCGAAATCATC
Organism: Pleuronectes platessa; assembly: GCF_947347685.1. Taxonomy (NCBI): domain Eukaryota; kingdom Metazoa; phylum Chordata; class Actinopteri; order Pleuronectiformes; family Pleuronectidae; genus Pleuronectes; species Pleuronectes platessa. The sequence goes on from NC_070629.1 coordinate 3,636,785, forward strand.
TTTACATTTCAATTTAAAGTGAAATGTGGCTCATCAACTAGCAAAGCTAACCCTAGCTAAATGAGGCAAGCTAGTTAGCCCATAGGCTAAGATAATGAGCATGGTGGGTAAATACACATAAACAAACGCACCCTCCTGACGGAGACAAAAAGTCTCCTTCTTCATCGTCTCCGACGAACATCCTCTCTCGAGTCCAGCGCCTTCTCTTCTTCAATAAAACAATAGCACAAGTGAATTAGCTGTTTTCCTATGAGCAGACTGTTGAACTGTCACTTCCTGTTTGTGGTGGGATCAGCTGACATTCCACCTGATCCGGGTGTAATCACCGATGACTGCCGCTGGGGGGCGCCAACGACTATTACAGGACATGAACCACACAGGGGAGAGTTTTATCCTGAGGAAGCACAGGTCATCAAAAGTGTTGCAGTCATCAAGTGACTCTCCTTCTGTCAACCCTGACCTCTGACCTCACACATGAGCTTAGAGGAGGAGGGAATGTATTTGTGTGGGATGAAGAGTGAGTGTCATAAGCAAATCTACTATGACTAATATCTGAAGTAAATTCTAAAGGAAATCAAACTCAGGGGTAGAAATCAGAAGAAGATAATGGAATGAAGTAAGTTTGGTTACTTCATTCCACTCATTCACTACCTCACTGTTTTGGGACATCTATGTAGAAGACCATCAGAGATTTTGGACACAGCCTTTATGTGGCTGTAAATGATTCAACATGACCAGACTAAACATCTCTTTGTTAAGGCTATTTTGTCAGTGCAAATTTTCCATGTCTACTTTTTGATTTGTTATTTTACTCTTCTATGTCTGTCTTATAATGCCGGACATGTCACAGGCACCCTTGTTGATTTGTTTTGACCACTATTTCAGATTTTATCCATTGGTGGTGTGTATACTCACACACAGCAACTCACACAGAAATAATAGGAGCGAATAGAGGGAATGATAATAACAACAGAGGTTCCCTGGATACACAATAGCTAATTAAAGATAGTTCCTCAGTGGGACGATGAGTCAGATTCTTCTCAATTTGAGTTCCAGTCTGATGAAATTGCCTAGGGTCACGTCATTTTCCAAAACTTAATATTAGGACCCATTAAATCGAATAATCAAAGATAAATTAGATAAGAGGTAAAGATATTTATACTTCGTGTGCGATTAGAAACAGTATCAGGTGATGTGCTCCCACCAACCTGCTATCAAATATTTTCCTGTCATTGTGGTAAAAATAGATCTCATTACATTCACAGCCATGTTTCCTGCAGTCAGTGGTAAGTCAGTCTGAGGCTCATGTCCTCTGTCTTTGCCAAGTTTATTTAAAGATTAATATTAGTTGGCTGAACTCCAAATAACATTTTGATAGGTCATAACATAGTGTCGGTCCTGACAACACATATATCTAATACAGTCTAATCTGACATGTGACACACGCATCGTCGTTTGAATGAGCTCCACAACTGTTGCATGGGTTGTTGATGTGTGACCCGGACTCATCCCACCCTGCCCTTGTCTTTTTTCCATCAACCATTCCAATGCCCACCCACCCACCAAGATGGTCCTGAGCAAAACAACATCTCATTCCAGTGTTTTCTCCTCCCCGATTCTTGCGTTGGCGTGCAGCAGATCCAGCATCATTGCCGCTGTTGGTCCAGGCCAACTGTGCCATCACCGCTGCCCTCACTGTAATGTGTTGTAATTTCATTGTGAGCTCATTCTTTTCTGAATGACTTATAGTTTATATGTACCACTCATTAATTTTAGTCCACCACTTTGCTCCAGACTGAAATATCTCATCAAGTATTAACTTTCCATGAGCTATATTGGATGCACGGAGTATAAATCCTCATAGTCTCTAGCACCACCATGGGGTTCCCCCTAGCCCTTGCACATAGATGATAATTTGAAGCTGCTATTTCTAACGTTGATTATTATAATCACTCCATGTGACTGTGTAGCTTTCTTTCTCTGATGCACCTGCAGTATCAGCTTGGAAGATTTTACATATTTCATGTCCTTTTTTCATCATTTCATGTCAGATGAGATTTTAATTTCATTTTGTTTTCCCCCTGCATTGAACAATGTGGACTGTCTTGTAAAGCATCAGACAAAGATACATTTCCATTGTAATGTAGTTCACTGATCATGCAGAATGTTAAATCCTTAGGTCATTCTTTTCATCTGAACAATATATTTACCCCTTAATGCATTAGGTGAAAATAATGTCTCTGTCATGCTCCACTTTGTTATTAAACCCCCCTTCGTCCTGAACAGTCCCCCCCCCCCCCCCCCCCCCCCAGACAACACTTACACAAGGAACAATTAAATATAATCCATCTGCTTTACTCTCTTTCAGTATTTACACGTGACCATTTTACAGCAATATTACTCTACATTTATGGCATTTTCACCATTGCTTACCTATCAAAAATATACAAAAATAAAATTGCATCTGTTTCTTCCTATTTCACAGCTGGTATCAGTCCATGTCTTTTGCTGCGTGTTAAGAAGAGGTATGTGATTTCCTGTTCCGCTTCGCTCGACGTGTGGACGGAAATCGGATGAACTCAAAGTGTTTGCTTTGGTTCGTGTTGGGGAAGGGAGGGGGGCCCGTGTGTAGCCTCTTGATGAAATGGACCTCTCTCTGGTTCTGCCTCGTCCTGGAGGCTTTGATGGGCCTCCCTTTCCTGGTGAAGGCCACATACCAGCCCTCATACTTGGCATTCTGGAACGCCGTGTAATTGTTCTCCAGCACTATCTCTGTGAAGATACAATCCCTGCTCCGACCATTGGGCTGCATGAGGAGAGAGAATGGTTCCTTATGTTAAACATGGACAGCCTTGCAAAGCATGAAACATATATGTTTTGTTTGTTCATATACACATCAAACAAAAGGATCACTTACTATAAATAACTATATTACCAAAGTCATATGATCTATAATAAGCCAATGGTCAATTCAGATTTTTTCCTTCATGTTAAAGCTGTGTGTACAATCTGTGCAATGTTTGAGAGGGTAGATATCATATTCTTTCTTCTTCCTTTTTTGACTAATATCTATCAATAAATATGAACCTATAACAAGCAGTAAGTTTGTGTAGTACACTGGCTCAGAGCAAAGGTACAAGGCTCACAAATTAAAAGATTAAATATATCACTTCTTTCAACAACTTGGTTCATAATTCTGCTGCACAACCACAACCTTAGCTGCTTTTACATATTGAACAACAAGGTCGGTGTGTCAGTCTAGTGTTTTCCTAATCTTTATGCTAAGCTAAGCTAAGAGGCTGCTGTACCTCATAACTTATATTCAGACCTGAGAGTGGTATCGATCTCCTCATTTAACTTGTAATTTCAGTTAACTCCTGTTAAGTAATAAAATATGAATCCAATGATAACTAACTTTATGTGCTAAAGTTGTTTTATGAAATGTCGATAACAGGCAACCTCTGTAAAAGGTATGGTTGCAGAAAAATTGTGACAGCCACATGTCAGTGGTTTGTTATCATTTAAGCAGATCCAATGAAAAAGTAATTTCCTCTTGACTTGTGTTCTGTGTCGTGTTTAGTCTTTCTAACAGACATTCGAGCAGCCGCGCCTTCAACACCTCTTAACCAAGAGGAGACATAGATTTGTACGTTTTCGTGTCAGCCAGATATGTGGACCCATCTTTTCCATTTCCATGAAGGAAATGGAGAGTTGACTCATGACCAAATACACAGCATGAGGGGTTTGTACTTTCCCCTCAATGCTGTCAGCTGTGGCTCTAAGGCGGAGCGACAATCCCTCACTTCTCAGAGGATTCCTTTTTTCCCATCACATCATGTCCTGGGGTGACTGACATGTTAGGACACTACAATGACAATGGACTGAGGCTTTCATATCGGAGCTGCAGTGTGTATTTTAGTGGATGTGAGATCTGATAAACTGACGCCGAGCACAGATTATATGTCTTCTAAAGAGGAACTAGCTCTTGAATGGATTAAGACAAGTGAGTCATGTCTGTGTTCTTTGGCTGGAACTGTAAGAAACACTGATCATACTGTGTTTACATCCTCTGTCTACATTTTATCTGCCTGGCAGTGTGAAGTTTGAAGGTGTTTTCAAAGGTGGTTCAGATTATTTGACACAATTCTAGCTTGCAACAATAGAATTTGGCTTTTTAATATTATCTTACTATAACATTGTAATTACTTTTACTTATTTTAACTTTATTTTACCACAGCAATGATTCCAAACTGATCCATGCTAACTAACATCAAAGTTAACTCTGTTTGTCAATTAAAAAAGATAAAGGAATATATATTGTACCTTTCCAACAAGTTTACCCTTCCGGTTCATGCAGAGGTAGCGCCCACTTTCTGCTCCTCTTATCCTCACGCGACTGCCAAACGTGTCCGTCTCAACAAACAGGCGAGCTGCAGAAAAGAAGGTCAAGTTACACCAGAATCCATGAAATCATTTTATTTTAATGATCAGTTTGTCATTTTAAGAGTTCCATGCATGTATGTAAAGCCAAAACTACACATTGAAACATGTAGTTCCACTGATGAATAAACAGAATTCTGACTGTAGGCTGCAATCTGTTTTTATGGACACTAAGGCTCCAAAGTGAAGATCCACAATTTTATACTTTAGTGCAACGTGTCAGACATAAACCTTGTTTCTGGTCTGTTGTTTGTTCATTTAAGCTTATTTGAGCATTTGAGATTCTGTAAAGCTGTTACTTGTTGTGTTACCTGTTAGTAGATCAAATTTACTTGTTATGCTTGTTATCCCTTGTATATTAAATTGTTATCATTAGACAATAGCTCTGCTGGGCTGAAACCAACAGTATCGACCTGCTTTGGGAATGCAGGTAACCCTCCTCAATTTAACTCCATGCTGAAAGACTAAACAAATCATCAGTGAGCGGATGACTGAACATTAAAGAGTTGTATTGGCAGCAGAATATACATTCTCAACTGATTCTGTCCTGCAGTTAATTACAGTCATTGGGCATTACAACAGCCTTGTGTATTGGGGCTATGGAGACAAAGGACTTGCCCTAATCAGCCGCTAACTCGCCAGACGATGGATTCATGGTTACAGCAGGGAGGCTGAATTAACATATAGGCCTGAAAACACCTCACAGAGGGACACGCAGGTAGGAGGTGAAACTGCTGGTTGTGCCTGAGGACATCAGTCCCCAGCAGAGGCTTTGTGCCCAGTGTCAGGGACCGAAACATGACATTTGATCCCTTCTCTAAAGAAACTTTAAACATTTCTATGTTTGTCTTTTACTGCATGACCCATTTTCATGTGACAAATGTCTTTCAAAAATCACAATCTTTGTAAAGCCTAGACTCTCAACATGCAACAGGTTTCCCTGCAGATTTGAAGTTGCCAATATGCACAGTTTATAAAAGATAAATACCAGTCCAGACTAGCCTCAGTTGTGCCTCTCAGTCAGACCTAAGCATCTGACTCTCTGAAAAATAATTACCACGCTTTTAAACTCTCTGAAGTCCCACACATGACGAACACAAATCCCAAGCGGACTCATCTAACTATCATGATGAAAAAAATATTCAGTTTGTTGCATGATAAAAAAAGGTTTGAATGGTGTGACCACATTTCCAACCCAAGACAAAGATGGTGGCCGCAATGACAAAGCATATGTTGGTACAACATGAATCAAAGTGTAAACTGTTACTATAAATATATATTGATGTTACCTACCGATAGAATTTCCCTAAAAATTAAGTACAAAGAATGATTAATTCCCATCTGATTTCAACAAGAAAAATATATATTTTGGCTATCTCCTAATTATCCATGCAGAAATTCTTGGGGATTTGTGGACATTTTCACAGATTAATTGCCTTTAAACGTCTTCTGTGTTTTTCAGAGATCAGTGATACATTTTCTTATTATTCAGAAAATTGGATGCTTAGCTCAATGCCATGGTGGAGGATGGGAATTGCATGGGACTGCTTTAGCTACCATTAAAAAACTAATTGTGTTCTCTGCCGTGCAGACCTCCAGTGGTGAATGCCTCTAATGAAAATATTGCTGAAGGATCATCTCTGTTAATAAGTACAGCTCCGTGGCAAAAGCTACAACCACAGCCACATGTGTTGCAGGGCCAGCAGCGGGCCTCGGGTCAGCTCTTACCGTACATGTTTCCATCCTCAGCGGTAGCGGTGACCCGTTTGCCCTGAATCTGGACGTGTTTCCCGCTGGTGCGGCTGTAGAGCTGGTACACCCTGATCTGTCTGCGGCTCAGCTGGTCCGTCACTGCGCCCTGCGTCCTCACATACTGCTTAAAATTAGGAGACGGGTGATTCTCCCCCTTTCATGTACAGGGAAAAATAAAATACATAATTCTTTTTCTGTCTAATCTGAGATAAATTAGTATATAGCCAATTTTACAAGACAGGGTGTACGAAGAGGAATCTCCCCATCAGACAAATAAAGTTAACAATATCTACTACACAATGAGATATCACAACTTAAAACCAACTTTCTTTTCAATTCCAATAGTTTTTTAAATCGTACTTTAGCAGATTACTTTTAATAGTGTCATTCAGAATTTAGTTCTTACCTGAGCATGGCACCACAGCACGAAAAAGTGAAATGATCTGCAGGGGCAAGAAAACATGGAGAGATGTTATTATATTTGAGTAAATTAGAAAATCAGACTATTTCATTCTACAGCTTTATCCGACGACTTACATGTAAATACAGCGCTGGTTTATTCCATACATCCTCCTTCTTATTTCACCCGACAAGAGGCAGATAGTCCAAGTTGGATGCGGTGCGTAAATCCAGCGGTGCTGCCACACAGTTGCGTATGCACTTGTGACCTGTCCATCCACACCAACAGAGTCTCTGGTTGAACCACCGCGGAGTTATGTCCCTTCACATGCAGGCCACCAAACCCCCTGGTCCAGCTGACTGAGTGGTGAAGAGCTCCTCTACAGATCCGCGCTGTGCATCACACCCAGGTACATCCATTAGAAACAGAAAGCCTGCGCATCACTGGGGGTTCAAACGTGAGCGCTTCCCGGCTCTGTGCAGCTCTGCTCCGGTTAATTCCAGGTTTTGAAAAGCCCTCTGCCTCTCCGGGATCAGGCTGCTCACTGGTTAAATGTTGAGAGGCAAAGTCCCTCCCTGAAATCTCCCTTCTGTGGGTGGGCACAGCACCAAGACCCCTAACGATGATTTAATAGCCCAGGGAAACGCAGATGTGCGGTACAAGAGAAATTATTCACATTGATGTTTTGCTACAAAGAGACTTATCTCCACTCACATATTCTTCAGCTCAACTGCAAAAGAAAACTAAACGGTTGTGGAAGTTTTGGTTCAATATTTCATTCTGTCTGCTTTTAAGGTAGCCTTGATCATTACTGTAGCATTGTATTTAAAAGTGAGATGCCTAATCGCACCTTATGGGTGTGGCAATTAGGTGTTAAAGAGGGCACAGCCCCCAACTCCCACCACAAAATCCCTTTTATCTCTGTGTTGACTGGTCACACTTCAAGCTCATGTTAATGAGCCAAAACAAACCATTTAGACAAAAAGTTTCATGTCTAGATAATAAGCAATCCACATCTCGAGATACTGAAGGATTCTGTCTATTCCTCTTCCCCTGAAAGCAATGACGTTAACAATAAGAGAAGAGAAGACGATACCTGCTCTGACTCCAGAGCTGCAGGATTCAGATCGAACACTCTATTATTATTATTATCATTATTATTATTATTATTATTATTATTATTATTATTATTATTATTATTATTATTATTATTATTATTATGAACTGGTGCTGCTATCATTGATAACATGAATATGGGCTATACAAATCAAATTTGATTGATTGATAACATAATTATATCTATAAATATCACTCTAATCATTATTGTTACTATAACAACCAGTCTGACAGATCTTAAATATGATGGTTACACAACTATTCCTGGTCTCTCTCTTCTCTCCCCTCTTTTCCACCCACCTTCTCCTCTCTTCCCAATTTTTCTCTGCTCACCCCAATCGGTCGAGGCAGATGGCCGCCCACACTGCCGACGAGTCTGGTTCTGCTGGAGGTTTCTTCTTGCTAATTAGGGAGTAAATTCTCTCCACAGTCGCTAAAGTGCAGGTTCATTGTGGGAACTGTTAGGTTTCTCTAAAATTGTAAGGTCTCGGCCTTCGATGTAAAGTGGCTTGAGATAATGTATGTTAAAATTACGAATTTAATATAATTTATAACTATCTGAGTCCAGATGAAACATTCCTTGTGTCCATGGACAACAGTGTAACATGAAGCTTCAAGTGCCTTCACTTGTTACCCTTCTCACGTTCTCTTGACCCCTCATCACCCCAGTCTGGGGCACTAAAGTGATAAAATGCAGCAGTCATCTCGGACACACCGATTTTTCAGTCTTAATCTAACAGCAATGACTGGTTTCTCTTGGTGATCTCACTTCTTACTGTATAAGACACAGTTAACATCAGCTCGTCTCCTCTGGTAATACAATGTTCAATATTATTATTGCCAGGAACCTAAACAGACATTTGAGTAATGTGTGCTGAGAGAAGCTCTTAATGATGCAGTGGTGTGATCCATGGTCCAGTAAGTGTGTGGCAGCTGAATCGAAAAAATCATCAGCCTTATGATGTCATATTCGCTGTCATCTGGAAAACATGCAATCAAAAATCATCAGAAATGAATCGTTAAATCAGAGAACAGAAATGTAAGTCAAATAGTATAGGTCAGTGGATGGTGACCCTCAGGCCCACAAGCCAATGTATAAGGACAAGACAGCAACTTAGAAATAAGTATAATCATGACTTTGGTTATTTTTTTGTGCATTAACAAAAATAGCAATCCCTTTGGACTGGATCAGGTTAGGTCACAGTCAGGGTGAAGGAAGAACACTTACTCCACATCATATGTGATATGCGTTAATATAAACCATATTGATACTATATATCATTTTATACAATAATACTGTCTTTTGCACACTCTGTCTACATATTCTTACACTCATAGTATATTATATTATCTATTGTATCGTCAAATACTTATATTTATACCCGTACTATATATCATATATTATATCATACTCTTTGTATATTCTTTGTATATATAAGTCTATATACACATATTTATACATGTGTACATGTTATTATTAGTAGTATTATTATTATATTTACTATTATTATTATATATACTGTTGCTGCCATTATTACTATATACTGCTATTATATTGGTATAATTACATCATATATAAATATATATTATGTTATATTATATACTATATATACTGTACTATTTTTTATATACTGTCCAACAATAACATTACCATCATATCATCAGTACTATTACCATAATCTGCCACTGCACCTTATCTACCTATTTATCATGTGTTTCTGTATTTTATTCTTTCTACCTCAATATTTTTTATTTTATTCTATTGTATTGTATTTTATTGTATTCAAATGTACCGGCTGCTATGACGACTTAATTTCCCTTCGGGGATGAATAAAGTAATCTATCTATCCATCTATCTATCTATCTAGCTGTTACATGTCATCACTGATGACAGCTGATCACATCAAGATAATTGTCATTAAAAGAAAAGTAAATTTGGAGTGTTGCTCTTTTAAAGAAAAAATTGAATAAATCAATGTTTCTAGTTTGCGGCAACTTGCTATCTATCTATCTATCTAGCTGTTACATGTCATCACTGATGACAGCTGATCACATCAAGATAATTGTCATTAAAAGAAAAGTAAATTTGGAGTGTTGCTCTTTTAAAGAAAAAATTGAATAAATCAATGTTTCTAGTTTGCGGCAACTTGCTCTCTCTATGGTAAAAAAAATAAACAAAGGTGAGGATTTTGTTTTGGCTAAAACCAATTGTGAGTTGCATCATCATCAGCACTACCATCTGACTTCCGCTGCCTCATCAAAGAGACGCAGTTCCAGCAATTGCATAAGAGAGGCTAGTGCTATATATGTGCTCAATAATTTAGTAAGTCCCTTCAAAGGCTGTGATAAAAGGTGAAATGGAACCTGATAGCATGAAGGTTCCTCACGTGAGACCTGCATTCACTGTTGCTTTGTTGTGAGTTTCATTCCCACATTGTGCTACAGCCAATACATGTTGAAAAGCTATAAAGATGTCTACTCTCCTCCTGGACACAATGTTTTTCAAATTTATTCTGGTATAAAGTTGATATATGGTATAAAGTCTTGTTAAATTCTGACATCTAATAGATACTGTAGACTTGATGTCTTGATAGCATGGTGACAACATTGTTACCTTTATCTTCTTACATTAGCTGATTGGTCTTCTCCCTCCTACCTAATCCACATACAGCTAACTGATCCTCATATAGTTTATATAGTGATAAGCTGTGACTCAATGGTAAGAGGTCAAATTCTTGTAAATGTCAAAAGCTGGCTGTGCAGGGTTACCTCTTCAGCATGTGGTGACGGCCGCTAACAAGGATACCATTTTATTTGACAGTAGGGTTGCAGAATACTTTTGCAGTAGCTGCTGTCATCACTGCGGAGTTCACTGATCTCTGGCTACGCTCTGTTGTCAGCAAGATGTTTAGGCAATGGGATGTAGAAGGAGGAAAAAAGGGAGATAGGGCCTCACGAAATGCCACTCGTCAAACTTTCCTACTGCCAACTTAAAAGCACATAAACACACCGTCTGAACCTATGATATGTTAAAAAGTAGGAGTAGAAGAGGAAGACACAATCATCTATTATTCTTTTGCGTGTGAATATTTTACTATAACCCTTTGGTGACTGTCAGACAACCACATGACAGTTCAGACTGAATTACATTAAAGAACCAAAATAAAAGAAGATACATCTGAAGCAGCTTTCAGATATGCACTGAACTCCGGATATATCAGAATCAGAATCAGAATTATTTTTAAGGCCAAGTATATTTACACATACAGGAAATTGACTTGGTGTGGTTGGGGCATGGGACATAAAACAACAATCGGACATATAACCTCAATATATACAGTAAGAACAATAAGTCATGGGCACGTGCAGTGCTAAGGTGCAGTGATTTGGTTTCAGGATAGTTTCAGTATCGTCTGAAATTATGCGAACACAAATGTCAGTTGCCACATCTTTCCTGCAAGCCCCTTGGTAAAAATTCTGGAAATCTCCAAATGAGCCTTTGTGAGAATACAGCAGAAGATTATCCTGTGGATTCGCTTGAGTGATGGGTGTGTTGATTTCAAACACGCAATGGATGCAAAAAAAAAAGGAAAAAGGAATACAAATATTTCAGAATGTAAAAGAGATGATAGATGTAGTTAACACCAAAGCACAACAGAGACTCAGTCTAACACTCTTCAATTTGAAAAGTGACGCAGAGATCTGAGGACACGTAACCTGATCTTATTTATACGTGTCTCTGTGGCAGTCTGGGCAGGCACTCAGACAGGCTGAAATGAGAAGACCTAGATGAGGACAGAAATGCAGGCAAAACAGGTGAAGATTTTATCCATGTTAGCAACATGGCTTGAGTCGGTCTCTCTGTGGGTCCACCACTTTGATCTGGACTAAAATATCCAGGAGAGATTTTTTTTAGATTTGGTGACTATATCCATGAAGAATTTTATTAACTGACATTACATCTACTGTCACCACTACATTTGTGGGTTTTAAATGTCTAGACAATTATTATATGGATTGCCATTAAATTTGGTTAAGACGTTTGTGTTTTCCTAAGGCTGAATCTTTAAACCTTTGGGGATTCTCTGACTTTTCACTGTTAATATGGCCAATACATTAGTTATTGGTTAAATACATAAAAGATACAAATACCATAACAATTTTCCTCAGCTACACTCTGTCTTTAGTGCTGATGAGAAATTCTAGCACGCTATCATGCTGTAACACAAAGGATATGACAGTAAGCATGGTGAGCATTCAACCTGCAAACGTTAGCATGATAGCATTTTCATTGTGAGCATGTCAGCATGTTGATTTTACAATTATTGTAATTAAGAGCAGCCTTACAAGGCTGTGTATCAATTTTGGATGACAAAAGGGAAACGTGTTCTAAACAAGTAGTTTATTTTAGTATTTATTATTATTATTATTTATTTTTGACTATTCATAATATTTAGAAAAAGGGCTTGCTGGAATGCTGGTTTACCAGGCTCATTATTGTCCTAGTTGTAGGTTAATCCACATCCACATATATCTAAGACAACATTAAATTCACAAGTTTTGAAAATCCACTCCCTCCGTTTTTTAAATCATCACTTTTAAAACGTAGATTTTTGTGAATAATTATTTACCATGTCTAACATTGCTTCAACTGCCCCTCTAAGTGGCACACATCACTGGCATAGGTCATTTCTTCAGAGTTGAAATTAATTCTAAGTAGACATCTTATGTAAAGATGAGAAAATCACTGTTCTATATACTGGTATATGTTTTTTACTATTTCAAGTTATGATGGTAACAAGTTAAACACTGTGTGAGCAATAGTTCCAAATAATCTTTAAGTAATGACCCTGATAAATATGACAAACAGGTTAATCATGTAATCGTCTTAATACTGGGAGGATAAACTGCTTTACAGACTTTTGAGCAGTTGCCAAAATGTCCAAGTCTTCAGAGCAGTGAAACTCATGCACAGCCTTCCTTGGGGCTACTGTAGCTCCAGTGACAAGTGAAAGGAGAACTGGTGGTCTCCAAACAGCTCTGACCACATCGTAAAAATCTCCGCCATAAAGAGCAACTGGCCACTCTTTCTGACCCTGCAAAAATAGAGGCAAGGGTTCAGAAAGTGGGTGGTCCCTTTTATGAACGATCAAAAGGGGAGAAATGCAAAAAAGAATGAAAAAAATTCTGTAGGATTGATTTGGACGAGCAGGCCGCTCCTCATCAAAATCTGCAGCAGTAGCAGCGGGGCTCTGATTGTCTCTCACATCCTCAATCACGTCTGCCCTCACTTGACTGATTCGGCAGCCTGCTAATGTAAAAGTAACCTGTTAATGTTCTTCGGGAACTTTTGAAGTTAAACACAAAGAGGTGAATATGTACAACTTATTACAAAGGATCAACAATCCTAAGGTATTGCCCTGCCATTTGCATGCTGGCCATTTGAGCCTGCCAAATTTGACACAGCTGACGCAGGCAATAAATTTGAACTAGTCTCCCCACCCCCTTTATCCATAATGAGTGCTGCCCCACAAAGCCTTTGAACACAAACACAATCATGCACACACACTAGAAATTCAAGCAGTATGGGATCACATTGGATAAAGTTGTTTAAGTGATGGAAGGCATAAGCACCCTGCAAAATTGTGACCCTACAGTGTGAAAATGTCCAGTGATGAGTTAAAATGTAACATAGATAGGTCAGCCTGATGTGTGTGAATAACTAATGACATTAAGAGCTTATAGCATGTGATGTAAGAGGTAATAAGTGACAGACAACATTGTCAGGGTGACCAGACTATGCAAATCCCCATGAGTCCCTGAGCGCTGGGATGTCCAACAGGGGAAACCCAAGTTGCTGATCCATGATTAACACTTGCCAGTTGCAGACAGGCTCTGACTGCTTCATCCACATGCCAAGAAGCTGGGAACATGTCAGACTTCAAAACTTATAAAGTGACTCACTCAACTGCCCTTCTCTGAACCACAGACGCCAAGAGAGAGGGAGGTTCGAGTGTGTGTGTGTGTGTGTGGGGGGGGGGGGGGGGGGGGGGGTTACAAGAGATGGTAGTAATGAAAATAGCCGGACGCTGTCCAGCTATAGTGGGTCTGTCAGACAGGGCCCAGCATCTGTGTTATTTTTAAGGAGCAAAATGTCACTGAGCAATGAACATGCTCAAGGCGCATATCTAACAGGGTTAGATGCAAGGTCATGCCTGAGGACAGACACTGTTGTAAATGGTAGTGACACAAATGCTTGCACTTTGAAGTGGTAAATGAAGCTCCTGAGAAGAAAGACATTGTTAGCTCTTGACTGATCTTACTGCAATGTGCTCATGTGCATTCTCTCAGCTGTTTGCAGAAAACCCAAAAGGTTTCTATCTCTGATTTCTGGATAGTCAACAGACATTTAAAGGCCTTTACTTTTTCTCTGTCTGTACGCTTTTAGAGTCATGAATTAAAGAGGATTTCAGGTATTTGTTTGTTTTACTGCTGTTGATGCTACTCACCTTCCCTATTGTGCGGTTTGAAAAGTCAACCGCATGTCATTCAACATATCGATAAAATTCAACCCATTTGTTTTCCAATTTATCAAATAAGGCAGTAAAACATTCACTTGTAGTGACTCAAGCACTATTTCCACAACACATTGCTCTCGGGTAAACTCGGGGTCTCCCTATACTAGGTAGGATGTGTAATTAACGTTTTCAGAACTGTCTTTTAAACAACGCTTAGTTTCAGTCTCCCCATGGACAGACATACACACATGCTTTTGTTGCCAAGCTGACATAAAACGAACAGTTAAACTCGGAAGCCAAAGAACCACATCAACTGACAAGGTAGAGCAATGTTACAGGAATTTACACAAACATAACTGAATAGTTAAATTGTTGTGACATTGGAGATTAAAAATGACATTCATTTAGCTGTGTCTGAGTGTCTGAATTTGTATAATGATATTAAATGTTGTAGGCGTAATGATATAGGCACATGTTGTACACTATACATTTCAGTTTCTTTGCTGGCTCTGCCAGAATGAGGATATCAAGCTTACTTTTCTTATAGCTAGCTGCCGTCTTCGGCTCTGGTTTTTGGAATGTGACGAATGCCAAAAGTATGTCACAGTTGTTTCTGCAGTACACCAGAGTTACACAGTGCAATACCAGCTATTCCGGGAGTGCTGTGGCAATGAAATTCTCCAAATTTCAAGTTTGTTTATCATCAAAATGATTATAAAGCCATATTTGAACTAAAAAATGACATTGTGTTTTAAGTACATCATCCAATCAGAAGGGGAATATCAGTGTCTGTATTATTGTTTTCCAAAGTGTCTTTTTCTGCATGTCAAGACCTCAGAATTATCAGTTCTTTCCGGACCCACACAGCATCCACCCACAGAGTTTTGTGGAAATCTGTGTTGTTTTTGTATAAGCTTGCTTGCAAACAAACCTACAAAGAAAACAAACAAGGGAGGAACATTACCTGCTTGGCAGAGATAACAAACCTGTGTGTGATCATGAATAAGGCAGATAGGTTGAAAGAAGTGATTGTGCAAAGCAGTTTACTACAGCTGCTTTAAGACATGTACTGAACTCTGCAGATCCTCCAGCCTTTTTTTCCACAGGGGCTGCATGTGTGAACGCAAATGACCGAGTGAGAGCCGCTGAACCTTCTGAGGATTTTCTCTATATCAGATTCCCTAGTATGAAGTCCGCAAAAAGTCTTGAGGAGCCGATTTGTGAGACCACATCAGGATTCACAAGGATTTCTAACGCGTAACAGATGCAACAATGAAAAAAAAAAAAAAATGATAATAATAATATTTCTCTGGATACACACGTAGAATACACAAACTTTGATAAGAGCCGACACCTTTGCAAATGTGCTGTAAACCACAACACGAGAGATGCCCAGCAGCATTTATACGTTACCTCCTGCGTCTGCATGCTTCACCACCCGTCACCTGAACGCTACAGAGATTTGATTTGTTGTGAATGTGTCTAAGTGGAAAATCTGCCATTGCATTGTGCATGTATGATAGTCAACCTCTGCAGAGAGTCTGGACCCAACTCTCCGTTCTTCCTCTTGAGTTCATGTCTGAAAACGGCTCACATTACCTGCCATTCAGAGATTTCAAAGGGTCACATCTTTATGAGACATATGTGACTTTTGATCATAGGCCCTATCAAAACCCTTAATAAAATTGTCATATCAGGTTGCCTGTGTCTCATTCACAAAATTATTCACCAAAGAGTAAAGATGAACTTCACCGTGGAGGGTTCCAAGTCCTGCTGCTGTCAATGCATTTAAAAAAAAAAAAAAGTATTACAGCTGCCAATGACTCAAAGACGAATATAAGAGTCTGTCAGGGAGATGAAACAATCATATATATTTCGGTTTAGTATTTGACCTCAGACCTGATTCTATTAATTACGATTTCAGGTCTTTCAGGTCAATTGACAATTTGTTTGCTTGATGTACAGCTGCACATGACTCACAGCTCTGGATCTGTGTTAATTTTAAAAACCTGAAACTTGGCAGCTGCAACATATTCTCCTGACAAGTCATTCATTTTGGTGAAACAGTTTTCCCTTCAATGAAAATCCAGGTTTTTAAAGACTCAGTCACCTTTGACCTTCCAGTGTCATTAGTTTGATGAATACAAATTTAATTATAACAATGATTACTGGATATCTTTATTTATTTTTAAGTTTAGCATTTAGTTGACTCTAAATTTCTAGCTGCAGCCTACACCATCCTCACAAAAGCCAAAACTTACTTTTGAGAATCTGTGGCCAGAGAAAAAAGCATGCAAACAATTTGACCTCTGAAAAACTTGCATTGGGAAACTGGCCATTTATTAGAAATTAGTTATGGATGGAAAAACATGTGACCTCCTGCTCCCAGAGGACACATCAGGCCATTATATTTGACTGGTTTGGGATTTCAAGGACTCATTGATAGCCATTTTCAAGATTTATTCTGTCATTAGTTGACAGCAGGACTATAGACATATATCACCGATGTCACTTGGCTGTGGGTCAAAACCCCCAAGGAATTCCTCAGAGGATTCCTTTGAAAATAAGAAAAAAATGTATATTTCCAGCTACAGCCAGGCGGAAAGTTTTCTTTACTGCATAGAAGTAGGCAACAGCATAAATAAAGTGTATGAATGAGAGACAACAGGTAACCAAATGTTAACTTTATAATCTATGAAAGACTACCACTGTGCAACTAACAAAACGAACTAAGAAAATGCAGCATTATCCGACCCTATATCTGATTTCGAACATGTTGGCTCCACCAATCTGCATGCCAAAGTGTCCTTGTCGTCTTGTGTGTGATATTGGTGTGTATATAGAAACACTGTATGAATGCGGGTGTGACTTGTAGTGTAAAGAGCTTTGAGTGGCTGATCAAATTGGTGAAACAATTTATAAATCCAATAATAATAATAATAATAATAAGTCCATTTCAATATAAAGAGGCAACAACATGAACCCAACGATTAATGGTCAAATGGTCTGAACGTAAAAATAAATTATTTTCCTCATGGTTTACTTTGTTTTATGTGCAATGGGCAAAGACACAGTATCTGCCCATAACTGTTCATTATAAACCAGGGCTATGTGTTTCTGGTTACACTTGTAATTTTCACATATTTAAAGATGAATTTTTGGTTGATTGGTACAGGGACGTATTGCAGTGAGCATGGAGGTTCTCAGTCCTTACCACAGGATTATGAAAAGGTGGTAAGTGGCATGCAACCTGGAGCTCAATTTATAAGAGCACCAGTTGGCACTATGCACTGTCATTTACAAGCCATAAACTAGATTGTTTATTACTTATGCCATAGAGCCATATCTTTTCACATTAGGGACAGCCAAGCTCTGGACATTTCTCCTCTGTTCAAACATCTCACTTGTTAATATAATTTGTATGTTAGGATGTCTCCTTTACAATGTGAACTGAGGGATTAATTAATATCAGCGTTTCCAGCACTTGAGTAGAGATGTTACAGATTTTATTGAACTGTTTATCAACTTCATTCTAGGTTGAATTTTTTAATCATTACAATTCTAAGGTATAGGAAAATTAAAAGGCGGCACCATCTACAAGAATATTCACTCAGATGACTTTGACAATGACACGATTGAGTGTTCAGTCAGACTAGAAATACAAATGAAAAACATTTAGTGAGTAGCAGTTCAGTGATGATGGGAGAGAACCGAGAAGAATTGATGTGCAACTGACAAATGATGTGATGCAGTCATGTCAACCTGGAGCACAATCTCAGAGGAAGGTTTCCAACAGCAAAGCTCAGACTAGTACAATCAGTTAAGTCAACATGAAACTATGGAATCATTTCAGTGATTTCAATAAGGTTTTGGAAAGCAGGGGCTTTATAAATAAGCAAGAATGTTGCAGGGCACTCACTGATAGAGCAGTAGCAATGGTGTGTCCCATAATGATCTCAAGTGATGTATCTTAAAGCAGAGTGATATACTGCATGCAGAGATTTGTGGGTTGAACTGGCAGTAATATGGGAGTAATCAAATATTAGTATTTAGGAATTTTGAAGATTCGTGATTTAACAGCATATAACACCTATGTGCATACACATTTACAATGTAAAGAAAGGTATATATATTGTACTTAAAACGATCTGGATCACCGTACATGCAAAATTTATGAAATATATATGTACAAATAGAGCTATAGTTCCCGTAAACATCCGTCTGTCCACCAAAGAGTCCTTGGTAGTGAGCGCTGGGCCCCAGTCGCAGTGAGCTTGCTGTTAGTGGAGCTGCAGCAGCTGTCTGCTCCCTCCTCCCCTTACTGCTGTGATCTCTGCTCCACAGTTCACACCTGATCAACAACGACTGCACTTCACACAGGAATTTTCCATTTTCTATTTTCTGTCACCCCCCACAGCCCAGCCCCACCACCCAATGGGCCCCAGACCGATGGCAAGACAAGTGGTGCCCTACAACTGCAGCATGCCTGGTATGTCAGGCCTGCTCCCATGACTCAAGCTGTGGAGAGAATGGAGACATACTGGTTCTCCATTGTTAACAAAGCCACCCATGTTACATCTGGTGAGAGCCAGTGGAAATTCCAGCAACCACATCAGAGTCAGGAGACGGGGAGCTGAAGAATACCATTAAAGGGACTATGATTAGAATTTTGGCATCATTAATTTAGGTATTTTTTATTAAAACATTTGAGCTCAGTATCAATAGTAATCTCTGTCCCTGCTTACACACCTGAAAAGTCACATGACCATTCAGACCTAGTTCAGACTGGGTACCTACATCTATCCTTAGTGATCCAATCATAAGAGGTCAGCTTTAGCTGTGTGAACGCAGTGCAAATGACTCTGACCCCAACTAACTGACAATATGTCAAAAAATAGGTTTTTACTTAATTATAATAATCACTTTGTGACTTTTACTAAAAAGCGAAAAGAACATGTAATAAAATACATTGTTTACAACATCTTATAAGGATATACAGTTATTTCTCAGCCATTAGGTCAAGTGTTGTGGACGTGCCTTTGTCCCCAGCAGCAGAGTTAGCTGAGCTGCTGAACCTGGGCCTTCACTGGCTGTGAATGAGCCTGAGAGAAACAATGGGCCGGTGGAGGCGAGATGAGAGTAGAGATTGACAATTAACAGGGGTCAATGGTAGCCCTTGTGGAGGTCACAGGCAGGTAAGAGGGCAGCGCTGTGTTCAGAGCCACTCAGAAAGCCATCAGTCACATGTTCCACAGACATAATGACATAAACAAACAATGCCTGGTGTTACTTCAACGAAGAGGAGGGAAAACTGCCATCACTCGTTGTTGTTGGTGGTGAAGATGTGGGGATCAAGACAGGCTATCTGTCTGTTATTATTCTGCTCTCTGTCTGTACCTGTTCAGCATAAAACCAGAATTCAGGGTAACAAATGAGTAGAAAACTTAGATTAAAATCTATTTTATGAAGTAAAACCAGCAAAAAAACTTATGTATTAGATTGTGTTGTCAAAAGGCTGCAAAGCCAACCAGACAGTTCTGACCAGACTAAAGGAAATTAATGTCTTGTCCTCCTGTGCAGGAGGAGTCAGGTGGCTATGGAAGGAGCAGTGTAACAGGACACTTTCAAAGACAGCACTTAAACACTTAAGAAACCCACAAGTGCGTCTCTCGTTTCTGCTCACCTGTGAAGCCCCAGCATCAAGCCCCGAGCAAGTCTCTACAAGTCCCACTACCGTGGCAGCGACAGAAGAAGTGGCTCCATTAGGTTGGATTTGTTAAGGGCTGCATCAAAGTCTACATGTGCAAACTCAAAGGCTACATTGGCAATGGAGGTACTCTCTAGGGATTGCAGCTTGTGTGTTCCCCTCCATCTATTTCTGATGGTGGTGGAGTTTGTTTAGCGGGAATACAACATGAAGAAAGACAGTAGTCCTCAGTAAAGCTGCTTTCAGACACGCACTGAACTCCGGATAATCTCCTGACACCCATGTCCCAGTGAGAGGCTCCTGAATTTCTCCAGAGATTCTCCTGCTTGCCCCCTAGTTAGAGATTTGGATAACGTCCAAATGAGATGATGTGACATAACGTCATGGAAATCCTACGCAGGATTCACTGTGAGTGAGTGGGCGAATTTTGTACTAGCTAGCTTCCTGCCTCTGCCTGTTGCACCACCCCTCACCTGAACGCTCCAGAGATTTCTGTGTTGTTCCAGAAAAATCTGAGTGGAGAATCGCCAGCTGCATTGTTCATGTGAGACAGGAAAACTCTGGAGAAAGTCTGGACCCCATTGAGCGGACATTCTCCTGAGTTCATGTCTAAAAAAGGCCTTACCAACACGGCAAGCACACTGACGACCTCCTGCTTGTTGAGTGGTGTCACATTTTGCGTTACGTGGATACAAGTCCCGTACTTTACATGGGTGTAACACTCACAAATAGAATCTAAACACAGTGACTGCGAGGAAATAAAGTATCCAATGGTCAGATAACATGTGTATTTATCATCATGGAGGTGAAATGCAACCCTTTACCACTAATTAAAACCTGCACTGTAGGCACTGATGGTTTCAGCCCCTAACAGGCAGCAGTGCTGTCAGAGGGCTGCCTCTCACTTCTTGAGTAGCCAGTGGTCAAGTGGCCTCTATCTGAGGGGGCTCTGATAACAGTGTTTGATCTTGTTTGTTTGAGTGGAAAGCAAACACTGGTGGGGGGTCAAAGACATTTACAGTAATGCCATTAGCCCACTCATTTAGGTCACAAGTGCATGAACTAATGGGGTGATGGAAATGGAGCTTCAAAAGGCGTTAGCACACTATTATGCAGCCCATAATTGCTTTTTAATTAATTGAGTGAAGCTGTTTTTCATGGTAAACATGTCAATCGTAAGGGGGTCGGAGGAGGGGGGTTATATCAAGGACCATATATCGGTAAATGGAAATGGGGTAGTTTAAATGCTGCTTAATGGTCTGTCAGAACTAACTTAGCTGTAAAACAAGCTGTACAACCTGACCAAACAGTTGCACTCGCAGATCGATAAGTAATTAATCTGAGAGAGGAGGGAGAAAGGTGATTATTTAAATACAGGTATAACTACATAGAATTCAGACTGTCCAGGAAGATGCACTCTGTCAAAATAGTTGTGGAATGAATGAAGAGGTTCAGTCCTAAGCTCTTGGGTGTGAAGGTCGGCGTGTCTGTTTTGGTCGTTACAATAATGATGGGTGGACGCAGAAAAAGAAAAGAACACAATGTGTGAATGAATTCATCTTTTGGACGTTCAGCATTCTCAGTCTGAGACTATAACTCTGCTACAGATAGGCCTGGCGTCCACACTACTGTAAAGTTTTAGAGCAGCTAAGAGTTGGGAAACGCTACTGGCCTTGTTATAATTTGAAAACTAGCACTGTTTTTTAGTCTCGACAGGCTCAAACTGAGGTGTTTGGAAACAATGCACAACCACTGGCTGATTGGGTCTTTTCAGTCACAACGTAACCTTCGCTGATTTGTCAGGCTCCTATCACATAACCCGCTTTTGGAAGAAAACAACTGCCATTAGCCTCGGTTACCAGAGTAGAGCGCAACATGGATAATCAATTACAGGCTTTGCTGACCCTGTTGTCTTTGCTAACAGATGTTTTGCAGTTAAATTCTGCATTTAACAATAATGCATACTTGTAGGATACAACCTAATATCATTATATTTTTGTAGCCTAGCTCTTTTTGCAACATAAAAAACAAATGCCTCTGTAGTAGGTGAGTGGTCCTGTTTACCCCTGAACATAACCAGAAACTTCACTGCTGGTGCAGGAGAATTACAACAAAACCACAGGGGTTCTCACAAATGTTTATTCACCCAAATGCCCTGATATAAATGTTCCTGCAGGAGGATCAGCTCCCAGCAAGCCTCTCAGGTTCAGACAGGAGGCATCAGCAAACTGAAGGAACAGTCAACAGCAGAGCAGAGATAAAGCGTGAGATCTGACAGCGGATACGGTTACATGTCACTTCTGATAGCTCCCAGCATTCCTGAGAAAATGTCTGCCTATACCTCACTTCAGCACTCCAGCCCCCTCTCCCTCCTTCCCTCTCTGTTTGACAGGCTAAGCAGCAGACAGAGGTCCACAGCAGGGTGTGTGTGTGTGTGTGTGTGTGTGTGTGTGTGTGTGTGTGTGTGTGCACAGTGGGCAGTGATAGACAAGCATTACCCTGCTCCCCATAGCTCCCAGTATAGTTCCAGTCACACTCCAATTAAAACAGAAGCAGCTCAGTGCTCTCTGGGCTGGCTGGGTGCAGACAGCAGGTCAGTCACAGATAGAAAGACTCAGACAACCACTCCTGACAGTGTCTCTACCACCAGAGAAGAAGAAGAAGAAGAAGAAGAATAAGAAGAAGAAGAAGAAGAAGAAGAAGAAGAAGAAGAAGAAGAAGAAGAAGAAGAAGAAGAAGAAGAAACCACATCATGAGCAATACATGGACACACACAGTGTAATGTGGTTGTACCACAACAATCATTCCTCTCACTACACTGAAGAAGTGTGTTACCTCGGTACTCCTCAACAAGTGACACTACAACACTTGTGCTACGTTTACCTTTGACCTCCACCCATCAAGATTTTTTCCGATCCATAAAACAGAGACTTTGGAAATGCTGCAGGCACCAATTTATGTTGAAAAATCATTGGCCAAGTGTGGTCATGCAATATCTGTTATAACTGTAATATAATTGATAGATCATGGATAGAGAAACATTGTTATTGCAGAGTGGATGAGCAAGAAAAACAAAGTACATCACTGCTAATGCTGCACCAGCCAATGAAATAATCACATTTCAAGTATAACACTTAATATCAGGTATTGTACAAAACAGGATGAAGCATTGTGAAGCTTTGAACCTTGTAGCAATTGTACCAGATCATCACCTCTTGAGATTTCACTTGTATCACTGTTCTTATGCAAAACATATGTGGAGTTAGGAAGAAATGTATTTTAAAGTAAACTAATCCCAGACTAATATAAAGTTGCAAACTAGTTGTGTAAGTTACTCTTTTCTTATAAACAACTGATCAAATGATTATGTCTAAAGCAGTCACTTGTATTGATGAACCCACAGTGAATTATCAACAATTCTTTCTTTTTTTTAGAACACACTGTTTTACATTTGGTGTCAGTCTCTCATCATAAAGGTTTTATGTAAGTTTTCTCAGCCACAGAGTGCATTAGAACTAAACAAATGATAGATTTTGAAACTAAACAACAGTTAACATTGGTGTTGCTTTGCAGTGCTGGAGACAGATCTTGGTGAGTGAGGAATATTGTTTGTGAATTGCCATTTGAAGCCTCCAGTTTGACATTTTAGCCATGGCTCCTTCTTGGTGGAGCGACGAGCAAGCCTGACTGGAGCCTGATGACACTGCACACCCACCGACACATATGACCTGCACCAATTGAATTGTAGCTGTTAATCACACAGTATCCATGCCCAATGAATACTGTGACGAAGGATTCATCACAGATATACTGAAAAATATTAACTCCTTTGGCTGGCTGTGGCCTTTTAGGTAGAGGAGGTCATTCACTGGTTGGTGAGTAGGGTTGGCGTTTCATTCCCAGTCTCCCGCATTACACGAGTCAAAATGTCCTTGAGCAAGATACTGAAAATTGCCCCTAACAGCTGTGCCAGCAATGTGTGAGTGATGTGTGATAGAGAAAGTGCTGCACATAGATGCACTGTTTGAATGTGTGGATTAATGACCACACTGTACAGGGAAGTACTTTGATTGGTGATCAAGTGTAATGTGTGATTCAAGAAAATGTGTGTGGTTCTAATGTGATAGAAGATAATTAACTTATTTTTGCAACCTCTGGAGTCGCCCTCTGCTGGTAATTGAAGAGAATACAGGTTTAAGGCACTTCAGAATTGGCTTCATTTTCTGGATGCAGAGTCTCCAACCATAGCCTTTGGTAGCAATAGCAACAGTTACAAATAGTTCCTCTAAGGCAGTCTAACAGTGCTTGAATACAACAGTTATACAACTGGTCATTTTTTCTCCCTGTCC
The DNA here is from genome assembly GCF_947347685.1 of Pleuronectes platessa. Taxonomy (NCBI): domain Eukaryota; kingdom Metazoa; phylum Chordata; class Actinopteri; order Pleuronectiformes; family Pleuronectidae; genus Pleuronectes; species Pleuronectes platessa. The sequence goes on from NC_070629.1 coordinate 3,661,067, forward strand.
TCTCTGCCACATGTCCCTCAGTTAAAACAAACCAGTTGAGTTAGACCCCCCCCCCCCCCCCCCCACAAACACACACACACACACACACACACACACCACCACCACACTACCTACCTTTCGAAAAACTGGTTTTGTTGGTGGTTTCTTTCAGATGAAAGGGATTTTTTTTCTCTCTCCACTATTGTTGGTTGTGATTTGTTGCTATACAATTAATATTAAAACGATTATTTATAATAAGGAGGAATCTCCATATAACATTTGATAACCAAAAAAGAGCAAAAAGAATGCAGTGGACAGCACAGAAATCCCCACTCCTGCGGACACACCATTTGTTGCACATTCCAGAAGCCGCCGATGAATGACATCCTGTGAGGTACTACCCGTCAGGCCAACCCACACAGTGCAAATTCTGACTGCCTCAATACAGTGCACCTGAACCGTGAAAGGAAGGTGAAAATTAAGTCTACTTTGGGGCATTAAAAAAAAGCCTGTGGCTTATCTCCCGGCTGGAATGATGCCCTCCCCTATCCGACACACAAGGAGGCAGGGAAGCTGCCTTGAATGGGGAACAACATGGCCCTTTACAAAGACCTGTGATAAACAATTCGTCCTGAGTGCCAGGGTTTTGATTTGACCATCTAATTGCTGGTTCAGGATTGAGAGAGTGCGTGAGGTGGCTGTGAGGGCCGGGGAGCTGTGAGGGCCCTCAGGGAAAGCCGCTGTCACACAATAGCAGCCTTTATTTCACATTCAGCTTCTACAAAGTGGGTGTGCTCAAAAGATTTAATCCCACATTCAGACCTTACAAGAAAAGTCATTCATATTGAAAAGGTGGGTATAACACTGTTTCAGGTGCCTCCTGTCTAACTCCTAAATAAGAAAGAAAAAATCTATTATAGTTTTTTCTTCTAAAGTTGAACAAGGAAGAGAGGGAACCTGATCCTTATCAGGAGCGCCTCTGAATCCTTCACTGGCGCTCCTCTAAATGGGCTTGCTTTTTCACAGGGGCCTAATCGACCAGGATACCATTCCTCACTGTGTGAGTGATGAGTGGCTGACACAAATAACAGTAGGCCATGCATGTAAAAGGGTGGCACAGTGGTACAGGATTACAGGAGCCTCATCTGCAGCGGCCTGAGCCTCATACCTTCACCTCCTAAAACAAATGGGATTTTCAACCCCCCACCCCCTAACCCCCTAACCCCCACCCCCTTCTGCTTCAAGAAGCAAGAAGTCCATTCTCACAAACATTGCCCCCCACCCCCTGCTTTTAAAGGTCACCCGCTTTTTGCTCCTTGAATTGCCTCATGCCTTAGTACAGTTTACAGTGCTATGTGGTGCAAAAAAACTTTTCAAAGAAGGGTGAAGCCATCTATATTAGCACCAACTGTACCTGTGTCCTAGGAACACAAGTATAGATCTGTTCACATTGAAAACATGCATGACATTGTATTTGGAGACTCAAGTCATAAACCATGGAAACCCAACAGACTCACTGATCTGCAGGTTTGACCTAAATCACCTTTAATTCAAGCACCCACCATTTTTAAAGCATTTTTCATACATCCAGTTGTTCACCAAGATCTGGGCAAGCCGCAGCTTTGGTCAGCTGTAAAAAGAAACATGACTCGGGCAGACTCTTAACTAATCTCTAAATTACACAAAGGCTAAAAGTGATCAGTTCTACCAGCACATAAAGCAGTGATAAACGATGGTTTGATTGCTGAATGTGTGTACCTGGTGCAGTTGCACAGGCCCAAGAGACCAGGAGAGTGAGCAAGACCCTCGGTTCGAAGTGAGTGCTAATGTTGTCTGCTTGAAAGTCATAGAGCTCAGTGACAAACTAAAAAATGGCTACAAAGAGATGCAGGACAACCCAAAAAATGTGTACACTGTGACGACCGTTTTCACTCTCATGGTGTGATGGAGTCTCTGTGTTGTTTATTCAGTTTTATTTTATTTCATTTAAAAATGTATATCTTTACATCCAGGGTAACTAGGTAGCAAGCTGACAGAGAGTAAGGTACTGAGCACCGAGGGTCGCAAAGGGGCAGACGTACACACCTCCAAGTTCTCAGGGACACGGACCTACACGTCATGAGGGTGGAGGGGTTGATTCCACCTCTGTTAGGTTGTCGGTTCAAAAACAGGGAAGAGAAAATCAATCCATCATTGTCCGAGCTTTGAAACACGTGAAAAAAGAGATCAGTAATCAGATAATAAGGTCAAATCCCTAGAATATACTCTCTTGATCTCATGCGTCAGACAGTCAACTTTCTTTACCCGTAAAAACTAAGTTGATTTTATTTTTTTGAGAAAATTAGATAAATTAATTAAATTATACTTTCTAATATTCCCTCATTGAATGTTAAGTTTAATATATTTTAAATTTAAGAGTATATATATATATATATATATATATATATATATATGTATATATATTAATATTGAACTGCATATATGTGTGGCATGAAAAGGTGAATCAAAAACAAAAAATCCTGCCATGAAAAAATATCCTTTGGTCCCTGTGAATTTGTGTTGTGGATCCACTGATGTAGGTAAAGTAATCACTGTTGTCAGTTGTCACCATATTCCCAGACATTGAGAATAACTCTGATGAGTAAAACATTATTATTACTGGAATAAATAATGGCCTAAATTCCCAAATTTAGGCTATTTTACCCAGGTTGTAATAAAATAGAGCCCTTTAATTTGCAGCCCCCAGACAAACTCCTTATTAATTACTGGCCCTGTTAGTTGCCTATAATTACATTACTATCACCTTGACCCTTAACTGTCTCTTAAAATAATCTCACATTTACACTCAGGCCATATGCATCCCAGTATGTGCTGCATTCACATTCATCAGAGAAAACCCTAAATTTCTCTATCACCTCAGTCAACGGAGATGGTCACTTCAAAGCAGGGACTGAGTCACAGGGGCAATAGAAGTCTGGGACCGACAAATGCACAAGTTGTAAAACTTAACAAGGTGTGAATGCCCTCTGTGTGCCCTGGCTCTCCAGTATGCTGGAGCAGTCTGTGGAAGTTCTCAGGGCCTGTGGTACACTGCAAAAAACATTGATTCTGACGAGATGTTAACTGGTCCTTTCAGTCTGAATATACTACCTCTGACAACACAGTAAATGATGCAGAGAGGATGTGTCCACCCAGCTGAGACAAAGAAGAGAGAGACAGTCTAATTCACATTTGGATATACAAAAATTAACATCCATGAAGCCAAGTGTTTGATCTACCTGATGGGTGCTATGATGAAGGTCTGGTTTACAAATGGATGTTAAGTGATGGAATACAAAATGTAACAACTTAATTAAAAGGGACATGAATTCCATTGTTATCCTGACAGAGATGATTAAATGGGGACATACTCATCCTTAAGCAAAGGAAGCATTATCACAGTCATCAACTGTAAAGAATCACATTTCCCTGTGATTCAGCCTCACTTAAGTTGTCGGTGAATGAGGATTTGATTGCTGAAGTTATATTTTGCCAAACAATACAGATGCTATCACAGTTAGATATTTTCAACAATAATATAAATATTAAAACATATTCTACAATTACAAATCAATAAAAGAAATGAAATACAAGTTTATGGATAATCAGTCAGAAACCATAGTTTAAAAAAACAAATTGAAGACCTTCTTATTTTTAACAATAGTATGTTTCAGTTTAGTTTACACAAGAGATGAGTTTGGAGGTAGCTTCTCTCTGATGCTTTAAATAAAAACAGACAAAACAGATTTATATTAAATGATAAAGCATAATGTAAGTTGTCTGATAAGACAATTAACTCATTTTCAGTAGTAGAGAGACAATAATCAAAGGTTTGCTAAAATTACTATTGGTCATTCCTGGACAACTAAGGATGTGGCAGTAAAACCAAAGACTCACAGCAACGATTGTTTTATTGTTTATGATTTCAAGATTTGTAAAAGAAGGAATGTGTTATTTTCAATTACAAATTTTGCATGCAGTAGTCTGACTTTAACAAATAAGCTCAACGTGAACATGTTGAGGTGGACTTTTTATTTTACAGTGTAGCAGCTCTTGGGGGTAGGAGGGAGTGTTTAGAGAGGAAACATCAGGTGGCTGGTTGGACCAGTGGGCATGGACACTTCTGATTTATCTGTGCATTTCAGAATTATGTTGCCGACCTCTTCACCCCACGACCATTTGTGTCACCCCCAAGGTTCTGTTCAGGCAATCACCTCAACCCCCCCCCCCCCCCCCCCCCCCCCCCAATCCCTACCAACTGCAGAGAATACCCCCCACTTAAAGCTGCAGTGTCATCTGCAGTTCAGTACATACACATACACATTTGGTTAAAAAAATAAGTAGAGCTCACACAGACAGTCAAGCTTTGATGAGCTCTATTTAGATCAGAGCCTGCTGAGGAAGGCTCAACCAGGCAAACATTTTTATTGTATCCTTGAGTGTCATATTATGTATTAAAACTGAATGGAGGTCAGGATTTATAGTAATATTAATATTATTCATCTACACATTTATCAAGTGAGTGATGCTAAAAAAAGCGTATAAAATAATATGCTTGTCATTGAAATCATTCTTAAATCAGTCGAGTGACCTAGAAACAGTCAATTCTGTGTCCTATAGAAAAGTAACATTCAGAATTTAGAGTATGCTACACTCTAGTGGATAAACAGAGTTAAGGCCACATATTCTTGGAAATTGGATCATTTTGTTCAGGGTCACAGGGGTAGATGGAGCCAATCCCACATACGCACATTCTTGGTAATAAAACAATCACTCAAATTAGATTTTTTTTATTGCCCATATCCACGAATCACAATTTGTCTCATAGGGCTTAACAAGGTGGGAGATCGTCTGTCCTTTTTTGGGGGAATTTAATAAAAAAAATTTATGAAAAAGGCAATATAACATATTATATACAAATCTTTTCAATGTCTTTCAAATTCAAAAGTTCTGTTTTTCCACATACATGTATATAAGCATATGCACCGTGAAGTAGTTATAACTCAGTTCTCAGAAATTCTTTCAGTCCACAATCTTCAATCTTCACTTAACGGAGTACATGTTAATTTGTTACTTATAGGTTTGATATTTTCACCAATCTATATGATACCCCATAGAAACGTATGTATCATATTAATTACTTGTATATATCGCTACTTCAATCAGTATACAGCTTTTACATTTCACTTCATTACTTATGCCCGTCAGACCCATTGTTCAAAACTCAATTATAAGCAAGTGAGCCAAGGGAGCTTACATTTCTACTATTCGCTTCAGGAACGGCAAAGAAAAATGAAAATCAATCAATCAATCAAATTGGATTTGTATAGCCCATATTCACAAATTACAATTTGTCTCATAGGGCTTTAACATGGTGAGACATCCTCTGTCCTTAAACCTCAACAAGAGTAAAACCCTTTCAACAAGGTAAAAAGAATGTAGAAACCTCAGGGAGAGACACATGTGAGGGATCCCTCTCCCAGGACGGACACAAGTGCAATACATGTCAAGTGTACTATATATCAAGCAGTCCTGCTGAAATCATAGTCTATGGTCAGCAGCCAGCAAGATCATGATCCACCATCAAGATCGGATGCCACCATGGTCCACAGTCATTGTCCACTGCTGCCAATTAGGATCCATCATCAGCTGCCAGCTCGGTCGTGGTCCCCCACCATTATCAGATGCCAACGATAAAGGATCCGCAATTATTGTTATGATCAGCCAGGAGGATACAGAATCCGCCAAACTGGATCCACCATTACGATCTCTGATACGCGATCCACAGATAGTAATTCAGGATATGGCCACAGCTGCGGCCCTGGATCTGCGGGCGATAAGGCAAATGGACTCTGGGAAAGGGGTCAAGTCAGAAACATGTATTGATGAGAAAACAGAGGACTCATACAAAGTCTGCTCACATTGGGGTTATAAATTCAATCCATTTATCCCAAATTTTGTAAAATGTGTGTTTTTTGGACCCTGAAAGAGCAGATTTGTTTTTCCATTTGATATATCTCAAAGATTATGCTGTACCTTTCTGCCAAGTCGGCTTCTTGTGATTGATTTTCAAATTGCAGCTAAACGGCCTGCAGCAGCTTTATGTCCCTCCTCTGTTTCAAAACCAAAATGTGTCCCAAGTAAAGAGTCTCAAAGTTCAGGGTTATTTGAGTCTTGAATAACCTGCTTAATGTTTTGTGAATGCCGAACTAGTATGACTTAAATTTGGGACAGTCCCAGATTATATGGAGATGATTGGCCTTCAATTAGCCACATTTTCTCCGACATGCCAAATTCATATTTTTGTATTTTTCCTGGGAGGGGGTCTTAAAATACCATATCATATTTTTCTAGCAGTGTTCTCTCCCACCAATGGAATTACTGGAGGACCACTGAAAACTGCATATTTCCCCCCAAGCCTCTTCAGAAAGGCTCCTTCCAGCTTCTTTTCCCCACTTTTATTTGACGTACAGGGTGTTTTCACTTTTAGCATTAAGGAAAGCATTGTACAATCAGAATTTATTCGGTATTGAACTAAAGACTGATTTTAGGATTTTATAACACTCAGATTCTGCCATTGATAAGTCTGTAGGTACTCACTTCTGATTGAAAAATGTCGTACTTGGCGGTATCTATAAAAATCACTCTGCTATAGGCCATGTTCATCTCATAGTGATTGAAAGCTTTTTAGCGCCCCCTTGTGTGTAAATGAGATATAGGTTGTTAGCCCCTTTCCTATCCAGGATTCAAATCTCGACCTCCTCTGTCCTTAAACCTAAACTGGGTATGTAAGTGACTGAGCAATAATCTGGACATTTGGGGAGAACTAAGAGCATTGGATCCTCTAATCATTAATACAAAATTGGGTATCAATAAGTTATTATAGGGTAATGTTCATGTATCTGTGTGATGTTGTGCTGTGTTGTGATCATTTCATATTTTAGAAAAACTGTATCCAGATTTAATGAGCTTGAACCATAGACACTTTACCAACGTTATTCAACTTCAATACTGTTTGGGCCAAATAGAAGAATTTGTGTGCTGGATCCACTGGTGTAGGTACAGTCATCACTGTTGTAAGTTGTCACCATATTCCATATTGGGAATTACTGGGGTGAGTAACACATTATTACTGTAATAAATAATTGTTTAAATTTCCAAAAAATTGTTTCTCTATATCTCTCTTAGTCTCTTAAAATAACCTCAGGTTAACACTCAGGCCATATGCATCCCAGTATGTGCTGCATTCACATTCATCAGAGAAAACCCTAAATTTCTCTATCACCTCAGTCAACGGAGATGGTCACTTCAAAGCAGGGACTGAGTCACATGGGCAATAGAAGTCTGGGACCGACAAATGCACAAGTTGTAAAACTTAACAAGGTGTGAATGCCCTCTGTGTGCCCTGGCTCTCCAGTATGCTGGAGCAGTCTGTGGAAGTTCTCAGGGCCTGTGGTACACTGCAAAAACATTGATTCTGACGAGATGTTAACTGGTCCTTTCAGTCTGAATATACTACCTCTGACAACACAGTAAATGATGCAGAGAGGATGTGTCCGCCCAGCTGAGACAAAGAAGACAGAGACAGTCTAATTCACATTTGGATATACAAAAATTAACATCCATGAAGTCAAGTGTTTGATCTACCTGATGGGTGCTATGATGAAGGTCTGGTTTACAAATGGATGTTAAGTGATGGAATACAAAATGTAACAACTTAATTAAAAGGGACATGAATTCCATTGTTATCCTGACAGAGATGATTAAATGGGGACATACTCATCCTTAAGCAAAGGAAGCATTATCACAGTCATCAACTGTAAAGAATCACATTGGGTGATTCAGCCTCACTTCAGCTGTTGGCGAATTAGAATTTGATTGCAGAAGTTATTAAAAAATAAGAAATCTTTTGCCAAACAATACAGATGCTATCACAGTTAGACAATATCAACAATAATATAAATATTCAAACATATTCTATAATTACAAATCATTAAAAGAAATTAAATACAAGTTTATGGATAGTCAGTCAGAAACCATCGTTTTTAAAAACAAATTGAAGACCTTCTTATTTTTAACAATAGTATGTTTTAGTCTAGTTTTGCACAAGAGAGGAGTTCAGAGGTAGCTACTCTCTGAGGCTGTAAAGGTCCAGTTTGTCAATTTAGTTGAATGGGATTCATTGACAGAAATTGTAACAACCCGGCTCAAAGAATGTGACAAGGAGAAAGATGACACAAGTGGACTGTTGCTCTTAAGGATTTTTATTGAAAAATAAATTATAATCAACAACACAACCTGTGTCCATGAACAAAAATGGAAAGAATGCTGCAGTCAGGAGTCAGGAGAGCCAACCTCGTCCCACAGAGAACCAGCAAGAGAGACATGAATGTGGCGAGGCCTTTTAAAAGGCAGAGCACACCTGGCTGAGGTCTGCACTGATGAACGCTGACGTCACCTCCACCCACAGCTCAGGGGGGAAAGAGCAGGGACACCTAGTGTCAAAAATACATGTCTGAGGAGGAGGAGGTTTCCGAGGGAAACTGAGATTTGATCCTGATGTCCGTATAAAAATCGGAAGGTTAGAATGTTGCAGTTCTCTGGGGGTTGGCGCCAACTACTGTCACAGTGGACCTTCTTTTACCTGTTCTCCGTCAGCAGGCGGAAGCTGCGGAGCTGTTGTATAATGGTGGACATTCTGCAGAAGCCGTTGATCAAAGCCACGATCTCCTGGCGAGTCAGCTGTAAGCCTTTAGACGGACTGTGTTCAGGAAGCTTCTGGATCTCTTGCTCTGAGAAGAGATTCAGGAAGCTTCTGGATCTCTTGCTCTGAGAAGAGGATCTTCAGGACTGTGCTCAGACCCTCAGTCTGAAGTTTCCCCCACACAACATTTGCTGCAGCCGACACAGTCCATGATCCTGGAGATGTTTTTAATAAGGAGGCGGAATTCTTCCTTCAGTGTCTTTGCTTCAATTTTGTGTCCGGCAAACATGGACTTCTCGTCAAAGTGCATCGGGAACGGCTTCAAGCCCAGATCAGTGTACCGACCTCTGAACCCTCTGAAATCATCCTTAAATCTGTCAAGTGACCTAGACACAGTCAATTATGTGTCCTATGGAAAAGTGCCATTCAGAATTTAGAGTATACTACCCTCTAGTGGATAAAAAGAGTTAAGGCCATATAGTCTTGGAAATCAGAGTTCAGGGTCACAGGGGGAGATGGAGCCAATCCCACACACGCACATTGTTGGTATGAATTAATCACTCAAGTTAGAATTTTTCATATCATCAACAAATCACAATTTGTCTCATAGGGCTTAACATGGTGCGAGATCCTCTGTCCTTTTTTGGGGCAATTAAATTACATTTTTATTTGGAAAAGGCAATATAACATATTATATACAAATCTTTTAAATGTCTTTCAAATGACAATTTTCAGTTTTTCCACATACTTGAATATAAGCATATGCACCGTGAAATAGTAATAACTCAGTCCTCAGAAATTCTAACTGTCCACAATCTTCAATATTCACTTAACGGAGTACATGTGAATTTGTTACTATAATGTAAGTTTTGATTTGATACAATACAAATAAAATTGAGATGAATTGAATTATCTACATGTACCTATAATATTATTATTGGGTATTTAAGTGACTAAGCAATAATCTTGACATTTGGGGAGTAATAAGAGCATTGGATCCTCTAATTATTAATACAAAATTGGGTACCAATAAGTTATTATAAGGTAATATTCATGTAGCTGTGTGATTTGTGCTGTGTTGTGATCATTTCATATTTTAGAAAAACTGTATCCAGTTTGAACGGGCTTGAACCATAGACACTTTACCAACGTTAATCAACTTCAACAGTGTTTGGGCCAAATAGGAGAATTACTGAATATTTGTCAAGTAATGGATATAGATATCTCTGTATCTATAGATATTAATACATAGAATAAACTAGTGACATGAATCCCTCTTATTTCACTTTATTCTGTTATCATCATAATTATTTGCAGCAGGAGCTAGTCCATAGGAAAATAGGAATAGGAAGGTATGACAACAAGGCTTAATAAAGATGTTACACTCCACCCCAAAAACAACACCAGGTGTTTTCTATGTCCATAGAAAACTAAATGATGAATAAAGTAAAACTGTATCAGAGCATTGAGCTGTTGAGACTGAGACTGGGCTTTCCGCTAGGATATGGAGTCATGAGAAAAACTAACCAGATAGGGGTTGTCCTATCTTGTCCAGAGATAGAATTTAATCAATTTCCTTCCCTGATGAATGTTGACCTGCTCATGGGGCAGGCCTCCCGGATATTCAGCCTACTGGCCTCACTAGGCCAGCCGGAACTGAATCTTCATCAGAAATTTAACACAGCTCCCTTGGCTTGGAACTTTTTTAGAGTCTTAATGTATAACTTTTTACATCTTCAGCAGAGCGGTAATTTAGGTCTCCACCATAAGCATGGATCTATATCTATACCAATGAAAGCCGTTTTGACGTTGGATGGGGTTTTGTACAAATTAGCTGTGAGAGTACTGTTTGAATAATCACAGTGTCAGTGTGGGAATTGTTTGGATAAAACATGGGAGCAACATTCATGAACTACTCTACACAGGAATTTGTTTCTAATCCATACACTAGGTGAGGTTTTGATATAAAGCTGTGTTTTAGGGCTCAAACCGATTTTCTTGATCAGCAGCCAGATGCATATATTTCAACATCGTGCTGGACATCTCCTCGCTGTATCCTCCAAATTCCTGGCCAGGTGAAAAAAGAACACTACTGGAATCTATTGGGCAGACACCAGTTAACTCTACTCATCTGGTGTGCTTATTCTCCACTCCACATCCAGATCCAAGATAAAATACACTCAGCTGCCTTTTCCAGCAGTTATCTTGTCATAATTTGGCTGGCCTCGCAAGTGCACCTGAGTTTTAATCCAAGGATATGAGCAGTTGCCAGGGAAAAGGCTCAAGCCAAAGTACATAAATGCCACGACACAGCTTACTTCCCATATGTCAGCAACTTCTGACAAGGGGAGACCTAACATTACCTCTGGAGCCCTGTATAAACGTGTCTGCATCATCATTCCAACTTCCATGTGGCTCACTGGAAGACCACACCAAGATATAACAGCTTACTTTTGAATTGATCCTTTCTGTGATGGACAAGGATCATGTGGTCAGGTTCAAGTCTGCATTAACAAAGACAATATTCTTCAGGGATTCGAAAAGCCACCGATACCTGTTGGGTCACTGGGAAAACTTCACAGAGAGTCTGTGGCTTGAACTAGTCAGGTCATCAGGTCCTGAAGGCCCTTCGACAGGCCACAAACACACACACAGGCTCAGGGGCTTTTGGGAACCTGGAACTTGGTTAAAAAAATGTTTTAATGAACTATGAACTACTCTATTTTAGGTGTGAACTGGCACAACACTGCATACCTGTGTGAGCAGCTTTTCTCTGTGATGAAGATGAAGATAAACAAAAACACACACAGGAGACGTCTCACTGATGCACGCCTTAACTCCATCTTGACGGTTTCCACAGCACATCACCTTACCCCAAACATTAATGAACTGGCAGCCAAGAAAAGATGCAAAACATCTGGCTCTGGTACAGAAAATAATGCAAATATAAACGTCGACCCTGTTTGGCCTTCGACCTAGTCCCAGTTTTTTATTTTGGCCCACTCTGTGATTGAGTGTGACACCAGGATCTCCTGCTCTATAAGCTCATTCAGACATTCTCCAGATATTTTTTAATTAAAATCTGCAGTCGGCAGCTCTAACTTGGACATTTTACATACGCTCCCCTCAGAGAATGTCAGTGTGAATGCATCTTTAGTATAACCTACATTTCAAAGAGTTCCCAAGATGGTTTGGCCGCATTGTAAATGGTTATAATGCCCAGTTAACCAAGTGCCATCAATGCCAGCACACTGTCCATTTCAGATATGAGTCGTGAAATGGGACCACCGATCCCTAGTTTGTTTATTGGCCTGTACACGTGCTTCGATGAAAAACTTAATACTAATCTAGGCTATACTGTATAGTTTCTGATATGTATTTGTTCGTTCTAATGTTTCCATTAGTATAAATAAAGGCCAACATGGGCTGGCACTGTGCTTTTCTATCCTCTCCAACACACTGTGCGTAAAGTGTCAAGACATAGAATTAACAGAAATGATTTCACCTTCTCTAAAAGACGAATGCTCCATCTCAACAAAACAATAGTTTAGGTAATATATGCAGTGTTTCATTCAATTATATAGGCCAAACTCCCAAAATTCTGTTTAAAGGCTGTTCATAATTATAAAAAATAAAAGCTGAAGATGTGTTAATGCTGAGTAATACTGTCTATTTTCATTTGTAACAACCAGCTCGGTATGTGTGTGTGTGCGTGCGTGCGTGCGTGCATGTTTGTGTATGGATTAGCTTCAAACATAATGAAAGCAGAAACAATGCAGCTGAAGTGACGCGACAAGGGTCTGAATACCTTTATAAATGTCAGATATCAGTCTCATAATGATGCGCTGTCAACCTCCTGATTCTTCCTGTTTCCGACGAAACTTCGTTGTATGACTCTACTTGTCGTAGCGTGCGTGGGTGCATGAGGGGAAAGGAAGTGTAAACCTACCATGAAGATACGTCGAAAGCTGAGACCAAAACCACAGCCGTCTGCTATTTAACGCGCACCCTTTATTTCTGTGGATGTGCACCTCGCATTGATTTACCCAGAGCTTCCAGAGACTATCCGAGCGCAAAGAACTCAAGAATCCAGCATGACCCTGCGGTACTCCCGAGTCATCCCTGCGGCTGTGCTGCTCATACTGGCTGTGGTCGGGATCCTGCTGCTGGAGCTCCCGGCCAAAGAGGTGGAGGTGCCTCCTGAACACATGGTAATTAAGAAAAAAATATCTAAGAGTCGACGCATATAAAAAGTATTTTATTATTATTATTATTATTATTATTATTAGTAGTAGTAGTAGTAGTAGTGGTAGTATAAGTATTGTTATTATTAGTATAATTGTGGTTCTACGATAAGCATATTTACATCTCTTTTCTCGTAAACAAAATCGTTCATTTAAAATATAATAATTCAATTATTATTTAAATTATTGTTATTATTTGTAACTATTGTTATTAAACAACCCTTCATGGTTTCTTAGCTGATTTGCCTTTGAGTTAGTCCTACTGTATTTAATACTATTATACAGTAGGTTGGTGGCCAGGGGCCAAAACAATTAAGATGCTGTTGCACATTCTGCTGAAGGACAGTCTCACTTTGATGAGAGAGCAGCATAAGCTCTGTACTTTAAATGGATTCAGTATGCTTGAGTAGCTCAGTCATACGCCTGGGCTGAGTGTCAGTTAGGTGCTCCACATGAAACACACTGCTCTGACTGGGTTTGTGTGTTTTGTTCATCTTTTGTTCTTCAACTCACACACACTTTCTAAAGAGGCACACAAGTACATCTTATTCTTCAGCATACTGTCTTTGCCCTTTACATACAGAATATGCTTGAATGGGTCCTGAACAGAACAACTTTAAAGTTGTGGATGCAAAACAACACAAAGGGAAATTGAATTGACATTGCACGAACAAAAGACATTACCAATCTTGTAACATCAGAGAGTCTCATGATGGAAAATTTGTTTGCTATAAAAGAAAACCGTTAAACCCTCAAAGGAAACTGCTAATGTGCATACACCGCAGAAACTGTGCTAGGTCATGACGAATGCCTGGGGCTACCATCTAAAGCATGCTGCAGCTACATCCTGTTAATGCAGGTGAAGAGCAAATTAAACAGCCTGAATGTAGAGGAGAAACACTTCACTGAAAATAACACTTAGATAAGGAGGTAAACTGTGTTTTCAGAAAGCAGCCAATACATTTATTTCATTTTATTATCTGTCTGAATGATACATCAGTTAAACAGTGCACTGGGGTATTATAAAGGTGGTGTTCTGATCAGCATTATTAATAGCTACAATGAGTTTCTAGAGGCATGTCTCGTGTTCTGTTTGTAACGTGTGATGCTGTGTTTTTTAGTACGGAATCGTTCTGGATGCAGGCTCATCCCACACCTCCATGTTCATCTACAAATGGCCAGCTGGCAAGGAAAATGACACCGGAATTGTAACCGAGCACAGCCAGTGTCATGCAGAAGGTGAGCACCTCACTGTGAGCGGTAAACCTTATTACAAGTTTCAGACATATGTTTATCAAATGTTAGTCAGCTGATGGACAGTGTCAAAAAAAGTGTTTGACCTTTTTGCCATGACATGGTTTATCTAAATCTGCATATCCACACAGCTACATTTTCATTTGTAAATGGCGTTTTTTAAACTAAACCGATCTCTGTCTACATATCACATGACCACTCACGTACACTGGGCATGCGCATGTCAATGTGAAAACAGGAAGACATATGCATCCTGCTGGACCCAGGAATTGTGACAGGTTGCCCGAATAATAGCTGGTTTCCTACTAATGTAATCATGTTGTATCATTATAAAATTAAGAATTTAATTGCACAACAGCTGTTAGCAGAGACAACAGGATTAGCAACGTTTGGTTGCAGGGCCAGCAGCATTTCAAAACTCCAGAGTAGTGTGTAAGCCAGACATATCATTAGCAGAGTTAATGTGTTTTCACATACAAATTCAGTAATATGGATTTAGCCTAAGGCACAAATACAGACATACACAACATCATTATTGAATAAACCAAATTGTGGAAAAGGTGAATTATCTAAAAAACCTTCCTAAGCAGCAACATCCTCAAACAATTCGGAGGAAAACTGCACCTCTGTTCCTCCAGAGCTGCTTCAGGTCAGACATCTCTGTTGTGAACAGGTCATTCCACAGCTTCTCTGATGGGTTGAGCTGGTTGGATGAAGATCTGACCACATTTTATGGCAAATTTAATGATAAGTGCAGGTCTTTCCGAAAGGTATCACTTCCTTTTATTGCATCTGTGTTTGAGAACCACTTGAGCTTGTTTTCGCCTGAACTAAACCCTCTAACTACAGACTGGCAGGGTGAAAAGGGCACTCTTTCTTTCACTTCCATGATGTTTTCCTGTAAAATTGTATCCAGTAACTTTATCAGAATGTTCCGTGCCATGTCTTGTGCAAAAGCCTGGTTCCTAAATGGTCCACTTCCTCACCAGACCCTTTTTTGGTATCTTAGTGTCAGTTCTGCTTATGGCTTCAGTTTATTTAAAAAATGTCCTTTGAAACATCATCCATGCCCTTTGAGTTCTTCATCATTTAGGAAAAGGAATTCTAGTTTGAGTTCTTTGTAAGCAGAACTACTTTATCTGTCTGTCAAGGGGGAGGGATATCCAGCTATGCAGGTGTCCTTGGTGGTGCAGCAAAAAGTTTGAAGTCTTGCCTGGATAAAGCTGTGAAGGATATCCCCAAATCCAGACACAACCAAACGCCACTGTATCTGGGAGCTACTGCAGGCATGAGGCTCTTGAAGTCAGTACACTTGCCCATTAACACAGGATATTACAATCACACACCTCAGTAATTATGCATTAATTCATTGAAATTTACCCAATATTGTTTCATTACCCCATTTACTCACACGATCTTGAACAGAATAGACAATACCACAGAGACAGAGCGGATTCTGAAGGAAGTGGAAAACAAGCTGCGTTCTTACCCCTTCAACTTCATAGAGGCAACCATCCTGAGCGGACAGCACGAGGGGGCATATGGCTGGGTCACAGTCAATTACTTACAAGAAAACTTTGCAAAGGTGAGCTTTTCTGACATTTCACCATCTCCCCTGTTCAACGCAGGAAGTCACAGAAATGGCAACTTGAAGTTTAGACTATAACCTCATTACTATGTTTTTCGTTTGAAAATGCATTAACCCACTTAAAGGTGGTTTTCAAACAAAACCTTTTATATATGTATAAAAGAGTATAAGAAATATATATAAATAGATAGATAAAGTCTATAATAAACATTCTGTGGTAGTGCTCATAGTACTCTATTACACTCAGTGGTACAGAAGTATCAAAACAGAAAGATGCTTTAGTCACGTAAAAAGAAAAGTTAAAGATACAATAGCCAGGGTGTTCAACGTGTGGGTGATTAGAAAAGAGCAGATGAGCAGATTCTCTTGTTGACTGGTGATGTGTAATGTGCCTGGATGCAGTAACGCTGAGGGGCCACCTGGATACAGTGAAAAGGCTTTAATAAGAGTTTTTCACCACACAAGCCTAGTAGTAAAAAGTACTAATTATTGTATTATTTATAAATGTATATTATTATAATTATTATGATTATTATTTATTTTAATATTGTATCATTATTTATTTATACAATTTTTGGGGAGTGGGGCTGGACAGATATCCCCCCCCCCCCCTCTCTGCCAAAACAATGGTGACTACAATGAATGATTTGTGTTTCGTATAATCCTATCTGAAGGCATGTAGCCCCTCCTACTTCCATGATAGGGTCACTCTGATAGGGTCACTTTCTGTTTTTCAGACACATGCCATGTGTATTATTTAACCTCAAGTGAACCATGACAAGGTGCTGTGAATGTAAAAAAAAAAGAAAAAGCTTAATAATGCTAGAGTCACTACATGGATGTTATACTGCAAGATCTGATATTTTGTCTGGAAACAGAAATGTTGTCTCTGAAAATGTTCAGAACAAATCCTTTTGTCACTAAAGGTATTTTCTGTAGTCTAAAGTATATGAACGTTTTCACTCTGAAACTAAGGGATGGACCAACTGACAGCGAACGACACTGCCTTAGAGCCACATTGGTTGTATGTCAATTAACAGTCCTCAGTCAAGGACTTTTTAGAAAGTGTTGTGTGTTGTTTGTTGGATGTTTTCGTCTTGTCACATATATTTCTCTGTCCCTGCATGATTTTAAATTGTTAACATGTTCTCTCTTGCCACTCAGTATGGTTTTGCCGGGCGTTGGCTGAATCCCGGCAGAAAGACAACAGGAGCTTTAGATTTAGGCGGAGCCTCTACCCAGATTACCTTTCAGACCTCGGATAAGGTGGAGGAGGGTGATAATATGATGGAGCTGAAGCTTTACGGACAGAGCTACAGACTCTACACCCAGAGCTTCCTGTGCTATGGCCAAGACCAGTTCCTGAGAAAACTGTTGGCCCATCTTATCAAGGTATTATTAATATATATTTATTTACACACATTTTTTTTTTTTTTATAATTGATCTGCAATTTATATATGCTGTGAGTTTAGTTAAGACATTCAGTTGAAGTCTACATTGAAACTGATTTTGGAAAAGATCTCTTTAGGATGACACAAGGAATGATTAGAAAATACTGTCACTGTCTTCCATGTCTTCAGAGGCGTTGCACTGACTTACATTAATTAGCTGGAGACTGAGATTTGTTTAAATATCATGAGAGTGGTATCAATCTTCTGGCCTAACTCTAAAAAAAAGTGTTCCAACCAATATACAGATAAAACACATATCGTATTTCATTATTTGTAGCTGAATAGCTGCCAGTCCAAAAGGTAACTCTGTTTTTAGTAACTCAAATAGTTGATGACGAAGCTAGCAGAATGTATAAAGTGTATGGTTGCAGACAGTGAGTACATGCTGGTAAATAGTTAATGTTTCAGATGGTCATCATAAACCATCATAGGTTGTGGTAGGAAAATCAAGAGAGTTTTGAAAAATATATATGGCTCTGTTCTGTTGTCTGAAATTCAGCCATAATATATTTCATCAATGTCTAAGAGATGTTATATAATCTTTCTGCCTCTTTCAGACTCAAGGTGTGAAGCCCCAAGTCGTCCACCCCTGTTATCCACAGCAGTTCAAAATGTCTATCAAGCTGGGGATGGATGTCTTTGATTCTCCTTGCACAAAGAGCTACAAACCTGACAAGTTTGACCCTCAGATGTCTGTAACAGTAGTGGGCACAGGAGATTACCAGAGCTGCCAAGCCGCTGTGATGAAGATGTTCTCTTTTGACAACTGCTCTTACTCCAAGTGCTCATTCGATGGAATCTTCCAACCAAGCTTGAAAGGAAACTTTATGGTAGGGGAGAGCGTTTCAAACACACACACACACACACACACACACATACACACACACACACACACACACACACACACACACACACACACACACACACACACACACACACACACACACACACACACACACACACACACACACATTTGCTCATTGTTCACATAACAATGTATGTCCATTTAACTCTACCTGTCAATAGTCATATGACAACTCCAAAAATGTTGCATTCAAATGCAATACACACTCCAGCTACATACCATAAATTGACAATGTGATTGTTTTATATCGTACACACTTTTAAAGATTCTTCACCGTGTTATTGTCCAATCATGGGAGGGACTTTGTTCTCAAAGATGATCTGTGAGAACAACACCTCTCTCCAGGGTTGGTGCCGATGGCAAGTTAGGGACCAACATTCTCAGGAAATGCCAGAAGCCTCAAGAAAGATTGTAGCATGATATTGCAGCATTACTGTACTATCTAAGAGGAAAACCGATTTGCCCATCGGGTGGTCAGCTCACCACTTACTTTTTGGCCATTTCAGGATTTAACGGTTTTCCAGTGCTTTGGTTGATGACCAAACATAATTAATTGTTAATTAATTAACCCTAACCCATGCAACCCTAGCCCCCCCTTAGTAAATATTTGAAAGGTAATACCTCAACCAATGAATTATAATCATGTCTCTGACTTGTCAAACCAGATTGTTGAGTCAGAAGTAGAGGAGAGAAGACAAGGAGGAACTTGTTTATACATGCTTATATTCTCGGATGTTATTAAACTCCTCCAGCGCCTGTTCTACACATCCAAGACAGACAGACAGATTCACAGACAGACAGAGATATCTGGAGTCTATAGACAGATGAGATATACTCTGAGCAATCCCCTTTTTTATCTACCCTTTCAATTTTGTGAATTATACATGTGTATTATAATTTTAAGAATTAGGAAGCTCTCTAATTCAGCTCGATATAAAGCATTGCTGCAAGAGAACAACAGTTTGTGAAGATCAGTTGATTCTGTGAATGTTTTGGCTTTAATGGAGTTAAGCACCCATCAGTCCTTCTGTCTGTGTTCTTCCAATACGGTGAAATAAAACCAGTCTATTATTGAAGTTGCCTGCTGGTTATTTTGACACTGGTTTTGACCAAGTTACCAAACGACGCTGTAGTATATCCGACATGTTCATTGTTCAGCAGACTGAAGGAACACTATTAGTCCCCCACTGACTGCTGTTTATTCCAAGTGAATTATAATTTCCTCTTCTCGCGTGTCAAAAAAAGTTGTCCACGTCCAGCCCTGCCTAACATTCCTCCTGTCCAGTCCCTACACTGGCACACTGCTACACTTAAAGACTTTGCTGCCAGACCGCAAGACAATTCCTATCAGCAAGCCATGGATCTTACCCCTTGGGCTGTCAAACACTTATCTCTAACCTTTTTAATTCTTTTGAAGACATCTCGCTCTCATTCCTTTGGAGTTAAGTGTGTGGGTTTGGATTAACTCAGTGCCCTCATATCCACAGGCATTTTCTGCCTTCTTCTTCACTGTCAGAAACCTCTTCAGCCTCAACAACATCACCATCGCGTCTCCCAGTAAAATGGAGGCAGCTGTCCAATATGTCTGCAACATGACCATCTCTGAGGTACTCTTGAGCGCACCGCCATTTAATTTTTACCAAAAATGTTATAGTGATTGTAAACAAGACCAAAAGGCTATAGATGTGCAAAACAAAGAAACACTCAACCTGCTGTATTTCCTCTAACAGATAACTGAGACGACAAAGCAGCCGGAGAAATACATGAAGAATATGTGCGTCATCTCCCTTTTCATCAAGGTCCTCTTAACGAAGGGCTACAGATTCGATGAACTCTCCCTTCCTTCCATCTCTTTTCAGGAGAAGGTGAGGAGTGGAGGAAAAACCTCAACATTTCTGATCATCAGTTCTGTCTGTGTTCAAATTACTGGACTTCACAACAAGTATCTGCTGCATTGAGAGCAGGTTGGTGGTACTGTGGTGTCAATGAGCCTCCTCTTGTGTTTTTTCAGGTTGAAGGAGCATCTGTAGGCTGGTCTCTGGGATATATGCTGAGTCTGAGCAACATGGTACCAGCGGAGAGCCTCAGCCTGATGAAGGCTCTGCCCCCAGGGCCCTGGGCTGGCATCCTCTTCCTCTTCATCGCCCTCCTCTTCTTTGCACTGGGATACCTACTGATTAGCCTCTTTAATACAATAAATAAAGAAGGCCCAGTGTAGGGACAAGGGAGATACACCTCTCAGTCCAAGTGTTCACTTCATGCACATGTCCACCCAAAGAATTTGGCCTCATTTATAAGACAAATGTTTAAAATGTTTTATATTTTTATATTACAATTTATTGTGTGTGTGTGCATGTTGGTGAAACTAAGGTCGTATAGTAGTAATAAATATTTCCTACATAAACTTGCTTGTGTGTGTGTGTGTGGTGTGAGACATATTTTGGTTATAATGTAATACTAGCCTACACCCACATACAAAGACCCCATTTCTCTTTCCGTCTCAGACAACATGTGCCTCGGAAGATATTCAAGACAGCATTAAGAGACACATTTTTAAACATCTTATGAAACTAATCGACAAATTTAGATGTATGTTCCAACCAGTCCTCAGCTGTTGTAAATGTTTCTCTAGAGGTGTTTTTTTTGTTTTATCCTGCTAACTTGGCTAGATCAGTAAAAGGTTAATGTTTCTGGATTTTCACTTTTTGATATCTAACCTGTTTTCACCAGGGCTGTCAAGGACAATTGTTTCTAGAGATTTCTGTGTCCAAAATCACTCACTGATCACTGTATAATCCACAATATAGGGAATTGCTGTCCTAAGTGGACTGGGTGTATACCAAAGTGCATCAAAAAAAGTAGAAATGGTCACAAACCGAGCAATATGTACCATCATGCATTGCAGTTGCGGTTTGTACTGGAGGAAAAATGGCAGATGCGAGAGCAGAGACGGCAGCACGTCTCAGCCTTCTCTCTCTGGTGATTCTTCTCCTTATTCAAAAAGACATTAATTATCGTGAGGATAAAGAGTTAATATTTACCGACACTTTCACAGACCAATTAGTTGTGATAAGAGCAGAGCAGCATACACAGCACAAACTGAGGCAAATAAGTATATTTCTACAGTACACCAAGATAGCATTAATAGGAAGCTAAAACATACATTTTTAATTTGTTTTTAAAAGACCGTAGTTGTTGTTGTATGTCCGGCAACAATGAAATAATTACGTGCTCAAAAAATGCAGATGAGCTCACTTTAGACCTTTAAAGAGGGGGTAGGTGAATGAGTGGGTGATTTCGACCACAGGCTTAATTTTTGGTACTTCAACAACTGTGTCTTCTGTGTTGATGATTAGCATTAATTTACGCATATACACTTCATTAGAAATGCATTTAAAATACACGACGGGATTCAACGTGGGTGCACAGCTAGAGATTCTCCGCAGGATTTATTTACTTTCTAACAAGTGGCCAGAGGTGTCAAAAGTATTCCCATTCATTACTCAAGTAGAAGTATAGATACTAGGGTTTATAACTACTTCTGTTGAAGTTGAAGTATCAACGCAAGCTTTTTACTTAAGTAGAAGTGTAAAAGTACTGGTTTCAACACTACTTAAAGTATAAAAGTAAAAGTAATGTAAGGGGAATTTTTTAATGTAAATACATTAAAGTACCATATTTGTAATACTGAGTATTAACATGCGTTTCATGGAGCAGAAGACATAATAACTAGTAAAAGTCAAACTTCAGTGGAATGTTATCAATAACCTTTATTGGAAGAGACCTTGAGACCTTTGGACTACTATAAATACTGTATGTACAACAACACTACTGATAGGCTTTGTTCAGCCGCAAAAGCAGCAGGTTCTCAAAGTGATTTGAGCCTATGCATGCTCTACCTGGTCTGAAGATGAGCTCTGCAACACTAAACAGTCTTTCACAGGCTGCTGAGGCCCTGCCCTTTGTACACACCGCCCGTCGCTACTACCGATTGGATGGTTTAGTGAGCCAAGCGGAGTGCCGAGAAGATGATCAAACTTGACTATCTAGAGGAAGTAAAAGTCGTAACAAGGTTTCCGTAGGTCAACCTGCGGAAGGATCATTACCGGTACAGCCGGATTCGACTGCATGGCACCCAAAACCCCCCCACAGGTGCTTAGGGATGGGCAAAAATACATCAAAATGTATTTTGTTACAAAATACAAATTACCCCTCAAATAAGTGTATTAAAATAAAATACAAAATACTGGTGCCAGAAAATGTAACAAAATACAATACATGTATTTTGTATTTTGAAATATAGGAAATACTTTTTCTGGATTTTCCGTTTTCTCACAATTTGGTATAGCAGAGCATTCAGGTTTGGGCTATATAATGTACACAAAGCTCTGGTGAACCCCACAGAATGTCAGTGTAACTATGCAAAACTATTCAAAGACAACAACTTGATTGATTATGTATATATATATATTTTTTAATGGGACTTAACAGCCCATAAACTTTGGCTTTGTATCAACAAGAAAATATTTATCACACAACAATAGCATCACACATTAGGCCTATGTATACTATAAAAGCAAAATATAGAATTAAAACCAGTTTTACACAGGTAAAGAGCCTAAATAAATTACTGTACATCAAGTTCTGCACTGAAAAATAAATAATAATAAAAGGTAAATAGTAAATCAAATCAAAAGTGAACAGGTAACTTTCCAAGTCAGTAGCCTACTTACTTCTCTTTTACTGAACCTTGGCCAGTGGCATGGTAGCCTACTTATTTCTCTCTTACATTGGCCAGTGGCATTGCAGGCCACATAGTTCTATATTAAATGGTAAATGGCTTTGTATTTATATAGCGTTTTTCTAGTCTTGATGACCACTCAAAGCTCTTTACAGTACAGTTCTACATTCACACATTCACACACACATTCATACAGTGCATCTATTCACAGCACTTAGTTATTCTATGGGGGGCCATTTGGGGTTCAGCATCTTGCCCAAGGACACTTCGGCATGCAGATGGGTCAGACTGGGACTCGAACTGTCAGGTTGGAGGACGACCACTCTACCCCTCAGCCACAGCCGCCCATGTATTACAGTGTTAAGTGTCTCATACAGGTTCACACTGACGTCTTTATGACATAATAATCCTTCCAATTTGGTTCTTGAGACCCAACCCATGAGTAGCCAATTTAGTTGCCTTTAAGAACAACTAACTTTTAAAATATTTCTGTTGTTACCCGCCTCCTGTGCAGATGGAATATTATCCTTCAAACGAGAACAGCCTCTCAACCGCAGCTGAAGAGGGGAGGGTTATGTTAAATGGAACAAAAAGGAGCTTGATGAGTGGTTACTGCTGAAAAGAAAGCAGGTCTTTTCTGGTGTCCTCCAGAAAACGAAGGGTCTCTATCTTCGCTTTGCTCTGGCGTGTGATCTCCTGTCTTTCCTGGACTTAAGTTTCTTCAGCTGAGAAAGCAAAGAAGTCATCTTCCTCATCATCTTGGAGGTTGGAGGAAGCCGTTTCACTCTCTGCCACCAGGCCAAGATCTTCAACATAAGGTGGTGGATTCGTCTCTAACCCTAACCCTAACTGTTTTTTGATTTGTGGAGAAAGTATTTTGAGTATTTTAAATACAAAATTACTACACTCTAAAGTATTTTGTTACAAATTACATTCGATTTTTGATCGGTCCTATCAAATACAAATTACAAAATATTCTCAAAAGTAATGAAATACGTATGTCAAATACAAGTAATAAAAATACTGCCCATCTCTGGTCGTACACAATATGAATGATGTGTACACAGTTGTAGCGATGGTGGATACTTGTGTATTCAAAACACATGAGTTGTTAAAAGACCTACCTCGTACATAACTACCCCTCAAGTAGATAAACTACAGGTCTATTAGAAGAATTTAGAATTTCCCTCTCAAAGAGAGGAACTGTCTCTGTTTACACCTTAAAAACACAAAGCAAAGAATTCAATAATTTCAACATGCATCAGTAGACATTCAATTATCTGAAATAGTTTTAATAAAACATGCACTTGTCAAAGTCTAGGTGTGCTATGTCTTGAAAAATAGCTTTGGATTCCTATCACTTGTCTGTGCATATGTACTAACTTTCTGGAGGCCAAGTATGAATTAGGAAATGTGAGAATGGATTTAAAAAAAAGAACTGAACGGGATGCATCACAGTTTGCGTGTGTATGTTGGGGGGCGCCAATTTGAAATCTCGCCTAGGGCGCCAACATTGCCAGGGCCGGCCATGTGTGTGTGTGTGCGTGTGTGTTTGCGTGTGCGTGTGCGCGTGTGTGTGTGTGTGTGTGTGTGTGTGTGTGTGATGTTGGGGAGCTGTGCTAGCTCAGGAGGTCAGGCTGCAGGCCGACTCTCGGCACTGGATTCAACGGCTTTATCTACTCGTCTCCGAGGAGGGAGAGACCCCTGACTCCGAACAAAGTGTGGAAGGGATCCATCTGCAGAGAGGAGGACGCTTGATGAGAAAAAATGGACGATGTCTTTGGGCGTTATTACAGAATGTAAGAAAAGACCGTGACAGAGATTTGAAAGATGCAAAAAATTGATGTTGTGCAAAATTTAATTTAAGCGATGACAACAAAATAAAAGATTTGATATGAAATCTTGTACTTAAGAGCTTCCTGGTTTCACATTCATGAATGTGAGCTGTTCTATGATAGTAAACTGAATACAAGTCGACACAAAGTTTTATGTAAAATAAAATTCCTCCTATATCAATACGCGACAAATCTAGCAACTTTTTCTGGTGATATTGGAGACTTTCTGGTGTTTTGGAGACTGATGTGAGAGCACGTATCGTTCTGCAGTGACTGACAATGGCGAGAGGCGGTGGACTAGTGGCAGAAACTTGGACTATGGGCAGAAAAGGTCTCTGGTTCGTCTCTGGTTTAACTCCACGGAGAAACAACAAAAAGACGAACCTGGATTGATCTGTCCAAAAATCCAAGAGGATTCTCCCTACCCTGTCTAGTGCCCCTGAGCAAGGCACCTTACTCCCCCAACATCTGCTCCCCGTGCGCCGTACATGGCTGCTCACTGGTGTGTCCTGCACCAGATGGGTTAAAAGCAAAGGTTAAATTTCCCTACATTGCACGAGTGTGCCTGTGCATGTCTGTGCATGTGTTTGGGACAAATAAATGTATCTTAATCTTAATCTTAATCCTCAACGAGCAGCAGGTGCTGCCGTGAGCCCCTTCGCCATCCCAACGCACTCTCAGGCGGTCAGTCTCCCAGTAGCCTTGCGCAGCAGTCCCAACTGCAGGCAGAGCGGAGAGGAGACCCACGCTCCGCATCCTCCAGACTGCAAATGAATCGTGCGTGCGCAAAGCCGCCGCTGATCTGGCTTACAGAGCGGGATGTAAGTGTCAATGTATCTTCACTGTCACTGGAAAACATGAGTCATTGAGTTCAGTCTCTTCATCGATGCAGAGTTCACATCGTGATGCATCTAAGAATCGAGACATTTCCAGACATCTAGTGTGGGACGTGGTGAAACTGAACCCTTTCAGGACAATGAAAAAACTAAAAAACTTATAAAAAACAAAAGTTGCTCTTTTGGATCATTTTGCTGGTCCCAAGCCCGGATAAAGGACGAGGGTTGGACGTAGAGCTAGCAATGCCGCCCAACTTAACAGCCTTTTGATTAGATTTGATATTCTAACATTTAACAATACAGGACAAAATGGATTTATGAGAAGAAATGGTCTATTTCAATGGCAAGGTAAAAAACAAAAACAATAATCAACAGAAGAATACGGATATAACACAATAATATTTATCAGTTAGGCGTTTAACAAATCGTTTATAACGCTTTAGATGCAACAGGGACGTCTGAGTGCAAATTAACAAGTTTGACAAAGCTAATAAATGTTAAATATTTCAGAAGCCATTTTCACAGAATCTGTTTAGTTTGATCTGAACATAACACTGGGAATCCTCTTCACACAGAGTGAAGACAAACGCAACCCTCTGCCTACAACGGCAGCACAACCCGGCAATGATCCACGTGGATTTAAATAAGCTGAGCCTGTGGATAAGACATTAAACGAACCGATGATGAGACACCATCATGTGTTCCACATCCTCCTGTCTCCTTCCTCCAATGCTTTCCTAAATAACAATCTCTCTGTTCTGTAGAGAAATGATTTTCAACCTTTTTTGAGCCTATCATTACACATCTCCTGGCGCACATCTCCAGCAACACACATCTCCTGCGGTGCACATAAATACAAAATATATTTACAAAAAAATGTTTTTATTAAATCAAATTAATTAAAAAACTGCGCGTGCACATCCTGCGGTGCAGATCATCCTGCATTTCTACTTTTAATTTCCTGTTGTGTTTCTAATTATTATTAATGTTAGTGACATTTCCTTTATAAATGTGTGGAGGTTTTATTACCTTTGCTAAGAAGTTTATGTTTTCATCTCTGATTTGTCAGTCAACAGGTTTATGTAATAAACTACTTGACCAATAACCACAAAACTTGCTAGAAGGAAGCTGCATGGATCAGAGATGAACCTATACAGCTCTGTTGATCTCTACTGAGTGCTTATAGACACTACAGGGGTTTCTCAGACAGTCCATGCCCAACATACTATATTGCCATCTTTCTGCAGCACGAACATGAGAAACGAGAATACATAACACATCAGTATCATTACTTAGTTTTCCATGGCTGTGACCAAACAGTTGCACTCCAGCTGTTGTCCTGAATGAGCTTTGCTAATGAAAGAATACTGCATAGTCACATGCAGTATGCGTTGAGAGCACAGCATCCTGGTTTAAATGTTACTATCAACACATCTCCTTTGGTACTCTGTCTGCAACAAGCATACTGTGTCAGGGTGAAAATGAATTACACTGCATACATAACAAGCGACACACAGGAGAAATCTTCCGTCATAGTTGTACCAATATGCTATCTATCTATCTATATATGGTGGTGTAGTTGAGGGCGGCGGTGGCGGGTGCTAACCAGCTTTGGGGGGCCCAGCTTGCAGAAGTTTGAGAACCCCTGGTTTAGACTAAAACTATTTTATTATTCATTACTAAAAGAGAAATTACTCTGGACAATATGAAAAGCTGAATGAATCTATTTAGAATATCCTAGATACTTACTGTCCCAGTACGTACAGTGTGCACCCAGGGATGGGCAAAAATACATCAAAATGTATTTTGATACAAAATTCAAAATACTGGTGCCAGAAAATGTATATTTTTTATATTTAAAATATAGAAAATACTTTTTCTGGATTTTCCGTTTTCTCACTATTTGGTATAGCAGAGCATTCAGGTTTGGGCTATAATGTACACAAAGCTCTGGTGAACCCCACAAAAAGGAAGAACAGTCACAGAATGTCAGTGTAACAACAATTTGATTGATTATGTATATATACACTACTGTGCAGAAGTTTTAGGCAGGTGTGAAAAAATGCTGTAAACTAAGAATGCTTTGAAAAATATAAATAATAATTGTTTATTTTTATAAATTTACAAAATGCAAAGTGAGCGAACAAAAGAAAAATCTAAATCAAATCAATATTTGGTGTTACTTCCCTTTGAAACGGGCTACATTGAGGATCATAGACGCAGTGGTCGGCCAAGGAAACTTAGTGCAGCAGATGAAAAATACATCAAGCTTATTTCCCTTCGAAATCGGAAGATGTCCAGCAGTGCCATCAGCTCAGAACTGGCAGAGGCCAGTGGGACCCATGTACACCCATCTACTGTCCAGAGAAGTCTGATCAGAAGTGGTCATCATGGAAAGTTGCAGTCAAAAAGTCATACCTCCGATATGGAAACAAGGCCGAGCAACTCAACTATGCACGAGAACATAGATAGATAGAACTGGGCTGCAGAAAAATGGCAGCAGGCTCTCTGGACTGATGAGTGAAAAGTTGAAATATTGGCTGCAGAAGAAGAAGTTTGTTCGCCAAAGGGCTGGAGAGCGGTACAATAATGAGTGTCTGCAGGCAACAGTGAAGCATGGTGGAGGTTCCTTGCAAGTTTGGGGCTGCATTTCTGCAAATGGAGTTGGAGATTTGGTCAGGATTAATGGTATCCTCAATGCTGAGAAATACAGGCAGATACTTAATCCATCATGCAATACCATCAGGGAGGCATATGATTGGCACCAAATTTATTCTGCAGCAGGACAACGACCCCAAACATAAAGCCAATGTCATTAGTAACTATTTTCAGCGTAAAGAAGAACAAGAAGTCCTGGAAGTGATGGTATGGCCCCCACAGAGTCCTGATCTCAACATCGTCAATACTGTCTGGGATTACATGAAGAGACAGAAGGATTTGAGGAAGCCTACATCCACAGAACATCTGTGGTTAGTTCTCCAAGATGTTTGGAACAACCTACCAACCGAGTTCCTTCAAAAACTGTTTGCAAGTCTACCTAGACGAATTGATGCTGTTTTGAAGGCAAAGGGTGGTCACACCAAATATTGATTTGATTTAGATTTCTCTTCTTTTCATTCACTGCATTTTGTTAATTGATGCATACTCGTTTACTGTTTTTTGATTCGTAAAGAGAGTATTTTGAGTATTTTAAATACAAAATTACTCCACTCTAAAGTATTTTGTTACAAATTACGTTCGATTTTTTATCGGCCCTATCAAATACAGATGACAAAATACTCAAAGTAGTTGAAATACGTATTTCAAATACAAGTAATAGAAATACTGCCCATCTTTGCGTGCTTAGGGTCTCGCGCTGCACCCAAGGGCCAGCGTGTCTCCCGAGGCCGGGGTTGTGTTTGTGTGGCATGCGAGTGCTCTCAAACCTTCCCCCCCACTCCTTCTATTTTTCTTTCTCCTCCACTTCGTCTGAGCACTGTCCACGACCGTGCGGTGCCTCCTTCTCCGCTCTTCCACCCACCTCCGTGCGCCTTTGACGGCCTGCTCCGATGGCCGACGGACCTGACAGTGAGGTGCGTCAGTGGAGGCGGGGGGATGGCGGATGCTGCGAGGACGGTGCCGCACGCCGCAGCTCTGGCTTTGCTCTCCTCCTTTTCGGAACCCCTCCAGTGCGGTTGTGTGGCGGCCTCGGCCTGGCCGTCATCGCTCGCTTGCGGCGGACACCCAACTCAAACTCTCTTCGGAGTCGTTCCTCCGGAGGGACAAGGGGGGTTTAATGTGTCACAAAAAAAATGGTTTTCTTTTGTGTGTTTCTGAACGATGACAAACCGGAATGAAAACAAGCCTAAATGAAATAGGAGTAACGAGGCTATCTTTAAAATGTAAGGAGTAGAAAGTACAGAAATTTGCTGGGAAATGTAAGGAGTAGAAGTAAAAAGTCGTCTGAAAAAGAAATACTCCAGTAAAGTATAGATACCAAAAATGTCTACTTAAGTACTTGACACCTCTGATCTAGAGACATGCCGTCTTCTCCTGTTAAACTGAATAAACAGCGCTAACAAGCAAGCCCCTGTTTGTGAGGCAATGTATTGTCCATAGTGTGCAGGGGTACAAAACCTTTACTATCAAAAGAGACATTTTCCCCCTCTTCTGAGCGAGTGGGCGGGGTCGGAGCCCAGGGAACGGTGCGCTCGCACACACACACACACACACACACGAACACACAAACACACACTCACACACACACACACACACACACACACACACACACACACACACTCTCTCTCTCACTTTAAAAATGAAGGACCAGTGAACCTTCCACCGATCACAGAGCCACCGGGCCGCTACCAACCACAGAACCGGGTTAGACACGCCATTCCCGGCGGACTTTACAACAGTCAGTCAGTTTAGTTGTTCATGTAATCCTGTTATTACAAATAAACCAACATACGCAGGATAAAAAAATTACTTAATTTTAAAATCATAACAACAATGGTTGCCACGGTTACCAGGCTTGACAGAATTTCAAAGGTTACAGTTGAGACCTTTATCTGCCTCATTGCCTATGATGTTTGACATTGAAGAAAGCGGTTGAGTTGTCTGTGTAATCCTGTTATAATAAATAGACCAACATACTCAGGATAAAACATTACCGTTATAACATTAACAATAGTGTTCATGGTTACAAGGATTGACAGAATTTGAAAACGTTACAAACTATATATTTGTCCCGGGATTTCATCTTTTGCTCTCGAACCTACAACACACTTTGTGCATTTTTCTTCATTTTAACGGCATTGATTGAGGCAACATGGCTTCCACACCTTCCCAGTAGAACCAGGTGAATCCAGGAATGCCTCTTACCTCCGGCTCCTCTAACTACGAGGTGCAGTCTCTTCTCGGACAGGGATCATTCGGTAAAGTTGTTAAGTGCATAAGACTGGAGGACAACAAGACTGTGGCCATCAAAATGATAAAACTGCAGCCCTCTAATATAAACTCGGCAAATCAAGAGGTAAGAAACAAATCTGTGCGCTGATCCCAGTTTGAATTATACCATCTGCAATCCATATGTTCACATACTTCCTTGTTTAAGTTTACATCAAGCTGATATACAATGTTCCTGTGGCCTGCCATTTATCTCCAGGTGGCTGCTCTGAAGAAATTGAGATTGTTGGACAAATTCTACTTTGTCCAGTGGTACCAGTCCTTCCTTGACAGAGGATACATTTGCCTGGAGTTTGAGCACCTGGACAAAAGTCTCATTGATTTCACGAGGGAACGAGGTTCCAGACCTGTCCTCATGAAAGAGATTAGACCAATTGTGCAGCAGGTGTGTGTCCACCTGTTTTCTTTTGTGCACTGACAAACAGTATGGAAATATATGCAGGTGGAACATTGTTGACATTTTTATGAAATGAACTTTCAGCTTGCCCATGCGCTCAACCACCTGAAGGCTGCAGGGATTGTCCACTCAGACCTCAAGTTGGACAACGTCATGTTGGTCGATCACCTACGGGAGCCCCTCAGGGTGAAATTGATCGACTTCGGACTGGCGTTTGACGTGTCAGCTGCCAAGTTGGGTTCCCACCTTCAGGCCCGTTCATACCGGTGAGCATCTGGAACCATGACAGATCTTAGTGGCGTCATCCAGTCTTTATCCATTCACACAAATGTAGCAGTAAGAGTTCTTAAGGTGTCCTTCAAAACAACCCACATATTTTGCATGGTTTATATGATCGTGGTTGTTGCTCCTCTGTCAGATCCCCAGAGATCCTGCTGGGGCATCCCTTCACAGAGGCCATAGACATGTGGTCGCTGGGCTGCATGGTTGCTAGGATATACCTCAGGTCCCACCTCTACCCTAGATTGGGTGAATATGAAATGGTACAGATACTACTTCAAAAAGCACTGTCTCTTTATTAATATCTTAGTGGGTAAGTTAACTCAGAAATGAAAATGCAGTCATTATCTACTACCAAAACACTTTAGTAGTCACAGGGATGAACAGTTCAGAGCAGAATCCAACCCTAACCCCAACCATTTTAGGGCATGACATGTACATAATATTAAGATAAATAAGTAGTACCTCACCTGGACTGTGGTGGAATTTTAAGTTGTGTTGTATTTTCAGATCACACAAATCATGGAGACTCAGGGTCAGCTACCCAACACCATGCTCAACCATGGATGTAAAACTCCACATTTCTTCACGAGACACGTCGACTCCACCACCTCCGTCTGGAAACTGAAGGTGCTGACCTAAATCCGCTTGTTATATTCAAATATCTCTCTCTCCATCTCATGTCTGCCTTGCTGTAACATATTTGGTTCCCTCTAAACGCTTGTGTGAGTCTGATGCACTCTGCTAACCACACCACTTTCTGAACAGACACCAGAGGAGTACCGCAAAGAGACGGGGATAAGGCCAATAGAGAACAGGCGTTGGTGGTTCACCTCCCTGGACGACCTCTTGGAAGTATGTCTACTTTAAGATCATTCAACATGAGCTTGTTCCTTTAAGATAAAAAGAAAAACACTCGGACTGTCCTAGAGAGGTGTTTTTTTATTCAGTACTGGAACTAACCGAACGACATGTTTGTGTTTTAGACCCGACCCATCACTAGTCTCAACGCTGCAGATGAAGTTGCAGAGAAAGCCGATGGCCAAATGTTTGTGGACATGCTGAAGGCGATGCTTCAGCTTGATCCCGACAAAAGGATCACACCTAGTCAGGTGCTGGAGCACAGCTTCATCAGCATGCGCCACATCACCAGCATGGAACATAAAAGTCATTAGTAAGTCAACAATATGATTATTCCACTCATACCTTTGTTACTGCGGATACAGGTCATGTACAGGTCCTTACAATACGTCTTGGACATGAAATGATGATCTAATGAAAGGATTCATTTTCTTGCAGTGTCAAGTACTGTCTTCAATTGAGGAAAATATGTCAGAAGAAAATCCCGACTTCTGGCAAGGGCACAGCTATGTGTGGGCCACTGAAGCCGCCCCATCCGCCCCTGAAGCCGCCCCAGCCGCCCCAGCGGCCACCGAAGCAGCCCCAGCCGCCCCTGAAGCCGCCCCAGCCGCCACTGAAGCCGCCCCAGCCGCCACTGAAGCCGCCCCAGTCGCCACTGAAGCCGCCCCAGCCGCCACTGAAGCCGCCCCAGCCGCCCCTGCAGCCGCCCCAGCCGCCCCTGAAGCCGCCCCAGCCGCCCCTGAAGCTGCCAGCTTCACCAACCAACCCTGTCCAGCAGAATCCTCCATGTCTTGCTGAGGGGAGAAAAAACAACCAGCCCCATCGCACCGACCTACATCCCTGTACCACCACAACCTCCACCCAGACCAGAGGAACTTTGGGGTTAAGAAAGATAAAGATTGAGCATGACGAGCATGAGACACCCCTGAAGCCGCCTCAGCCGCTACTGAAACCGCCCCAGCCGCCACTGAAGCCGCCCCAGCGGCTTCAGTGGCCCGTTAACCCCGTCCAGCAGAATCCTCTATCTCTTGCTGAGGGGAGAAAAAACAACCAAACCCATCGCACCAACCTACATCTCTGCACCACAACCACCTCCACCCAGACAAGAGGAACTGAGGGGTTAAGAAAGATGAAGATTGAGCATGACGATTTGTCGGGACAGAAAAGAAAAGGAGGAGATCATGATGATGTGCCGCCTCACAAGAAAAAACGTCTTCCCTCGTCAAACAGCACACATGATCCTTGTGACGCTGGACATCATCAGTCGGATAAGAGGACCAGGCCTGCTGATCACCGCAAAAAACACAACCCGGGTCCTTCAGGCAGCAGCCGGACCGAGGGTCAGGCTATATCGGGACAGAAAAGAAAAGGAGGAGATCATGACGATGTGCCGCCTCACAAGAAAAACTGTCTTCCCTCGTGAAACTGCACACATGATCCTTGTCACACTGGACATCATCAGTCGGATCAGAGGACCAGGCCTGCTGATCACCGCCAAAACCACAACCCGGGTCCTTCAGGCAGCAGCCGGAACTGAGGCTAAGGCTCTGTTGGGACTAAAGGGAAAGGCAGGAAGTGATGCGGACTACAATGCCTTTGCTTGTCAGATAGTGACACCTGCCATTTGATCTTGTACATGACGTTTATAGAAACAGGAATAATGTTTGACATTCTGAATGAAAGGTGGCTCTTGTAAATAAATGGCACTTGTAAATAAAACGGTTTATTCACTTGAGATGGATTCATTATCTTTTTCCCCAAGAAAGGAAAACCAAACTGCATATTTAACACAGATTGATGCTTCATAATTCATCAATAAACAGTGCTCCAATGTAAACAATTATGATACAACAATCCTAGTTTTAAGTTGGGTTTCAACCATAACTTTTGTCCAAAGTGTGTGTCTCTGGAAATTAAAAAAATGCCTTTAGAACGCATCAAATACGCATTCTCTGATATAGTTACGTTAGTTAAAGAATGCACCTCTGCAACAGTCTCCTGAAAGCATTTTTAAATTTTTCCACTGTTTCTAAAATGTAACAAGCAGCATTACATTACATGTCCCTTGGTGGATGCTTTTGTCTAAAGCCACTTACAATTAGTGAATTCATCGTTATGAGATGATATTCTTCGGAGTGCAGATGGGGAAGACTGAGGATCGACCAGTCAACCGTCTGGTTGGAGGACGACCAAGTTTGGAAAGTTGCAATCACCGTCATTTGCTCCAGCTGTCTTAGGTTTGAAGGTTGTCTTCTCCAGACTGAATGTTTCAGCTCCCTCCATAGATATTCAATAGGATTTGGATCAGGGCTCATAGAAGGCCACATCAGAATAGTCCAAAGTTTTGCCCTTAGCCATTCTTGAGTGTTTTTAGCTGTGTGTTCTGGGTCATTATCCTGTTGGAGGACCCATGACCTGCGACTGAGACCAAGCTCTCTGACACTGGGCAGTACATTTTGCTCCAGCTCCAGAAGGCCTTGATAGTCTTGAGATTTCATTGTGCCCTGCACAGATTCACGACACCCTGTGCCAGATGCAGCAAAGCAGCCCCAGAACATAACCGAGCCTCCTCCATGTTTCACAGTAGGTACAGTGTTGTTTTCTTTGCATGCCTAATTGTCTGTGAACATGTAGCTGATGCGACTTGCTAAAAAGCTCCAGTTTTGTCTCATCTGTCCAAAGGACATTCTCCCTCAAGCCTTGTGGCTTAGTTGTCAATATGCATTTTGGCAAATTCCAGTCTAATTTTTTATAATTTGCTTTCAACAGTGGTGTCTTCCACGGTCGTCTTTGTCTGTGTGGTCTGAAGTCCACTTTGGCTAAAACAGCAACGGATTGTTTGATCTGACATTGATGGACCTTGACCTTGGAGTTCACCTCTAATCTCTTTGGAAGTTGTTCTGGACTCTTTGGTTACCATTCGTATTATCCGTCTCTTCATTTGTCATCAGTTTTCCTGATGCGGCCATGTCCAGGGAGGTTGGCTACAGTCCCGTTGGCCTTAAGGCCGGCGCATGCTTCTGCGTTTTCACGGGCCCGCAAGCGCAAGAGCCCTTTCCGGGCCCCTTACGTGCTTATGTATCTCTTCTTACGTGCTTAAGTGCGTCACCCAATTTTTCGAACTGTACGACAAAGCGACGTGAGCCTCACGCAGCCCGCAAGGCTTGTGATTGGTCTGCTTACTACATCCCTTCCGGAGTCTAGTTTCAGGTTTCATGCCACATAATACCGGCAGAAATCACGGAAGATTTAGAAGAACAAATATGGACCAAATAGAAGAGCACTTGGAAGAAGAGATCCGATAGTATGATCACTTGTATAACCCGTCACTGACTGGCGGATTTGTCCGCCAGAAAAAGGCTCCTCGTAGTGGCTATGTAAATAAACAATCGACGAAGAAGAAAGAAGGCGTCTCTAAGGTCGTCTTCGACAAAAAACATTACTCCGCCTAGTGTTCTGGCGCGGAATTGCTTTGTAAGAGGCGCAACGCTTGGGGAAGCATGAATGAAAAAGAGTCCTGCAACACAGCTGCGTGAAAAGCCCCGACGCAGTTGCAGAAGCATGCACTGCGCTTTAAGGCCGAATTATAGTCGGGTTGCACGCACGCACGCATGCACGCAAGACACGCAACACGCCCCTTTCGTGCCCTCTGCGGGCTTGCGTGCGTCCGCCAATTTTTCTAACTACACGACAAAGCGACGCGAGCCTCACGAAGCCCGCAAGGCTTGTGATTGGTCTGCTTACTACATCCCGTCCGGAGTCTAGCTTCCGGTTCCATGCCCCAAAATACGCGGAAATCACGAAAGATTTAGAAGAACGAATATGGACCAAATAGAAGAGCACTTTGCAGAAGAGATCCGAAAGTATGACCACTTGTATAACCCGTCACTGACTGGCCGATTTGTGCGCCAGAAATAGGCTATGAGGAGCCGGAGTGGCGATGTAAATAAACAGTCGACGAAGAAGAAGACGTCTCTTCTTTGTGTGATTTGTCTTTGAAAAAAAAAGTTACTCCGCCTAGTGTTCTGGCGGTGAATTGCGTTGCAACACGCGCAGCACGTTAGAAAAGTATAAACCAAAACGAGTCCGTCGATGCAGCTGCGTGGCCGTTGCAGTCGCAGGACTATAATTCAGCCTTTAGACTGAAGTTACCTGCCCCCTGCTGGTCTGGATATGCATTAAAATGTTTTCTAAAAATTTTACTTTTGTCTAAATGTATTGGTTTTATTTGCTTTATTGTTTGACTATTATTTCCCCTAGTTAATCCTGTTTTGATCAAATTAATTTACTCATTTAAATATTACTAATCTTGATTTTTTTTACCTTTTATTAAAGAAAAATGTTCAATCACGTCTTATTTCATGTTTTCATATTGTTTTTCTATGGCATTTGACGATATGGATTGTCTGGAGTTAAACATTTATATTTACAGATAATTTCCTGGCTTCCTTACGCCGGGTTCACACCGGACGGGGAAGCGACGACAAAGCCTGGCATAAGCGCAGCGACAAGCCGCTGGCTCCCATCCACTGGCTCCCATCCACTCCCATGTTAAACCTTTGTGTTGGTCACACCGGACGCTGAAGCGCCGGGGTGCGTCAAAGCTGCCTAGCGCCGTGAAGCGATCGTTTCGGCGTCGAGTCTATTTTTTCTACTTGACGCGAGCGTATCGCGACAGGAAACACACTGAAAAATGATTTTAAACGATATTGATCAAATTTTTATATGATATAAATTATCAAATATGCATCCCTTACTTTGTATTCACCTTCTTTTGTCTTGGAGTTTTATTTTTACCACTTTTACCAACCACATTATTAAATGTCCCCCTCTGCCCATCCACTACAGCCACGCAAGCAGTCATACAGATAAAAAGAGAGATGGGTGGGGGGGGTAAATTCGAGGGTTCGAGGGTAAATTACGTATTTTCTGCTCAAGCCTATGTGGAGAATACGTAATTTACCCTCGAACCCGACATTTAACGGAGCAAACAGCGGAGAAGTTGTTCAACATGGATGACATTAAATTAATAATTGAAGTGGAGAAGTACAGTGAGTTGTATGATCCTCGGAACATGTTGTATAAAGACAACACCAAAAAAGACAAATGTTGGGACGCTGTTGCAGTGAATGTTCGAGCAACAAGTAAGTATATGCTTGAAAAAAATGATTAAATGCCGTTTTTATTGCAGGCTGATAACAGCAAAAGTATGTGATATTCTTAGTGCTGCCCGGAGCTTCGGCATCGCTACCGTGTCCGGTGTGAACCCAGCGTGAACCCGGCGTTAGTCTCCGATGACAGTAGATTAGAACTTTTGTTTTTTGTATTTTGGCTATGACAACAACATAACAATATTAATATTAATTTTCCTTTTTTTCTCCATAAATATTAAATAATTTTAAGACCAAAATTAGTCAGGTTTGAAATTATGATCTTAATGTTTATTTATAAGATAAAGTAACTGTCACCCTACACATCCGAGGCTCCAATCACAATTCACTTGCCCCCACCTCTGGTCCCAACTTTCACTTGAGGTTGAGTTTATCCTTGATTTTTGAGAATTGAGAGAAAAATCTTCCCAAAAGGTCCTAAATCCATCTTTAGTTATTACTATTTAGTTTTATTGAACTATTGACTAATCTAATCTAAATAGAGAGTGAAGGGATACTTACAACGTACAATCAGTGTTAGCTACTGTACGTGCAGAGGCCTCATTTATGTGAATGTACAAGTTGTGTTTGCATCAGTACAGTGCTTCACTTCGTCTCTCTCTGTCAGTGTTGTCTCCCAGTTGGGGGTTCTCTAAATCCGTGGATGACTCTGTTACTGTGTGAGTAATAAATCAAACTGCAGAAAACAATTAGCCAGACCATTTTCTGCATCTGCACCATCCCTTTGCCAAGTTTATTTTTTCAAACCAGTCATTAAAAATAAACCAATATACAAAAGTGAAAACATAACTTCTATAATAATAATATAAAATGTTTTAAATAAAGTTTAGTGAGACAGAGACAGAGCAACTTGGGACTTTTTAAGATACACACACACACACACACACACACACACAAATACACACACACACACACACACACACACACACACACACAAACACACACACACACACACACACACACACACACACTCCTGTATATGCAACCCAGTCTCATCAGAAAACGTTCAATGGCAACGTTGGTCCACTTGGAACGACGTTACCATCTCACAATCTGGCCTCTCAGATTGTGAGATGGTAACATTTAGTCCTCCCATTGTTTTGCATTGGCGTGTTCTCACGTCACGTGACTCTCAAGCTCCCGTCTGCGGAGAGGAAAACATGGCGGAGATTCCTTGTTTTTTCAGATAAAAATATAATTTTGTAACTTAGTTTGGGCATAAAAATACATTCTGACACCATTTCTAGCGAGAAATGTGCTCTTTGCTTCCACAGTCTTCAGCCAGTTCGTGCTTATGATAAATATTTTAATAGTTATCACGCATGTTTTTATCGTTGCTATGACGGTTGCCATGCCACCACGGCGCAGCGTGGTGTTTAAATCACCGTCCCTGCGTGGTGTCCTTCAGTGATCGTGAATGTTATTCATGTTATATAATAGTAATATTTGAGGCTAGATTACATCTCTAATGAGAAGGAACCTGCGAGTCTGTTCATACCGAGGCCGGCCCGAGTGCGCGACCGGACCGAGTGCGCGAGCGGACATGACGTGTGGCTGTCGTAAAAACCCTATTTGTAAACAACCAGTCCTTTAACTCAGCGCTGCGTCATAAACACGGCGCGCTTGGAAGACCACGATGTCATCTTCCTTCTGTCAGGTAAGTAGTTTATTGTTTTTAAAGATCGTTACGATCTAGGTTTACAGTCCGAGTGCGGAGAGAGTCCGTCAATCCACACTATGGACGCTGTTCATCAGCTAATACGCCATTGTTAGCCACATGCTACAGCCCACCGTAGCCTGTGCTACCTGGGAGGTGAATACATGGTTGTTGAAACCAGTTCAAGACGCTTAGCTCATCATTGAGGGACGCTACAATATAAATATAAACATGAATTTGATTTATGAATGCTTTAGATTAATAAGGAGTGTATTTCTCTACTATTACTCCACAATATCAGGTCAATTTGGTTTAATGTATAGTATGCACTATGACAATAATGTTTCCATGTTATGGAGTTGCGATTCATTTTATAAAACAATTGCTATGTTCTGTTTTTTAATCAAGGAGGATCCCAGTGAAGCTACAGGAGTTTCATTAACGTCAACAACTTGGACCGAACAGTTTGTTTTGCTTGATGAAGAGCAGGAAGGGCAGCCTGGAGAGAAAGAGAAGCCGGGTTGAGCCCACTACCATCATCCACGTACCACGAGGAAGATGAGGGAGAGAAATGATCCTACCATTAAAGAGGTACTTTTAAGTTACATACCAGAAACACCATTTTATATAATGTGCTAAATATACATTTTTATTACATCCCCAAAGTACGCTTGCTGAAATACAAGTTAATATCACACTGAAAGAATTTTGATCAATCATGCTTCCCTGCTGTGATTGTTTAACTGGGAAAACAACTTTTTCCACAGGAAGGATAGTAAATTTAAGGAATACATGTGCAAAGTTTTCCTCTATTTTGTATAATGATGACCCCCATCAAACATAATGTTAGCAATATTTACACCTTTTAATTTATACTGTTTATTTCTGTCTACATGTGTGAATTTGCCTTCATTAGTTTCAGAAAAGAGCGATGATGTATCGGTCAGTGGGCGGCAGCACGAGACTCCGCAAACTAGTCTGTAAGCAAAGCAGACGAAGGCATCGAGGTTGCGGCCTGCCATCATTGTTATTTTTGCTTAAGGGACTGAATATGTTTCATGCAGGAATATTAGCATTTCCCTTATATCTACCAAAACTGCTTGTTTCACAGACTGCAGTTTTGTTTTGATCCGATGTGGTGTGCAAATACAACCGTATCTGCAATGGGTTGTGGGGCATTAACATTTGTAACTCTAATTTTGTTTTGACAGACTGTGAAAAGAAGTCTGTCAACTGTTCGACTGTTCGAAGCCCGTTCGAATCAGTGACGGCCGAGCACGTCACTGATTCAGGAAAGGGTTCGCGGGTTTGGTGTGCGATTCAAAATAAAAGGGGCCGCGAAACGCAATTGATCCCCCCCCACACTACTTGTCTTGGGACTTTATTGTGCGTTTGCTTGCAATATATTCTGAGTATTGGAGGGAGAAAAGGAATTTATTTGCTAACTTGTACAAACTTGCGGTATCTTTTCTTTGTACCCCAACCTTATCTGTGCGCTGTGAAATGATCGTTTCTAAAGCAGGCGAAATTATTTCAAAAAAAATTAATCCGCCTGAAACCCAGCACTGTTGAGAAGCTGTTGTTTTTAAATAAAAATAAATTAACTGTTATCCATTTTGTACGTGTACGTGTATTGGCATCACAAACATCATTAATTCGTTTATTCAATTCAAAGCTTCACACACCAAAGCCATGGTTTCAGTATAATTACATTACATTTAATGTCCACTTGATGGCGCAGTAGAGCAAATGAAGCACCATGAAGCTTCGGCCCATGAGCGAACCAATTGGATGGAAAGCTTCAAAGCTTCATGAAGCTTCATCTCGCCATCACTACAATAAACTACTTACCTGACAGAAGGAAGATGACATCGTGGTCTTCCAAGCGCTCCGTGTTTATGACGTAGCGCTGAGTTAAAGGACTGGTTGTTTACAAATAGGGTTTTTACGACAGCCACACGTCATGTCCGCTCGCGCACTCGGTCCGGTCGCGCGGTCGGGCCGGCCTCGGTATGAACAGACTCGCAGGTTCCTTCTCATTAGAGATGTAATCTAGCCTCAAATATTACTATTATATAACATGAATAACATTCACGATCACTGAAGGACACCACGCAGGGACGGTGATTTAAACACCACGCTGCGCCGTGGTGGCATGGCAACCATCATAGCAACGATAAAAACATGCGTGATAACTATTAAAATATTTATCATAAGCACGAACTGGCTGAAGACTGTGGAAGCAAAGAGCACATTTCTTGCTAGAAATGGTGTCAGAATGTATTTTTATGCCCAAACTAAGTTACAAAATTATATTTTTATCTGAAAAAACAAGGAATCTCCGCCATGTTTTCCTCTCCGCAGACGGGAGCTTGAGAGTCACGTGACGTGAGAACACGCCAATGCAAAACAATGGGAGGACTAAATGTTACCATCTCACAATCTGAGAGGCCAGATTGTGAGATGGTAACGTCGGTCCAAGTGGACCAACGTTGCCATTGAACGTTTTCTGATGAGACTGGGTTGGTATGTGATGATCCTCAGACCTGAAACACGAAACTACAACGTTCAGATTTATTGCCTGATTTTATCGATTTACTCATTCAGCAGGGTTCCTACATGAGAGCTCTGTGAAAATGAAATAAATACGGTAATATAGACTGGAGGAAAAGTGAATTATCCATTCTAAACATCAGCACAAAAATAATAAAGCTAATGCTCCCAGCAAAACACACAGGGAAATGGAAAGTGACAAAAACACTTTGGAGGAATTGGATTATAGACTACAGTATAACAAGAGCAGTTACGGGGCTGAAGAGCCAACATCCGATGACATTAGGAAACAAAAACATTTATAGATCAAATAAATTGTCATCAAGCACGATTGTTTTGTTCTTAAATCTTAGTAATAACGTCTCCTTCCTAATATAATTCTGTTGATTCTGTTCATACTCTGACAAAACAGGTTTTGATGATCACACATACAGTGCCTTGCATAAGTATTCACCCCCCTTGGACTTTTTCCCATTATGTACTGTTACTAACTGGAATTCAAATAGACTTAAATAAACTTTTTCCCGTTTGATCAACAAAACATGCATAGTACTTTGGAGGTGCAAAATAAATTTTATTGTGACACAAACAATAATGAGAACAAAAAAGTTGACCTCTGTTGGGTGCATAAGTATTCACCCCCCTGTGTCAATACTTGGTAGAACCCCCTTTCGCTGCAATTAGAGCTGCAAGTCTTTTGGGGTATGTCTCTACCAGCTTTGCACATCTAGAGATGGAAAGGTTTGTCCATTCTTCTTGGCAAAAAAGATGAAGCTCAGTCAGATTGGATGGAGACCGTCTGTGAACCGCAATCTTCAAGTCTTGCCATAGATTCTCTATTGGATTGAGGTCTGGGCTTTGACTGGGCCATTTTAAGACATTAACATTCTTTAATCCAAACCATTCCTTTGTAGCTCTGGCTGTATGTTTAGGGTCATTGTCCTGCTGGAAGATGAACCTCCGCCCCAGTCTCAAGTCTTTTGCAGACTGCATCAGATTTTCTTCAAGGATTTCCCTGTATTTGGCTCCATCCATCTTTCCCTCTATTCTGACCAGTTTCCCTGTACCTGCTGAAGAGAAGCATCCCCACAGCATGATGCTACCACCACCATGTTTCACTGTTGGGATGGTGTGCTCAGGGTGATGGGCAGTGTTGGGTTTTCGCCACACATAGCGTTTTGCATTGAGGCCAAAAAGTTCAATTTTGGTCTCATCTGACCAGAGCACCTTCTTCCACATGTTTGCTGTGTCTCCCTAATGGCTTCTGGCAAACTCCAAACGGGATTTTTTATGGATCCCTTTCAACAATGGCTTTCTTCTTGCCACTCTTCCATAAAGGCCAGATTGGTGGAGTAGACGACTAATAGTTGTCCTGTGGACAGATTCTCCCACCTCAGCTGTGGATCTCTGCAACTCCTCCAGAGTAACCATGGGCCTCCTGGTTGCTTCTCTGATTAATTTTCTCCTTGTCCGACTCTTCAGTTTTGGTGGACAGCCTCCTCTTGGTAGGTTTGCGGTTGTACCATATTCTTTCCATTTTCTTATTATGGATTTTATGGTGCTCAGAGAGATGTTCAAAGCTCTGGATATTTTTTTATAACCTAACCCTGCTTCATATTTCTCCACAACTTTATCCCTGACCTGTTTGGTGAGCTCCTTGGTCTTCATGATGCTGTTTGTTCAGTAATGATCTCCAACAAACTCTGAGTCCGTCACAGAACAGGTGTATTTATACTGAGATTAAATTGCAGACAGGTGGACCCTATTTACTAATTATGTGACTTGCAAATGTGACTTGTGAATGCAATTGGTCGCACCAGATCTTTGTTAGGGGTTTCACAGTAAAGGGGGTGAATACATATGCACTCAACACTTTTCAGATTTTTATTTGTAAATAATTGTGAAATCCATGTAATATTTCCCCCCACTTCCAAATGATGCACTATTTTGTGTTGGTCCATTACATAAACTCACGATGAAATACATTTTAATCTGTGGTTATACCATGACAAAATGTAGAAAAGTCCAAAGGGGGTGAATACTTATGCAAGGCACTGTATGTGAGGCAGCACAAACACCTCTGACTTGCCAACACATGTTTACTATTTATGCCAATACCATCTGTGTTCATCTTGTTTGGAATGTAAAGAAACAAGGCCTTGACCAAGCATCTTTGAATCAACCCTGAATCATTGAAATCCTTTCAAATCTTCATACACCACTTAAATAATCACTTGGCCACAGACTGCAGGCTTTACTGCAACCATAAGAGTATTGATGTCAGTATAGTAAATTACAACCACTTGACATCCATCAATAACAATCCATAAGGTTTTTATCTTCTTTATCATAACTTTAAAGTTGGAATTTAGTTTACTTAAAACCAGTCAGTGTTTTTCCTTGACATTATCTGTACACCATCCCTCTCTATAAACTGTGGGGTAACACCATTGGATTGTCCTATGTTGGTTTGGATTATTTTTGCACTGATGTTAGTTGCTTGGGGTTTTTCTTTGTACAGCTGAAGCCCATGTTGTTACCTTCATAGAATAACCTAAAAATGGCTGCATGCGACCTACCTTTTTAGAACACTCAGCATTTATGAGGGGCCATTTAGGGGTTCAGTATTTTGCCAACGACACTTAGGCATGCAGAGAAAGAGTGGGATTCGAACCGGCAACCTTCTTGTTGCAGAGCACCCGCTCAATCCCCTAGGCCATGCTCCCAAGTTGTCTGGTGTCGTCCAACTCACCAGACATATGCCGCACCACACAAGCTCCCGAGAGGCTACACACACGGACACACACAGACACACACATTGACAACTCAAATATAGAGACAATATGTTGACCTCAAAATCGAATAAAATGTTTAAGATAAGATAAACATTATTGATCCACACACGGGGGGAATTCAGCTGCAGACCGGTCAACAAGAGAATAATAAATATCACGGCAATAGAACGAAAATAAGAAATTTATAAAAAAATGCGTATGGAAACATAATATGCACCTTTCACTGTAGTGGTTTGTCTGGAAATGTTATAAAGTAAAGACCTGTAGCAGAGGATGACGCACAAGCCAGTAGAAAAAAGCGAGACCCTAAGCGTCCGGAGGAAACCTTGTTACGAGTTTTACTTCCTCTAGATAGTCAAGTTTGATCGTCTTCTCGGCGCTCCGCCATGGCCGTGACCGACTCTGGAGGGGCCCATCTGAGGACCTCACTAAACCATCCAATGGGGAGGAGCGATGTGTGTACAAAGGGCAAGGACTTATCAACGCGAGCACATGCCCCATCCATTCATTCCCTTTAGAACAGGGGTAGGCAACCTTTACTATCGAAAGAGCCATTTTGCCCCCTCTTCCCTCAAATTAAATCTGTCTGGAGCCGCAAACCATATTTTATAACACAGGTTATAAAGTTATATATATAGTTATACAATATATATAAAACTATAGTTTGTTGAATTTATTAAATTATAGAACGAAAATAAAAAATACTGTTTACATTTAACTGCTATTTTTACCTGTTACAAAAAAGGAAAACACCAAACTCTTATGAAGAGGAGAA
Source organism: Pleuronectes platessa (assembly GCF_947347685.1). Taxonomy (NCBI): domain Eukaryota; kingdom Metazoa; phylum Chordata; class Actinopteri; order Pleuronectiformes; family Pleuronectidae; genus Pleuronectes; species Pleuronectes platessa. Next base: position 3,706,039 of record NC_070629.1, read on the forward strand.
CATAATACATGTGGAGGCCTACTTTGAAATAAATGAAACACTGAACTTTGCTATTTTTGCTCATCTCCAGCTTGGTACTTTTCAGCAGATGCTGTGTGCTTGCTCTGGAAATGTCTTTAGTGCAGTGAAAGCAAATTAATCTGTCCGCGAAGAATTAAACTCTCTATTTACCTTCAAGACTTTTCTTTTTGAGGATTTGTCCCTGGTTAGTTTACCGAGGCCGGGGGTCGGGGCCCTGGCTCTGCGCCCCGGCTCTGCACCACGCCCAATTTCTACTATAAATGATCGATGCAAAGCACGTCACGAATATTAAATTATGAAGCTGACCAATGGGTTTCCACCGTGAGTCCTGACGGAGGCACGGCATCAAGCGATGTGAAGAGGAAGTGAAACTTTCTGACACTGACATCGACAGCGGCTCTGCGCCCCGGCTCTGCGCCCCGGGTCTGGGGCCCAGAGCAGAGCAGAGCTTTTCGCGGCGCTTCTATCTCCGCTGCGTCCCGGGGTTAGAGGATGATGGTGTGACGTTACTGTATTGTTTTACATTGCATGTGTCACGTCATGATAAATCAGTCTCTTTTGCCGCCCTCTCGGCATTTTGCGCCCAAAAATATTCCCAAATCACAATTTCAAAATATCATAATGTTAGTATAACACCCATATCAAGCCATTGTTCAACACCATTACTGAGGAACATATGTGGAGATTCTGAGCATATGTCCTGTAACTTGTAATTCCCCTTGAGGGTTTAAAGTTTGTAACTCTATAATTCTACAGTGACAGCTGGTTGGAATGTGATAGCACGTTTCTTATATAAAAAAGAGGATTTCAGGGAAACAAAACAACATATTTACAACAGGTTTGGTTTTGAGTCGAGTACATATGTAAATGGAATTGGATTGCATTTACTTTATTTTGCCATCCACCCATTCACAGACATCTATACAGTGCTTATGTGCAGCACTGATGGCACAGGTGTTTGGGGCAATTTGGAGTTCAGCATAGGGTCAAAGTGCTGAACAACTGCTCAATGGATGGCCTGCTCTACCCCCTGAGTCACTACTACCCCCTGAGCCACCACCCCTACCTACAAGTCTGGGCTGTGCAGAAAAAGAAACTTTAGACAATGTTATTGTCACCCACCAACAATTTCTGTGTATATCACATTTGGTCTCTGAGGAAAGCTGTAACTTCTTTAGTCATTCTGTGATGACTGATTAATAATTCTTCTTAAATATTCAATATTTCTTACCTTTATTTGTAAATTTCCTCATGTTTTGAAGCAGTAGAACATGTATCACATGTTTAAGGCAATTTAGTGCCCCTTTTCTTTAATCAATACTCATCCAGCATTGAAAATCAGACACTCACACATGGGCACTGTGGCAATTTTTTAAATTTCTGTATAAGACAGGGGATTAGAAAGTGAAAAATGCATAGAATCGATTCAAAAGGAAGCGTTAGTAATGTATTATATCACTTCATTTGTTTGCTTTTTAAATAACTATATTTGTATTTACCTTGATTCATTCTAATTCTCATTTGCCATATATGAAACAAAAAGTAACTTTGTAAGTAAGTAACTTTGACTTAAGCATAAATAATATGGCACAGAGATTAAATCATGATCCCACCTTAATTTAACTTTGTTAAGCTGGAACAGACATTTTCTCTGATCCTACACTTTCAGTCCTACTTTCAACATCTCAAAAATATATAAACCTGAAATCCCACATTGTGGCTGTAAGCCTCCGCCAATCAGTGCAGTTTCTATCTACATAGTTTTTCTTCTTAGATTCATATAAGCCCACTGTGACTTAGACCTTTGACTACCCAAACCTAATCAGTTAAGCCACGTGTCTAAGTGAACATGTATAGGATGGCATGAATAGGTTATGTGTTCAGTGGGGCTGATGTGATGTGAGTACTCACATACAGTATAACTATATCTGTTCATTGGGGTCGACTCTGTGTTACGTCAATAATAATAATGTCAATAGTGATGAAAAACCTTGATTGTAATTGATTGTTATTAATTTCATTTTATCACAAAAAACGAATAGCACCTACATTTATAAATGTGATCTGACAAGGGTAAATGGTAGATATTAACCCTGTATGCTGTCGTTAATGCTTGTTAATGGGATAAAGTAAACATCTGTTAAGTACTTTTATATAAATTGTTACGGATGTCTTGATTTCAAAGCCAAAGAATGCTTGGGTCCACCCAGGCGCGGCGCGTCCCATTGGGCAAGTCGGGCAGTTGCCCAGGGCCTCGGCCACCAGGGGGCCTCGTCATATTTATGATTTTTTTCTTTATTTTTCAAATAAATCACTCCTCGTGTCCTCCTTCATTCAATATGAACCCAATAGCAAGACAGGCTTCATCGTACTTTCTTTTCAACTTGGTTTTTGAACACTGTGTCTTGTTTGTCACTGACCGGCTGCTTAACAGGAACGAGCTCTGATCTCACTCTGTGTCTCTGAGCGAATGTGAGAGGGCGGAGCCCAGGGGCCTGTTTGTGTGTGATGTCTGGGGACACACACGCACACACTCGCCCGCACAACACCGTACAGCAGACCTGGGCATTGTACGGCCCCCGGGCCGCATCCGGCCCTTTGGCTGTCTGTGACCGGCGCGCGTGAGGTCAACGGAATATTAGGAATCACATGTAAATAAGTGAAACAGACGTCAATCAAACTATTGTCTCACTCATTTGTGTAATTCAAGGTTTACTGTATGCTTTGAAATTCTCATTGTTAGCTTAAATACTACATTTAGTCTCTTTTGCATGTATACACTGAGATCTCACAAAATGTTTGGTCATGGAAAGTTGGTTTAAAGATATGGAAAGTCATGGAAAAGTCATGGAAATCCATGGGTTAAAAATGTGTATGAACCCTGTGTATTATACATCAGGAGGTGTTGTGTAAGTCAGTGCTAAAAATGAATCATGTTACTGATGTTGTAACTAAATTAGCTAACTTTATCAGGGCAGGAGCTGAATCACAGACAGTGTGTTGCACTGTTGGAGGAGCATGAGACTGAACATGGGGACATAGGCTACCACACAGCTGTCAGGTGGCTCAGTCTGGACAAAATGCTTAAAACTGTATGGGACCTGAGAGCAGAGATTCAAGAGTTTTGTGAAAAGAAAGGCAAGGACAGCCCAGAGCTCTCAGATGCAGACTGGATGGAAGATGAGGTAAATAGAGAGTTTAATTCTGCGTGGACAGATTAATTTGCTTTCACTGCCAACGATGCAACGATGCAGGTGTATGACAATTCACCATACATTGTCATACACCTGTATGCTTGATATGTGGTGAGGAATTAGCAAACAATATGAAATGTCATGTTGAAAGACATTTCCAGAGCGAGCACACAGCATCTGCTGAAAAGTACCAAGCTGGAGATGAGTTCTGTGTTTCATTTAATTCAAAGTAGGCCTACACATGTATTATGTTCTCCTCTTCATAAGAGTTTGGTGTTTTCCTTTTTTGTAACAGGTTAAAATAGCAGTTAAACAGTTTTTTTATTGTCGTTCTATAATTTAATAAATGCAACAAACTATAGTTTTTATATATATTGTATAACTATATAACTTTATAACCTGTGTTATCAAATATTTGTTTGGCTCCAGGCAGATTTAATTTGGGGGAAGAGGGGGCAAAATGTCTCTTTCGATAGTAAAGGTTGACTACCCCTGGGTTAGTATGACACAAACACTAACTCACTCACTCACATGTCTCCCTTTCTCACACACTTATTTAATCACTTTCTCTCTCTTTCTCTTTCTCTCTCTCTCTCACACACATACACACACACATAGTCAAAATAGATTTTTTTTTTTTTGGGGGGGGGGGGGCCTCAAAATTGTTCTTTGCCCAGGGCCTCCAATTAGCCAGAACCGCCCCTGGGTCCACCAGACCAACAAAAACATGAACACCGCCCAAGGTTACAGGGCTTTCTCTACTTGTATTTGTTTGTTACTTCCAGTGAGTGAATGGTAGTTTGATGTAGCACAGTGGTAACCTGGATATGGTCCACTGAAAACACAGTCTTCTATCTCCTGTTATAAATAAAGGTGTGTATTTTCAGCCTGGTGTGAGTGCAGTTGGGATTTCCCTTCACACCTTTGCTTGGTCTTGTGACGTTTTCCATCGGGTCCTATGAATATTGGTAAAAAAAGAAGAGAGATTTTTGTGTTTGTTTATTGATTTAATTTGAGTTTTCTAACTCGGCCTGTTTGACTCGGACACGGACTAGAAACGCGATAGGGATTTGGAACCTTTTCCGGGTTGTTGTTTCTGACGGAGCCTTTTCGAGGCTGCAACACAGGAAGTGTGTCTTGACAGAGTGAGCCATGGATATATAAATCTATGGAGCGAGCAGGCTAATGTGTTGCAGTGTTTAGAGGCAAGCTACTGTGTTCACGTCCCACATTCATACACCAGAGCTCCGTTCATACCAAAGGGGGAACAGCCATGATTAAACCGACGATGTTCTCCGGGCTGCCGGAGCTCGGCATCTCTAACGGAGAAGATCTGAAAGAAACTCTCACCAACTGCACTGAGCCTCTGAAAGCCATTGACCAGTTCCAGGTAACATTCAGTTGGTTCGCCCATCAGCCCGAGCTGCTAATAACAAAGCCATGTTTTCTAAAGCGTGTTGTTTTGCACAGTGAGTGAAGAACTGTAGGTGCACTGCGTAGTTTTAGTTAGCTACGCTTCCCTGCTAACGTAAGCTCGTGTCATCACTGCTGCAATGGAAGACCAGCTGAGGATGTGGATGTTGCTTCAACGTGCAATAAGTTAACCCCAGTATGTGAGGAATATGAAGTCACTGTGAGTGATGATGGAAATCAAGATCTAACGAGTCAGTATTTTTTCGCAGCAGGGATGTAGTGTCCTCTTATGAAAATAATAATACTCTTTATCTATGTAGCACCTTTCAAAACACCGTCACAAGATGCATTACAATTTCAAAAGGACAAATTCAAGGCAAACAATTGAAAGCAATTTTGAGATCCCTCAACATTACAGTGTCAATTAAAAAAGCAAATGTTGCAAATGAGGAAAGAGTAAAACCAGATCAAACAAACCATTGTAAAATGATTCAAATAGTCTATATGATCAGAACTAGGAGAAAGTACACATACACAATTGTGTCTATATTGGAGGTTTAAAAGAGGAAAAGTAGTTTGCTCAACTCCTCAGGGAAGTTTGTTCTAATTATGTTTATTGAATAGTGCTTTAAACCGTTACTCTTCACAAGGGGGTATGTTTACTTTGTTTTGTATTTACGGTCAAATTAAAGTGTTAATATTGATTTTAATAAATACCATTTTGTCATAAAAACAATATTTTCAACCTGTTTGAGCCGGTTGATATCTGATTTATGATATAACAGTTCAGCTGCTGACAGGCTCCATTCTTTCTGCTGTGAGGGGGTAGATGGAACGATGAAATGGTTTGAGTTAAGGAAGAGATTTATCTCTGCTCTTATTCAAAACCTTAATGTTAAGTTTTAAAATAAGTTCAAAAAGTCAGATGAGTCAAAGAAGCACTTCTTATCTAAAGTGCTTGTTACCTTTTTATACATCCAATGTGCTTAAAGATTTCAATGGTGTGTTAGATGTTGAAACTGAATCTGGAGCTAAAGACTAATGAGTTTCTGATGAATTACATGTCTGTAGATGGAAAATGGCATCCTGCTGCCAACTCTCCAGTCTGCTCTTCCCTTCCTTGACCTCCATGGAACACCTCGGCTGGAGTTCCACCAGTCTGTCTTTGATGAGCTCCGTGACAAGCTGATGGAGCGAGTCGCCACCATTGCAGAGGGCAAGGACGAGGACAGGTGTGTCATCCGTTGTTTTTAACTGTGTATAATATTCTCTGAAGGAACCAGCCTAGGTGCGATTGTGCTTTATTTTTTAAACTGCTTACAGATACAGGAAGCTTGAAGAGCTGCTTGAGAAGAGCTTTCCACTCGTCAAAATGCCGTCCATTCAGCCAGTGGTAATGCAGGTGCTGAAGCATCTACCCAAGGCAAGTGTTCTTTTTTACCTGTTGAAGACTAACATTTAATCAGTATTCACAGTGTCTGTGTTAACATTCATTCAGACTGACACTGGATAAACTTTGACCTGCATCACTGCAAATGCAGGGTTTTAGTTGTGGTTCAGATTAACTGAAGAAAAAAAAAGCATCAATTTTGAATGATGGGACTTAATGCATCTTGAGTCAAAGCAATGAAGTGATCCACAGCTTCTTAGACTGACTGTGAAGTGTTTAATCGAAAGTGAACGATTGACAAACTGGAATGGCACTCAGTCGATCTTGGTCTCTGTCAAGGTCCAACAGTCATTGATATGAGATTGTGTACTTACACAGACTCATGTCTTTGTTCTGCTTGACTTTCACACCACAAACCAACATTGCTACAGTGATTGGTCTCTTTTTTTAGGTGGAAGCAAACACAACACGTAGGGTGTAAAAACATCCCTAATTTTGAATAATGAATAAGGCTAATGCATGACACAGTTAAACTATTAATATCCCATCAGGGACTGTAAAGTTGACTTTGAATAAAGTTGCTAAGAGAAGAGCTGTATTTATCCTATGATGAAACATTGATATGCTGATGGCTTTGCTCTATCCCAGAAGTACAAGGCCTCCAGACACAATGTATTAGAGCCCCCTGAATGGTTTGAGTATGAAAATTATCTGCTATGACTTTCATATTCACTTAATTTCATCCTGACAGCAACACATAAGAGACTTGTTGGACAGCGCTCCCCTGTCCCCTAATCAAATCTTAAATAAAAAGTCCGGAAATCTCATCATGACTAAGGATGTGATGGTACAGATTTTCTTCTCACTGCAGTGATTAAAAAAATGTATTCATATTCTAATCACAACCACGTTATGCATTTTGGGGCAATCCAAGTTGCAGATGATTGAGGGCAAGTCAAGAGGATATTGTTAAATCAAACTAAGGATAATAGATGTTGGAGAACTGAGCTTCATCCTGACCATATACTCCATCATGCAGGTGCCAGAGAAGAAGCTGAAGATGGTCATGGCTGACAAGGAGCTGTACAAGGTGTGTGCTGTGGAGGTGAAAAGGCAGATCTGGCAGGACAACCAGGCTCTGTTTGGAGATGAGGTCTCGCCCCTCCTTAAGCAGTACATCGTGGAAAAGGAGGCAGCTCTGTTCAGCAGCGACCTCTCCATTCTGCATAACTTCTTCAGCCCCTCTCCCAAAGCACGACGCCAAGGCGAGGTAAGTGGCACTCATCAGGTTTCTCACACAGACCAACCAAAAAGAAGGTTTCCCAGTGTGCTGCTGTTAACTGTTCAGTGTTCTGTGCACTGAAGGTGGTCCTAAAGCTGACTCAGATGATAGGAAAAAACGTGAAGTTGTACGACATGGTGCTGCAGTTTTTACGAACCCTCTTCCTGCGAACGAGAAACGTCCACTACTGCACACTGAGAGCAGAGCTGCTCATGTCTCTTCATGACCTGGACATCAGTGAGATCTGTTCTGTGGACCCCTGCCATAAGGTAAGGACACAGTGATAGTGCATCAGTTAACATTGTGCTACTGAACATTCCCAAACCCTGGGTTTTCAATGTGTTCGCTTTGTGTTTCTGTTGTGACAGTTCACTTGGTGTTTAGACGCCTGCATCCGTGAAAAGTTTGTGGATGGCAAACGAGCCAGAGAGCTGCAAGGTTTCCTGGATGGAGTGAAGAAGGGGCAGGAGCAAGTTCTCGGGTAACACAATGGGATGGCTTGAAGGGATAGTACACAATAATTAACTCGTTATCTACCCACCACTATGCCGATGGAGGGGTGGGTGAAGTGTTTGAGTCCACAAAATACTTTTGGAGTCTCAGTGGTAAACAGAGTTGTAGCAGAATCCAATACAATTGAAGTAAATGGTGACTCCTTCAGATGTAATAAAACAATAGTAAAAAACATAAGATGCTTCAATACTGCTTGTGTGGTGTCATCCAAATGTACGTGAGCCCTGACATTCAAATTCGAGTGATACCCTTTTCAGAGCCGTGTTCACGTTTTTTTTTCCTTTAAGTAAACAGCTGTTTATCTCTGTTGGGTGCATGAATATAAAATCTTTGTGTGTTCCAGGGACCTGTCCATGATCCTGTGTGACCCGTTTGCCTGTAACACCCTGAGCCTGAGTATCATGAGGAACCTGCAAGAGCTGCTAAGTCAGGAAGCTCTACCCAGGGTGAGGGGACACAAATGACATGATACACAAACATGCCTGTGGTGTCTTGATATTCTGCTGATTGACAGCTGGGGGGCACTGTTGTAGTGAGAAACTTAGTGAGCCTTTGAGAAGGCAAAGAAGAGGAAAAAGACCAGAAGCATGCCAGCTTTGATGTAAACAATGCAGTTTTTAAAACACTGAAAAATTTGTTTGCTAAGAAGGAAATTCATTCATCATGTTTGTTGGACTTCAGAAACAAATATAGCGTGTTTTGCTAGTAACACTTAATGCAAACATTGTGTTAATGGATTATCTCTTTTTCAAATCACAACACATGATCTACTTTTTCAATGTATCAGCAGACACTTAGGCCATTGTATGTATGTCTGTGAGCAGGACAGTTCAGACCTAATGCTGCTGCTGAGGATGCTGTCGCTGGGTCAAGGAGCGTGGGACATGATTGACAGCCAGGTGTTTAAAGAGCCTCGTCTGGTACGTACAGCGTCACCTGGATGAATCTGTGCATCAATTCATAAAGTCTCATTAAGTTCTCTTTTCACTGCTAAATTGTTCTGTATGTAGGTTCAAAAGATCATTGTGTTAAACCCTGCTTTAGTTGTTGGTGATCATTTGCCTTCCTGTGCACCCACCCTCAGGATTTGGAGGTGGTGACCCGCTTCCTGCCTGCTATGATGTCAGTAGTTGTTGACGATCACACATTCATTGTAGACCAGAAGCTTCCCAGTGAGGAGAAGAGCTCACTGTCGTACCCAACCGCCCTGCCGGACGCCTTCAACAGGTAAAACACTGCAGGTGGAAGCAGGGGGATGTATGTTGTGTGAATAGTGGGTGTGCCCATTAACCACAGTTCTACTTTACATCGACATCACTCTCAACAAGACAAAACCATTAATGGGTTCAATGAGATATATACACTAAAATGTAAAATGCCAATAAGGTGACTTAATGTATAGTGTTTTTGGTCTGTCTGCCAAGAGCCCCCAAATTTTTTTTCACAGTATACATTCATTACGATAGTCAGAACACCATCCGAAAAACTCTCATGCTCCATTTTAAAGTCTAAGCTGTTTAATATGTTAAAAGTCTGGATTAAAGTCTATATAGGTATGGTACTATTATTTTATTAGTACTATAAGAACTATTTATAGTAGTAGTAGAACCATTTTGGTAATAGAAACATATTGAAGTAATTCTCTTCTACCAGCTTCAGACATTTTCCTCTTTTTTTCCTCTATATCTTCTACCTATATATAAACCCTGATTGAGCTTCGGCCATTATCTGAACTTTTCCAGTTTTAGATAATATATTAAATTGACTAATCCAAAAAATTTGAAGACTAATGAACCTTTTCAGCACCAGTTTGTCTTGTTTTTTTGTCTAATGCATATTTGGATTTCACATTTCTCCTCCAATAACCAGAACCTTTCGATGGCAAAGAAACATAATATGAATAGTTGCGTTAAAAATTTATGATGGATTAAGTTGATTAGAATTAAGGTTTGCCTGGATAATCCAGCTGTTGGAAAAAGTGAGAAAGAACATTTATAACAGTTGTGTGAAGATCAGTGAAACCTGATAGCTTTTATGTGCAACTGGTAGCAACTACTGTCCACAGCATCACAACTATTAACATTAATAAGCTCTTACTTTCACTCAAGTCAAACCATGTCTCTAATCTTTCTGATGTTACTGTGGTCAATTTATTTATAAAAGCGTCCTGAACAATAAACAAAGTATAACATAAACGTGAAGAACATCATGTTCAGATCAACAGAACAACGTGAAATGAGGGGTTATAACCAAGAGTCAGGCTGTTTGCTGATGAATGCTGACATGAAATCTTTTATTTTACAGAATAAACTATGCAGAAAAGATGTGCATTTGTGTTTACATTTTACATAAAGTAAATTTTTCTTATATACAGCTAAATATACAGCAAAAACCTCAACATTTCTTTGTCATGTGGATTTGATAATAACTTTTTTAATGTGTATACTGTCCGAGTTTTTTACACCCTAATATCATTTTCCTGTTGAACGATTCCTGAGTGCTCCTGTGATTTGAACTCCTGTTGTCTCTGTTCTCCTCAGGTATCTGCAGGAGAACAGAGTGGCCTGTGAAATGGGTCTCTACTATGTGCTCCACATTGCCAAACTGAGGAACAAGAACGCCTTACAGAGGTTACTGCCTGCTCTGGGTCAGTGTCACTCTCCCTCTGAGACTTTTGAGTTCACGACCCTGCCCCATTTAGTCTTTTACAAAATGTTGTTAGACATCTTATTTTATTGACCAAACAATTCTGATATGGCAGTTTCAGTTTTTTTAATCGTCATGTTTAAAATGAATAAGAAAGAAATTCTAACATTAAATCCAAATTAGCAGCAAGACGCAACTTTAGATTATTAAATTAAATTTGAGATGGTAAACATCCAAATGAGAACCTCCGGACTTTCTCTGGATTTTCTCCGGCCAAGCGACTGTAAAAACTCCAGAGAATGTCTGGATAAGCCTAAGTGAGAACACACCATGAGATCCCCCACAGGATTCACCTCAAGCGAGTTAATGTGCTGTGTTGTTCATATATGAAAGGGAAACTCTGGAGAAAGTTCGGACCCAATCATGCCAAAATCCTCTGGAGTTCATGTCTGAAAACTGCTTATAGCTGATCAGAAGCTACACATGACAGTGTGTGAATCTTGTGTGGAAGCCACGGAATTTGAATCATGGATCAGTTCATTTGTTGATTTGTCATTATCACATTTCATTTAGTTTTATCGCATATTTCCTTTTATCAAAGTTGGAATAGAGATCTCTTTCTGCTGATACCTCCTTTGCTAAAAGAACAGCAAGTTCACTCATTTAATAATTAATCCAGAAAAAGACATAAAATACATTTGAAGAGCGTTGTACAAGCAGTGTTGAAATAAGAGCTGGATCTCTGCTGTTAATCCACAGTGGAGACTTACAATGACATGGCCTTTGGGGACATCTTCCTGCACCTGCTGACCGGACACCTCACCCTGCTCTCTGATGAGTTTGGTACAGAAGAGTTCTGTTCAGTTGTGTTTGATGGGTTCCTCCTCACTTCTTTCTCCAGGTGGGTTGAACATTGATTCTGAGATATAATTGCCTGGACATAGACGGCGTTCTGATTTGGTAATAACATCTGTCCTGAATGTGTCTGATCACTCAAGCCACATGCAGAAGCATGTGGCCACATTCTTTTGCGAATGCAAATGCATCCTGGGCCACTTGCGAAAGACCACCTACTAGGCTGACGTCTTTCTGTCCTGCTACAGTTTCACAATGAACTGAAAATATTTTTAATAGTCTCAGTGCCAAAACATTGATTTGTTTGTGGCCACGCCCACAATATCAACGCTGACTACATATGATTAAATAATGACTGATACTTTTCCTAAATTGGTAAAAATCTTTCTTCCTAGCACAACTGCAAGTTGTTCATTGAGTCTCTTGTGACTCCTCTCTCTCTTAACTGTTCTCACTCGTGTTGACACACACACACACACACACGGACATCAGATACATCTGTAAACTCCAGTTAAAAACAATAACATAATTTGACATAATGACCACAAATAAATGACAGTGGTGATTATTTGAATTTAAAGCTGGGACGTGAGATCTGATCACAAGTGGTCACACTAAAGACACATATTAAACACTGTCCACTTGTAGGCTGATCTCTCTGGACGTATGTTTATGCCAGGTCTTAACAGGGCAGGTGCATTCTACTTTATGAAGGTCAACGCAAACTGGATAACTGACACAGAGAGGATTAAACAGACTGGTAATAAATAGCCTCACCACTCCTGGGCAGCCCTCAGCATGACTCCTCTTTGTTTTTTGCGGAATATTTTGCAGTAAAGAGAATGTCCACAGACACAACCTTCGAATGTTGCTGCACCTACAGCAGAAGATGCTGCCGTCATACATGGAAACCTTGATGAAAACTCTTGAACCTCCGAAACAGGTGAGCTTTGTTTCTTCTTCAGCGTGTGCTTTGAAAAGGACGGGAGCTGTAGTGCAGTGTCTACTATGTGTATGGCACCTTCTTTTTTTTTTATCCTTCAGTTTCTTTCAGTTTTGTGCTTGTCACATGTCAGAAATATCACCAACACACACCCACTCTTGCTGAAACTCCAGATCATCTCCTGCTGTGTTCTCACATGGGCTCTTTCTGACATTATCCCAAGTTCTTGCTAGGGCACTGGAAGAAACTCTAGATCAGTGGCCAACCCGTCAATCGCGATCTACCGGTCGATCTCACTTCTTCATGTCGATCCCCGAACTCTCTGTACTCACTGGCTGAAGTCGCGCCGCAGATCAGCTGTGTGTCCATTGTTTCACACGTGATGTGTGAGTTGCAGTTTATCTACTGCATTTCCTGCAATAACATGTTGCTTTATGTACTAAAGTCAGGATTCTACGGTATGAAGATCTTTCGGTCGGTCAATAACAATTAAATCCCTGTTCGAACAAATTAGTGGATTTAGAAGGTGAAACGCTGGCGTGCTATTACTTTGAAATGGGTTTGGAAAGTGTTCTAAATACATTTGTGTAATAGACAGATAAACATTATGGTTCACAGCAGAATAAACAGAGAAGATGATCTTTCACCTGAGTTTTAATGTTTATCTGATGAATTTATGTCATGCCATATTCAAATCAAAGCCTATATGTAAAAACATTGTGCTGCAGTAGCAGCTCCTCTGCAGAACATGTTGTGGAACTGAGAAGCTACATATTGTGCATTGTAAATATGAATTGATATTAATTTAATTATTGTGCTTTGAATAGAAGAAGTTGCACAACTGCCCTTCTTTGTGTATATTTATTACTTGTACATTCAGCCTTTAACAGAAATTGCAAAAATAATAAGTATGACCCTCCTAAGTGGGTTTCTTGGAAGATATCAGGGTGGTAGATCTCGGCTTACGAATTAAAAAGTGAACTTGGGCTCAAAAAGGTTGGTGACCACTGCTCTAGATAATGTTTGCAGGACATTTGCGTTCTCACATACTACCCCTCCAGATAATTTAGGAGATTATCGGGAGTACAGAGCATGTCTGAAAGCAGTTATAATGACACAGGCCCGTTTTATTCCGATCACATTTCAGATTTTTAACAGAGCAGATGTTCATATGAGATGAAGCATGCATATGTACTGATACCATGTGTTGCTATGCCTGGTAACTACAGTGCAGCGAGCCAGTGAAGGAGCTTTACACCCAGCTGATGGAGAAGTTGGAGGCCCAGAAGAAGAGCCCTCCACCACCAGAAGAAGCCCCATCCCTGGATCTAGGGCTGCACCCGGTGACTGTCCCCACCACGGCCTCCACACCGACCGCGCCTCTCTGAGACGCAGCAGAAATGGAAAGGAAAACAGAATAGTTAACCCGTGACTGTCTGTGAACACAGAGGGCTGGAGTATGAGTCTCCTTAAAGACTGGACATTTTACATTATTGTCTGTTGTACAACTTTTTTTTCATGGAGGTTTAGTTTCTTTAGATGTTTGTCTCAGAGAGGGTTTTCCTGACAGTGTTTTCCTCTATTTTTCATCAGGGGGGGTCTTACTTCTCTAAACTGTGTGCTCTTGCATTATTGTCCAAATACACTGTATTTTCATATGTAACTGTCCTATCAGTATGTTACCTTTTGAATTGCGTCAGTAGTGCAAGAATGGTGTAAATAAATGATTCTTAGTAACACACAGTAGTTATGTTGTGTTTCAGCCGAACTGACAAGATGCAATGGCACTTTAATGCAACACCTCTGGCCACATTCAGTCTCATTAGAAGTACGTGGATGAGGAAGTGTGCAAAGACCGCAGTAAGTGACAGCCCTGACAGCCACAGATCCCGCTGATAGTAAGAAACTGGGCTTTCGCAACACTCAGAAAAGACTCATCTCCTTTTAGTTTGTCTCATCAACAACATTATAACATGATAAAGAAGGGAAAGGGCAGTATTGGCTGTAGTATTCGATAGGCTCTGAGTCTAAATGATAGTGTATATTTGAATTACAGGAAACTTAAGTTGGGGTTTGCACGTTTTGCTTCAGTCATATCGCTACTATGTCTCATAGGTAAATTTTTCAGATGCTTAACAATATTAAGAGCAGGAAGGGATTTTTATGCAAAGAGTGACAAGAAAACATGATCACAATGAGTGTAAAAAGGTGCTGTTTAAGCAAGCCATGTAATGTAACACAATCTAAGCTACACAAAGTAAAGGCTTAAATGGGTGATTAATTGTGTCAAACTAACTCTGCATCAAATGACTGAATCCTATTTTAACTGCCTCTTTTCAATCCACGTCCTGTGATGTGATCCATAGTCCTGAATCCTCCTACTCTGTTCTTTTTTATTTTAAATACCTTTCAAGTTAGATTTTCCCATCTGTTTTACACTTTTTATTTAACTTCATGGTAATTTGCCTCCATGAAGATTCATAGGCTGATTCCAATTTAGAGGTTTTTCTTTTTCTCCAAACTAAACACATATTTAAAAAATAATATATCTTAGAACAGTCCCCAGCAGCCCCCTTATGAATCAACATTTAAATTCACTAGATGTGGTATGGGGGAAAATGTTGAAAAAATTGCAACTAACACCAACTGCCTGACTGACTTTGTGAAAGCTCAAAATATTGTCTTATACTTTAGCAGTTTCTATTCGCTTGCTGAGTAGTTCAGGTCTGTCACTTGTTGGTGAAGGGGAACTCCCATCACTTTTACACTCGTTTTTTACAACTCAGCCTGTAAAAACAGGTTAACTTGTGTATGTGGTTAGTAGCTCTTGAGGATTAATTACCTACCCTAATTACCCTTTAATCAGATTGATTCCACATAATATTGGAAATGTTTTTCTGCTCTCCACAGTTGTAAAGAGTGATTATGTGAGCGACTAACTAACCTTTCTGTTAACTCCAACCAGTCGGACCATTCTCGCTCATCAACACTCAACTGCTGTTCACTGGATGTTCTTCTGTTATTGGCTCCATTTTGGGTAAAAAGTCTGAAGAGTGTTGGGTTTGACAATCTCAGCAGGTCAACATTTTAAGAAACACTCAAACCAACAATAATGTCACAGTCACTGAGTTCATATGTTTTCATTATCCTGATGTTGGCTGTCAACATTAACTGTGGTTCCTGATAGGTATCTGCAGGATGTTGGATTGAAATTCACCCCAATGACACAGCTTTAGGGCAAATGATTTCGGTCCTATTCTTCAGAAGAAACAGTGACGTCCGTTGCTCTGATTGGGCAACTCCACGCCTGGCAGCTTCACCAAGGAAGTGTCATAAGAGGAGCAGTTAGTGTGGTACTAGACTCAAAGTAGTGAAGACAACTCCAACTCTCGTAAGTTTTTTTAACTTCTTAACTGTCCATTAGCAGCTGCTGATTACATTACATTATATTATTGAGCTGACGCTTTTATCCAAAGTGACTTACAATAAGTGCATTCAACCCAGAACAACAAGAATCAAGAAAGTACAATTCCTTCAAAAAAGCTAAACTACAAAGTGCTATAAGTAAGTGCCATTTAAGTGCTACTAAATTGTTAGTTTAAAATTTGTATTCAAGGTATAGTCGGAAGAGGTGTGTTTTTAGTTTGCGGATGAAGATGTATAGACTTTCTGATGTCATTGTGGAGCTGATTGTATTGTAAACTGATATTTAACCTGTTGTGATAATTACTAGGTTAAAAACCATTAACTCAGTTCTAACAGATGAAACACAAATAAGGGGGTGGGGGGGGTGGGGGGGAGGGGGGGGGGGGGGGAGTGTTTAAGTCCAAAAAACTCCTTTGGAGTCTCAGGGGTAAACAGTGTTGGAGCCAAATCCTAAACAATTGAGGTCAATGATGTCTCCTTCTTCAAGCGTAGAAAAAAAGAAGTGTTCAGAGCTACATTTGATTTACTGAAGAGAAGTATTGTGTTGCCAAACCTCACTTTGGGGGAGCGCTTCAACTGAAAATGCATATGCATGTGCATTTATAGACATATTAAACACATGCTGCCTGTTAAGGGAGTATACTTCTCAGTTCCTTATCACACCCAAGAGCAGGAAATGTTTTTTTCTGCATGAGAAGACTGCCCACAACCACGATCCACTCTATCTTATCTATACTATCTAAGATAGTCTAATATGTCCAACTAACTCACTGGGGCAAATTGAAGAGAACAGAAACATGAGATAAATCCATGAGGGTGAAAAAACTTAAAGGGGAGAATGGGGAGCACAGATACAGTGTAAATAAAAGGGGTCAATGAGTGTTAAATTCATATGTTATATATTAGCCTAGGTGCAGGCAATCAAAGGAGCAGGAAAACTACACAAAGACTTGAGAGACACAAAAAAAAATTAAAAATAAATCAAAGACAAATCCAAACATACAAGACAGGGTCCAAACCCAATAAAATTCTGAGTCTGTAATTCATAACTCCAAAAGTTCAACACAGGACAGAATCCTGACAGTATCATTTTTATTTGTGTCCATCTCAAGCATACGTTACATTGTTACTGTTTTTGATCTAGTAAGAAATAAATGCTTGTGCAATAAATAATACGGAGGTGCACTGTTCTGTTATCCTCCCACAGAAACAGAAGAAGATGCTGCCCAAAAACAACAGTAATGGTTCTGGACCATGTGAGGATGGGAAACAGCCCATGTCCCTCATCGTCCTCCTGTGCCTTGTCTTCTTCTTGGGCTTCCTCCTCAACGCCTTCAGCCTCTGGGTCTTCTGGTTCCGGATGCCCCGCTGGACCTCTGGAACCACACTGCAGTTCCACTTGGCCCTCAGCGACGCCATCGCGTTCCCAGTCATTCCAATGATGGCGGTATACTTCGTCATTGACAACAATTGGACCTTCGGACGGGCTCTGTGCCATGTCAACGTCGCTCTGCTCAGTGCACATTTCTACGGCAGTACCATATTCCTCACTCTCATCAGTATCCATCGGTACACAGTTGTGGTGCACTTCAGCAAAGGCTCATGTATGAAACGAAAGCCGTTTGTCAAGAAGCTGTGTGCAGGAGTTTGGTTTGTGATGCTGATCCAGGCTCTGGTCTATGCTCTTGTGCTTCATCCTAGCACAGAAAACGGAAACAGTCAGTGTCTCTCCATCCATCAGAGGAACCTGACCAACACCTACTTTGTCATTAACTTTTTCCTGTTCATCTGTGGGTTCTTTCTCCCTTTCGTTGTGTCTGTTGTGTGCTACACCCTTCTGGCAGACTCCTTAACCCGCCTCAACACAAGCACAGCTCAAGGTCTGAAGGTCAAGGTGAAATCTCAGAGGATGATAGGCATGTGTCTGGTGATATTCGGGCTGTGTTTCCTGCCTCTGCACGTGATACGAACTGTGGGAGTGGTACTTACGAAATACTACCCGCTCAAATGCCACATTCTCCTGCATATTGAGAAGGCGTATTATTCCTGCTGGATCCTAGCAGGAGTGAACAGCTGCCTGGATCCATTGTTGTACTGTTTTGGTTCTCAAAACTTTCGAGACATATTTAAGTCCCTCAAAATTGTGCAGGGAGATGCTCCAAACAGGAGTGATTCAGAAATGTCTGCGAATCAGTAGCATGGAGTCAGGAATTATTGGATACTACCAATAGGAGGGGGCCAAGATTTAGTGTTGGTGGAAAGAACAGGTCCAGATCAAGTAAGTGAGGGTGAACCATCTACCTCCTAATTTCACAAACGTCTGTATGAGGAACGCACAAAATTCTTCTTATAGACTTCTCACATGGCATGTGTGTTGTAAATTGCCGGCGAAAGGGAAGTGCTGTTTTGGGTTTGATTTGGACACGTGATACGTTCAATAATAATAAACATTTGGATAAACAACTGTCTAGCGCTCAGTGGCGGGTGGAGCAATCAAGTGGCAACCTACCATGACGTCATCCACTGGTTTTGAACTGCCATTCAGAAACCGAGTGTTTCGATATTTGATCAGTGCCATATTGCCATTTTGTATTTTGTCTGTTGTTTTTCAGTTTCACATAGCATGGGTTTTACACTGCTGAGGTGAGCACTGTACTGTCATAGTCCTTTTTAACAATGAGCCCTTTTCCATTGCTCCAGGTTATAGCACTATGTTACTTTAAGTCAATGCAGCAGTGTCCCCCCAGAATCTAATGTGATGTATCTTGCAATACAGTGTACAAAGGAAATATTAGTGGCTGTTTAGTTTGCAGGGTTTGTAGTCTCCCAGAACTCATACCGCCCATTAAGTTTATTTTAGTTTAGTGGATTAGCATGCTAATATTTCCTCATTTGGACTTGAAACCAGATGCAGACTTACGTAAGTGTATTGGCAAGTTCTCCTTTCTTCTTAAATGCCTGGTTATGACATTCTTGTTCTTAATTATTTGATTTCCTTCTACTGTGGTAAGGTTTAAGTACCAGAATTTAAATAACAAATCTACACTGTAAGTCATAATCTGTATTATAAGAATTTCCCATAGAAATGATGAAGCAATAGAGGGGATCGTGGCCACTAAATCCCAATTATTTTACGTACTGGAAAAACCTAAAAACTAGAAGTGAATCTTTTTTTATAGATGTTGACATATTGATATATTGGATGAGCTGCTTCATTGAAAGATCCTAAATCTTTTTGTGATTTCACTGTTTCTTAGGCCTACATATTTTTTAACTCACGTATTTACTTTGTCACATTCAATAAAAAATTGTTACAGAATAGATACAAGAGTCCTATGATGCATAATTTGCAACACAGAGCTCATACATACTCTAAACACTCATACTGATGCAGTAGCTCCTACATGCCGATTGAGCATTTATTCCATATCCTTGATATCAAGTTTCATTCCCCTCCACTAGTTCGGTCATTGTCAGCAATAGTTGGACATTTGGTCGCACTAGTTCAGCATCTTACTGAACTAGTTGAACAAAAAATCTTACTAGTCATACTTTTTCAGCAACTAGTGGCACTTTTGTTCAACTAGTTACAACAGAAACCTTACTAGTAACACTGTGTGCCGCACTAGTAGAGCCAAAGTCTCTACTATTGGGCTTTTTGCTGCACTAGTGGCCCTCTGGACCGAACTAGTAATGCTGAAAGTGTTACAAGCTAACTAGTGAGCTGCAAAAGGTCTGATATGTAAGCTAGTCAAACATGGATTCAGCTCACTAGTAAACTAGTGGCCTCTAATTTTCTGCACTAGTTTACTAGTTTGGAGCCCAAATGCACACTAGTGAGCTAGTGCAGCCAAAAAAACTCAGTTTACTAGTAAAAGCCTATTTTGACCTTACTTGCAAACTAGTGAGGTGTAAAATGTGTACTAGTAAACTAGTGGGGTCAAAAAACCCACTAGTTTACTAGTAAACACCTATTTTGCACCTTACTAGCAAACTAGTGAGGTGCCTACTAGCTGACTAGTGGCACTTCTGGATACATATGCTAATGAGGGGATTAAAATTGAAGCTTCCTATTGGCTCTCCAGCAAGAGCTCCACCCTATCAAGCCTGATGAGGTTTCACTGCGGTGAACTGCAGCTCCTTGCTTACTATCCAAACAGAATAAAGCACGTACATGTGTGTGCGTCAGATTCATTATTTTTTTCGAGCAACAATGAAACAAAGGCGAATTTTTTTTTAAATTTTCAATAGATTTATGATAGATGTAAAGAAAAGTAAAATCTCAGCTCTACATGAACATTATTAATAACTTAATCTAAATATCCAATAAATCTTGGTTACAAACTGCACTGAAATGATCATCACTAAACACAGTACAGGTCCTAGGGTTGCCACCATTAAAGGGTTGAATAGCCGGGCAGCGATATCCTGGTTTCACGGAGGAATAACACACGCAGCCGTCATCAGTGTTTACCTGAACTGGAAGTGATTCACTTTATTTGGCAATTCATAATAAAGCATAGACTTCAGTATAAGGGCGCATATTAACAGAAACTTAACAACAGGTCTACAATATAGCCCCCTCCTCCATTAATGTTTTGATATTTCAAGTTTTTTATAATCCCAGGACTCGGGAGCCTCGGGAGTGGCCAGAGGTCAAAGACCTCTTTGAAAATCCCACATCAGTCCATTTCAATTTTATTCTGCTGGCATTACAGGCTTCTTCCACTTTTATTTTAAAGAGGAAGAAGCCTTCAGTGGGACTACAATATATTAATATTCCATTGTAGGCCCACTGAAGTTATTATGCTATTATATTATGAATAACTAATCTGATTTATTTTTGGAGGTCAGTGTATGTTGATCTGCTGCAGAATTTACTATCGCCAGTAGATGGCAGTGCTAAATTAGCTGAGTAGCTTTTCTTTACTACTTTTCAATTGAAAACTTGCCATATACAAAGGAATAAGGCAAGGACTAAATTAATTATAACATACTGCGTTCACTGTTCACAGGAATTACACATCTGTTAACATCCAGAATGTTATTTCACATATCTTAGGATGTCAACCATTTACTGTATCATACACAACGTCCATTTTTTACCTATGCTCCAGCAATATGGAATTCCATACCCAAGGCCAGATGAGATGCAAGCTCTGTCAGAATTTTGAAATTGCATGTGAAAGGTTATTAATCAGCTGTCACGTTTCCTAAGCAAGCTTTCTTATCTCTTACACATTTTGTTGTTCTTATGTGTTTCTACGTTTCATTTCTATCTTTTACTAATGTTATTTTTGTTAGTATACCTGTTCTTGCTATTTGCTGCCTCTTTCGTTTATTATGAATTGTATTGCTTGGTTTTATCTTGCACTATTGGCACCCGTTTTAATAAGTCTGTTTTTATTTTTAGTTGTTTCTTCACTTTATTGTAAAATACTTTGAGCTACTAATGAACCCTAATGAATCAACATTTAATCATATATAATATTTTAGGCATGGCTGCTAAAATAACTCTCACATGCCATAAAAGAATGTTGCTAAAAGGTTTAGATCATCAAAATTCAGAGCAGGCACTTTAAGGCTTTGAAACACAGTTTGAACACTGGCCAATCTAAATCCTTGTCCCGCCTGCCTCATTTGCTTGCAGTCCACTAGTTTACTAGTGGACAATTGCGCCCCACTAGCTTACTAGTGGCTGCATTTGCAGTTTACATGTTAACTAGTTCGGCATAATTGTCCACTAGTAAACTAGTTCGGGTCTGTTTGACCTTACTAGTTAACAAGTGCGGCTAAAAAAGAGTCACTAGCTAACTAGTACGAGCCAAAATGTCCACTAGTCACATTAGTGAGGTTGTTTTTTACCCTACTAGTAAACTAGTGAGGCTCAAAATTTGTCACTAGCTTACTAGTGGAGCCTAAAAGTCTACTAGTAAGCTAGTTGGGGTCTTTTTGGCTGTAATAGTGAGCTAGTCACCGCCACAATATTTTACTAGTAAACTAGTAAGGTCCAAAAAGAGCCACTAGTAAACTAGTGGCCCTGATGTTTCCCTCACTAGCTTACTAGTGGAAGACATTTTGTCTCACTAGTTCAACTCTGTACAAAACATGTAGGGACTTTGACCGAGCATGTTGAAAATTGTTCTTACATGTTGGGCATTTTCTTCAACTAGTTAAGCTTTGCTCATAACTAGTGAACAACTGTGCGCAACTAGTAAGACATTTGATCGACATGTTAGGCTTTTTGTCCAGCTAGTTTATATTTTTGGCACACTAGTTGACGTTATCATCTTAATAGTTTGACAAAACTGCTTTCTAGTCGACATGTGCATGCAACTAGTTAACTAGTGATGTGATAAAAGGTCACTAGATAACATGTAGGACAATACAGAATTTCACTAGTTAACTAGTTGCATATATTGTAAAAGTAGGATTTGTATCAGTTGAAAACGTTTACTGATTTAATTTCAGAATAGTCCTTTCCGCTGTTACTGCTAACTTTCAAGCTGCTTCTGAAGTCATAATTTAAGGTCTTTCTCCATACCTGTTAGAGCTAGAACAGTAAGCTATAGCCCTAGAATAGGGGGAGAAGTAACAGCGAGCCCGCCTCTCTCTCTCTCTCTCTCTCTCTCTCTCTCTCTCTCTCTCTCTCTCTCTCTCTCTCTCTCTCTCTCTCTCTCTCTCTCTCTCTCTCTCTCTCTCTCTCTCTCTCTCTCTCTCTCTCTCTGCGAACGTAAGAGACTCAGAGAGATACAGAGCCCTAATGGTAATATTAATGCAATTACTGGATCATATTATCATGGCAATACTTAGACGAGTGTTTAAAAATAATAGTAATTTAATATAACTTTTGGAGAAGCTCCTCTCTTTCTTATCACCACATGAATATGATGACTAGATTATACAGTGCTTGAAGGGGGACAAGCTTCTTGATGTCAGAGAGGTTTTCTGAACCTGAGGTGCTGTACTGTCCTGTAGACAGGGAGATAACAGAAGAGAGAATCATATAACCAGTAACATGTATGTCTGGGGGTGAGGACATACCATCAGTGCAAAAGAAGCAACAGTTTACAGGGTGAAGAAGGGAAGGTTTTGGTTTGGTTGAGCTGAACGTCGCTGTTTGCCATCCATGATTTTATATCCTCAAAGCAATTTAAAATGGAGTTCACACTGCATTGATCCCCAAACACACATTAAGGCTACACATGATTCAACTGTGAGTTAATAGCTAATAAGACACAATACTTTGATTCAGTATATTGACATCATATTGACACATTTTTTATAATTTTTTCCAGGGATCCCGAGTCATAATTCGCCAGGGGCATCCACACAAGGAAGTATAATACAACTTTCCTGGACTCTTTCCGAATTTAACAATTACATCTGCCAAAGCTTTCCGGCAGTTAGCCTAAATTTGATAGGATTTCAGCTGGCAAGAGCTGACAAGAGCAGGGTCCTTTCAAAGATTCAGGCGAATACGCTGAAGGAGCTGAAGACAGCAGTGGGCCGAAGCAGGCTTTATATTATTCCCCAGGCCAATATAACACTGCCTATACGGGAATATTTAGTTGTTCTTTTGGGCCAACACTTCTTTTGAATATTAGCACCTTGATAATAGTGACTAATAAGGCCCTTTGTTTTGTCCATATAGATCTCAGAAGCTGAAAACACTCTACCAGAGACTGCTTCAACATCATCATCATCATCCACAACGCTGATGGCCAGACCTGCAGCCTCACCCACTGCCTTCCCAGCCATTTTAGAAGGTCCATCCAATTCGACAACAACATCAGCCATCACACCTCCGGCCTCACTCGCTGTCCCCCAGGTCACACAACCTGCTCCTACTGTGCCAACTTTGGGCACTGAGGGAAGCTCATCACCCATAAGTTATTGTAAAACAATAATATATTTTAGGGCTACAAACTGCCACAGTTTTTTTTAACTAGGTCATATATCATGTGAAACACCAGGAAGGAGCGAGGGATGGGTACCGAAACCTAGGGTTAAATGGGTCCTGGGTAGGGATGGGCATTCAATTAAATTGTCTTAATCGATCGTCGGGAGAATTAACGATCGATTTTCGATTAAACATTAATATTTTTATATAAAAATACACTATTTATAGGCTATTTTAAAATGGAGTGAAAATAGAAAAATAACAGCATGTTTCCTCATTGAGATCTTTAAAAGAAGATTAACAACTCTTGTGGCAGTTAAACGGAATCAGTTCAATGGTTACACTTGAAAATATGCGCTGCTCAACTCTTAAGCAGCGGAGCCAACATCTAGTTACATTAGTTCTTCATGGTGCATTTCTACCAGTCTGGTCATGGTACGTCGTTACGGAATGTGATATGCCGGTTTCAATAAGTTAATCAGTTGCCTCAACAATACTTAAGGGTAGCATATCCGTCTCGATGAACTTGCAGATCCATTGGGTAATTTTCTCTGCTCGTTGTGCATCACGGATCCTCCGTGCTAACACCGAGTTGATGCTAGGTTGAGACCGAGAGCAGTATGCACCGCCATTAAGCAGGGTCGGATGTGCGTTGTTCAAGTGGTACATCATTTGAGTCGTGGCCGAGTTGTACTTATAAACAGCTCTGCAGTGTTGGCAGTGAACTACAGTGCCTTGCATAAGTATTCACCCCCCTTGGACTTTTTCCAATTATGTACTGTTACTAACTGGAATTCAAATAGACTTAAATAAACTTTTTCCCGTTTGATCAACAAAACATGCATAGTACTTTGGAGGTGCAAAATAAATTTTATTGTGACACAAACAATAATGAGAACAAAAAAGTTGACATCTGTTGGGTGCATAAGTATTCACCCCCCTGTGTCAATACTTGGTAGAACCCCCTTTCGCTGCAATTACTGCTGCAAGTCTTTTGGGGTATGTCTCTACCAGCTTTGCACATCTAGAGATGGAAAGGTTTGTCCATTCTTCTTGGCAAAAAAGATGAAGCTCAGTCAGATTGGATGGAGACCGTCTGTGAACCGCAATCTTCAAGTCTTGCCATAGATTCTCTATTGGATTGAGGTCTGGGCTTTGACTGGGCCATTTTAAGACATTCACATTCTTTAATCCAAACCATTCCTTTGTAGCTCTGGCTGTATGTTTAGGGTCATTGTCCTGCTGGAAGATGAACCTCCGCCCCAGTCTCAAGTCTTTTGCAGACTGCATCAGATTTTCTTCAAGGATTTCCCTGTATTTGGCTCCATCCATCTTTCCCTCTATTCTGACCAGTTTCCCTGTACCTGCTGAAGAGAAGCATCCCCACAGCATGATGCTACCACCACCATGTTTCACTGTTGGGATGGTGTGCTCAGGGTGATGGGCAGTGTTGGGTTTTCGCCACACATAGCGTTTTGCATTGAGGCCAAAAAGTTCAATTTTGGTCTCATCTGACCAGAGCACCTTCTTCCACATGTTTGCTGTGTCTCCCACATGGCTTCTGGCAAACTCCAAACGGGATTTTTTATGGATCCCTTTCAACAATGGCTTTCTTCTTGCCACTCTTCCATAAAGGCCAGATTTGTGGAGTAGACGACTAATAGTTGTCCTGTGGACAGATTCTCCCACCTCAGCTGTGGATCTCTGCAACTCCTCCAGAGTAACCATGGGCCTCCTGGTTGCTTCTCTGATTCATTTTCTCCTTGTCCGACTCTTCAGTTTGGGTGGACGGCCTCCTCTTGGTAGATTTGCGGTTGTGCCATATTCTTTCCATTTTCTTATGATGGATTTTATGGTGCTCAGAGAGATGTTCAGAGCTCTGGATATTTTTTTATAACCTAACCCTGCTTCATATTTCTCCACAACTTTATCCCTGACCTGTTTGGTGAGCTCCTTGGTCTTCATGATGCTGTTTGTTCAGTAATGATCTCCAACAAACTCTGAGTCCGTCACAGAACAGGTGTATTTATACTGAGATTAAATTGCAGACAGGTGGACCCTATTTACTAATTATGTGACTTGCAAATGTGACTTGTGAATGCAATTGGTCGCACCAGATCTTTGTTAGGGGTTTCACAGTAAAGGGGGTGAATACATATGCACTCAACACTTTTCAGATTTTTATTTGTAAATAATTGTGAAATCCATGTAATATTTCCCCCCACTTCCAAATGATGCACTATTTTGTGTTGGTCCATTACATAAACTCACGATGAAATAAATTTTAATCTGTGGTTATACCATGACAAAATGTAGAAAAGTCCAAAGGGGGTGAATACTTATGCAAGGCACTGTAAGTCTTATTTTTTAATCAAAATGGTCCCACGCTACACTTCGCCTTGACCTCTTCGTGTTTACTTTTGAAATACACGGAAACTCGCAGGTAACTGGCTGGACCTGTGACGTTTTTTTCAAACATTGCCCCCCGTGGTAAAATGTGTAATTGCTGCCACATAGCAAAATCCATTGCATTCCATCGAGACTCACACTACGCAACAGAAAATGCATTCGTTTTATCGATGAAAAAATAATGTCATCGACGAAATTCTTAATGATAAATTACTCGATCGTCGATTAATTATACCCATCCCTATTCCTGGTGCTAAATTATTAAAGATAAAAATATGAATGTGTAGAGGGAAAAGTTAGTCTGTAGCCCTTTATTTTGAATGTTGTTTTGATTAAAGAAAAGAGTAATCTTAATGTCGAAGAGTGGGTTAATAAGTCATCTGTTAAATTTTCAAATCTTACCCCAGCAAAAGACAGTTGGAATAAATGCTAAATCTTGTCATCAACAGGAGGCAAGTTTGGATTCTGCACAGTGGCTTAATGCTGGTACCCCAGAGGTAAGTATCTGGATGATTATACTGTAGTTCAGTTTTTGTTAAAATGTGGTATTAAATATATTATTCAAATATTGATGTGTTTGGATATTATTATTTCATGCAGTCTTTGTACTTTCAAGGTGTTTTACAGAAGAGCAAGAATGGCACCACTGATCAGGTACAGTATTTTTAAGTTTACAAAATAGAACCATGTGAGACACTTATTTTTCCACCCATAAACACTGTCAATACTCATCTATTACATAGATTTGACAGAGAAGTTTGAAATTAGTTTTTGAAAAGCCTGAATGTGTAATCCTGACACTTTGAATGAAAATAAATCAGATTTTTTTAGTGCTCCCATCGAGGACTTCCTCATCGATGATTCTGAGGATGGGGAGGAAGACGATGGGAGTCTTACACTTCCCTTTGAAGGTGACGGTCCTCCATTGGTAAGTTTAATTAAATTTTTTCCATTAAAGAGGTGTAGGTTTTTCTTAAAGAATGGTTCATTACGTCCACATACTTACAGTTTTTCACAATTGTTAACACACGTTTTTCAAAACAATAACGGCTTTCTCAAAACTGCACACAGACAACTGAAAACCTCACACACAAAATGCTAAACCTGACACTCCCTTTGCAAGATGACTCTTTGCCATCAAATCTCTTACCTGTTCACAAAATGGAACTTGTGTTTTCATTCGGTACACACAGCCATATTTTCAAATGACACACACATACCATTCATTGGGAACACACAACTAAGCATTTGCTTGCACACTATCAAGCATTTACAGCACACTGAAGTGCAAAATTGAAAACACAATCATCAAAATGGAACACACCATATGAATGAATGAGCCATTTCTCCTTTTGTAAAATGTCTCAGTTTAGGCCTACTTTTTTCATAGTCAAACATAAAACAGCACACAAATATGCAGCATAAAAAGGTTTATTTCGGTACACACAGAGAACAGTACAGAACTGTAAACCGGCCTACTCAACCCCCCCCCCCCCCCTTCACAAAAATTACAGTTTTTCACAATCGTTAACACACATTTTTCAAAACAATAACGGCTTTCTCAAAACTGCACACAGAAAACTAAAAACCTCACACACACAATGCTGACAGGCCTCGACACTCACGTCGCCACAAGCCTCCTCCATGGCCTGGAGCAGTGGGACCCGGTCCTGTGGGTTCCGTTCATATACCTTCCACCTCCAAGCTGAAAATAATTCCTCAATGGGATTCAGGAAAGGAGAATAAGGTGGAAGGTATAGAATGGAAAAATGTGGGTGGTCCTGGAACCACTCCCGCACTTGAAAGCTCACATTGTCCCGGATGACAACGGGATTGATCCACTGTGGGTCATCTACCTGGCCAGGTGGTACCAGCAGTTCATGCAGGCCATCCAGGAAGACGAGGAGACGGGCAGCGTTATAGGCCCCTAGGTGGGCATGACGGTGCAAGATCCCATGGTGATTCATTGCAGCACACATTGTGATGTTCCCACCACGCCACACAATGGCCCTCTGGCCAATAACGTTTCTGCCCCGTCACCTCCTCTTCACCAGGTTGAATCCCACCTCATCAATAAAGATGTACTGGTACAACACATGAGCTGTGTCATGCTCCTGGATCAGCATGAGAATGCAAGTTACAGTATGGACACAGAGAGGTCAACACAGTGGGCTACAGTGAGACACTGTAGAAAAGGAACAATATTGGATGACAGGTACAATACATGCATGTGTCAGTGCTGAATGTATGGTACTTACAAGCACAAACTCTCACCATAACTCCTTGATGGCTGTGTTCCATTCAAATGGGACCCTGAACACTTGTTTCATCCACATGGCATTCCTATGAAGAATACAGTCCAATGACGGTCTGGACGTTTCTAAATGTAGCATGGTCAGCCAGGATCCTAGTTTTTATTTGTCTGAGTGTGATAGAGTTGTTCTCACAAACCATATCTACAATTTCAGTCTCCTGTTCGGCTGTGTAAATGCTGTGAAATTGCTCAACAGACCTGAATGTTTAGAGATTTGAGTATTTGTGTGTTGTAGGTTGATGCTTTAAGATTTTACTTGAGAAGTGTGTGCAACAACTGAACATTGTGTGTAGTGTTTTGACAACAAGGTGATGTGTAATTGACATCAGAGTGTAAACAAGGAAAGTCAGAGTCTGATGTAGATAAGGGAGTGTGAAGTAGTGCCAAATTGGGGCGAGCGATTGGTACATGAAGTGAAGGTTGTGCAAATTGTGCCGAATTTTCACTTTTTGTGTGTTAACAACTGAGAAAAACTGTAAAATGAAAAGAATTTTATATTGCCCCTTTTTCAATGATGCACTTCATACATTTTATAAACTTTAGGAAGAAGTGGATCTTGCAACCGTTCTGAAAAAATTTCAAGAGGATCACCTTTATGGTGAATTGGGATCCACCATTCCAATCAGGAGGAAGAGGATTCTGGAGGGTGTTATGAAGGCCATCTCCAGAGTCAGCTTCTCTTGGACCCCATATCACCCCATATTGAGTTCATAGGAGAAGAAGCAGATGATATGGGGGGGCCACAGCGAGAGTTTTTCAGGTCTGAATACCTCAAGTAATTTATTAAATGTATAATAACAAATCTTTGCATGTTTTCAGATTAACTGCACAGTAAAACAAATTCTTATATTTCTCTTTTCTGTTGATTTCTTCTAGACTCAAAGCCTTCGATCCGAGCCTCTTTCTGCTGATGTGTGGTCAGGATCCCCAGCTGGACCAGTTCGACTGGCATGTGCTGCCTGACCCAGAGGTCCAAAGCAAAGTGGAAAGAGTGCTTCCTTAGGTAAACACATACACAAATTAAATAAGCTTTACTGTACAATACAATAGTAGTCAAAATAAATGTATTTACTGTATGCTATTAGCTGAAAATTTGTATAATGTTAATATGGAAAATATCAAATATGTGTTTAGTAATTGTTACATTTTGTTCACAAATGGATACATTTTGTGTCATCAAGGCATTATGACTTGGTAACATTCAGAAATTTGGAATCACTGAGAAATGTTTATGTATGTATTTGTTCATTTGGGACAGAGGTTGATACTTTTAATCCCTCAATGCAGCACCAAATTGATCAAAAATACTAATGATGATGTTATGACAATCGCACCTGTCATAGGCGGGTGGGCATTTGTTTCTTGTTTGTCAGACTAGACACACATACTTTTCCACTTGCACAGGTTTCCGTCTGTGCTTTCTCTTGTCATTCTGTCCTAGTCATGGGTGCTGAGACCAGCAAGCCGTTGTAAACATATACATAACAAACTGATTTCATCCAGTAATAGTAATTTGTATTGTTATTATAATTGTATAATTATATGTAAATGTTTGGTCTCTGTTGGTTTATAGAATGGCCAAGATGATCAATCAGTTCAAAGATGGAATGAATGCGTTTGGGGAACTGTGGGACATCATCAAGGCAAACTGGATAGCGTTCCTGCCATTATTTACTAACATGCAGGAACCACTATCCAAGGAGGCCTTTAAGGCCATTTTCCTCTACGCCTACAGCAGCAGTGGAAGCAACAACCGTGAGGCAGAGGAGGACACTATCTACTGCTGGGAGATGGTGCTTAACATGATCGAAGGTACATTGTATTCCCTTGGGGAAATTATGGTGGCAGTAGTTAGGAAATCTTATAAAAATAAATTACACAATACATAAACATAAAGGCACACTTGAAACGTACCATAAAAGATGGCAAATATTCATAGTGTTATTGTGGGAGTTTTTTCAGATTTCTAACAAGGCAAGTTATGTTACGCTAATGTAGCCAAAGCCATTAGAGCAATGGCAACATTAAAGTTTTTATGTCATCAACTGTACCTTTTGTGTCAAACATGTACTGTAAAGCCGGTCATGTTTATGAAGCCAGAATAGGACTGCAGGTCCCGACCACACTGCGTTGTGTTCTGGTGCACATTGACATGCTGGACACAGGGATATATTGCTGAACTCAGGTTTATTCCTGGGATATAACCAAAGAAGCTAAAAGGCTGTCACATGGATTTATCTCTTCTCATCAACACTCCTCTCGCAGTCAAATACAGGGCAGACTGATGAGAGACTGGAACTGATGCCGTACATACTCTAACCCTCTGTGACGCTCAGTCATTTAGGTTTCTGGTTTTCTGTCTTGTGTTTTCTATTTCCTGTTTTATTTTGTAGCCTTGCTCTCACTGTCTTGTTTCAGCTTCTTGGTGTCTCACTTCCTGTCTGTGATTGTGATCTCCAATCCTCATGTGTTTCACCTGGTGTAATTGCCCCGGCCTTCCTGCTTTGTATTTAAGCCTCTGTTTCCCTTTGTCTGGTGTCGGGTTGTACTCGTTGTTTTCTCCACACGTCGTAAGAGATGGTTTGTTTGTTCCTGCTGTTTCGTCCAGCTTCTCCTGCTTCCTCGTTCCTTGTTCTCCGTGCGCCTTGTCGCCAGTGTAACTTTTGTTAGTATTCCTGTTTTGTTTTTGTCTTATTTAAGACCTTTTTGGATATTAAATCCCCTTTTGTTATAATCTGCATCCTGGGTCCATCTCCTCCTTCAAACCGTAACACCCTCAAAATAAAAGCTCAACATTTGTCGAAAAATTACCTGACAAAAGTAAAGAAATGCAATTTAATACAATACTCCCATTACCAAGAAAAATAAACGTAAAACTGGTGAAAGATTTTGGTTTCAATTAATATACATTATAAAAGTACACAAACCATAAGAAACATTTAATTACTGAGGTTACTTACTATCTGTTACATCCACATAACGTACATTTTTGAGAAGTCTGGCATGAAATATAGTCTCGATTGTATGAATGAAAGCAAATGTTATTTACATTTTACTTTATTCATGGCGGTTACGCCCCTGGTCTAGGGGAAATCAGATACATAACATGTGGTGCTTCTCCCATTCTCCCACTCCCAAGCAGGCCAGTGTCACAAGGTATTTTAGGTTAAGGGTAGCTTTTTATTTTAACTTCAGAGGAAGAGAAGGCCAAAACAACAAACAAAAACAATCTATTTCCCTACCTTCCTTCTACAAACCAAAAATGTTAACAAAAAGACAGAAGTCTACCTAACTCTTCTATTAGCAAACACAGGAGAAAAAGGGTAAAAGAAAATGGCTTCTCCCTCCTACAGGGCTACCACACACAGTTTTTCTATTTTTATACATACGAGACACAACAATAATTCAGCCTGACACTGGTCCCAGTTGGATCTGGGAGAATTGGTGGAGAGAGAAAGACTGCAGTCAGTCAGTGGCTCAAGTAGGCTCCTCTCTTCACCCTGGCCAATCCTGGAGCATCAATCAGGCGGCTCACGCCAATCAGCAGGTCCAACCTGCTAGCAATCAGGCACCCACACACACACACACACACTCACTCAAGAAGACTGCTCACACACTAGGAGGAGGAACAGAACAGTAACATATATAGACACCCAGGGTCGTAACAATGGCAGACAAGGAAAGTGAACTAAAGTATGAAGAGATCCTTATCTTCGTCACCGGAGCGGATGAGGTTCCAGCGCTGGGCTTTACCAACAAGCCCAGCATTGACTTTTTCCAGCAGGAGGCAGGCCAGCGTCGGATGCCATATGCATCGCGGGCATGATGTGTCTCTACTTTTTCAAGCAATAAGAGACTCGATTGGCTTAGGCAAAGCTTAGTCCCTGTCAA
This sequence comes from Pleuronectes platessa, assembly GCF_947347685.1. Taxonomy (NCBI): domain Eukaryota; kingdom Metazoa; phylum Chordata; class Actinopteri; order Pleuronectiformes; family Pleuronectidae; genus Pleuronectes; species Pleuronectes platessa. The sequence goes on from NC_070629.1 coordinate 3,738,239, forward strand.
ACCTTATTGTTTTCATTTGTTTAGCATGTTAATGTGATCAAGTTTTGTGTGTGTTTGTTTCTGCGTACTTATGATGTTATATGTTAACAATGTTCTGTTCATTTATAAAGTTTTGAATCTCCCTAGCACACACCAGATACTTTTCCTTTAAATCTGTTGTTCCATCCATTGCATTCTGCAGTTCCTGCTGTTGTTCAAAGCTTAGGTTATTGAGTGTTGGTGACACAATAACTGCTCGTTCAAGATCTTCACTATTTGTTTGTATCTGGGCAAGCTGTATGCCATGTCTTGCATAGCAAGCTTCCAGATTTTCTTGGCTGTAAGGGTTATCTCCAAAGATGTTCTTGAGAGCTGTTCAGTCCTGCTCACTGTTGGCCAACATGTCTTCCATCCAAATTTGTGTTGGTGTATGGTTGTGAGCCGATCTAAGTCTATGGTTGTTCCAAGCACCTGAAATGTAGTATTTTTTGGATTTCTGGCTTATACACTATTTGTAGTGCCATTATCTGAGTGTTACATTCAGGGTTCAATATTTGTTCATCTTCAAACGAATGGAAAAGTGTGTAGAAGTAGTGCACAACCTGCAGGAAAACATCTCTCCAAAGACGTTCAATACGTTGGTTGTGGACTGACCGGCCTGTTATGTAGCTGGCATGTCCAGCTTGTCCCTGCAGAAGGCTCATTAAAAGAGCAACCAGAGTGTTTTCGCCTCCGTGGTCCGATCTCACTCTGGAGGGTAACCCATAATGACAGGTGGCTCGAACAAAGTATGTCACAACTGTCAAAGCTGTGTTATCTGTGCTGCAGTTGATGTAAGTTATTAGTCTGGAGTTCCCGTCAATACCAGCATGCGTCACAAACCCCCACCTGTAAAACAATGGAGGGAAAAAGAATAATGGTTTACCTCATTATCTATTAACCATTATTACATTTTCACCAACAGATTCATAATTAATACAAATGTTTTGGATGTGAAAAAGATTGAGATTCAAAAAGTGGAAGAGGAAGGTGATGAAATACAGAACAAGGCTGGATTTGAAGAGGTCATATTACGTAAGATAGTTGTACTTTAAATCCATGCACAGTGAAATTGAGTCTTCACTAGCCATCCAATATGGCCCCTAATACTCCCACCAGTAAAAGAAATACGAGAGCTGACCCCTGATTACCGAATTAGACGCATATGGCCATCTATGTGCCACAAACTATTAGGAAATGGCACATAGTATGTTCTCCTTGCCACTGTCTGGCTCCATCTCTGGGCTGCAGCAGCTGGATCAATGCGGTTGAGGGTCTCTCGAACTCTTCTTCTTGGTACCACAATCACGTAGGCATGCAGGTATGCCCTCATCTGAATGGAGTTCATAATTAAAGACAATTAAGATACAGCACATTTTGTATATAAGTGATACACATAACACCTACAAGCGAATATGTTGTAGAATGCTTACTTCTGAGCCTGATCTTGGAAACAGGCTGTGGAGTCTCCTGACGGGCTCTTCCAGGTTAGCATCATTAATGGGAGTGAATCTCTTCCCCACTGAAAGCTGAAAAGACCAAATTTTTTTATGCAGGTATGAGGAGGAACAGCCCAACATCCTTGCCATGGCTCTCACTGTAACGCCTCGAGTGAGAAGCAGCTCAATTTGCTCCCTTCTAATGTCCAGGGCAGGTCTCCCTCGTCTTCCTAAAATAAAGAAATAAAACAATTAAGGAATATCATTAAATGAATGATCACTATAATAGGCTAATTTAATTAAACATGTCATGAAGCCCAGACAAACAAAGACAAAAGTTGGTTTGCTGCATCCCCTTCCTCTACCACAAATATTGTAATCATTGCACATATTTTGTCTTCCCAAACACAGGTAGGCCTAAAGAATTATCAGATTATAGGAATAATGTGTAGGTTACTGGTTGAAATCAGGGTGGTTACATGAATTCAAACCGTTTGGTGAATTTGCTTAGCCGAGGTGATAACCTACACAGATTTTTTTGTTACAAATCCGGGCTGCTGTCATTTTCCAAATGCTGATCAACTCAGATCTTCCGACCCACAAGCAACTATTTCCCTCGAGCCATTTCGTCGAATTAAATTTTTTAAACATGCATATGCCTACCCAATACAAAATGTCAACTACAACTGAGTCACAGAATAAGAGTCTTTAAATCTACAAAATGCTAATTAAGGAGACCTAGCCTTTACTGTCGAATCCACAAACAAATCAAGTGGATAGGCACAGATATGTGAAATAACGTTCTGGATGTAAACAGATGTGTAATTCCTGTGAGCAGTGAACACAGCATGTTATCACTAATTAATCATTGCCTTATTCGCAGTGTTGCCAACTCCTCAGTAAGGAAAGTAGCTATTGGCTGTCCTAAAAGTCGCTAGATTGCATAATGTAATGGTCGCTATAGGACGTATAGAAAGTGAGAAAAAAACACCCTAAATATGTTTAGAAGTTAAAATAAGCTTTCTTCTACAGAAGCGTATTACATTCACTTCACAAAAAAATTATTCTGTTTTTCTGGGATAATTATCTCGGCAATTCCGAGACAAATAGCCCAAAAAATAAAAAATAAAAGTGAATGCAATACGCTTCCGTATTCTTCTGTTGATTCTTTTTTTTTTTATCTTGCCATTGAAATAGATAGATAGATAGATAGATAGATAGATGGATACTTTATTAATCCCGAGGGAAATTCAGAAGGCCATCACTTCTCAAAATAACTTCATGACTTTAATGCTGTATCTAGACCCACATAAATCCATTTTGTCCTCTATTGTTAAATGTTAGAATATCAAATTTAATCAAAAGGCTGGTATGTGGGCTGGAACTTCTAGCTCTACATCCAACCCTCCTCCTTTGATGTGCGCCGCAGGATGATTAGCACCGCAGGATGAAGTGCGCCGCAGGACGATGTGCGCTGCAGGATGATGTGCGGTGATGATGATATGAGGTGATGATGATATGCGCTGCAGGATGATGTGCGCCGCACGATGATGTGCGCCGCAGGATGATGTGCGCCGCAGGATGATGTGCGCCAGAGGATGATGTGCGCCAGAGGATGATGTGCGCCGCAGGATGATGTGCGCCACAAGATGATGTGCGCCGCAGGATGATGTGCGCCAGAGGATGATGTGCGCCGCAGGATGATGTGCGCCACAAGATGATGTGCACCGCAGGATGATGTGCGACGCAGGATGATGTGCGCCACAAGATGATGTGCGCCGCAGGATGATGTGCCGCAGGATGATGTGCGTCGCAGGATGATGTGCGGCACAGGATGATGTGCGCCGCACGAGGATGTGCGGTGATGATGTGCCCACAGGATGATGTGCGCCGCAGGATGATGTGCGCCGCACGATGATGTGCACTGCAGGATGATGTGCGCCCCAGGATGATGTGCACTGCAGGATGATGTGCGCCCCAGGATGATGTGCACTGCAGGATGATGTGCACTGCAGGATGATGTGCGCCCCAGGATGATGTGCACTGCAGGATGATGAGCGCCACAGGATGATGTGCACTGCAGGATGATGTGCACTGCAGGATGATGTGCACCGCAGGATGATGTGCGCCCCAGGATGATGTGCACTGCAGGATGATGAGCGCCACAGGATGATGTGCGCCGCAGGATGATGTGCGCCGCAGGATGATGTGCTCCGCAGGATCATGTGCGCTGCACTGAGAATTGCATGCTAGTTCAAATCATGCATATATGCCTACAGTTCTGTTCACACAAAATATGGATCTGTGGCAGTCTGCTGATCCTACATTCCATTCCAGTATGTGTATACATTGTAATCATATTATTAACATCGACATAGATGCTTATGTGTACTCTAGTAGAGCACTATATATGAGCTCATCAGCAAATGGAGAAAAAAAACCGGGATCATGACGTACAATGACAATTACGTTGGTCGGTGGAAAATCTCATAATACATTTGAAACATTTATTTTACACTTAACAGGATAATAATGCATAATGATATGTATTGCTCATTTAGTGTCAATCGGTTGTACACTACTTTTTACAATGAACTGTGAGATACACTGAGCTGCACTCGGGTAGAAAACATTTATTGACAATATGGACAGCACCACAAGATGGAAAATTCACTATAAAGTAGACTAGACTGATTTCAGACACAGCCTGAGTCAATATTGTTGTCACCATGTGTGAAAAAGGCTTTATCTCCAACATTCTTTCCATTCTAACATAAACTCACTTAAATAAAGATGAGATGTCGCACTTTAATGTAGTATTTTATTTCAATTTGAAGCACTCCTCAAAGCTTGAGAAACTAAAGTAATGTTTAACGGTACAAAATGCCTATGGTCTGGACTGTATATAAACCATATACAGTCTGGACCCTGTTCTCTTCTGCTATTAGAATTAAAAAGAAGCAAGAAGACTCTCTCAGCTGCAGTAGAATGAGACATTTAAAGGGTCCCCAAAAGTGTCACCGACGCTTTTTAATTCATTGGTAAACAAGTGAAGAATGGGACAAGCAAAGTTGAAACCCTACAGAATAAAGCTGAAATCCTGGACAAAAAAACTATGCAATGACCTCTACTGTCAGAGTAGGAGCAGACAGACCAAAGAGACACAGCTAGTTTCTTGCAGACTGACTGCATCACTCTACGTTTACTTGTTACCTGTTTACTGTGGCTGATGCAGAGACACTCAGCAAAAACACTGTACACAATGAACATTTTACACGTCTTTTCTTTAGTTTAAATTATTTTTGTTCTTCATGGTATTCTACTTACTTTCATTTAGTATTGGACTTGTTTACAAACCTCTTGTGCATTTGTATACTGATATCAATATACAGTAGGAATTGAACTAAAGTCTGATGAAATAATAAGTCTGAAACTGTCAAAGTCACAACGAAAATACATATAAATTACATATTGATGTAATGGAAACTCAGAGGAAATTATTGTCAGACTTCCTCTTGCCCTAATGATTTACTATAATTTCATTGATTTATGCACATACAATCAGTGATTTTTTTACCAGCTGTCCTTCCTGCATTTAGCAGCTGTAACTCCTTTAGGTCTGGATAATGTGTTTGTACGCCTCGTATTTTTCTGATAGAATAATTGGATCCCTGTTGTGAAATATGTGGCTCTGCTGCCGGGACACTGGTCATAAACAGTTAACAACACCCTTTTTTATGTGCGTGCGCTCATATCTAGAGTTGGAAACCTGGGTTGACTTATCGAGTTGATAACCAGCATTGTGTGACGGCTCGTTTCATCTCTTAGCAATACATTTAGGCCTGTTTCTAGTTTTACAATGTGATGGGACATTCTGTATTTAGATAAGTTTGATGAAAGATTGACAAGTATATATAGAATGTTGTTGCAAGAATGTTTTCTGCAGTTAGACTGGTGACATCCTGTGCTGATGTGTATTGGCTGGAGACTCCTGGTCCTGCTGCTGAAACAAAAGGGTTTTCACAGCAGGGGCCATCTTACTGTCTGCAACAGAGTGACTATAGGTGTTTATACGGCGCAGACGAGGGGGTCTGAGAGACGTGGGTTTCACTGAGAGAAACAGGTTTCTTCTTGAGTCTCAGCAGAGGCCTGATGTAAATGTGTTGTGAGACTTCGAAGGGGTCCTCATTCAGATTGAAGGTGACCAAATCTAAGCCTGAAGACAACACGCAGAGAGCTGATTGGATAAACATTCTGCCTCTGTGAAAGGAGGGGCTTATTTACTATATAGCTAATGTGATTTCATTGTTCAGAGCCATTGACTCAAAGTCTGAAAATTAATTTGTGACTGCATTGGGAAATCATGGAAGGATGTTCCATACTTTTACTCCAATCCAAATTATTGTTTTTTTTGGCTGTTTTAAAGGAGAAAGATACTTACCAAATGTGTGAAACGACATTTGATTAGTTCGCTGATCAGAAGCAGAGATCTGACACAAGTGACTCTGAGTTTTTAGAGAATTTAAAATAACAAAGAGAATATGTATTAAATAAACATCTGAAATCTCTTATTCATAACAGTATTCTGACTCTTTGCTGTGTCACTCCAAACTGTTGTCAGTTGCATTCTGTTTGCGTTGATTGTCTGAATTGACAATGATTGATTGAAACTGAATAAAGACACATGCTTGTGTATAAAAGGTCCTACACCTCCCTATACTGTGTATCAGGACAAAAAAAGAACTCATTAAGTTCAAGGAAATCTCTGGAGGCCGCTGTGTTACAAAATAGATCATGTCTCTCCTGCCAAAGACGTCATGTTAAGATTAAGATTAAGATGCATTTATTAGTCCCAAACACATGCACAGGCACACTCATGCAGGTAGGGAAATTTAACCTCTGCTTTTGACCCATCTGGTGCAGGACACACAGAGCAGTGAGCGACCATATACGGTGCCCGGGGAGCAGATTTTGGGGGAGTAAGGTGCCTTGCTCAGGGGCACTAGACAGGGTAGGGAGAATCCTCTTGGATTTTTGGACAGATCAATCCAGGTTCGTCTATGTGCATGCTGAGATACAACATTGGGACGTTTAAAAACGCTGGAATTTTGCAGGACAATGAGAGAATGAGGAAAAAGATTGAACTCCAAATAATGTCTGATGCAAACCACACATTAGCCATCAACTGGCTAACACCATCACTATGGTGAAGAATGGTGGAGGCAGCATCATGCTATCAGGGCTTTTCTCATCAGCAGGGACAGGGAGACTGTTCACAAAAGAGAAAAGAGCGAATGCAGCTAAATACAATGGTCCTTCAAGAAAACCTGCTCCAGACCGAGGAGAGGATTCACCATTTAGTACGACAATGACCTGAAGCAAACTGCCAAGACAACACGGGATTGTCGTAAGCAGAAGTCGCTGACTGTCTATGAGTGAACCAGACAAAGTCCAGACTTAAACCAGACAGAACATCTGTGCAGAGAACTGAAGATATAGTTCACAGACACTTCTCATCCAGTCTGACACAGAGAATCTGTCAGGAAAACACTGCACATCCAGCTGTATAAAACTTACAGATTAAAACAAGTAGCTGGGCAGAGTGTACTATATCTGTGGATAGTGGATCATCTAATTTTAAAGTGTATTTCCCTTTCTTTATTCTATCCACCAGCTGGCACTTTATGTCCTGGGCCATGTCGGTGATGCGCCGGGCAATACAGCGGCACTGATTCCAGCACATTCCAGCAGCGGGTTTAATTAATGTTTCGCCGATTATGTCTGGCTTTTTTTCCTGTGCAATTAAATATGCAACCTCATATGATGCGCTTTGAGCTGCGGTTGGGATTGTCTGTTTTCCGCTTAGCCGTGTCGCAATAACCTCATGGGTCAACAAAGAAAAAGGGAAAACTGATGGAAATGTATAATTTCAACTCATATTTATGTATACATGAATAAATTGATGGCTTAAATATTCCCTTAAAATTTATTTTTAAATTGTATTTGTTTTTTGGACGGCATCTCGCGACGCCCCATCTGTGTCTCGTGACCCCCACTTTAGGAACCCCTGCCCTAGACTAGAGGACATGGATGGATCATGACATCTATTTCTCGAGGACCATAGTGGACCCCAGCAGATTGGTGGCTGCAGAAACTATAATAACTAATACACTTAGTAACTAAATGTGAGTAAACATTAGTCATATTTAAATTAGTGAATCCAAACTATATAGTTTTACAGTGAGTGACAGGTACACCTGGGGATTTTTTTGTTCATCTCGTGAGAAGACAGTGACGTCAGACGAAGGGGCGGGGACGCAGCGTGGAAAATGTGCGTGTTTAGTGTCTGCGCGCACAGGTGATCTTCAGTCCCGCTGCGGATCCCGGGAATCATGGGGAAGCTCCAGCAGTTCGAGATCACCTTCGACAAAAGCAAAGTGACGTACAGTCCGGGAGAGTCCATCTCTGGTACCGTGAGCATCAAAGTGGGCCAGGCGCTGCCCTGCAAAGGTACGAGTCCGCTAATTCAGCCTTTAATCCGCACATCTGCGCTCCAGGTGACAAAACGTCGCCGTAGCCAAACAAGGAAGTGATGGGTTGAGACGGGGATTCGTGGGGAGCAGTTTAGATTCCACTGTGGAAAGAGCTGCTGGTGTTTGAATGCCACGCTGATGTGCTTGTAATGACTCAAACAATATATTGTTAGTTATTTGTCACAGCACTGTTTCCTTATGATGTCGCTGTAATAGTCTGAACACTGGGTACGGTGAGGGGTAAGTACTAAGGGCTGCACAACAAGACAACAAGTGGTTAAAGTACAGAAGTAAGCAGATAAATAATGTAAAAATGATAATGATGGAACTAAAGGACAGTTTCTAGACTGGCCCTCCAAGTACATGCATGGACATGCCTTTCAAAAATACGGTATTAGCTGAGACTTAAAAGAAAACAGCCTCATTTCCTCAGGCAATTCCTCCCAGAGCCTGGGGGCCCTGATGGCAAACGCCCCGTCGCCCCTTTTAGTTTTCAGCCGGAGGAAGTGACAACATACCCTCGCCTGAACATTACAAGCAGCGCAGGGGAAACTAGGGAATTCAGAGATCAGTGAATTGTAGGGCCTGGTCATGAAGAGCCTATTCCTTCATTTCGTCTGTAGTCACAGGGACATAACCAGGACCGTTGGAGCCCAAGTCCCCCTGGGCCCCAGACATATTTTAACACTCACCCCAGATGACTGAACGATTAATAAACAAAAATCTTTATTTAAGCTAAATATTCTGTCAATTTAAACCTGAACGTGTTTTGACCATATCTGATCGTTTTCAGCTTTGTCACATCTGTGTTTGTCAGATCCCAATTGTAAACATAACATAAATGTCACCTTACCATTGATATAAACATACTTTACAGGTCTTTAACATGTTACAGCCCATCCTCTGGAGCCTCATTGGTATTAAAGCTTTTTTTCGCCTCAGTTACAAAGTAACACCTTCTCTTTGAGATTGATTTCTCCCTCTCTCTCTCTCCCTGACGGTGTGTGTGAGTTTCTGTTTGAACGCTTGTGGGGCCTCCAGTCTGTTTACATTCCTCTTCAGGTAGAGCTGGTCAGACTGTCAGCTTCACTGTGCGCCGCCCAGGAAACAAAACTCTGCACGCAACACTTTGAATCACTGATAGATTATGAAGAGGGTTAGGCCTCTAAATAACAGACATATTATCTGGGCAAATATTGACATTGCATCAAGAATAGGTTTTAAGTCACTGCAGTTGACTTCGGACACAATGCGTTTGCTTAGGCTACTTTAGGAATGTTTCAAACTGGAATAGACTGTTCTGAAAAGTCTTGTTTTAATTTAATTTTGTATTTGACTGGATATAATCCTGTTTGATTAAAAATATACTGTAAGGCAAATTATACTGATATGCTGAGAATCATTCAATTACTGTTCATATCATTGTTTGACACTGTGCCCTGTTGGTATAATGTGCTGCCAAGCTTTTACTGCAGTTTTTTTAACCTCATTTACTTCTTCACCAAAAATGCATTCAGGACAGATTGTGGGTCGACCGTCCAAATACATTTGTGTTGTTCATTCACAAACAACAACAATGTAAATTGAAATATGATACAAGAATAGAACTCACAGAGCACATAATAATAATAATAATAATATCTTGAATTTATATAGCGTCTTTCAAGAGACCCAAGGTCGCTTTACATGTATCAGTGGGGACAATAAGAGAACAGAAAAGAAAGGAAGGCCCAACTGTCCCCTGAAATTCAATCAAGCTGCACCAATTTCACCCACTCATATTTATCAGTCCGCTTAATATGTGTCTGATTATTTTCATCAAGATCCATGAATTATCCCCTGAGAAATCAAAGAATAAATTCCCTGGATCCGCCCCTTAATCCAGATCCACAACTAAATTGAACATGTTCTCTCCTGACCCGTCCTTCCACCAGATTTCGGGGTAATCCGATAAGAAGTTTTTGCCGCTATCCTTCTAACGAAATTACCAAGAATACAAAAAGTAAATATCCAATGCTCCAGCTTAATCTCAGACACTTCTCAGATTTTTCTGTCTTTAAACACCCAAAAATAGTAGTTTATAGTTGATCTCTATTGTTGTTCATTTGATCATAACCATTGAACCTCATTGAACAGTGTGTGAAACAGAGCCCAGAAATGAGGGGAAATAGTGTTGATGTTAACAACTGGATCATCAAGATTAATAGATCAACATTTTCTAATCCTCTCACCTCTATGGCAGAAACATAGTAAGAGATGTAGAAAACACAAAAGAACATGCTACACATCTTTATTGGAAAAGCTGCTGAGTCATGATGGCAGTGTTTTGTTCCGTCTTCTGTCAGAGCTGCTTTCAAAGAGCTTCTTCACTCTAAAGCTCAGTGATGATTGGAGCTTCATACTTTACTACGTGTTTGCACTGATGGTGATTCACAGCTTGAAATATTCCAGCAGCTCTTATCTGAAATGTCCTGGAAAAAAGTCATAGAGCTCTTACACAAGAGTTGCTATATTCTATTAATATAACTTCACAATCTGGTCTGCTGGGTTAGATTCTGGCTGTAGTGTGGTTTTGAATTGGCAATGCGGATATTTAGGGTTTGTTGAAAGCTCACTTAACCAATGCTCAGTACTTTCTTCAGCATTACTGTAAGAGTGTGAGGTTTCATATCGCCTTCCTTCTCAGCTTCTATGGCCTTCAGTGTAACCCACTTGTGCTTTTGTTACTCATAGAAAATAAATGTCATAATGCCTGTCTCATAACATTATGTGCTTATGAGAAATATTTCATTCTGCACCTACTGAGTCACATCTGTGGCTAAAAACAGCACTGCCTTTGTCTTCTTACCTGCAGCCATCAAAGTGAACTGCAATGGTTTCTGTGGCATCACTACCAAAGTGAACGACACGGCGTGGACCGTGGAGGAGCAGTACTTCAACAGCACTATCTCTGTCTCAGACAAAGGTGAGCGGGTGAGCCTCTGAGCAGAAATGGGATCTGAGCAGTTGGACTCCATCAGCCCATTCCAGTATCAGATTAGAGACCTTCCCTGGCTTTGAATACGTATGTGTTAGTCAGCCCCAGGAAATACACAAATCAAAAACACAAGCCACACCCGGAAAAATGTAGACAGATTTATTCTTCATCTGTGCATCATGGGATACAAATAGTGTAGTAAAAGAAATTGAAGGGTAAAGAGTGTGTATAGGCGATGCAGCCCTGAAGCATATCTGCCTGCTGAGTAACAGCAGGGCGATTGTTAGCGTTTACACTGATGAATGTTATCTGTGCTTTCTCTCCCCCATACAGGAACACTGAAACAGGGAGAACACACTTTCCCCTTCAAGTTTCTCATACCAGGTAGGATGTTGGAAATGATGGGATGATGAACACTTGTCATCACAAATTCTTTCCTGTGTTTGTGTGTGTGTGTGTGTCCGTGTTGCGCTCGCATTTCACTGCCTGACAGACATGCCCTGGCATGATGATGTTTACTCTAATTCTGCTGTGGTTCAGCAGCACTGATGATGATGGGACGTTCCTTTGGCTTATGAGTTTCGTGTGAATCATTGGACTTACTCGCTCAATTTGTAGGAACCAGCTCCAGTTAATTTACCGAGGTGAATTATTTTTTAAATTGTCACAGTTAAAAGCTGCTAAATTGAAAACGTGTTTTAAAAGGGAAAACGTATGATGTGTGTGAAGTGAAAGAGGGTCGGCTATGTTGAAGAACCCAGAGAGAATGATGATCCACCCTTCAGCTCCTCTCAGGTGATTTACCAGGTGTAAAGCAGGACTTTGGATGAGTCCAGTCTGTTGACTCCGATATTGCTAATCCTTTTTTCCCCTACCATATTGGACTGACAGAGACACGGTTGCAGCATGTGGACAGAACCACTTCCTCTTCTGCAATTTGTCTTCAAAGTAAATGCACAACGTTCGTTTTGTCAGAATCAGAATCAGAATTCTTCTATTTGCCAAGTATATTTGCACATACAGGAAATTGCCTTGGTGTGGTTGGTGCACTTTACATAAAACAACAATATAAAAACAACAATATAGAACAACATTATATACAGTAAGAGAGAGTTGTTGCCGCAGCACTTCATATAGAGCTGGATAACAGAGCTTTTCTTTTTGAAAAATTGTGACTTTGGATCAGAAGATTGTGTGGCTTGCTTAACAGACTTATAAATTAGTCAACATGTTATGGTTGAAAAAACAGCAGTTTAAACAGTAAACAATGCTGAGACCTGGACACATGTCTGTCAGATGATCTCACAGGTTGTAAACAAACTTCAGTATCTGAATGAGTGAAAACAAAGCCTTTGTTTGGGTCATAAATCCATCACCATTACCAGACTCACTTCCCGCTTCATTTCTGCCCTGCTGTGATTATGTGTGTACCATTCTTCATTGGATCACATTGAGGGTTATTACGCACATGTCAGGTGCAGCCATATTTAGTTTGGCCGCCATTATAGTGGTTTAGATTATCAGTTTGTTTGTTTACAACCTGTCTGATCTTCTCATAGCTTTTGTTAGTTAACTCCTCCTTGTAGCAGCGGTTCCAGCATGATCCCAGACCTCAGCAGTTACTTCATCATAGCTAAAAGAAGTTGGGTAAAACGATGCACATAAGACCCTACTGGTTTCAAATTTGGGGAAAAAATTAGAAATTGGTTTACTGTTGAAGTTCATTGTAATTAGACAGGCGCTCTTAGAGCACACACTTCTACCAAGACTAGTGCTCTTTCTCGCCATGTCAAATTCATTATCTAAACTGTGGCAGCCTGCTATGTTGTCCTGACACAATTTCAGAATGAGCTTACATTTTATTTTTACGATTCTCATAGTTGCATATGCGGTTTTCAGTTTGGTGTTTTGCTTGATTGCTTTATTTTATAGTTGTGTGCAGAATAATTTGCAGCACTATTTGCCATGTGCTCACATGCACTATCATAGTTTCACCTAGTTCTCTCACTCGAGAATTAATTTTCCCCTCTTTAGTCTGTTTACCAGTAAATCTGAATCTGTTCTGTGGGAAACGTAAAGAAACTAAAAATGTATTCCTGCATCATCACATATATTCAGATCGGCTCCAAAATGTAATGAGTTCTTCTCTTACCCATACGTCTTTCCGTGGTAATTGTTCCAGTAGATTTTCCTGCTAATAACGAACATTAAAATATAACTTCCTTGGCAGAAGTAAAATCTGTTATGGCGTCACACTCTTGAACTTGAATGAAAGAATCTCCTCAAAAACCACGTGTTCAGTTTGAGTAAGAGCTTGTGTGCATCTTTGTTAGTTTCTGATGGAAAGCATCTGAAAGAAAGAGAAAAGGATGGGTGCTACCATTGCTACTTATGACATGATGTCAGCAGCTGAAAGTTTGTTCCACTTACACAAAGCACTATCAGAGTATCACTAGGTGACATCAGCAAATTTTCTAGCAGACTCTTTGGCAACATTTTTTCGAAATTTGATTGTGGCCAACACCCAAGTTAATTATTATGTGATTTTGAGATATTATTGTCTTCATTTTTAATGTGTTATTTAAAAAGAAACCTCTAAAAACTAAAAATGTATTATCACAGAGTAAAAAGGCAGTTAATTCAGTATAAGTCTTATTTTATTAGATGACGTCATATAAGAGACGAATAACTTGGGCACAGTTGCCCCTCCTGTCTACACATTATCATCATGGTTTATTCTGATGAGCTCACAGCAACATGTGCTCAGCCTTTGTTCTACGGTTTAACCTGCTTTAATTTATTCTTCCAGTTAAAGCCTTCTCCATAATGGGAGGAGGAACTTCATAGAAACTCAAAACCAGCCCAACCGGTCTTTTTTGCTGTTGTCATTCTAAATCTGTCATTTGAACCATGTGTGTGTGTGCTCTCACCACTGGAGAGCCTGCATGTGTCTCAAAACGCTCTGGAGTGTTGTTTACATTAAAGATCGGGAGAAAAGCAAGTTTTCAAAGTCTATTTTTCTCACTGTTGAGCAAAGTCATCTTGCCCTCTATGTGCAGTAAATCATTGATGTAACATGGTGAAAATATCTGCCGCAATTCTGTTGCACAATTACCAAACCTCTTAGTAAGCTGTGACCCAAAGTGCTGTCCCCATGTTCTGAAAACTGAAGTCTGTTATTCTGTATTTACTGTTACTCTGTGATCAATCTAATACTGATGTCTTCCTTCCCTCAGCCTCGGCTCCAACATCCTTTGAAGGCAACTATGGCAAAATCATTTACAGAGTGAGGGCTTTTATTGAAACACCACGTTTTGCCAAGGACTACAACGCTGAGAAGGCTTTCTACCTGCTCAGCCTCCTGAACCTGAATGAAGTGCCAGACATATGGGTGAGACATTGTGTGTGTGTGTGTGTGTGTGTGTGTGTGTGTGTGTGTGTGTGTGTGTGTGTGTGTGTGTGTGTGTGTGTGTGTGTGTGTGTGTGTGTGTGTGTGTGTGTGTGTGTGTGTGTGTGTGTGTGTGTGTGTGTGTGTGTGTGTGTGTGTGTGTGTGTCGATCCTTAGATGTCATGTTGGTCTTAAAGCTCCATTGTGTAAGATTTAGGTGAAAGGGATCTATTGGCAGAAATTCAATATAAAATAATCTTTGTGATGTTTTCACGAGTGTGTTTCATCTTAATTATACAAATTGTTGTTTTATTTACCCTAGAATGGGCCCTTTATATTTAAATACTTAATATTTACACGGGGGGGGGGGGGGGTCATCTCTATGGAGGCAACCATGTTTCTTGTAGTAGCCCAGACTGGACAACTAAACACCCTTTGAGGTATTTTTTTCAAACCACATCTACCAATGTTGTTTCTGGTAATTTAACCATTTTTAGATGTTAGTTTGAAGTCAAATTCACCCTCTTAGCCATCTGGGAAGGTTTTCGTTGCATCCCCCTTTATACAAAATGCTACTGTAAACAAGGGTCGTTTATCGAGGGGAGCAGTGAAACAAAGGCTTTGTTCAGACCTGGTATTATCATCTGCCCGAAGTGATCTGATCGCATGTGGACAGGTCTTAGAACGTCTGTTCACACCTGACATTACAATGCATCCTGAATGTGTCTCCTGTGACTGTGATGGGATCTCACTTCACCGCTCTACATGCAAATAAACGCGGAAGTGATTCCTGTTCACAAAGACCAATTCATTTTTTTTTTTACATTGTTTTTACCTGTTGTGATGACGCGAGCAAGAGAGAGGGAAAGTGTGGAGTCATGATGGGCTGAGTGAATCAATGTGCAGCTTGACTTTGGAATAAGATTTCACCAATATGAAAATAAAGAAAAAATCATTATGTGATGTTCAGTGTTGACATTGTGGTGGTGGCCAGTAATAAATCAATGTGTGAGCACTGCCCCTCTCCACACAGGGAATCTGCTTATCTGAAGTGAAGCAGCAGTTCACCTACATGCTGGTGAAAACGGGCACAGTCGTCCTGAAGGCTCAGACTGACATGAAGGGTTACACACCGGGCCAGATCATCCAGGTGACAGTCAACATCCACAACCAGTCTGGGAAGAATACAGGCAACGTGGCGGCCAGCCTGATGCAGGTAAATCACTGTTCTGGCCACACCTGTGAGGTGCAGGTTAGGTTTAGGCTCACAGACCAAAGTCCACTGTATTAAATATCTTCCTCCAAATCTTAGTATAGGCTCTTTAAAGCTAAATGGTCTGCATCTATATATCGCTTTTCTAGTCTTGATGACCATACAAAGTGCTTTACAGTACACGTTTTGATATTGATGTATAATGTATGGATTTGAATGATTTGAGTGGGTCATCCACTCACCAGACGATCGGTGGTTCGACCCACTGCATTCAGAAGTGTTCCTGGGCTGTTACAGCTGGAGTGGGTTGAGTTTTTTGAATAGGCCAAAAACCAAAGCAGGTGAATAAAGCAGCTAATTAAACGATTGCTGGTGGTAATATCACATTTATTAACCCATTTGCGTCCCAAAAAATTACATTATCGATTTGAATGGCTCACAATGCCCCCTGGTGTTTCAAACTGTCTTGGACCTTTCATGGCCAATGCTTTTGTAGAATCAACCATTTGAAGTCTGCACGTCATGACTGACTTGTGCTGAATACTAAAACCATAAACCACCAACCATTGGGGGTCTGGGGGTAGACAGGCGTGTCTCACACCGCCTCCATGCACTGAATTCTAAAGGCACTTTTTAGATTTCCAGAGGGAGATACTTAAGCCATAACTTGAGGGGAAGTTACACTTTAATTACCGACAAGACTTCCAATAAATGCTGTTCCTTTGTTGTCTGCTGCTTAGCAACTGTTTACCAATAAAGTTCAATTTCAAGAGATCTTTATTGTCGCTGTACAGGTTCAATCAAATGTTGCAAATAGATACCTAATGGGAAACTTACACAAATTGAGACAATAATGTACAGGATAAACTGTGAAATCGAACCTATACTTTTTTTTTCTTTCAGAGAGTGACCTATGAGACTAAGAGGTCCATCCATGATCTGAGAAACATAGTGGATGTGGAGGGAGGCGCCGTGAAGGCCGGCAAGGAGGTGGAGTGGAAGGAGCAGATCATCATTCCTCCTCTCCCACAGTCCTCGCTGGCAGGCTGTGATCTGATAAAGATTGAATATTACGTTAAAGTACAAAATGTTCTTATACCCTATTAGAAATATTTTTTGTTAAGGAGTTTGTCTAGCTTTTGATTACCAATCATTGGCCTCGATCATTCTATTTCAGTCATGTACATGTGCTGGAAAGTTTAGACTCTGACCAAATCCTTTTTTTGAAGAAGTCACATAGCAATCAATTTAATGTGATCACATAATGTGAAGGCTCCAGTAGCATGGCATAAATATACAGCATGGGTGCACTTCTGAGGAGGCGGGATTTCTCACAAGCGAGAAGCGGTTTCCAAGTTCCAGACCAAATTAATTGTTTGTGATCGAACTGATAGAACCAATCGGTGTCCTGCCACAGAGGAACTACTGGGAGCTACATGCATGTCAGGTGTGATGTAAGAAGGAAGCAACTGTTGGTTTATAACAAAGAGGCTTCTTTAACAGGTTAGCGACGTTGCTGCTGTAGCATCAGTCACAAATCAAAAAGCATCTCTCCATAGTCTGGAAACAAGGAGCAAGCGTGATGGAGGTCTGGAAAAGATGATTTCCCTCATCTTCTGACTGACTTCAGCCAACATGATAGACTGTGAATGACAGATGGTTCATACAGTCACCTGCCAATAATTTTTTTAAAGTGCCAGTATCCAACAAAGCCTTCCCAATGGCTTATGTGGAACAAACCATTTGGTGCACCAGGTTAATCCTACAGGAAGGAATTAAAATCACTTTAATAAATCAAAACGTTTTACACTCTGACGTAGACAATTAAAATAATTATTATTACTAATTATGCTGATGGGGTAAGGGTTATTTTATCCCCCTTTATATCAATAAAGCAAAAAGGTTTAGAGAACCACACCATTAATCAGAGCCTGGTGAATGGATATCCAGGAAAACCCCTCAATGAAATGAGTCTGGACTTAAAATATTGTCATTCAGAACTAGTTGGACTTGCACCATCATTTTTGAGAAAAGGCATTTGATGATTGACTGAGAAGAAGGGGTCAGTTATTGTTTGACTTCAATTGAAAAGTATGAAACTCTATCCCCAATGGATGCAGCCTGTCAAAAAAGAGGGAACATTCTGCAACATGTTTACGGCCTTTTCACTCAACACGGTTTCCAGCAGTGCCACAAGGCACCAGCTGTAAAATATGCCCAGGGAAGGCTCTCTGCTATTTAACAGATCGATGAAGTTACAGTGTCCATGCCTGAAAATGGATTAGATTTAACATTCTGTAGGTTATAGTCAAATCAATGCGCAGCGGGAACTTATTGTTTTAGTGGAGCACTGTCAATGTTGGCTGCACTAAATCATACCATGTGTAGAATTTTCAATTGTGAACATCTTCTAGAAAGCCATTCAAAGTGTTTGTACAAAGTCTGTATAACTTCAGGAAATGTAAAGAACCTTCTCTTTTCCTTTACTTTTAACAGGTCAGTCTAAAATCTCCAGACGTCATGCTGACACTACCCATCCACATCGGGAACGTCTCACTTGACAAAAAACGGTGCCCTTCAAAAAAAGCAGCAAATTCTTCCTCTGCTGCAGCTGAGGATACACCATGCCCCGGGTTGTCCAGCTCTGACGGCTCCATCTCTGCCACCACTCTCACACTGCCCCCTCGCCCTGCCCCAAAACCGGCTCCCCGTCCCACCCCTCGCCCCAGGGTGTCTTCCCATAATTCCCCCAGTGCTCCTCCAGCTGCGTACGGTCTTGGAGCAGAGGGTGGGGCTCCAGTGAACGATGGCTTCCCCAACAAGCGGCAGTCTCAGCTGGTGTCACCCAATGCTTTCAGCTATGCCCCCGGGCTGTTTTTCCCCCAGAACCAGCCACCCAGTGGACCTGGCACTGCAGCCAGTGGCTCCACAGGGGCCACAGCACCTTACCCAACTGAGAATGCTACTAGCTCAGCACCAACAGCCCTCATCCTGCCTCCAGAGTATGACACCTCAGCTTATCCTCAAGGTAAGTTAGCACATTTTTTTTACTGTCAGGGCTGTGCTAACAATCCTATGTGGGGTTTGACTCCATATACAGTGCCTTGCATAAGTATTCACCCCCTTTGGACTTTTCTACATTTTGTCATGGTATAACCACAGATTAAAATTTATTTCATCTTGAGTTTATGTAATGGACCAACACAAAATAGTGCATCATTTGGAAGTGGGGGGAAATATTACATGGATTTCACAATTATTTACAAATAAAAATCTGAAAAGTGTTGAGTGCATATGTATTCACCCCCTTTACTGTGAAACCCCTAACAAAGATCTGGTGCGACCAATTGCATTCACAAGTCACATTTGCAAGTCACATAATTAGTAAATAGGGTCCACCTGTCTGCAATTTAATCTCAGTATAAATACACCTGTTCTGTGACGGACTCAGAGTTTGTTGGAGATCATTACTGAACAAACAGCATCATGAAGACCAAGGAGCTCACCAAACAGGTCAGGGATAAAGTTGTGGAGAAATATGAAGCAGGGTTAGGTTATAAAAAAATATCCAGAGCTTTGAACATCTCTCTGAGCACCATAAAATCCATCATAAGAAAATGGAAAGAATATGGCACAACCGCAAACCTACCAAGAGGAGGCCGTCCACCCAAACTGAAGAGTCGGACAAGGAGAAAATGAATCAGAGAAGCAACCAGGAGGCCCATGGTTACTCTGGAGGAGTTGCAGAGATCCACAGCTGAGGTGGGAGAATCTGTCCACAGGACAACTATTAGTCGTCTACTCCACAAATCTGGCCTTTATGGAAGAGTGGCAAGAAGAAAGCCATTGTTGAAAGGGATCCATAAAAAATCCCGTTTGGAGTTTGCCAGAAGCCATGTGGGAGACACAGCAAACATGTGGAAGAAGGTGCTCTGGTCAGATGAGACCAAAATTGAACTTTTTGGCCTCAATGCAAAACGCTATGTGTGGCGAAAACCCAACACTGCCCATCACCCTGAGCACACCATCCCAACAGTGAAACATGGTGGTGGTAGCATCATGCTGTGGGGATGCTTCTCTTCAGCAGGTACAGGGAAACTGGTCAGAATATAGGGAAAGATGGATGGAGCCAAATACAGGGAAATCCTTGAAGAAAATCTGATGCAGTCTGCAAAAGACTTGAGACTGGGGCGGAGGTTCATCTTCCAGCAGGACAATGACCCTAAACATACAGCCAGAGCTACAAAGGAATGGTTTGGATTAAAGAATGTTAATGTCTTAAAATGGCCCAGTCAAAGCCCAGACCTCAATCCAATAGAGAATCTATGGCAAGACTTGAAGATTGCGGTTCACAGACGGTCTCCATCCAATCTGACTGAGCTTCATATTTTTTGCCAAGAAGAATGGACAAACCTTTCCATCTCTAGATGTGCAAAGCTGGTAGAGACATACCCCAAAAGACTTGCAGCTGTAATTGCAGCGAAAGGGGGTTCTACCAAGTATTGACACAGGGGGGTGAATACTTATGCACCCAACAGATGTCAACTTTTTTGTTCTCATTATTGTTTGTGTCACAATAAAATTTATTTTGCACCTCCAAAGTACTATGCATGTTTTGTTGATCAAACGGGAAAAAGTTTATTTAAGTCTATTTGAATTCCAGTTAGTAACAGTACATAATGGGAAAAAGTCCAAGGGGGGTGAATACTTATGCAAGGCACTGTAGCAAGTCCATTAACTGTGTCATCTCCTACTCTACCCTGTCTTTCCTGTATCTCTCTATTGTCATTATCCAAAGCTGCTTTCAGACATCTACTGAACTCCGCAGATCATCTGGAGAAACTCGGAGGTGTATGTGTGAACGCAAATGTCCAAGTCAGAGCCTCCAGAGTTTTTGAGGACGTTCTCCAACTGGCCCCCTAAAGTCTGCAGAATGTCCGGAGCAGTTGATGTGAGAACACTGCATTAGATTCTATGCAGGATTCACCGCGAGCGAGTGGGGGTGTTAATGACACTTGTAACTTGCTACAGACTTAAAATGTAAACAGATAAAAAAGAAAACAAATATCAATGGATGAAAAAGAGCTGTACGTCACACGTGTAGAAGACACCGACAAAGATGTCAAGAGAGATATGAGCTATGGTGATGAGAGCCGACGTCGGTGTCTACGTGATGTAATAAGGCCTCTCCTCACCTGAATCCTGCGGAGAATTTGTTGCTGTTGTGCTTGAATAAAGGCATGTCACTCACACACTTCAAGGGAAGGGAATTCATTATGATTGGATGCAGATTGAGTGAAGGGACTTTAACACAGACGCAGGATTAAAATGGAAATGGGTTTTTCATAACATGGCGCCTTTTAAAGTTGTTACTAATCAGGCTCCCCAGGCTGTGGTTTTCCAGTTCTACTCCTGACGTTGGAAAGTGTGGTATATAAGTGAGTTTTTTTTGGTGCTAACCAGCTGGTTTGATGTGTCTCTGTGTGTTACAGAGGCTCCACCATCTTATGATGAGAGCTGCAACACATGAAGTGGATGAAGACCGAAGACGCTCAAACCAGGAGGATCATCAATTCACTATAATTCACTACAATATCAAACAAAATGTCCGACTGAACTGCAGTTCCTCTGGTTTTGGAAATCGTGTCATCATCATGCAGAGTACAGTCATGGTAAAAAGTTAGAACCCACTTGGACCAAATAATTACCAGACACGGAGCAAACATATTGTAACCTGATGTGATTAATTTTGAAACTATTTAACCCCCAGATTTTGAATAAGTTTCAAATGTTTCTAAATGTACAAGAATCAGCATTTTGAATTGAAGTGAATTGACCTCAGGCCCTGCTGCCCAGTGAACAAGTAGCTTAATATAACCTAATGGGGTTAATCCTCTCCACAACTAATCAACACTGTCTTTTTTTTTTTAAATGTTTATCTATGTTTTAGTTTTGTTTGTTTTTAAGCACTTTTAATGAGAGGAAAAAGAGGAGGAATCTGCAGAATTACATTTTCTGTTGTTTTTACTGAAACTGAAGTCAAGCTTATAATTGTGGGTCACTTGGCAGTAGATGACGTCTGTGATGTCAGGTTTGAAAGTTTCATGTAGGAACATTGGCACGAAACAATTCATCTAGTATTTAGTTTTATATTTTTCAAAGGCTAACAGGTGAAATCATCTCCATTTGTTGAATATTTAAGTCTAGAGCAAAGATGTAATTTGCAAAGATTCCTTTTTATTTGCTTTTAATCAGGAGTTTTCAGATTTATGACACAATTCAGATGTTGTTGCAAGTTGTCTATACTTAAATTTCTAAAGATATAGTGTGGATCCAACTCAACATCTAAAGATATTGACATTTTTTAATCATTTGCTACTTTCATGTCCTTGAACTATGTTATAAGGACGTTGTATATTCTTCTCATGCTGAATGTGTATTGGCCCTGCAAGACATCCCGTGTGTGTCAGATTTTTTTTATTTGAATAATGATGCAGCATTATTGTGATTGGAGGTTTTACTTAGCTAATCTTGATGAAGTTCACAGCGGTTATTTCAATCAAGATTTTGTGCAGTACATTTTTGTAAGATTGTTTCAAATTAAATCCTTCGGACATGCAGGAAATACAACATTTATTTATTTTCTCTGGAGTGTTTTTCAACTGCTCTCTGAATTCCAATAAATCTGTTAACACGAGTAGTGTTTAGCCGTTTCTTATTTCTCACTCTTGTACTGCTTATTTTCTTATTTCTGTATAAGTACCTCTACCCATGAGTTTTTTTTTTATTATTTCATTGCCGTTTATCTCTCTGTCAGCAGGATTACACAAAAACAACTGAATGGATTTCTTGAAGCTCTTGAAAGATAATGCATAGTTTTACAAGTTTGACAGCTGCTGTGCTTTAGGTGCAGTGATACATAAACTAAAGTACTGTATTTAAGCAGAAGTTTCAGGTACATCAGTATCTTTTATTTTCTTTTATTTCAAAGTCCTACTACTCTAAACTTAATTTCAGATGGATATATTAAATAACTGTAAAAGCATTCAAACCCTGATTTTGTCAAAAGCCTTTCTGGAACTCGTATAAACTGGCCACTGTGTTCCTACTACTGACAAATATCAGCTGGGATTTGAGGTACAGCTAATTGAGGACTGGATGGAGGGGAGTATTTAAGATTTATAAAAAATGTAATGGATAAAGCCTGAGAATTCCTTTAAAGCTTGTTACCCCTTGCAAAATAAATACTTGGTTCAGATGAGGTTTTAGCAGCTCCACCAACAAGAAAAGACAAATGGTCAAAGTGGCCGATGATCCAATGTTTCAAAGAACAATAAACACTAAAATGAGAAAAGCAAAGAATGCTAAACATTTTCCACTTTGTTCACATCTGCCTGCTGCAAAATCCCTCACCTGAATCCTGCAGAGGAGTTGTTGCTGTTGTGAGTGTCTTCGGCAAAGAACCTCCTGAGTAGTGATTGTGTGAAAGGCAAACTGCGCAGAAAGTCTGGACCCAAGCCATGTCTGAAAATTACTTTTGATATTGTGTAACCGGCCCCTGGTGTGGGAACAACAGAACTATGTATACAACATATTGTATTTAAAAGCTCCACCTTGAACTGCTACAAGACTAATATATGCAATATACACATGGATGTAATATATCATAACAGATCAGCGGGAGAGGCTAATTTAGAGTTTCCAAGCAATTGCCAGTAATTTTTCTTTTTATCAACCTGCTCTCTGCTACAAATCTGAAATCATCTTCAATGTACAGGAAATTACTTTTATTCGAGATTTGAAAGATATATATCATCCTTCTGAAACTGTAGGAAAAAAATTGAAAAACTTGCATGCTTTGTTTTCTCTATTATGTGCAGTGTTGGGAGTAACACGGTACAAAGTAACGCGTTACTGTAATTCCACTACTTTTAGCAGTAAAAAGCATGTAATGAAGTATTATTTTTAACTCAAGTAACGCAGTTACAATTACTGAAATTTAAATGAGTTCATTACTCGTGTTACTCTCTTTTGCAGGGGTCCCAATACGTCGATCGCGAAGGTAGTGTTGGTCGATCGCACGACTGGACAAGAGGCAGTCATGAGGACGCTCTGGCGCACGTACCAGCTCTTTTTCTTTTTTTTCGCCGCCGCCACGTCACGCTGACACTGCGCCCCCGGCTCTGCGCCCTGCCCCTTTTTTTTTTTTGATTAAATTAAATTAATACAAAAACTGCGCGTGCACATCCTGCGGCACACATCCTGCAGCGCACAAAAATAAAAAATATATTTAAAAAATATATATATATTTAAAAATTTTAAATCCTGCGGCGCAGATCCTGCGGGCTGCGCACATCCTGCAGGCGGCTAACATCCTAAATAAAAAAAAAAAAATTAAATCAAATTAATAAAAACACTGGGCGCGCACATCCTGCGGTGCACATCCTGCTGCGCACATAAATAAAAAATATATTTAAAATTATATGTATTTTTTTAATTAAATCAAATTAATGAAAAAACTGCGGGCGCACATCCTGCAGCGCACATCCTGCAGCGCAATCCTGCAGCGCACATAAATAAAAAATATATTTAAAAATAAAAAATTATATTTTTTTAATTAAATCAAATTCATAAAAAAACTGGGCCTGCAGATCCTGCAGCGCACATCCTGCGGCGCACACACATCCTGCAGCGCACATCCTGCGGCGCACATACAAAAATATATATTTAAAAATAAAATATATATATTTTTTAATTAAATCAAATTAATAAAAAAAATGGGCGCGCACATTCTGCGGCGCACATCCTGCGGTGCACATAAATAAAGAATATATTTAAAATATATATATATATATTTTTAATTAAATCAAATGACTGAGACAGTTATTTTGTATTAAGTTCAGTATTAAAAGGGATTTTTGAACTGCTGCCTGATTTGAAGGCCTGTTGCCCTGTTGATTACAAAAAATGTGTTTATTGTGTTTAACTGTTCAGTATACTATTTACTATTCATATTTATTAAATTTAAAAAGCAGACATAAAAGTAACTTAAAAGTTACTTTCCCTAGTAACTAGTTATTTTGATATATAGTAACTGGTGAAGTAATTCAATTACTTTTAAAATAAGTAACTAGTAACTGTTACTAATTTTCAGTAACTTGCCCAACACTGATTATGTGTGATCACTTGTCCTCAGAGTGGAGCGTTACATTTAGACCTTTAAAATAATTTGTAATATAATTTAATCCAAGAGAGATACAAAAACTACTAGTCCTCGCATTTCCATCATTTTCCTTCAGTTAGTTTTTGAATAAAAAAATCCCAAGCATCAGATGACGAAAAGAGGGTTCCTTGTTACTTACTTCCGTTTTCGTTCTAATCACATTACTCAACTTCAATCTGTTTTTAGTTGTTACAAGTTATCGTGCTTCAAATTACTTTAAAATTAATTTAAATAAAAAATGTATGATAACTTTGGTTTTTAGCCAGTAGCCTGAGCTAACATACTCGTAAAGTACGATGTAGTTACTGTTTTGTCTCTTTCAAAGGCTCTGCGTCATTCCTAACATTAACCAATCAAAAATGTGATATCTAAACGTAAACCAATCAGAGGTACGGTGGGGGCGGGTCTTCTTCCTCCTGGGTGCTGTGGTGGAGCGGCGGAAATGGAAACTCTGCTCTTCCTGTCTGTTCCTCCCCATCCTACCCGGGTCCGTGGCTTCAGCTTCACCGACTGACTGACGCTGGTTGGAGGAAACTCAGCCGCCACAACTTCTCTCCACGGTCCCGGTTCACCTTGTCGGTAATGTCTGCCGGTCTGTGTCGCACATGAGCCTCACTGCCGCTCCGCCAGGCGGAGCTCTGCCCTCCTGTAAACTTCACTGAGAGCTGGAGATGTAACTTTAGTTTGGGTGCACGGCTCATTGTATTGTCTGCAGATGAACGTACTGTAAATGCTGCTCAGTAATGACACAGTTCTTCATATGTGCATGTACTTCACCATAGAGTGTTTGTGTGGTTTGGCTTGAAGTTTTAAATGTTGGTGCGGAACTTCTCTCAGGTCCTCTGCTGCTGAGCCTCCCGCAGTGTGAACAGCCTCCACCAGCAGCCCCTCGGGCCGGAGATGGATCGCGGTGGAGCCAGTGAGGGGCCTGGGCCGGGCAGAAGACCCCCCGCTCCCTCCGCCGGAACACCCATGGGTGCCAAGGGGCAAGCGGCACAAAGTGGTCAAAGATCCAAAATTAAGATAACACCCTTCCACAGCTCGCACATAGTCAGCAGCGATGGCGCACTCAGCGGCAAACGAGCAGGAGCAGCTTCTGGGAAACTGATGGCGTCTCCTGTTGTCCTGATCCTGGATACACCTGGGCGTCAGAGTGGCCCGGCTGCCAGGGACAGACCTGATGCTGCTGCTGCTGCTGCTGCTGCTGCAGGGAGCTCAGTCTCTGCAAAGAGCAAGAGCGAGGAAAAAGCCCATGCAAGTCCTCTTGTTGTCAAGGTAAAAAAACCAACTGTAGAGCCTTCCAAGCACATTTTCCAGCAATGAACCAGATCATTTGTAAAACCTCAGCCACAAGTTAAATTCTCTATGATGATATCTGTCGGTCACTGTCAGTTTGTGTGCATGTAGTAATAATCTGGAAGAGTTTTTATAAGTAAGGAATTCTGACATGGACCTTGGAAATTATTTATTCAATCTGTATATCTTAAAATGACGGCACAGATTAATCAATTATGTCAGAAAAATGAGAACACCACCTATCATGTGTCCAGTATGTTGCACATATACATTCAGACACAAAGGCTTTGTTTAAAAATGGGAAGAACAGAGACATAAAGATATTGGCTCACATGATGAAATGAAGAATGTATTAATCTGTGCATGCATTAAGCTTGTCTGACTATCATAGCATTATATAATTGCTCTGCTTTTATTTAGAAGGATGCACATTCCAGGATATACAGCATAAACCGTTTGCCTAAACCATGCTCCTAGTTTCAATAAACGAAGTGCATGTATTGCTTATATTAAATATTAACTTCTATTTGTGTGGCACTTTTCTAAACAAGCATTTAAAAAATACCAAATACTTGGTAAAAAAATGTAAAATCATAAAAGTAATGTTGTTTAGAAGTCAGTTAAACTTCACTTGACGGATGTTTAAAAGAGAAGAGAAACCATTTTTTCAACGACCGCGAAATGTGTTAGTAGCACATTTATACTGAGAAGCTGTGAGTGTAGCTTTTTCTGCTGATGTCAGTGTTTCTGCTTGGACATTTGTCTGAGCTGGTCAGAAATATAACAAGGAACTAATCCATTTAGTTTTTTTGAAGGGATTTGGAACTGTGTTCAATGAAAGGGTGATGAATTTGGAATCGTGCATGTGTTCTCGTACTTCCAAAGTGATGTAATAATTTTTTACTCAGTGCAGAATATTTACAGTTCCAGTTATCTTCCAGACAGGTTTAAAAAAAGGCATCGATAACTTTCTCCAGGTCAGTGTTAGACATAAATGGTTTATTTGAGAGATATCACTCAATGGATAAAAACAGGAGAGAACAGCCTCCAGTACGATTCAAAGGTCCTGACCCAAATAATTCCCAGCATGGTAGTAAACAGCATGACGTCCGGTTTTCCACTATGTATGAAAAAATTATGCTTTCAATTACTTTGTCATATGTATATATTATGTTACCATGTCAGATGTTCATATTAGATTTGGCCAAAGCTTTTAATTATGAGGTAAACGTAAGTGAAAATAATCCCTGTGACACAAAAGCTCAGAAAAAAGCCTGTGTTTTTCTACTTCTGTGACGAGCTGATGTCATATCTCTTTATAATCCACACACAGATCTTTCACCAAACAATTTACCCAAGTAGATTTGGTTTAATCCAGCATACAAATAAGTGATGGTGCCGGTTTACTATAGAGTATTCTGACTACTGCAGAATATCAATTTATCAGAACTTAAAACAATATGTTGGTTCAACAAATTATATGATCAAGAGGAACCATGCACTGTAGATTTAGAAAAGGACAGGTGACTCATTTATAAACCAGTGCGCAGAGTTCATATTAAAAGGGAACGTGCTCACAAAAGCCAAAAATGGTGTACGCAAAAAAACCTGATTTATAAAACCGTGCGCACGCACACCTGAAATTAATGTTCACTTTATAAATCACAGTCCAACAGGAAACGTTCGCATGTGAATCTGCCTTATATTTCGCCCTCCACACGCCAACTTTCAACCATAAATGGTCAATGCAAAGCACCTCATCAATATAAAATTATCCTGCTGACCAATTGTTTCCACAGTGAGTCATGACAGAGTCCCGCCATCAAGTGATGAGGAGTGAAACTTTCTGACACTGACATCGAGGTGTTTGTTAGTGAGGTTATAAATGAGACCCCTGGGCCTTGAAATGACTCTTGAGCTACACAGGAAGATGATTTTTTAAACAAGGGAAATGAAGCTGCCCAGTTGAACAGAAAATTGTCAAAGTGAAAAGACTGTGCTATAAAGAGAGCATCACAAGGAAGGGCTTTAATTTGAGAAAGCTGTGAAGTCATACTTCACACTAAAGGCAGAGTCAGCTTAAGGTTGTGTTGTACTGGACTGATTGACAGTGGACTGTTTGTATGTGAGTAATAATGTGATATATATATATATATATATATTGTTGTGCATACAGGATAACACATATATGTATGAAATTAAATTGAACTGCTTTGTTTTTAAATTGTTCTCTTCAAAGCCTGCGAGCAGGAAGACATCACCTCTCAACACAGAGCTTAGTCGCTGCCACAAAGGCAAAAGCAAAGAGAGGAGAGCTGCCTCCACCTCTGCCAAACGTCCACAAGGTTAGCTCATTCTTTGTTTACAAACTTTAATATTTCGATTCCATATAAAAAGCAGGAAGCAGAAGCAGCTGCTACAGTGTCAACAACATTGCTTTGGATTTTATGATTGAAGTATAGTTGTAACCATGGATAGAGATATTATGTGTGTGTATATAGCAAAGAGCTGAAAACATGCTCATCGATAAAGATTCTTCACAGAATGTCTCCAAAGGTTTAAGTGATTCATATTAATTTATGGTAATCTGATTACTTATTTCAATCAGATTGAATGTCAATAAACTGTGTTTACATTCGATTTCTTAAAAGTTGAGATAAATTTTCCTTTTCGCTGGAGAAGTCTCCTTATTTGAAGCTACAGTGATAATGTTCTACTGATGACGGCTTTATTGTTCCCACACCAGGAAATTTCTAGCCTGACGTTGTCATACTCACAATTCTAGTCAGAATGTGAGTCTGATACTGCTCCATTGGGCTGTGATTATGGGGCGTGTTTCAACCGAACCAGGAAATAAAATTCCTCTTCGCTCAATTGTATAGACCTACAACCAATCAGAGCAACGTAGTATGTGACGTATGTAAAGCGACGCATAGTTGTTGTTAACAGAACTCAACTGCGCGCACGCTGGAAGAAGAAGTAGAAGAAGAAGATCAGTAAAAACGATTTTTGCCGGGGTTGTAAAAATAATTTAAGGATACACGGAGAGCTTACCAACACGATCTCGTAGCCATAAATACACCGTAAAACTGGAATGACATTAAGTATACGATATTTTAATCCATAAAGCCAAACACAAACGTTAAAACACAATAAACAAACAAATCACCACGAGACAAGTCTGATGCGTTAATGTGACAGCGACTCCCGTTCCGCACTACCTGCAGCAAAGTAAATGGGACCAGCTTCCTTACCTCGTTCCGCTGGCGAGGGGTGTTAAACTATAGTTTTTGAGAAATGCCGCACAGCCGGCGTCCGGTCGTAGTTCCTGCTCCTATCCTTGTGCCGGCGCTGTACGGCAGGTGTCTTATTGCACTGGTCCGCAAGCGAGAGATCTGGTGCGTCTATTAACAAGGTCCGCTACTTAAACTGCAGGTATTTATGCGAGGGGAGTCGCTACGTGTAAAACAAAATAAGCCCAACACAAAATAACAGAATAAAACAGTATGCATAAAGTGGCAGGTGTAGCAGGCAGTTACAGTAAAGGTGAATGCACGTACGAACAAGTTCTCCGTATAGGATTACAGCTCCACAACACATCAAACAAATCGTATCGCATTTGTCGGTCCTGTAAGAACTTAATAACACGGTTGGAACCCGACATTCCCCTAGTCCCATCTTCTTTGCAACCATCGGGGCCAGCTGATAGATTCAACTTTTTCCGAATCCCGTAGGAAGGACGGCAAAATCATCTTTTCGATCTACAGATGCCTTCATCGCGTTTCTCTGTTCCTCTTTCAAAATGAATGCGCTGTCGATGTCTCCTAAAACAGACTCAATGGCAGCATCTACACATCTCAGCTCTCCAGCAGCAGGCATGTTTGTGGAAAACAAAGTCAACCCAAGCGCTCTTTGATGACGTAGTTGATTACGTTACCGTTGATCATCTGTCCATCATCGTATAAAGCCCGCCCTGACAATCTGATTGGTCCGGTCGATTTCGGACCGGGCATAATTTCTCCCCAACGGAGCGACTCCAGACCGAACTTCCCGACCTCAAATGTTGTGGGCGGGGCTAAGTTCGTCTGGCATCCAGGCTAGGAAATTTCACCTTTTAGATCAGAATATATCATCGATGTTTAGTGTTTGAGTGCATCGTCATTTTTTTTACATGAGAAAGTATTTTTTATCATTGACAGTTCGTTTATTCAATCTAATCAAATTAGGCTTTTAATACCCTGTATATAATCTTGTAAAAAAAAAAGACTGCCCAGCATACCTTTTTGAAGGAAGTGAAAAAATACTTTTTGTTAATTGTGAAACTGTAGCGGGTCAGAGGACGTCATCTGAGTAGGTGGTCCTTCAGTGTGGTCAAAGACACGATCATGTTCAAATTAAAAATAGACATTTTTCTCACGTGCTAATAATAAGTTCCAGTAAAGTGGAGTCTTGATTTAACATTTATCTTTGGGTGACTCTTTTTTAAGATGTGAGTATTTATTGACAAGGGATTGTGGCCTCTGTCTGACCTCACTCTGTGTGCTGTTCTAGCTGTGAAGAGGAGGAAGAGGAAGATGGGAATGTACAACTTGGTCCCAAAAAAGAAAGCCAAGCCCATTAAACAGCAGGAGAAGGCAGGTCCATTTATTTATTCATTCCTGTATGTCAAACCTCATTTAGCCCTTTAACGCCATGTTCAGAAATTTTTAAGTTATGTGACCAAATATAACACTAAGATTATGTAAAATGTGCACTGTATTAAAATACCCGCCCATCCTATCAACCAGTTTCTTGTATTACACTCTGTAACATCCTTGTTGTAGAAGCTATAACAGTACATGGTTTAAAAAAAACTTTTAATCTAAAAGTCTTGATGTTTAGAAGGCGACCCAGTTTGTTTGGGGGTGGAATCCTAATTTATACAGATGTCACACCTCTATTAATGCAGAAAGAGGAGCCAGGAGCTAGTGTGGAGAAGAGCCGAGCTGCAGCACATGAAAAAGCAATGACTGCCACAGAGGTCCATACAGTCGCACAACAAACGGTTGTCAAAATTGAGTCTCTGCACGAAGCAGACCCAGGAGAAGGCAGCCATGTCGAGTACACAGAGCTGGCTCTGGACTGTCTAGACCTGAAAGCGCAGGAAGAGCTTCTCTCTCCTCCCCAGTCAGGTGATTAAAGCATCTCCGTTTATTTATTTATGATCACCTCAGTTCACAAGGTCCCCTTTCACCTCATACAGGTCACTTTCTTGTTGTTTTGTGTAGTAAAATATTGATTTACACGTGTGTGTTTGTCTGTATATGTGGGCACAGGTGTAGGAGCAGATTCTGAGGTTGCAGAAACCGACCTGGCTGAAGAGTTACCTCTGTGCTGCTGTCGTATGGAGACGCCTTACTGTGGAGGCGGCCTGGCCACATTTGATCAGAGCTGCATGGCCATGGAGAGCATGAATGGAATGGTAATAATCATCTGAATTAACAAAAATACTACAGTGTATCACTTTGCAATCAGATGTGCATGCAGACAGACAGTCAGTAACTGGAAGCACTGGTTGGGGGGGTGAGATTGGTCCTCTTTGGTCAGGGTGGCTTTCCTGATCACTCACCAGGTGTACAGTTCAGATAGAGGTTAAGTGTCACATGATCTAAAGCTGCATCTAATGTCGGAATCAAGGAAATGCTCTATAAGTAGTCCAAATGCACAAATGATGTTGTTACCCTCTTGGGCACACATATTTTGTTATATTTTGTGAACATCTACTTGTTTGTTTCTCCACAGCTGAGTCGGTGTCCGAGGCGAGTGATGAAGCAGGAAATGATGCGGCCGTCCAACACCGTCCATCTACTGGTTCTGTGTGAGGACCACAGGGCTGGCATGGTTAAACACCAGTGCTGCCCCGGCTGTGGACTCTTCTGCAGAGCGGTGAGTCATCAAGTGGACATTACTACAAAATCCTGAAGAAGAAGACATTACAACGGACCGATCCAAGGAATTCGGTAGTGTGGCGATATTTGGGCTATTTAAAGTAGAGTGCACTGCAAATTGTGTCGAAAGCATGATCCCACAAAGACGGGTAATACTACTAATCTTAAATCAATATTGAATACTAATCTTATATGAATATTTCATATTTTTGATATCGTCCAACCCTATTACTAAGAAATATCTCGGTCAGATTTGATCTTGGTCAGGGGACTGGTCAAAGGCTTGGTTTTCAGACATGGAGAGAACTCGTACACAAGTTACAAAGAACTAAGAAATGATGGGGCCAGTAGGGAGAGGAGGGAGATGTTCCTTTGCAGCTTGATCTCAGCCATGTTGATCTCAGCCATGTTGGGTACTTTTATCTGAAGCAGCAGGCCAATCAGCCGCAAGATCTGCCGTAGTCCTCCTATCACCCTGTCCACGTCAGTGGATGTGTCCACATTTTTTTCTCTGTTTAAGAAAGTATTACATACATGGTTGAAACTCCTGTCTCTATAAGTAGTGGTTGAGGGAATCCAATCTTACGAAATAATGATGATTCAACTGAAAACATATTTCAACAAGAACGATTCACAGTAGAGGGCTGTCTCATCTAAGGCTCTTCAGTGCTCTCATGAAAGCACATTTCAATTCACTAGATAGAGATGTTTGTTTGGATCTGCAACGAATTGCACACGTCAAAAAATATCAGTCGCCTAAAGATGTCAGATTTTTTTTAAATAATGAGCCGTGAATAACTTTTTGAATAATCAAGAAAATGTAATGTTTTTTTTACTATGTTAAGAAAATGAATCAATGACGATTTGAATGCCTGAAATAATTAGAGATTGCATTTCTCCTCCTGGTTTGTCCCTCAGGGCACCTTCATGGAGTGCAGGCCATATGGCAGCATCTCACACCGCTTTCATCGCGACTGTGCCTCCATCTTGAAGGACTGCAGGTTTTGTCCCCACTGTGGAGAGGATGCCAGTGGTGCAAAGGAGGTCACGGTGCCAAGGGCTGATCATTCGCCCTCTGTACCCAGATCCAACCCCAGGTTGTCACTACCAGCTGTGCCCACTGTTGCCAACCTGCCTTCAGTACCAACCACACCTGCTGTTCCACAGATACTCAGAGCCAAGAAGACCAGCGAACCTCAGAGGAGCAGAAATGAGAGCCCGAGCAGGTAAATCACTTAACTATTAAGTATATATAGATCATTACAGTTTATTACAACTGGGGTCAGATGAAACTTATTGTTTGTTGTCTCTCTCCAGGTTAAAGGGCGAGACTGTCTGTGCTGCACAGAGACCTAAAGAGTCACTAGAGAGCATCCTCATAGCACTGGATGATGAGAAGTAAGGTCAACCATGAAATATTTTGATATCAGTTTGCAAAGAAAGTGCAGCACCGCACCACAGTGTGCACTTAAATGTAAATAATTAATAGAGACCTTTTATTGTTTTTAGCCTGAAACCAAAGAAAGTGAAGTACCCCACCAGACAGCTGTACATCTCTGCAAAGCAAGGAGAGCTCCAGAAGGTCATCCATCTCTTAGGTAACTCAAATATAACAAAGTGGCTTCAGCTAAAGAACATGTACACACAGAGCCCTTTATTAGGAGCACCATTCTAATTAATACAGGGGAGTTCCTCCCTCAGTTTCGCTGCACATTCATTCCAACCTCCTGGTCAACCACATTACAAAGCCTGTAACAGATTCACATCTGGTGAGCGGGAAGGTCTCTGAAGTACACTTTCATGTTTATGAAACCAATCTGACCCTTTGATTCTGTGACATGGAGCATTAGCCTGCTGGAAGTAGCCATTAGAAGATGGTGAACTGTTGCGTTAAAGGGATGAACATGGTCATGGAACATGTTCAGACCTTGTATTAAAATGCGTTCTAAATGTGTCTCCTGTGACCACTTGTGAAGTGATCTCACATTGTACATTAAAAAAAATGTATTCTGGCCTCGCTTTCTGCCGCCATAACTTCTTTTCAAAAACAGTTAGTCACTGAAACGCAGTGTATCATGGG
Organism: Pleuronectes platessa; assembly: GCF_947347685.1. Lineage (NCBI taxonomy): Eukaryota > Metazoa > Chordata > Actinopteri > Pleuronectiformes > Pleuronectidae > Pleuronectes > Pleuronectes platessa. The sequence continues at coordinate 3,772,333 of NC_070629.1, forward strand.
ATAGGTTGGGCCGAGAAGGATCTACTTGGTCAAGCCTCCGTTGCTTGGGGGTGGAAGGACTTAATTATCGGCCACATTCAGAGAAGCCTTGGAATAGGGACAGTCCAGTCGGGCTGCTGTGAGTCTTATGGTTCTTCAAATGCAGCCTCCAAAAGATTCGGCCTTCGAATTACACAGAACTTGTTTGTCTGTGTGTCAGCTAAAGTGAGGGATCAAAAAAGAAAGAGAAAAGCCAGGTGGTGCTGAGTGAATCAACAAGTTAAAGATCTACTATGAAGAAAGATAATCATCCTGATCATTATGTGGTGACCCGTGTCAATATTGTGGCAGTGGCCACAAATCAATCAATGTATGAGAACTGAGAAAATACTTTTCTCAGTTGAAAAAAATTCACTGTGAAACTGTAGGAATGTACGTAGAGTAGGCACATTCTTACTTCAAATGCGCTCAGCATGCATTTGAAGGAAGAATTTGGGGACATGTGTCCAGACCACCGGTAACCGGGTCTGGGTCATTGGATCTCTCTCACTTTTGAGGACACATTGTGGTGCATTCAGACCTGTACTCAGCACTGAGCCGCTGACCACATGTGATCACATCACTCAGGACAGATGCTAATACCAGCTGTGAATGGGGTCTCAGATAGACTGTGATATTGTGTCAAGGAAATATTCCCCACATCATCACACCACCAGCAGACTAAACTAGACACAAAGCATGTTGGGCTCATCATGGATTCATGCTGTTGAACCCAGATTGTGACTCTAGCATCTGTAGCCTCAGCAGAAATGCTAAGTCATCCGACCAGACAAAGTCACTGGCTTCACATGTTTTCATCTTTCTACTGTTTGAACATTAAGTGAATCTGTACCTGTATCTGCAGGATGTTATAAATCCTGAAGGATGAGTGCCTACATTTTAACATCTGTATTATTGCACCGTAGTACTAACTTTTGTACTCTACAGTTGCTGGAAAGGACCCCAACTTTTTGATGGAGGGCCAAAGCAAACGCACTCCACTTCATGCAGCAGCTGCCGAGGGTCACCAGGAGATCTGCCACATGCTCGTTCAGGTGAGAAGACTTGTGGTGTCACCACAGGAGATACACCAGTATTTGTTAGTAGTAAATCTGTTCTCACTGTTCTCAACTCCCAGATGGATGTATCTTCGCTTCTCCACCTTAAGGCCTTGGGTTAAAAGCATTTAATCTCTTCAACCTCTATTGTTTAGCTAACACCCATGTTTATATATAGAGTTCCAGGCAAGTCATCAGGATGACATGTATACACATTAAAGAGTTATTTATAAATGTCAGTGAGGTTATTAAAAGATAAAATGTCGGTAAAAATAAAATGATGACAAGTTGTGAGGCAGATGCAAAAGAGACTGATCCTGTTTGTATAACCTAAGGTTACAGAAGCAGGTGACTGTAGCTTTGAAACTGTGTTGATTTGTGTCTGCAACAACTACAGTTTAAGCAGGAATGAAATAAGCTACATTCATTCTAATAGTGGTTTAATTTTTGTATCTATTCATGTATCAGATTTAAAGTACAGATGGTAGTGTTATATTTGAGAGAGATGTCCATGTTGTGGTCCAGTCCCTAACCCAGTTTGAATTATTATTGCTACCTTTGTTGTATTACACAATACATGAAAGGTGCAGAGCTCTTATTGGCAATTAAAAAAAGGACTTAGAGCTACATTCTCAATTGCTAGAAAATTATCCTTTTCATTAGGAGAACTGTTAAATGGTGATCGTGGCTAAATCCTGTCAGTTGATGACATTGTTCTACAGTGATTAGTGATGTGTGTTTGTTTGTGTGTGTCAAACACAAAGGCTGGGGCCAACCTGGACATGTTTGATGAGGAGCAGAGAACACCACTGATGGTGGCCTGTGAAAGCAACCATCTGGACACAGTGAAGTATCTGCTCAGAGCTGGAGCCGCCATCAGCCACAAGGTGGGTGGGCACACTCTCAGTCAGCTGGAACATCTCTCATATCAGCAGGATGTGAGATCATGTCTGATTCTGCTTCTTCATCCATCACTCCGTCCAATCTCACTCAATCTCGCTGCAAATCACCAAATTATTTTTATTTTTACCACCAGAATTTTGTTCTTTCTAGTTTGTTTGTTGAGTTTGACTCATGACATATACTGAAACCAAACTATTTTAGATTGACAGAGATTTGCTTGAGATTATTTGGATGGTCAAAGAAGACAAAAGAACATTATTAGGATTACAGTTCAAGGACAACACAAAATCAGACAAAGTGACAATGTAGAGATATTGGAAAGAAATAATCAGATGAAATAATCCCAGACACGTCAACAAATGTGTTTTTTGTTCAACATTTTTTGTGATAATAATTTTCTTCAAATGGTGGCAACAGGTGTCCATATATGTCAGTTTTCCGAGCTTTGGTATGCTTATGACCAAATATCACATGGCTCTCTTTGGCCCTATTCAGACCTCTATTCAGTGCTTTGATGGGAGCATAATAACAAAGAAGGACAGAATGTTTTTGCATGAGGCCCAGCTAGCCTTAGCTGAAAGAAGCTAAAATGTAAAGTTTTCTCTGCGGGTTTGTCATCAACGGAGACACCGTTGACATTTATTTGATCTGTTGTTAATGTAACAAAATTGATTAGTGTAGCCTGTAAATATGATTCTGTAAGTGCAATACATGGCAGAGACATGGTAGACTACAGAATATAAGTATATAGAGTCCTTATATACATTAGATCATTAAAGCCATTTGCAGACATGACCTCTGGAGAATGTTGAGAATGTGTGAGAGGTTGTCTTTCAAGAACATCTCAGCAGTACATTCCCGAGTCAGACGTGTTCACAACAACATAGAAATCTCCAAAGCGTTCTGGGGAGGGTTGGCACAGCACATTGACACAGGCATCAGCCCTTATCTCCAGAAGCTCTCTTGGAATCTTAGTTGGTGTATGGCCCAAATTTCTTTATGAGATGATTGTATTGTAATGTTTTTTTTAATTTGTTGCGTGTTAGAAACGTCATCAACACACATACTCGCTCGCAGTGAATCCTGCGCAGGATCTCCTGCTGTGTTCTCACATCGGCTCATTCAGACATTCTGCAGAGTTCTTACTAGGGGTTGGCTGGAGAAACTACACACATACAGCTCCTTATGAGAATGTCAGGAGAGTATTCTGAGTTCAGTGCATGTCTGAGAGCTCTTTAAGGGATCATCGTGTTAAATATACAACATTTTGTGACCAGGTCACCTCTAGGCCTTAACCAAGCTCGAGAGAGGATTTTATTCACAACATTTCTGAAATGATAGACGCATCTTTCTCGTCCTCATATCCTGTTTAACCGACATGTCCCATGCAGTCTAAACACCAATCAAATGTCATTTCTTGTGAACTCTAACAGTGGCTGCTGCAGTGCAGTGTTGTTCAATGTGCATCATGTTGTCATCCCAGGATATCATGGGTTTCACCTGTCTGCACCTGGCAGCTAAACTGGGACATTATGACATAGTCAATCATCTACTCTCCAAGGCATCCAAATACATCAACTGTCAGGTAAAACATACATCAGTGCTTCCATTAACTGCTGCAAAAAGATAATGCTGGGCAAGTGAGTCAGTCATATGTTGGTCTCACTGTTTGCAAAAGTTTTTCGGTTTGCATCTGTGCAGGATGACGGGGGATGGACTCCCATCACCTGGGCCATCGAGTACAAGCACAAGGAGTTGGTCCACCTGCTGTTGGCCAGAGGGGCCGATGTTAACATGAGAGACAAGGTTAGTTCACCAGACACAAAGTTTCACAACACACACACACACACACACACACACACACACACACACACACACACACACACAGAGACTCACACGCTCTCTGACAAATTTAATCTCATGGGGTGCATTACCACAGTTTAAATTTAAATAAAGTACACTGGAGATCCAGAAGGGCAGCGGGTGCTGTGTCACCTTGATATAGAATAAGAAGTAGACCTTACTTATTTTATGTGATAATTAAAAGTTTAGTTTTATCCAACAGGATGAGTTCGTATCTCTGGTCTTCGTTGTAGGTACTTGATACTTGACCGTATTTGTCCTCTAATCCAAGTGGTTTCTTTAGTAAGAAGAGAAGTGACAGTTTTCTAAAAAGATTATTTAAAAATTAAGTTTCAGCTCTATTAGGATTTTATGACGTTGACATAAACTGCTTGAAATCATCTCTTCTTTGCGAAACAGATTTTTTCTTTCACCTATCACTTGAACTTGCCGGGAACCAGTTAGACATGTTACACGCCTTATTCAGTAAAACTAAGTACACCACGTGCAACATCACTCAAGTGATAAATGGTCGAAGGTTCAGCAATAAAGCCTTTCCAGCAAAGGGTCACTGAAAAGGATCATGTGTGAAGAATAGTAGAACACAGCCTTTGAGCCAAAAACAAATAAACATTTGTTTGAAATAGACTTGTAGTTTCTATGCATTTCAGTGGAACCGCTGCTTCTGTCAGGACACCATGCCTGTGCTGACCTGTGATGTTCTCTTGCTTCAGGAGCAGAACGTCTGCCTACACTGGGCAGCTCTGTCAGGCTGTGATGACGTCGCCCATGCTCTGCTGGAGGCTCAGTGTGACCTCAACGCCATCAACATTCATGGTGATGCTCCACTACACGTCGCCGCCAGAGAAGACCGCATGGAGTGTGTGATGTGAGTGTTTGGTCCGAAAACAAGTTTCACTCTGGTTACACATACGTTTTTTATGTTCAAAGTTTATACAATGAATATAATGATGGAGTCAGCCTGTGGGCGTAGAGAATATGGAATGGTATGCCAGAGCACACACCCTAAGTGGGGTGCAGGTGGAATACATGTACAAAAGTGTATTTCAACTAGGGTTGTGATATTATATAAGTTATTGTTATAATATTAATAATACACATGGGATAACACTTTGTAAATAACGACATGTTTCACACTCTAACTTAGTGGGTATGAGTTCTAAATAGGGTTGGGCGATAAAACGATAGCAATAATTATCTCGATGTAACTTTTCCTCGATGGTAATATTAGACATGGTTGATACAACATCGATGGAGATCATTCCATCCATGTTTTGACAGACAACACAAACAGACAATGATTATGAGAATGGCGCAGCACTGAACCAATCCTGTGACTGGAATAGAGTCACAGGCATGTCAAGTTAGGTTGACGCACACAGCACAGAGTGTAGGAGCAGTAGCAGCACACATGCTGATGTTTGGGCTCCTGCACCGATGTGGACCGCTCTGCATCGATGCAGTGACTGAACATAATCATTTTTTCCATTACGTTCGTTGTGTCAGCGGGTTTCCGCCGCTGAATAATTATAACCAGCGCTGCTTAAGGATTAGGACAGACGCTCATTAAAGACAGACACAAGCACACACACACACACACACACACACACACTCCTGAAGACAGAAGTTCTTCCTGCAGATTATGATGCAACACTGTGTTTTAACTTCATTGTTGCAGAAGAAGTGACGCCACGTTTATCCAGGAACATAAGTATGAATTCTTCAGGTCTTTATTAAGAAGCAGTGGCACTGATTTGATTTAAATCACGATATATCGATATTGAGTGATATGGAAAAAAAAATGTGGTAAGTTTTTTTCCATTTAGCCCAGCTAAAAATGATCTTTTCTACCCTATGTGGTAAGAAAAACTGGCTTTTAAAGCAGTGGAGATACAGCTGTTTATGGCGCACACCCCAGTTCCCCCTCTCTTAGTAGGCAATTGATTAAAGTTCTGTAATTCTGCTCGTCATTCTTCAACACTTTGCTGAAGAGGAAAGTATTCATGAAAGATATTGTCAAGAAGGGAAAACAGCACCCGTGAATGTCTGTTTGTCCAAAATGTCCCTTACCCAAAAGGAACTGGAGGTCAGTCCTCTCTGTACTTCATCTTAGGGCGTAGAAGAAGACATGACCAACTCGATCCACAGAATAAAAGCACGCTGCTGACTGCCAAAGAGCGCTGGGCCCCTGTTTACTTGATTCTTATTAATATTGAACGTATCACATCCAAATTGCACCAAACTCTGCACTAACCTCACCTGGGCCATATTCAATACACTTGCCAACCGTGAAGCCGATGAGTTGGATGTTTCACGAGATATGTGTTCTGAAGACAGGCAGACGTTTGTGGAATTAGTAGGTCGATGTGTTTAACATGAGTGACTGCTGCTGAAATGAGAAACTACCCTCTCAGGAACACAGGGAGCTTTCTACAGCTGCCAGTGAAGATGTTGTGTGTGCTATCTCATATTTGATACAGTCAAATACAGGGTCTGAAAGGATCCTTTAAAGTCATGGTTGTAAAGTCAAGTCTTGTTACGGTCACATTTGATTTAGATCAAGACATAATAAATATGCATAACCCCTTCAATGGCTGTCATGTCCGCATACTTTTGGCTACATAGATACATTGACTATTAAAATATCTGCAGTATATTGGATAAAGCTCCCATTTTGATATACGCTTTGATACAACAGTTTTTAAACTTTCTGTTTTTTCTTTGTTTGTTGTCAGACTTTCTTTGACCGGTCCTCAGATTTGTAGTTTACACTTCTCTATGTGCAGGTTGTTTCTGTCTCGGGGAGCCGACGTCAGTCTGAGGAATAAGGAGGGACAGACTGCTCTGGACTGCAGCGTCTATGGCTCCAATATGTGGACAGCCCTCAACACCAACAAGAGGCTCACAGAGGCCCGCAGAGGCAGGGACTGTCGAGGAGAGAGGGTGCTCAGCAGGTAGACTGCACTACTATCATGTGTTGTTGTTGTTGGCTTGTGTATAACATGTATGTATTGACATGTTATTTTGAACACATATTGGTGCCATCTGCTCTCTTTGTTTGGGTTATTTGTGTTTGCACTGTTACTTTGTGGGCTGAGGCATCTTGACAGTTTATTCTTTTAAAACACTTTGAAAACACTTATGACAAACAACAAAATGATGACCAATGTTGTATGATTTTATAGGACATTATATTAGAGTGGGATTATATATTATATTATTATATAGATGTATTATTAAGGATGTTCTGAAAACAGATTCAGGGAATCAAGTAAAATTGTTACCTTTATAAACAGAAGCAGAGTTTTTTCTTATTTAAATTTACCTTGACAGGTTTTATTGTATGAAATTTTTTTTTTTTTAATAGTTAGTTCAACAGCTAATTGTACAAACTGTGTTCAAAGTAGAGCTGCTCTGGATAAACATAGTCTCACAAAGATGTTTCATCAAAGAGGCTTATTCAGTTCTCTGCTGATGTTGAGTCATCCTTACTAAACTACAACGACTGAAGAACCAATTTAACTCTGCACCTGACACTGACTGAATGTGACCAAACAAAGCCATTTAATTGTTAAGTGAAAGGTCAGTGGGCAGAGCCACAGACCAAAATAGATTCTGAAAGGTCAACTGAGCTTTAACAAAAACCCTCTTTTCATAGTCATATTTAATATTAACCATCTCTTCTTTGAGCTCTTTACTTGAGAATGCACACGCTAGGAGATAATATTAGGGGAATATTTGGGGAACTTGCTGATAGAGATGTTTCTCTGTGTCCATTTAAAGTAATACTACTCACTTAAATGTGTTTTATGAGCGCTCAATCTCAATTGTAAGCAATACCTTTTCTATATCAATCTTTCTGTGTAAATGTTGTAAATAGAGGGTGAATTGTAGATGTAAATGTGTATGTGTATGTGTAGGGGTGTTTGGGGGTTTCTATAGGGGCTGTGTGTGTGTTTATAGTCGGCCAGTGTTTCTGGTCAGCGTGCTAAACACCAAGATAGGATAGACGTTGTTAAACCTCCAAGGAAGCTCGGCACCAGGCTTCACATGTTCAGTGGCGGGGTGCAGCCTGGCCTTGGGGCAGGTGGTAGGTCACAGCAGCCTTAATTCTGAATTAACAATGCTGTGGTCATCTTCGTAGACAGTGCTGAAAAGGCCAATGTGCTGGTGGAGAACGGGATCATAGTGAACGATACGTTTATTTTTCCTCTGCTTCTCGCCACAAAGCCATGAAGTGTACAGACTGAGAAACATTTTCTCAAAAATCCAACAAGTTCACACATTTTAAGCCCCATAGTAAGTAAAGTTGGTGTTGTGTATTTTGTATATTAAAAAGGGGATTTTAATTGAACTGAAAATGGTTTTATAGACCGGAATCACTTGGAGCCTCACTGTGCATCACAGAGGTCACTGAAGCAGCTACTGTAAGCTGGGGATTTAGTGGATTTGTGGAGAAGGATGAATGGTAATAAAAGAGAATATACCTGGGCTCACGCCAGAGGGAATTTAATATCCCTGGCTGGGTAAGACCGGTTTTATGGTTTTAAATCTCATTTTAACATCTTTGAAAAGTGCAGAGTGACGCCTGTTGGTTCTCTGATTATTTGTAAGGTTTTAATTGCATTTCGACACAGCTCTTTTTGCGTGACTCTCAGTGAGTATAAAGAGGATGAGGTACTCTGTAGATCCTCTTGTGGATACGACAAACATCCTCAATAGGTGGACTGAGAGGCTGGAGGAGAAGGAAGGGACGATGCTGCAGGAGTACAGCGACAGGGTGAACCAGACTGACCCTTTTCCAGAGCAGGGTTTAGCCTGGATGGCTTCTCAGGACTGTGAATATGTGGACTTGCTCACACTCAAAGGAAAAACTTGTGTATAAGTATTTTGTGAAAGCCCACAGTTTCAAGTGACAGAGACTTCAAAAGACTCCAAGCATTCTTTTTAAACGGTTTGGTGAGACATTGCCTTTATTCTGGGAGTCGGTTATAAAAAACTGACGCCCCTGTGTTAGTGGCAGCTCCTAAATCTGATAGTGGGAGAGGCCAACCTGTCCAGTTACAGCAGCAAGAACAGAGTAGAGGGCATGAGGCACCTCCTGCTCATCTCTGGATTGATTTGAGAGGAATGAGTTACTTCAAGGTTTTTTTTATCAAAAAGTGGTGCTATAATGATTCAGTATGTTCTGTGTCAGGTAATGACTTAATATTTAATACTGTTTTTAAGTAGGTGGTAAAATGCTCTGCAAAGCATTTTTGTGTCCCAGTGGATTTTAGGTTTTTAAAACAAGCTTTTTATAGATCAAAAAATATGTCTCTCTCTTTCTCTCTCTCTCATAAGATTCCACATTATGCTCAAATTATTGTGTTATTGTCTTGATACAGATATCGTATATTCTGTATATAAGCAGTATATTATATGTTATATGTTTTCTGTTATTATACATATTTGAATCATACTAATTCCTCTTTTTCTTCTCGCAGGGACATTTCTCGGGGGTATGAAGCAGTTCCTATCGCCTGTGTTAATGGTGTCGACAGTGAACCCTGTCCTGAAAACTTTAAATACATACCAGACAACTGTGTCACCTCCCCATTGAACATAGACAAGGACATCACTCACTTACAGGTGAGACTTCAGCTCTCTGTTTAGTGTTTGTTAACATACACGTTTGATGTATTTTTATGTGTTTAAAGAATAGGTCTAGTTATAACTTATATTCTTCTTATTGTCAACAACTCCCACACGAACAATGAAGTGCACCCACAAATAAATATTGTGTGTGTATCTAATTTATTGAAATGACATTTAATATGATACAGTGATTTAAGGTGTAAGCTAAAAAATATAACGCCTGACTTCTAAAAACTCATTATTTGTGTCATTCAGCACTGCAGCTGTACAGACAACTGCTCATCTAGTACCTGCATGTGTGGTCAGCTCAGTCTGCGATGTTGGTATGACAGTGTAAGTACACACACACACACACACACACACACACACACACACACACACACACACACACACACACACACACATCTGCATCAACATCATTTAGATAACAAAATTACATTTGGGGCTACTTGTAACTCTCAATTTTTTTATCATTTGTTTTTTACCATGAGCCCTGTTAGTATAGACAAAATACAGATGAATAAATGGACTAAAAAATATGACTTGAATCTGACAAATGTATATTATTGTCCTAGTATTTAATTAGATTTTTATGCCTTGTTCAGAAACAGATAGTTAAAGGTTTAAACATGTAATTTTCTTTTGGAAATCAGTAGGGGAGAGGCAGACAGGAAACAAGGAGGAGAGAGAAGGGATAAGACATGCGACAATGGTCCTTGAGAACTTGCCTATTTTGTTTCCGTAGAAAAAATCTAAAGGAATGAAGACCTACTGAGCTATTACAGAATATTGATGTCTGATGACATGCTTGATGGTGTGTGTGCAGGAGGGTCGACTGCCTCTGGACTTCTCTCAGCGGGAGCCCCCAGTGCTGTTTGAGTGTAACCATGCCTGCTCATGCTGGAGGACCTGCAGGAACCGAGTGGTCCAGAATGGACTGAGGTAATGTTCCCCTGTTTGAGATGTTGATTTTCAAATAAAACCCACTGAGCATTTTATTTCCCTAAACGAAAAAGCCCCTTTGAAATCCTGGGAATTATATGCAGAGCATCGAAAGTAGTTTTCAGTGAAAATTCACTCATTATCTACTCACCACTATGTCAAAGAAGTGTTTGAGTCTACAAAACATTTAGGAGTTTCAGGGGTAAACATCGTTGCAGCCAAATCCAATACAATTGAAGTAAATGGTTTCAGAATTTTTGAAACAGAAAAAAGAACAGAAAAATAACCCAGAAAAACCCTCCATAATGCTCCTGTGTTGTCATCCAAGTGTCCGGAAGCCCCGACATTCAAATTCGACTTGAAACAACGTCATTTACACCATGTTTTGAGCCTAACAGTCCTCTGATATCCTCCTCGGACCCGCGTTCACATTCCCACGCACACAAGCTCACGCCGAAGGGTACGCGTTAGCATCGCTATTTCATGTAGTGCAATTTTTAGGCTACAAACACGTTTGAAACATATATACGTTTCAAGAAGGAGTCAACAGTTACTTCAATTGTATTTGCATTGGCTGAAACACAGTTTACACCTGAGACTCCGAAATTGTGTTGTGGACTCAAACACTTCACACAGCTCTCCATCGGCATAGTGGTGAGTAGATAATGAGTGAGTTTTTGATGACCTTTGACTTTAAGCTGTGTGATCCAGTAACTTTCCAACAGAGCTGGGAACCTTTGTAGGAACTCTCTGCGCTTCCACCACAGGGACCAGTTTCTTAATTGCGTTCTGGGGAAATCATCCCTTCAGAGTCCCTGCTTGGTTGGAGCTTGCAGCACTGAACATGCCTGATTGGTTGAGTTTCTTTTTTCAGCTGGTCAATCTCTGCAGTACTTCATAAAATGTAATTTCAGCTATATGAGTATACTTTGTTAGTAATCTCTTTTCTACTCTAAATCAAGTCCAGACTCTATTCTCCTGAGTTCAGATCAGAAAACATTCATTGTTATTTTTTATCTTCACCTGATTAGAATCAAGAGTTTATTGTAGGGATGCACCGATATGGAAATTCTTGGCCGATACCGATATTTAAAATAACAATCTGGCCGATAGCTGATACCTATACCGATATTTGTTTATTTTCTTTTTGTTGTTATTCATTCACCCTTTTGTGCCAGAAAAATAATTAAATCATTATTTAAAAAGCACTATTTAAAAAATGTTCAGCCCTTCATCACTCTTATCTTTTAATGACACAAATTGAATCAGATTTATGAAACAATCTTTGATTTAACTAAACTTTATTTAACAGAGACATATAATGACCATTTTTCCGCAAGTTGAAATGGTTCCTTGGGATCTTAATAAAATGACTGTAACATATTTTGGTCAAAATACCACAAGGATTATTTAAAACAGCACCTTTTTACCCTGTCTAAAACAGCCCTGTTAAAGTATCATTATAGAGAACGCTCTTCTCATTGTTTTACGGTAGCAGTATTGCCCGTTTATTAGAGGTGTTACGGCTTCTGTGTGTATGACGTATGTTGTCAGTTCCCTTGTTACCTGTGCATGAGACGGATGAATAGAGCCGATGCACATGAGAATAAAATACTTAAACAGACGCTACGCTCATACTTTTTACGCCAAGTTACACTGCGTGAGTCAAGATCATTTAACAAGCCCTCCTCAGTTTGACCTGTTTTTAGTGTCGGGCAGAAATCACATCGCGTCAACACCCACCGTGGCGCTTCGCGATGCTTGTTTTAATTAAACAGTCGGATTCCCCTGGTCCGCACCAGTTCTCAGTCAGCTGCTGAGGCGAATATCGGCCGCTACCGATGTTCGGCCGATAAATCGGTGCATCCCTAGTTTATTGTCATATGCACAAATCGATTACATTTAGCAGTCGCTTGCAAGGAAATGCTTGGGTCACAAGCTCTCTTATAACAATGCTCAGAATATATCAAGCAGACAAAAAAAATATAGAGTAAAATAAGATAAAATAGAATATAAAAATTAAAAATAGAAATAAAATATTCATATCTAAAATATATATATACAGCTTTAAAAAAAAAGGAAAACATTAGTGCAAGAGGCAATAGAGGAGACCAATTTAAGCCTCAGGGGAGATCGCTCACTTGTGATTTGACGAGAAAAGTCACGTGACACATGTTATGGTGTTAATATTAAGAGGAAACTGAAGCCACAGTAAGAGTACAGATGGACAGACACATTCTGACAACATCCACACTAATATGTTTTACTTTTTAAACATCACTTTTGCTTTGTTGACGCATGGTGTCCACACTACTCCAGTCTTCCCCACTTTATAAATAGACTTTTGGAAGCACTGCTGATCTTGTGTTAGTTTGAAACTGGGGTTTCCCATTTTTGCTTCCGACTGGTCACATTGCAACTACATGCAGCAAATACAAAACATTGATCCAACTCAGTGTCAGTAACAGTTCCAACTCTTTGATGGTTGATGATAAGAAATCCCTGCTCATACTTTTCACCATTGCTCCTCATTTGTAGTATTTTATGTAACAAAGCAACCAGCTTCAGAGGAGACAGTCTGCTTCCTGTTTACAGCAGCAAACACATGACTGTAATGGCGAACACTGTATGTAAATGGCCTGATATTATACTTTTTCAGGCGTGTTTTATAGATGGAGATTATTTCTGATACTGACTTAAAAATGCTTGTCTGGATGTAGGTTCTTGTTTTGAAATGGAAACTCAGTTTGGATGGGTGTCACAGTCTATGCAGACAGGGCTTTTATTCAGGCCAGTGGATAAGAGAATCAATGCTTTCTTACAGGAAAAGGATTGCCTCAAGATGTGGTCTTGTGAAACTCTGTTTTCCTGAATAAAATCAACGCTATCTTTTCTCTTAATGTTGCTCAGAAGCTTGCTACCACTTTGTCAGCTGCTGGATTAAATAACCACCTTTTGTTGTTGGTTTCAGAGCCCGGCTGCAGCTCTTCAAGACACAGAAGATGGGCTGGGGAGTGAGAGCCATGCAGGATATCCCTCAAGGAACATTCATTTGCGAGTGAGGACAGGTTCTCATGAGAGAAAGGGATACACTCAGTGTTTTACAGCATTAAATATTCAGCAGAAGCTGTGCACTGAGCTCTTTGATTCTTCCACAGATACGTCGGAGAGATCATCACTGATGCAGAGGCTGACAAAAGGGAGAATGATTCTTTCCTCTTCACCCTCGACAATAAGGTGATAGAATAACTTGACCCGGATATTTAAAGCTGCACTAGGCTACCGTGCACGTTAACACATATGCGTGCGCCCACACACACACACAGACACACACACACACAGCTGTGTCTCCATGACGTCAGAGGATATAACATTGACTTAATTCCCTAACTATAGTTACTAGTTGCCTTACCTTAACCTATGAATGGCAAAACTGAACTGTTTAGTGCAACCAATCCTATAAGAAGAAGACTGGATATTTTGGAACAAGTGGAAAGAATATATGGATCAAACATTTAAAGGTATATTATTTAAATCAGGGAGATTTATACATAAGTCTTCGCTGTTGTCTTAGAGACTGTAGTGACAGAAAAAGAGCTTTATAGAGTCTCAATCGAGAATTATAGGTGAAAGGTATAAAGGTGCCATAAATTGTAAATAGTTTTGTATTTATAACGCTTTTCTAGTCTTGATGACCACTCAAAGCTCTTTACAGTACAGTTTTGCATTCACACATTCACACAGTGCATCTATTAGCAGCACTTTCTTGTTCTATGAGGGCCAAATCAGGGTTCAGCATCTTGCCCAAGGACATTTCGGCATGCAGATGGGTCAGACTGGGGATCAAACTACTGACCTTCAGGTTGGAGGATGACCGCTCTACCCCTCAGCCACAGCCGCCCGATAAAGTAATTTAAGTAGTCAGAGCAATTGAAACTAATCCATTTGAAAATACACTGAAGCCATGTCACCGTGTTCTTGTAATGGGAGCAGGAAAATAGAGTTTGTACAATGATGAGTTATGAAAGGAACAATTCTGTATATTCTGTTCTAAACCATACTGAGGGGTAATATTAGTCTTAGATGCAGCGTGGTATACAACATTAACATATTCCAATATTAATAAAGTGTGTTCACTTCTAGTACAATAAATTGTGTTGTAGATTGACCTATAAATACATACAATTGCCACTTTCATCCACCATTCTACACAGTATCTCATAATGACAATAATGTTGAAATTGTAAACTGAAAGCTCTTAAGTATTCAGACCGTTTTCTGTGGCTCCGAACTGAGGGGTGAGTCCTCTTTAACTCAAATCTTCCTTGAGATCTCGCTGAACTTGACCTGAGTTGGCAAATTGAACTGATAAGAAATAGTTCACAATAGAAGTAGAAAGATGTTGGAAAGAGCGTTCATAACCACAAGGTCGTCCAGCTAAACGGGTAAAGGAGGAAAGATGGGCCTCAGTCCGGGAAGTTCGCTAGAACTCTTTAAGGTCCTTTAGGAAGACCCGCTCCAGACCGAGGAGAAGTTTCCCCATTTAGTACGACAATGACCTGAAGCAAATTGCCAAGACAACAGTGTCTTCAGGACAAGTCTCTGCCTGTCCACGAGTGTCCAACCACATAGAGCATCTGTGCCGAGACCTGAAGATGCAGCTCACAGACTGTCTTCCTCCAGTCTGACTGAGTGAGAGAGAATCTGTCAGGAAGACTGAAATAAACTGCTCAAAACCAGATGTGTAAAGAAGACTGGAAGCTTCCACAAAATAATAGAAAAAGGAGCTTCTATTAAGTACTGAAATAATACTCTGAATACTTTTCAAAGAGATTTCACTTTTTACATTTTAATTGATTTTCTAAAGCATGTCTCACTTAGTCATTGGGAGTTAAAGAGTGAGCAAGAGTGAAGAGGGAAATTGGAAATCTTTTCCATCTAGAATCAAATCTACGACACATTTTACTATTAAAATGCTGACGTGCCCTGAATATTAACTGAAGCTTCTGTCGATGGTAGACATTTTGAGATAACGACCAACACCTGGATTGTGTGTGCTCTTGTGTTTGTCAAGAGGTGGCGCTGCTGAGCTACTCATCAACACACTGATCAGTGTTTTCATCATGGTTTTCCAGACTGTGGTTGATGATTTGATGATGGTTTGTCTAGTTGTGACACCTCAGCCTGTGTATTTGTCCATTTTGCCTCGTTATTCCCACTCGATGAAGAATGAGGATGTGACCAGCCTCCTACCACAAACTGCCTCTGTCATGCCCCCTCCATCCTTTGGAGGCTGGAAACATGTCATCATCTACAGTCCTTGGGACAGTTGGGATAAAAAGGAGTACACAGAAATTGTATTGAAATAGAAACATAACATAATCGTTCCATATTGTTCCCATTGTGTCCCACTGAGGACCCCTTCTGTCGGGAAAAATTTAAAAAATCAGGCCAGGTTTGATCTAGAGTTTGGGAGATTTTTTCATCTTTTCAATGAGTAATTCTAATGTACTCACTCAATTAAGTGTGGAGCCTCACAAAAAGAAAAATGAGCAGTCAGACAAACAGTTTGGAAACGACAGAGCAGTCAAACTTCTGTTTAGGTAGACAATAATAAATGACCGAGCTGTTTTCAGACCCACTTCCTACTTCAACTCGAAGTCTGACTCTTTGTCCTTATCATCGTGTGTAGGTGGGAGATGTACACTGTATTGATTCAAGACTTTTTGGCAACATCGGCCGCTTCATCAACCATCTGTGTGAGCCCAACCTACTGGCTGTGAGGGTGTTCACCATGCACCAGGATCTACGCTTTCCCAGGATAGCCTTCTTCTCCAGTCGGCCTATCAAAGCTGGAGACCAGATTGGGTGAGTGACAGAAAACCCCGCCCATCTCTCTCTTCTGTCTTCCTCTTCCTGTTCAGGCAAGAGCTTTGAAATAAAAATGTAAAAATAAAGATAATCTGATTTGACTGGTGTCTCCTTCTCACCAGGTTTGACTATGGGGATCACTACTGGAGGGTAAAGAGCAAGTACTTCAGCTGTCAGTGTGGTTCTGTCAAGTGTCACTACAGACACGCACTCACTGAGGATCACTGATCTCTCTTTCTACCTGAACAAATTCTGCCACTGGGCCCTGTCTAATGTCAGAAACAATTCCCTCTGAGCCAGATACAACACAAGAGTGACACTTGGGTAAGAACCCGGATGCAACTTATTTCTATGAAGAATGCCGCCTGCCACCAGCCAGAAATACTGTATATGAGAGAAGGTCCAGCTAGTTTTAAAGAGCCAATGATCAGGTTAAAGATTGTTGTAACAGTCACTGACTTTTTCTTTAATACTGCGACCAGTTGTATTTGAGAATTACTGCAGTAAGATAATGTTATTGGTAGTTTGATCCTTCCTATGAACTTTTTACTACTTGTCTACTTAGTAATTAAAAACCTTTTAAAACCATATTTTGTCATCCTTTTTTTCATGGAGTCGCTCAGACACATCTTTCCTTCTTGCTCTAACTGAGACACTAAAGCATCAGGGAGGACCAACCCGAATGTGAGCCTCTTCATCTCAGTGTTGTTTAATAGGTTCCAGTTTGTGCACAAGGTTATTGTCACATTGAGTAAATAGACAAACACAAAGTTTGAAGAACAATCTAGTGGTTAGTATTAATGTTCGTCTTTATTAGAGCACATTGCCACAAATCAGGAGAAACGGAGCCAGACCAAAAGTACAACAAATGTGAAGAGAGGGATGGTCAGTATCAAAAAATGCACAAACGACACTGACATCCTTAAAAATGTAAATACACTGAGAACTGCTGGAGTCTGTGGCATCCTGAGCTCGGCCTGGACCTCGTGAGGAAAGAAGAGTACTGAGACATGCTCCTGCCAAAATGTTGGGATGGAGAATGCTCCCCTCTGTATGTCAGCACTGATCCTTTGACCATTGTAGAGATTGCAAAAGGTCACAGACCAAATTTCCTCATGTATTTTTTCACATGGATTCACCGTCCATTGATGAAACACAGTTAATAGAAAAGCAATTAATTATTTGTTTATTCACTGTTACTACATGATCTTCTTTCATCATCTTCACGGAGGTGATTTTTTCCTATTATCAGATCATCTAATTTTCGTCTGCTCAAACAAAACTGAGGACCGAATGAAAGCAACTGTAATTTAAACCTGTTTACATGTGATCAAAAAATAAAACAACTCCAGTTTTATAAATGTTTCCTGTTGTGGCTCAGGAGGTAGAGCGGGTCATCCAATCACCAGAAGTTTGGCAGTATGATTCCATTGTCCTAGATTCCGTGAGCAGAAGAGTACTTTGCCAAGACACTGGACCCTGAAAAGCAATATTTAAATTCGGATAATTTACCATTTAATATCAACATCAAAGATATACACCGATCAGCCACAGAAGTAAATTCTGCCACATAATGATAATAAAGGCTTATTAAAGGTTTGTGGTCTTAAGTTAAACTTATTATCAACTAATTTGACACAAAGATGTGATTAATCCACCAGTTTACAATAGGTAAGGTTTTTCATGTTGTGACTGATTCGTGTTGGTTTCTTAGTCGAGCTTTGAAGCAATGGCAATGAAGGACAACCACAAAATGTGTTTTCAACCACATGCTGAAATCACATCTCTGGTGTATCTGCAGAAATGTGCATGTAGAGATTCTGTTGGGTGTGGGGCCACGTCAATTAATCAACCAGACATCATTTATATAGCACTGTTCATACCAAACACATTTCAAATTAATTCTGTTTTAATGGTATAGTAACATACATTATCTCAAGGCACTTAACATGTTAAGGTAATGACCTTAATATTATAGAGAAACCATCAGTTCCCACCATGAGCAAACACTTGCAAACACTGTGGAGGGACAAAAACATAAAGAAAAAGAGAGGAGAGGTGAGTGGAAAAGAGGGGACAGAACAGAGAGAGAGAGAGAGACCAGGAAAACTTGGGCCACCCTTTTACTTCTATCTTGCTTTTATTAAATGTATCTATTGTATTTGTCCTTGTTTTATTGCTAACATTTTCTTATTGATTTTATTGTAAAGCACTTTGAGCTGCATTTTATGTATGAAAGGTGATGTATACATAAATGTATTATTATTATTATTATTATTATTATTATCATTACTATCAATATTATTATTAATATTATTATTACTTGTGGCCGGGGCAGCTCAGGGGTTAGGACGGTCATCCTCTAACCAGCAGGTCGGTGGTTCGGTTCATCCAGATACTAAACCACAATTGGCCCCTTCTCATAGAGAAAAGTGCTGCACATAGATGCACTGTATGAATGTGAGTGTGACTGAGTGAATATAAAACTGTATTGTAAAGCACTTTAAGTGGCCATCAAGACTAGAAAGGTGCTTTATAAATACAGACCATTTACCATTGGTGTAAGTGTCATATTAAGCTCTGGTAGATTGGTTATTATAGTGAATATAATATGAATAACATAAATATATGGCATTACATTATTCATTTAATAATAACTATAATAACGACAATAAAATGTAACACAAAGTGCTCCACATAAATACAATGCAACCCCCCCCCCCACACACACACAAACAAATCAAGGGCTTAATAGAGCACAGAGAAATAAAAGAACACTCAGTAAAAACAGGAAGTGGTGATACTTCACCTCCATAGATATTTTAAGTCAGATGTAGAAGTGATGAAATGTAGAAACTTCGTGATGCTGAGGAGCAACTCTCCTCCATCCTCCCTGTTGCTATGGAGATAGGGCCGGGCCAGGTGGAGCCACTGGCTGGCGTCTTCGCGGTCACGTGGAGGGTGGGTGAGGGGGGGGGGGGGGGGGGGGGGGTGGACTGTTCATGATGAAAGTGGCGTCTTCTCCTCACGCACGTCAGCGGAGAGTTCACGGAAGCTCAGCGCACGGCTCAGATTTCCCCTCGGTTCTCGGCTGGAGAGGAAGCGGCGGCGGCGGAGGGTTGACTCGGTCTCACCTGTAAACACGCGGCGGGTCGAGGAGGGAGACTTCACCGCTGACAGGGACGATATTGCCTGCGGATGTTTTCTTGAGGAACATCTCAATTGAGTCCTCGCTGTGACGGTTCGCTGTCATTTTCTGTGGCGCGTTAAAGAGTCAGTTTCTGACTCGGGGTTTGGCGGAAGGCGCATCCTGTGGCATGGACTTGTAGAGCTGACGCCTGTGTGACTGTGTGAGTGTGTGTGAGTGAGTGTGTGTCTGAGGACAGTCAGCCGAGGAAGGAACACCCATGACCGGTGATGCATGGTGGAAGATGGTCATGTAAAGTTTGATGAGAGGGGCAGTGAGAGCAAGGGAGGCAGCGGGCTGGAGGAGAGAACAGCCGGACACTGAGGAAACACAGCCCCCCTCTGCTGCGGTGCCTGTGGCTGTATGACTCTTGTACTCTGATACACGCACCTAAAGGACCCACAGCACCAAAAAGACGACCGTGTGTGCTGTGATGCTTCTTATCCATTTATTTTCTGCTGTCAGTTTTGGTTTCTCCAGCAACACCCGCACTATCCCGCAATGGCTCGCTTCGAAGACGTACTGTCCAGCCGCTATGGAGGCAGCTGTCCCGCGGGCCCGGCCAGAGGGGCCAGCCGGCAGCCAGGGCCACCGGGGGGCCCGAGGGTGTACAAGCAGACGATGGCCCAGAGAGCCAGGACAATGGCCATTTACAACCCCATCCCAGTCAAACAGAGCTGCCTCACCGTCAACCGCTCTCTGTTCATCTTCAGCGAGGACAACATCATACGGAAATATGCCAAAAAGATCACAGAATGGCCATATCCTTCCAATCTCAGGTTCCATGCTCACCGGCATAAGATACAATATGATAGGGATAGGGTAGGGGTTAGAAAGGTTTACCTTTCTGAGAGGACGCAGCCTCTCATTATGCCTGTATACCAGTTGTATACCACATGCAAAGAGTTGTTTATATTACTACATGTTCAAACTCCCATAGTTGGTTCTTTACTGTTTTACTCTAGAGCTTTCAGCAGAGGGAAGGGCTGCAGTGTGAGCCAGGACCTGGTGCTACAAACTGGATCATCCCATCAGATGTTAGTTCAGAGAGAGATCTTACATCCTTTACTTTACGTTTAAGGAACCTTACAGAGCCAAACTTTAACAGAACAGACACTACCAAAAGGCAGTATAGCACAAGATGTTGCTAGTATTGTGATTCATTTTTCGCTAAAGTTATTAAGTTGCTTTTATGCCAAGTATCCTATAGATGAGTTTTATATGTTCTTGATTTATATGATATATATCCTCTTGACTCACTTGATAAGGGATATGACGGAGAAGCTTTCTGTTGTTTGTTCCTACGTGCTGAGGGAACCTGGTCAGATCACGCCCACTGCTGTATTCATGAATTCAGTAGAGCTCTATAGAGTCAATGTAAAGTTGATGTATAGATTTGGGAACACCCCTATGGAAGTTTACTTGGACGGCAGTTGTCTTGCTGCCATTTCCCTGTGGAGCTGGTGTAAGTGTGCAGATGGTGCTGTCCAGAGTGCCGAACTTCCTGCAAGCCGCAGCCTGGCCTCAGCATGGAGCTGGTGGCAGTCTGTATGGGTGTGACGCCAAACAAACAAGCCATAGCAATACAATGCAGCAGGATGCATTTGGAATTGGCTGCAGGTGCATTTTTATTGATTTAGTCTGCAGTGAATGATTGTTTGAGCGCGGACGCCGACTGTTGAGTTTTGTGCATTGACTAGGAGTAAATTCTCACTGGTGTGGATTTTGATAAGTTTTTAAAGAAAAGTCAATGGTAAATACCATTGACTCATATGTTAATGAGTCTTATAGGTGTTGCAATTATTTCACATTATGTTGTGTGATAGCCTCCATTGCTTAAGTCTCTGGGTGATTACCCCTGGTGCTGAGCAAACATCTATAATGCTTTGATGTCACGCTGCATTTCTGACCCAGTGTCCTAAAGCAGAGCAATCATGGCAGCGCTGCGGGATGATTTGTTGTGGCCCCCATCAGCTGGAGTCCATTGGCCGGCCCTCCTCCTGGCAGAGATGGGGCGGCCCAGAGGGGATGTTGGAGTGGTGGTGCTAATGACCCAGCAGCAGTGCACTGCAGGGAATATAGATGCCCAATAAGCTGTACAAATCTGTTTCATTTCTTGATGTAACTAGAAACTCTCCTCCCAGCCTCAGTGCTGCAAAGAGGTTGCATATTGATGAGGATCCCAACAGGTTTTTGACTGTGGCAGAAAGGTGATTGTTTTAGTTCAACAGGGAAAAGGACCATGTATGAACTTATCTGCATGAAGAATGAAAAGCCTGCACACGAAATATACAGTAAACCCATCTAGTTTGTGGACAATGTGGTTAAAGGGGCACATTGAGCTCTGTTCTGTGTCATGAGAACTACTACTGAAACTGAAAGCAGCTTTATGATGTCCTCTGTGGCTTTGGAGGAAAACTCAAACAGACTTCTACATACCAATCTTAATGTGGTACTGTTTGAGCAGTTAGTGTTACAAGACATCAGCATATTTTTTTGCTATATAGTCAGTGTTGGGTGTGTTCTTTCCAGTACTTCAAAAAGGGCTGCCCACACTGTCGGCTGATGTGCTTGACATGGGGTCACACAATGGGGTCACACAACACAGCCAGGTGCTTCAGTAAGTCAGTCGTGTTCCTCCCTTTACACAGAATTGTTTTTGAACCTTTGCTCCACATAGCGGTGTCACTTCTTATGAAATACAGCCAAACTTTCAACCGTTTAGCTTTGGACATTTTGTTGTTGTTTCAACTCATGTCTGAGGTAGCTGACTGTAGGCAGGTCATGTGCTGTCAGAGCCATGTAGAACGAGTGGCCATCAAAGTTCAATGTTATGTTAATGAGACATATGCTGTGAGGTTTGTGTTGCCCGTTTCAGTACATAGCTCATACACTGAAATCTGCATTGTAATTCGGACGGGTAGTGAGTGGCCATGTTGTAATCAATGCCTGATTGGATTTCAGTTCTCAACCCTATACATAACTGGCAATTGTGTTGGCTATGAGTCAAGCTTTGGTTTGCTACAGCAACATTACAACCCCAGAACCCACTCTACCCCTGAGCCACAGCTGCAAGTACTCTTGATATGCACACTGGCTGTTCTGAAAAGATTAATTGGGTTAGTTGTGAAGTGATTACAGAATCGGTGTGCACAGACTTTATGATGACTGGCCATTGAACCTTATGGGTTTGACGCGTCCTGGTCTGTTGAGTCTGTGGACTCTTTTTGTTTGAATTTCTTGTGGACGACAGAAAGAAGACGTTTTCATTTGATTATAATAAGCAGACATTTAACAGTGAGGCATGAGCAAGGCAAACAAGAGTGACTGCTGTGAAATGTAACTGTAGCTGCTTTAAAATTGTAAGGATGACCCCTGTTAGGTCTTCTGTAAGAAAGATACACCAACAAGCACCACGCCACAGATCAGGTGCAGAAGACAGTTCTAAAGATTCAAGATTGTTTTGTTTTTGTTTTCGTTGCTTATTTGTTGTGTATTTCATGTAATTAATTCAATGGTGTTTTTTTGTGTTTGCTTGTGAAGCAACCTGTGAATGTGAATCCTCTAAAGTTCCTTGACCCTCTTACTCCATTTGAGTACATGATCCTGGCCACCATCATAGCAAACTGCATTGTGCTGGCTTTGGAGCAACACCTACCGGCCTCAGACAAAACCCCGATGTCAGAGCGCTTGGTAAGTAGCCACAAGACCACTTCCTATCTCCCGCTGTACAGCTCCTCATGTCTCATAAAGTGGAAAAGATAGAACCATGCAGTCACAGTGTTGCTTTGCTCTGTTATTTTTGCTTTGTAAAGTGAATGTCTTTGGTGCCTCTTCATCCTTGAACTGGTAGCTCAAAGAGATGTGGTGGTCTGGTTGTTTTCAGCTGCAGCGAAGTCACAGACCGAAGTCTTCGCTGCAGCTTCGCTGCTCTGCCTAATCCAGTCTGCACTTGTTCCTGAAAATGTTTACCTCAACAGAAAATACTAAATGTTTCTATGGAAGTTGGGCGACCGTATTTTCATGAATACCACAACAAATGTTTTGAATGTAATGCAGGGGACAAGCAGAACCCTGCAGAGCTTCCGTTGATCCCAACTGTGTATCGTTACGTCCGGCTACCCCCACTGTGCCCTTCCCCTGCACCGGCTCTCTCGTTAAGTTTTCCCATTAAAGAAGGTAGTGCAGTTAGTCTTCCTGTACAAACAAAGATCTGGCAGAGGCAGAGGCATGGGCAGGGGCAGGGCTCTTTCAAGAGTCAGATGTCACTCCTGAGCCCCCTCCCCAGCTGCCAGTTTTCATTGATCCACTCTCTGTGATCTGCTCAAACTCTGTCTCACAGATACAGTGTAGAAGTCATGAAGTGATCAGATTTGTTATCAGAAAATGACACAGTCCTCTCTCTTATACAGTTGTACAGTCTCACCCAGTTATTTAAGCAGTAATACAAACATTTGAACAGCTGGAACCATTGTCCTTTGAGCTACTAGAATGACTAAGATGATTTATTGATCAACAAAATTAACTGCAACAGGCAGTGGGTTATTTGTTTCAGATCTGTTATGTTTTCTAGCCTGTTTACTCCTTACACGCTAAAAACATTGTTTAAAGCCAAAACCAAACAAAATCAAAACACAGTGGCTGGTGTAACACTGGAAACATTTCAAATGTCTGTATGCAGCAGAATGATACTGATATGATCGATGTGAACGCCTCTAAAGAACTGAAAAGAGAACTGCATTAGAAATTGCAAGGGGCTAGGTTGTGTAGTCTCTGGTATTCAGCCGGTTATTTGAGTGCAAGGACAGGGTTTTGATGAAAAGTAATACACAATCTGAACATAAATTCAACAAATCATGCGCTCAAACTGAAAGACCACGCTCTTGAATACCGATTGTTGTGTGTCGCTGTGCGAGGGACTCAGACGACACTAGAGATCCAATTTGAGCATCTGGACATGTGTTGAGATCTGATTGGAAACGAGTTTCAGCCTCCAACTCCACCTCCAAATGTGGTTTGGATCCAATTCGTGAAAGAATTGGGAATGCATTTCTTCTCTGCCCAGACTCTCTGAAATAAACTAAATTGGTATAATCAGCCACAACATTAAAACAGGAAACTGGCTTTCATGTTGTGTCCGATAAGTGTGTGTTTGAATCGACTAATTTCTTAACAAAAAAGGCTTCTTGATTCCTACTGAGTAGTTACTGGGCAGGGACGTAGCCAGGACATTAGAAGTACATACAAGCTCCCCCAATGGACCCCCTCAGAAAATTCTACCATACACCAAACACAGTGTTTCAAAATGTATTGAATGATTTGGGTTTTAAATATTTTACAAATTGAACTAATCAATAAAAGTAAAATGTAATGAGCTCAGCAAGAAATCCTCCTCAGGATCACCACAAGCAAGTGGGCTGTTGATGACATTTCTCACACGTGACAGTGTAACAAAAAAAAAGTCTGGATGTAAAACAGGTGTCATGCATGAATATGTAAAATGAATATAAGCAGATGTGAATAGTGTTTTGGGGAAAAGGGCTCTGTTGATGTGCTATAAAGAAGAAATATGTGATCTCCGCCCCTCACCTGACAATCCAGAGATTTCTCTGGGTCGCTGTGACCACGTCTTAGCGTAAAATCTCCTGCTGTGTTGTTCATGCGTGAAAGGCAAACTGTGGAGAAGTGTGGAGTTAATGTCAAAAAACGGCTGAAGAGACAAATTTAAAATTTGACATCCAATAATATTGGAATCGACCAATTGAATATAGACTCATTGAAGTCCAATGGAGTGAGTCAAACACTCCCAAAATTCACAGAAAAAAAAAAAAAATCCAAGACATCACATCTTCAGAGTTACAGCGTGATACACTGAAACAATTGAGGAAATAATATCATTGTATTAGAGGTGGCTGACATTAATGGGCCAACATTTGATTTTATTGACACAGCCAGATGCAATTGTGTGGTTTGATGAATCCTTCTCACGGTGTTCTTCTCTTCTCACAGGACGACACTGAGCCCTACTTTATTGGAATATTTTGTTTTGAGGCTGGTATCAAGATCATCGCCCTGGGCTTTGCCTTTCACAAAGGCTCCTACCTACGTAATGGCTGGAATGTAATGGACTTTGTGGTGGTCCTAACAGGGTGAGTAGCACTGGCCTAATGGCTTATACAGCTCTTAAGTGACAGAGCTGATGGGCAGCAACGATTAATGACGAGTGAGGGGGGGGGGGGCTCTGCTCGCTCACTCTCTCCCTCTCTCTGCTACATTTCTGTCGAGCCAAGCTGTTTCAGATGGCAGGGTGTTTTCTGTTTTCTTCTCCTCTGAATTAATTGAGACTTAAGGTGGTTATGTCAACAGATGATGTGCAGAAGGAGCAAGGGAATTTACTGTACACACACAATTTCAGATAAATATATATTTTCTGGTGCTCCATTACCAAATTTTCCATCAATAACGCATTTAACATTTAATTAACAGTTATTACGCATTTTCAGTAGGCGAAGGCACAAAGAGCTGCTTTCTTAACCTCTAAGAAACTGAGCCACTGTGTCTGAGGGTATTTTAAACAATGTGATAATGCTTCTATCACTTTATTATTTAGACAGTGTTTATATGTTTCAGCAAAACTGTAGAGCAACTGATACATGCTGTGACTAAGGAGTGATAAAGGACAGGAGAACAACTCTGCCTCCTACATTACATGTACTCTACCACAAATGTGGACCATGAAGCAAAAACACTGGAGCTCTGTACAGGGGGCGGCCAGCCTTTTGTTATCAGATATACAGTACCTCTAGAATGCTGCCACATGATCTCAAACACAGCAAACAAAAAAGTTCAGTTTTTCTTAAAGTCGAACTGCCTATGTTGAGATTGGTTTGGTGGAGCTTGACTTTGTACTTCTATGACTCTGATTGGCAGGAGGAGGGATTTCCATCCATTTGGGATTTTCATAGGCCTATTCATGTATCCTTGAGTGTGTTGTGATCTGGGTTTCTTTCTTCTTTGTTAGTTTCTGGTCTGGGATTGTGTGCATGTAAGAGCATGTAACATCCTTCCTGTGAAACCTCTGCTGGATCCTCAATTTAGATGTCTCCAGCTCTGATTGGAACTACTATGAAGCAGGGTCTTTGGTAATTAGGGTAACTTCAGGTTTAAGTCTGGGTTTTAAGGTTCAAGTCCTTGGTGCACTTCTTCATAAATCATCTTGGATCAATTGCTCCTGACCAAATAGATCGCTGGAGACATCATTCTACAGATCCTGACAGGGACAAAACGTTTACTGTAAAATGAGAAATATAAAGAGGAGAAGATATTTTGAATGGTTTTACTTTTCCTGACTTATCATGGGTCCATTCAGGTTTTCAAATACAGCTTCAGAAGAAGACAGGGATAGTTAATCAAAGTAAATTAAAACATAGGCTAATAAATATTGTCATTTTATTTGAATTCAACATATTTTTTGATTCCCGACAGAAGTACTGAATTACAATATCTGTTCAACAGTGGAACTGTAACTGAACTCATAATAATAATAATTTATATTTGACTTGTTAAATGTCACTTTTGGATATCACTATATCTGAATTAACATGCAGGTATCAGCATTTGTTTTCATAATGTAGTTGTAAACATCTCTCTCACATGTACAAGCCCGTAGCTAAATATGAAAACCTGTGGTGAGCCAGCTGCAGTACAGGTTATAGACGGTCAATGTAGGTTGATGAAATCAAATTCTGGGTAAGTTGAGATTGCTTCTTACAACAGGCCCCTAATCATCGCAGTGCTGCTACACCTTATTTTTCTTATGGTCATTGGGATACACTTTATACTTTGTATTTCATTAATTTAAAGAAAGGTAGAATTTGTAGAAAAGCACGGGGACTGCTTGTGTATTGCAGGGGTTAGATTTATTTACTTCAAAATTAACAGAAAAAGGAAAAATATTTTTTTTATTGTGCATTTATGGGATTGAAACTACAGTATGAAATCAGCAAAGAGTGGTTCCCACACTTTGGCTCCAGTCTTGAAAGATACCAGTCATTTAATTGTCCTGAAGCTTTAGAGTTCTTATTGTTGGGGGGTGCTGTTATTTATCACTGTTGCGCAGGCAGATGGGAATGCAATTGCTGCTATTATTTATTTCCTGGATTAATCAATGAATGGTTTCATTTTTAAAATGGTAAACGGTTACAAGAGCCCAATCTACGATACCTTCTAACCAACTGGAACCAGCAAAGGCTCAGTATTTTTTATTAGCAAGGTCAAAATATCAATTCAATATTTAACCAATTGAATTGATCATTATTTCTGCACTATGTCAAACTGACATGGCTCTAAAATGTTCACAGATGATCATTGTGGGCTTTTCAACTGGTGTAATGTTCACTTTGATCCTGTCAGCACATGATGACAGTACTGCTCACTTCATCCATGTCCTGTATGTTAGTGGTTGATGCTTTAGAAATGGTCCATGAGCTCAAAAGAATGCTGCTGGACCAGTTTCATTCTGTCATCACTGATTGTCTGTGGAGTAAACAGAGAGAATCCCTTGGTACCGGATGAGAAAGAGAGTGCGGGAATAGTGCTGTTGTTGTGGGGGATGGAGAGGAGAGGTGGCTGGAGTGTTGGGGGTTGGTGGGGAAGGGCGGGTGTAGGGATGGAGGATGCTGTTACGCAGTAGAAAGTCCCTGGGCACTTGTGCGTTCCACCAGGGGATGGTCTGGCCTCTCCTACATAATGACACAGAGATTTATTTGGCCCATCTATTGGGGTTTGTGTCAGGAACCTCACTGCAGTAAACAGAGCCTCTGCCAATTCCCCAACCCCTTATCAACGCCCTGGCCCCTCCCACTGGAAGTCACTGAGCTGCAATTCCTAAGATGGGTAAGCAGTCAGTGGAAATCATAATAAATGCCCTCCACTGGAATTAGTCTGTTCTTGATGGAAATGATACAGAGATGCCTTCCGACCACACCAGTGTTTTTCTGTAAGTTCAATAATCTTTTCTCCTAGTGTCACATATGTGCCAAAGCAAACCATAATGTTTTGTTTCCCCACCTTTTCCCCACTATTCATGTCACTAGTGTGAAATTTGGCTCAAAGAAGATTTTAAACTAGTTCAAGTCCATTTTTTTATTTTTACAATTGAATGCAGAATTTTCAAAACACTAAAAAGCTTCAAACTGATAGAACTCTATATACTTTATCTTTTCTTTCAATGAATCCAATTTATAGATCAATTTAGTCTTGATTATATATAACCAAAAGCTGAGAGCTCTATGATTGTCTAAAAAGTAATAAAACACACCGGTGTTCTTTTATTACCATGAGTTCACACTGTAGATTCACACCCTGTCCACACTCATGCAGGTATTTCTCTAACCAAACGTTTTGCTCTGCGTTCGGGCCTCTACTCAACACGTAAACAGTGTTTGAAGTCACTGAAACAAGGATTTTGCTCATTCCAAAGTACAGATTGTCTGGCAGAGCATTTTGGAAACAACGACATCACATCTTAATGATACCCATTTCCACTGTTGCTTTGTGTAGCGAGCATGAGCCAGAAACAGCAAGAACAATGATGGTTATAAACTGGTTTATCTACGTCTGGTAACGTAATACTGCTACGTCTAATTACAAGTTTGCATGTAAAGTTAGCATTACTGCAGCACATTACCGGCATTTGTAGATGTCTGCCTCACCCGACGGTACCACAGTGTTCTTCTCTGGTATTTGATAGATTGTTAATGGACACTAAATCTCCACCTACTGGCCTGGCATGCTTGTTTGGATTTTTTTATACATTTTTGTTTCCTTCTGGGCTGGGATATTTTGTAAAACAAAAGTTATGTGAACAGTTTTTTTTTTTAATTGAGATGAAAAATATCCATTAAAAAAAATATCTGCAGAAATTGTGTTGACAAGCCCTTAATCCCATTTATTACACACTGCTACTATAAATACTCACCACCGAATGGGGATTCATCCACCAGTGAAAATAGTCTTTTGAAATTGCACTATTGATGAGGCGGCATTTAATTGTGAGTGGAAGATTCTTGAAAGATTTCTAACATTTTGAAATTCGCTTGAGTTATACCTTAACCCAAAATAAGTGTTATTATTAGCTGGTAGGGAATTGGACTGAAGGAGTTAAAAAAAAATGGATGGCAACTTGATCCTGATTGGCTCTCACTTGGCTGTCACTCACACAGCCTCAGAAGATATTTGTATAATACTGAGCTTTTCTCAAATTTCCTCTGTTGTGCATCTGAGCACAAAGACACATCTCATTCACCAAAAATAGCAGCCGGTGTTGTCCCAGCTTTTGAATCCGTAGATAGGCAGCATCTGCTTATTACCCTGTTAGCAAACAGCCACACCCTTGGTGGGGGTTTCAGACATTTAAAAGGTAGAATTAAAAATGGTTGGTAATAATTTCTACACTGCTGCCCACCTCTATTTTTATGTTTTCATTTGCTGATAAGCAAATTGTACTACCAGACCATACAGGATATTTTGAGATCATTTAGGTAATTGAGTTTGAATGTTTGTATAAACCAAAGTGCAAATGTTTGATCAGAAATTAAAAACCCTTGCATGTACGTGACATAGTAAATGTGAGATTTATAGTAAAAGCTAATGAAAAAACAACCTCTTAGCATATTGGAACAGTCAAAGTGTAGTTGTGTGTTTGTGCCTTATGTCTCATCTGAATGTGCTGAGTAGTGTGTGTGTGTGTGTGTGTGTGGATGGGAGCGGCTCTAGCTGGCATGATTGAATTGAAGCTGAGCAGGCTGACATGATAACCATAATTGAAGGGCCACATGGTGGTTAGACGGCTCTGCAGGAGCATTCTGCAAATCTTAGTGTCACTCTAGTCTACACTGACAGGTTGAGCCATGTTGTCAAGGTAGACATTGCATCAATCACATAGATAGCATGCTGTTGGAAAGAAATACACATGCAGTCAGGCGCCATTCAACATGTATACACACACCCATGAAAACCAATCACTTCTCTGTGACGATGCCCATTTCCTGCAGGATGTGCTGTGTAGAATCCCATAGTAATTAGCCATTAGCAATGAGTCACTGATTATCAGCATCCAGTGCATCTTGACAGGATTTAAATATCAGTCGTCAGTGTGTGGACATTTGCATGTTTCCTTTTAGGTATATAAAAAGATGGGTTGGCTCTGCAAGTGCTACAACTACAAGAAGAGCTCATCTGTTAGATATCACTGATACTGGCTCATCCACATCCATGCAGCATACATCCCTGTGAAGTAACTCAGTCATCCAGGTCAAGGTATATTCGGGAGTTGTACATTTGTACAACTCCCGTGCAATCATGTTTGTGTCCACATGATGAATTCTCAGTATCCTGTTTGCTCTGATTTGCTCTCCACCAACTCCTGAGAAAAAGTTGTTGCTGGAAAGGGGGTTTCAACCAACCATACATTTCCAGGTCTAAGCTGGGTGGGGAACCTTTTCAGTTTTATAACATCCTTGGGGAGCTGCACTAAATGACTGAATGCATTTACCTCCTGATGCAAGGTCTGGGCTGCTTCTCTTAGTCGAGGCATCTGATGTCAGATGGTTGTGATGATGATAATTACAGCTGTCTATAGACAAAACAATTGCCCAAACAAATCCTCATTTTTGTTTAGATCCATGCACGACTTTTAAAGACAGTTATTTTGCCTTGTCCGTTTGGTCTGTATTTGTTTTGTCATGTTGTTTCATCATTATTTCAACATTATTTCAGTATTTTCTGTCATATCAGACAAACTGATACTTTGTAACAATCTTACCTTTATTGTTTCTAACAGCTGCACTGCAACAATAAGTCACAATCATTCATTCTTATCCTGAAGGAGTTTTCAGCTTCTTAGCTATTAGCACACTCGCCACAAAACTTGCTAAAACGACTGGATATATGCATTTACCTCCTGAGCCACAGCCACCCCACAGGAAATAACTTTATCCAAGAGTATTCGTCCTGGCAACTCATCTGGTTGCAGGTTTCCAGTTGTAATGATGATGTGAGCTCTTACCCGCAAATGAGACACACTGTTTTCTGTTTTTTTTTACTTCAACCAAAAACAATTTCTCTTGGAAACATCTACTATTCACTTATTGACTGTCACCATGGTGATGGATGACATTTAACAGCTACTTTTCTTCACCCTCTACTGTGACCTGACAGGCACATACAGACCATTTATTTTGTTATTTTCTTTCTTTTTAATATATTTATTATTTTCTTTTCTTGAGTAGCTTTCTTGTATTTTTTTTAATTACCTCATGTGGTGGTTCAAAATATTTCACATGCCTTATACAGCACGAGGGCCACACATTCCCCCACCCTGGCTTTAAGACAACCAAGTGCTTTTTTTGATAGAGTTGCAGAGCTGGGTGAAAGCAATCTCTCCCTTTCTAGGAATTATGTGGTTCATCCATGTTCTTTTCATGTGATTGTAGGAACAATATCATTCTTAAGTTAAGTTTTCATTAGAGTGCTGGAATTAGTACATGTTTAGCCAAGCTTGAAATAAAGATCAGTTAGAGTAGAAATCAGCTACTCTGGCTGTGTTTAAACATCTACCAACATATGTCAAAATCGCTAATTAATCAATTAGTTGTCTGAACCAGACTCAACAGAAATGTAAATATGTCTTTAAACTTGAGGTCAATTTGTTTCTTACATCATGAATCGGCCATATTCAGTGCATGATGTGTTTCATGTTTTATTTTATCCAGGGCATTTTTTTTAAATACCAAGAAAGGCAGGTGGAGGGGAGAGTGACAGTCATGGCAAAGTCCCTCAACTTCTTTTTTTATTGTTCTGAGGCGACGGTGGCTGAACAAACTGGTGTATCTGCCTCCCCCTGTGTGATCATGGAACAATACAGTCGACATTTTACATCGGACCTTTGTCAAACTGCATTGTAGCTCAGCTAGAAATTGGTCGACACAAAATGATCTTATCTGTTTGCAATAACAACAGAGAAAAAATAGCAACAAAAGCTGGAGAAAGCTGTCTACTGAGGTATTTAACAATTTGTACAAATTTTCATATGACATGACTAAATTTTGCTTGTCAAGCTGAAATCTAGAAAAATTAACTAGAGCCATTCTAAAAGTGGGCGGTCACTGTAACAATCTATGGGCCTGTGATTGACTCGTTTACAACCTCTCTGTCACATCAGAATATGTTTTAGCCATGTCAGTGTGTTTACATTTTTTTTTTTTTTTTTGACTTTGGTCATCACAATGACTAAGCCTAAGAAAACAGATGCTAGTGTTACCACTGTTTTACACAGAAAGAGCTGAAGATAAATTATGTGTAGTTTAGGGAAATCCTATATACAGTATAACGCCATTACCACCTTGAACATGCCATCAATTGATCCCAGTGCACACACATACCGTATGTGTTAGCACTGAAGGCATGGGCCTGAGCCATTTTTCATGAGCTGCTAATCAGATCATGTGGTGGGCTGTGTAAACCGTAGAGCCTGGATTAAGGTCCCGTAGGCCAGGTCCGACCTCCAGCATGTTCCAGTAAGATGTGGGGAGTTGCTAATAAGGGGATATATCGGCCTCCCTGTGCTCCCATCCAGATCAATAGTGTATTGATCTGAAAGCAGAGCGAATAGATTCACTCCAGCACTCCTCTTTATAGCTGACTGGATCAAAGCAGCTGCTGTTGGATTTCTGCAGAGGCTCCTCCCTACATTACAGCCTGCCACACACAGCTTATAGGACAACACTCGTTCTACTGCTCAAGATTGTATTCTTTTGAAGAGATTAAATATAGAGATACTGCATTATTAATTATTCTTTCACACACAATTTTTTTAAACTGCTGTTTGACTGTCTTGCCCCGAAAATCTGTCTGAAATCATTTGTGTTGGGCGAATTCCCAGCATCTGACCCTGAAAGCCACAAGTCAGCATCTTTGTCTCATTTGAATATGGAGGAGGTTCTGGCTGAGGAGCCCCATGACCAGTTTTCATGTGGATCAAATGGACTAATGTACCTGGGCTATTCCATCAGTTTATTACATCATTTTATGGCTTGCTATGAATACGTTTTAAGTAAAAATGACAGAATTATTTTGAACACCTGCTTGTTATGTATCTTGAAAGTAAGTTAGACTCCTACTGACGTGTTTCATCCAAAATCAATAGAAGGACGACTTGCTGTGATTCTATTTAGGTTTGTTAAATCCCTGTAAGTGTTTCAAGGCAGTGTTCAGGATGTGCAGAGTCTCACATCAGTTAAGTCGTACATTTCCAAAGTGCGTCTCCGTGGGTCCCTTAGGATCAGATACACATATTTGACTACGCAGTGGACCGAGTCAGTAATACATCTTGTGACCCGAGGACCACACTGTGGGGTTGGACCTGCTGGGTTAGCTCGCTAAGTTACCAGCTGATCAGCATCCATGGTCACCCTGATTAGAGCCTTACTGGTGACACCACGTCTATAGGGTTTTAAAATTGTAATAGGCCATAGACTCAATGGTTGTTTTGTTGCTGTTTTATCCGAAAGAAAACTAAAGGTCATGTTTTTGTACAGTAAATGTACAGTTGTGAGTCTCTGCAACCTAGATAAGATTTTGTTTTAGTATAATAAAGCAATAGAGATTACACTAAGGATCAGTGTAATAGCTCAACCTGGCTGAATGATTTTAACCCTTTTAAAGGTTGACGGTCCAGTATTTCACTGAGTGTGATGTTAGTTAATGTGAAGCAATGTTCAGACAGGATAAACATTATGGCAATAACTGGGCAATGAGCCATTCACTGCTCCTCTGTAGTTCTGTTCATCATTCTTTATGGTATTTTTAACCATGAACCTACATGATATATGCATTACGGGGGTTGGAGGTACATTTTTACCTAAGAGGAGTCAAACACCACCCAGGCTAATGCCCTATCCATGTCAAAGCAGGGATTCCCATCAATTATCTAGACTGTGGCAGCTCGCCATGCACTAGATTGTCCTGCCACATTGTCATCATGAACCAAAACATTTTCTACGCTTTGCTTAATAACATAATGGATCTTTTCACTTTGTGTTTTATTCTGTTACTGCATTGTATAGCTGTGTGCAGCACTATTTACAACATGCTCGCTAACGCACTCATCGTCCTTAAAGTTGTTACCATCCATAAAGATAGTCAGACCTCATAGTTTCAGCTGCATTCGTTTGCGTTCCTGTAAGTTGCATGCCGTGCAGTTCTTTCTCTCACACGAGAACCCCGTATTCTTTGTACCTGTCATTAGGTATCTACGGTGGCCCTGAGAGCTCAACCAACAGCAACTTAAGAAAACACATGCAAGTTAAGAAAACACATGCAAGTTAAGAAAACACATGCAAGTTAAGAAAACACATGCAAGTTAAGAAAACACATGCAAGTTGACAAAACACAGGCAAAGTAACAAAACATCTTCATCAAGTTCACAATACAACACAACACATTACAGAAACGCGCAGCAAATAAACACAGGCACTGCAAATAGTGAAACGCGCTGCAAATAGAGAAGAAACGACAACGGAAGTGTTTCCAGAGGAGAGCTAAAAGTGATGGACACTGCTGCCACAGCAGACACAAAAACGTCCAATACACCATACAAATTCGGTTCCACACAGGGGTCTGCCACCCGGCTCTGGAGGCAAAATGTCTCTTTTGATAGTAAAGGTTTCCTACCACACTATGGACAATACATTGCCTCACAAACAGGGGCTTGCTTGTTAGCGCTGTTTATTCAGTTTAACAGGAGAAGACGGCATGTCTCTAGATCGGACCCTCTTCCGTGCTCAGAGCTCACTGTGGCTCCAGTGTTGCCAACTCCTCAGTAAGGAAAGTAGCTATTGGCTGTCCTAAAAGTCGCTAGATGTCGCTAAATGACGTCATCGCCTAATTTGCATAATGTAATGGTCGCTATAGGATGAACAGAAAGTGAGAAAAAAACAACCTAACTTAAAATATGTTTAGAACTTAAAATAAGCTTTCTTCTACAGAAGCGTATTACATTCACTTTTCTAGGAAAATTATCTCTTTTAAATTCTGAGACAAATGCCCAAAAAAATAAAAGTGAATGCAATACGCTTCCGTATTCTTCTGTTGATTCTTTTTTTTTTTTTTTATGTTGGCATTCAAATAGACCATCATTTCTCAAAATAACTTCATGACTTTAATGCTGTATCTAGACTCACATACATAAATCGATTATGTCCTGTATTGTTAAATGTTAGAATATCAAATTTAATAAAAGGCTGTTAAGTGGGGTGGAACTTCTAGCTCTAGGTCCAACCCTCCTCCTTTGATGTGCGCCGCATGACGATTTGCGCAACAGGACGATGTGCATCGCACGATGATGTGCGGTGATGTTGTGCGCCGTAGGACAATGTGTGCCGATGTGCACCCCAGGATGATGTGCGCTGCAGGATGATGTGCGGTGATGATGTGCACTGCAGGATGATGTGCGCCGCAGGACGATGTGCACCGCAGGACGATGTGCGTCGCACGATGATGTGCGGTGATGTTGTGCGCCGCAGGACGATGTGCGCAGATGTGCGCCCCAGGATGATGTGCGCCGCAGGACAATGTGCGCCGCAGGATGATGTGCGTCGCACGATGATGTGCGGTGATGTTGTGCGCTGCAGGATGATGTGCGCCCCAGGATGATGTGCGCCCCAGGATGATGTGCGGCCGAAGAGCCGCGTTCGGCTCCAGAGCCGTGGGTGGCCGACCCCTGTGTGAAACCGAATTTGTATGGTGTATTGGACATTTTTGTGTCTGCTGTGGCAGCAGTGTCCATCACTTTTAGCTGTCCTCTGGAAACACTTCCGTTGTCGTTTCTTCTCTATTTGCATCGCGTTTCTGTAATGTGTTGAGTTGTGTTGTGAACTTGATGAAGATGTTTTCTTACTTTGCTTGTGTTTTGTCAACTTGCATGTGTTTTCTTAACTTGCTGTTCGTTGAGCTCTCAGGGCCACCACAGGTATCTGATGTGTGTGACAACACACAATGTGAGTGCACATTCAGCACTTTCACAGATTGAATGTTGGAAACACTGCAGAGAAAGTTAAACAAAATTCCTTAACTGACTGATATCCAATTCTTCCACCGAGCTTGGTGTCAATCTGTCCAGTAGATTTTGATTTTTACTGCTGACTGTTAGGGAAACATAACTAAAAACATATCCCCCTTGGTGGAGCCAATGATTCAGTGTTAACTTCCCAAGGATATTATTATATGTGCTGTCCATTGAGAATGAATGTCTAAAACTCTGCTTCATAGACATCTAACAGAATATGCTTCAGTATCAATGTCATTTAGTGATATTTGTGTGCCTGCACTGTGAACAGGAACTGCTAATGTAATGGTGCCAGTTCACCAAAATGTTCATAAATATAGGACAAAAAAAAAATTGAGAGCGCTCACTGTGGTTGACCCATTTAGGCCCATATGTTGGTAACAGCATGTAGACATCAGATTAGAAAACAGTTTTGACTATCACTGTTTTCAAAAACAAAGACACAAGGCATCAGAACCACACTCAAATAGAAGGACTTTGGTTTGGACTGGATATTATAAACTGCATGAGAAGACACACACACACACACACACACACACACACACACACACACACACACACACACACACACACACACACACACACACTTCAGCTCACTTAAGTAAATTGCTGCTGCTAATATATAGTTATTCTGATGTTTCTAAAATTAAGTCAAACAAAAACTTACCATACCCTCTCAAGAGAAATGCTGCTGCTTGTGGAACAAAAATTAGAATTTTACGGAGAAGTGTTGTGCAAGTTTCTTGTAACTATCATTTATGGCAAAATCTACTCCTCTTTAGCAAAACAGAGCTTTGTTATTGTTCTAAAATCTGTTACGTTGTTCTTGTCTTCTGTCAAAAGACAAAGCCAGAATTTTTAACTGCGCTTGCCTTCCTCCACATTGCTGTCCTCTTTTTTTATATATATGAGATGAATGCACAATCTCTAGCTGCAGCCTCAGTGCATGAGGCACGGTTTTGTGGATGGTGGTCAATGGGATGAAACCTATTCACAGCCTTGACTTCTGGTAAAAAAAAAATGTTGTCTGTGATCCCAGTAGTCTCACTCACATCACATGTACTGTATAGCAGCATAGTCACAGGGCATATTGGTTTGGTTGTGATATCAGACAGTTTGTGCGTTTGCCTTGTGAACAACAGAAGATCCTGGCTCTCTCTCAGCAGCATCCACACTTCCCTTCTGAAACAACACCAGGGACTGCTGGCTCTCTGTGTTTGCCCAACAGACTCACAGTGCCACTGGTAGGTGATACAGCACAATGCTGTAGTAGACCCTCTATTGATAGGTACTGAGAGGCAGGACGCCAAGAGAGAAATCACAGGATAACACCCAGGAAAACTATCGGGATTCACACACAAGTTCAAATCAATATCTGCTCCTTTTCTTGAAATATAAGGGTTGGAATGGTTTAAAATATCACTTCAGTTATCAGCTGAGACATTAAATATGAGCATTATTATTTTAACAGTCAATAAGATATTACACCAGATAATATTAGAGCACACAGTGGGGATCCAACAGCTCCTGAAATATAGTTCAGTAAATATGATAAATCAAAAAGAATTACACAACAAATATTGGAACCACAAAACTTGGTGGACGGATGTGGGATAGTTCAGGGAAGAAGCCACACATCACATTAAGTTGCAGATCCAGGAATAATCCTTTTCTCTTTCTTTAACATTGTGAGATAAGTTGTTTTTCAACATTTTCCTTAATTTCTTACACATAGATATGGCTGAAAAAAATAGGCAAATTTAGAGAACTGATATTTAGGATTTTGTGCAATTTAGATCCAGATACAAATCTGATTTCATAAGGGGTCGGTTGGGACCTGGTATGCACCCTCTGATTGCCATACTAGTTTGTAAATGGATATCTTAGCCCCACTGCTTCTTGCATCCAGCCTAATGGGTTAAAAGAGGCTAAAAGGCTCCATAGATAGGCTGTATGAGGAGGGATATCCCCAGAGTGGGCTCATCAGAGCTTTTTCACCGGAAACAGCTTATCACTCCTGTCAACCATGCGAATGCGAAAGCAGCACATGAAACTGAATACATTGTGCTTAAAGACATTAAATCACATGTTGAGTCATTCAACTGTTTTCACGTTGCACATAATCATCAGATCAATTGTCAAATAAAAAAATAATGAATGAAGACAGTTGAAATAGGAAAGATCATTAAGAGAAACATTGGATAAAAAAGCTTCCATACTATATATAACAATGATTACATAGGAAATATTCGATTTCAACATTTAACTTTGAAATAAAGATCAATGAGTTATTAAATGAAAGGAATAAAAAAAATAGAATAAAGCATCATTGCTGCTGTTATTTAATTGCAGCTGTTGTAACACACCGAGTCAGGCCACTGATGAGTCAGCAGACTCATTACATTGAATTCATTTAATGGATAGACACCATTTTGTGAATTTTCAGATCACCTGTTTTTAACTTGTACCGTCAGTTTGGTTGCTCTCTTCCCACTGAGTAGTGACAGCAGCCAGCCAATCAGGTGGTTAGGCTCCAGAGAGCTGCGTCAGTGATGCAGGGAGAGGAATCAGAATCTGGACTATGGACATTGTGATGATGACTCTGTGGTCAGGACTAATGCACACAGATCGCCATAAATCTGTAGTAGAAGCCCGACCGTGGCGTTTGTATGGTGGACTGCTCTGTAATCAGCCTCTCTCTGAAGAGAAAGGCTGAATAATTGATTAGGTTTCACTGTGGATGAATTAGCCCAGTTTCAGAGTGCATTTTATCCACTTTGATAAGCCCTGTGCACAGGACCGCTACAGTATACTTTGCCTGAGCTAGATTCTATTATGAATAAAGTGTTGTAAAATACTGATTAACATCACATGTCAGCTGTTTGCATGTCAGTCAGTGTTACTGTTCCTCAAATCCTGTTAGTCAAACTCCAGGGAACTTAAACTCTGCCCACTTTGGGTGCTCAGTGTTGCAGCACAGAGGCCTGATGGGGAATTAGGTGCATGACTTGGTACCTAACCTGTACTTTTCTTTAAAAAAAACCTGGGTTGATATGAAGAACTTCTTTTATTTGGCTAAGACAAATTAGAAGGTGGAATTTTACACATTAAATGTGTACAAAGATAATGTGTGCAAATCTCTTAACTCAATCACATGACAAAATCACCTACTAAAGTAAGTTTAACCCGACTACAATAATTTAACACTAAATAGCAAATACTCCAGCTCCATACTCATCATTAAATGTCTCCCCACTGCTCGGGCCAGGGACGCCCACACTGCCAGCGGATGTGACCACATGGGGTCAAGCATGCAATCAAACACGATACATTTATTTCGTGCCCCCATGTGGGAATCCTGTCATTTGAAATCTGTAGGCATTTTGTTGTCATGTCAACTTGAGTTTAAGGCAGCTACTAAGTGTAGGCTGATGTTAAATGCTGCCAGCGCCATGCAGGGAGCGTTTTGCCACCAGAGTTATGTGTAATGTGAACTAGAAACATGTGGGAGAGTTTTGTGTTGCGTTTAAACCGGCGATATATTTCAGCACATAACTCAGGAACCGATATGAGACACTGAAGACTGTGATTCAGGCCACTAGGCACAGGTAGGCAAACGGATTTTGGTGATCAACCGGACAAAATTTATTTAAGTATCTATTATTTCTTTATGTGATGTGCATGCAACTGATAAAGAAATCTGTCAGCAACAACTCAATATAAGTGAAGTTCGTGAGCGTGCAACAACATTTTCTTCTTATACCACTGGAAATACACAATATCGGCTTGTTAGGAAATATATATAGTTATTTTCCTGAATGATGCATATAAAAAAGGCTTGCCCTATGGTTACAGGGTTAAAATAAAAATTTTTAATACGGGTTGTGTTGGATAACCAGTAATGAAAGCTTTGGCTGGATATTGCAGTTGTGAGATTCTTTCTGCCTCCTCTTTAAGACTCCTGCAGTGTTAATAAAATACCGCTCATCCACTCGTAGAAACAACTTTTCAATACTTCTTTCAATTTGAAAAGCCTCTATATATATAGGACTGTATTCATTTCAACATCAAATGGAATTAAATAACTTAACTAACTTAATAACTTATTTGTTGAGGTAAGCTACATAGAGTTTTGGTGATTAGCCCAATGAGACAAATTGTGATTTGTGAATATGGGCTATACGATTACAATTTGATTGATTGATTGATTGATATAAAGCATCCTCACTAAACCTAGGCCCATGTGAAGATATGAGAAAACCAAGGATCCCAATCCTTAACATCTGGAGAATTATTCAAATCTGATAAGAGATCAAAAAAGCACACAGTGAAACATAATGCAAAAGAAAATCAAAGTTATTACACCGAGCTTTATGGAGCCATTTCACCCAAATTGAATTATTAAGATGGATGATGCATAAAGGGCAGACAAGGAAACACAGTGAGAGGTTGTCGATTAGTATCAGACAACATGCTGCTTTGCAAAGAGGAGGCCAGAGTAGACAGCTGTTGGTCTGCAATGAAGGCATGATATGAGACAGATAGATGAAAGTTTGAGTTCACTGAAGACCTGTAATAAGAGGGATAGATATTAGCCTGCGAAGGAGGTAACAGGACCTTCAAACACCTAAGAAGAAAGATAGGGGTTAGGTTGCAGTTAAAGCAATGGGCCATTGAAGGCCTGAGAAGAAAGAGATAGATGTTACCCTGCAATGAAGATTGTAGGAACTCACCAGTGAAGCTCCAGCATTAAGAAGAGACAGCAGTGAGATAACTGGAGCTCTTCACTGGTGACTGAGCACCCTTGTAAATTAAGCTGCGATTTACAGTATGTTACTTCTTCCTGAAAAGTTTATTGAAAGATACTTAAACCTCAGCATTAATCATGATCTAATACCTCTAACCCTAACTTGAACTTGATCTTGTCATATATACTAGGCTGCTTGGACAGAGTGGATGAATTCAGAGCAGAACATCGGACTTTATGAACAGAGACAAATTCCCTAATGTTTCTCTCTGTTGTTTTGTTTTTTGTTGAAACAGTGATGCATTAACTGAGTGTTGTATCTACAGTGCATTGAAAAGTGATGCTTGCTCACTGTTGTACGTACTAAAGTGCAAATGAGTGGTGATACCTCCACTCACTGATGTATGAACTGGAATGCATAGAGCAGGAATGGGCTGTAATTTTGTCTTGTGTGTTTGCAAGGATATCTCATGCAAAGTATTTGGGAGCAAAGGGGAAGTGAATGAAATGATGATGATGATGATGATGATGATGATGATGATGATTAAAAATGTATATACTGTTGAAATTAGAGATGATGGAGAACTCTTGCAGGTCACTGGCTTGTACCTTGAAAGATTTTAGAGCACTGTCCTAGAGAAATGTTTGCAGTCTGTGAAATGGCAGAAGTGATGGAAGCCAAAGAAAAATGTGGCAAGGAGAACATGGTGACTTAATGAGCTGATGAGCGGCAACCTGGGAGCTTGGAGATACCCAATATAAATGTGTAAATGAGCAGGATCTTCCTCACTGAAAATCGCCTTAGTCACAAAAACACTATGTGAATCAGGACAGCTGAAAGTGTGAGCAACAGCATGCATGTGTGTGTGTGTGTTAAATGCTAACGCATGATTGTTCAATTCTGAAAGACAGACAAGCAGGATTGCAGTGACATTTAAAGAACTGCTTCCAGTGATTGATTGGCTTGAATGTAGACATAAAGATCATTGGCGTCAGGATTGTGAAGGGAGGGATTTGACTGTGCAGTAAAGGGAAATGACAAATGGAAGTAGAGCTAATGTGTATGATACCACTGCAGGCTTTCTATTGGTGGGGGTCGCTACTGGGACATAACACAGGAGAAATGGAGGAGCTGTTATAACAATTACACCTGTGTTCAATATGAAGTTGGTTTGTTCGATTGGATTGCAATCCATCGTCAATACGTCTCAGGGGATTTCTTACCTGTACTGTATGGTCATTAAGCTCTAACCAACTGCATCTGATCACCCAAGACAAAGTTTAATGTCAGTTGTAAATGGGGGTGAGTGTTGACTGGTTTGTTGTAGTTTGTTGAAATTTGTGTTAAGTGCATCAAGGTGGGTTCCTGTGTCATCTTGCGATGTTGGCAAGTTCAACTCCATCTTCTTCTTCACAGTCAGAAATGATGGACAAAGCTGTTCAAATAAGATTCACATTGTTATACAGTATACCCTCATTTACCTTTAACAAATATGTAATAACTGGGGCATTGCCGATTCTAAACCTGCCTGTTTGAAATGAGCTGTGTGCTTGGCCTGTGTTAATGCTCTTGAGAAATTTCTCAAATAGTCCTTGTCATAGCTGGTCCTCTTTAAACTGGTCTTTGTCTTGTTTGTTTGTTGAATGTTGTTTGCAGAGATCTATGGTGCAGAATGAAGTTAGAAAATGTTTTTTTTTTGCTTTTTAATGAAAATGTATTTTGCTTTATTAGTACATGGCTTTTATATTAGTTTGAATCATTTACTGAAGGACATGGAAGAAGACATGTTAAACTCTGTCCACAGACGGACCATTAGCACACTGCCCAGCCCCCACTGACTGC
The DNA here is from genome assembly GCF_947347685.1 of Pleuronectes platessa. NCBI lineage: Eukaryota > Metazoa > Chordata > Actinopteri > Pleuronectiformes > Pleuronectidae > Pleuronectes > Pleuronectes platessa. Next base: position 3,815,527 of record NC_070629.1, read on the forward strand.
TACAGAGCGCTGGTCGTCTCCTGATATAAAGTTTATCAATATTGAATGTATTGTGTGTCCAAGTTGTGCCAAACTCAGCACTGCACATCCAAGATATGCTTACCAAACTCAGACAGACAGACAGACAGACAGACAGACAGATTTTTCTGTTTGAATGAGCATGCAATGTTATGAGTCTTTAGATTCACAGCAGTGTTTAGCAATAGCTGTCTGTTTCTCATAACTTCTGGGATGAAGCAAGGGAGGGAGTCCTCTCTGCGTCCTGGCTGTGAAAGGAGGTAGCTGCTGCCACTCAGCAGGACCAGTTTGAGTCTGTTTCAGCTCATCACAACCGTTGCCAGGAAAGAGATGATAAGGAGGAGAAGGAGACAGAGGCAGACAGACAATCTCTGCACTGATCTGTTTTCTTTTTCGGACTGATGTGTCTGAGACTGTCGATCGATTTCCTGGGAGGTGTCTCAAGCCCCCCCCCCCCCCCCCCCCCCCCCCACACACACCACCGCACTCCCATCGCCACCACCAACTTCCCCGGGGAGCTGATTGATCTGAGAGCTGGTTGTCAGGGAGGGTCGAGACCCCGCAGGCAGCCAGGCACTGCTGTCTCCACTCAGCTGCGAGCCGTGTCTCTCTGTGTGCTACCTTGCTTACACTTTCATCTGAAGTGGAAGGCACTCAGAGAGCAAGCTGGAAGAATCAGCTTGTGGCTACAATGAATGCGTATATATACAGGGGGATCAAATGAACCCATGCATCTAATGTATTCTGGCCAAGTGCCACGCCCAAATTGCACGTCTTGAATACGCTCTCTCTAGAATTGGTTATTTTCCCCATTCAGCCATGTTAGCTCTTTGTCTAGATGCCAGACAGTGATGAGCATAGTTTATTGAGCGTGGTCTGTCATTATGTTAAGCTGAGGTCCATTACATGAATACTGGCTTCGGCCCTGAGCTCTGACTGAACTCAAAGCATTGATTTGCACTTACTGTCCGTCACAGAAATGGTCCAGTCTCCTTTTATTGCACCAGCTCCAGCTCGATCTAAACAGAGGGACATGTTCGACGGTAGAACTGTTGTAGCCCTGTGTGCTTCAGCAGCTCCAGGAGGACACTGGCGATAGCCATCTGTAAATAAATGTACTTGTACTTCAGAGCTGCGGATTAAGATGTCCATCTCACGCAAACATTTGCTCAGCTTTTTCCCTCTCTACATTCTTATGAGGAATCTGTGCGTTTGGGCTAACACACGAATCGGACAAACCTTTAAGGAACATAAATTATTTCCTTGAAAAGTGCATTGTGGGCTGCGTTGTGTGCAACAGAAATATTTGCGTAATTGTCTTTGTCCGATGGAGTCCAAAATGTCAGACTCTGTGTTAACGCAGCTGAGGGGCAAAAACATGTAAGCAGAATTCTAGCTGCTGGCGGAGTTAGATGATTTGATTTTGTAGAATTTAGCTGATTATTGATAAACCTATTTAAACCATAGTGGGCTGAATAAACCATGTTTTATAAAAAACTGGGGAGTCATAAGAAGAACAATTCTCAATGTCCAGCTATGCTGTTACTTTCTACTTAATGGGACTTTAATTGGGCTTGTGTTAACTAGTACATAACTGCCTGTTTGGAATGAACTGTTTTCCTGGCCTGTGGTAATGCTGGTGGCAGCTTTTTATTTGATACTGCAAAAGTGACCTGTGTAAAGACCAGCCGACATACAGACAGCGATTGATTACAAGATAGGTGGTTTAAAAATGTATTAAAGGTATTATTAAAACTTCTTCATCCTCGGTGAGACCATGGCAAAGCCCACTCTGTCCCCCACCGGGATCACACCTAATTCATTTTTTTACCATTCAGTTGAGCTGGGAGGCTGTGTGCTAAGTTATTGCACATTTTGCATGAGCCGTGCGCATACATACATTCAGAGTATTCATGTTCTCATAGCTGCGGGCAGAACTTCCCCTGGAGTGTTCCCAAAGAACTTCCTGGGGAATCAGGAGCTCACAAATATGTCGAGGAGCACATACACACACACACACACTCTCTCTCTCTCTCTCTCTCTCTCTCTCTCTCTCTCTCTCTCTCTCTCTCTCTCTCTCTCTCTCTCTCTCTCTCTCTCTCTCTCTCTCCAGATGAGATCACAGAGCCTATGAAAGCAGGTTGCCTCTCCACACAGGTCAGGTGATCTGAACAAGTGAGAGTATGTTGCAGGCTAGATTTCACTGAAGTAGTTATGATGGTGATGACACTGCAGTGATAAAGGTACAGTATTGTACAACAGAGCCAGATAGTATTGGAACTTAAATCAATCACACTGTCTATAGTAGAGAAAAAATTATATTTGTCTTTTATTCTACTGTGGCTGCTTTTTTGACCCAACTCATTGATTACGCACGTTAACATTGTAAAATGTTACATGTGTTACACAGATAACCTCTGATATCTGAGTTAAGTGAATTAAGCCTTTTCCCTGCGGCTTGGGAAAAATACAGTGCTTTTCCTCTCCACAAAATCTGTACAAAAGCTTACAGAGGTATTTGGCCTGAGACTTAAAAGCATTTCTTTAAGCTGTATCTACATTGAGAAATTTGTTACAGCTTTATTAAAAATAAGTTCTGGGAGCCCATCAGCTATTGATACCTTCCAGGTTGAGACAGTGGATATCTGCACTCAGACTCTGTCTTTTGTTAGTCGCACACCGTGTACAGTCTGACTTGTTTCTTTTATCACACGCATCAAATGTTTCTCCATATGAAACACAAACAGTGATACTTTTGTTAGGCGTTTTAGGTCAGGAGACATTTTGGATAATGTAAAAGCTATCTTCATACTAATGCTGATAAATTAAAAAGCATTTCAGTCACTGTCTTCTGCCTCTTCTGCTCTCCAATTGGAGAGTTTGCAAGCTTCATTCATTCAGTGAATCATTTCATGCTGCTTTCCCATTGGTTGGCTAGTTAGGTCGTAGCAGCAGGAACATAGTGATATGGTCTTCCAACATTTCTCACACTGTTGGAATTTTGTCCGAGGCCAACTCTGGTCACATCACTGAACTTCTCTCACAGTGCTATGTAGTAGCAGCAGTTTGGAGCCTTGACATTAGATCTCAGCATGTTTCTGTGACGTTGGTCATCTTTTGTCTGGGACACTAAGTACACCGACCACAAAGCACCCCAAGTTGCAGCCACACCCACTTTTTGTTCTGTTACTTTAACCGCCGGCCTTCTATCAGTGATCCAATTCATTTTAATTTCTTTTCAGTTTCTTCAGTTCGTCTGATTTTAAAAGATAATATTAAGGCAATTGAATTGAAGTATTTTGTAGAATAGTATTTCACTGCTTAATTGTACATGTATTGATATAAACGTGTTCATGTTTTTTTAAGAGAGAGTGTAGTCTTTCTTTGAGCCAGTGCTTTTCTCCTGGCTGTTTGTGTGAGATGAGATCAGTGGAGCCTCCTTTGTTACTATGGAGACATCTCCAGTCATCTCCACTGTGGCTTCCCCTCTCCAAGCATCCTCGCTCCACCCCCCCTGTCTCACTCGTTCTCTCCGTCTCGTCATTTGTTGGCTTTGTATCCTTCCCACCCTCCCTGTTCTCCTCTTCTCATCATCACGTCTTCTCCTCTACTTTTCTATCAGATTCACAGCTTGAGTTTAGGGAAGACAAAGGTGTAAAAGTGATTTGTGATCATCATGAAGCACAAACCACAATTACAAGGAAATATCAAGTGTACAGTCAGATGAGGTGAATACAACATTTGTTTTACTGCCACCCGTTGGACAAGAGAATACCAATTAGCAAAACATGTTTATACTAAATACACCGATGCATTTGTTACAGATTATACTAGAAAACCATTGATCAAAATAGACAAAAAAAATGGTATTGGTTTTATATTAGTTTAGTTGTGGGAGCTGGATTTCTACAAAATACACCAGATGTCTGACAGAATTCTTTGTGAAATCTCTGTTTTTTGTGTGTCCTCCACTGCAATGCTTAATGGTAAAGAAGCACATTTAAGGCAGTTACACTAATCAATATTTGCCCATGTTAACAATCAATAATTGGTTAATTATTAACACTATGAACTATTATAGTACAACAGCTTTTTAAGCTCTCACGTGATTTTTGCTGCTGAATCAGAGTGAATTCGAAAATTAAGAACAGAAACACAAAACAACTTGAATTATACGTTCAAACAACACTAAATTATGATTTCATTAAAAAGACTGGTTGATGGATCAGAACAAACTAGACTAATTGGACACAAACTTACCCACAGCAGTGCATCACACTGTGGATAGCCTTTATTTTTTTTAAAAGCTGAAAAACATTTTAGGTGGCCTGTGTGTTGAAAACACGAGAAGGCCAAAAAATAATGTTGCTGGAGAGTTTCTTCAAATAATTTGGGGAACATAATAGGCCTAACTATCAATATGTGTTATATAACTAAATTAATTTAACCAACTTAGTCTCATCTTCAACAACGAATCTTCATTTATTCTGTCATCTTAAATGGAGTGCCCATGTAGACTCTCTGTGTGGGAAGCTAGCTCAAAGGCGGCACTTTCTGTTGTTCAGGAAACTGTTTGTTGTGAGCACCTACATCCTGTCCATATTTTATTCTTCCATGTGTTTACTGAAGGGACGGTTAATTGTTCTTATTTTGAAAAGAATTTGATTTCATGGAGTACTGAATATTTTGGTTTACAAGAGTTCTTTTTCTGTTTATCTATCGCACGTATTTGATTTGTTGTAAGCTTGAGTAAATAATATAATTGAAGAGATACTGATTAACCTAACCTAAAATGGTTTGTGATTTATTTTCCTTTGATGTTTTGTGTAGTTAGGTAAATGAGCTATCAGGGCTACCTCTTGTTCCGGGATATATTCTAAATGTTGGCAGGTGAAGAATCCCTGTCTGGAGCCCAACTCTTATATTGTTTCACTTTAGAAAACCTACGCTACAGCTTTGTTTGAAAGCATAATTAGATATAGAATGGCAGCATGGATCTCACAGTCCAGCATAGGTCAACATTTTAGGGCATAGTAAAAACGTCTATGAAGGTGATCGGGAAAAAGGACTTTCCTTGCCTTCAGACCATCTACGAAGGTTCTGTGGTCAGACTGGCACACAGAATCCTCAATGAGCCGTCACACATTCTGTTCCCCGAATTCGACCTTTTCCCCGAGTAACGTCCTACCATCAGGCGGACGTTACAGAGCCTTTAAGTGTAAGACTTACCGCCTCAAGCTCTTGTTCATACCAACGTCCATCGTACTAATCAACAAGGAGACATGTTGATTCTGTCATAACATTTCCATATGGGACAATAAAAGTATATATATATAGTTATTTTCGCTTTTGTAGGACCTTAAATTACTCTGTAATTACCACAGTTTGAGAGCAGAGCTAAGAAAAAACTCATCTAAATCTTCTTTGACCTGTTGTATGTTTGTTGTTAGTGTATTCATTCCTTTGTACAGTCTTTGTACTGTTGGGTCTCATTACGCCTCCCTCTCTCACCTCCAGTTTCATCATCTTTCCTCTTTTCCACCCCCTTCTTTACTCAGCTGTTTGTCATCTCTCTCTGCTCAATGGCACTAGAAAGACAGGGATTAAATGGAGTTGAATAAAAAACTTATTGAGGTAAGCACCGCAATTTTGCAATTATACTTTATTAATATGAAAAATCTACAGTAAGCAAAGGCCCATATGAAGTTAGGAGATAGGACCGGGTCACTCAGAGTCTAGTCGCTGTCGAGAGGAGGTGGGTTGCACAGTTGATTTGAAAGACCCATGGGAGATTTTGCTACAATATTTTAAGAACGGCATCCAGGGATTGGATGATTAGAGAAACACGGGCAGAAAGATCAGTGGTCAGATATGGTGGGAAAGTGGAGGCATAGAAATATGTTTTTCTATAGCCAATGTTAAAGCATTGAGGAATAAGGCAGAATGTCAGGGAGGAATTCTTCCTTGGTCGACTTTAAAGAGCCCGTATTGGGCGTTTACTATCCGTTACTACCCGAAGGGGGTCAGTAGGGACCCTCAAAGTAAGAAAACAGTCACTCCGCAGACTTTTTCACTCAGTCCATTTAAAATATATATCTCTGAAACGGCTCATTGGGGATAGTCCTTGTCACGTGTCACTCAAAGTGCAGTCAGCCAATCGGGCGGCTGTGACTGAGGGGTAGAGTGGTCGTCCTCCATCCTGAAGGTCGGCAGTTCGATCCCCAGTCTGACCCATCTGCATGCCGAAGTGTCCTTGGGCAAGATGCTGAACCCTGAATGGCCCCCCATAGAATAACTAAGTGCTGCGGATAGATACACTGTATGAATGTGTGTGTGAATGTAAAACTGTACTGTAAAGCGCTTTGCATGATCATCAAGACTAGAAAAGCGCTATATAAATACAAAACATTTTACCATTACCAATCAGCAAGCTCTACCGTATGGCTCCAACAGGCTTCAGGTGATAGGTCTGGTTGCGTGTCACTCAGAGACCAGTCAGCCAATCAGTGGAGGGCCTCATAAATATTAATGAGGCAGTAAAAAACAGCCAGTTCTGTCTGGAGCTCCAGAGAGAGGCAGGAGAGAGGACATGGAAATACACATTGCATCAGTTTTTTTTACTTTAAACCACTGATATATCATCTTAGTGGGACCAATACCTCAATTTGAATCCCAGAAGAGTGTAAAATATGGGCCCTTTATCCAAAGCTTCAGAGGAGTATTCAGGGGTATAAAAGAAAAGTGCAGTCAGGGCACAGCAACAGATACACTGTTAATCTGATTTGTCACCGAGTCTGAACCCTAGTCCTCCCTCTCTTCTCCTCCATGCTGCTCAGGGATGATATTTTCTTGGGCTGGAGCCAACTCCAAGTATAGTGCTGTCATGAATATTCAACTGAATTTGAAATTTCAGGGTCAGTCAGAAGACAGAAAGCAGCACTGAGTGTTCAGCTCTGCTCAAATCAAAACGCGACATCAGGCTGGATGGGCTTTTCCCCCTATGCGAATAAACATTTCACTCACTGTTCAGAGTCCGAGACTGATGGTCAAATGGTTCAATCCACCAGCTGGACCAAGACACGGCCACACGTTATTCCTCACAACAAACAAGGACCATGCCAGATCTATACAGTATATAAAGATTTGTGATACTGTTGATTGCTATATTGGTCAATAAATGCAATCATGTTTCCAGAAATTGAACTGAAAATGGACTGTGGGTAGAAACTGCTCAGATCTCAGGATCAAGTCTGCAACAAGGTTTTTTTAAACAAGAGCTTCTCTGTGCCTCCACGCTGCCATACAAATCAGTATTGTGTAACTATGGGAACAAAAGACACAAGAGTGTTGCACTGAGGTTAACTCAGTGCTGGAGTTTGCTCTGAGATCGACTAAAGCCCAACAACTATAGTGGCCGCTGGTGTTTGAGCTAGCAAGTGACTAATTGGCCATTGTGGAAATAACAGTAATGCTATATCATCCAATATGTGAATAGATGTAGGTGACATGTATGGCACTGTAAATCTGTGACAACAGGAAGGTAGGTGAAATGGTGTTTTTGGACTACTCCACTTGGGACTTCTTATTCAAACATATGTCCCATCTGTAGTTTGTGTCTATTGCTCTTTGTGTCTCTTATACTATTGGCTGAATAGAGTTAGGGGTCTTTATCTTTCTTTGTTGAGCCATAAGCTTATCCTGGTGTATATATCAACTCACTCTGCTGTATATGCTGCATAAAGGGTGAATCAGTATCTGGACATTTCTTATATCAAGTGTACATAGGTTCTGAAAGGAAGATGGGGATGAAATGCATCACAACAAACATTGACCCACTCAAACCCACTACATCATGTGGACTCCATTGAAATGTAAAGAGTTACAACAGTTAAAGTTATAGATCACCCAAAAATGATAATTCTGAAGTGAAGTGTTGAGTCCACAAAACACTGCTGGAGTTTCAGGGGTAAACAGTGTTGCAGCCGAATGCAATACAACTGAAGATAGTACGGACTTATCTTTAGACGCAAAAAAACTACAGAAAAAACACATAACATGTCTCACATTGTCCGGAAGCTCCAACATTCATATTTGACTCGAAATGACATCGTTTACACATTTAAAGCCTAAATGCCTGTTGATATCTTCCGGCTAGTTGCATTAAGGGATCGTCGGAAATGCTAACGTCCGCTAGCTTAACTTCTTCTGGTGGACTTTTAGGCGTGTGTGGTGTCATCCAAGTGTCCGCAAGCCCGACAATCATATTCGACTCAAAACCAGGCCATTTACACCGTGTTTTAAGCCTAAAAGTCCACCCGCAGAGGTTGAGCTAGCGGAATCCATTGGCATGTGTCTCCGAAAATATAAACACATTTGTCATGTTTTTTGGCACATTTGCATGTGTGAATACCGTGTTATTATATACATGTTATTATGTAAAATAAACTTGTTGATGTCTGGGCATCTGACCTCAGTGGCTCCTCTGGACATAATTGGCTGTTTTCCATCTCACCTGCTGCAGTGTGCTGCAAATGGGGCTTCCACGTTGGGCTTGTGCAGGATGACGCCGGCTGAGTGTGTGATGTGATGTTCTTTTCCACAGGCACAGTGCGGCAGTAATTCAGACTGAATATACTGCCTGCCTGCCTGTGTCACCAAACACAGCACCAGCTAGGTGTGTGTTTGTCTGCCTTTTCCCTCACAGCCAGTAATTTTAGAGTCAGTAAACCACTCTGGAATGCAAATAATGAGTTGGAATTCATGTAGAATGAGTTGTAGGACAACCTGGCAAATTAAATCGACAATTAGCCGCATATTAAGCTCTTGTGGACGGAACACTGCTGCTGTGTGTATCAAAGCATTCAACAGGTAAGGGCAAATAAAAAGCTCTTGAATGCAGTGTGAAGGAGAAGCAGTGCATTAGACACTGTTGGTGATGAAACAGCTCAGCAACCCTGAGCAAAGATTTCAGCTCTGACGTCCCAACTAAAGCCTCTAAACACTTTATTTGCACCACAACCCAACACAGAATATTGACATCTCCGAAACATTACAAAAATATATCATCATAAACACCCTCAATTTCATGTAAGTAAAAGGTCTGGAATATGATGACTCATCAGGACAATGACAAGTACTTTACCCAGTAGAGTTACAGATACAGATAATCAGTTTCATACCTTTGTTCTTGATCCATCCATCCATCCATCCATCCATCCATCCATCCATCCATCCATCCAAAGCAGCACATCTTGTTATTCATACAGGAACTGATATTATTGATTATGTACTGTTACTAACTGGAATTCAAATAGACTTAAATAAACTTTTTCCCGTTTGAACAACAAAACATGCATAGTACTTTGGAGGTGCAAAATAAATTTTATTGTGACACAAACAATAATGAGAACAAAAAAGTTGACATCTGTTGGGTGCATAAGTATTCACCCCCCTGTGTCAATACTTGGTAGAACCCCCTTTCGCTGCAATTACAGCTGCAAGTCATTTGGGGTATGTCTCTACCAGCTTTGCACATCTAGAGATGGAAAGGTTTGTCCATTCTTCTTGGCAAAAAAGATGAAGCTCAGTCAGATTGGATGGAGACCGTCTGTGAACCGCAATCTTCAAGTCTTGCCATAGATTCTCTATTGGATTGAGGTCTGGGCTTTGACTGGGCCATTTTAAGACATTCACATTCTTTAATCCAAACCATTCCTTTGTAGCTCTGGCTGTATGTTTAGGGTCATTGTCCTGCTGGAAGATGAACCTCCGCCCCAGTCTCAAGTCTTTTGCAGACTGCATCAGATTTTCTTCAAGGATTTCCCTGTATTTGGCTCCATCCGCCTTTCCCTCTATTCTGACCAGTTTCCCTGTACCTGCTGAAGAGAAGCATCCCACAGCATGATGCTACCACCACCATGTTTCACTGTTGGGATGTGTGCTCAGGGTGATGGGCAGTGTTGGGTTTTCGCCACACATAGCGTTTTGCATTGAGGCCAAAAAGTTCAATTTTGGTCTCATCTGACCAGAGCACCTTCTTCCACATGTTTGCTGTGTCTCCCACATGGCTTCTGGCAAACTCCAAGCGGGATTTTTTATGGATCCCTTTCAACAATGGCTTTCTTCTTGCCACTCTTCCATAAAGGCCAGATTTGTGGAGTAGACGACTAATAGTTGTCCTGTGGACAGATTCTCCCACCTCAGCTGTGGATCTCTGCAACTCCTCCAGAGTAACCATGGGCCTCCTGGTTGCTTCTCTGATTAATTTTCTCCTTGTCCGACTCTTCAGTTTGGGTGGACGGCCTCCTCTTGGTAGGTTTGCGGTTGTGCCATATTCTTTCCATTTTCTTATGATGGATTTTATGGTGCTCAGAGAGATGTTCAAAGCTCTGGATATTTTTTTATAACCTAACCCTGCTTCATATTTCTCCACAACTTTATCCCTGACCTGTTTGGTGAGCTCCTTGGTCTTCATGATGCTGTTTGTTCAGTAATGATCTCCAACAAACTCTGAGTCCGTCACAGAACAGGTGTATTTATACTGAGATTAAATTGCAGACAGGTGGACCCTATTTACTAATTATGTGACTTGCAAATGTGACTTGTGAATGCAATTGGTCGCACCAGATCTTTTTTAGGGGTTTCACAGTAAAGGGGGTGAATACAAATGCACTCAACACTTTTCAGATTTTTATTTGTAAATAATTGTGAAATCCATGTAATATTTCCCCCCACTTCCAAATGATGCACTATTTTGTGTTGGTCCATTACATAAACTCACGATGAAATACATTTTAATCTGTGGTTATACCATGACAAAATGTAGAAAAGTCCAAAGGGGGTGAATACTTATGCAAGGCACTGTATATCTCGATATTTTCCAAACTCGCTGACGTTAGGCTTTCCACTGAAGGTGAACACTTGTGTGAGTGTAAACTTCAAGTCGCTCCCACCACCCCTTTCACTTTCAACATTTGTAAACTGATTCGTTCGGTTCAGGGTTCACAAGGAATATGAACAACACTGTCACTAACCATACTCAACTCGCTGGGACTTACTTTCTTTCTCTCTCTCTGTGCTCTCTTCCCTCCTCTCCTGATACAAAAATACGCATGCAGGCAGGAGAGTTTTCTGGATGGGCGGGGGTGAGAGCTGTCTGCTGTGAGACATGCATGAGAAGAGAGAAGCAAAACTCTAAAAGAATTCATGCTGCTTAAAACATTCTCATGACAATTTACACTCGATGGTCACGATATAGTCGTTTTATACATCTCATGTGGAACAAGCCGAGATACATCGAGAATATTCAATATATCGCCCACCCCCCTAAGAGCCTACCGAAAAATTTGACAATAAACCAGCCTTAAACATCAGAACACAGTCATTCTGAATGGTCTTACCTCCAATATAATGATTTTTACTAATAACAGGTTGGGGGTATGGTGACGGTAACGTTCAGATTGAGTAAATGTGAAATACATATCGTCTGGGAAACTTTTTCCAGAATCTATGCACGGCGATCTAATGCTAACCTGTGCAGCTGGTGATGCATGGTCACTCACTCATTGAAGTAATATTGCGTGTGTGGAATCTGATTGTAAACAGCTTCTGGCTTGTGGTAGAAACCCTTGTAACGTATGGTTAGATCTACTGGTTTGCTGTGAAGCAGCCACAGGATATGCAATCTATTTGTCAAAAAAATTAACACCATTCGTGTTTGATGTAAGAAAATACTGCACAGGATTTGCATATTCTAGGCATGTTTTATGGCCGTATCAGTTTTAAAGATGGCAGACTAAAAAGACAGTGATTCTGAAATTTAAATAAACATAGAAGTTAAATAATTAATTTTTTTAATATTTAAAGGGTCCATTTGGCCATTAACAGGCTCATGATTTTGATTTAGGGCTCTACCAGAATTGCTTTACATACTGTGATGCTAAAAATAAGCGTTACGCATCTTTTTAGTTTACACTGCTGCAGCACTTCTTTTAACTTGGTCCGCTCCGCATCTGCTTTGATTAATCAGCTGCCCTACTCATTTGTAACTTGTCAGGTTTTTACAGTGAGTGATAGATGCCATGCCCCTTACCAAGGTTCTTCCTAATCAGCTGTAAATACTGCTCTATCCATGGTAATAGTGGCATCGGTTCTGCCGTACCAGTTGGGACTGTAGCCAGGCCACCCCCTGATTCCGCCATAGTTTTTACTCTTTCAAATCATCTATTCATAGGACTGATCTTTTTTTGTAACACCTCTGAAATTGTCTTGGGCTTTTTATTTATTTATCTGCAGAGAACTAGGCCATTCTAGGTTTTTATCAGACACATAGTTGAGTGATGTTTCCGTTTCATTCATCTTGTCTAAATGTATATGTGATCTGCACTTATTTCATTCATTTTTTTTATACTGTTCACGCAAACTTAACCTCTCCTCCATGTTTTGCTATCGTCCTGTAAAATTTGAGTAGTGTAATTTTCGACAGCAATAATTGTATCCATAAAGCCATTCAACTGTGTCATTGTTACTATTCTGCTCGGTCTCGTCAAAAAACGGAATAGGCAGTTTGAAATTATTTGTGACACAGGGACAACTTCAGGTCACTTTCTGAACAACTACAGCTGACTCGTGCACATGCTGGCCTGCTGGGAACAGAGTGGCACTAATAAGTCACTATAACCTAGAGTTTTCTTGTATTTCCCCTGTACAGTGACATTAACCTCCCCCTAGAGTTTTGTTCTCAGGATTGTACATCATTTCATTCAATAAAGAGCTAGAGGAGAGATATTGAAAACCATGGCTCCTCTGCAGAGCAACTTGTAAACTGGCAGACTAGGTTAAATAAATATGGATGATGCTACACAGCTAATAGGCTTTGCTCCTGAGAGCAAATCCACTGAATGCAGCGATTGCATGTAAATTAACTGACTGCCGTGTCACATCCTGGTGTGTTGTTTTAGTAAGGCTGATGGAATAATAACATATTCTTACACCCATTATGCTTATATTGAGTCCCTATGTGACATAATCCATGATCCGGAACCAAAGTGTGAAAAGTGAAATATAAATGAATGCACTAAAATCAAACGTGCTGGTAAAGTTTATTAAATAAATTCCCCGATCAGGGCATTTGCAGTTAGAGCCCCAATAATGTTGAACAGTCTACCCTTTGAGATCAGACAGGTGACATCTTACCTCAGATGGCTTCTATGAATGTTTGACATATGCGATGTTGAATGCAGGCTATTTAAAAAGTAAACAAACAGTGAATGACCCAAATGCATGTTCATGTAGGCTCAGGGCGTGTGCTGACTCACTGTCCGCTCTTTGTCTCAACTGTCTTTTTAAACCTGAAAACCAATAATAACTAATTGCAGAGGGTTTAATAAGCGCTGGCTGTCAGCCAAACAGTCATTTAAGTCCCGTACTTTATTACATTATATTTTTATTCTAATAAAAAGAGTTTGGATTAACAAGTTGTGATCTGCTATACATGCTAAATTTATGATCACTGGCCTCAGCTTCAGAACAATATGAACATGATGATGAGTGTGTGTCAGTGTGGGTGTGTGTGTGGTGTTTGTGTGTGTGTGTGTGTGTGCGTGTGCGTGTGCGTGTGCGTGCGTGCATGCATGAGTGCGTGTTTGTGTGTGTGTGTGTCAGTCCTTTATAAACATGCTCCATTTGAATGTCAGCTCAGGGGTGTGTCCAGCAGTAGAGAGCGGAGGGTAGAACTCGTATGTGTTTGTAAAATAACTGATGACATATTACATCAAGAGGAGCACTGATTGCACAAAAGAAAAAACACACATTTCCACTCTGTATGCCAATCTAAGCTAAGATAACCTAACTGCCTGCAGGATGTAGCCTCAACCTCAGACACAACAGAGGTATGGGTATGAAAAAGAATTACATTTATTCCGAACTTTACGTTCAAAGGATAATTTTAATAGTTCTGAAGATGAAATATCTCACCATGCACACCAGTGGTTTGGTTATAACATAATCACCATTTAGATCTTTACTGATCATCTTCTAGTACAGTTAGTCAGAGCTCTGCTGTGTTGCTGTGTCAGACTGGAGTAGTGTGGCCCCTGTGGTTTTCAATGTAAATAAAAACAGTCTCAGATTTGTGTGTGGAGGAAAATGAATCTGTCCATCATGAAGAGATGCTGAGAAAAATGAGGATCTTTATAGCCAATACAAGTCAGGGAGTTGCATGCAGTACACAGCAGCTGTCAGGAAGGCTGGACATTTGTAGCACACAGGGGAAGTTGACACGGTGCTAGAAATGCCCTTCGATAATAACGTCACAAACATTGGTCCATTTATATAATGAGTGTCAACTCACAGATGTTCAGTTGTTCAGATAGAAGGTTTCTCCCTCTTTCTCATACGTTTGTATGGTTTGGCCTTTTAGTCTAATGAGGCATATTCTTCAGTCTGGTTCCAAGACAGCCTCTAGACGGTCACATCCTTTAAACCTTAATAACCAGACAGTAAAAATTAACTCTGATTTTGACCTAATCATAAAGCTAAATGCATATTATGATAGGTAACACCAGTCATCGTCCATCTACTTTATAATTTCATATTTTTTCCTCTTCTAAAACAAAAAGGGAATAAAATTATGTAATCAAAAGAGGAAGAGGATGACCAACATTAGAGTCCATATACAGTATATCCACGAGAATTCGATGTGTGAACACAGCAGAGGATCCCCAGCTGGACTTACTGCGAGCGAGTTGGGGTGTTTTGTGTCGATGCTTCATTGTAAAGCTCTGCAGCACTTTGCCAGGCTCTCTCTCTCTCTGGGTGTGTCGGTGACCCATCAAATCATCCACAAAGTTTTTACTGCTTTACTGAAACCTGTAGCTGCTGCCGTATAGTTAATTGACTTCTGTGGGAAGTTATCATTGTTATTATCAATACATTATTAGCTGTTTGTTAAATTGTTGTATTAGAAATTAAAATGTCTAAGTTTTCTGTACTTAGAATTTTTTATTATTTCTTATCTCAAACCGTAAATAGTATATACTTCTGGCACAGTATTCTTTACAATCTTTGCAAGCTGAAGGCTCCCGAATCTGTTGTTGTAGAGATACAACATGTAGAACGGAAAAAATACATCACCTTCTACATGTAGGCGACCTTGTGCAATTCACTCAATTTACCTTGTTTTGTCTTCAGAGTCCGTGAATGGTGCTGCCTCACTTTCTCAAGTATGACCAATTTCATTGTGTAGTAAACTGAGGGATTTAGTTGAGTGTAGATAAACACAGGGCTGGTGAGTAGAAGAGAAAGGGAGGGAGGAGAGATCATGATGTAAGAGGGTGATTTATCCTCCTCACACCGAGATGTGTGATACCTCTATGTGTATTCTATGTGCACAGACTAATTCTCCTCCAACTCGTTCGGTCTTTGTTTCTGCAGATAGTGTTGAGGCAGCAGGGCCGGTCTTAATCCTGGATTAATAAACAGAGGGAGAGAGAATATTTCAGTGGAATAATTACCTTTGTCTCCTTGTACCTTTGCAAATGTGGCCATTATAAAAAAAAAGCGTAACCGTGAAAATTGTTTCCACTGTACATGAAGGCCTCAATATAAACATGTCTGACATCTGCTGTAAAGCTGACTTTTTCATGGCCGACTTGCTAACCTCTGGCTATTGTCTCTGCTTGAGCGATGTAAGTGTCTCCGCCCTTTCTGGCTTGTGAACACTCCTTAGTGATTGACAAGTATATGAGTGAATTAGTGCAAATGAAATGACCGGTTGTGTTTAGAACAGTCGTGCAAAGGCCACAGATACCTGCTTGTCCAGACAGCCATTTACTGATGGCTATATGGACATGAAGGATTTCAACAAGTAAGATAGAAAGAGTTTCGGAAACGACTTACCCACCCTACCTATCATGAATTTAACTTATTGAACATGTACAGGTTCTGTTTCCACTTCAGGGGTGAGTTCCCTGAAGAGGAAGGGTTTTAACCATCTTCATGTTGTATTTCAGAAAGTCTAATGTGGATTTAGTCTCAAAGGGATGAGACTATGGAATGTAACATAGTACATCACAGTAAACATGTAAATTAATAAATTAGGAGGTAGAGATTTGAGGCGTCAAAGATGTCAAGACAGCTTGTGCTGATAAGAGCCGAAGCTGTCCATGTGCAGTAAACAAAATCATGGGATATCTGCAGCGAAATTAGTAAGTTACGTCCTGTCTCTGCCTGCTGCACCACCCCACCCCTGGTTCCTGTGGAGAATTTGTTGTGAAAAAACACAACGCCCCCGTTGTGTTTTTTCACGTCTGAAAGGCATACTGCGGAGAAGTATGGACCCAATTTTCTGGAGATCCCTCGCAGGGCATGCTATACAGTGGAAACCAAAACTAGTCAACTAGTCAAAATGTATCATGCTACTTAAAGTCCCCAGTGGATAAGAGCTTGTACCATCACCCGAACATTACAATTGTGTGCATTTGTGCAGTGTGTGTGTACATCTTGTCGGCCTGGTTATGTGTTTGTAGTGTGAATATGAGACGTATAACATGACAGGCCATCTGCCGCTGGAATCACTCACTCAAGTGTGGTGCTGCTGGTCGTTCCCTTTGGAGCAGCTAGAGGAAGAACAGAGGAGGATTCAAGCTCAGCAGCTCAGCGTATTACTGCGCATCCATCTCTCCTCACGTTCTTCATTCACTTCTTCTCCCTCACCCTCCTCCTTTCCATGCCTTCTCTCCATCTTGTGTTGCTCATTATCGTCTCCACCCCTCACTCCCTTCTATCTTAATATGACTCCCCATTAAAGGCCTCTTTTCACTTCTCTTTCTCTTCCCTCATCTTCTTTTATGCCTCCTCTTTCTCCTGCATCCCTGCTTCCTCTCCTGCCTTGTTTTCTTTTGCCACCTCTGTCATGATAAAGTGAGTGTTGAAAGCGTAATTGTACCCGTTTCAATTTCAACACTCACTCTGCTTCTCCTTTTATTATGCCATTCTTCTTACCCACAGTCTTCTTCTCTACCCTATAGTCTTACCTTCAATCAATCATCACTCCTTCTGGTTTGTACCCTTTTCAAGCTACTTATTCCCTCTATCATCTTCCTCTCTTTTTCTTCTCCATGCCTCTCTTTTCACTCCACATAGGCTTTATATTGTGTTTAAAATGTTCATACCTCCTCTGATCATCCTCTACTAATCACCCTGTCCTCTGCCGTCTTCTTCTCCGTCCTTTTCTGCTACATTTCTCCATCTCTGCTCTTCTGCTACTCCTATAATTTTAACCACCATTAACACCTCAATTAAATTCATTCATCTTTTCTCACATATCTAGCTACCACTCCATCCCCTTCATATTCCTTCTTGCATCAGTCATCATTTTACATGAATTGCAGTCTGCGTCTCCACCCCAATTTAAAGAATCTGAACCTGTGCATTATCAGTAGAAAAGACTTCTAAATACAGATTAGCTAGTAGCGGTGGTGTTTTTTTCCTCTTTAAAAACAATCAAACTATTCACAGCTATCGTTGTTTGATACTTTTCACCATGATGTAAGGTCACATTTCATTAATGTTTATACAAACTAAAAAAAGTGGTTATGATTTTTTTTTACTTGGAAACTGACTCTTCTCTGAGTCATAAATTAGTTTAATCAAATCTGACTGACATGCACACAGTAGCTGTGTCTCAAAGTCTAGGATCGTGGTATTAGTACACAGCATAGACCATTGACCATAAAGGCTCAACTGAAAAGACACAGTTTGTTCAACGGAGGATTTATCGGATGAAGTCTGTTACATAAAATGTACTGATACATTTGAAAATGTAATCTTTGATCTTCTTTTTCTTTGTTGTTTGGGAAGCTGCTATCATACGATCCGTCTTCAAATGTGAAGGATGCAGCCCCTGAATTGGGACTCATCTATTGCTAATACAACAGACTATTTAAAGATTGTTGAATGAAATTTGCTCCAGCAGAGATCAACTGTGTTCCTGCAAATAAACTGGATGAAAATATTGTGCTTAGATTTAGGATCAGATCAGTTTTGGGACCCTTTTCTCACAATCAGGTTTTGTTGCCAAGCAGATTTACATTTACACATATACAAGGAATTTGCTGTAGTGTATTTATGTGTAAGTATAAATGTAAAAATATAAAAAATAGGATACAAAAATGAAATACTATAAGCACCAGGGGAGGCAGTGTGCAATTTCTACAGTTTGTCTGTTATTTGCCACAGGAAGTTAAAGTGCCAAAGTGTCACCCCCTGATTCTATGTTTAACCATCCTTTTCCAATTACAAATCTATGAAATGAGAACATCTCTAAACCACTTTAACCTGTCACTTCCTGTTTTGCTGCATGCACCTACAAATGAGTAAATGTAAATATACATGGTTGGTTACTGCCCAGCTGCTGTAACCTAGACTCAATGATTTTTGTGTGTGCAGGATCCTGGCCACTGTGGGGGCTGATTTTGACCTGAGAACACTGAGAGCTGTGAGAGTTCTGCGGCCTCTCAAACTGGTCTCTGGCATTCCAAGTAAGTCATCCTAAACGCTAAGCATGTTTTTTTCATCACAGTTAGTGTAATGATTGAAACTTATAATAATAAAGCACTTTGCAAGAGATACCAGAAACACTATCAGAGTCAGGCTGTGGTTAGCTTGGCTTAGCATAAAGACAGGGAAACAGTTTAATCACATCTGAGTAGAAAATGTAAAAGTGACAGATTTTTGTTAGGTGGTGAAACTCTTTAATGGTAAAGAACAGCCAGGTGCAGTCTTCATCACCACAATGAGGTTTACAAATGAGATGCCACCATCTCCGCTAAGAAACTAAAACCAAATTCAGGATACACAAAAGATGACTAATTATATAAGATGTTTGTTTTCCAACAATTCCAGATACACAGTAAATATCCTTCTCATTCTCTCCACATATTTCTGGCCTCTCACCAGTAAAGGCGAAACAAACATCATAAAAAAAACATTAAAATTGTCTTCATGTGGTTTAAAGCATACTGTTCTTATCTTGCACCAGGCCTTCAGGTGGTATTGAAGTCCATTATGAAAGCCATGGTACCTCTGCTGCAGATTGGTATGCTGCTCTTCTTTGCCATTCTCATGTTCGCCATCATCGGCCTTGACTTCTACATGGGCAAGTTCCATCGCACCTGCTTCAGGATAGACACAGGTAAGCAGGAGGAGCAGACTTTTTCTAAGCAATTTCTAAGTTTTAATCAAGGCAGGAGTTGGTAGAGCTTTGATCATCGACATGTAATGACCAATGACATTTGGCTAATGGAGGCATTTTGATGAATTATATTGTGACATGGAACTTGATCCATTTCTTCATTGTGCTCCAGCTGCCAAAATCTCTTCCACTTCTCCTCTAATGTCAGATAACACTTTGAGGTTTCGGCAAAGTGTAAACTATGTAAACCAAATTTAAAAGGGTTCTTTATATCCTGTTGCCTCACAGCGGTGCTCTGGGTTCAAACCCTGTGGTGTTTGCATGTGCTCCCTGTGCTTGTGTGGGTTTCCTCCTTGTACTCCAACATCTCCCCACAGTCCAAAGACATGCTGGTTAATTGCAGACTCTAAATTGCCTGTAATTGTGAGTGTGAAAACATTGTTTGCCTTTATGTGTCCGCCCTGAGATAAACTGCTCATGGTGTACTGCACCTCTCGCTCTTTTGTTTTCTCCGCTGCATCACACATCTTGAGTGCTGCTGGTAAATGAAAAACTGCAATTGAATTAAGGTTGAGTAAATTCTGTACACAGCTGCCAAAAAGATGGGAAAACACCAGCTTACTATATATTCTTTGGCGTAAATAACAATTACACAATGAAAGTCTTAGAGACCTAAATTATTTGCATTTAAAGTAAAAAACTATATTGTTCAGTCAAATGAACGTCGGTCGGTAAATCCTGATAATTTTGAATCCTGATATGTGATTTATTTTCAAATAGAGCCAGTGTTACTTACTTATGGGATTGCAGGAATAACCTTTGTTCATTCTATGTTTAGTTTATTTGCACTGTAAAGTATTACTAAATAATATTAATTTATCTTTTATTTTTCATGAACTCTGTGTAATGATGGAAGTTTCAATAAATAAAGAGCAGTAAAATGTCATTTTTTTGATGATAATATGTTGTTCTTATGGAGTAAGTTTTTTAAGATGGATTAACTAAAAGCTAAAATCTCAGAATTTAAGTTCAGTTAACTAACTCCAAATTTGGACTTTGGGTGATGCCTTTTTTTACTATGCACTCTTACACCATCAAATAAGGCCATGATGCAGACTGTACTCACCCTGCACACATCATGATGACATCAATGGCATTATTAGTATGAAAAGTTAGCATTGCCTCATCGATGAATGTAGAGTACATGCAGGGTATGAATCGCTCCTCTGCTGCTTCTTAATTAATGTTTAACCCTCAAAGGGGTTTACAATCTGTACAATTGCAGCTAGTTAGTAGCATACTGCACACTTTGTTCTTACACCATTTTAAGGTCTATGAAAAAATTGAGACAAAAATGTGCAAAAGTTGTTTTATGTACAAAGTAGACAGACTAAAATATATTGACACCATGACGAAATATAATGACGACATTAGGTAAGATGTCGGGCAGCTGCCTGCGTACCATAAAGCTTTGTGAGAGACCACATACCCAAGAGGCAAATCTCAAGGATACTGCTCATTCATTCTGATCTAAGTGCAAATAGATGTTTCAGAATTTAGGCTCTGAATGATTTATATTTACACAACAATCTGGAATGTATAATTAAAACATCAGTCAAAACATGTTTATCATGTAAGCATCCCACCAATTGGAGGTCACTGTGGAAAAACAGTAATATATCCAAATGTACATTCAGTGTCAAGTATCTAAAAGGGATTGCTCACCAAAAAATTGAAATTCACCCATTATCTACACACCCACATGCAGATTGAGGGTTGGATGAAGTGTTCGAGTCCACAAAACACTTCGGAAGTCTCAGGGTTAACTTTGTTAGAGCAGAATCCAATACAATTGATTTAATAAGACAACAGAAAAAACACAACATGCCTCCATACTGATCGTGTGGTGTCATGTATCTGCAAGCACCGACAATCAAATTCGACTCGAAACAATGTCATTTATACCATGGTTTTAGCCTAAATGTAGTCCGGAAGTGGTGATTCTAGCGGACGTTAGCACGTCCGACGGTCCATGAATGCATCTTGTAGGAAGATATCAGAGGACTTTTAGGCTAAAAACACTCGAATATATATGTCGGGGCCTGCAAGCATTTTTTTATTATGTCACAATTGAGTTCAACTGTATTGAAATCTGCTTCAACAAAGTTTACCCCTGGAACTCCAGAAGTGTGTTGAGTACTCCCACACTTCACCAGCCCCTCAATCAGCATACTATGGAGTAGAAAATGAGTGAATTTTATTTTTATTTTTCAGTGAACTATCCCTTTAACATTAATGATACTTTCCGGAACACTGAATGTGAATCTATATAAATCTTCTTGTCTTCGGGTTTAGGTGAGCAGACAGATAAGTTCCCCTGTGGCCTGGAGGCTCCAGCGAGGACCTGTGGAAACGGCACCTCCTGTAAGGATGACTGGATCGGACCCAACTGTGGCATCACCAACTTTGACAACATCCTCTTTGCTATTCTCACCGTTTTCCAGTGCATCACCATGGAGGGATGGGTGGAAATCCTCTACTACGTAAGTCCACTTACAGGAAACATATGTGGGCCTTCTTGTTCTCTGTAAAGGGTTTGGTTTAAGATAGTAACTTCTGGACTGTTCAAAACGATTACAGACGACTCACTGCACAATTCTCTGATTTGCTCAGTTTTTCATATTTTATGTTCGTCTTTAGCACTGATGGCTGATTTTCCTGGTTGTAGAAACAGTCAAACAGAGCTTTGTGGGCAGGATAAAGAATGGGCACACCAGTTGTATATACATAGCCAACTAGCATCATCAGTTATAAAAAGGGAAAGAAAAACTTACATCAAAGTGACTTTCAGGCTGTCGTACGTAGACTTTCAAAAATAAAGAAATAGAAATAGTGTCTGATAGTACCAAAATTCTTTTTTTTCCCACTGTACTTGAACAAAGCCTGTAAATCATATAGTTATTACTAAAATTCAATTATCTTTTTATTATTTACAATACCAGGCATCATCTAATTTCAGAAAGCTTTTATGAGTTGTGTTAAGGTCATTTTTTACACACACTAACTGCACACCCCTTCTATCTAAATGTGAAAGGGTCGAAGACACTGGTCACCAAATTGTTCAACCAGTGCGATTCACAATGGTTTGGTGTAAATATATGTAAATGGCTGAATGACAGTAAGATGTTGATGCTCTGAATTGGAATTGCGCTTCTCCAGTGTATTCATACTGTGCTTCTATAAGCAGCACCTCTCTATTACGCATACACTTACACATCGATACAGAATCATAGGGGACATTTTCGGGATTAGAATCTTGCAAGGTCACCTCGGCAATATAACCACCTTCCCTCCGACCTGCTCTATGTCCTGAGTCAAAGTCACCCATGTCAAATGTTTCGACGAAAGTAAATGCAATTCTTAGCTGTGTCTCAATTCTCCACCACGTGGATCCGTTCGTATCACGCTTCAACTTAACTGAACAGCTTACGGTACACATGGTAAAAAAAACGAGGGGCATTAAAACTTTCTCTTCATGCCCAACTTCAGCTCTGTTGCTAGGCAACAGCAATAAGGGCAGGACAAGCCGGTGAAAGCAATCACAGACATTCTCTGTAGACCAGACCTTCCCCTTTCAGATGGGCCTTCGCCGTCATTTCAGCTCACAAAGGAGGATATCTTTGTGGGCCAGGTAGATTGTGTCCTCCGAAGGATGCATCTCCTGAATTACAGTTGGTTAATGACCACCTGAAATGCAAATCATTTAGTTTCCAGTGTAGCCATGACTTTCATTGGCATTACATATACATATATATGCCATTAATGTTATGTTTTACCTTCTCAGTCTTTTGTCTCGAATGTTGCCAGGAAAAACTTTTTTTCTCAAATGTGTTAGATTAAGCATTTTCTTAAAAGGGTGGCCTTTGGATACCAACATCAGGGGAGGGACGTCACCCAGCCCAAACTGAGACATCGATATATATTGTTATTATAATAATTATAATTTACGCCACTGTGAATGTACAGGCTTGTCTGTCCTGTGCATCGACGCTGAGACACTGAGCGTTTCCTCCTGATTGCTCCTTCCCCTCCCAGCCTTCCTCGGGGGATGATTAGAGGCAAGCACAAGAGCTTGTGGAGTATGACTCACACACAGCTCCCATTAGGACCGCAGCACCGCCACTTTACTGCTTGCATGAAACAAATCACAGCTCTCCTCCATTTGCAAGAGTCAGAATCATATCATGCCAGGGAAACAATTATGCAATAGGCTAAATTATTAAACAGCTGTAGTGGGAAAAGACTATGTGTTTAGCTGTGTGAGAATCTCCTGGTGTGGGGCTGGAGGAGGGCAGCAGAAACAGAGTAAGAAAGAAAGAGAGGAGGGAGGTAGAAAGAGTTTACTTGTGGTTTTGTTGCTGAGAACAAGAAAAATTTTTTCCTAGGCAGGTTAGATACAGGGGATGCTTTTTTGCGATTCTTATGTCAAACACAGTATTTGTTTCCCCAATAGCAGTCACACAGGAACATGGAAAGCAAGACAGAGCTAGAACAGGAGTGAGAGCAGATGCAGGTACTTTGAGTTATTTTGCCAACATTCATGTTGTCAGACACTACTTGTTTTAGTAATTATAATTATTTATTAGCTCTTCAGAACTTCTTGCCTCACCATAGAGCTTATTGTCAGTGCAAGATTCCGCATATTCCCCCTGTTGATTCAGAGAAAACTTGTTTGTTAGTGTAACCCGCTGAGCCCCCCCTGTTCACCCGGGGACAACTCAACAAGCTGTAAACATGTCCCACAGCTGATGCTGCTTCACATTAAAAGGTTGACTTTTATTGTGAAGCAACAGGAAATGTCACTGAGGTAAGAGTGGATGTTTCTACAAAACAAGACATAGTTGTCTGCAGCATTTGTGTCTGGGGATCACAGGAAAGGCTGCTACAAGCAGAGGCAGCCAAAATGAGCTGTTAGATAAATTACTGGAGTTGACATCCTCCTACTGTGGTTTGAGAGAGCCGGCACCAGGGTTTCCCACAGTGCATACAATGTTCATCCCGGTAAAAAATGTACGAGTTGCCTACTGGCCTAAGAATGGTACAAAACCTGTCATAATGTGAATTGAGTTTCTTATTACCCAACAAAGAATGATGTTGTCTCTCTTAGCCCCAAAGGTTTATTTAACACCTGACCTTTTACCTTTTCAATTTTGGTTCTTTGTCCTTTCCCGGTTTAGCTGGCGCCTTTCGTGTGGTGTTGGCATGTTCGATAGTCTGGCCTTCTCCCACATGCCTACTGGCTGGGGGAGTTCAAACATACTTAGATTATCTGCTCTCTTCTCTTGGCAGCATTACTTTTAAACCAATTCCCTGGACCAATACAGTAGGCTAAAAGACAAAAAAACCGAGTTGATCATGATTATTTCATCACAACGAGAGACCTCTTTCACATTAAACATGGTTATTTTTCCATTTTAGCCTGTATCTGTGCTATGTGAAAGAAGGAAACATCAACTAATCAAGTAACACGCAGTATCTTATATCTTAATTGATAAGGAGAAATTTGAAGTTGTGCTGGAAATGGATTTGAACCACTCAATAAAAACAGACACAAATACTCTAAAATCTTTGAAGGATTCAATTATGAACACTTGAATATGAATATAAACGTGATTATAATAAGGGAAGTTGGGGTTTGAGTTGAGAATCTTCTCTGGTTATGTTGATTCCAGTTTCACTTTCTGATCATCTTGACTCCCACCATGTTGATCATGATTTAAGACCTTTGCTTCATCAGTATTAGCTGCTCACATCATTCACAAGATGGATGATCCCAATTTGGCTGAGGTGTTTATCTAGAATTAGATTTGTTGTAGGTATTGAGAGGGTTAAATCGAAATATGAGAATACATTAATTCAACACTTTTGGAGTTTCAGGTGTTTCAACTGTGTTGCAGCCAAGTCCAATACAATTGAAATAACTGTTGATACATTTTTCAATCTTAAAAAAACAACAAAATAATAACATTAAATGCATGCGGCTCTGGAGAAGGATATCAAAGTACATTTATGGATTTGGCTGCAATGCTGTTTACCACTGAAACTCCAAAAGTGTTTTTTGGACCCAAACACTTAACACTTTCGTAGATAATGAGTGAATTTTCATTGTGAGGTGAACTATCCCTTTACAATCACCCCCTTCCTTCATCATTAGCCTGCTCTTTTTCCAGTGCTCTGCACTGACAGACTGGTTATGTCCTCTGGCCACTCAGGCATAGGTTGCTGTTTTGGCTGAATGTGATTTTTGGGATTGAATTGTCAAGGGAGGAGTGAGAGCTGTCTCATTTCCCGCCACTTTGGGACCGTGCCGTGTCCTCTTTATCAGAGAGGCCATCAATCATGGCTGTACAGGCACTCATCTGTCTCTGCCAAAGCTGTGACTCTCTGATGGGAATAGAGGGCAAAACTCAGACTGTCAATTTCTCATTAGCAGACCCCCAAGACCTCTCAGCCATAAACACCTGCTTCCGACAGTCACCTGTTTAATGCTTTGCACTGCCTGTGTGTGTAGAAAGCATCTAATACATATACAGCAGAGTAAACTTGCTATTGAATCATTAACGATATCAACATTTGATATTGATGATCAACCAACAAAGTACTTAGAGTTAGGCATTAAGAGATGCATTAATGCTTCACATACACTGTAAACAGGCTACAAAGATTTGACCAAACTCTCACACCTGATACATCCTCCTTGTTTTTTATGATGTGTTGAAACAATTTTACACTTCCTGTTTAATTAAAATTCACATTAACTTGTTATCTGTATCTGTGATAAACAGCAGATTCCGGTCCAGCGTTCATGTTACTGAAACAGCAAATGAAGCTGCATCCATTGGGGTTCCATCTGCTGTGTGGGTTTTTCTGCCCCTATTAAATGAGCTGTGGTCCGTCACATTGTTAGCGAATTGATAGCTTGACCTAGTCTGAAGCTTACATATAATAATGGACAACATGGCGGATTCCTAAATGCCAAATCATCTTGATCGCCCCCTGGTGGCTGGCTGCTGTAAAGGTTATAAACACCAACTCCTTCATGTGGGCAGAGGGAGCATGGCCAAGATGATTTATTGACAGCTGTGACTGACTTGCAATTAGATGAGGGTGTAGTGGTAGAACATCACTACCATGGTTCCATTCCCAGATCAAAGCTGTGCAGTTTGTTGCTCCGAATATTGTTTTTAATGCAGAGTTCAGATGCTGGATAATTTGGCTTCATTTCTGGATATTTGGATAAAGTGAAGACACTTTGTCCATCTTTATATACTGTATGTCGTCTGAAGTAAGTGGTGCAGTCTTTCAATGCAGTTTTAAGGCACATTAGTTATATAGTTATACCACTTCCTAGGCGGGTGCACGAAATGTGTGTGCTGTACTTATCAGATGCACAGATGATCTGCTCTTGTGTGAAGGTTAGTATTTGTTCTAACTACCAAATAAAATCTGCCATTATACTATTAATCAAGGAACCGTGGTCCCAGTAATGAATCCCCTGGTTGGCAAGTCAACAATGTAGCAATCGATCAATGTGGATCTAAATGCATGCAGACCATTGTTCATGGTTTTATCCAAATACGTGCTTCCCTTCCTTCACACAAGACGAGTCCTCATTTAGTTTGACCTGAGACTCAGATAGCTGTGAACAAAAATGTATTCTAAGGTCAGCCTAAATTAAAATTATATTGCATCAGACTGCATTAGAAGAATAATCTGCCTATGTTCTGGGATGATTACGATTAGCTCTTGCATGAACAGGACTAAGGATCTTTATTTCCTACAGTATTCAATTCAATTTTATCGTAAAACACCACATTTTTTCAGCTAACAACGGTTCTTTGACTGAGTTTTGTGTTACATACTAATTAGTCTTATTCTATTATCTTGGCAGGATTTGTGTTTTGCTCTTTGCAATCCCATGCCTCACCCGTAGGAGAGGACAGTGTTGGCGTCACCAGCCTGTTTCCATGCTTGTCTGAGCTCGTTAGGGTCAGTGAGTGGTGACCAGGTCCCCTCTGGCGACACAGTCACCACCCAGCAGTGAACAGCAGGCAGACTTTCAAATATTGTCAGGTGGAGCTCTGGGGATCAGGATGTTTACAAGCCAGAGGACAACAACAACATACAGTGTAGACCATTGTCTGCTTCTTTTCCTTTGAGTACTGCAAACCCATGTGTCTCCCTGTAATTTCAACTCCATGGATAAAAGAAAGTTCTATAATGTATTGTAATACTAATACTGTAGAATGACAAAGTTAAAATATACAGTTTTTATAGGGGATCATGAATCTGGATCGTTCCAGTCACTTTAAGCCTGATGTCCTGGCTGTGAGCGTCTCCTTTTAAATACGTGTCCAAACTCTAAAGTGAATCCAACAAAACCAAAGTGAACGTCAGTACTGTTTAGGTCCTAATAACTTCAGTGTCAGTGAAGTTCAGTGATCAGTGAGAGTAATGTGAGCGCAGGTCAAAGGGAGAGTGGAGGGAGGACACTCAGACATGAGACCCTGACACGGTAAAAGATGACCGGACCTTCAATGTGCGTGTCTGTCATGATCCTGAAGGAGCGGTGGGACATAATCGATTATGTTCTGTCTCTGCATCGATGCGGAGTCGTCCATGTCTGCATCGCGATGCATCGAAAAAATATGAATTTCTCCACCTCTAATGAGTCAGTAGCTGTTATTTCATGTTCTGTCTCCAGTCCGTCCGACACCATGGGTGTGGTAGTGCTGCTGCATTGAAGGTTGCCCTTTTGCTAACACGTTTAGGGGCAGAACAGGGCTTCTAATGGCTTTTCTATTGCCTTCTCTCTCCATTCTGTTAGCCAAGGTCTGAGGCAGCATCACCCCGACACCAGCTAATGCACTAACACACCCATCCCTGTGAGTTCACCTTTCTAACCCAGCACCTTTTGTAGGGACTCACTGGTAACAGTTCAACTT
Organism: Pleuronectes platessa; assembly: GCF_947347685.1. Classification (NCBI taxonomy): domain Eukaryota; kingdom Metazoa; phylum Chordata; class Actinopteri; order Pleuronectiformes; family Pleuronectidae; genus Pleuronectes; species Pleuronectes platessa. Next base: position 3,843,742 of record NC_070629.1, read on the forward strand.
GGATCAACAAACCCCTTCACCCCTTTTAACAGTGAATAACTAATAATTTAGTTAGCATATGCACAAGTTTAATAGATGTATTAAAAAAAATAGGAGAATGCGATTTGGCGTGGATCCATATAAAAACAATTCTTCACTTTTTCATACAATGCAAGATGCATTTTCCTTGATCTCCCAGGGAATGATCATATACTCTGTAACTCAGTGGCTCTGTGCTAACATCTTCTTGGTGCTTATTGGCAGTAGTTAGACTAGATTTAATTAAGACATACCTGACATAAGATTTACCTGTAGCACCACCCAATTTTTGGGTGTGTAAATTGGTATGTTTCCCAAGACAGCTTTAACACAAATCTTTAAAATATATTGCAACTTTTTATTTTTTAACCTTTGTGTCGTGTTCGTTTCTCCCCCCTTACTTTGGTGCTCCCGGTCAAATTTGACCGGCCTGTTTTAACTGCCCTTACATTAACACAAAAACCATTGATCGTCACCAAATTGTATTTAACTCCCTTTTAACCTGTAAACAATGTCTCAGACTACTGGTTACATGAATAACTGCAGTGAATAGACATGAAACTGTTGCAGGGACATAGTTGACCGGAATATAGGCCTCCCTGACTCTGCATCCCACAGACTTTTTGTAGCCTCATTGTTGGACCGATGTACTCCTGCTAGAATCAACAGACCCATGTAGGCTTGGAGGTCTACCTGGTCCAAGGCCTTCCATGTGTCCGCAAACACACGCCCCCCTTCCAGGTTTGTCATCGCCAGTATAATTTCCACAATGGACTCTGGTAAAAAGAGTTGGAAGCTGGACTTGATGTCATCCACACGAGATGTTGCATACCGTGTTGGCCCTGGTGACATCCTAATGATATTTTCCCCTCTTGTTCTGCCTCCTCTGTCCTGGGGGGATGAATACCAGAGCAAGTTGCCATCCTTGGACTGGAATGTCACCTCAGGTGTGTCTTCCACAGGGGCCTCTTCCCCAGGTGCCTCTTCCTCAGGGGCCTCTTCCTCGCCATATGTTGACTGTTCGGTCTCATGATGGTCTGGATCAAAATCAGGATCGTTGTCTTCTATTTCTGAAACATCCTCCTCTATTTCTGGTTCAACTCCAATCCCGTCTTCATCAGTTTGAAAAAAAAGGTCAAGAGCCTCTCTGACAGAAAAACGTCTGATCGGGCGCCGACTCATTGTGTTCAGAGTAAAATAAGAGCAATGCACAAGCAAGCTATATATAGGGGATCTGTGAGAAGATATACGTTTTGTATCGAAAGTGTGGTTCACGTGGGGGGATGGACACATTAGCCCGGGAAAGAGCCAGGTTCCCATAACAAACACCTAATTGGTAACTTTGAAGTGTTACACGTTTAGTCTGGAAGGTGTGGTTCACGTAGGGGGACAGGCACATAAGCACGGGAAAGAGAGGACACATGGTCAGTCTGAAAGGGGTTCACGTGGGGTGGAGTGTGTGTGTGCGTGCGTGTATGTGCGTGCGTGCGTGTGTGTGTGTGTAGGTGTGTGTGTGTGCGTGTAGGTGTGTTTGTGTGTGTGTGTGTGTGTGTGCGTGTAGGTGTGTTTGTGTGTGCGTGTGGTGGTGGTGGTGGATTTGTGGTTGTGTACTATCTGATGAATGAACACAATCTAGGGTCACCCATTCATTTCCTATGGCGGTCATTTTTGACCGGGAACACCACAGGTGTTACAAAGTTGACTAAACAACTCAAAATTCAATGAAAGTAGTGATCAGCAATTGTAAATGTTCAAATGCCTAGTGTGGAGGATATCATAAGCCCTTGAGACAATAAAATGTAAAACACAATATTTATGATTGATCGAAATGGAAATCGGTCAGATTTGACCCGAACACGACACAAAGGTTAAAGTTGTTTTCCCTTCACATATGCTTTCTGCTTCTCCTGTCATTAGTATTTTTTTTTTCTACTCGGTGCATGTCTTCTATCTAGAACCTTTCAGCCCTCTGATTAAACTGCATTCTACCTCTTTTGTGTGTAAGAGATAATTGTGGTGCTGCTCAGCTAAAGAAATATGGTAATGAGACGACTCCTTTATCTGGGAGAACAATGCAAAGATCTATGAATGGTCAAATTAGAAAAGAATACACGATAGCAAAGCATCACAACAGGTTTCAGTGAATGAGAACATCACAAAACAATTCCAAGCATTCACATTAACCTCCCAAAGTAATAATGTGAGTGTGAGGGAAAACTCCTGCAAACATTAATGCAGCAGAAAGCCCTTGGGCAAGGTACAAGTCACAATAGAGAACATGAACCTTGGACTGACTGCTGCTTCTGTCATTACACAGCTTCAGCAGCAGAGCACACACACAAACAAGTTCAGCTCTCCTCCTCCTCCTCGTCAACCATACCTATTGTACTGTCTTGTATTTCCAGATGAAGCCAGTGATTACAGTAGAGAAGGCATGACATGAGGACAGGATGCATTATAGCAGTGAAACCTTGCATCTCTTTGTTCTTTACCTCAAAACTAAGTGAGAAGGCAAAGTCATCTCAGAGCTTCCTTCTCTCAGCACTACTGTTATTTTAGGTCTGGAGAGTAATGGATGCTCTCCTCAGATCATCAACATGTAGAGCTGTAAGAAACGTAGGGGCCACACAGGACATAATAAATTCTGGGCCTCTGTCTTACACATGTAAATGTTTATGTCACATGCATATATTGTCATACACGTATCTATACACACTCAGGGCGAGTGACAGTATACTGGTAGTGACCGTTATCAAAAATGTATTATTGATAACATGTTAATAATAAATAAATTGATGCCAGCAGTTTTATTAACAACCGCAAATGATGAAAATCAAGCAAACTACTAAACTGATATGTTTGGCTTTGCAGCTTTTATGTAGATTCACCAATACAGCAACACAGCAGAACAAATCTTTTACATGCAGACTAGAGTGGTGTGTTTGTGTGTGTGTGTGTGTGTGTGTGTGTGTGTGTGTGTGTGTGTGTGTGTGTGTGTGTGTGTGTGTGTGTGTGTGTGTGTGTACGCATGTGCGTATGTTTATCCATATCAAATCGCAAGTATTGTATGTGGAGGAGGCATAATCCTATGACTAATAACAATAATTCAATATATTAATGTGAAAATTGGTCTATCAGTGATCGCTCTGAGCTTCATCGATCAATGAGATGATTGTCTTTCTGCAGACACGTCACAGTAGAGCAGAGAATGACAAACTATATAAACACCTAGAGGGTTATAAATCTGAAATAAATCAATGATGTGACGTTTTACCTATATGTGGACTTTAGTTATATTGCTATCGATGAAATGACTATTGCCATAATTGGTTTTATTGTTTTATTGAACAGTCTGAAGTTATAAAATGTATGTTTGAGTGGAAATTTGTGCATGTGAAAAGGAGAATAAATGTAAGTGAAATTGTATAAGTATGTGAAGGTAGAAGGGTATGTCCTGTGAGACACCCAGAATATATTATGTCCTGCACAGTCCCTGCAAGGTTCACAAAGAATGTTTTTCACTATTCAATGAGACCAAACATATAAATGTGGACTGGGCTGGATTTCCCTCCAACAGACGGTAATATCCATTCTGCTGTGAACGAATATGACTGACCTGCACAGACCAGGGACCAAGTCAGAAACCAGATGAAGGGACACAGTTATAGCAACTAGTTTCACTCTATGGTTTGTTACTATTATTCTTTAAAAGTGGGTTGGATGAATCTTGTGCAAGTCAAACTTAAAGGATATCTCTAGTGACATACATTTTTTGTCTAATTGTCTATTCCTGATGCTGTTTATCTCATTCCTGTGAGCCACAGAGCTACATGCTGGCCAAAAACTATTACAAACACCTAAGTTCAGTGAAATCATTGCCATGAACACACACACATACACAGCTAATTTATTTATTTGGTTTATTTAGACTTATAGGTGCTTGCTACCACAGATACAAGATTACCAAACATGAAAATAGTTTCAGGGAAGAATTTAACCTTTTTTTTTAAAAATGGAACAAATGGAACAAATGGAATTCATTAGTTTGAGAACCAAGTAGGGTAAGAAAGTCATAAAGTACTGAGAGATTAACTTACACATTATAGGTTTTGTTTTTTTCATTGACATTGATAAAATTTTATCACTTTTGATTGATGCAAGTCTTATCCTTCAACGGCAACAGCTCAGCAGTGTTAAAGGTCCAGTGTGTAAGATTAAGGTGAAGGAACCAATTGCAGAAATTTAATATAAAACAATCCTAGTGATATTTATAGAAGTGTGTTTCATCTAAATTATAGATATTGTTGTTCTATTTACCCTTGAATGGACACTTTATATTGAAATACTTTATATTTACATCAGGGGTTGTCCTTTCTATAAAGGCCACCATGTTTCTTGTAGTAGCCCAAACTGGACACCCTTTGAATTTTTATGAAAACTGAAGGTTACCACAGGTTCTCTCTCATGTTTGGAAGGGGAGGATGAGCTGAGGATTATTCATTTGCAACAGGCAACTTCACCACTTTATGTCACTAAATTATACACACTGCAACTTCAATACTCCTGTTGTTGTGTTTTTTGTGTTTAGGCCAATGATGCCTCAGGGAACACATGGAACTGGCTGTACTTCATCCCACTCATCATCATCGGTTCCTTCTTCATGCTCAACCTGGTGCTCGGCGTGCTGTCAGGGTGAGTACCAACTTTGAGCATGACCTTGGTGGGGGACCATGATACACTGCTCTAGTATTTGCCTATTTTTTTTATCTTGCTTTGTGCCTACGTGAATCATTAGAGCAATAAAGCAAACTAATGGTAAAGGTTGTGTTGCTACAGGCAGAGTAATTATCTATGTGACATGCAGATGCTTTATATACAATATGCTCACAGGGATTTTCTGGAACCTCTGGAATGGTTGTATATGTCACTGCTGCAGTATTAACCTCAGACCAGTGCTTTAAACTCTAAAAGTATCTATGAAAGACTAAAGACACAACTCTCCAAACACACCAAATAAAAATTGGACCAATCCAACGTTTGACAGGTCTGCTGTGCCTACTTATGGTTGCCCAGCTAATTAGACAGTCACTGTTAATGGGAGACATTTAGCAAACAGTTCTTCGAAATACTTATAGTAAGGATGTAATAGTGGTGTAAACATTCAAACCACCTACATTTACTTTGTTTCCCCTTCATCCAGAGTCTTCACTTCTGTTGCAATCACATCTGTGGCAGGTTCAATGTGGCGGTGTACTAGTGGCAGAAACTTGGTCTATGGGCAGAGAAGGTCTCTGGTTCGTCTCTGGTTCGACTCCACGGAGAGACAACAAAAGACGAATCTGGATTGATCTGTCCAAAAATCCAAGAGTCTCCCTACCCTGTCTAGTGCCCCTGAGCAAGGCACCTCACTCCCAAAACATCTGCTCCCCGAGCGCCGTACATGGTCGCTCACTGCTCTGTGTGTCCTGCACCAGATGGGTCAAAAGAAAAGATAAAATTTCCCTACCTGCATGAGTGTTCCTTTGCATGTCTGTGCATGTGTTTGGGACTAATAAATGCATCTTAATCTTAATCTTAATGTAATATTCATGAGGTTTGATTAAAGCATGAATTCACATGATTATATGAGTCTGCCACACCACAAGCAGTCACAAGCAGCCTGTCACCCTGTGGAACACATTCTCTCCTTTATAAAACCACACAGATAGCAGGCTCAGAGTTGTGAGTCTATCTATCACCTTTGAAAAGAGGATCATGGGAGAGCTGGGTTTGTATTGCCTCTCTTTTAGTATTGCTTGCAGTTGTTATCATCCCTCTCTTCAGCACCAGAAGTCTCCAGGTGTTGTTCTTCATGTCCAACACCTAGCCACCACTATACCACCCAAGCGAGATCCTGACAGGAATGTTATTTTGTGATGGTTCAGGTGGATAGAAACCCCTGCACTTGACGATATGTTTTGACAAGAATGTGGTCAAAGCCTGAAAAATCTCCTATACAGTTTTACATGTGTTATGCTTTAAAATCCATTTTCTTTGAAGCATTCAGCTTATAATACGTACAATTCTTTTGAGTGCATAAGTGGTTGTGGATTTGTTTAAAGCAGCTAAATTCTTAATTTCTAACAACAATGTCTGTATACCTAACTTCGATGAAAGTTAATTGGGTGCTGAAGATTGGATTGGACTCTGATGATTACAGTGAACAGACTGCATCGTTAGCAAAGAAGAGCTATTAATGTATTTGTTTCACTTTGCAGTAATTTTCCTCTGAGTTTTTTCCAGGTTATTTGAAGGCAACTATGGTATCATTCATCATGAATTATTATTAGATTACCAGATTATTAGATAATTTTTTAATAAGGTAAATTATAAAGTTTCAGATTTAATTCTAGTCGGAAACACTTGCTACATCCTGTCTTTTAATCATGAATTCTTGAACCTTAAAATGAACAGTTTGATTCCCGAATTGCTCCTCCTCGCTGATGTCATACATCATTTGATATACAGATATTTAATTTGTTCCCTACTTTTTGTATTTATTCATTTTTTAGTTTTCCACTCAACAAAAGAAATAGGACAGAACATTAATGAAAAACAATAGTAGAAATGAAAAGAGAAATATAAATGTGGGCGCTACTTTCATTTAACAACCTGTATCTATTGATATATTCTTATTGTGTCAGCTGAAAACATGACTCATCTTTTGTCTCGAATGCAGTCCAGAGTTTTTCATGAGTCCTTGTTTTAGCCCTCACACAGTGAGTCAGAAAGTCAAAGAGTTTATTTGCTCCACAATGTCCAGCCAGTTGGAGTGTCACATTTCAACCAGCTCCTTGTGATGGACTTTATGCAAGTATCAATGTTCTGAAGAGATAAAGGCCAGTGATGTCACCTGGTATCAAATCCACTTGTAACAGAAAACATCCCCAATAATCGGAATAACCCTCTACCAGAATGGTGCCTTTTATATATCACCTGCAATCGCATCATTTAGAGATTATCCCTCAACAGCCCAAACTGAACTCAAGCATTGTGCGCATGATTGTTAATTTATTCATATGGAGTGTAATGAAAAAATAAAGATTTCACAGAACTGACTTCCCTCCATGTCTTAGAGCTAGTGGAAGTTTTACATATGGAATGGCAATCACTCTAACGAACAACATTTTTGAGAAACTTCCAACTGTATTTGAATGTCATTGTGGTTCATTTCCTCTCGTTGTATAAGAAAATCCTCATCTAGTACTAAGCTCACTTAGTGTACCACAAGGCTTAGTTTTGTATCCCATTTCTTTTGTTAACAATTGTGACTTTAAGTTTCACTCTGATATATCACTTAGCTCTATGGACCAGAAATACATGGCCTTAAATACATGTTTGAGGGCTGACTATAGCCCCTTGAATTCTCTCCCTCCCTCTTTTCTCTCATCGCAATAAATTATACCAAAATGTAGCAGCAACAATCTTAATCAAATCAAACACATGAACAAATCCTAACCGCAATGACTACTGATTCATTTTGGAATCGACTTTAAAATGTTTTTGATTACCTCCAATGGTCTCATTACTGTTACTTTGATCCAGCTTTTGCAGTCAAGGCTGCACAGCTTTAGAATGCCATGCATGATAAACTGCATCTACAGTTAAACCCCCATTTTGTATTTCTGCAGCATTTTCATTTTAATATTAACAACCTTCAGCTTTCCATTAACACCTCTTAGAAGCTTTTATTGTTAACTCTCTTTTCTGCATATTTTCATATTCTTACACAGTCACACACACACTGTTTCCTGCTCTCTCCACAGAAGTTGTCAGATGGCCTTATGCTCACTGTGGAGGTATAAGGTCACTGATGCTGTCTGGCAGGGCAGTGTGGGGGCCATGCCATTGTTTAAAGGCCATGATCTGAACTTCAGAGCAGGCAGGAGAGCAGAAGAGCAGACACATGCAGGGTTGAGAGGCTGCAGATCCACCCCCGCCGCCAGGGGAGGTCAGGGCCTTTTGGTCAGCGATTATTCCATCAGCTGCGTGGACAGGCTGTGATGGATGTGTCTGGGATCCAAGTTTAAAACACAATCTCACACACACACACACACACACACAGATAGACATCCAGCTTGTCTAACCTATACTTACATACTTTTACTGTACCTAGCTGACAATGTGTCTTGCACATGTCAGATGAGAACACAACTCTCGTGGAATGAAAGTGTCTCTCTGTGTCTTTCTGATGTGTCAGACGTCAACTGTCTGAGTTTCTGTGTGTAGAACTTCCTAATATGGGAAGTGCCTTAGTGTTGTCTTTTTGTAAGCACGTTATTGTCAGGCTCCATGTGGTGCAATAGCAATACTGTGTTTGGTACCATCATGAGATCATTCTTGTCGGTAGTTTACAAAATCCCCTCAATGCTTGTTCTGCAGCTTACCACCATATCTCACTGTTTTTATCAGCAAAAGGTTTTTTCCCCACCTGGCACGTACCTGTAAATGTCAGAGGTTTTTCAGAGGTGCTACTCATTCATTTATTCCCACTTTCCACTCCGGTCGGTGCTGTGTGTATCCACAGTGAAACTATCTAGTGAGATTTGAGTTCTTTCCAGCCTAAAAAGTAGACTGTGAAGTTGTATTCATGCTTCAGTGAACTACAGAGGCTCTTCACCTTTTTAAAAAGTGTCCAACCTCTGTGAGCATTAGAGCACACTTTTAAAATGTTCCAAACAATTTACAGAAGCTGGTTAATAGTCTTTCGAACAGCAAGTTCCCCCTGTCTCTCCAGTCTCTCTCTGACCTCTGACCCCCTGCTCATCACCCATTTCTGTTTTGATACTGATTAACATCAAACCAGCCACTTTCTCTACTCATGAAATAAGCATAATCGTCTGTGTTGACAGTAACAGTATCAGCTGCAGGGATTGGCACAATAATTACCGTTGCCAAGAAGGAACTGAACTAATTTCCATGAAATTCTGTGATGGGGTGGAGTATGACCCAAGGATGAACCCATTAAATATTGGAGCTGATCCAAATAAATAGCAGATTTTTGTTCACTTCCTTTGTTTTCGCATGAGGGAGAGTCCTGCAGTGCATGCCATGCAACTGCAGCTGAAGCTATTAGGTCTTACTGCCTGTGTGAATGGTAAATGTTATATGGACAATAGTGTGAGAGAGTACGCTGCAAATATAATACTGTATAATAGTTTTGCACACAGCTATACAATGCAGTAACGGAGCTAAACACCAAATTAGAGATTTCTTATGTTATTATGAGGAGTGACAACATTTTGTTGACTCATTAAGAAACTGTGGCAGGACAAATTAGAACATGGCGAGCCATCACAGTCTAGATAATTAATGGAAAACACTGCTTTGATATGGAAAGACAGAGCATTAGTCTTGAAAGAGGTATTAACTCACTTAGTTCCCATCTAGTTCAAAACTGCCTCTCAGGCCACGCTCACACAAACAATCACCACTGACACTGTAAAATAGCCCTCTTTGTAGATGTAGCAGGTACCAGACTACTTTGTTGACTCTGGAGGACAATTATCCAAATAACACACACAGGCCTGATTTATGGTGGTGTATATATAAATATATATTAGCACCTACAGTACCTATGCCATGCATCTTTGATCACAGAAATGCAGTTTAATGTACCAGGCTTACAGGCAGATGGAGGATAACCAGGCAGAAGAGAAGCCAGGCAGGAACACACAAGTGGAACATAACCAGGAGCAAAAAGAGACAGTATCACACTGAGTAGAGACTTAGGGCTGGTGTAAGTCCTAAAGCTGGGATAATGCAGGATGATTTGTGGGAGCAGGTGTACGAAGGGGCGGGGCAGCCAGGTAAGTGAGGGCAGGGAGAAAAAGTCTGAGGACATCTAGTGGGTAGGAAGGAGAATGCAGGTCTGTGGGGAAGAGGAGGGAGCATGAGCTGAGCTTGGAGACAGAGGGACTTGTAATCAACAAAGTTGTGGGATCTGACTCATTGTGTAAGCTTTATGTCTGCGCTCATGTTTGCATGTTCATGATTGGTTGCGTGTGTGTGAGACAGCTGCAAGGCTGAAAGCTGCTACAATGCTGGGAAATCCTAGCTGCTAAGATTTCTCCCTGCCTGCCGACACACACGCTTGCACACAGTACACTCACCCAGCGCACACTGATGCACTGCACACATATTATATGTAGAAAGATGTGCAGCCATAACATTTTAATTTAGACACACTGGCATGCAGGCACATATGGAAACAGAAGCACCCTCAGGAAGGCAGGCAGGGTGGCAGGCAGGAATGCAGGCAGCCACTGCAATGCAGAGTGGAGCCCCCCCCCCTGCTGTGTGGGAGACACACCAATCAGGGGGGCGGGGGAAGTAGAGATCCCATGCTCTGTTATTTCAAGTCTGTCTTTCTCTTTCTCTGTGTTTCTTCTCTTATTCCAGCTCCCTCTTTCTACCTCACACATGACGTAACCCTTATGTTGGCCAAGCATTGCACTGGAAGTGAAGATAACGACATTAGCTTTAACAAATGAGAGTTGTCAAATTAATCGTGAAGTAACATTGATGGCATTTAAATAGCCACACAATAGATACATGATTCAGTCAGGATTTCATTTGATTCATGATTGTTGCCGATGGATATAAGAATCATTCAAATGTGTGATATATGTACTACATAATTACATGTGCATATTCTGTTTATAAACAGCTGCTGACATAAAGAGAGGGTGGATGTCAATAGGAGAGAGGGGTTATTTAGGGTAGATTTATAGCAATGAATCCATCTCCTGCGCAGTTCCAGTTGTTTTAGGACATAGACACAGATTCAAGGGGATGCCCATGTATCACTGTTGTCTGCCCCACACTTCACTTCTACCTTTTTCTGTTCCTGTGTGTGAGAATAACACTGATGCCTACAATGTATTGATCTAACATTCTTCCAGGGGGTCCGATACACAGTAGCTGAGCTGTTCTCAGATATGAATTCAGGAGAACATCTGCACAATTGGGTCTGCACTTTCTGTGGAGTTTGTCTTTCACACATGATCAAGGCAGCAGGAGTTTCTCCGCTCAGACGCGTTCACCACACTACAGAAATCTCCGGAGCATTCAGGAGAGTGATGGTGCAGCAGGCAGAGACAGAATATGTCCTATTAATTTTGCAGCAGAGATCAGGTGTGTTTGTTTACAACACATCAACACCAGCGTCAGCCTTTATAACTAAACGATTGTTCTTGGCAACTTTGTTTTTAGACATTTCGTTTTTTTAATGATTTGCATCTCATCAACACCTCCACTTGCTAACATTGAATCCTGTGTAGGATCGCCTGCTAGGTTTTCCCCCGAGCTTATCTGGACATTATTTTGAGATTTTACTAGGGGCTGGCTGGAGAAACCTAGAAAGTCTAGGGCCTCTAACTCAGCCTCTAACTGTTCCCACATACAGCTTCTCTGGAGAATGTCCGGAGATTATCCAGAATTCAGTGCACGTCTGAGAGTTGTTGCGTTGATGCTTGACAGTGGACGTGTCTGAAGGTTGGGGTAGACGCGATGTCAACCAATGACATTTTCCCAACTTTAAGCTTTTTTCTACTGAAAACTAACCTGGCAAATAGCTCAGCTACTTTTAATTAAGAATAATTGAGTCACACTCTTTTTGTAGCAGACTCTCTCACAACCTTGTGTTGTGACTCTTAGGTCTTTGGAAAAATATCAAATCATTTTTAAATCGAAGGTCCTATTCCATGTCAAGTTATAATCAGTGTTGCCACAGTTACTTTGAAAAGTAACTTAGTTACTTTACAGATTACTTGATTTTAAAAGTAACGTAGTTACTTTACAGATTACTTGATTTTAAAAGTAACTAAGTTAGAGTACAAGTTACTTTATTGGTTATATTCAGCAACTGCCGACAACACCCCCGCCGCCTCTACATAAAAATGACAACCGGTTTTGCCAACACTCACTTTATTAGAAGCCTACGGAGAGGGCCCCCCGCGCGAACGGAGGGTTCCCCCAGCGGGCGCCGTAACTGAGGTGATCCGCGAGAAGGGCCCGACACGTGTCCAGACACGCGTCCAGAGGTCCTCCCCCCCCAAAAAAAACATGTGCCGCACACCGAGCCTCCGGCGGCGTGGAGAGGAGGGCGACGGGGCGACTGCTCCCCCAGCCGCGGCACGTGCCCAGCGGTTTAACCACAAATACCACAATAGTAACACACAGTGACTTGGACAAGTAACTTTAATCTGATTACTAGTTTGGAAAAAGTAACGCGTTAGATTACTCGTTACTGAAAAAAGTGGTCAGATTAGAGTAACGCGTTACTAAGTAACGCGTTAGCGGCATCACTGGTTATAATCCATTGGTACTGAACTGAAAATATTATGGGGGTTTTACCAGGTCAAGTCGAATTGTCGACTCAGGGTCAGACTTGAGTCCATGTCACAGACAGATATTAGCTGGTTTTCTAAGCATGAGACAACCTGCTGTTGATGCTGACTTGAGCTGTATCAGGACGCAGACTCTGTTTTACCTGCTGGAAGCCAGCCTGCTGTATGCCTGTCAGGCTGCTTTGGGGTCTGTGTTGGCTTGTCAGATCCACTTAATATATGTGTGTGTGTGTGTGTGTGTGTGCGTGTTATCCACAGGGAGTTTGCCAAAGAAAGAGCGAGGGTGGAGAAGAGGCAAGTTTTCCTGAAGCTCCGCAGACAACAGCAAAGAGAGAGAGAGCTGACTGGATATCTGGAGTGGATCGACAAAGCAGGTTGAAAACACAGACAAACATGAATACTGTGGGTTACGAATGAGGGCGTATGCCTGACTGATCATGACTTAACTGTAATTGATGTTGAGATATGACCTAATTATGACTCCTTTGAATTCAACTGTGGTATTTGTGTTACAGAGGAGGTGATGCTGGCTGAGGAAGACAAAAATGCAGAGGAGAAATCTTTGGATGGAGCTTGGTATAAAAGAAAACACAATAACTCAGGTGAGGGCTGCTATGTTCAGTATCCGTTGTGAAGATAGAAAACAGGCAGCCAGCTTTGAAAAAACTGCATCATTTTACAGAGCAGCATGTTAGAGGCGTAAGCTGGTGATCACCAGCTAAATGAACCGGAAACAAAATACGGAGATAACCTGCATCCACCCATGACCCATATATATGACTAAATCTATTTTGTCGTAACTACCCTTAGGGAAAAAATAAACAGAAATATCAACAACCCTATTACTTCCAAGAACATTTCATATTATATGCAGGATTAAACCAGTATAATCAATGTAGCTAATTAAAAATGAGCTATACAACGTTTGACTACACTTAATAATGAATTGCTATAATTTGTATATTTATAAAAATGTCTAAATCACAGACTTGGATTGAACTGAGACATAGCCATTGTGTATATTAGGGCTGGTATGTCACATGGAAGGTGGCTGCGCACAGTCAAGGCATGCACTCACCTGAAGAGCAAGCTGAAGCGGAAAACGTCCACAATCATCTAGTAAAGGTTCCCTATAGTCGAACCGCGGACCGGATCGACGCAGAAGCTGCTCTATATGGACCCAGACCTGTTATAAGATTCTGACGGACTGTTACTTTTTTAACCAGCTCAACTTTGTCCGTCTTTACGTTAGTGAATACTGACAGCATACTGTAGAGTTTACTTACCGGTTGGGTAGAGCAGAGAAAAACGGGGAAGAGTGTAGGTTGGTGGCATAGAGGGAGTAGAAAAGAGAGCGAGATGGGGGTGGGGTATGGGAGAGGAGGAGAGAGAGATCAGGAACATCACACTTGAACTCTATAAGACTGATTAATGAAAATAATTGCAAGTGGCATGTTAGAAATGCTTTCCTGTCAAAATAGGTTTTGAGCAGTGATTTAAAGATCGGTAGTGAGTTGGTGAGCCTAATCTCACCAGGCAGGGAGTTCCAGAGCCTCGGAGGCCTGACCAAAAAAAGCCTTGAGTATCCAGCCTTGACCTACGGACAGCCAACAGGACAGGCTGGCCGATCTCAGGGACAGGCTGGCCGATCTCAGGTTGCGACAGGGATTATAGGGGGTCAAGAGCTGCAAAATGTATATGGGGGCCAGCCACTGTTTAGCTTTAAAAGCTATTAAAATAATCTGAAAATCAATCCTAAATTTAAATGGTAACCATTGAAGGGAAGCAAGAATTGGCGTGATATGAGCCCTACGGTTTGTTTTTGTTAAATTACGAGCAGCATTGTTTTGAACAAGCTTCATACGAGTTACTACGGATTGGTATACAGGGCGTTGCAATAATCCAGGTGGGATAAAACAAACCCATGTATTAGTTAATCTAAATCCGGGAGAGATAGAACTGCTTTGATTTTTAGAAATGTTTCTTAGGTGAAAGGAGCAGGATTTAATGATTTGATTAACATGTGTTTTGAAGTTCAGATGAGAATCAAATGAGACACCTACATTTTTAGATGTAGTTTTAATATTGGCTGCCAAGGGACTGAGAAATAATAGGGGTCTGCCTGATAGCTGGTCGGGACCGAACATCATTATTTCAGTTTTAGTTGAATTTAACTTAAGGAAGTTAGGTGACATCCATTCCTTAATAGTGGATAGGCTCTCTGATAGGAGTTGTGTCTTGCTTGAAGGACAAGTATATTTGGGGGTCATCGGCATAGGAATGTTATGATATCCCATTAAAACGGCTGATGATGTTTCCTAATGGGAGCATGTAGAGCGAAAACCGTATGGGAACATATGTATATATATTTGTTGAGATTGTTATATGTATTATGTAGTTGTACATTAAGAAAAAACTCAAACTACATATTTTCTAAAATAATGCACTTTATTTTAAGATGCCTTTTTCAAAAGCCCTTTTTTAATGCAAACCTTATTTTATTTATTTAAAATGTTATTTTTGGATGAATTTATTATTAGATTAATCAAGTGATAACATTTAAGCATTAGATTAATCGATTAATCGGAAAAAAATGTGTTAGATTAATCGATACAAAAATTATCTATAGGTATAGCCCTATATAAAACATAAAAGATAAACAGAATACAAAATATATATGTAATACATTCATGTTTGGGTATTTAAAGGTGACAGCAGGGACACATGAGTTTCTATACATCTGTTTGTCCTACATCTAGGAAAGATATATCTGCAGACTGACGAAAGCAGCGCAAACTCTAAAAACAGCCAGAATTGACTTGGCCTTCTTCAAGGACCTGGCCTTGTGCAGTTTTTGGAGGTCGTTTAGAGTGGTGCCTTGTAGTTGGTTCTTATTGATAGTAAACATTACCAGTAATACTGTGCTTTTCCTTCTATGACAAGTCAAAATGTGTGTTTAGTTAAAACCTTTGAAGCTCATTTATCCCTCATTGGGCTCTTTCACTCACTTCTCCTTACCTTCTCTACATGCATTTCACAAGTATTAACTTCATCTAGAGAATATACTTACCATCAAGTATACAGTATTTATATTATGAAATGGTACTGCAAATAATTACAAAACCAAATCATAAAAACACTTTATATTAATAGATTAAACTGTTTATCTGTGTGGGAAATTGAATAGCTTCTTACTGTTAATCCGCATGTGGCTGATACCGGCCATTTCCACTGGTATCCTCCACTGAGGCGTGTGTTTTTGTGTATTTTGTGTTGTTTGTGTGTGTTTACTCGCCTGTTATCGAGGCCGCATTGCGTCTCATCCGCAGCCTGACCCAGGGTAACCGTCATAGTGATTATGGGTGGAAGGGTAATGGGATTAGAAGGAAGCAGTGAGTGAGGCTCCCCAGAGTTCAGAGTGTGGGAGTATGAGGGCCCTTCACACTTTTAAAGCTCTTCTCTGTGAATAGCTCTCAATAACAAAACTCAGCAAAACTAAAGCGTGGTAAATTAAAGAGTCTATCTCCAACAGTTAGCTGGGAATATGTGTATATTTCACTTGTCACAAGTCTGTGTAAAAAAAATATTTTTATTTCGTCTGGTAATGCAGTAAACAGAATTCCGACGAACAAAAAGTTTAACAAACATTAAATTGTGTCAACACAACCCAGCAATAGTTAATCTGCGGCATTTTTACTAAAGTTGCTACAATGAAACATTGTTCGATTGGTTTTTTGCCAATTTCACTGTTTGTATTATGACTCCACCATGTTCTTTAAAATGTCACTCAAAGCGACATCATAAGCTTAAATGTCCAGTTTGAAGGTCCACCAGATTTAGAGGGGGTCTTTACCATGTTCATGTTCCCTGAAGGCCGCTGTAGATTCTCCTACACACTTATGTACAAGGAGAAGGTAAGGTGAGGGGAATGGTAGTTGGTTGCCATCTGCTTCATCACCACTAGATGACACTAGATCCTACACACAGATGCTTTGGTAAAAATGATTGAGTTCTAGATTTTATCATATGCTTCATTTATATTCCATCTATTACTCTCCTGTGAATTATCAAGCACTTTTCAAAGTGGATTTTAACATGAGCTCTGTAGATTAATCATTGATCGTCCTTCAGAGGTTTAGTGATGATGACTGACACATTACAACGATGAGTCACGTGATGAATTAGAGGCACGGCTGCTGTGTAACAGTCACATGTAAGAGATTATACATCCATTTATGTTTAGTGGAAAGAAACATCATCAAGTGATTGGAATTCATAAAACAGAATCAGGTTTACACTTTACTTTAATACTCTAAAAAAAAGAATGCAAATTCCTGTTGTGTATTCGCAAATTTCCATTCTCACTTTTTAAAACGTGTAGTTACCTGTATCAAGCTTTGGCAGATTTGTCCATCTGTCTGGTTTTAAAAGATAATTAGTGTGAAGATCGTTCACTACACCCACCCACACATGAGCAGAGATGCCAGAAGGTCAGGTGATGATGTTGGTGATTTTGGCACAGGTACAACATTTTTTTAGGTAATTATTTATATATATATATATACAACTTTTATTTTATACACCTCAGAAAAAAAATACCAAGGTCCATTCCTCAGGAACCTCAGTGATAGGTACAACCATGAATGAATGGCTGTGTGCGGTGGGGAAAATAACTCTCTATATATACGATGGAACAGCTGAAAGTTTATGAATGAAGATATATGACATGATATATAGAATATAGAGAGAGATTCTTTGTTTTTGAACTTGAACAAGAGATTTATGAATCAGAGTTAAATCAGGTCAGCTGCTTTATAACTGATGTGATTTATTGATTTATTTTCTTGTTTCATTTGCAGTGCTGAAGAGGACAAAGAAGAGTAAGAATGATCTCATCAATGCAGAGGAGGGCGAGGACCACCTCACTGACATCTCATCTGTTGGTGAGGACGACCTGAGACTCAATATCTGCCATGTTACCGCAGGTCTTCATACTCTCTAGTCTTCAAATTTTGTTGGTACTGTAACATGCAAACTGCTTGTTCATTGGGTTAAAGCAGGGGTCTTCAACGTTTTTCAGGCCAAGGTCCCCCAAACTGATGGCGAGATGGAGCAGGGACCCCCTACTATATAAATTGCATAAAATATTGTTTATATTATTCTGGGCCTAGTGCCATGTATAAACATAGCTACCCTGTTATTGTGCATTCAATACTACCCTTGTGGGTAGTAGCATGCTAACATTAGAAAGGTGGCTCAGACACCTCGCAAATCCTCTCAGACTTATTTTTCAGTTACAGTAATGTTTTTTTTACATTGTACAGTCTATTTCTCGGTAAATTTTTTAAAACAAACAACTTTTAGGTACAAATACGACCATCTACGGAGTTTGGTCCTCCATCTTTTATTTTTGAGCTTCGCACTCTTTAGACTTGAGCATAAACGCGATCTGATTGGCTAGTGCCTGTGCTGTCGTATTTGCATAAAAGGGGCTGTGAACCGGTGCCCAGCTTGAGAGAGCTCCTGTGTGTAGCTGAATGTGTGCATTGCTGACTGAAAGATAACGTCTTCTGCCTCAATTTATCCGTTCGCTACACTATGTTGGATTCATGTCAATGTGTATCTGAAGACAATATATACAATTCTGGTTCTGAAGAAGTGAATTTTTTGAAAAAATCAAAATATATATATATAAAAAATTGTCTTATCAACCAAAAATTCGCGACCCCCCTGCAGTACCCCCGCGGACCCCCTAGGGGTCGCGGACCCCCTGTTGAAGACCACTGGGTTAAAGGATTGGTTGATGTATTGCCCGGTACACAGTTTTGTTAAAATACTTAATTGCCCAAATCTATTTAGGAATCGGTCTGAATACCCATAGCAGGAACTGGTTAGCTGATGTAGTGAATAATCACAAATGGAGAGGCTCTGATGATATTCTATTGAGGATGAGCAAAAACAATGCTACAAGGGTGGACTCTATTTTCTTAATTTCAGATATTACTACTGGGGAGCAATTTATACAGATATATTATGCATATAATAAACATTCTAGTTTACTGGACTAAGCTCCCAGAGGTAAACTGGTGTCTAAATGAAGCCAAATCTTGCCACTGTTGGTGTTAGTAACTTCTAAAATGTAGAAATCACAACAATGAAAATCTGACACATTTCCTTACATCAGTTGTCTTCCCTGATTGGGGGCGCTGTCCTGGACACACTACCATAGAGGCTGTTTTCTTTGGCAGGTTTCTGTCTGTCCATCCGTCTATCTTTGGACGGATTCTGCTACCTCGATGGTATCACTTTGAAAGTGTGTAGTTTAGATCAGAATGAAGGCAAAGTTTTGAGATGGGTGTGGGTGGTGAACCAGTAGTGCTGATATTTGGAGTTGTCAGATAAGGAAATCATGGATAATCATAATGGAATCCTTTTAAAATAGAGAGATTAGTGTGGGACTTCAGGTCAAACAGCATGAGTCACATATCTAGATTAAAATAGACTAGGAAATAATTAGCCCTCTAGTCTTCCTTTGCTCGTAATGAAATTCTAATAGAACCATTTTTCTACCTCCTATCTGTGCCTTGTCCCATTAAAGCCTCTACTTTAATACAGTACAGGCTAAGCAGGAGAAGGAAGGTGAGAGGTGAAGACCATGGTACTGAGATCCAAGAGTCAAGGGCTTAAATCTAGTGACATCACAGCACAACAAATTGTTTTTGTTTTTGTTTTTGAATAGTTTACATATGTCACGTTTGTTCCTCTGGTGGCTCTTAAGATCATTTTACTGTGGCAATGGAACACCTCTATAAAATATAGGCAACTTGTGGTGCTATCACAAACAATGTCCAGGTTGAAAGTAGCTCTGCTCAAACCCAGTCTTGAGTTCAGTGGTAAGTCCACCTCTGTCTTAGACTTGGTAACTTTATTGCCATTTTCTATGTTTTGTACCAACTGCCCCCCCAGGGTCACCGTTTACCCGGGCCAGCGTGAAGAGCAAGAACGAGAACACATCTTACTTCAAGAGGAAAGTGAAAAGGATTCGCTTCACCATCCGTCGTCTGGTCAAGTCCCAGAGCTTCTACTGGATTGTGTTGTGTCTGGTTGGCCTCAACACGTTGTGTGTAGCCATCGTGCACTACGACCAACCGGACTGGCTCACCTATGCCCTATGTGAGGACCAACAGATGTTATACCATACAGAGAATTTAAAGTGACACTGTTAAACATTTGAAAGAAGCAATGACACTCTACTTCTTACAAATTTAAAAGTTTCGTGCATAATTAACAAACCAAACACATCAAAACAGTCAGGGGTTTTAACCACACCTCTATCCTGTAACAATAACCTATGGTGGTAAGATTACGTAGTACAAGTCTAACTACAACTATACCACTGAGCCTGTTTGACTCCTGTCGATTGTTCCCACTGTTCCATAGGCCATATATTTCACCCGGTGCAAAGCTTGACAACTGCCAGTCTGTCAGACATGGACAGTTGTCATTTTCCCATCCCACGAGAGAGCTGATGCACGTGTAGGTCTTAAAATGAGGTGTGGTCAGGCTCATTGTTAGCACATCAATATCTTGAAGCAGTAAAAGTCGTTTGTGCTTTCACTCAACAACAAAAAACAGATCTTAATCCAGTGGTGGAGTGTTGCACAGTAATGATAATACTAATACTAATCAAGATAGTAACATGCACATATATATGCAGGTTGACAACATGTGTACAATCTGATACTGGAGAAGCAAAACATATATCTCACATATACACAGTTATTTCCTAGGTTAACAGACTCTTTCTTGGTTGTATTTGCTGTGGGCAGAGCTAAACAAGCAGCAGAAGCCCAGCTCTATTGAACTGTGGGAATCAGAAGGAGGGCCCTTTTTAACCAGTGTATTGATCTGTGAGTTTTATTTCACCCCCTGGACAGATCTGGCAGAGTTTGTATTCCTGGGCCTGTTTTTGGCAGAGATGTCCATGAAAATGTATGGACTTGGACCCCAGAACTACTTCCACTCCTCATTCAACTGTTTTGATTTCGGGGTGAGTCGTTTCATTCAGTCTGGAATTACATCATTACACAGTTGTACAGTGTGAGCATATACAGCCTGATACAGGTACTTAAGGGCAATCATCAAACGTTTGAATAGCAGTAAAAAGTGAAAATATTTGGAAAAGAAAACTGTGTTTGCCTGCAGCATTTATCAGAATGTGTTCACAGGTGATCATCGGCAGTATTTTTGAGGTGATATGGGCTGCCATTAAACCTGGAGCCTCATTTGGGATTAGTGTCCTGCGAGCTCTGAGACTGCTTAGGATCTTCAAAGTCACCAAGTGAGTCATCACTTATGTCTGTGTCGGGAAAACTGTTTCTGTCATATATACATACTCATGTGGTACGTACGTATGTGTGTGTGTGTTTGTGTTTGTGTTTGTAGGTACTGGAACTCCTTGAGGAACCTGGTGGTATCGCTGCTCAACTCTATGAAGTCCATCATCAGCCTGTTGTTCCTCCTCTTCCTCTTCATTGTGGTCTTCGCTCTGCTCGGGATGCAGCTGTTTGGTGGCCAGTGAGTCATTTAATTCTACTGTAGCTGTTCGTAGTGGACTACCTCTGTCTATGTCGTTTATTCTATGTCGTGCCAGTCTCAAAATCAAAGATTTGCTGGGGAGCCTCAGCCCTGTGCTTGCGGAACCGTAGTTGTGCAAATAGAGCACAACAGGCGGACGGGTTACAAAAGGGCAGACTGGGGCGATATTTCAGGGATGGCTCGATGATCTTGAGCACGGACACAAATACACATTAGCACAGCAAGGTAAAGGAATAAAGTAAAGATACTGAGTAGCATTTGTAACCACTGTGGTTGTATGGCGATCTGATGGGGTCCTTGGTTTAGCCGGTGCCAAAGTACTGGTTGCAGCTGTGGTCGCTGACTCAGCAACCGGTGAGTGGTAGTTTGGTTGGGAAAGGGACCAGAGTGTCAAGCCCATCCAACACACATACACATACAAGGACATTACAGGGACATTCATAACACAAGAGGAAAGAGACAAGGGAAACCTTATGGCATCTCTGGTTCTCTCTCCTCTAACAGGAATAGTATTTGACTGCTTTAAATAAGCTTGTTGGAGCCATGAGTGTAGTTCCTGGCTCTTAATGACATTTTCTCCCCAGTTCATTACTGTATCAAAGATTTCAGGGAATGTTGTGGACTCGCACTCTCACTCATCATGAATTTATGTCCCCCACATCAATGTTAAAGTGCATATACAGATGTTGAGAGGATGTGAACATTCAGGCACAAATTCAGATTAAATGAAATATTAGTAAGCTCGGTCAGTACATGGCATGACATTGATTGATTTAATTGAGAATTTACATTTTGACATTCATTCATCAAACCTGGACAGAGAGTCATGATTTAGCCCTCAGTTGGTTGAAATTTATGAAAATAAAAATGCATTTCACAGGCCTCTGGAACACATGGTTTACCCCTTCTCTTTCTTCCAGAAACAATAAGCAAATTCTGCCTTCTCTCTTTGCGTCCTTCAACTTTAGGGGGGACATGATTAGGTCCCAGTAGACAAACAGAGATACAAAATGTCAGCTTTAGCACAACCCATCCATTTAAGAAGAAGAAATGCTCAGAGATCAGCCATAAGGTCACACAGACTAAGGTGAAACAAATGTAATAGGCATATATTACTCTGGAATATTGTACAGTGGCCTGATGGAGAGGACAATAAGATGCTCCATCCTCTATAGCTGAGGAGTGAATGTGACTATGTGGCTTTGCAGCTTGATTACATTCAAAGACTGTTCATTTTTCCCCCTGCAGGTTTAATTTTGAAGCTGAAACACCGACAACTAACTTTGACACATTCCCAGCAGCCATTCTCACTGTGTTCCAGGTAAAGGTCAACTCCACCATGCTTTCTATCCTGCTCTGTGTTTTCCGCTGAACTAGACTCAGAAAGCACCCTTTGTGTCCCCCCTCCAGATCCTAACTGGGGAAGATTGGAATGCAGTCATGTACCACGGGATCAAATCACAGGGGGGCGTTCATAGGGGAATGTACTCCTCCATTTACTTCATTATTCTCACTCTCTTCGGAAACTGTATCCTACTTGATTGATCCATATTCTGTATCATTGATTTGAGGAACAGCTACAATTGTGAATATAGATTATGTGTTTGTTAGTCATTTGAACTTTTCCTGAAACCACAAATAACCAGACACACTTCTCAACGTCTTCTTGGCCATTGCTGTTGATAATCTTGCAAATGCCCAGGAGCTCACTAAGGTACTGTATTTCCTAATAGCTTGAGATATACCTTATATCATGGCTTTATATGTTCAACATAGTCCTTTTATCATCTTTGTATGAAGCACAATGAACCTTGTCACTGGATTGTCCACTCAGGAAGAGTGGGCAGTTATGACCTAGCCAATGCTCAGTACCTCAACATAATGAACTGGTATTACCTCACCACTAAAGACAAACCTTTTATTCAATATGTCAGCCACTGATTTAAACAAGCTATTTGTAACAGCCATTTACCATTTAAGCAGAAACATTGTAAGTTCAGCATCAATCTTAACACCTTTACTTACATCCAATGTTGGAAGACAACACCAATTTTAACTCTTCTTTTGCTTCTGTTTCTATTACCTCATTGCATCTACCTAAGTTAGCATGTCCACCAGTTAGCCTCAGCGTGGCCATCTTTTTGAAATAGCGGGTCACCATATGACATTTGATATCAGTTTCCTGTTCCAAACTCTGGTATATTCAGGGTGCCACAGTGCTGTGTCCCTTGCTGTCATTGTCGATCTCAGAAGGTGGAATAGATTAAATAAGCCTAAACTAAGTTTAACTTTGGCCGATATATGCTAACAATTACAAACTCAAAAGCAATAGCTGTTTCTCAATTCAGGGGCTGCATCCTTTGGAGAATCTGGTCTATCCAACTCAGGAAGACCACCTCCTTTATGGGCTGCTTAAACCACACAGTCTTAAATGAAATGAGATGGACTGGTCTACAGAGCATTTCACCGACAGGCGTTACCTGCGGATAATGTCCAGTCTTTTCTAAATAGGTAGTTCTGCTTAGAGGATATATTATATATTATGTCTTATATTGAAAACTCAACAATGACTGAAGCTCTTGGCGAGTAACCATCACCCTAATTGCATTATATATAATATCAATTGCTGATCTGCAGCTGTCAAAGAAACTCAAACATCCATGCACTTTCAGTGACAGTAGTGTAACAGCTCTCCAAAACAAAAGAGCAGGTAAACTCGTAAATAATGAGGGGGGTTGGGGGGGCCTTGCTAAGTATTGTATATATGTATTTTTTTGCCAACTCTGTCCAGGATGAAGAGGAGCAAGAGGTGGCCATCAATAAGAAACTCGCACTCCAGAAGGCCAAGGAGGTAAAGGAGGTCAGCCCTATGTCAGCTGCTAACATTTCCGTCACAGCGTAAGTCAACCTCTGCCAATATTTGCCTGGGCTTCCTTTTATCTCATATCCACACACTAAAGCTAATTCGCTAACCATGCTAAGGACCAGGTCACCGACATGTCAGCACATATGATATCAAATGAATTTGAATATAACATTTAGCTGGAGGCATCAACCTTTAAGTGTGTCAGAATTGTCTTTCCTCATACATGGTATCTGTTTGATTTGGTTCTTGAGTTGCATTTCCAAGATGACAACCACATGTTGGACGGGGGACATTGCACCCCGTTAAGCCCTATAAGACAAATTGCAATTTGGGAATATAGGCTATACAAATATAATTTGATTGACTGATTGATGTTAATCTCCTCGCCCACACATTTTCTTCAAAAGGCAGATCTCTGTCTTCCTCTCTCCCGAAACGGCCTGTGCAGTAGATTTCTGCAGAGTCCCTGAGAGTAATCACAATATCAGCGGAGAAAATACTACTCATAAGTGAAATTACATTTTATCTCTCTCTCAAACAGCCAGTTTACCTATGATATCCCATTATAATGCTAATATGTAACCACCAGAAATATACAGCATGCATGATGGATAGAATATTTCATAATCAACACAAGGCCAATTAGAAACTTAATGTGGATTCTCCAGGCAGTATATCTGTATATCACTTAACGGTTTCCGTTTAGTGATATTACTGATTTAGTCATTGTATTGTTTTAGTTCTTGTTGGTCTCGTTTATCCTTAATTCACTATTTTTGTTTACAGCAATCCACATGACATTTATACAGCCGATACAGTGAATCGTTGTAGTCTCTTTTGCTGTTCTTCTAAAAGATACTGTTCTGTATCTTTAGAAATATGGCAACATAGTCTGTTCAGTATTCTGTGTTATTCAACTGCATTTTCTGTCAAAGCTCATTTCTGAACATGATAAACTAAACATAACGGATATAAATAATGTCATTGGTGGAGTTGAACATCAGAGAGACTTGCACAGCTTTTTTGCAGCACACAGCAGCAATGCTAACGGTTGTAATGGAGAAGGTTTGGAAACAGTACAACTTTAATCTTGAAGTGCTGTCTCAGTCATACTCATCATACTTCACCGTGACTTAAAAATTATTCAGAGTTTGAGATTTTGAAGTGTGAATGAGAGAAATTTGGTCCAACAATAAACATAAACAGCCATGACCTTAAGTTATTTTAATCAGGTATTTACATTTTCTACTAATCAATAAAAACAAAAAATCAAATGTGCTACGTATAAGGAGTCACTAACAGTGATCAACACACAGCGGTTCACCAGTTGACTTATGGAGCTTTTAAACACCTTATAGCTTTGGTTTTTCATTCAGTATACAGTAGCATACAGCAGCATACAGCAGCAGTGTTTATCACGGTGTCCTCACATCAGGCATGTTGTGGGTTTGAAGCTTTGGAACTTACCTGCATTGATTTCCACCGGGTACACTGTCTTCCTCGCACAGGCCAAAGCTGTAATGTCACATCTGTAATTGACTGGGTGAGCTGTTCAGGGGATAAGTGGGTTTAGCTTACAGATCGACTTAAGACATCAGTTGTAAGAGAAAAAGCTCAAACTTAGAGACACGCGATAGAGACAAGCTGGTGGATATAGTGGAACAGCTAAAGAAATATATTCTATACCTTTCTGGCTTGTGAGGACTATGGTCCTGCGCAGTGAGAGCAAGGGCAGGGTGCAGGTCAGTTAGAGATAGGTACGCCAGCCAATATATTTAATTCAGTCCAAATGACATGATTGGTCGTGTATATTACAGTCCTGTGAGGCCCACAGATCTGCATTCTTTTCTTTTTCTTGTCGGACAACTTTATTTATTGACGGCTGTTGGAACATGAAGAGGTTTTCACCAAATAAGATTAAAAAAATTCAGAAACAACTTACAGACAACAGAAAATGCAGCTTTAAATCCTGCGCATACTTAAACCATGCAGGTCGGTCTTACTGGTCCACATACATTGTTATACAGTAATAATGTGTCAGCACACACACTAGCTGCTGGCACCATTCTCAATATTTTCAACTCTGAACATGACATTATTCTTGTATCCATAACTCTCTACTCTTCTTGCAAATATCCATATAATCATATCTATAAATGTGCCTCTTGCATTACCAGTCATGGTAAAATGTTGCTTGTTTATAGATATCAGTAGAACCCTACTATCCCAAAAGTGGGCT
Organism: Pleuronectes platessa; assembly: GCF_947347685.1. Classification (NCBI taxonomy): domain Eukaryota; kingdom Metazoa; phylum Chordata; class Actinopteri; order Pleuronectiformes; family Pleuronectidae; genus Pleuronectes; species Pleuronectes platessa. The sequence goes on from NC_070629.1 coordinate 3,869,852, forward strand.
TATTTTCTTTGTCTGTACTGACATCTGATTTATCTTGCTGTCACTGTCCCTGACGGCCAAGTTGTGTGACATTTCCTTTCTGGTTCAGACTCAGTCCTGTTAATGTTCTCTGACTGCTGATTACATTGAAATGAGATGAGAGGCTAAAGGACAAAGAGAAGGAGAGAAATGTTGAATGGTGTCTGGCCTTTTCCCTGACTTCATCCGATATGATGTTTCCCCCTTTTGTTTTGTGCATGTGCAGTTTTCTAACACGCACTCGAGGTAACGCGCATTCTAGCAGCTCATCCATCTGCAGCGTTAACTCACTGTGAGTTATTTATTACCTCTCTGATTCGACTTTTAAATCTTCCCATTACCCTTCTTTGCTCATCCCTCCTCTCTGCTGCTGCTAATACCCCACCTTCTTCTGGTGTTGTCCTGTCAGTCATTATTCAATGTGAACTGTCCTAAAACATGGAAGCTTCCTGCGCTCACATGTTGTGATAGAGCTGTGTGTGTGTGTGTGTGTGTGTGTGTGTGTGTGTGTGTGTGTGTGTGTCTGTGTGTGTGTGTGTGTGTGTGTGTGTGTGTGTGTGTGTGTGTGTGTATTTACATACACTTGAGTTCAATTTAAAAAATTTTGTGATCACGAGTGTCAGTGATGATCCTCCTCTGTCTGAGAATGGTTTTCTTTTTTTCTATCAATTACACTTCTTCTGTAGATGTCAAGATCATTGTTCATACTGTATGTGATGTGATTGATTTCCCAGGCTGGTCGTATAATATAATATATTCTTACTGCATTGTAAAGGCTTGTGTTTCACTGATGAAGAATGTGACTGCTCAGTTAATTGGAGACAGCAGTAGAGTAACTATAACTTTTCATCATGTTGAGTCTTTTGAAGGCTGATAGCACACTGTTGCACTGAATTCTCTCATAACCTCTCAAACCAACACACACATATTGCAGAGTATTTGGACTCAATCCCACTCACGCCGCCCTGCTGCACCAAATGTGTGTTCAACTGACCGTGATCACTCTCTCCAACAGACTAAGTAAAACTCACTGACCAACTTTTTTAGGACATTACTGATTCTATCAGGGATCACATCACGCTGAAAGACATAATTTAGGATTTTAATTGGCAAAAAATTGTATTTTATACTATTTTGAACATCTGTATGGCCTGTCAGTCTTTAAACACAAGTTAAAAGTCAAATTAGTATAAACTTCAGTGCTTGAAGATGGGTGAAAGGTCTCACCTGCAGGTTTGAGAAGCAGGTATATACACACACTGATCACACAGTCAGAGTTTTCACCTGTAAATAGTCCCACACTGTCTCTTTAGTTATCTATGTAGCCCTGGTTCTCTGACTAGTATGAGTGGGTCGTCTCAGTATGGGATTAGCCCCCACTTTGCTCCTGCAAAGTGAAAACCCCCTTTGAAAAACAGGTTATGTCAGGGAGATGTATGCGGTCCATATTGTAGCAGTGGCCCATGCGTTGGCTCGTTATATGTGAGGAGGCATACCCTAAAGTGAAGACACTGAACAGATTCTGTGAAAGAGAACTCCAAGTCCACCAAACACTAGACAGCTCTTTAACACAATTGCAGCAAAATACTTTTCACTATTTTTATCTCCTGTCCATTTTATTCCCCTGCTCCCCATAATTTTGCATCTTGACTGTTCATGTTTTCCCCCTTGTCAGTTTTCTGAAGCTTAGTTCGCTCCCTTTGTGCCCATGTCTGTAACTTGTTTCTGTCCCTTTCACAGTTCCTTCTCTCCCTCTGTTTGTTTCAATGTCGCTCCCTTTATGTGTTTGTAGGAGTTATGTCTGCACCCCAGTCCATCACTTCCTGAGGTAAAAACAGCCGCCTGCTAGCAAGGTGGTGGATGATGATGATGATGATGATGATGATGATGATGATGATGATGATGATGATGATGATAACATGCATAAACAGATAAATACATACATGATCATGTTCTCATTTTTCACATTTCCTTGACGGCAAGACCACATAATTGAAACAGACCTGCCCTGCACTGTTGTCATGCACACCATGCTCTGTTCATTCAGTGGCTCCAGTAAAATGTTGTCCATCCACTTCTTAGCTGAAGCTCTTAAAGAGTGTGGTGCAGTGTGCTGCGTGCACTATGCAGAACGTGAGAGTGAAGAATCTGTAGGACCAAGAAAAGAGAACATGAAATAAAGTTATTTCCTGCAAATCTTTGCAAAGACAGATTAAAATATTTGATGAAATGCCACAATAAAAAATACACTACATGTAACCCTCCACTGTAAAATCATGCAAACTTTTTTAGTTCACACAATATTAGAAATGCATGAATTCAGCCATTCCACAACTAGGTTTAACACACACATGGACAGAAAGCAGTCGCATGTCAAAGCATGGTGATGTGGCCATGTTTGGCATTTGTTCAGGCATATCCATGGATGAGCGCTCTCCACAGTGTACTGTGATAAATGACCCCAGTGGGTGGCTGTGTTGAAAGCCCCATTGCACCTTGGACATACTGTAAACTCATCACAGCATGTAGGGACTATGTGTGTTATGATGAGATGTAAAGTGAAACATACTGCTGGTTTTATGTACCATGAAATCATGAAGTATAAAGTACATGCTCAATGTGTCACATCTCACAGGAAACCATGCCTGTCAGTGTATCCATTGGGAATTCATATATCCTATCTCTGGCACTGACATAAAAATAGAGGGTGGTGAAAATAGTTAAATTAGAGATATATATTGTTATATCAATGTTCCAGTGGTTCTTATTTGTGTGGTTCTTCTGTCCCTCCCCCAGTAAGGAGCAGCAGAAGTCGGTGAAGACGATGTCGGTGTGGGAGCAGAGGACCAACCAGCTGAGGAGGCAGAACCGCCCTGGCTGTGAGGCCCTGTACAATGAGCTGGAGCCAGAGGAGCGTCTCCGGCTGTCCTCGGCACTAAACATCCGGCCCGACATGAAGACCCACCATGACCGGCCACTGCTTGTTGAGCCCCATGATGGGCCTTTGCTGGGCGATCACCAGCACCACCATCATAAGCCCTGCGTGCTAGAAGAGGCTGAGACTGCAGACCCTTTGCTTCACCAGAATCGCCATCATCACCGACACAGAGACAGGGACCGGATCAGAACGAAAGAGGAGACAAATGATAATGGTGACACTGGTGGGAAGCACCACGTCCATCACAGTCGCTCCAAAGACAACGACGGTAGCCGGGGCAAAGAGGGAAAGACTGAGAGATCCCACAGCCGAGAGGGAGGCAGAAAGCATCAGCATCAGAGCTCGGTAGAGGACAGCGGAGGCGGAGGAGTCACAAGTGAGAGAGAGCATCGCCATCATCATTCACATAGGCAGGCCCGAGGGGGCAATGGGACAGTGAGCAGTGGTGGGAGGGCAGAAAGAAGAGCCCGGCACAAAGAAGGGCGTTCTTCAAACAGGGATGGGGATGGGAATTCCAGAGGAGACACTGCTGGTAATGGTGAGAAGAGGAGACATCGGACTCATGGTTCTAGGGGCCAATCCACCGCTGAGGGAGAGGATTCCAACGACAAAGAGAAGACCCATGGTCACAGGTAAAAATGATCGGAAAATCAAAACCAATTTTTAAGGTCAGCATTGGATGAGACTGAGCATTTGGGGACATAGAGGTAAAAAGATAGGCAACCAAAGGAAGAAAAACATGCTTGTACACCAAAGCGTTGGGTGCAGAGAGAGATCACTGTGTCAAGTACTGTAGGCATACTGCTACAGCAGTAGTTACATATCCCTAAACTGCCCCTAAAATGAGTACCTCCACTCTATGCACTTCTTCTCAGTATATAAAGACAGCGCTGCAGTCTAAGAGAAAGTAACTCTGTGACTTTGAAAATGTGTTTTCCTTCTATCCACATGCACGCACGCAAACACATGTAGGCACGCGCGCGCGTAGGCACATCAGTGGGCCGCTGATTATTTTGTAGTCCAAATGGTGGTCCCTGGGACAAAACCAGTTGAAAACCCCTGGTTTAGGTAATTAATAGAAACACTGTGTAGGCCTATAAGTCTGTTTTACTTTGTTTGAATGTGTCTCCATCTGTTTTCATGTTTTCTGTTAGCGGTTTATGGTCGGTTAACAAGCATTGGCTATTAGTGAGAAAAACTATTCAAAATGTACATCCCTAGTCAAGGACACTAATGTGTGTTATATTTATACTTAAGCTGAGAAAGATTGCACAGATTATCCTCTCACATTTTAGATCTTTGTTCTCAGTTGTCTTCACTCCTCTTTCAAGGTTAAGGATCTCTGTTGCCTTTTTTGTTGGAAGCATAGTAAATTATAAATCCCCCCAGAGAAGCCTTAAGTGTTTCTTAGGCTATCCCCTTGGATGTGGCTGAAGGAATGTGTATTTCCTAGAATAATATAACCTGTTCTCATGATAATAATTTCAACTTTTTATACAGTATTAAACTTGGATTTAACCTCGGGCTTCAAGATTTACCAGTTTTGCCAAGTGGCTGCATAAGAAGAGTCACCTCTGCATGATCTGATGCTAAAATGGATGGATCACCGCATTGAGGAAAATTCTAATCAGACACAACAAACACAGTTGACACCTAAATATCATTGCAGTTTTATTATTCTTGCATATAATTTACAACTCACAATATAACACTTGTTTATTTTTCTTGAATCCATCTGGGACATAAGGAATGAATTTAGCTTTTAGTCTCAAACAAGAGGACCCATATACATATCATACAAAATTCTGCTTTCTGGAGCCTGAACTAATAATATTCCATGCAGAATAACATCTCACTCATAATGAGTGTATACTGTAAAAAGGAACATAATGAACATATGACCACAATGAAGGGAAGGATTCGTGGATAGTTCAGAATAACATTACTTTGAGAAAATCTACACTCATAAAAAGCATTATGGCATTCTATTTTATATTCTAATATGCTAAAGAAGGCGGGGGGCTTTATGTTAACAAATATCATTAGGTGGGATGGCCTATCCCCAGTCCCCCTTAACTGTGGTGGTCCCTCACAAGATGTTATCTTTGTTTATGGGATAGGTTTGGGGACTCAGAGGGGGAGTCCCTAGCCATCTCACCCCAGCAGGGCTCCGGAGGGGGCGACTGGCCTCCTGACCGACCAGAGGACTCCGACAACCAGCGGAATGTGAGAAGAACGGACCAAACGTCCAGCCACATTCCTCCTGTGAAGGTTACCTGTCCACCTGGAGAGACCACCCTCATACAAAGTCAGTATCAAGTTGCACACATAATATTACTTAGATGTCTCCCCTCTCAGCCAATATGTTGAAGGTGTCTGCTCATAGTGAAATACAAGTTCTGAGTTGAGAAGATGTGGAGGAAGAGATCCTTATTCATTCTAGGACAATAGATGTGATAGATGTTGGGGTCTGCTTTTCATTGCCACTCTGACATCTCTGCGGTATATTGATGGAATTGAACCCTCTGTCTTCCCAGTGAACAGTATTGACTCTGAGACAATGCCCATGAATGAGATGACCCTGGAGGATCTGGGTCAAAGTGGACCCAGACCCATCCTGCCTTACAGTTCCATGTTCATTTTTGGACGGACCAATCCGTGAGTCTCCTCAACCTCTTACCCCATTTTCACCTTTTGGAAGGACCTTTTTTTGCTTTGTTTTATTTAACCATTATTTAATCAGGAAAGCACCAGATTAAGAATCTCTTTTTCAAGGGAGACCTGGTCAAGATAGGCAGCAGATACAAAACATATAGAACAGGGTAATTCAAACCTGATATTGCCTTCCATATAAAAGCATGCTCTCAGTCTCCTCCAAACACGGAGACATAGAGCTTTAGGTACTTAGAATAGATTGGTACCCAAAGGCCAGGTATCATTATTATTATCTGGACTGAAAACTGAAAAGGTCAGATTTTATGCATCGTTATTGTAGTTCCTCAAGTTAAATTGGCAGCTACAATTGTGAACTGCATTTTAAATTTTGTATTTAGGTGAAAAAGTATGGTTGTGGTAAACTTGGTGTCATTATAAGCCTTTAGATTTGTTTTTGTTAAACAATTTCCCCTGATTCCCTGGTGACAGTGTTGCTTTATCTTAAACCTTACCTTAGACTTATAGTATGTGAGGGGTTTAAAAAATAAGTAGGCAATAATTAAATCTTTGATATATCTGTCTCTAAAGCTCACCGTTTGTACCTCTCCCTCTGTATTTGTCTCTGCCTTTCCTTTCTCAGGGTGAGGCGGTTGTGTCACTACATTGTGACCCTGCGTTATTTTGAAATGTCAATCCTAGTGGTCATTACTATGAGCAGTATCGCTTTGGCAGCAGAGGACCCTGTCTGGACAAATGCCCCTCGCAACAACGTAAGAATCACAATGCTCATGTAAAAAATGCACATAACTGTATGTAATGCACTTTAAATCAATGCCAACAAAACGTAGATAAGAAATGTTTCTTTTTATAATAACTGTCTTTGTGGAGTCCGGCATGCTATGCTGAGTTTCGACAAATTGTCCCAGGAACTTTAATCCCATGTAGTCCCAGGAATTTTAAAGCTTCCTGCTGCTCACCTGCAATTCCACTGAGATCCTGCAATTCCACTAAGGTCTGAAGATCAGGGGAGATCTTCATTTATTTAACTTGCTTTTTTTCTCATTAAGCTGAAAACTCAAGAAAAGTTGCTGCAAAGGTTCCTAGTTCCTGGGGAAAGTTGGAAATGCAAGCACTTCTAGTTAAAATGTACCTGTTTAGTAATGAGAAGAATCAACATCTTTCCCCAGTAAATTCTTGATTCTGGTGCTCAATACTTTCAAAGTCATTATGTAGCACTGGATTATTATGCACGTTTACATATTCAGTAACAATTTTATGTGTTTTTTTCTAGGTGCTTAAATATCTGGATTACGTCTTCACTGGTGTTTTCACTTTTGAAATGGTGATCAAGGTAAACTGAATTCAAATACAAAATTTAACGTGTCAGTTTTTCTTTGACTTTCAGTACACTTTCAGTGTAGAACTGTATATGAACTGAAAGTATCTGAGTGATGAATTCAGAGAGGAAAATGTGATTATTGTTTGCTGTCCATCCAATGATTAATCAAACAAAATGGCCATGTTATCATTTTTTTAACAGGTTGGCATTTAACCTGCTGAGTATTGCCTCCTGCAGCACCTTCATCAGTGCCTTCAATTGAAAAACAAAACAAAAAAGAAACCCCCCAGCTGTGTTAAACCTAAGAGGTCATCAGCAGGCCATCACCAGTTATTGATGTTTCATTCCTTTAAAGGTGCAGATGGAAACATGAAGGAAAATAACCTTTTGTCATATTTGCGATGTAACATTAATACATGAGGCCAATGATTTTCAAAACATGTATCTCCTCTGGCTTCATCTACCGCTTATAATCCAACGCTCCTGTTGCTATACCACCAAGCAGAGCCAGGAGGAATCTCTGACTGAGAGGGTCTAGGTTAGGATTAAACATTTGAAAATAAAATAAAAAATAAAATAAAAGACATAACAGTGGTTTATTTGGCTCAGATGGTGGACCTGGGCCTACTGCTTCATCCTGGATCCTACTTCAGAGACCTGTGGAACATTCTGGACTTCATAGTGGTCAGTGGGGCGCTGGTGGCTTTTGCATATTCGTAAGTTCAAAACCTCCTTCCTTTTTGTCATTAAAAAACAGCTCTCTAAGTTGTTAATCACTCTGATTTGGTTCATACAGCTGTAACCTGTAATGTACAGTATATACAAACCTGCAATGAGAACTGATGTATTATTTGGACTGTGGGGGGCTGAAACCTGCCAATGTTGAATAGAACATTAACTGTATATTTGAATGTTACTTACAAGTAACATGTTCTTAATACAATAATATTAAACCCTTCCCAGGTTGTGTGGCGGAACATAAAGTTGTATTACACTGTAATTGTCTGTTAGAGGGCTCTGTTTGAGTTAACAGAGCTAGAATTGTCAAATATAACCATTTATATGATGTGTTAGGGTGACTATAATATGTGTGTGTGTGTGTGTGTGTGTGTGTGTGTGTATGTGTGTGTGTGTGTGTGTGTTTGTTGGAGAGAGAGAGAGTGTTGGGGTCTTGTGCAGTGTGTTTATTGACATGATCCTCTCCCTGTTTCTGTGCTGGGATCGTTTGCAGGAGCTTCATGGGGTAATGCCTCCTCTATCTCTCTCATCTTGCTTGACTGTGTCATTGTTTGTATATGTATGTGCAAGATAAAACATACATGGCTTACACTGCAAAAACAAGTAATTTCCTCACATATTCAGTCTTATGTCTTTGCATTTATTCAGGTCTCCTGCATTTTCTACTGACAACTATTTGTTTCGTATATATGAATGGAAATCCAATCCAATTTAAATAAAACATCAACCCAGTTCCTTTTTTAGTGATTTCCTGTAGTAATTGAGTGTAGGAGTTAATCTGTTTGGTGTGACCATTCATACTAAACCTCTTCCATCATTTGTATGGAATTCTATTCATGCCTGATACGGCAATTGACATTCATGAGCACAACAATTTGTATTTGCAAATTGAATATTGTGCATGACTACAGCCCTCCTGCTACTGTCAAAGGACACGCAGTGTAGATTGATGGATGGATTTTGTTCACACATTAGTTAAAATTTGAAGAGAAAATTTAATCTAAGAAGAAATTGAATCAGAAAGATATTTGTTTTGTGCTCTCAATATAATTACTGTGCATCATTTGGAACTGAGAAACCAATATGCCAGTGCCCTGTTCCCTGAGGGAAACCGTGTGATTTCTTTCTCAAAACAATACACATGGCTACTGCATCGAATTCTGATCTAATGGCCACTGTCAGTGGACAAGCACCTCATCTTCAAAGTTGGCTCAGAATGACAAAAGGCAGCACTATCAGCTATTAAGGTGCATACATCCTTGAAAAGACTGTAAGACATGCGGTATATGAAGTGAAATTGCTTGTGAGGATGGGTGTTATTTGCAGTGTGTCTTGGTCACTTTCCATCTCGTCGTTCATCATCCAAGGCCTTGACCGTCATGTGCTTGGCTAAAGGTCCTTCCACCATAGCCTCCTCTGTTATAGAGGGGCATGTCACCTGCGAGTTCATCATCCTTATCTTCCTCAAGCCTCCAATGGGAGGGATTTTCATAAGCACTTTGCCTCGACAAAGCTCTGCATGGAATGGTATGATACCATCAATTTCACATCCCTCTATTATTAATTCAGCAAAGGCTTGCTAATGTAACAACCAAGCTGCTGTCGGAGGGCATGAGTACATCTCAGGGAACATCAGTCTTCCCTGTGATCTTAGCATATGCATATTAGAAAGACTGTATGACATGTATGATGTTCGCTATCGGTTTTTTAATGAATGCCCAAGAGCATATTACCACATAATTTCCTTTTACATGCACTTTATTCTACACTAGCCTGTATCTGACAGACTCATCATCATTCTGCGGATGGAGCAATACACCAATTGTATTGTGGTACAGCCAGAGCATTATTTTTATAGTTTTGTTCTAAACCTGTGATGAAAAGCATTTGTGAATAATTTTAAATCAGCACAATTTCAAGATTTATACTAGTTTTCAGTATAAATTAAATTGGACATTATGAAAAACACTTTACTATCTATCACGGTAACCTGTATGGAAACCTACCGCAGTGATGAGTTAGCATAGGATTAAAGAACTACATTAGTTTGTGGGGTTGGAGGTAAAAAAAGGTTAAAAAAAAAACGCTTATTCCATTTAAGAGTGGCACAACCACAGTATAGTACATATAACTGTGCTGAAGCTGGTCCTGGGTGTTACTACACTAGTCCGCAACCTCAACCAACACAACCCAAGATAAAGACACTTTGCCAAAGACTTCAATTCATGCTCATCCGAAAAGTCCTTCCACTTGTAAGGTTAAACGAGCAAGTACACAAGCTAACCAGTCTGACATCTTGATGTAAGAAAAATGTCTGAAGGCTTTTCTTAATATATGGACAAACTGGATTTACATTGACTTCTTAACAGGAATGCTTATCTTTAACCTCTATCTTATCATGAATGTGCTTGTACGAGACCCTTTTACAATATTCTTGTTTTGAAAATTTGTGATCTTGAAACATTACAAAGTCAGGAGACAGCCTCACGGAGCTAAATGTAGCTAACTAGCTGCAGGGGACAAAGTGTCCCACAGCAATTTTTCAGTTGGAAAGTCGACAATTTCTAGCCGGAAATTATGAGGTTGCTGCAGTATAGCGCTGCCTGCAATAAACAAGCTTTCATAATTATTAGAAAAGCAAATCTAGTTATCTTAAAATATTTTCTCTGTATTTACTCTAGATTTTATAATTTCATAATGTCTCATTTATTTATTTATTATAGAGGGCTTTGGCTGCGATTCTTGAACCGTTCCTAAGTCCAAAATACCATAATCATCAACAGGGCAACTTTAAGTCAAACAAATTATTTGCAAAAGCTTTTTTGCTCCAGGTCCCGTCCATATCATCAGTTACAGACTAAAAGTTTTGTTTGATTGACACCTTTCATTCACTCACTGTGCATGTCCCTGGAGCTGTCTATCATCCATTTGATGTACTGCCTGTGGCAAGAACATCTCCATCCAAACCATGTGAATTTGTCATCTCACCCACGGGAACCTCTCAAGTGTTGAGCTCAGTCAGCAGCTGTTTTGCACATTTCATGTTTGATGCTGCAAAGTGCAAAAATTGTCTTTTATTGTCAGCTTCAGATGCTGGTGATGACCTGATTTCTTGGAAAACATATATATTTGTTTTATTAGTAGTCATAGTATTGTTATTTAGAAGATCTCCCTTAAGGCCTTTTGTGGCATTTGCTATTTTTTTGGTTGATACTCAGAAGTTGTAGCAGAGAGAAATTAAAGAACAAGTGCCTGTTTAAAGTACCAGTAGTTATGATTTGTGTTTACTTCAGTTATTTGTGATACTTCAATAATAACAGGCTCATAAAGCATCTAATCACACCTTCTGTCTTCTCCTCATATGGCAAATATACTATTGTAGAACCCCATATTGGAGTCTATTCTTTACTGGAATTTACTCACGCTGTTGTCTGCTACCAACCAAAAATATATACAACTTTACATGGTTTCATTAATGAAAACTATTGTGTTGTCATCTGATGCAAACATATGCTAAATTGTGTTGGTATGTATGAAGCATCCATAACCGGCTGTACCTTGTTTTACCACTGTTTTCCCCCAAGTAGATCGCAACAAGGTGTGACCAGGTGGGGAACCCTCCTATGCCATACCCACCACCTCCCCAATCCCTCACTCTTTACCCATACCTTACCTTAACCCTTCTCCCCCAAATCGAACCCATCTAACTGCCATTCTTCTTATACGTAGATCAGCTTCATGTAAAATAGATTAAACCCATACGCCAGTAAATTAAATGCATTTTTAACAACAGTAACCTCTGTCTGAAGGTTTTCAACTGAAACCTGCCTCACCCGAAGAAAACCACCAATGGTTTTTAGACATTTCATTCCAAAATGCTAAATTTACTTTTTGGCAATATCGTTTTGTATTCTTACTTCAAGAGAGCTCTTTAAATGAACTAGATAATTGTTTTGATTATGATAATAACATCCAGTTTCAATCCCAGTTAGAAGTGTAGTTTTAAATACTGCTGTACAAACAAATGATCAATATTGCATCTTGGAATGAAACGTGTCATGAGAGGTCAGTGTGTCTAAGACGGTTCCTTTACTATTAGTCAATCTATCTTTGCTCACAACATCCCTCTTCAGCAATAGGGCCTTTATAGTCTGCATTCACTTCAGTAGTGCCTCAGTAATAACATGTAAGGCCTTCCAGCCCTCATAGTACACACGCAACTGTGCATGGGGTTATCTATACAGGCGGAGGTGGAAACTTGTTGTCAGTTTTAATGTAGTGGCTGATCAGTGTAAGGCTGTTGCCAGGTTAATGACTGAGGATCAATCATACCAAAACGGACAACAGGTTATAAAAGTCAATGCACAAATATTTGTGGGGGTTTGCAATTGCTTGTTTATGGGACCAGCCATCAGTAATACTTGGGCTGATTTCACACTTGGATAGAAGGAAATCCTTTGCCTGTTTGCAATATATAATAGAATGATTAAGGAAAAACACTTTCTTCAAAGATAGAGTGAGATCTTTCAATGTTTCTCTCTCTCCATACTGACCAAGAAAGGATCCTTTCCTACTAAATTACAATGAAAGAGGTTGGAATCAGGACCCACTCTTTGTTCTGTGTAAAAATCCACTAGCTATGTATTGAAGTCATCTGCAGTTGTTCTGTCTCTGTCTCTAAAATGTGCTTAATTTTAAAGCTGAGAACACATGTATTTACTATTTTGCTTTATGACAGTAAAGCTATATAACTAGAACTGTTGACTGAGAAACTTGTAACTTTATCAACGTCCACACTCAAGTTATGTATTAAGAAATACTTGACATATCTGAACCTGTTATTCTTTAGTATTGCAACCCATAGTTTCTGGGATTAAGTCAGCCAGAGAGAGACAAACAGACTCTTGAGTAGAGTAGAAGTAAAAAATAGAGCAGTATGGAGATACTTTGAAGAGGGATTTTGTTTTCAGGGCACAGCTCCCTGTCCTCATTCCGGGAAAATGATGAACAGTTTTGGCTGAGCCAGATGTCCTCATTATTATTTGGACCTTCACATCCCTCTAGGTGTCACATTTTAGCCCCAGTTACAAGTCCAAAGTGCTTGTTCTCTCCTGTTTCTCTACTATGCCTGGTTGTTGAGGGTATTCTTATAAAGCTATCAGCATATCTTGATGGCTTAGTGGAGGTTTCTGGTCGGAAGACACTCTGGCCCTATTTCACTGTAAATACATGCCCGACTAATGTGCATCCGAGCATGTAAGTTGTTGCATGTAGTTGTAACTGGGGTACAGGGACTCATGAGGCCACAGAGGAAGACAGAAACTATGCTGTTCGTCAACCTACAGCTACTTGCAGTGGTGCTCAAAGCAGATTCAATATTCCTTGAGGACTTCATGATAGCTCTTAGCTTTTTTGGGGGAATGTGAAAACTAACTGAGCTCAGAAAATTATATCGTTAAAACAAAAGCTGCAATTCCTCTTCTGGATCTGAGGTTCAAGCATTGATCCGTGTCTCCCGGTTCCCTTTCCCAGGGAAGCTGAGCAGTATAATATCTCAATGATTGGAGCACACCCTTCACTCTTTTTTCCGACAAAAAGTGCAATTCACCATCCTGGTCTGCAGACGCTCTCCTTGATGCATCATTAAAAAGACATTTCTGGCAATCATTTCTGAAAATCTCAAGAATCTGAACTATCTCAATGACCATTACCAGGGACATGGTAAGGATTTCAGGAGTCTTCCAGGAGTTCTTCAAAGTGTTCATTTCACTCATTTTATCTCCATTCAGGATCAGCAGTTCCACTCCAACTACATACTAGGGAATTAGAGCTGAGTGTGAACCAGTCGGTTTGAGTCAGCTTCTTTAAGTTTGTCAGATGTTGGGACTGTGTTCATGCCCCAAGTGAAGGAGGTCAAGTTTGAAAAATCTATGAAAATTGCTTTTGTCAACTTCTAAAACCATAAAGCACTTTACACAGTGATGACCAGGTGTGTTGATGAGAAGTAGATAGGGTTTGATCTTATCTTTCTAGGCCTTCTTTTCCATTCTATACATATATAATACATATATATATATCATATATATATATATTCTTTATAAGTTATTTAACAATTATGAATAAAAAGTAATCGATATATCATCCAGCAATTTGTTTCCCAAAGAGGCTCGTTGTGTCTTTCCTTATGACGCACAAGTCACACTGCCAGCTTGAGCGTTAACACTTATCCCCATCTCTGTGCTTTATCACATCTTGCCATGTTCTATGGCAGCCAAATTACACCCCTGCCACTGAGCATTTAGAACAGCTATTTGCCAACATACTTCCTTAATTAAAACTAGGGACTGCTCATGGCGGCTTCGGCTGAGGGGTTGAGCGGTTGTCCTCCAACCAGAAGGTCGGCCGTTTGATCCCAACTGAATTGCCCCTCATAGAACAAAAAAGTGCTGCTAATAGATGCACTATATGCATGTGTTTGTGTGAATGTGTGAATGGCAAAGCTGAAATGCAATGCGCTTTGAGTGGTCATCAAGACTAGAAAAGCTCTATATAAATACAAACCATTTTTTACAAGGATTTCAAAGAGATTTGAAGCCCACCACCCAAAACTCTTAACTGATTTTGGTGGAGCCCCATTAACAATTCTTCTATAAATCCCAGGAATACTTTGTTGGAGTTTCAATGGGGGATTTGAATGTATTATCAAACTCACCAAGAGAAGGCATGAAAAAATTATGCTGCATCTTTTTGTCAGGACATTGTGAGGAGTCACATATGCTGAGTCATTGTCCTCCATAATGACTCTTGACTCAGCCGGTGTCCTGCCAAATGCTCGTCTTTGTGCTTGATGGCTTTCATTGATGAGTTGGAAAGGCAGCAGTGTTGCAGGCCGATCTATTCCATAGTATTATAAGAAAGCAAGGAGGAGGGCATTGTATTGATAGGGGCTTACCTGATTACAAATGCCTTTGTTGATGACCTTAGTCCTATTGAGCTTAAATATATATATTATTATTATTATTTCTGATCTTAGAAATAATAATCTCATCTCTGTTGCAAAGCGGGATAGAAAGCTGATTGTGTTCCAAGTTGCCTATAAATTAAGCTCCTGAATACTTTTTTTTCTACATATGAATTTCTTAATAATTCACAGTTAACATTCAAAATAGACACTCTGAGGCTTTATCTGTTAGTCATTTAACACTGAAGAATGTAACAACCCCACAGCTGCCATTGGATCAAACTTTGCAACTAAGGTTAATTCAAACATCTCAAATTAGACTATGACATTATTCTATTTGTGCCTTTAGTTTCATTATCCAATTAGTTTTAGATTTCACAAAGATTTGCATGACTGAGCTGCCTACATCTTGTGGAAATAAGATCCCTGATGCACAGCAGTCTTAGGTCTTAGGCCCATATTTGAATGGAGTATAATAGAGTCCTCTATTATGAAAAGGAAAAGGGAAATAGCTGATTGACTGCATTTTGGAACACGACTTTCAGACAAAGTTGTTCATGTAAACCAGGATTACATGGTTCTCACAGCTAAATGTATGTCCCTGTGGGAGTTTGCCTGTGTTGTTAACTGTTTACTGCTCAGGAATAACTAGTACAATACATTTGCCATCATCTATCAGCTCTTCTGTCTTTTGAAAATGTATTGTTTTAGAAGACACTGTAATAGTAGTAAAGTCAATGATTCTACATGCTACTGTGTGAATATTCTACTAAAACACCATAGTTTTGTTTGCTTTAGTTTCAGTGATAGATTAACAGTTGAAACAAATTTGGCAACAAAGTAATTATGTGTTTGCTGGCCACTCACTGGGGTGATAAATTGCTAAAATGTCACTGCATTATAACTGTAAAGTGAGTTTTGCTGAAAAGAATAGTTCTTTTCAAACAAGCATTTTCCTTTTTGAAAGTGAGATGAAAAGTCCATTACTTTACCACTATGTGAGTTGCTGTGCACCTATTTGTCATTTCATGCACATGCAGCCTTGTGGCACTAGATGCAAACCATGAATAGTTTCAAAGACAATCAACTAAACTAAAACTAAGTGTCGGAGTCAGATAGCCACAGGGAATGTACATCATGAATGCTGTTGGATGAAAATCTACTCTAATCATATTCAAGACCTTTTGAGAGCCAGCTCATCAAACATTCAGATTTTATCAACAATTTAGGTTATTCGACATTATACTGGATTATACTGGGAAAGAAACCCTGTTCACATTTTTAAATGTTTTCCCATCCTTACACATCACTGAAATCTAATATTGTCTCCCATTGTAAGAGCTCAAGATTGTGATCACTGCACCAACACTGTGGGCACCTCCCTGCTACGTTCACATCTGATTTGATTGCTATCGCCAATGTCAGTGTATGTAAGGTTTCTGTGCCTACATACAGCATGACTGTCAGATGTTGCTTCCACATCATGAGAAATTATAATGCATACACTGATGAGTTGTATACAAACTATTTGTAGGAGACATGGTTGGCTCTTAGAGATTCTGAAATGCCTTTTTTTTTTCTTTGGTAGAGACTGAAGTCAACTGTTTCCCCCTTTTCTAATCTTTGTGATGAGCTGAACCACATCCTGACTCCAAATCTGTTCTTGACATGACACTGGTGTCAATCTCCTCATCTCACTCTGTGAAAGAAAGCAAACTAGTACATTGCCCAAAGGTTAAACTGTTACTTTAAGGAATAATAATTTCTACCATTGTGTCACAGAAATGCCATACTCATGCAATAATATTCTACATTTATCTCAATGTATGAGTCTGTCTTGGTACTTTAGAGTAGTACCATGTACTTGATTGTATGTATAAAGTATTATGCCATGTATAATATTGAATGGCTGCTACTACCAAGGTGATGATAATGACAGGACAACCTAGGAAGCCAGTCACAAGGTTGCCTTGGTCTGAACTATTTGCCTCCTCCCACTCACTCTATCCTGTGTAGTCTTCATTTGACTGGTGCCTCAGAGGCTTTTGTTTGAGCAAAAACCCTGTTTGTCCTTAACAAGGCCCTCAGACCTAACCTAACAATGGAGTTGATGTCCTGCGAATTAGAGGCATTGTACATGAACCAGGATACCCAACATAACTATGTTTCCAATGGGACTTCCAATTATTCCCATTGATGTGTTTTTGTTGATATTCAGAAAGCCAGTTGTAGTGTGCCTCATTAACACAGCTGATCTAAACACATAATTCATACCCTGCAACATTTCAAACTGTCACACAATTTATTACAACTATCATGTTCTACTCTGAAAACCAATGTCTGTTACTTCTGCTGTTTCTCTTATCTGGGGTCTGTTTGAGAAAGCAGGTTTATCTGAGCCGAACTCTGAGCCGAACTCTGAACTCTGAGTAGATAAACCCTGAGATGGGAAACCCTGAGCTTTCAGTTTCAGAACAGTTCAGCTGACCTAGTTCAATCAACCCCGATTATTTTCACTCTAATTAATGCTTGGTCATGAAGAATGGAAAACAAGCAATCATCAGTGGAGCTCTGATACTGTGATTCACACCATTCTGTGTTATAATCCAGTACAGCCATGAATATTAACTTGTGGCAACAATGCACATTTATCTTTGAAACCACCAGCCGCAGGAATTAATAAGTTATTGTGACATGTTGACATGTTTTCAGATGCAACTTGACAAAGACACAACTTAATGTTGAAGATAGTGTGTAGATTTTATTCTGATAAATCAGGTCTCTGTCCTTCCATTGATAACTGATGACTGATCATAAAAGGAAGCCTTAGTAAAGTCAGGGTTTTGGGTAATAACCTAATAGCCAGTCAGCATTTTAATCTTTTCCTGATGTAAAACTTGTGCAGATGGATGTTCTCAAACACTAGGGTGAGAAAAGCTGTCATGGAGCAGGTCAGCTTCACAGTTTAACATACCATTGTAAGTGACTCAGAGTAAGTCATCTTAGTTTCCATGATCTCAGGGTATTAGCTCAGAGTTCATCGAGCCCACTTCCTGAAACAGGCCACAGATTCCTGCAGGTTGTTTGAACGTAATCATGTGTGTTGTTTCCTCAGGGGGACGAAAGGCAAAGACATCAGCACCATCAAGTCACTGAGGGTTCTGCGAGTTCTCAGACCGCTCAAGACCATCAAACGTCTGCCGAAATTGAAGGTTTTGCTCCTTCACTGTTATTCACTTTATTTTTGATTGAATTAACCAGGTTAATGGGGCTCTGTGGTGGTTCGGGCTGGATATTTTAATGTCATAAGAGTTTTTTCATTAGCAAAATACTGTGCTTCTTTTAAATCTTAGACCCTAACCCTAATCTGACTCCAACCCCCCAGAATACTGATAGTCAAATTGACAATAGGACCCTGGCAACCTAGAGAATGATAATACTATAACATTTTCCCTACCCTGTCCCACTGGTTCCTACTGAGCCACAAATATTCTCACTAATATACAGATAAACTGTTCATTTTTTGGGGACGATTTTCAGCAGCGTACTACCCCCTTTGTACTCTTCTGGGTATATGAGGTGCTTGTGGGATTTAATCAAAATAAATCAGAGTGTGTGTGTAAAGAAGGAATAGGTCAACCAGTGCAACAGTGTGGCTTGTTGATGTGTTCTTTGACTCAGAGGACAATGATGTATTAGGCCTTGATACACACACTACTTGGTAATGATACACTTGTATTCCTGGTTTAATTCTGTACATGTTTTTTGTTGAAAATGTAGGATATCATCAGCCTTTTTTCATTTAGCATGGTATTTTTATTTGATATTTCCATGCTGTTATAAATCACAACAAGTCATTAGAGCATCCCTTTCAATGAGTGCAGCAGATACAACATCCATTGTTCTTCTTAGACAGACTTTGTTGAACACAGTGTCAGTAGCTCTCACTGTATATCTGTTAAGAGACTATAGCTTGCCTTCTCTCTGCTCCATCTTACCTTTATTTCTGTCATCCCTGTGTTTGGATTGTTGCAATGTGATCATGATAGCAAGTGTATTGGTTGTTTGCTGTTTGCCCTGTTAACTAATATACATACTACTGCTATGCTGTCTGAACCTACTAGCAATCTTCCCCATATTCCCAGTGGCTGGGCATGTCTGGAAATTAGAGATTAAGGCCCTGTCCCATTTTCTCTCCCTTGGTCCTACCCCTGAAGGGCCCTTCACTAAGTGTCCCCTTAAAGGGAGCCTCATGGGCAAGCCAAGAGGAATATATTCCCCTATGGATAGGGACACTACTTGTTATGTCATCAGCGGCCAACCAACATTATTATAGTGACAACAATATCATGTTATTAGGTTATTATTTTAACAACCATTATCAACATTTTAATAGGGAAACATCTGACAACTGCAGGACAGATGGGAAAGATTGATCTATTAATCAATACACAGTCAGTCAGTGTGTTTACATCGGTAATTTAAATGTTACATTACTTATGATCATAGAAACTTTGCCCCGAACTGAAAACATTATAACAGGAGCAGGGACATTTTTTTCAAACGTTACTCGTTACTTACACTCAGACTGTTTTCAATGTTTGTTTTGACAGCGTGAACAGCTTTCATTGAATTTTTTATTTATATTATTTAAATAAGATATTCCGCTGGACTTAAACAGAGAGTATTTTACCCCCAAACCGTCGCCATATTGATTTGCTTTCGACCATTCGTAAAACTTTTGGGACTTATCTTCTACTACTTGGTTTTTAGGGGGGTTGTGAAGAGGTATTGGAAGGGCTTGATAGCTACTACCCCTACATCACACAGGAAATGGGACACCACAATCGCGCAATGCCAGACACAAAATGAAGGGATAAGGCCAAGTGGTGGTGCTAAGGGGGTAATACGGACAGGAAACAAGCCAGACTCAGATTCCAATGTAGTAAAGAAAGTTGTGGTAAAAAAGAGCATCCTGACAATCTGACAAATAATTTTCCACTTGATCCCCAAATGAATAGTGTGTGTTTGTGTGTATCCTCAGGCAGTGTTCGACTGTGTGGTCAACTCTCTGAAGAACGTGCTGAACATCCTCATCGTCTACATGCTCTTCATGTTCATCTTTGCCGTTATTGCAGTTCAGCTCTTCAAAGGGAAATTCTTCTACTGCACAGACGAGTCCAAGGGGCTAGAGAAGGACTGCAAGTTGGTCTCAAATCCCCAAATTCCTCATTTCTCATTTTATTTTATTTTTAACTGTAAACCTCCAAACATTGGTGAGGTAATAATCAGACCAGACTACTGTACCCCACTCAGCTTTATTCATGCCTTTATGTCTTCCAGAGGTCAGTTCTTGGAATATGACAATGACGAGGTAGCTGCCATGCCCAGAGAGTGGAAAAAGTACGAGTTCCACTATGACAATGTGCTGTGGGCCTTCCTGACCCTGTTCACTGTGTCTACTGGGGAGGGCTGGCCAACGTAAGTGCAGCTCCCTCTTTGATTTAAAAAGATGTGTAATGCTGTCATTGTTGAAACTTAACCCATCTGTGATAGATTGTACACCTGAAAAACAGGATTCATAAATGTAATAGAAATGGTTTGTATGAGAATATTGGTAATGCACCTATAGGAAATGACCATTACAAAAAGTTCCTTTAAATTTTGAAGAGGATACATTTTACTTAACAATGGCAAAATCTAAAATTGTAACATACTACACAGAGTGGAATTATAAAAAGTATAAAATGAATTGTCAAAGCCTAAAATGTAATAATATACATTAGCTCAAATCCTACAAATCTTTAT
This sequence comes from Pleuronectes platessa, assembly GCF_947347685.1. NCBI lineage: Eukaryota > Metazoa > Chordata > Actinopteri > Pleuronectiformes > Pleuronectidae > Pleuronectes > Pleuronectes platessa. The sequence goes on from NC_070629.1 coordinate 3,890,309, forward strand.
CTCGACTTCTAGTGGAGATCCTCAATATGTCCAGCTTTTCAAGATATGTGTGTGAAAATTTAAAAAATGTGTGAAATTTTGAGCATATGAGTTTCTTGAATATCTCAGCCCCTGGTTCATTATGATTAGTCTCTGTATGAAAAGGAAACCAAACCAACGAGAAAAGGCTCCAAGTTTACCAACTGATCACTAATTCAACTGACGTTATGAAGCTCAACTGCTGACTTTTCAATTGTGCCCCTAATTAATTAAGCTCTGAGTTAGTTTCAATTGGAGCAATACAGGACAATTATAAGCCAACTCATCAGTGACCAGCACAAACAGTGAAAGGAAAAAACAGCTGACTGGCAAAGGGTAAAGCTGATAATTTGGATAAATGTAAGTAAACAATATATGGTTTGAGTCTAGTCATCTTAATGTACAATTGTTACATATTTTTTACACACATATATCATCATATGGAGTTCTGCTCCAAAAACCAACATGACCATTTTAAGCCCGAGGTATTTTTGTACAATTTGAAAGATGATGGCATTTATGGAGCAGGGATATACAAAGGACAGATGCTATGCCTTTTATTAATGGGAGTTTTGTCACAACTCTGCTAACTTTATTGAATTGAGTTGAGATCGGCTCTAAGATCGTCTCTGGCATCTTTGATTTTCTTTTCATGATTTGGTTCTGTGCAGAAGAACAATGAACAAAAAAGTACTTTCTCTGAAATTCAGTTAAATACAGCTCACTTCTCATAACGTGATTGGTTCTGTGGCTACTACTATAAGATTGCTATTAAATCACTATGTATTAATACACTGTGCTTTAATAGCAATATCAATGCTTCTAATGGATCATTCCTGCTATTAGGTAAAGTCTGCGAACTGAAAAAAATATTTTCTGAAAAATGTATTATATTTGTTGCTTTAAAAATACCTTATATTCCTAAATCGGAACATAACATTTCAGTATGTCCATATGTTCCTGTATCTCCCCATCAACCTTCATGTTGTGCTTTTCTCCTTGCAGTGTACTAAAGCACTCTGTGGATGCCACCTTTGAGGACAAGGGCCCCAGTCCAGGCTACAGGATAGAAATGTCCATCTTTTATGTGGTCTACTTTGTGGTCTTCCCTTTCTTCTTCGTTAATATCTTCGTCGCTCTGATCATCATTACCTTTCAGGAGCAGGGAGACAAGGCCTTGTCTGAGTGCAGCTTGGAAAAAAATGATGTAAAGTATACACCTGTCAAACCACTCTGGGCATGATGTTATTCTGATTTCCAGTATCTAACAATGCTGCCACATCATTATCTCTGTTGTCAGTTTTACTTCTCATTATTATTGCTGGACATTATCAATATTCATGAATGAATTTATGTGAAATATTTAATCAATGCTTGTCCTGTCGCTGAGTATCTTCTGCTGGCATAAAAACACAGAAGAAGGAGGACACATATTCAAAGTTTCACTTCTGATTAAAATAGGTTTACATCTTCAACTCTTCTGGGTCAGGGTTGGGGAGCCTCTTTCCTATTAAGCTCTATTTCACTTTTTATCACAGCCTTCTAGGCCCCTACATAATTACTGGTATTGATGATGAGGATGACGATGAAACAATTTTCTCAAACAAATTCTCACCTTTGCTAGAACCCACAAATAAAAATGGATGTTATGTTTGTTGTTAACTTATAAATTATTTTTCTGCAATTCTTCTTAGAGACAAGTTATTTGAAACAATTTTACTTTGTCCGATCCAAGCAGCAACAAGGCTCCCACACAAAACTGTCCCTCTGAATGAGGTCTCAGCTTCTCAGCTATTAGCTCCCTCATACCAAATCTTACTGGTGTTTTTTTTAATCTTTTCTGAATTGTATCACAGGCCTACTACTACTACTTGTAGACCAGCAAAATTGTCTTGTTAGACATATTAGCTAGTTTAAAAAAGCTAAGTCAATGTATTTCTAAGGAAAAATATGACGTGTTACGTACTCATTTTTACCACTTGAATGAAGCTTCTGTGATCCAGTCAAAAGGAGCTTCTTCAGGACAGTTTCAACTCTCACTACTGCTCTTACTCCAAGTGGTCAAAGCAGATGCCACAATGAGTCTGGTTTTGTTGTAGGTTTTCCCAGTTTTATCTCTCCAGGGTTAGGAAGTGCTTGCTCATTGTATGAATTGGAGTCTATTTTAGTAAAAGGAGCACAGAAGAAGGAAAGTTCAGGTGACACTAATCACTAAATAGAACAGAACCTTAATTAATTTAATTGCCTGTTTTTACCTACTATTACGTTTAAAAATGGCTGCCGCGAAAAGAGTCTATTATTTATCCAAAGTTATTTAAAAAGGGCACTGGTGTGGTTCCTTTCTTACAGAGGGCATGCATTGACTTTGCCATAAACGCCAAACCTCTGACGCGCTACATGCCCATGAATACGCAGTCCTTCCAGTACAGGATGTGGAAGTTTGTGGTCTCACCTCCGTTTGAGTATTCCATTATGATCATGATTGCTCTCAACACTGTGGTACTCATGATGAAGGTAAGTGCTTCTGAATGATTAGAATAATATTATGCAGACTTGATACAGTTGACCAAGCTTTTCCACATGTTTTTTTAAGTCAGGCCTGGATTTATTAGCATAGGAAAAGACTAGTTTAATATTTTGAGAATTCTTTGTGACACAGAGTTAGATGTTCAGACTGTTGTGTTTGTTGTCCAACTGGACCCAAATGCAAATGCAGACATCAGTCATAAAAAGGATTTGATAATAATTTGACTGGATAACACTCGGAAAGGTACCAAAAAAAAAAAAATCCTCCAAAAACTGAAACTCAAACAGCAAGAGACACACAGGGGAAGAAGTTATAAAATAAAACAGAAAACAGTCATAAGGTAACAGAAACTGCACCCATTTCTTCTAAAATACACCATTACACAGGTTCTATGTCATTTATTAGTATAAAAACAACAATTTCTTAGTGTTTTGTTGCCCAAGCTAAGCTGAGGAGCTATTGCTGTAACTATATATTTACAAACAGAATGTGAATGAGAGTAGAATTGACCTTCTCATGTAAGTCAGGAAGAAAGCGAGTAATAATACTGTGTTTCTCAAAATGTTGAACAGTTGCTTTAAAAGTGTTGTGTCAACCAGCAAGGACAACGTGACCGGTCAGACTGTTCTCTCAAAACACCCTTCACCCCTGTCTTTCAGTTCCATGGCGCTCCAGACTCCTATGAAGCCATGCTGAAGAACCTCAACATCGTCTTCACCACTCTCTTCTCTCTGGAGTGTATCCTCAAGATTATCGCTTTCGGTCCACTGGTGAATAACATTTGCAAAGTCTGAAAGTCCTCATTACTGGATAGAATCTAATAGATTTCATCTGCTGTTTTTCAGAACTACCTAAAGGACGCCTGGAACGTGTTTGACTTTGTCACAGTGTTGGGCAGCATCACTGACATCCTGGTGACCGAAATCAAGGTAAGAGCACTGGCACCAACCTCTCTCCACTCACCTCAACAAGGCTGAATACACCACATCCATACAGCACTGCTGTCATGCTAATGAGTTGAGGGCACCAACAGCACAAACAGCCAACTTGTGAGCCAGTCTTTTGTTAATAAGAAGGATCAACCATGCGGGAGCTGAGGATGGACGACTTCTTTGATTCCATTCTTGAATCTTTGATTAGCTGTGTTTACTGTGTTTGACAAATTGTTCTTTACAGTGCACCAACCTGTATATATGTGTACACTGTGACAAAGCCTTTGACATATTTACCTGTGTGTATTTGTCAACCTGAATCACTTAATGTTGTGCAATATGACTGTTCCTCTTATTTCTCACTCCGCTCTTCTCCCCTCTGCTGTCCTTACTCTGCTACACACCACTTTGTCTCTCTCTCTCTCTCTCTCTCTCTCTCTCTCTCTCTCTCTCTCTCTCTCTCTCTCTCTCTCTCTCTCTCTCTCTCTCTCACTCCCCCTCCTTCCCTCCATTTTCATCTTGTTGATTGTCGTCATTGGTGTTCCCGTACCCTGCTCCCAAATTTCACTAGACAACGGTGAGTGACATTCTGAAACCATTCCCCGCTCTTAGCTCACACATTGTTTTAGTTCATATGTATATAATACAAGCTTATGAGAGTCACACTAAAGAGAATGGTTAAAATATGACTGATGCCGACTTTAAGAATATCCAGCAAACCATTTACATACAGTTGTTAAGACTGTCACCACTTTACTGTATGTCTTATCATTATGTGTTCTGAAAATACAAAAAACCATGAGATAATTGGAACATTAATAAGTGGATTCTCTTGATCCTCTTATTCCTGAGTTCAATGAAAATAATAATCTTCATTAGTTCAATAAAAAAAAGATTTAAAAACCCCATGTGGATGAAGTATATGTGAGAGAAGAGAGAACAGTCTTCTTCTTCTTCTGTCATATCTTTCCTTTTTGGACTCACAGCTGTGACGAGGCAGCTTAATGCCACTTGTCTTTTAAACTGACAACGTGTTCCTCTAGCTCACAGCAGTATTAACCATGATGGTAAAACTGACATTCAAACATTGCATCACTTTAGTATTGATGTAACCACATTTAGCTTGATTGTGATGATTGGTTTTAAATGCATCTTGAATATGTTTATACTTGCCCAAGCATGCTTGTTAAAGGGGAGCAGCATGTCACCAGTTTATCAGCCCTGAATGATTTGCTTCATGATGTCACACATGTTTGTAACAGGACAGGCTGCTGAACCTGAGCTTCCTGCGGCTGTTCAGAGCCGCTCGGCTCATCAAGCTGCTGAGGCAGGGTTACACCATCCGCATCCTGCTGTGGACCTTCGTTCAGTCCTTCAAGGTGCCCACACACATTATCACAGGCTCACTGACAAACCACATGTACAGTATATAAGCATCCACATGCACACTGGCAAGTTCACTTTTACAAACTTATCCAACCACATACCTGCACACACAAACTCAAACACCCAGGCCGAAATAATTCAGAGTGGATATTAATTATTGAGTGTTTGGTTTCCTATTGTTCCCTTTAGGCCCTGCCATATGTTTGCCTGCTGATTGCTATGCTGTTCTTCATTTATGCCATCATTGGGATGCAGGTGCGTGATGCTTCTCCGCTGAGGACACATACAGTGCACTGTTGAAATGTTGTGGTCTAAATGTAAAATATATTAAGTGTACATTATTAAGACAATATGAATCAATTCCCCTCAATGTGTCTCTACTGTAGGTGTTTGGCAACATTGACCTAAATGAGGACACAGAAATCAATCACCACAACAACTTCCGCACGTTCCTTCAGGCTCTCATGCTGCTGTTCAGGTAAAAGAGGCTTTGTTATACTCTACATGTCTCATCAGCTCGTTAGGCTACCTTGACCAGATACAGACAGTTGTAAAGCACATTTCTCTTTGTAAGCTTCTGACTGTGAGTCACAAGGTCCTAAAATGTAATGATTTTCCATGAGAGATTTTCTGTATTTGTGTTCTGTTCTGCTCTTTGCTCTTCACACTGAATTAAGGTGGGTGGGCTCTGTATGGACTATTGAGCACTAATCAGAATTGTGTAACTTTGACTTACTTCTTTCAATCTGGTGTCAGTTTTGTATGCTTTTATTTCCAGGCTACTGTCAATCAAATGTGGCCAAACCACAGCCACAATGCTGATGAGGCAGATTAGCTGAGTGTTAAGTTCTTAATGAACAATACTTAAGAATTGTTTTGAAACTTTAACATTTCGGTTTGCTTATTTAAACATCCTTACTATTTGAAAATATAGCTTTGAGATCTGTAGAGAAAACATAGAAACATCGATATGGATGCATACGCTAAAACAAATGTCTACAAACTCTCTTCAGATTCAAGTGCTCTTTTTGATTAAACCTCTGTTGAGTCTACATTTTCTGACTTTTTCTGCAGGAGGCATTCATTGAAATACTGCAAGTCCTTTATGTCTCTTCTGTGTTTCTGTGTTTCAATGTTTATCAGGAGTGCGACTGGTGAGTCCTGGCAGGAAATCATGTTATCGTGTTTGAGTCAACGAGCCTGTGATGAGCGATCAGGGAACCATGGGAAGGAGTGTGGCAGTGATTTTGCCTACTTCTACTTTGTCTCCTTCATCTTCCTCTGCTCCTTCCTGGTCAGTACTGAAACTAACTAGTGTAACATTCTAATGCTGGACTGGGGAGCCGACTAACTAACTGGGGCAGACATTTAATGATAACGCTAACTTATATTATATTTTCCGAACTTAAGTGGAAGTCCTACCGTTTCTCAGACTTTTTTGCAAGCCGTCTCATTTTTGTTCTTTCTCTATAAAGTACATCTTCCAATTTTATCAGACAATGGCTGGTGCTCTTTCTGCAACACATTGCTGCAGCATCACATGAATCCTTCTCAAGTTGAAATATAACTTGCGTCTACTCACATCACCTGGTGCTATTTTGGGACTAGTGTTTGCATTGGTCTGAACGCACATATCTGCTACCATGCCTTTTATTGTTTAAGTTCACATTTGCCTTAAAAAAAAAGCATATCATTCAATTCAAGGGAAAATAAATGTTACATGTTCGATACCTTTGAAAGAAAATGCTTTTTTACATACCCTACCCACAAGAAAGGCTAGCTTTGCCACACAGTGATGTGAATGAACATTAGAATCTAGAAATAAACTTGCATGCTGCAGATTGTGCTGTAATGGACTGCTCTGCTCTTTTGACATATTTTACTGCCACATTTCACAAATTTGTGCTGTGCAAAATATGCCATCATAAATATTATGGACATACACTAAAATAGACTTGGTCTGTAAAAATGCCTGCAAATATAAACCTCTCAGTCTTTATACTCATGATTATTCAGATATTATAGATAAGAACAAGGAATCACTAGAAAGAGAAGGCTGAGATGTTATAGCCCTCTCTGCTATCGTCTGTCCGCCATTTTTCTTCCTGTCAACGAAACAATGCATCATTGTATATATTGCTTGGTTAGTGACCATCAGTTGCACATTACTTTTTTCATGATGCACTGTGGGATACAATGAGTCCACTTTATATAGGGTATAACTACGGTGGCCCAGAGAGGTCAACGAACAGCAACTTAAGAAAACACATGCAAGTTGACAGAACACAAGCAAAGTAAGAAAACATTTTCATCAATTTCCCAACACAACACAAGATTCAAGATTCAAGAGTTTTATTATCAAATGCACAGAGATAACTAAGCAGTCGCTGGCAATTAAATGCTTGAGTCACAGGCTCCCTTCTAACAATGCTCAAGAATAAAAAAAATTTAAAAAAAGAAAAAATTTGAATAAAATAGTGTAAAATAGAACGAGGGGGCGGGTCGGAACCCCGAGAGCCGGGGCTGGTGCGCTCGCTACACACACGCACACTCGCCCGCTCCTGGTATTTCATGATGGCCTGATACGATGATGATTAAAAATTACGTGATGTTCACTTACGTTCACGTTAATAATATGAAAACTGATTCGTTAAGTTCAGTGTTCGCGAAACATATGCACAACACTGTACTGTACAGCCACTGCAGAGGGGCTGAAGAGCTGCGTTCGGCTCCAGAGCCGTGGGTGGCCGACCCCTGTGTGGAACCAAATTTGTATGGTGTATTGGACGTTTTTGTGTCTGCTGTGGCAGCAGTGTCCATCACTTTTAGCTGTCCTCTGGAAATACTTCTGTTGTCGTTTCTTCTCTATTTGCAGCGCGTTTCTCAATTTGCAGCGCGTTTCTATATTGGCAGCGCGTTTCTCTATTTGCTTAATGTGTTGTGTTGTGTTGTGAAATTGATGAAGATGTTTTCTTACTTTGCTTGTGTTTTGTCAACTTGCATGTGTTTTCTTAAGTTGCTGTTCGTTGAGCTCTCAGGGCCACCGTATACAACAACTTTCACTGAGCATTCGGACAGCACCACAAAATAGCGAAATCATTATATAGTGGATCATATAGTGATTAATGAGTGATTTTGGACATAGCCAATAGCATAGCTTCACTGTTGGCTTCCATCTCCTTCTATCCTTCCTCGTCCTCTGTTCGCTTTCGGTTGCTTGTTGTTTTATGGACCCAAAGCAAAAGCTAGACAGAGCAATTAGATCTCAATGTACCCACTGGAGGTAGAAACAGGTAGAACCATGATCAGGTAAAATCCCTACTACCCACATCTGTATGCGAGATCCATTTCAATGCCAGTGGTAAATAGTGTAAACTCAACCTTATATCTGTGTTCCAGATGCTGAATCTATTTGTGGCTGTCATCATGGATAACTTTGAGTACCTAACCAGAGATTCCTCCATCCTGGGACCTCATCACCTCGATGAGTTCATCCGGGTTTGGGCCGAGTATGACCCAGCTGCGTGGTATGTTCAAATCTCCCTCTGGGCCCCAGAGGATATTATACAAAGTAAAGTGGAAAGATTAGACCTCCTAACCTTACTCCTCTCTTACCCCTTTTGTGACTTAGGTTACTTGATGAGGCCTCATACACAGGCCTCATTCCTTTATCTTGTTGTATGCAGTCAGCCCACTGATGATCATTGTTTTATCTTAAGATGTCTTGAACGTTTGTTTATTTATGTGCTTGTTCTTTTCTACAGTGGACGGATTTCCTATAAGGATATGTACAATTTGTTACGCGTTATCTCACCCCCCCTTGGCTTAGGGAAGAACTGCCCTAATAGGGTAGCATACAAGGTTTGCAAATATCAGACATCTCCGTCACCAGGGTGCTTTGTGTACCTCTACACCAAGAAACGTTTAACTGAATGGCTGTGCACCGATGAATTCGCCTCAAGTCTAGCACCTGCCCCTCCAAACTGACTGGCTTGGTTAATGATGCCGGAGTGGAAACAAAGCTTTCAAAGCCACGGCATTGTCCCAACATGCCGCCTGTCATGCCTACTTTCTCCTGTCTAAAATGTTTAGATGGCAGACATGTTTCACTTTCCATTATTATCACATTCAACAGTTTTAAAAAGAAACACAGAATTGTAAAGAAAGACTCTCAAAAAGTTCCTCAAGTCTTTGACAGAAAAAAGTCTTGAACTAAGAAAGTGACGGCATCATTCATATATTTAAAACAGCTGAATCGGGTCAAACCCCTTATGGAGACTGGTTGATCCTTCTATTTAGACATATTCTAGTGGAAAGTCAGGCTATGAGCCAAAGCCCCAAACAAGCGCTTGGGCTGGCATTGAAACCTTTGTCTCTGTGTGTCCTGGTTGAAGTACCAGTGGGATGTTTGCTAGCATGACCAGGCAGACATCCCTGTTATGATGCTGTCATTTCTCTTCCCTCTCATCAGCATCCTGTGTGTCAGGTCCACGCACCCACCTTTCTTCTCTCACCTCCTCCCTCTCCCACCAAACTCATTCTTTACCATCCCATCTTTCCTCTCAGGGATCCTGAGCTCCACAGCGATGCATCCCGAGCCCCGACTCTGTGGCCGAGGATGACATTCACATTACATCTCACTTGTGGAAATCTATTAACAACAGATTTCTGTTTTTCCTTTCCATTATTGTCTTATTTTTTTTGATTTTTTCCCTTTACTCCCATCCTCCTCCTCTGACTTCCCATCCTTCTCTGTTTGGGTTTTGTTTATTCTTGGTTTCCTTCCCTGTGAAGTGGGCGACTCAAGTACCGCGATATGTATCAGATGCTGCTCCACATGTCCCCACCCTTAGGTTTGGGAAAGAAATGTCCACCAAGAATCGCCTACAAGGTAGACCCCCTTCCTCCTCTACCTTCTACCCTGTGCTCAACAACCTTTCTTCCACTGGCCTAAACTCAAGCCAGTGTCTGTGATCTGCAGTCCTCATTGTTTCTTCACTTTGCTTTTTCTAGTATTCTGATATATTTTGGTGTAAGCCCCTACCTTATCTTTACTTTCTTTAATGTTCCACTGAGCATAGCTGCCTGTGTAGGCTAATAACCATCACTAATGATACATAGAGCTTAACAAAAAGAGTTTAAAACATGTTAATTTAATATTGTGTTTATGGAGGAAATTTGCTCAGATTACACTATTTTCTTTTAAATAGATGTCCTAGTTTGGGTTTTATTTTGTGGAGCAGTGAGTGTGTGGGGGGTTGCGTGAGTGGAACGTTGTGTGTGCGGCTGTGTGTGTGTGCGTGAGTGAGTGCGTAGCTTCTGTTGCTTTTCTGTACACACGATTATTTCTGTATCTCCATGCTTTTCTTCTTTCTGGTTCTGTCTTTCCTGCACTTTCCCTCTCATTCTGTCTCACATTTCATTTCAGTCTATCCACTGATATATATATATATATATATATATATATATATATATATGTGTATGTTTGTTTGTGTGTGTGTGTTTGTGTGTGTGTGTGTGTGTGTGTGTGTGTGTGTGTGTGTGTGTGTGTGTGTGTGTGTGTTAAAATGTTATTGCTGCACAGCACTGAAAAAATATGTCACAGGTATTTTGATTTGATGTATTGTTTGCTGAATAATGATTTAGGTGAATGAGCTGCCTGATTGAATATGTAATGTGTATCTGGATGTCTTATTAGAATTTGTAAAAACCCATGTTGAGGCAGGTGATGATGTTGATCATATGTCATCAACATGTAGTGATGGTCATATTCTGATCAGATCAGATCTCGCTGTAGGACTAGCAAGCTTCACTATTAGTAAAGTAGCGTAGTTAGCCTATAGCAACGGTACATATATATTTATGAAGTCCTGCATTCCAGGCAAGTAGCATGCATGTATCCTGATGCATGGAACAATTAACCCTCAAATGGTACCTATTCCACAAATGCTTTCCCAGGCCTTCTTTTGGCTTCCACTGTTTTTGATTCCATAGACGAACCATTAGATGAAAATAAGTTAAATAAGTTTCTGTAGCTAAAAGATTATCAAATTCAGATATCACAAAGATTAGTTTTTTTATTTAGGTTAGAAAAATTTGTAAATTCCTTCTTGTCTTAAGTGTGTACAGAAATCTGTCTTTCAGGGCCTGTGGTTGATGGAGGCAGAATGCTTTCAGCTGATTTTATGGGTCATGTGACCCTTGACCATCCACATTGTTCAATGAAAACTTAAATAATTGACCTACCTAACAATAACAATCCATGTTGAGATCTACACACAAGTACAATCCCTGTGAAAACACCAGCTGTCAAAGCAAAGGCAAAAAGTCTGTACAGTATCCAGATGCAGGTTGCATGTTGTTACCAGGTTGGATTTGCAATAATTCCCTGTAGACACAATGTTGCAGATCCACAATTTCAAGATTTTCTTTGAGTAAAATATATATTATCGTTCACTCTGAATTTTAAGACAGCTACTCGTCTCTGGGAAATTTGGGTGTGCAGCCTGTGGTGGTGTTTGCATCTATGTGTGGGTGACAGTGAGACCATATGTAAATGACCATGGTTTTACACATGTGTAGGTGTCTGTGTGTTTGCCTCTCAACTCTCCATCTCCGTCTCATTCTGACGCTGGTCTTTCTTACTCTCTGCACTGCCACTGAGAGCACTTGTGTATGAATGCTTTTTGTGTTCAGGGGAGCTCAACTCTTTCAGCAGCAATCCCACATCATTTAGTGTGCATCTAATGGTGCCATTAGTCCTATATGAATGAACCAAGTTTTCCTGCTAAGGCCTCCCAAGCTTGGTGGAATGGACACTTGTATTATTGCTAGCTGCCACATAAAGTACATGTAGAGCAAACGCAAACTCGTCAACTCTAAGTCTATGATTGTTAGGTTGGCAACCACAGAGTCGAGCTCCTGCGACTGCCGAGGCACCTTCATGGTTATGCGTTACATGCCTTCTCTCACCTTTTTTTCGGTCAATGTCAGTCTTGCACCAGTGCACTTTGACTTGCAGCGTAGTGCATACCGTAGCCAGTAGCAGTGAATGTGTATGTCTAGCTTGTCTCCTCTGTACGTACTTGTAGAGAAGGCTTTTTGTGTGCTGAGCAGTAACAATTCATCAATGCGGCCAATCTAGAGACATTCAACCAAATTTTGCAAAGGGGACCTCTATGCTAACATGGACCGTGGAGGGTATTGGATCACAGCAGCACACAGATTGATTTCTCTGGGTGGATTGTATGTTCTCTTTGGGTTGCTTGTTATCACTTTGTGATCTAATGTCCATCTGTCATCAATCATCTCCTCTTCTCAGCGTCTCGTCAAGATGAACATGCCCATCGCCGATGACAACAGCGTTCACTTTACCTCCACCCTGATGGCCCTGATTCGAACCGCCCTGGGCATCAAACTGGCCTCAGGTCAGAGAAACGCAACACACATTATAAGTAGACTATAAATAAATAGATCAATCTGAAGGCAGTGCAGAAACGAAGCTGGGAGCCAATGTCAGGTGATACATATCTGGTGATCACAAGTGGAAGGTGCTAAGTACAGGAAGTGAGAACAAACCCAAAACATCAAAACTTTATTGGGTCTTTGGAAAGTAATGTCCGCTGTTAGTACATAAAGGTCTCCACTTGTGATCGGATTGCTCGAGATCTGTGCACTTTAATTATAAAGGATATTATAAAGTCTGTCTCTCCATCTGTGGATCTCTAGGTATGGTAGGTCAGCGCTTGTCTGATGCTGAGCTGAAGAAGGAGTTGTCCACTGTGTGGTCCAACCTCTCACAAAAGACCATGAACCTGCTGGTGACGCCACATAAACGTAAGTTTTAACATGTCATTTTTTACACCAAAAGATACATATTGAACCTCATTAAGTTAATAGATTGGATGATGCATTGCGATATACACATACACTTTTTAAAATGACAAAACAAGAAGTTACTGTAAAATGTTACTGTAGAGTCTACAGCAATTTGTTACAGTGCAGGGCTATTACCATGGTGACAGTATTTAATGAGGCATTGTTGCTGCTTTAGTTTTACACAAGGTGGTTCAGGTTTTCCCTCGTCCGCCTCATCTTGACATTAAATTATGCATATGTATGTATTTTCACATTTCAAATTGCATCTACAACCACTAGTGTATAGGGCTGAAGTCAAACAAGGACACAATACAGAGCAATGTCAAAGTCGTGTTCAGGCCAGCCTCTGTCCCACTATATCTTCTGTGGGTCAGTGCAGACTCTCATTGACTATTTCTATCATGGCTCTGAAAAAACTCCAGTAAGCAGTTAACATAAGGAATTAAATTATTTGTGATTTTGTGTAGTTAATTAAATGTTTTTGAATTTGTATCCCTAAATTCACTTGCTCTCTTAGTTAATTTATATTTCCCAACTGTTTAGCTTTTGATATCTGCTGCTTAAATGTTTGTATGGTTGGTATGTATGACCTTACCACAGCCTAGAGCCAAGTCATGGACTGGCCCTTTAACTGCTAACATTGAGGAAATAGAGCATTTTCGACATTTCCACCAATTCCCAGGGAATACTTACAAAATCTTGATGAAAGAAACTAACATATTTAGAGAACTGGTTTCTATGAGTTTGTGAGATTTTGTGAAACTTGATTGACTCTACTGTGTGCCTTGTAGTTACAAATGTCAATGGAATTTTAGAAAGGGCTTTTCTTTCTGGTGGTGGGTGTTCAGGTGTCAATTCAGCTCTCACTAATTGTAAAACAAACTGAAAACATCTGTGCTGGGTCCAATTCCCCCTTTATTCACTAGATTTACCCTCTGCCATTTTATTTGAGAATCCTGTTTCTGATGGATACAATCGTATACTGTAAATTGTCATATACAATTTCACAACAGAAGGACAAAACATTCTGCTCTCAATCCCACATGCAGTGCATCGTGTAGGAGAAGATTACCATTGTATTACTCTTCAAATGTCCATCCATCCATCCATCTATCTATCTATCTATCTATCTGTCTCTGTATCATAAAAAGCTGTGTGACATCCAACAAACACCCACAACTTTGATGTTAACTGAGAAAAATATATAAAAATCCATCATGACCAATATTCTTTTATGCTGTCTCTCTAAAATATGTCAGAACATGTTCTTGTTCCCAACATAGAGACCCTATATGATCTGCTACCTTCTTACATTATCTTCAATTTAAGAGCATATTAAGTTTTAAGATATTCCTGTTCTGAAGGATTTGTATTTCAAGCAGTTTGATAGATAGATGCTCAGATGAGAACATATACAGTATTTTATTGTGTGAGTACCTGTGTTACGTGTCCATCCATAGAAGTCCATGCAAATGACAATGCAGACTGTGCAGCTTTAGGCTTTTGCTGCCACCCTTTGGTGAGAAGTGTTCACCGATTATACCCAGAGGCATTTCTAGGTATTTTGTTCTGTCATGATGCTTGTTTTGTTTACCTTAGAAATCCATTTTAATTACATTCTGCGAATCACACAAATCAGTCACAGTAAGTTGCTTCTCCCTTAAAACTAAACCATTAGGGAGGCAAGCAGGCAAATAGAGATGAATGGAGGGTGGATGAATGAGTCAGCAGATTCCCTCTCTCAATCCTCTCCACCTTTCTCACATCTTTTCTTTTCTCCTCACCTCCTCAGCCAATGAACTGACGGTAGGGAAGGTTTATGCCGCCCTGATGATCTTCGACTACTACAAACAGAACCGAGCGAGGAGGCTGCAGCTGCAGCAGCAGCAACAGAACGCATCAGGCTCCCAGGTACAACATCCTAACCGCAAATACTGACTGCACACAGGCACGCACTCACTGACATGCACTGAAGCACAACCACATTGGATGCAGTATTTAAACCTGTACGCATGCGCCACATTACATCGGGTTTGCAAACATTGATACACACTTTGATTGTGAGACTGCATGCAAAGAAGATGCTTTTGTATCCACTTACCATTCAGTGGTGGATCACAAAACTGTTCATCAGCTTTCACAATTGAACGTTTTCAGAGTAAAAGCCCCCAGTGATTGGTTACCTATGAAAACAGTTTATATTAAAGGCCCACTTACACGTCACAGCTATAGATGAATATGTATTTGGCTGCTCATTGGCAGTTATTTGCAACCTTGCACACCTACTGCACAGCTGTTTGTTTCTGCATACACAAACCCTCAAACAGAGGCACACATGCCCTACATACAAGCATGAGTGCGAGAAATATATATTGTGGCTCCAGACTCCACATCGGAGTCCCGTCCCGTCCCCCCCCCCCCCCCCCCCCCCCCCCCCCTCTGTGCGATCTGGGCCCAGCAATATTCTGCTTGCTGCTTCTGAATGTCTTCAGCATGTTGCCATCCATCTCTCCTCTACAGTGCAAGGTCGGGGCTCTGTTTAAGCCATTGCTGCCTCTGACTCACATGCAGGAGAAAGACCTGCCTATGATGTTTAACAGTGTGGAGCCTCCAAGCATTCTTCTGCCCCAGCAGAAATCCCATGTCAAGTCGCAGCCACAGACCAGACCTAGCTCCAACTCCCTCAACAACGGAGTCACGCAGTAAGTTCATTTTAACATCCAAGGTAAAAGGGACTTTATTTACCCAACCTACCTAACAAAAGACCGGGGGCCAGCTTTACCTTTTGAGTCGCAGTCTGTATTGTGAGAGATTTACTAAGATAGCAGGAACTGCTTGGCCGGTTCAGGGACTGTCATTTAGGAGAATGTATGCCTCTGCCAAGGCAGGTTAGTCCCATTACCTTCAATCAAGTTGCATCAAATTGTACACACTCAAAAACATCAGTCACCTTAATGTGCCTGAATTGTTTCATAAGATCTATGAATTATTTTCAAAGAAAAGAGGGAAAAATTTGAAAAACCCATTTTCACAATGTCAAAGAAAGTGAAAAAATGTCCTTGTTTCGCTCCGTGATTCAGATCTGCATCAAAATTCAATTGGTTCTTCCTTGAACCATACCACATCCTTCTACTAAAGTTTATGGAAATCCATCTAGTTGTTTTTTGCATTTTTGCAAACAAACAAACAGCTAGAAGATCACTCAGTAGGGTGCATAACTCTGCCAAGGCCCCACAGTCCATTCTAATTCAATCAAGCTGCACCAAATTGTACACAGTTGTACCCTGAATATAACTGACTACCTGGAAAATCAGTTAAATTATCAGACATTTCCTTATTTGTCAAATTTGAAAGAAAATTATCAGAATCCCTGGATCTGTACATAAATATACTGGGTTCTCTCCTGAGCCATACAACATCCTTCCACCCTGTTTTGTGATGATCTGACCAGTAGTTTTAACTAGTAATGTAGTTTACAAACAAACAGACAACAGTAAAACATCACCTGCACCCGCACAGCTAACCGTGTCTCCAGTCTGTGGTACTTTTTGAGAAATGCACTACTACACATCTGCGTCTGAAAAACTGATGCAAAAGCAGTGTACTATAGCACAGCGGTCCTTATTGTATATTAACAGACTGTACTGTCTCTGCACCTTTTTGTTTATAGATGTTAATTTCTACTGAGATGTAGTGATTTATCGATGCAGACTAACCTCTCGTCCACAGAGGTGTTGTTAAACTGTCCAATAAAGCATGTGTTCATTATGTATTCAGCTTTGCCTTTTGACAAACTGACAGCAACAAATCATATATCACAACCCTGAGACCAAAGAGATTTCTAACATATTTTTAAAAAAACACAGCGAGTGATTTAGAAAAAAAGGGTACAGTGGTCGTCCTCCAACCAAAAGGTAGGCGGTTCGATTCCAGTCTTCCCCATCTGCATGCTGAAGTGTCCTTGGGCAAGATACTGAATCCCTAAAATGGCCCCTCATAGATGTTAAGCGTACTAATTGTAAGTAGCTTTGGATAAGTGTCTGCCAAATGACATGTCATTTCATGAAGGCAGCATCTCTGGAAAACCTTGGAGAAATTTCTTTAAAAATTTGACCAATTTACACTTAGATTCAGAGATCAACTGATTCGATTTCAGTGGTCAATGGTCATGGTGACCTCATTGTATGTAGACTGAAATTGCACTGGTTGGCAGAGGCAAACAACAATAGTGCTGTTCTACTTGTATTTCCATTTCTGGATTTGGAGTTTTTCCTCATTAATGTTAGTGCTTTCTCCTCTGTGGACTTTGTCTTAAGGAGCCACCGTACAAAAATAATTACCATAGGGTATATTTCGCACTGGATGACTGTTACTGATCATGGTGACTCCTTTTTCAATGTTTGTTTTTACTGGGTAATTTACTGTGTCATTCAAAATCATTCTTACATTGTATGTCAATTATTGTCTAACAGCTGTGTAACTACTATAGTGGATTCGCCCAAGCAATGGTAATTAAAATGTTCAGATGTTATCAGTTATGAAATTAAGTTCCATTTGAGGGTCTGCAGAGGGAAAATGTAAACTTGTTTGCTAGGATTCACATTTTTTATTATTATTATGATTATTATGATTATTATCATTATATAGCACAGCTGTGACTGCTGTAACACACAGGCCTGGTCATGATCTCAACATCAAGGCATCATCTTCCTGGGTGATGGAGAAACCCAAGGAGGGGCCCCGAGCTAAGAGTAAAAGAAGCATGTCCAGGGGCCCATCAGAGGATACACCAGACAATGCCATCATTCAGGTACCATCCACCACATGGTGCATGCGTGTTGCTGTGTATTTAGAGACGTGAGAGCGCTCAAGACGCACTGGGGACACATTTGAGATCCAGTCACACAGACCACGCGCTGCGGAGGTTGTTGTCTACAGTGCGAGAGGATCTTAATGCTGATGTCTGAACAGGGGCTACATGGAACAGTTAACTGTAGAGATGTTTCCATGAGCTCATTGTTTACCAGTGTTATATTAATTCCAAACTTCCTACTGCATGTGTAACTGCAGTCTGCACAGTTAGTGTGATCAGTTCCTCTTGTTTGTGTAAGGGGTGATCAATGCATGTCTAAGTGTCATAAATCATAGGGTTCAAGTTGTTAAACAGCTGCTGAAGAATCATGTTGCTTAAGGAGAGGTAAAGAGGAAAATTAATTAGTCTACTCCACCCCACACAGCAATGATTATAACGTGCTTGTGTGTGTGTCTGTGTATGTGTGTGTGTGTGTGTGGGTGTGTGTGTGTGTGTGTGTGTGTGTGTGTGTGTGTGTGTGTGTGTGTGTGTGTGTGTGTGTGTGTGTGTGTGTGTGTGTGTTTAGGAGTCAGTGGAGATGAGGAAGATGGAGACCAGTGTCAGCAGTACAATCCCAGTCCCTGGCACAGGTCTGGAGAACCAGGGCAGAGCTGCTTCTATGCCTCGACTCAGTGCTGAGCTGCAGGTAACATCTCACCTGCACTCTGTTCCTTTCCACAGCAGAAAGTAATGGTTCACACACGGTGTCCGAGTCATTCTGACTCTCCTCAGTCAATCACACCTACTGGTCCTCTCAGAGCGGAAACTGAATTCACCCACTTCTTCACAGAAGAATGGCTCATTGTCTGTGTTTAGCTTGAGACGAGTCAGAAAGCAGCTGTAACGCCTCCTTTGTTGATGGGCTGAATCCGCAAAGGTCAAGTAACTGAATCAAAGAGATTAAATGGGGAGGAGATGATGCTGTTTAACTAATCAGGCTCTTCAGAACCACACTATGTCAGGACCAAAAGTCCAAGGGATTTTCAGGAGATCTCTTCAAAACCATCATGGATAAACAGATCAGAGCAAAGATATAGAACAATTTCCAAAGTGTTGAGTGTTCCCAGTAGCACAGTGGACTCAATAACCGTGAACTGGAACAAGTTTGGTGTCTTCTCAGCAGCAGGGGACAAGGAAACTGGTCAGAACTGATTAAAGGAAGAATGCAGCCAAATACAGAGAGGACCTTGAAAATGTTGTAAAGAGTGACTGTGACCAGAGAGTTAGGAGAAACCAACAGCCAAGACAACACTGGAGAGAGAAGGCTCTGACTGTCCATGAGTGTCCAGACTTAAAGCACAAAGAGTTTGTGTTTGAGAATCTGTTATGAAGACTGAGATAAACTTCACAAACGCAGATGTATAACAAAGACGAACCTGTAACTGCTGCATAAGAAGATTCTATAAAGTTATAAATTATTACTCGATTATTTCACTTTTTAATTTTAAACACTTTAGAAAAACGATCTCAAAACATATTTTCACTGTCACGTTTATGGAGTATTGAGTGTAGAGCATAACAGATTTTTTGTGTCCATTTAAAATTATATCTACAACACAATGAAATGTGAATACTCTCTGAAGTCACTGTAAAATATATGATTCCACAATTACATGCAGGTTGCTGAATAAGACTGAATAAAAAAGTTGTTAGTTCATCTGCACATCTATACTCGGGTTCTTTAGCTTTATTTGTTGACAGAACTTATTATTTATTTCCTCATATTTTTTTGAGACATTTTACTTAGTGAGGTCTCTTGTGTTGTTTTAGTCTTGGAAAAGGATGTCCATTTTTTGTCACAGTTTTTGTACACAAAATAAACACTACATCTTCAGAATACCTATAACTCTAATTCAACTTGTAGTGTGCAGAACTTGAAGGAAAGGGTTTTCTCTGCCCACATTACTGCAAATAGCCCCCAGTAATGCTTCTTTGTAATGGTGTAGTGATTGAACCATTTCTACTGCCAAAGCATGCAGGAGCTTGGCCTCACGTTTCATCCGGTTAAGGCTGAAAAACTCCAAATGAATCTTTCACTGGATCCTAAGAAATATAACAAGGGGCCTCATTTCCTGAGTGATGTTGATGTTGATTGATTTGTGCATTTAAAGTGCATTCCTTTCACAGCCCATTTGGAAGAGTGGCTGTTGATCCTACTTTCACTGCATAGGAGAAGTCCACAGTAATCTGATTAGATCCTGGCAGGCCTCGAGCTATTTGTCCTGTATTGTTTTTCTTCTGCCAACCGAAAAGATGGTTGTGGCTCCAAATGGCTCTTGGCCCAAGATTCATTGGAGAGGAAGACGGTAAATGTTTTACTGTAGCAGTGAGAGAATCTGCAAGAATAATGAAAGGATGTGAAGAACGGGGGTGGCAGGTGGCCTTGTTAACTCACTCTCTTATTTTTCTCACCTTTGAGAGCTAAGGGCAGGAAATCCTTTAGCCAGTTGAATGAATTGTGGCCTTTAGAAACTGCTGCGGTAGTGCATGATGGGAACTGTACTGTGAACTCCAGTTCTCAGTTGTAGTAGTTTATCTGTCACTCTTGCCGTTGCTTTTCTTTTCCTTAATTTGAGCTCAGCTTAGCCGCGATCAGGGGGTGAAATCTTAAAGACCTGTTCTGCTCTTCAAGATCCATTTTTGTGCAATGGTGACATGAGAAAACCTCAGCGACTCAGTCAATGAACCTGACTTCACAATCAAGTCATCAAGAAAGCAAAGCCCACCCTCAGTTATGTTAACCCAGGTGATATTGGACATTAGATCCTGTTTGCAGTTTCATCACCTTTTAATACAGCAGGAACAGAACTCCCATTTTAATTGTAAGGTATGCACCTTTTGGCCTCTCTCCAATGGACACGTTTGGCAGGCAAAGACAGAAGGCATTGATGCTGATATGTTCTGACAGAGAGAGAGTATCTACAGGAGTTACAGAGGAAGAGTCAGAGACTGGGGGATTAAGCTCTGGGCAGAGACATCCTGCATGGCTTATTTTCATACTGGCAGTTACGTTTCAGTTAAGTTGGGCAGGACTCAGGAATTGGAGTCAAACCGAGTTTGAAAGTTTTTACCTTTTCATTCCATTTTCTTCCGGTTATCTGAGGTCAGGGTGTTGCAGACATCCTTCTCCCCAGCAACGCTTCGTAGCCCCTCCTGGGGGATTTTGAGATGCACCCAGGCCAGATGAGATATATAATCTTTCTAGCTAGTTCTGGGTCCACCCCAGAGTTTGCTTCCATTAGGCTGTGCTTAGAAAAGCTGCAATGCGCTCAGGTGGCATCCCCATAAAATGCCAAAACCAGCTCAACTGGCAGCAGCAGCTCTACTCCATGCTCCCTCCGGATGTCCAAACTCCTCCCCCTATCTTTAAGGCTGAGCTTAGACACTCTCAACGACAAAATGTAATTCTGAACATTCAGGCTGACAGTCAGGGGTAATCCGAAAGTAGGGTTCATTTTCCAAAGGCAGAACAGCAGGCTGAGAACCGAGCAGAGGCCAAACTGAAAGCTGGGCACAGCTAGGCAGGCTGAGTATGGTGTTAATGTTTGGACGACTGCTGGATCCGGTGCAAAAACAGACAGGAGAGAGAAGCGTGGCAGACCAAAAAGTTCAGAGTCGTAGATAGTAAGAAGCGGCCACAACAATTCTAACCACTGAGGTAGAATGATGATCTAATGGAGTCTTGGTGCTTGAACTGGTGGTTGTATACTGAAGTTAGGTGGTGATGACAGGATTCCTCCTTGAAGTTCCATTACTTTGTAGATATCACTGTCAGATGAAAGAAATCTGAAAATATGATGCGTTTGTTTAGTTTAGATAACGCATGCCTACGTCGACATGAATACTCTGCTCGCTTAATCACTTATTTTAACTTATCAGTAATGTAACACTCTGAAATAGGCTATTACAGTATATCTGATAGTCTATTAATCACAATACATTCACTGTACATTTACATTTGCTACTGTGGTTTCACTTAAGTTAAGAGACAGGACCATAACTGGAGAAATTGTCAAAGTGCTACTTAGAATAACATTTTTTAATTTCTGATGGAATCAAATCAGATGTTGTGGAAGACAGTAAGGATTGTCACTTAGCCCCTGTCCCATTTTAGCTATAGAGCATACATTTTCAATGGGACAATATATTTATTCTATAAATTAAAAGGCTTTGGTTACATTACATTCAAAGATTTGATCACTTGTATTAAGACAAACTGTAGCTGCTGCTAATACTGCATAATGTGAGGGATCTCTTTAATCTGCTGTTCTTTCTTTCAGTGGGGCCCCTCATGCCACACTCCAGGGGTCCATCTTGCCGTATGTACACGCTGTCACACAACACACAGTATATGACTGCTTGTGATTTGTCATTTTGCATATTTTGGCTTATTATCGAACCTCAATGAGGTCAGAGGATCAAATGGATTCACATGGGTTAACATCACCATACAACCAGATGTGTTTTATTCTGTATCATGAACCGGATTTAAAGCTTCCCTGTGGAGCATTTGATAACTTCCAGCTCTGACACCCCCCAGTGGTTGTATCAGAGAAGACACCAGCATATGATTTTACAGTGTACAGTGTTTACAGAGTATAGTTGATCTACGTTTTTCAATTTTTTTTACCCTTTAATAGGGTTTTTTGGTAGTTTTTTCTTATTCTTGTTGAAGGCTAAGAATAGAGGATGTTGCACCTTGTTAAGGGCTATACAAATATAATTTGTGCACATAATGACACATAGTGGAAAAACACAGTGGGTCCAGAAAGTGCTGTAGCCAGGATTTGTGAAATACCATATAATAATGATATAATTCATGGGTCTAAATTGCCCCCCAACAGAGCCCAATTTAGTTTTTGGCAGGTGTGTTATCCTGGTAGAGAAAAGATATAACATTTGTATATTTTATGTAAATGTATTTTTAAATAAAACAACTATGTTATGACCTGGGAGCGGTGGCCACTGCCCTGATCCAGGTCAAATGTGATGAGAGGGGTCTGATTTAAATCTTTGAAATGCAAACCCCTAATGACTCATAATGAAGAACATTCATAATTTTCTTAACAGTTTGGTACAGCAATTAATCCATACAATCAAATATAAAAACTACATTTACCAAAGACTTATACCATTTGAGACATTTCATCAGACATTAGTAAGTGGAGGTTTCTAACGAATGACTGTAAATAAAGGGAGCTCAGCTATAAAGAATGAACTCCCAATGCTTTGTATGGAACACATGCTCCTTTATCCTTCAACAGACAATAAGATTGTTGTTAAGTCAGAGCTGCAGGTGCCGGCCAGCCTTAAACAAATGAAAAAGTCAGTGTCTCTAGAAACTCAATTCATTTCTGGTTTCTTGCATTTTACAGTCTATATTCACCTGAACATACCACCTGCAGTGAAAACGGTCACCCAGCAGCTCACTGTGTGAGTGTCTCATCTCTTGATTCTCAGTTGTCTTCTCTGTCCCCTCCCCCCCACCCCTCAGTCTGTCCCTGATGCCAGCTCTATGAAGCGCTCTGCCTCCACTGCGGCTCCACAACGACCCCAGGAGGTCAACCTGAGGGACTACACCCTGGAGAAACCCAGCCAGGACCGACCTCACCACCATCACCACCACCACCGCTGCCACCACCGCCGAGATCGAGATAAAGACAGGGAAAGAGAGAAAAGGCAAAGGTCTTTGGATACACCTCTAGGTGGACAACCTCCAGGCTCCGCTGGTGATTCAGCCCCTACACACTCCGACACACACACGTACACAGTGTAGGCTGGGTCTTCTGTTGGTTATTCCAACCAAGGCACCTTCAAGTATATGTTATTATGTCCAGTATGAAGCAGTACACTCTCTCTCAGACTTTGTTTTACTCCTCACTGACCTCTTGAGGAGGAACTAAGACAGTAGTTACACAGGGGGAAAAACTGGAATGCTGTTGCACCTGCTGACCTGTAACTGAAGTCAGTTATTTACAAAATTAAGTACAAGAAAATGACAGTAATTGAATAAATATAAACTATAGAAATGACTAAACAGGCCCAGACTTGTTGAGTCTATTTGACAAGTTTTGTGTACATGTCCAAATGTAGATATTTTATCATGTACACAGTATTGAGCAAAACAGAAATTAGTCTGAAATGAATTCTCTCTTAATTCAATCTGTAGTTTGCAAATTAAGCCATAGTCCTCTCCATGTCTGTCCTTGAGTCCAGGGGTAACCTGGGATTCACTGTATTCTGGACTGATATTCCCATGATCACATCATAAATCCTTATTTATCGACAATGCATTCAAATAATTAGATGGACCTACTTTCATTCTGGTAGGGAGTCTCTCTAGGTTGCCTGGCAACTGCTAAGCACCAACAATTGGTCAAGCAAAGGCAACATTGTCATTTTTATAAAAGCTGGTTTTCTACGGATGAAATGAATGAGATGTAGCATGTCAATTAGTGAACTTCTGAAGTGCAGGTTGGCAGATTTTGCATCCTGTTTCCAGGATTATTGCTAAGCTGCTGGCAGTAACCTTAAATTAGTTCAGTAGATATTAGAGTAATATTAATCTTTTCATGAAACTCTCTGACAGGGAGCTAATAACTGTAAGTGTATCATGTCCCCCACAGTCATTTCAATGAACTCTAAATGAATAGTTTTATACATCTTGACTTGCCGCGCACAAAGCAGTTTTGCTTAAACTTTGCAAATGAGCAAAATCTTATAGCATAAGATATGAATGAACGCATGAAGGCAGAAAAACAAACGCTTCTGGACAGACACAGCACCTTGTGTGACAGACGTGACCCCCCCCCCCCCCCCCATCACACCACCACACAAACACACACACACACAGGGTCTCAGCTGTGACAGATATCATCAGTGTTCTCTCTGTGTCGGCTGCGAGACAGCAGCAGTTTATTATTAGTTAAAGAGACTGACAGACATGCACAACCAACCCCCCACTAATTACTAGGCAGCCGCTCTGCAGGGGGAGGCTGTCTGTGAAACTGTCACAGTCCGGTAATATACTTCTGTAGTGGCGTCCAAGAAAAAAAAAAAACAATAGCGATAAAACAGCTGCACATGGAAATTGTCTCTATGTAGACCAGCAGCATACTCTAATGACATATATTAGCTTGTTTAGTACTATACTGATGGAAAATATGGTAATTCTTTTATCTGCTGAACATCACCATGATACCATTGTCTCAGTGAAAGTGATACTGTTTAGCTCAGAGCATTGCTGCGTCTGTACGGCCTCACAGAGATGCTAGCATGGCTGTGCTCTGTCTTCATTTGGGGTTTTGATCCTACAACAGCACACAGTCGCATTTTCACATGCTCAGAGACATTCAAACTTGAAGTCTTTGATACATGCTACTTCCATTTATCCTCTACTCTGCTTTGTAAGTGTTAATGCTATTTTCTTCACTTTCAAAGCATATGATTTATCTTGTGATAACAGGAAAAGTGCATGTGTAAATGGCAAAACCAAATATGGCAGAGTTCCATTTGGCTGCTCCAGTTTCAAGGTCCTGATGTTGTTCATGCTGTTTACCCTTTGTTTTTCTGATTGTGATAAATCACTGTAACTAATGATGGATGACACATCTCCACTTCCTCCCACTGTGCAAAAATGTCATATTGGATACCAGTGCTGCAATCTTGCACTGCTGATACTATTTGGATGAGAGTCTGTGCAGTAGTGATCAAGGAGTGGACTCAAGGTCCCACCCACACACCTGCCTGACCAATCCCAAGTCAGTCTCTGCTGTCAATCATGCCGTCTCCCCTGTTTATAGCTTACAGTCACTAAATACAACACAACGTGAACATAGGTCAGTGTGACAAAAACTACCTAAATGACAGAAACCATGTTCAGAAAAAGGCATTTGGTGTGTACTTGGTACTAGGTTGGTCCATATCCAATCCTCTAACATGGAGGAGGTGGGATTTAGGATTGCATCCAGCCACCAGAGGGCGATCAAGAGGTTTTGGCTTCACTTCTTGAAGCTGTCACGTTACTTTATTTATTACAAAACAGAAATATCCCTTAACAATGCTGTCACTCAAATTTGTCCTCAGCAGTGAACCAAAGCATCGACGTCAGAATATATAACAGTCAGAACTTTAATTTTTGGAATATCTTCCCTTCTCCCTGGGTGCACCAGAGGAGCCAGCATCTGACCCAGCTGCCTCCAGAGAGCGGCCCCATGACCGCGGACGCTCACACGAGAGGAAACACCACCACTCCTCTGTGGACAAGCAGCGCTACTACTCCTGCGACCGCTTCTGCAGCCGGGAACACTGCCACAGCAAATCTGCCACCGCTAGCTGTGCCGCCTCCCCCTGTGAGGGGCAGGAAACCAGCAACAAGCAGGTGGGAGGGCACAGGCCTGTAGAATAGAGCCAGATGAAGCTTGAAGTTTATCTGACTTCATTTACTATCTGTGATTTCTGCTGTTCCCCTGAATGTGATTCTAAACAAGATGGAAACCTCCAAACTCCAAAACACTGGACCTCTCATGCTGCTGCTTGTAATAATTAGAATAGTATTTAGTGGAGTCTGGATTGTGATCAAAGTTATATAATATTTTATTTCATGGCAGTGTTGATGGTTGATTGAAAGTAATTAGCTAAATTATTAATTTTACTGCTGAGATTCATACACCTCCAACCAAACTTATAACGTCCTGCTGATACAAATATGTGGAAACACTAAATCATTTTATTTTATGTAAATGGCCTCTGTAACCAATTTCAAAAATGTAGTCTAGGCTGAATATAATTGAATGATCAGCTACAGTACACACACAGTCACTTAATATTCACGAGCAAATAAATTGTGTATTCATCCTCAGCAGAAAATAGTCCTCAATAAACTATTTCCTCAACTGTGAGTGACTTTTAAAACTGACTTTAGGAAAGATGGATTTGATGGGATCCAGATTTTTTGAGCCGCTTCAGAACCAGATTTCAATTTGATAAAAAATTATCCAACCCTATATCCCCAACTGTTACAGAAATAAAGAGGAAAGGTTACATAAA
The DNA here is from genome assembly GCF_947347685.1 of Pleuronectes platessa. Classification (NCBI taxonomy): domain Eukaryota; kingdom Metazoa; phylum Chordata; class Actinopteri; order Pleuronectiformes; family Pleuronectidae; genus Pleuronectes; species Pleuronectes platessa. Next base: position 3,916,950 of record NC_070629.1, read on the forward strand.
TAAGCAAATACAAATTATGTGATACAAATTGGTTGCTTGTGACATTTATATTGGTTTTAAATAATCTATATTTTTCTCACATGGTACTGTAACTTCATAGAGACGTGGTGCTGGAGTATGCATCCTCGGGCGGTGGCGCAAGAATCTTACAACGACTTTAGGATCATCTTGTTGGAAATGTTGGAGAATCAAATGACAGGATAATTTTCGTATAATGTTTTGTTCTATGAGAAATACATGACAATGTTAAGCACACAAATCAGGAACTCATTAAACAAACTACTACTACCATACACACCAGATCAGTAGATTGTGTGGCATCAACAGGGGGCTGACATCATCAAAATGGTTTGAACAGAAAATTTTGTGTGCATGTTTGTGCAATAAATTATTTCTATATTAAATAATTGAGGTGAGTCACAGTGTTTTACACTGCTACATGCTACATATCTGCATATTAAACAATAAGATGACTCATATAGCAGTGCAACCTTAGAGCAGCATGGTGCAGATACTGTGTTGACTGTTGAGGTGTTATTGTGATTCCTCTGCATGCTCTTAATACGGTCTCTCTTTCTGCCTGTAGTGCAGCCTCTCATGGCCTTTCACTTCTTTTCCCACTTTCTCTCTTCATCATTTTCCATCCTTTTTGTCTGTCTGCCATTACCTTTCCATTCGTTCCATTCTCTGTCTTTGCTCTGTCCCTCGTTTTTTCTGTCATCTTTTGTGACATCGTATTTTGGTGTCTCTCCTTTCTTCTCCTTTCCTCCCTCTTTCCTCCTCCCTGTCCCTGTTTCCTTCCCTTTACCTTTTCACTCTTACATATTTTGGTCATCGTTCTCTCGTTTCAATTTGCTTGTCCAATTTTCATCTAGGGCAGTGGTTGGGTTAAAGGCAGCCCAATGGCATTGAGTTCCAGTTCTAGCACGCCAAGCCGCGGACGTCGACAGCTCCCCCCGACCCCCCTTACCCCACGGCCAGGGGTGGCCTACAAGACTGCCAATTCCTCCCCCGTGCACTTTGTGTCCAGCCAGGCCTCTGTGAGTCCCGGCCGGCTGAGCCGCGGCCTGTCGGAGCACAACGCCCTCCGGCACAGCAGCTCCCACCACATCCCCTGCCCCGTCACTCGTATATGCTCCGAGCCCTTCCTGGGCCGGAGCCAAGGTGATGCCCTGGGCAGCCCTTACAGCAGCCTCCGGGACCAGCTGGACATCTTCCAGGATGTGGCGTCACTCTCGCCCAGCCCCCGTACCGGACGCTCATCTTGGACCGCACTGCCTCGCATGATGGGAGCCCTGCCTCCGGTTCCACAGCAGAATCTTGGGGTGCCCAATGGGTACCACTTCAGCTTTGGGGGCAACACCAGCCCAGGCTCTGGCGTCAGGGCACCCAGGTATTACCAGGAGGCAGAGGAGGATGAATGGTGCTAGCATGGCTTTAAACCAACCTTTTTAATGCATTTTGAGGAACTGTGATGAGTTTTATCATCGTCTTTAAAGGCTTTAGTTTACATTGTCACTGTGTGTTTAATGCTGTATTTGAATCCTAACTGAGTGAGCTAAGGTTGGGGAGAACATCTATAAAATGAGAACGCTTCAAATGGGTTATATTTGAATGTGATCAAGACATCATCATCTTTGTCAAAGGGCACATAGCATCAACAAACTGAGCAGTAGTCAGATACATGTATCTTTCAGTAGCTATCCTTGATTTGCTTTGACTTCGGTGTTTTGTTGACACCATCATATCGACCCTCAAACTGCATTACAGTACAAACACAATGTACATGTATGTTACAATGGTAATACCTCTTTGCTTTAATGGTGTACAGTAGATAGACCAGCAGACCTGCTATGTGTCATTCATAAGTACTGTGTGTATACCAGGGAAACAATTTAAGAAAACACAATGCTATGTATTTCTGTTCTAAAGGATGTTCCATTTAGTTTTTGGCAAAATATTTTACAATAACCAAAAGCAGCATTCAAGTTTTTTCTGACATTTGGAGGCAGCACAACAAACTGTAAACATAACATTATTGTACTATCACTGAATCAAGTTGACAAGGCTAACGCGTTAACTAACTACACCCAGCAGACACGGTGCAACAGTAGCATTCATTTGGACTCGTGTTTCTGATCAGCAGAGAATGAAACTCCAGCAGCAAAGCTCCTTTCCATCCAATCATGAGAAAAATATCTTCATCTGCTAAATGCTATTCACATGATAAGAGTCAGAACAGTAAAGGCTGTCAAAGCAAAACAAAAAGCTGAAAAAATCTAAAACATTCATTGGGCTAGAACTACTTCGGTTTCATTGCTAGATTTGGACAATTTTTAAGTTGTACATGATCTGATCTGTTTACCAGGTGAAATGACCTTTGCAAAGACATTTGAAAACAAAACATGATGAACTGAGAACGCTGCTCACTCAATTCAGATTAACACATAGAACCAAACAGCGCTGTTGAACTGGAGTTAAACAGACACTTCATCATTACACCCAACAGCACAACATACCTTATAACAGAGCACCTCGTTTTTTTAAGTTAAACTTTGCTATTGATTCTAACAGTCGCTGAAGTGCGTTTGAGAGTCACTATGGCAGGTTCAACACAAAGTGATGGCACTGCCGACATTGAAACGGGACAAAAAGCAGTCAGTCCTTCAGTGAAATATTTGGAAATAAATAACCTCAAAGACATTATGACACCGTACAAATGGCTGTGATGCTCTTTAGTGTAGGACCGTACCATTCTATGATCATGCTTAATCCTTTCTGACATTCCTCAGAATGTGCTTTCACACAGGCTGCGGCCATTGTTTATCTGTTTCCTGTTTCTTGCAAACTTGAAGAGAGAAGCAAAAGTAACCAACTGACAGATTTAATTTCTATAAAAACTTTTCTTGTAGATGTTCTTTTTTCTTTGAGCCATTTGTTTTTGTACGACATGAAAACAAAACATCAAAGGTGTGTTTTATGTGAACTGCTTCCAGTTTGCCATCGTTTCAGGTCTAATGTTTCTTGCGATGTTTTATGACGAAGTGCCTATCCTTTTAGATATACTGTAGAAAAAGATGCAATGTCAACTGTTTTCTAATGCATCCACACTTGAGTAGATGTTTGGTTACTTCTGGATGTAGCTCTGCCGGAAAACATGTTATAAAGAAAGCCTTATCTGCGAGGAGAGAGAGAGCGAGAGACGATAACCTACAGTACGTTGAAAAGACAGGAATCGAAAAATTACCTTCTGAACGTTGATTATTTTTCTTGTTTTTGATAAACTACGTGTAGGTGGGGCAGCCAGAATAACATTGTGGAAATGCTCTGAAAACTGCTTAAAGATATTTATCCAGTTAAATTAATGCCAGTAACACGTTGTGCATGTTTAGATTGTAGACCTGTTCAAGCACCTGCTCTGACCAGCTCTTTTCTATATGTGTATTGGAAAGGATGTCACAGAGGGAGCCTGATAAGCTCCTGTCTTTGGACTGTTCTGTGTGTGTGTGTCTGTGTGTGTGTGTGTGTGTGTGTGTGTGTGTGTGTGTGTGTGTGTGTGTGTGTGTGTGTGTGTGTGTGTGTGTGTGTGTGTGTGTGTGTGTGTGTGTGTGTGTGTGTGTGTGTGTGTGTGTGTGTGTGTGTGTGTGTGTGTGTGTGGATTAAAATTAACATCGGTAGGCATCTGATATATTTTGCATTTATTGATCCAGTTTGATGTATGGTTTGGTTTCTTGTTTTTTCACTCTCTCTTTCACTTCTGGCAAAAACAAAAAACAACAACATGGATCCTGTAATGTCATGCCATGTATTTCCAGCAGCTACTGTACCATGGACATTGACTGCAGGACTAGTTACAGCAAACTAATTCCTTCATATAAAACATCAGGATTTGGAGTGGGAATGAAAAGGTTCAGTTTTTCTAGAGCTGCCAGTTTGTGCTGGAGTTCAAAGGTCACACAAGAGGAAACAGTTTAGAGTGACTAACTTCTCCACTCACACTAACAACACACCTGCATTGTTAGCTATGTCCCAAATCCATACCATATTCAAACTGATCTGGATTTCAGTTCATACAGTGTTCACGCTGAAAAAACTCAAAAATTTGATCATGTAACTCTTCCTGAACTTTTGTTGTGGTGTTGATAGACAAAGAAATGTACATTGGAGACTTATTTTCGAGCATTTGAAGTATAACTAGAATGGCATTCAGTAGGATGTATATCTCCGCTTAAATCAATTCTCTTATGCAACCCCAATAAATTCATTAGATCGGGATTTTTTCTTGGATCTGCTCCAAATAGCACATACTCATGAATATCAAATCATATCATCTGATATGTGGAAAAATACCTCATCTTGCAATGTTACAGAAAGTGAAAATTATTGTACTATCTCTCTGCATAGGAAAAAGGTCAAGTAAATAACGACAACTGTGAGGTGTTGGCATAAAAAAACTTGAATAAATACCCAAAACATTTATTATTTCTGCTAAATTCAACTGCCAGTATCATTCCAAATTGGCAGTTTGGATTGTTGACCTTCCTAAAAGTAAAAATTGTAAAATACAGATTTCTTGTTTGAAACCAGTTGTTGGCAGATATAAAACAGTTTAATACAGACTTGTTAGATTAAGGTATAAGGAGTAGTGGATCCTTTCTGGTGGACAAACTACAGTGTATACTGATGACGCCAAACACACTGTAAACTATCATTATGCTGTAAGGAATTGGGACTCAGCTAACTAAAGACTTACTACCTTCTTCTGGGGCTTGTCAAAATGAATTCAAGGAAATGTAGGACAACCTTTAGAACTAAAAGTACAACAGAAGAAGGTTTGTCACGTGTGATCGGATATAATTACTGCGTTTAATACCGAGACTCTAATAAAAAACTAAATGTCATTTGGCTCTGTTAGACTGTCACCTAAAGATAAATGAAAAACAAAACAATTCCTGAAATCCACAGAGCTGACACCAGTAAGGCTTGCTGCCTTACTCACCTCTGCTTCCAATTTAAAGGGAGAAGTTCTGCAGCTGTCAGAATTCTAGAAAAACACCTTCTCACCATCTGTAAGGACTGTGTCCACACCTGGAACCACTCTGCTCACATATACGTGGGCTGGATTCACACACAAACCATAAATGTTATATGCAACTTTACTTTGTGCACATGGCTGATGTCACCATTAGATTGTCTGTGGTGAAACTGGGATAATCTGCAGCAGCAGGTGGAGGATGGGGGGGGGGGGGGGGGGGGGGGGGGGACACTACAAGGGCCAGACACAACACAACAGATATGCAACAAGACAAACCCACTTCTCCATCCATTCTGTAGCTTCTTCATGTTGGTCTCTTCAGATTCAGGCTTCAGCATGAGTGTGACCAAATGTTTTCTAGAAAATGCCTTGAAAAAAAATGAAGAGAAAAAAAGAAGGTAAAATACATAAGGGCACAAAGTGTAAACAAGAAACAGAACATTTAGGCAACTTTATACTTATATTTGCATGCATAACATTAACCCACCTTGACAATGTCAAATGGAAATTCCATGGCTGAAAATGGGAGGTGGTGTTTCTTGTTAGGTTTTAATAAAAGGGTTTTGATGAATCAACCTTGAGTAGTGTCAAAGTCGTTCTTTTTATCAATGACAGGAACACTTTCTGATGAAGAGAGAACCCATTTGTTACTCGAAAGGTTTTGTCCGACTATGGCAGAACAATAATCAAAGCACCTGAACCTTCTAAATCTATGGTCTCTGTGTAGCTTCAAAAGACACCGTGCATTCTTGGAAAGTGATCTCTTATGTTTGGACCCCACAGTGTCTGTGTCCAAGTCTGGACCAATTGGCCACCAAACATTTGGAGCGTTCCAATCTATTTTTTTCTGCATACTATTGGCCACTACTATAGATGTGGCTTTTTTTGATAAAATACAGAAGTTTGCATGTTCTAACAATGTATGTGCATGTAGAAATCTTAGTACTTTTAGATACCATGTGTTATTTTGTTGTTGATTTTTAATATTTTGTATAAACTGTGGGGTTCGCTAAAAAGACACATTTCTATTAACTACAGTATTGACCATTGTTGAGAGTTTCCCCCCGTGCAGCAGAGCTGGGACATTCCTTTGTTTGGGTCTTGGGATTCAGTGAAATGGTTGTTTGCCTGATTTTATGTTTCTTTGCCAGACTTTGAATTCTACAGTTGTTTCTAACATTTTGTATGAAGCAAAGTTCCTTGAAATAAAAAAGAGTTAAAATTATGCGGCCTCTTATTAGCTGAATCTATCTACTACCCATAATTCATTATGATACAGTGAAAATATTTTGTGCACTTTATCTCAAGTCTTCCTGATAAATCCTCTCAAGCTCTGTCGGACTGGATGAGAAGTGTCTGTGAGCAGCATCTGCAAGTCTCTGCACAGATGTTCTCCGTGGTTCAGGGACTTGTCCCTTTTTACTTACTTGAACAGAGGACAACAAAAGTAATTAGATTAATTTAATTTAAAGAAAGTATATAATTATATAAAATAAAAGTATAGCACACTAAACCAACATGAAGCATTTACATCATAAATACATTAAATAGCCTTATTTTGTGATATGTTTAATAAGATAAAAGCAGAACTGTATTATAATTTAGAAAACTAGTTTGATGATCACTTTTAGTAACTATACAAGCTGATAATACCTTTTCTGTTTGAAAGTCGATTCGAGTCCTGAGCGGAACATGAACAGCATCTCCTTAGATTGCATCTGGTCAAAGACCACATCCCTCTAGATTTGTCACCAGACTATTTTTAAAGAAATAATTATACCAAGTAATCATACATTAGACACACTATTTGAGAGTCAAAAATATGTAAATATATCATACAAATAGTAACTGTATTGAAGGCTATATAATGAAGGAAACAAAACATTAAGTTAAGGACTTGGAGTTGACTCAGGACGTCAAAGACCTGAGATGTACTTTTGACTCTGTATGTATTCTCAGTAGTTCTTTAAATCAAGCCTCTGTGGAACGCGCGCAGAGCCGGGAGGCTCTGCGCGCCTCTTGTGCCGCCCTCTCGGCATTTTGCGCCCTAGGAAACCGCCTATGTCGCCTGTACCAGGAGCCGCCCCTGGCTTGATACGATGATGATTTAAAAAATGAACGTGACGTTCACTCACGTTCATCATATGAAAACTGATTCGTTAAGTTCAACGTTCGCGAAAAATGATGTGCGCCGCAGGATGTGCGTGCACAGTTTTTTTATTAATTTGATTTTTTTTTTTTTTTGTTAATATATTTTTTATTTATTTGCGCCACCGGATGTGCCCACATCTGCGCCGCAGGAGATGTGCGCCGCAGGAGATGTGCGTGCGCATTTTTTTTATTGATTTGATTTAATCAAAAAAAAATTGTAAATATATTTTTTACTTATGTGCGTGCAGCAGGAGATGTGCGAAGCAGGAGATGTGCGCTGCAGGATGTGTGCGCACAGTTTTTTTATTAATTTGATTTAATAATTATTTTTTTTGTAAATATATTTTTTTTTTATGTGCGCCGCAGGAATGTGTGGCAGGATGTGCGCACATCTGTGCAGCAGGAGATGTGCGCGTGCAGTTCTTTATTAATTTGATTTAATAAAAAAATGTTTTTGTAAATATATTTTTTATTTATGTGCGCCGCAGGACATGTGCGCCGGAGGAAGTGCGCACATCTGCGCTGCAGGATGTGCACGCATTTTTTTTAATTAATTTGATTAAATTTTTTTTTTTTTTGTAAATATATTTTTTATTTATGTGCGCCGCAGGATGTGCGCCCAGTTTTTTTATTAATTTGATTTAATAAAAAAATGTTTTTCTAAATATATTTTTTATTTATGAGCGCCGCAGGATGTGCGCGATGTGGGGGGGGGGGGGGGGGGATCTACCGACCATTATTTGGTCGGTAGATCTTGCTGACCTGGTCATTTCATGAGTAGCTCACAGGCCTATAAAGTGTGGGCACCCCTGGTCTGTGCTGTAATAAAGTGTGGCAGATAATGTAATACTCTTCTATTCCAGGGGATGGAAAATATTTCTGACAATTGAGAGGTTCCGATTACTCAAAGCTGCTTGCAACTACTGAGGGGTGTCCAAAGCTGGCATACCTGGCTGATATATTTCATATACTGAACACACAGCTGCAAGGCCGAAATGAAAACCTGCTTACAAGCACTGATCAAATAAATGGATTCTGTTTAAAGGTGCAGCTCTGGCAAAAACATGTGCAGCGTGGCAACCTTAAGATGTTCCTACTGACTGAGAAAAGGCATTATGTCAACACTGCTGCAATGTGCGAGGTGATAGGCACACATTTGAAACTCTTGAGGAGAAGTTTTCATTTTATTTCTCTTGAGCCTTCACAGAATGTCTTGACTGGGTTAGGGACCCATACAGCTCAGCATCAGTTGCTGGAAAGGACATGACTTTACAGGAGCAAGAGGAACTCATTGAACTGAAACAAGATCGTGGTTTAAAGCTAAACTTTGCTGATCTTCCTTTGGACAGTTTTTGGTTATCTGCTGCCAAGGAGTTCCCCAATCTGGCCAACAAAGCTATTTGGACATGGCTCCTGTTTTCCACAACATGTGTGTGAGCTGAGCTTTTCAAGCTTGACTTTGTTACCTTACTTAAGTAGAAATTTTTGGTATCTATACTTTACTGGAGTATTTATTTTTCAGACGACTTTTTACTCCTTACATTTCCCCGCAAATATCTGTACTTTCTACTCCTTACATTTTAAAGATAGCCTCGTTACTCCTATTTCATTTCGGCTTGTTTTAATTCCGGTTTATCATCGTTCATAAACACACAAAAAAAAAAAGGAGGAGAGTTTGAGTTGGATGCCTGCCGCAAGCACGGGATGACGACCAGGCCGAGGCTGCCACACAACCGCACTGGAGGGGTTCCGAAAAGGAGGAGAGCAAAGCCAGAGCTGCGTGCGGCGTGCGGCACCGTCCTCGCAGCATCCGCCATCCCCCCGCCTCCACTGACTCACCTCACTGTCGTGTCCGTCGGCCATCGGAGCAGGCCGGCAAAGGCGCAGGGAGGTGGGTGGAAGAGCGGAGAAGGAGGCACCGCACGGTCGTGGACAGTGCTCAGACGAAGTGGAGGAGACAGAAAAATAGAAGGAGTGGGGGGGTAGGTGGGAGAGCACTCGCGTGCCACACCAACACAACCCCGGCCTCGGGAGAGACACGCTGGCCCTGGGGTGCAGCGCGAGACCCTAAGCACCGTGCACACAGCATCACTGTATGTACTGGGACAGTAAGTATCTAGGATATTCTGAATAGATTCATTCAGCTTTTCATATTGTCCAGAGGTGTGAATGTGAGCGTGGACTGTTTGTGTTTATGTTTTGTTCCTAACCTCTTTATTTAGTTTGTCTTTGGTGTAATTTCTCTTTTAGTAATGGATAATAAAATAGTTTTAGTCTAAACCAGGGGTTCAAACTTTTGCAAGCTGGGCCCCCCCAAAGCTGGTTAGCACCCGCCGCCCGCCACCGCCGCCCTCAACTACACCACCATATATAGATAGATTGATAGCATATTGGAACGACTTCATTTTTTTTATGTATGTGCGCCGCAGCATGTGTGCCGCAGGATGTGCGCAGCAGGATGTGCGCACGCAGCTTTTTTATTAATTTGATTTAATAAAAAAATGTTTTTGTAAATATCATTTTTATATATGTGCGCTGCAGGATGTGCGCAGCAGGATGTGCGCCGCAGGATGTGCACCGGCACAGATGTGCGCACATCTGCGCAGCAGATGTGCGCCGCAGGATGTGCGCGCACAGTTTTTTATTAATTTGATTTAATAATTATTTTTTTTGTAAATATATTTTGTATTTATGTGCGCTGCAGATAATTTTTTTTTTTTTGGTAAATACATTTTTTATTTATGTGCGCCGCAGGATGTGCGCCGCAGGATGTGCGCGCGCATTTTCTTATTAATTTGATTTAAATATATATTTTTTTTTGTAAATATATTTTTTATTTATGTCTGTGCAGCAGGAGATGTGCACCGGCACAGATGTGCGCAGCAGGAGATGTGCAACGCAGCCGCAATAAGACTGCGATAAAAACTAAAAACAGAGAGAAAATGAGAGCTGTTGAGGAAGAGCTTTGTGTTTGTCTTTCTTCCATTCCTGCCAGGATATCAGATTTGTGTTCATCTAAACAGGCCAAGGTTTCACACTGAGTGAGTGTAAATACATTTAGAAACTATATTACTAACTATATGTATTATATGTACTGAGTTAGGCCACAGAGTGTCATTTTGTGTGGTAGTGTGCCCCGGGATTTTGTAAATTAAAAAAATGTGCCGCGGCTCAAAAAAGGTTGAAAATCACTGCTCTACAGAACAGAGAGATTGTTATTTAGGAAAGCAATGGGGGAAGGAGACAGGAGGATGTGGAACACATGATGGTGTCTCATCATCGGTTCGTTTAATGTCTTATCCACAGGCTCAGCTTATTTAAATCCACGTGGATCATTGCCGGGTTGTGCTGCCGTTGTAGGCAGAGGGTTGCGTTTGTCTTCACTCTGTGTGAAGAGGATTCCCAGTGTTATGTTCAGATCAAACAAAACAGATTCTGTGAAAATGGCTTCTGAAATATTTAACATTTATTAGCTTTGTCAAACACGTTAATTTGCACTCAGACGTCCCTGTTGCATCTAAAGCATTATAAACGATTTGTTAAACGCCTAACTGATAAATATTATTGTGTTATATCCGTATTCTTCTGTTGATTATTGTTTTAGTTTTTTTACCTTGCCATTGAAATAGACCATTTCTTCTCATAAATCCATTTTGTCCTGTATTATTAAATGTTAGAATATCAAATTTAATCAAAAGGCTGTTAAGTGGGGCGGCATTGCTAGCTCTACGTCCAACCCTCGTCCTTTATCCGGGCTTTGGACCAGCAAAATTATCCAAGAGTGCAACTTTTGTTTTTTATAAGTTTTTTAGTTTTTTCAGGGTCCTGAAAGGGTTCAGTTACACCACGTCCCACACTAGATGTCTGGAAATGTCTCGATTCTTAGATGCATCACGATGTGAACTCTGCATCGATGAAGAGACTGAACTCAATGACTCATGTTTTCCAGTGACAGTGAAGATACATTGACACTTACATCCCGCTCTGTAAGCCAGATCAGCGGCGGCTTTGCGCACGCACGATTCATTTGCAGTCTGGAGGATGCGGAGCGTGGGTCTCCTCTCCGCTCTGCCTGCAGTTGGGACTGCTGCGCAAGGCTACTGGGAGACTGACCGCCTGAGAGTGCATTGGGACGGCGAAGGGGCTCACGGCAGCACCTGCTGCTCGTTGAGGATTAAGATTAAGATTAAGATGCATTTATTTGTCCCAAACACATGCACAGACATGCACAGGCACACTCATGCAATGTAGGGAAATTTAACCTCTGCTTTTAACCCATCTGGTGCAGGACACACAGAGCAGTGAGCAGCCATGTAGGGCGCACGGGGAGCAGATGTTGGGGGAGTAAGGTGCCTTGCTCAGGGGCACTATACAGGGTAGGGAGAATCCTCTTGGATTTTTGGACAGATCAATCCAGGTTCGTCTTTTTGTTTTTTCTCCGTGGAGTCAAACCAGAGACGAACCAGAGACCTTTTCTGCCCATAGTCCAAGTTTCTGCCACTAGTACACCACCTCTCCCCATGTCAGTCACTGCAGAACGATACGTGCTCTCACATCAGTCTCCAAAAACACCAGAAAGTCTCCAATATCACCAGAAAAAGTCGCTAGATTTGTCGTGTATATAAATATAGGAGGAATTTTATTTTACATACAACTTTGTGTCGACCTGTATTCAGTTTACTATCATAGAACAGCTCACATTCACATTCATGAATGTGAAACCAGGAAGCTCTTAAGTACAAGATTTCATATCAAATCTTTTATTTTGTTGTCATCGCTTAAATTTAATCTCTTGTTTCTGCCTCCATTATGCACAACATCAATTTTTTGCATCTTTCAAATCTCTGTCACGGTCTTTTCTTACATTCTGTAATAACGCCCAAAGACATCGTCCATTTTTTCTCATCAAGCGTCCTCCTCTCTGCAGATGGATCCCTTCCACACTTTGTTCGGAGTCAGGGGTCTCTCCCTCCTCGGAGACGAGTAGATAAAGCTGTTGAATCCAGTGCCGAGAGTCGGCCTGCAGCCTGACCTCCTGAGCTAGCACAGCTCCCCAACATCTCTCTCTCACTCACACTCACACACACACACACGCACACGCACACGCACACGCACACGCACAAGCACACACACACACACACACAGGGCCGGCCCTGGCAATGTTGGCGCCCTAGGCGAGATTTCAAATTGGCGCCCCCCAACATACACACGCAAACTGTGATGCATCCCGTTCAGTTCTTTTTTTTAAATCCATTCTCAAATTTCCTAATTCATACTTGGCCTCCAGAAAGTTAGTACATATGCACAGACAAGTGATAGGAATCCGAAGCTATTTTTCAAGACATAGCACACCTAGACTTTGACAAGTGCATGTTTTATTAAAACTATTTCAGATAATTGAATGTCTACTGATGCATGTTGAAATTATTGAATTCTTTGCTTTGTGTTTTTAAGCTATATTAGGATTAAGGTGTAAACAGAGACAGTTCCTCTCTTTGAGAGGGAAATTCTCTTCTTATAATATTAATGGTTTATCTAAATTCTTCTAATAGACCTGTAGTTTATCTACTTGAGGGGTAGTTATGTACGAGGTAGGTCTTTTAACAACTCATGTGTTTTGAATACACAAGTATCCACCATCGCTACAACTGTGTACACATCATTCATATTGTGTACGACCAGAGATGGGCAGTATTTTTATTACTTGTATTTGACATACGTATTTCATTACTTTTGAGAATATTTTGTAATTTGTATTTGATAGGACCGATCAAAAATCGAATGTAATTTGTAACAAAATACTTTAGAGTGTAGTAATTTTGTATTTAAAATACTCAAAATACTTTCTCCACAAATCAAAAAACAGTTAGGGTTAGGGTTAGAGACGAATCCACCACCTTATGTTGAAGATCTTGGCCTGGTGGCAGAGAGTGAAACGGCTTCCTCCAACCTCCAAGATGATGAGGAAGATGACTTCTTTGCTTTCTCAGCTGAAGAAACTTAAGTCCAGGAAAGACAGGAGATCACACGCCACAGCAAAGCGAAGATAGAGACCCTTCGTTTTCTGGAGGACACCAGAAAAGACCTGCTTTCTTTTCAGCAGTAACCACTCATCAAGCTCCTTTTTGTTCCATTTAACATAACCCTCCCCTCTTCAGCTGCGGTTGAGAGGCTGTTCTCGTTTGCAGGAATAATATTCCATCTGCACAGGAGGCGGGTAACAACAGAAATATTTTAAAAGTTAGTTGTTCTTAAAGGCAACTAAATTGGCTACTCATGGGTTGGGTCTCAAGAACCAAACTGGAAGGATTATTATGTCATAAAGATGTCAGTGTGAACCTGTATGAGACACTTAACACTGTAATACATGGGCGGCTGTGGCTGAGGGGTAGAGTGGTCGTCCTCCAACCTGACAGTTCGATCCCCAATCTGACCCATCTGCATGCCGAAGTGTCCTTGGGCAAGATGCTGAACCCCAAATGGCCCCCCATAGAATAACTAAGTGCTGTGAATAGATGCACTGTATGAATGTGTGTGTGAATGGGTGAATGTAAAACTACTGTAAAGAGCTTTGAGTGGCCATCAAGACTAGAAAAGCTCTAAATAAATACAAAGCCATTTACCATTTAATATAGAACTATGTGGCCTGCAATGCCACTGGCCAATGTAAGAGAGAAATAAGTAGGCTACCATGCCACTGGCCAAGGTTCAGTAAAAGAGAAGTAAGTAGGCTACTGACTTGTTAAGTTACCTGTTCACTTTTGATTTGATTTACTATTATTTACCTTTTATTATTATTTATTTTTCAGTGCAGAACCTGATGTACAGTAATTTATTTAGGCTCTTTACCTGTGTAAAACTGGTTTTAATTCTATATTTTGCTTTTATAGTATACATAGGCCTAATGTGTGATGCTATTGTTGTGTGATAAATATTTTCTTGTTGATACAAAGCCAAAGTTTATGTTGTTGTCTTTGAATAGCTTTGCATAGTTACACTGACATTCTGTGACTGTTCTTCCTTTTTGTGGGGTTCACCAGAGCTTTGTGTACATTATATAGCCCAAACCTGAATTCTCTGCTATACTAAATTGTGAGAAAACGGAAAATCCAGAAAAAGTATTTCCTATATTTCAAAATACAAAATACATGTATTGTATTTTGTTACATTTTCTGGCACCAGTATTTCGTATTTTATTTTAATACACTTATTTGAGGGGTAATTTGTATTTTATATCAAAATACATTTTGATGTATTTTTGCCCATCCCTAAGCACCTGTGGGGGGGTTTTGGGTGCCATGCAGTCGAATCCGGCTGTACCGGTTATGATCCTTCCGCAGGTTCACCTACGGAAACCAAACCATCCAATCAGTAGTAGCGACGGGTGGTGTGTACAAAGGGCAGGGCCTCAGCAGCCTGTGAAAGACTGTTGAGTGTTGCAGAGCTCATCTTCAGACCAGGTAGAGCATGCATAGGCTCAAATAACTTTGAGAACCTGCTGCTTTTGCGGCTGAACAAAGCCTATCGGTAGTGTTGTTGTACATACAGGATTTAGTCCAAAGGTCTCAAGGTCTCTTTCAATAAAGGTTATTGATAACATTCCACTGAAGTTTGACTTTTTGCACTATTACAATACTTATTGCCAACTAGTTATTATGTCTTCCGCTCCATGAAACGCATGTTAATACTCAGTATTACAAATATGGTACTTTAATGTATTTACATAAAAAAATTCCCCTTACATTACTTTTACTTTTATATTTTAAGTAGCTTTGAAACCACTACTTTTACACTTTTACTGAAGTAAAAAGCTTGAGTTGATACTTCAACTTCTACAGAAGTATTTTTAAACCTTAGTTTCTATACTTCTACTTGAGTAATGAATGGGAATACTTTTAACACCTCTGCCCCTGAGCTAGGGGAAACACTGACAGCGTTGGCGTGTCTATTAAACAACCCAGTCTCATCAGAAAACGTTCAATGGTAACGTCGGTCCACTTGGACCGACGTTACCATTTCACAATCTGAGAGGCCAGATTGTGAGATGGTAACATTTAGTCCTCCCATTGTTTTGCATTGGCGTGTTCTCACGTCACGTGACTCTCAAGCTCCCGTCTGCGGAGAGGAAAACATGGCGGAGATTCCCTGTTTTTTCAGATAAAAATATAATTTTGTAACTTAGTTTGGGCATAAAAATACATTCTGACACCATTTCTAGCGAGAAATGTGCTCTTTGCTTCCACAGTCTTCAGCCAGTTCGTGCTTATGATAAATATTTTAATAGTTATCACGCATGTTTTTATCGTTGCTATGATGGTTGCCATGCCACCACGGCGCAGCTTGGTGTTTAAATCACAGTCCCTGCGTGGTGTCCTTCAGTGATCGTGAATGTTATTCATGTTATATAATAGTAATATTTGAGGCTAGATTACATCTCTAATGAGAAGGATCCAGCGAGTCTGTTCATACCGAGGCCGGCCCGAGTGCGCGACCGGACCGAGTGCGCGAGCGGACATGACGTGTGGCTGTCGTAAAAACCCTATTTGTAAACAACCAGTCCTTTAACTCAGCGCTGCGTCATAAACATGGAGCGCTTGGAAGACCACGATGTCATCTTCCTTCTGTCAGGTAAGTAGTTTATTGTTTTTAAAGATCGTTACGATCTAGGTTTACAGTCCGAGTGCGGAGAGAGTCCGTCAATCCACACTATGGACGCTGTTCATGAGCTAATACGCCATTGTTAGCCACATGCTACAGCCCACCGTAGCCTGTGCTACCTGGGAGGTGAATACATGGTTGTTGAAACCAGTTCAAGACGCTTAGCTCATCATTGAGGGACGCTACAATATAAATATAAACATGAATTTGATTTATGAATGCTTTAGATTAATATGGAGTGTATTTGTCTACCATTACTCCACAATATCAGATCAATTTGGTTTAATGTATAGTATGCAATATGACAATGTTTTCATGTTATGGAGTTGCGATTCATTTTATAAAACAATTGCTATGTTCTGTTTTTTAATCAAGGAGGATCAAAGTGAAGCTACAGGAGTTTCATTAACATCAACAACTTGGACCAAACAGTTTGTTTTGCTTGATGAAGAGCAGGAAGGGCAGCCTGGAGAGAAAGAGAAGCCGGGTTGAGCCCACTACCATCATCCACGTACCACGAGGAAGATGAGGGAGAGAAATGATCCTACCATTAAAGAGGTACTTTTAAGTTATATACCAGAAAAACCATTTTATATAATTTGCCAAATATACATTTTTATTAAATCCCCAAAGTACGCTTGCTGAAATACAAGTTAATATCACATTGAAAGAATTTTGATCAATCATGCTTCCCTGCTGTGATTGTTTAACTGGGAAAAAACAACTTTTTCCACAGGAAGGCAAGTAAATTTAAGGAATACATGTGCAAAGTTTTCCTCTGTTATGTATAATGATGACCCCCATCAAACATAATGTTAGCAATATTTACACCTTTTAATTTATACTGTTTATTTCTGTCTACATGTGTGAATTTGCCTTCATTAGTTTCAGAAAAGAGCGATGATGTATCGGTCAGTGGGCGGCAGCACGAGACTCCGCAAACTAGTCTGTAAGCAAAGCAGACGAAGGCATCGAGGTTGCGGCCTGCCATCATTGTTATTTTGCTTAAGGGACTGAATATGTTTCATGCAGAAATATTAGCATTTCCCTTATATCTACCAAAACTGCTTGTTTCACAGACTGCAGTTTTGTTTTGATCCGATGTGGTGTGCAAATACAACCGTATCTGCAATGGGTTGTGGGGCATTAACATTTGTAACTCTAATTTTGTTTTGACAGACTGTGAAAAGAACGTTGAGAACATCACCACTCTACAGGAAGACACAGTCCAGTAATGGGTGTCAGAAGTTCAGTAGTGAACGACAGGTACTGTGGGAAAATGTGTGTCATTGTTGTACAATGTCCTTTGACTCTGTTTAAACAAGGTCAACACAAAAAGGTTTGATTGTAAACTGATATCGGTACGAATTCATGTTATTCTCCTCCTCAAAAGAAACAAACAATCAAAATTACCTGCAGAAAGCCCTTGATGGACGCTTCAGCTGCATCGTCAGACTGGTGAGACAGCAAGATGCCAACTTTAATGGCAATTTATTTGTGTAACATTCTGTGACCAAATGTATAGATAACTTTTTGTGGATTGTAAAAATAGATAACCCATTTATTACAAAAAAACTACACTAGAATTACCGCACTGCGTTGTATGACTCCGCTAACCAGTGCAGTGTCCGTCTACATATTTCTACATATTTTCTCTCGTATAAATGACACTGTGTCTCTTGACAACTGAAACCATAAGATGAGGTCAGTGTGGCCTTGACCTTTTTACTTTAAGACAAATACAAAGTTAGACAATCCGAAAACATGCAGTTATGCCTCCGGCGACTCGCTATTGCAGAGGCATTAAAACTGTAGTGTAGTAGATTGGATTTTATTGGTGTTACATTGGACATCTTGTATGGGTACACCAAAAAATATATTTGGTTTCACATTCTAGATGGCAATAAGCAGAGTCATCAACTCGGGAAAAATATTTCTGTAGAAAAGAAAGCCTTGTATGTGTGTATGTATACATACACACAAACGCACAATTGAGACGTTTTTGTCTTTTATCATATATTCTCAGGCAGTACTGATGCATTTACTGAGAGGGGACGTGAGGGCCTACTCTGCATGCTCAGAGTTCAAGCCCAGCAGGCTGCAGTGGGCCTGACATATTCTGGAACAGCAGCACAGTCTTTAGATGACTCCTCTGAAGATGAAAACATGGCGAGGTACTTCTCCACTGATGAAGAACTGTGAGGGCTGTGATTAGCTACACTCTCTTGCTACAATGCTACTCATGCTACTCCCTGGCAGCCTTAGGAAGGCATTAGCTTGCTGTGTGGTAGCTGTTAGCTTCAGCATTTTTAGTTTTTAGTGGCCTGTCTGACGTTTATGTTTAAAAAAAAAAATCAGAGGGAACCATCTTCATAATTTAACACTATGGTTTGTTTGTGTGTCTTTCAGTTCTTCTCAAGAGAAGCAGTACAGGTGTGCCTCAGCTCCACGGTCCCTCCTGCAACCTCCGCTCCTGATGCTAACCTCATGTCTCCATCACACCAAGCAGCAGACCTGGATTGACAGACCTTTCTCCAGAGCTGCCCCCTCCCTCTGAAACCCCCCTCTCCAAAACACTATTTGTGTAGTTTTTAAAGTATTTTTTACATGAGAATTGTTGATCATATCATTTCCAGCAGATGCCTTAATATAATGTTTGTGCACAATAAATGACATTGTTCATAACATATTGGTATTTCCTTGCACTTCTACACCATGATATTGGCAGATAAGATGCTGATTACATTAAAGCAGTGAATGCTCTTCTTTAAGCAACATAAACAAACAATGATCCAATGGATCTGAAGTAGAATGGGCACATTACATTCTGTAGAGAATGCTTCAGTTATGGAAGTCAGAAAATAACTTTCTTTATCTGAGGTTCCAGTCATTTATAGTCACAGCAAAGCACACAGGTCTGGTTGTCTAGGGACACCCATATCATATTGTTTAAGATGTGTAACATCAAGTTTGTGTATCAGTGCAAAATACATACCGTCATTAGTCAAGAGTTCACTCTCTTGTTTACACAAAATTTAGGTGACCCAGATGTTTCACAATGCATCTGATAAGGTCTTATGAGAAACATTCTTAACATTAAAGAAATGAACACAGAGGATAGCAATAGATGTTTGACTCAAATCAGTAGCTGGTAATCAGCAGCCTGACTTATTCAAACACATTAATACTACAATGAATGAGGCAGGGCCTTCTATCAGAAATCAACTATATCGTTACGTTATGTTTCTCTTGAGCACATGGAAATTACCTTCAGCTTCCACTTACTGTCACCTGAACCATACTGTTATTTCTGTATCTACAGTGACTTTTAGGAAAACATATACTAGAGGGCAATGTATAAACATTAATACATCTTATTTATATAGAGCTTTTCAAGAAGTGCAAGTACTAAACTGAGGGAAAGCTAATACAAACAATATATATATATCTTATTTCCATGTGCCAGGACAGCCTCACACTTGGATGTAAACCAATTTTAGAACACATTTGCTTATACTGGAGATCTTTTAAATGAATGTCCCAGAAATGATTTCTGATGGAAACCCCTGCCTTATTCATTGTAGTATGAATGTGTTTGAATAAGTCAGGCCGCTGATTATCAGCTACGGATTAAAGTCAAACAGTTATTGCTATCCTCTGTGTTGATTTCTTTAATGTTAAGAATGTTTCTCATAAGACCTTATCAGATTGCATTGTGATACATCTGGGTCACCTAATTTTAGTGTAAACAAGAGGGTGAACTCTTGACTAATGACTAATTTTGCACTGAAACACAAATTTGATGTTACACATCTTAAACAATATGATATGGGTGTCCCTAGACAACCAGACCTGTGTGCTTTGCTGTGACTATAAATGACTGGAACCTCAGATAAAGAAAGTTATTTTCTGACTTCCATAACTGAAGCATTCTCTACAGAATGTAATGTGCCCATTCTACTTCAGATCCATTGGATCATTGTTTGTTTATGTTGCTTAAAGAAGAGCATTCACTGCTTTAATGTAATCAGCATCTTATCTGCCAATATCATGGTGTAGAAGTGCAAGGAAATACCATTATGTTATGATCAATGTCATTTATTGTGCACAAACATTATATTAAGGCATCTGCTGGAAATGATATGATCAACAATTCTTATGCAAAAAATACTTTAAAAACTACACAAATAGTGTTTTGGAGAGGGGGGTTTCAGAGGGAGGGGGCAGCTCTGGAGAAAGGTCTGTCAATCCAGGTCTGCTGCTTGGTGTGATGGAGACATGAGGTTAGCATCAGGAGCGGAGGTTGCAGGAGAGACCGTGGAGCTGAGGCACACCTGTACTGCTTCTCTTGAGAAGAACTGAAGGACACACAAACAAACCATAGTGTTAAATTATGAAGATGGTTCCCTCTGATTTTTTTTTTTTAAACATAAACGTCAGACAGGCCACTAAAAACTAAAAATGCTAAAGCTAACAGCTACCACACAGCAAGCTAATGCCTTCCTAAGGCTGCCAGGGAGTTGCATGAGTAGCATTGTAGCAAGAGAGTGTAGCTAATCACAGCCCTCACAGTTCTTCATCAGTGGAGAAGTACCTCGCCATGTTTTCATCTTCAGAGGAGTCATCTAAAGACTGTGCTGCTGTTCCGGAATATGTCAGGACCGCTGCAGCCTGCTGGGCTTGAACTCTGAGCACGCAGAGTAGGCCCTCAAGTCCCGTCTCAGTAAATGCATCAGTCCTTCCTGAGAATATATGATAAAAAACAAAACGTCTCAATTGTGCGTTTGTGTGTATGTATACATACACACATACAAGGCTTTCTTTTCTACAGAAATATTTTTCCTGAGTTGATGACTCTGCTTATTGCCATCTAGAATGTGAAACCAAATATATTTTTTGGTGTACCCATACAAGATGTCCAATGTAACACCAATAAAATCCAATCTACTACACTACGGTTTTAATGCCTCTGCAATAGCGAGTCGCCGGAGGCATAACTGCATGTTTTCGGATTGTCTAACTTTGTATTTGTCTTAAAGTAAAAAGGTCAAGGCCACACTGACCTCATCTTATGGTTTCAGTTGTCAAGAGATACAGTGTCATTTATACGAGAGAAAATATGTAGAAATATGTAGACGGACACTGCACTGGTTAGCGGAGTCATACAACGCAGTGCGGTAATTCTAGTGTAGTTTTTTTGTAATAAATGGGTTATCTATTTTTACAATCTACAAAAAGTTATCTATACATTTGGTCACAGAATGTTACACAAATAAATTGGCATTAAAGTTGGCATCTTGCTGTCTCACCAGTCTGACGATGCAGCTGAAGCGTCCATCAAGGGCTTTCTGCAGGTAATTTTGATTGTTTGTTTCTTTTGACGAGGAGAATAACATGAATTCGTACCGATATCAGTTTACAATCAAACCTTTTTGTGTTGACCTTGTTTAAACAGAGTCAAAGGACATTGTACAACAATGACACACATTTTCCCACAGTACCTGTCGTTCACTACTGAACTTCTGACACCCATTACTGGACTGTGTCTTCCTGTAGAGTGGTGATGTTCTCAACGTTCTTTTCACAGTCTGTCAAAACAAAATTAGAGTTACAAATGTTAATGCCCCACAACCCATTGCAGATACGGTTGTATTTGCACACCACATCGGATCAAAACAAAACTGCAGTCTGTGAAACAAGCAGTTTTGGTAGATATAAGGGAAATGCTAATATTTCTGCATGAAACATATTCAGTCCCTTAAGCAAAATAACAATGATGGCAGGCCGCAACCTCGATGCCTTCGTCTGCTTTGCTTACAGACTAGTTTGCGGAGTCTCGTGCTGCCGCCCACTGACCGATACATCATCGCTCTTTTCTGAAACTAATGAAGGCAAATTCACACATGTAGACAGAAATAAACAGTATAAATTAAAAGGTGTAAATATTGCTAACATTATGTTTGATGGGGGTCATCATTATACATAACAGAGGAAAACTTTGCACATGTATTCCTTAAATTTACTTGCCTTCCTGTGGAAAAAGTTGTTTTTTCCCAGTTAAACAATCACAGCAGGGAAGCATGATTGATCAAAATTCTTTCAATGTGATATTAACTTGTATTTCAGCAAGCGTACTTTGGGGATTTAATAAAAATGTATATTTGGCAAATTATATAAAATGGTTTTTCTGGTATATAACTTAAAAGTACCTCTTTAATGGTAGGATCATTTCTCTCCCTCATCTTCCTCGTGGTACGTGGATGATGGTAGTGGGCTCAACCCGGCTTCTCTTTCTCTCCAGGCTGCCCTTCCTGCTCTTCATCAAGCAAAACAAACTGTTTGGTCCAAGTTGTTGATGTTAATGAAACTCCTGTAGCTTCACTTTGATCCTCCTTGATTAAAAAACAGAACATAGCAATTGTTTTATAAAATGAATCGCAACTCCATAACATGAAAACATTGTCATATTGCATACTATACATTAAACCAAATTGATCTGATATTGTGGAGTAATGGTAGACAAATACACTCCATATTAATCTAAAGCATTCATAAATCAAATTCATGTTTATATTTATATTGTAGCGTCCCTCAATGATGAGCTAAGCGTCTTGAACTGGTTTCAACAACCATGTATTCACCTCCCAGGTAGCACAGGCTACGGTGGGCTGTAGCATGTGGCTAACAATGGCGTATTAGCTCATGAACAGCGTCCATAGTGTGGATTGACGGACTCTCTCCGCACTCGGACTGTAAACCTAGATCGTAACTGTTACGTGTGGCCAGGAGGTGGGGCTCTGTGTGAGAATGTGTGTTTGTGCCTCTCTCCACCTTTCTCTCTCTCTCCACGCAGCCAGTCCTCAGGTGAGACTCATCACCTCGTCAGCTGGAGCTGACTTAGGGAGGCTGTGAATTTCTTTCTCGCTCTCTATTCTTCCATGCAGGTGAACGGGTGAGGAGACCGAGGCTCCGGTTTCCCCCATGCCAGAAGTCCTTTTGAGTTTTTGTTATGTTGGTAGTTGGTTCGGGGGTTCCCGGTAGTCCTGTTTTCGGATAACCTTTTTCTTTCATTTAGGTAGTGGGTTATTTAGGCAGACTTAGTTCGGGGGGTGAACACTGACTTCGACGGCCGATGGCTGGCTCAGTGTTCCCCTCTCTTTTGTTTGTTTTGGCCGGGAACCTCCAACCCTTTTGGTTTGTTGCCTTTCTAAATATTTGTTTGTTTCAACCAATAAACATTTGTTATTATTTAGTGGCAACAGTTGTTTCTGATTCGTTTATTTGATGTGTTCCGGGCCTCACGAGCCATTTCTTATAGGTCCGTAACATATTTGGGGGCTCGTCCGGGATCACATGTTGGGTCTTCAGTGTTTCTGTTGATTCCAACTGTGAGTGCCGTGTCTATTGTGATAGGCCGTGTCTAGTTGATTTTGTGGTGTGACTTGGTCGTCACTGACAGAGTTTGTTGGCTTGGACTTCCTAGTGTGGTTGCCAGTGTTTTTTTTCGGCCGGCACGTTTGTGCACCATGGTTTTCTTTTTGGTGCTGCTGTGTTTTGCCCTCTTGGGTGGTATTTTTGAGGGAGTAGGTTGGTGAGCGGTCTGTTTTTTTTTGTTTTTTTTCCTCTCGCCCTGGTCTGATCAGTGTGGCCAGTCTCGTCATGGCGTTTAGTGCTGAGGAGTTTGTTGCTCATCCGACGATGGAGCAGTTCTGTTCTTGCACTAATGAGCAGTTAATTTCTCTGGCCAGTTTTCTTAAAGTTACGGTGACTAAGCAGATGAAGAAGCAGGCTATAAAAACTGAGCTGCTGTCTGTGTTGTATAAAGAGGGTCTTTTGAGTGAAGCGGTCATGAAGGGGGTGGAGTCACGGTCAGATGTGGGTGAAGCGGCTCGTCTCAGGGGATTGGAGCTGCAGATTGAGTTGCGCCGTCTGGATCTGAGGGAGAAGGAGCTGTTGGGTGAACTGGAGGTGCGGAAGCTGGAGGAAGAGACAAAGAGGCAGGTGCATCTGAAGGAGCTGGAGTTACAGCATGCACCTCCTTCTCCTCCCCCTCCTGCCGCCAGTGGTTTTGATATAGGTAGATGCATCCGTTTCGTTCCGTCTTTTAATGATAAAGATGTTGACAAATATTTCACCCTGTTTGAACGTGTAGCTGAGACCCTGGAGTGGCCTAGGCGGTTTTGGCCGTTGCTTTTACAATGTGTGTTCACGGGAAAGGCCCAGGATGCCTACGCGTCTTTGGAGTCTGGTATGAGCCTGAATTATGATCATGTCAAAGAGGCGGTGCTGAGGGCCTACGAGTTAGTGCCCGAGGCATATCGCCAGAGGTACCGTCGTCTCAAGAAGTCGTATGAGAAGACATACGTGGAGTTTGGTCATGAGAAGGGAGTGTTATTTGATCGTTGGTGTCGCTCTATGAAGGTTTCTGATTTCGCTGGCTTGCGTGAGTTGATGTTGCTGGAAGACTTTAAGAATTGTTTGCCTGAACGAATTGTGACACACATTAATGACCGTAACGTGCTAGAAATTTCTAGGGCTGCGGTACTTGCTGATGAATACGTTTTGACTCATAGGGACAGTTATGATAAGCCACAGTCCTCCCTGGGTCGCAGCTTCTCTGCGCCCAGGCCCCCTGTGACGCAGAAGGAGAGTGGAGGGGGTAAGGAGAGTGACAGGGTTTGTTCGTTTTGCAAGAAGCGTGGCCATACAGTTAATTACTGTTTTGCTTTGAACAAAAGGGACAAGCCTCCTAAAGCTGTTAATTTGTTAAAAACCGAAAGCTCATTGAGTCAGTCTCCTAGTGCTCCCAGTTCATCTCTCTCACGCTCTCATCCTGGGCAGTCTCGGGAGCTTGATGATGTGTTTTTGCCTTTCGTCATGAAGGGGGCGGTCTCGCTGACTGCGGGAGGCCCGAATGTCCCTGTCGTTATTCTGAGGGACAGTGCAGCCTCTCAGTCGGTCATTTTGAGTGGAGTGTTGCCTCTGTCTGAGAAATCTTCAACCGACTCGGCTGCGTTAGTCCGTGGGTTTGGGATGCAGTTTGTGGGGATTCCTTTGCACACCATTCACCTGGACTCGGAGTTGGTTACGGGGCCTG
The DNA here is from genome assembly GCF_947347685.1 of Pleuronectes platessa. Classification (NCBI taxonomy): domain Eukaryota; kingdom Metazoa; phylum Chordata; class Actinopteri; order Pleuronectiformes; family Pleuronectidae; genus Pleuronectes; species Pleuronectes platessa. The sequence goes on from NC_070629.1 coordinate 3,941,891, forward strand.
TTATTGTCGGTGTCAGTGATGAGTTTCCTGTCGGGGGGGTGTCTTTCATCCTGGGGAACGATTTAGCGGGGGGGAAGGTCCTGCTTAATCCGGAAGTAACAGCTGTTCCCCGGTCTGGGTGTTCAGATGAGTTGGTGAGAAAGTTCCCAGGGGTGTTTTCTGTCTGCGCCATTACCCGTGCCATGGCAGCAAAGCAACGTCAGCTGCAGCCTGAGTCCGGTGATGAGGAAGTAGAATTGAGTGACAGTTTTATGGCTGGGGACGGTTCGTCAGTGTTACCAGCCTTTCCCTCCCCAGGCCCGGTTCCTTTTCCCCCGCCATCTCCCCTTTCTATATTGGACAGTTCAGATGTTAAATTGTCCATGTCACGTGAACAGCTTATTATCGAACAGCAGCGTGATCCCACGCTGGTTTCTCTTTTTGCGGCTGTGGGTTTGAATGATGATGATGGGGGTGGGTCTCCCAGGTATTTCTTGAAGGACGGGGTGCTGATGCGTGCGTGGCTGCCACCACGTTTGGGTTTTCAAGAGGATTGGGGGGTTGTGAAGCAAGTTGTAGTTCCACAGCTGTTTCGACCAGAAGTTTTGAAGCTGGCCCATGATAATCCTCTGGCTGGCCATCTTGGGGTAAATAAGACATATGATAGAGTGTTGCGTTGTTTTTTTTGGCCGGGTCTTAAAGCCGATGTGCGTCAGCACTGTAGGACCTGCCATGTCTGTCAACTCTCTGGTAAGCCCAATCAAACCATTCCCCCGTTTCCACTCTATCCGATTCCTGTTGTAGGGGAGCCTTTCGAACGTGTTATCGTAGACTGTGTAGGGCCTCTTCCCCGTACAAAGGCGGGTCATCAGTTTCTCCTGACCATTATGTGCGTTAACACTCGTTTTCCTGAGGCTATTCCTCTGCGGAGGATCACCGCCCCTGCAGTCATTAAAGCGTTGACTAAGTTTTTTTCCTTGTTTGGTTTGCCACGGGTGGTGCAGACGGACCAGGGGTCGAATTTTATGTCTAAGGTTTTTGCACAGGTGGTGAAGCAGCTTGACATTTCTCATTGTCATTCCAGCGCGTACCATCCAGAGAGTCAGGGTGCGCTTGAGCGGTTTCACCAGACCCTAAAATCTATGCTGCGCACTTACTGCCTCGAGTATGGTAAGGATTGGGATGAGGGTGTCCACCTGCTTCTCTTTGCTGTGCGTGAGGTGGTACAGGAGTCGCTGGGTTTCAGTCCTGCTGAGCTTGTGTTTGCCCATACGGTGCGCGGTCCGCTTAAATTGCTACATGAACAATGGGTTGGTAGTGCAGAACCACAGAATCTGCTGGACTATGTGTGTGATTTTCGTTCAAAACTTCATCGTGCTTGTGAGCTGGCTAAACAGAGCATGGTTGTTGCCCAGGGCAAGATGAAGCGTTGGTTCGACAAAGATGCGCAGAGCCGTAGCTTCAGCCCAGGGGACAAAGTGTTGGTGCTGTTGCCCATTCCTGGCTCATCGTTACAGGCACGTTACAGTGGGCCATATGTTGTCCGGGAGAAGGTTGGCGCTCGTGACTATGTGGTCGCGACCCCGGACCGCAGGAGGCGAAGTCGGCTTTGTCATGTCAACATGTTGAAGCCCTATCTGGAGCGAGGGTCTGTTTTACCCTCCCCTGTTGTATTGAAATCTGTTGTGGCGCTGTCCGGTGCTGAAGTGATTGATCAGGGTGAGGCGGCTGTGGCGCTGTCCGGTGCCGATTTGCCGGAGTCTGAGGAGTTGGATTTTGATGGTGATGTCGTTGCCTTGTCCAGTGCTGTTGTTCATGGGCGTTTGAAGAACTCTGAACTGCTGGTTAATCTTGATGGTTGTGTTTCGCATCTGCCTCCGTCTCAGGGTGAGGATGTGGTCCGTTTGATTGGTTCACATATGTCACTGTTCTCTGATGTGCCCTCTCAGACCCAGGTGCTGCAACATGATGTTGAAGTAGGAGATTCGTTTCCGATTAAACAACATGCCTACAGAGTTAATCCAGAAAAACCTGCACGCTTGCAGAAGCAGGTGGACTACATGTTGGGCCACGGTATTGCTGAACCCAGCTGTAGTCCCTGGAGTTCTCCCTGTCTGCTGGCTATGAAATCTGATGGTTCAGACCGGTTCTGTACAGACTTTAGGAAAGTGAATGGAGTCACTAGGCCTGATTGTTATCCTCTTCCCCGAGTTGAGGATTGTGTGGATAATGTTGGCGGTGCCAAGTATGTAACCAAACTTGACCTGTTAAAGGGATATTGGCAGGTGCCACTGACTCCTCGGGCGAAAGAAATTTCTGCTTTTGTGACTCCAGACGCTTTCCTTCAGTACACTGTGATGCCGTTTGGCATGCGTAATGCGCCAGCAAATTTTCAGCGGCTGGTGAATATTGTGTTGTCTGGTCTTTCTGGTTGTGAGGCATATTTGGACGACATTGTTGTGTATTCTGGGTCCTGGGACGAGCACATTCAGCAGCTGTATTCTGTGTTTGGGCGTTTGCGTGACGCCAATCTTACTTTAAACCTTGTTAAGTGCGAGTTTGGCCAGGCGACAGTGACCTATTTGGGCAAAGTGGTTGGTCGGGGCCAAGTCAGGCCGGTGCACTCCAAGGTGGAGGCTATTCTTTCTTTCCCTGTCCCTCGTTCACGGCGGGAATTGCGCCGGTTTCTGGGGATGGCGGGCTACTACCGTAGTTTTTGTAAGAACTTTTCTGCGGTAGCTGTTTCCCTCACTGACTTGTTGAGCCCGAAGGTGTGTTTTCGCTGGACTGAGGGCTGTCAGCGTGCTTTTGACTGTATTAAGGCTTTGTTGACTACGGCCCCAGTCCTGTCTGCCCCTGTGTTTGATCGTCCATTTAAACTGTCTGTTGATGCCAGTGATGCGGGTGCGGGTGCTGTTCTGCTTCAGGAGGGGGGGGACGGGGTTGAACATCCCGTCTCTTACTTCTCCAAGAAGTTCAACAAACACCAGCGCGTGTACTCTACTATTGAGAAGGAGGCGTTGGCCTTGGTCCTGGCGCTGAGCCACTTTGAAGTTTATGTGGGTTCCGCGAGTTCGCCAACTGTTGTGTATACGGACCACAATCCTTTAGTTTTTGTGAATCAGATGCGGAACACTAACCAGAGGTTAATGCGCTGGGCGCTCTTCCTGCAGTCCTTTAACGTGGTCATTCGGCATGTGAAGGGGCGGGACAACGTCCTGGCCGACACGTTGTCACGGTGTTAGGTCTTGTGAATGTGTTGTTTTTTTTTTTCCTTCCTCCCTGGTCTTCACGTTTGCCCCCGGCTATTCACAAGCTCTGGGTGGGGGTGTTACGTGTGGCCAGGAGGTGGGGCTCTGTGTGAGAATGTGTGTTTGTGCCTCTCTCCACCTTTCTCTCTCTCTCCACGCAGCCAGTCCTCAGGTGAGACTCATCACCTCGTCAGCTGGAGCTGACTTAGGGAGGTTGTGAATTTCTTTCTCGCTCTCTATTCTTCCATGCAGGTGAACGGGTGAGGAGACCGAGGCTCCGGTTTCCCCCATGCCAGAAGTCCTTTTGAGTTTTTGTTATGTTGGTAGTTGGTTCGGGGGTTCCCGGTAGTCCTGTTTTCGGATAACCTTTTTCTTTCATTTAGGTAGTGGGTTATTTAGGCAGACTTAGTTCGGGGGGTGAACACTGACTTCGACGGCCGATGGCTGGCTCAGTGTTCCCCTCTCTTTTGTTTGTTTTGGCCGGGAACCTCCAACCCTTTTGGTTTGTTGCCTTTCTAAATATTTGTTTGTTTCAACCAATAAACATTTGTTATTATTTAGTGGCAACAGTTGTTTCTGATTCGTTTATTTGATGTGTTCCGGGCCTCACGAGCCATTTCTTATAGGTCCGTAACAGTAACGATCTTTAAAAACAATAAACTACTTACCTGACAGAAGGAAGATGACATAGTGGTCTTCCAAGCGCTCCGTGTTTATGACGTAGCCCCGAGTTAAAGGACTGGTTGTTTACAAATAGGGTTTTTACGACAGCCACACGTCATGTCCGCTCGCGCACTCGGTCCGGTCGCGCGGTCGGGCCGGCCTCGGTATGAACAGACTCGCAGGTTCCTTCTCATTAGAGATGTAATCTAGCCTCAAATATTACTATTATATAACATGAATAACATTCACGATCACTGAAGGACACCACGCAGGGACGGTGATTTAAACACCACGCTGCGCCGTGGTGGCATGGCAACCATCATAGCAACGATAAAAACATGCGTGATAACTATTAAAATATTTATCATAAGCACGAACTGGCTGAAGACTGTGGAAGCAAAGAGCACATTTCTCGCTAGAAATGGTGTCAGAATGTATTTTTATGCCCAAACTAAGTTACAAAATTATATTTTTATCTGAAAAAACAAGGAATCTCCGCCATGTTTTCCTCTCCGCAGACGGGAGCTGGAGAGTCACGTGACGTGAGAACACGCCAATGCAAAACAATGGGAGGACTAAATGTTACCATCTCACAATCTGAGAGGCCAGATTGTGAGATGGTAACGTCGTTCCAAGTGGACCAACGTTGCCATTGAACGTTTTCTGATGAGACTGGGTTGCTATTAAATCTGTCCGCTCCGTGAGAGCTACAGGCATTTACGCAAGGTGAGCCTGATTCTCTCTCCAAAGAGGAAATTGGCTCTCAGATCATAACTTTGAGAAGCTTCTCCTCTTGAGGTACAATAACTAGTTTGAGAGCTAGCAATGTTGTGGCTACTGGTCAGAGGTGAGAGATGAGACTTGTTAGCCCATTTGAACGTTTGTTGAGAATCTCATCTCTTATCTCTATTTAGCTCTGCCTTATGAGGCATGTTTGTTTAAACCATTTTGTTAACCTTTTGTTAAATCACATGTTCATTTATATGCAGCACCTCAAGGCACCTTTGTTTTCTCTTTTAAATAGTGTTAATACTGTAGGCCAATCACTTTTATTTCATTGGGCCTAATGTGGTAAAAAAAAAACACTGCTAAATGACTGAGACCGTTATTTTGTATTAAGTTAAGTATTAAAAGTGATTTTTGAACTACTGCCTGATTTGAAGGCCTGTTGCCCTGTTGATTACAAAAAAATGTGTTTATTGTGTTTAACTGTTCAGAACTATTCATATTCATCACATTTAAAAAGCAGACATAAAAGTAACTTAAACGTTACTTTCCCTTGTAACTAATTACTTTTGATATACAGTAACTAGTGAAGTCATTCAATTACTTTTAAAATAAGTAACTAGTAACTGAAACTAATTACTAATTCTCAGTAACTTGCCCAACACTGCCCACATGGAGGAGAAAGGGTTTGTGACTTATGTTGCAACCATCAGGAAATCAGGATGTTTTAGCTTCACTTGTTTGGTCGTGTTTTATCTTTATAGAAGGTTGTTGATGTGAGCACATTTGCTTCTTTGTAAACATTCTAAAAGAAATCTTCTCCTTCATCCTGTGGGCGGGGCCAGAGATCAGGTCAGAACAAACAGACTTCTCTAAAAACAACTGTAAACAACAACAATTGATCAGGAAAAAAGTCAAATTAAATAATTGAGATTATACTGGGAAATATTTGTATATTTATATTTACAAATGTAAACGTGTATATAGTATTATTTCTAACTCCCTTCCATGTGTCGAAAGCACGTTGAGTATAAGAGTAATAGGCTTTTGTTTTGAAGCTTTGCCGGAAGTTACCCTGATAAGTCTTTCTCGCTTGACGCTGGTGAATAAAGGTATCGGTCATTAGATCAACTCGCAGATGGATGGAAACTGCGGAGCTGTCGATAATTTATAATCGCCGGAGTTTACCAGAGGATAAATAACGAGTTCATTTGAGTGTTGGCCGTAGTTGTGTTGTTGTTCTTCTATCGGTAAAAATATGTTTTCAAAACACCAAGTGCACTTTTTGTTGCTTTATGTTGACATGCTGCTCGGATTTGCTGTGGATGCGATGCCTGCTCATGGAGAAACATGGAGTTTTCAGTTTTCAGGTAAGTTACAGACACATACAAGTATTTAAACATAATCAAATAGACTGAAGTGTACAAGCTAATTAACATAGAAGTAATTCGTTGATTTGCTAATTGCTAATTAAAAAATTACAATCCGAATAATTTCCATTGTGTGTTATAGCTCCATCAATGTATCGATCCTCACAGAGCTGCTGATATGTTTTTATTAGGAAGGTGAACTTGCAGATACGTGATGTGGTACTGCAGTACCTTGCTGCTCCGCTTAGAGCCGCTGTTGCACTGAAACATCTGCTCGTTTGATAAGTACAGTGAGTGAACCAACCGCTCAGTGACTTTGTGCTTCTGCTGCTGTAGTTCCCTGTGTCCCATGTCACCAACCTCGTTCCCTGAATAACTTCCCCCCAAAAAATCTATGTTCATATGCTAAGGAAAGCTATTCCCCTCTACAGACAGATATTCATTGTTAGGCCATTTTGCCTCCATTACATGTTGGTGGTGGAAAGAAAATATAGAAATACATATTTGCAAGTTTCAGAAATAAATTTGCAGAAAGCTGGTTCAAACTTCTTGTTTCATGTTGATATATTAGAGCCACAGATTTGTTTATAGACGGGTCTACTCATATATCATTCATGGCCTGATTTATGGAGCACTGGCGTAATGACACCAGATATTGAAAAATACAAAACCTTTTGGCTCTAATATGTCAAAAACATGAAACAAGAATTTTTAACATGGCGGCACCCAGTGTTCATCTTTTTGTTCCGCAAACATATATATTTTAGCACATTTTTCATTAGATACAATATGGAATAATTAATATTTCCATATTAATTATTCAAAAAAGTTACAATATTAAAGAAAATATTTTTCACTGTGAGTAATCAACTTGGAGAGTTTCATGGTTAGTTAACTTACAGTAAACATGTATAGTTTTCTCTTCACCATGTCTCGCCATTATGCTTAACAACTTTTTATTAAAGATAAACATTGACTGTTCTTTATATACCCGTTGCCATGGTGAGTGGCAGTATCAGGGCTCCACTAATTTTTGCTTTTATTAATTTTTTTACCATGCATGAGTTTAATGTTCCCTCCCAAGGTGAGTGTACTCAGAATTCAGGGTTAGGCTCAGAGATGTTTTGAACCTGGCCCCAGAGTGGTTTTATAATAGTATAACTTTGCGAGTGAAGTAATGGGGATTAGAGTATTCACTGATGAAGCACCATTGCCTTCATTTAGAAAAACTGCAGCAGTGCACCTCACCACCAGTTGGTCCAGTGTCACCTCCCAGGAAACAAATCCTCCATAGCCCTTCCCTCACAGTAACAATCTATTGGCATTTGTAGGTTTAACATGATGCTGAGCACAGGCCTGAATTCAGTGTTGATTTTTTTAAGGTAGAAACTGCCAGGAACAGCTGACACTTGTGCTATTAAATAATGAATAAAGGGATCCCTCCTGAGGGAATTCCATCTCTTGATGTGAGGCATGCAGACAGAGAAGGGGTTTCAGCTCTGTTGTATCGGATTTATCGTTTGAACAGTGCACTGGGCAGAAAGCTGATGTGTGGACTCTGTGTTCTCCTCTCAGTTCACATCGTCCGACCAGCTCACTGACGTCCCATGATTAGCTGATGGCCATTAATCACCTTTGATAGCTGTGGCATGAGTGGAGGGAGCAGCTCCATCTCTGAAGCTGATTGTGTGTTTTGAATGAAACTAGAATGAGACTTATATAAAGTGCTTAAACGGGCACGGAGTAAAGTTGTTGAATTCATAGTCCAAATAGAAAGGAGGAGTAGATAACCAAAAGGTTGGGGTGTCCTTTTCTTTCTTTGTTTCCTCCTCCTACCTCCCCAGCCTCTATACCGTGGTTGGACTGGCCAGTTTACATAACAGATGGAGCATACAGTTCTTTCAGGAGCTTTTGTAGGAGTAAAATATTAATATATAATTAAATAATCTAACATTTTTATACATACTTTTTTGTCTCAGGATGCTGGATGTTGCTCCCGTGGAGTATACAGTTTCATTTCAATTCAAGTTAGAGCACAACATAAGATTCAGACCTTACAAACCATTTGAGATAGGTATGAAATCAATTGGGACCATGAATATCCATATAACATGTTGTGGAATCACCAAAATGCCAAATGACCAACCCACAATGACAGTTTAAGGTGGGCAAAAACATTAGAAATTACTTATTTTTAATCAGGAAAGAAGGAAGCTCTCATAGCTTCAGATTCCCCTGGGTAAATCTTTGCTGAGGTGAAAGGTATATCAGTTACTTACTCTACAAACACAGGGGGTCACTGAGAGATTGTGACCTTTTTAACGCAGAGAGAAGAAAAAAATTCCCTCTGTCTGCTTACATAGAAAAGCAGTCTACAGCTCAAGGATTTGCTAATCAGCACTGATTATTTTACTATAAACATAAAGACCAATTGTTGTTTAATGTCTTCAATCAATCTCTCACTCTGGTCTATTGCTAAGAGATGGGCGATGACAATGGAAAATCTCAAAATAATTGGCTAATATTCTTTTATATTATAATAATAATACTTTATTGAACGCCTCTTCCTTGCAGATTAAGGACAGCTGAACCAACAACACATTGTTTTGGGGCAGGGATTCTCAGATAGTATGACGTACTGAAACTGGCAGCAGCTAATGTATTCTAGGCATGGTTTATTTTGTGCAAGAAGTGTCAGACTTGGCAAGATGAGCCACAATCATGAGGCAATTAAACATTTTCTCAGCTGAAGTAATAGCTGTGAATATCTCTCCAACTCCACATGTCTGAGCTTGGAGAAAGTCCACAGAACATCTGGAGGCTCTCACTGGGATGTTGGAGTTCACACATTCACCTCCTCTGGAGTAACTTCAGTGGATCTCTGGAGTCCATTACATGTCTTAAAGGAGCTTAAGAGAGCTGAGCCTCCCAGATGTTACACATCTATGATCTCAAGACAACATTTCAGTCACTATACAAAGTCTATAATCAATAAGATATACATACTTTGCCAAGGTTACATCAGGAGCATGTATTTGGGGGGGGGGGACTTGCATTAATGTAAATGGTAAATGGTTTTGTATTTATATAGCGCTTTTCTAGTCTTGATGACCACTCAAAGCGCTTTACAGTACAGTTTTACATTCACCCATTCACACACACATTCATACAGTGCATCTATTCGCAGCACTTTGTTATTCTATGGGGGGCCATGTGGGGTTCAGCATCTTGCCCAAGGAAACTTCAGCATGCAGATGGGTCAGACTGGGGATCGAACTGCAGACCTTCAGTTTGGAGGACGACCACTCTACCCCTCAGCCACAGTCGCTGTATAATTTGTAATCTCTGAATTATAAATTAAATTATTATAAAATAAAAAAATATGACCAAGTTGGCTTTACAGCAAGTAGGAGTGCTGTTTTTTCTCTATGAGGTTTCTATGGAGCTACAATGAGAAGCAGCAGAAATCATCAGAGGAGTCGCTTTTCCTGCTACCTCCTTCCCAGTAGATCCTGTGAGTTGTTAATTTAAACAGTTAACATATTATCGTCATGTTTAATTCTGTCCTCTCATCTGGTTTAATGGTATATTCACCCTCCTGTGGCTCAGGAGGCCGATCAGGTTGTCCACTAACCAGAAGGTCGGGGGTTTGATCCCTGTCACACCTGATGGCTGTGCCGGCAGTGTATAAGTGATATGTGGTACAGATAGTGCAACACTGTATGAATGTGTGTGTGAATGGTTGAATGAAAAATCTGTGCTTTAGCTCACTTTGAGTGGTCATCAAAACTAAAACTCCTTATAAAGAACATTTACAACAAGGACAAGGCCTCGTTCAGTCCTGGCATTAGATGATCTGATCACAAGTCAGTTCTTATTTACAGGTGTGAACGCATCCACAACGCCTTGAAGACTCGTCTGAGATTTGATCGCTCGGACCACATTAGGTCACATACTTCTATAAGTGTGAGCGTGAATGTGTCCTGGGTCAGAATGAAGGACCATCTCACTTCTACCACTCAGCTGACGTCCTCTGACCAGGTGCAGTTTCATTATGAACCAAAAGTGAGTTTACACTTTTCAGTGTTTCCCATTTATTTGTTGCAGCTTATACAGAAACATGGATCACCATATGCTGATTTTCCATTTTTCCTCAATTTCAAACAAAATTTGTTTCATACGACTAAAATCTGTCGATAATAGAGCTATATGCTGCATTTTTTTCAGCCCCTCCTGCCCCCCAGCTTCACACAGCTTCATTGACACAGACACACAGACACACACAGACCCATGTTGACCCATCTGAATAGTCAAAACTGTGTCAACTTGTTTTCAGATCCCCTGCCAAAGAAGCATGTTAATACCAGGTCTAAACAGGGCCAACTTCTTCCAGCCTCTCCTGTCCAGAACAAATGGGACAAACAGAGGAGAGCCTAATACCAGGCAAATGTAATGCTCAGTGGACAAAAGTAATTTCCTTATAGTCAACATGAAAAAGAAAAAAGAATAAATAGGCTTGTTTTTATGAATTTATATGTAATATACATTGCTAACAGTCTCTATATCAGTCAGAGACAAATAAAATAGTCTAGGCTCATACAAAACCATATAACCACAATATACTTTGTTTGATTCCAACAGGAGAACTTTACTGAATGTTGGACACCTCTTACTCCCCTCTGTCCCACTGTAGAAAAGACAAACTTAAACAGAAGAGGAAAACTGGAGACACACTTGTTTCCCGTCACATCTTCCATCACAAACGGTTTTACAGTCACATGCTCTTCGGCCCTGCTGTCGGACAGCCCCAGACTCCCTGTAGCCATGAAACTGTCAGTGTCTGGATGAGCTCCTGGGACATAGTTACGTCCACATTTACCTCTCGTCCTGTCTAAACACATGGAGTCAAGATGCCAGATTCTCTCTTCCCACCTGCACTCTTCAAGTCAGTGGTTCTTTGAACTATGACACCTCTCCATCTGTGTCTCCGTCCTTCTCTCTGATAGTGCAGTAAATGACTTAGGGATGGGCATAATTAATCGACTATCGATTAATTGATCATTAAGAATTTTGTCGATGAAATCATTTTTTCATCGATAAATTCGCTAATTACACATTTGACCACGGGGGGCAGTGTCTGAAAAAAACAAAACACCGGCCTACTCACCTGAGAGCAGTGTTGCCAACTTAGCGACCTTGTCGCTAAATCTGGCGACTCTCCAAACCCTCATGGCGACTTTTTTTGTCAAAAGCTACTAGCGACAAATCTAGCGACTTTTTCTGGTGATATTGAAGACTTTCTGGTGTTTTGGAGACTGACGTGAAAGCACGTATCGTTCTGCAGCTACTGTCGTCAACGAGCAGCGGGTGCTGCCCCTCCGCTGTCCCAACGCACTAGTCAGTCTCCCAGTAGCCTTACGCAGGAGTCCTGCAGTCAGAGCAGAGTGGAGACCCACACTCCGCGTCCTCCAGAGTGCAAATGAATCGCGCATGCGCAAAGCCACCGCTGATCCTGCCCTGTCTTACAGAGAGGGATGTAAAGGCCGAATTATAGTCGGGTTGTACGCACGCACGCATGCACGCAAGACACGCAACACGCCCCTTTCGTGCCCTCTGGCTGCTTGCGTGCGTCCGCCAATTTTTCTAACTATACGACAAAGCGGCGCGAGCCTCACGCAGCCCGCAAGGCTTGTGATTGGTCGGCTAACTACATCCCGTCCGGAGTCTAGTTTCAGATTTCATGCCCCACAATACGCGGAAATCACGGAAGATTTAGAAGAATGAATACGGACCAAATAGAAGAGCACTTGGCAGAAGAGATCCGAAAGTATGACCACTTGTATAACCCGACACTGACTGGCCGATTTGTCCACCACAAAATAGGCTATGAGGAGCCGGAGTGGCGATCTAAATAAACAGTCGACGAAAAAGAAGACGTCTCTTCTTTGTGTGTTTTGTCTTCGACAAACAACGTTACTCCGCCTAGTGTTCTGGCGGTGAATTGCCTTGCAACACGCGCAGGCCGAATTATAGTCGGGTTGTACGCACGCACTCATGCACGCAAGACACGCAACACGCCCCTTTCGTGCCCTCTGCGGGCTTGCGTGCTACCGCCAATTTTTCTAACTACACGACAAAGCGACGTGAGCCTCACGCAGCCCGCAAGGCTTGTGATTGGTCTGCTTACTACATCCCGTCCGTAGTCTATTTTCCGGTTTCATGCACCATAATACGCGGAAATCCCGGAAGATTTAGAAGAACAAATATGGACCAAATAGAAGAGCACTTTGCAGAAGAGATCCGAAAGTATGACCACTTGTATAACCCGTCACTGACTGGCTGATTTGTCCGCCAGAAATAGGCTATGAGGAGCCGGAGTGGCGATGTAAATAAACAGTCGACGAAGAAGAAGACGTCTCTTCTTTGTGTGTTTTGTCTTTGAAAAAAAACGTTACTCCGCCTAGGGTTCTGGCGGTGAATTGCGTTACAACACGCGCAGCACGTTAGAGAAGTATAAACCAAAACAAGTCCGTCGATGCAGCTGCGTGGCCTTCTGCGGTTGCAGTCGCAGGACTATAATTCGGTGTCAATGTATCTTCACTGTCAATGGAAAATATGAGTCCTGAGTCATTGAGTTCAGTCTCTTCATCGATGCAGAGTCCACATCTCTTGTGTGGAACGTGGTGAAACTGAACCCTTTCAGGGCCCTGAAAACTAAACCAAAACTTAAGAAGAAAAACAAAATAACTTGCTCTGCCAGAGTATCTCTTTTGGATCATTTTGCCGGTCCCAAGCCCGGATAAAGGAGGAGGGTTGGACCTAGAGCTAGAATCATCATCCTGCGCCGCACTTCATCCTGCGGTGCACATCAAAGAAGGAGGGTTGGAGCTAGAAGTTCCACCCCACATAACATCTTCTTGATTAAATTTGTTATTCTAACATTTAACAATACAGGACAAAATCGATTTATGTATGTGGGTCTAGATACAGGATTAAAGTTATTTTGAGAAGTGATGGCCTATTGCAATGGCAAGATAAAAAAAAAGAAGACAGCACCTCATGAGTCTTCATCGATGCAGAGTCCACATCGTTTAGCATCTAAGAATCGAGACATTTCCAGACCTCTAGTGTGGAACGTGGTGAAACTGAACCCTTTCAGGACCCTGAAAAAAAAAAAAATTAAAACTAAAATTTCTCTGCCAGAGTGTCTCTTTTGGCTCATTTGGCTGGTCCCAAGCCCGGATAAAGGAGGAGGGTTGGACGTAGAGCTAGCAATGCCGCCCCACTTAACAGTGCGGCGCACATCATCCTGCGGCGCACATCATCCTGCAGCGCACATCATCCTGCGGTGCATATCATCGTGCACCTTCATCCTGCGACGCACCTCATCACCGCACATCATGGCGGCGCACATCATCCTGCGGCGCACATCATCCTGCAGCGCACATCATCCTGCAGCGCACATCATCCTGCGGTGCATATCATCGTGCACCTTCATCCTGCGACGCACCTCATCACCGCACATCATCGCGGCGCACATCATCCTGCGGCGCACATCATCCTGCGGCGCACATCATCGCGGCGCACATCATCCTGTGGCGCACTTCATCCTGCGGCGCACTTCATCATGCCGTGCACATCTTCCTGCGGCGTACATCATCCTGCGGCGCACTTCATCCTGCGGCGCACATCTTCCTGCGGCGCACATCATCCTGCGGCGCACTTCATCATGCCGTGCACATCTTCCTGCGGCGTACATCGTCCTGCGGCGCACATCGTCCTGCGGCGCACATCTTCCTGCGGCGCACATCATCCTGCGGCGCACTTCATCCTGCGGCGCACTTCATCATGCTGTGCACATCTTCCTGCGGCGTACATCATCCTGCGGCGCACTTCGTCCTGCGGCGTACATCGTCCTGCGGCGCACATCTTCCTGCGGCGCACATCATCCTGCGGCGCACTTCATCATGCCGTGCACATCTTCCTGCGGCGTACATCATCCTGCGGCGCACTTCATCCTGCGGCGCACATCTTCCTGCGGCATACATCGTCCTGCGGCGCACATCATCCTGCGGCGCACTTCATCATGCCGTGCACATCTTCCTGCGGCGTACATCATCCTGCGGCGCACTTCATCATGCCGTGCACATCGTCCTGCGGCGCACTTCATCATGCCGTGCACATCTTCCTGCGGCGTACATCATCCTGCGGCGCACTTCATCATGCCGTGCACATCATCCTGCGGCGCACTTCATCCTGCGGCGCACTTCATCCTGCGGCGCACATCAAAGGAGGAGGGTTGGAACTAGAGCTAGAACTTCCACCCCACATACCAGCCTTTTGATTAAATTTGTTATTCTAACATTTAACAATACAGGACAAAATCGATTTATGTATGTGGGTCTACATACAGCATTAAAGTCATGAAGTTATTTTGAGAAGTGATGGCCTATTGCAATGGCAAGATATAAAAAAACGCACTATACCACTCAATGTGATTCTGGCATCGAAGCAGAACTTCAAAACTTTCTGAGGGAAGCTCCCCCACCCCTGGATTGCACCCCTACAGAGTGGTGGAAAGTGAATGGAATAAGGTTCCCCAGGCTAGCCAAGTTAGCACGGAGCTACCTGTGTATCACGGCGGCGTCAGTCCCCTCAGAGCGGGTTTTTTCGGCGGCTGGACTGACGGTCACCAGGCTGTGTTCGCGTCTGACCCCAGAGCAGTTTAACATGCTCATCTGTCTCAACACAAATCAGTAAGCTGGTGCTGAAGTTGTATGTGAGTTACTGGTTATTTTTATGAAGCTTTCTCGACTCGGTGCCTTGTTTGATAGTTTTGAGTTACATTTGGCAAAACCTGTCAGACCTAAGTATTATATATTTGTGGTTAAGTTATTGTTTAACATGATTGTTTTTTATATTATTATTATTATTATTATATTTGGAGAAAAAACAACAAAAACAAGGGTCAGTTGTGTTTAGTAGCACCGGCTTCTAGCTGTCGGCTCCGCAGTTTAAGATTACGGCAGCGCATATTTTGTTCATCTTGTAATAAAGATCTCAATAAAACACGCTTTTTTTTCCCACTGCATTTTAATATAGCCTATAAATAGTGAATTTTAAATATAAAAATATTAATGATTAATCGAATGCCCGTCCCTAAAATGACTCCTCAAATATTTTCATCACTCTGGCCTTTGAACCAACCTCAACTTTGACTAATTTGTTTCATATTGCATTTGCTGACTGAATTAAAGGAAATTACAAGTTAGATGTGGCATTATGATTATTAAAAACACTCTACATAGTTTAGTAGTAACCATCCAGAAACTGTTTGTTGACAAGGATTTTGGTCATAGAATGAAAAAGAACCATCACAGTAAAAAGATAATGGTATACAATTGTAAATGCATGCCTCAACCATATAGAATCTACACGAGGCTGTGTAATGTTGCAGAGCTTTTATCACATAATTAGCTGTCATGACTGTCAGGCATCTCAATGCTGGAGGAAGGATGAGAAGGACAAGCGCACTGAGTGATGACGTCACTGTTAAGGCAGACATGTCTTTAACTACACAAAAATACATTCATAGTCATGACATTGCATTTAATGAGTCAATTTAACTGATGAATTGTTTTCTGTGACATTCCTGCATCTTGATGTTAATCCTTTACTATGATATGATTACTTATAAGCATTAGGGTGGCTGTGGCTCAGAAAGTAGGGCATGTTGTCTAGTAATCAGAGTACCGCTGGTTCGAATCCCTCGCTCCTCCTGTCCACATGTTGAAGTATCTTTAAGAGAGACACTGAACCCCTGAGCCTGCAGTGTGCAAATTAGATGTCTGGATATAGAATGTCTGAGAAGATTTGGAGACAACAGGTCCATGAGGATATAATTTTGACGCTGCAAACTGTGTGGATACAGTAACATATTGTTAGTGCTGCCGGCTTGCTCACTGGAGTTTCTCAGTGACAGCGCATGTGTTTCCTTTATCCATGGCTGTTACTGTACTGCTGAGCTCCAGCTCATTCTGTGAGAAATGAATGAATGCTGTTAATAGCTGCTGTTCCTTGGCAGTGGAATCCAACCATGAAATGAATGAATGTAACGAAAGTTCAGGGGTTAGGTCAGAAGTGAGCAGATTAATGATATGAGACTGCTGAATGTGGCTTTTCTTTTAGCTCTTATAACAAGGAAGTGTGTTGGACCCACCGTACACACTGTATAGTTCACAGTGTACTCTGTGTTCTGGTTAACTCAACTACCAAAGCTAGCCAACAGCAGCATGGAAGCCGAATTAGTCTTCTAGTGATTTTTTTGTGGCTTATAATTTAGCAATTTAGAGAGCTATTGGAAATATCAGGATTTTCCTCAGACATATTATGAAATTATAATTCGTTTAGTTTGACATCAAACAGCAGTGGTAACAAACAGTATTTCTTTGTTTTTTTAACAGAGAAAGTGGATTTGTTGCAGCATTTCTCTCAGATGGTGAACAGCGCCACCAATGTGTCCTTATCGATGGACAGCCAGCGGTGTCCCACTTTCCACATTGGCCTCTATGGTAGTCTCATGATGGCAACACAACAGGCGTTTGGACCCAGGTACACAAAAATACAGACAAGTTTCTGTATAAGACACAGGAGAATGAAAATGGAACATTTAAAAAAATAATTCAATTATTTATTTTTTCGTTTGAGAAAGAGAGGAGAAGGGTTAGCTTTTTGTCCATCTCCAGAAAACGGATTCGTAGATATATGTGAAAATCAAGTAATTTGTCAAACAAAAATGTATGGTTTCAACTATAAACTAAAATTACTACATATTATTCTATTTAACTTGATCATATTTGGGCTGATTCACAGAGGTCCCATAGATATTGTTCAATGCAATGAATCTGATATGTGTCAGCATATGTGTGTCAGTGTGCATGCATTTTTTGACTGTGCGTGTGTCTCCTGCAGGTTTTCTGATGAGTTCAGCTTGCTGATGGAGCTGCGCAGCTCTCAGATGGAGGACAGCAGTGTGGTGACTCTGATAAACTCCCAGCATCACGTCCACCTGCAGCTCCGCCTCGGCCCCTCCTCACTCATCTTCATCTCCACCCAGCACAGAGAATATGAGTATGCATGACCCTCAGATTAATATTCACATGTTATACTTTTATTAACCGAAGTATGTGATGTGCCCTCTGCGCAAGAATATAAATAGCAAGCCAAATAGCAACCTCTGGATGCAGGATCTTCGTGAGCCACGCCCCATGTTCCCAGACCTCAGCAATCCTGAGTGTCTCCCCTCTCTCACTAAACCTGTCCTGCTTCCATCAAATGAAGGTTCACAGTGGGCTCTCTGTTGGATGGTCGGTGGCACCGGGTGGCACTGAGTGTCTCCCCACTTTGGCTGGAGGTGTATGTGGACTGTTCTTTGGTGGAGAGAGTGAACTGGGCCTATCCTTGGCAGCGCATCTCCACCGATGGCGTCCTGATGATCGGAGGCAGTTTGGACGGCTCAGAGACACCATTTGAAGTAAGGGAATGTGTGTCTTAATGTTACACCTGCACCCACCAATATATTTACTCTATATTTGTGTACTAATGGATGGTTGTGCTGGAGGATGAATTGATTTCACCACTTGGTGGCAGTAGAGGAATCTTGATTGTATTATCTGATTACTGCTCTTGATTTCTAATGATTACTTAAATGTAATATTTAAGAAAAAATTTGTCAAATGGGACACTCTCTGTGATTAATGTAGAGGAAGGACACATAATGCACCCACTTGCCCATCACTCAGACACAGTGATATTTAAGTATAAATAATGTGGAGCTTTGTTCTTGTTTGCCAATTTATTTGTGCTTTTGCTTAATAAAATGTTTCCATTACATCCTTCATCAGTGGTAAAGTAAAAGTAATTAAATATACTGTGAATATGGACTCACTGAACATTAATTTTGTCCATCACTGATGAAACCTCTCATCATACAGTTTGCCTTCATTAACCCTTTTTAAAGTATCTATCTTGAACACAAGGAGTTTTTAATCTCCTCTGTACTACCATTTTCACCAATCTGTCTTCCTACCACTTGTTTGCACAGGCAATGATCTATGTCCTCACCTGGCCCTTTTGACCTTGTGTCAAGTCTATATAGCGGGGTGGGGTGGGGGGTTAAAGCTGTGGTTTCCTGGGCCTGAGGTTTACCTATGGTTAACCTATGACCCTTTCTTCCCATTGTTGTCCTAAGGGTGCTTTAAGACAGATCACTTTTGTGATGGGGGATCCAGACACTGCCAGAGACCAATGCACTCTCAATCAGCCCTCCTGCAACCTGCCACCCTCCAGGAAAAAACAGGTAAACACTGAAATCCCTGGCTGGGATTCAAATGATTATTTCGCTGGCCCTAATGTTTTGTACATTTGATTCAGATACAAAATAGAGGGAACCCTTTGTGTGTGTGGGGGTGTGTGTGTGTGTGTACGGTGGGCCTTAAAAAGTCGTTGATGCATTGCACCACTTTTATAGTTGTCAAGAAGACTTGCAGACATATGTCAAACATAAAATGATAAACAGATTGCATGGAGTATGAAAGCGCTTGGATAAGTATTTCGGATAAGGGAATTCTAACAATTGATATGATTGTTAACATTATGTGAAGTCTAAGGTCCAACGCAAGATATCCATTGATTACTAGATAATTTGAACAGACAAATTCTGCTCCATTGGACAATACAGACACTGATTAGGGAACATTTTAAACAAGTGTCTGTCAATATAGACACGTTATACACCGTCAGAACGGGTAGAAGCTTGAATAAACATCCATAACAAATAATCGGGATGGACACTTAAAGACATTTAATAAAAAATTGGCCTCAGTTTAGTTGCACAGAGGTCTGCTCACTTTACCTTTAAGATAAACTGGATTCAGTTTCTAACCTGTCTGACCTTCTGATGGCTTCTTCATCACTGTCAGACATTATTTTATCTATGTTATTTCATCTGAAATAAGAAAACATGAGTTAAGTTAACAACACTGACCTGATAATAAATAAACATACAAATAAAATAAATATTTAGAAATATTAAGAAACATATAAACCACAGATAATGTCACGAGTAACAATACTATTCTTTATGATAAATAAGCTCTACATCCAGAGTAATGCACTCATGCATCATAATAGGGGCAGATCAAATTATATTCAATTAATTCATAGGAAATGAAATCCTTTAACATATCTAATAAATGGAGACTATGTTGTTTGGAATTTGTGATTTGATCCACTCACAACAAATTTAAATGGTTCCAGTTTCAGCATTGGTTGTGCCTGTTGGACCCACTGAATAAAGAAAGGGGGCCTGCTCATTTTCCAATTTCACAGAATGAGTAACTGGGCGAGCAAGGAGGCAAACCCCATTGCGTTCCTTTGATGGCCTGAAAGGCCCGGTGCCAGCTGAACTGCACCAAAGGTGGCAGTAAGAGAAGCACAGTCAGCGAACAGGAGGCAGACCAGTTATAAGACTGTCTGTTCCCCAGTATTTGATACATATGCAGACGCTGAAGGATGTGGTGTCTCTGACGAACACCCCTTCAGGGAGGATTGAGGTCTGGCCTCTGTTCATTCATGATCTCTTCTTCTAGCTGCATCCTCAGTGCTGCTCCTGTCCACCCTCACACAGTATTTTCCAGCTT
The DNA here is from genome assembly GCF_947347685.1 of Pleuronectes platessa. Classification (NCBI taxonomy): domain Eukaryota; kingdom Metazoa; phylum Chordata; class Actinopteri; order Pleuronectiformes; family Pleuronectidae; genus Pleuronectes; species Pleuronectes platessa. Next base: position 3,961,580 of record NC_070629.1, read on the forward strand.
TCCACACTTGACAGAGTGTGTACTTTTCAGTGTGGTAGGAGCCTAAAGGTTAGTGGTTCAGGTGGCTGTGTGGGTTGGGAAAATCAAAAAGAAAGTGGATGATTCACTACATTTTCTGCTTCTTTTTAAACCTAATGGCTTCTCCTGAAGGAGAAAAAATGGCATTGATAAAGTGAAAACAGTGATATGATATTACTCCTTTGTGGGCAATGTTAAAATTCAGTGAGTTTCTTGTTTAAATAAGTTTCATACAATGGTAGTAGTAATCATCTGATAAAAGCAGCTGCTGAGTTCAACAGTGTCCTTTTCACTGAGAAAACCTCTCAGCTCCTAATATGTGGTACATGAGAAACCCATTGAGAAACCACATGTCCCGACAATTCAAACGGTGTTGACAGGGTTATGCTCTCTGTTATGGTTGGACTGTGTATATTTGTATGTATGCTTGGTTTTTATATGTTATTTCTTATATATATATATGTGTGGGTGTAGGTGTGTGTGTGTGTGTGTTTATGGTGGGACTTCAAGCTGTTTATTTGCTTAGGGTTTCGGGTCTTAAACACAATATACAGTATCTTCAAGAACTAAAAGCCTCATTGAAGAGGCCCATGCTTCATGTGAACCCCTCACTCTACTGGAGAGGATGTTAGGACCACAGCTTCTCCTTCTTTCTGCTGATCCCAGTCTTTAAACGCAATGAAGACGTGGCTGCTGGAGGTCACCTCTGTAATTCTTCCATATAAACCAAATTAGTCATGGTGAGATCACTAGCTGGTTGTTGCTCTGGTTTCATACTGTCAAACCTATAATTACATAAAAGCCTTTTCATGTAAACCAATTGTGTATCCTCATGGATAATTGACTATTTCCTTTTGACATCAGCTAAAGTGGTGACATTTTCTGGAAGCATCCAGTCCGAGTATGGTGTACATCTGAAAAATCAAAAAGGGAATGTAAAGGATTGGTTCAGACTTCCTGGTTACTGTCAGTCTGTCATAAATTATATCATTGACAAAAGTGATGTGATGTCTTTTATCGTATACATGTCAACCATGGTCCAAATCTGAACCAAGTAGAGCCAAAAGGTTCCCAATTTCACGTTTTTGTTGTTCAAGCGGAAGATGAACAAAAAACACAAAACCATTAAATTAATTAAACATTTGTTTTTATGGCTCCATGCCAGCGATAGCTTTGGCTGGCATCGTGTTTTTTGTTTATTCTTGATCTCTGAACACCTCAAAGGAATCTCTTCGGGCTTGGCAGAAATGGTAACTTGGAATTAAGAAAGAACTCATTCAATAGGGCTGAATGTGGCTCAGGTGGGAATGTCAGATAAAATCTTCATTCCATAAAATTATAAAACATTTTGATGGATGGCCCTGAGAGCTCAACGAACAGCAACTTAAGAAAACACATGCAAGTTAAGAAAACACATGCAAGTTGACAAAACACAAGCAAATTAAGAAAACATCTTCATCAAGTTCACAACACAACTCAACACATTACAGAAACGCGCTGCAAATAGAGAAACGCGCTGCAAATAGAGAAACTCGCTGCAAATAGAGAAAAGCGCTGCAAATAGAGAAGAGACGACAACGGAAGTGTTTCCAGAGGACAGCTAAAAGTGATGGACACTGCTGCCACAAAAACGTCCAATACACCATACAAATTCGGTTCCACACAGGGTTCAGCCACCAGCGGCTCTGGAGCCGAACGCGGCTCTTTAGCCCTCTGCAGTGGCTGTACAGTTCAGTGGTGTTCATATGTTTTTCGCAAACGCTGAACTTAACGAATCAGTTTTCATATTATTAACGTGAACGTTACGATGAACCTGAGTGAACGTCACATTAATTTTTTTAATCATCATCGTATCAGGCCATCATGAAATACCAGGAGCGGGCGAGTATGTGTGTGTGTGTGTGTGTGTGTGTGTGTGTGTGTGTGTGTAGCGAGCGCTCCGGTCCCGGGCATAGACTGTATAGGTCCCGGGTCCCGGGGCTCCGACCCCGCCCACTCGCTCTTTTGATAGTAAAGGTTTCGTACCCCTGCACACTATGGACAATATATTGCCTCACAAACAGGGGCTTGCTTGTTAGCGCTGTTTATTCAGTTTAACAGGAGAAGACGACATGTCTCTAGATCGGAACATCTTCCGTGATAAGATGGGTCTCTCCGAGTGAGTGGGCGGGGTCGGAGCGCCGGGACACACGCACACACGCACGCACGAACACACACACAAACTAACCCTAACCCTTGCTGCGCGTTTGTCTATTCGCAGCGCATTTGTCTATTTGCAGCACGTTTGTCTATTTGCAGGGCGTTTGTCTATTTGCTGCGCGTTTCTGTAATGTGTTGTGTTGTGTTGTGAAATTGATGAAGATGTTTTCTTACTTTGCTTGTGTTTTGTCAACTTGCATGTGTTTTCTTAAGTTGCTGTTCGTTGAGCTCTCAGGGCCACCGTACAAAACCACTTTTCTGGACATAACTCAGGAACAAGTCACTATATCCCCTTCAATTTCCATGCTTTGCAATGCTTTCTGTCATATTTTATATATTTACGTTTCACCCCACAGATCTTCCTAATGAAGTTAATCTTAAATTAGAGATGTTGGATGGTATTCTGTTTAGTCTCATCCTCAGGGCTGAGTGAATAGTTTGGGATGTGGTAGCATGTGGTGCAGTGTGTGTGGCAGCAGAGTCCTGGGTGTGGCTCTAGGAGGGAGCACTGGAGGAGGGGAAAGGCTGCAGCTCCTCTTCTGACAGATCCAGGTTTGCATATGGGCTCTGGACTCTGCTTGACTCAAGCACAGCTGCAGTTATTGAGGACCTGCTGTAGACATGTGGATTACGTTATCCTTCATGCTGGGCTGCCTTTGGCTGCAGGACTCTCTCCACATGGGACTGATTGTGGACGGGCAACAGACAGATGTGGTATGTACTGTAGGTGATGTGACAGAATGTCAGTGATAACACATCAGAGAGTGTAGGAATGCAGGATGTGAATGAATCAGAAGGTGACTTTCAGTGAGCGCACAACATCCCTCCTGTGACGTGTCGATGTTTCATGTTCAGTCTACTATTGTACTGGAAGAACTTTCATATGTATCTAAGGTGACACTCATGTTGTTGCCATGTAGAAGATAATTTATTTAATTTGCCATGATTCTTTAATACTTTATTTATAGAAGTCTATTTAAATCAATCCAATTGTGTCTGTTGATCTCGGACAGCGCACATGTGCAATTATGAACTTTTTTGGCTGAACCATTCAAGGTCCAATGCAACATCCAAGAATGTGATTGAGAGAGTGAGTAAGTGTTGCCCTTTTAAAACAAATTGCCGCCAACAGTTTCTGTTTCCTCTTCAACTTTGCACAAGTTTGTCGCAAATTTTGACTTTTCCGATTTTTTAAGCAAATTATTTGAAAAAATAACCTTATAGATCCATATACCATAATCCATGGCTACTTTCCGAAGAAAGCAGTCATCCTAATTCCTTCAATGGAAAACTCCATCTGTGTTAACTTAGATCTGTGAGCGTCAGAGGTGGGGGCAGCAGTTTCTCCCCTTAACAGAGGCTATGCATTGTTTGAGGAATACAATTTGAAAGATAGTCTGTTGCTTACACCTTCTCTCTGACTGATCATGTTACAGGTAACTGTAGCTGAGATCCCAGCTCAGTCATGATTGTGTCTGGATTTTTTTGAGACTGTTCAAGTTAAAAAATCGGGACTTCAGTGCAGAGCAGCAGCTTGGAAGTGCTGGTAGCTCCAATAAAGTGTAGCTCAAGCGCCTCTTCCCCCCCGCTTGCAGTATAGGTTATAAACTCCACCTATTCAATGTAAGGAGATGGGACATAGTCCAAAATTAAAGAAAACATTAAAATAATTATTCCCAAATATGGCTTCTGTGATTTTAGGTTTTTCTGTTGTACCGATATATGTTTTCATGTATCTGATAAGTTTGGTTTGAATTTGTTATTTTATTTATTTTATGACAAGGTGAAAGGTAATGAGAGTTGAGATTAACTTGTGATTGATCAGGCTGGTGTATTGTGGGACCTCCATTTATATACAATCATCGATGCAGGTAAACATTGAGTTCTTATTGTTCATAGGGGAGAGCGGGGTAATGTGGGACATTTTTTACATTTGCTCCCCTCTAGGCGAGCTTAAATTATATATCAGTAAAATTTACACATTTCCAATTAAATCAGGATATTTTCTAGAAATGGAAATGATCAGAATGTCTTCAGGACAAAGGGCAGTGAAAATATGATTGTTTTTAAAAAAGTGGTCTTGTGTCCCACTTTACCCCAGCTACGGGGTAAAGTGGTCCACTTACTTTTCCACTTTAAAACTACCATAACAACACATGTTGTAATAGTTAAAATCCTGACAACCACACATTCCAAAACTAATATCGGACTAGTAACAGAATCATGGGGATTGGTCAATTAAGCACATTTATGATTATTATGATTCATGTGATCTCTTGCACACCCTAGCTTACCTGCACATTGTTTCTCTGTCCAATTGGCAGGGACAGGGATATTGTTTTTCTCTGCGTATTCAAATGCCAGTTCACGGCACTTAACTGGAGCAAGGCCATGGAACTGGTCAGCTAGTTGTTTCAAGTGTTTGGCAAGCTCCTCCTCCATCTCATCTGTGAATATTCTCTTTACCTCAGCTACTGCACCCCAGGCTACTGATTTTACTTTCCCTTTCTCTTTTTTCTTTCTGAATCTTTTGAGGGTTGTCTTATCAATATTTCTATCCCTTCCAGCTTTTCTTAAGGACTTCTTTCCTTGCATGACCTCAGCTGCTGCACTCTCCATCTCTGGGAGGGGTGTTTGGCCCCAGGTTGTCTTCCTGGTGTAGTTTCTTGGCATGATGGCTTTTCTACAATGTTTATGACATTAAAAATAAAACATATATAATGTAATATAACACTAAAATATGTTTAAGACTAAACTTAACTTGTGCTTCATGGTGGGGTAAAGTGAGACACTGTCCCACTTTACCCCACAGCATTTGTCCCACTTTACCCCGAAGCCCCAATTTTAGAAAAACAACATCTTTTAGCAATTCAGGCTAATCTTCAGCTAGCATCAATCACATGGTTGTATATGTTGGAAGTTCACCAACATGTATGATATAAGTTTTTCTACCTGATTCAATTTGTTTTGACACAACAGTTGATTAAGTTCAAAGCAAGACAATTTACTTTTGAATGCAAAAAACACATTTTTGTGAAAAAACATACTTTCCACAGCACCAGCACCAACTTCTCCTTCATGGCAAGGGGGGAATGGGAGGGGCTTGAAAACATAATAGTCACATGACCACAAATGTGTTCCGTTGCCTAGATACAGGGGGTGTTTCACATCACCCGATGTCCCACATTACCCCGCTCTCCCCTTTATCAGTCAGTATAGCGAGTCCGAGAGAAGTCAACACTGAAACCAGCGGAAGGCTGGGATGACGTCCCATATATACTAATTAGAGCTGTGAAATAATTACAATTTTTAATCAAATTAATCACAGGTTTCTATGGATTAATCATGATTAATCACATTACCGATTTTCTCGGAATATTTTTGTGAAAACAAGATTTATGACATTTAACTTTTCTTTTGTGCTGCAACTCAACAGTTCTTCAGCAGTTGTAATTGCTTTTCCATATGGGACATTAATATAATCTTCATCCTAAACAGAATTCGGGCTCCTCAGCCGTGGTTGAATAAAACTTTTTTTTTTTTTTTTTAAATCAAACAGAAATTATTTGAGCTTTTTTGTCACACAACCATTAACCACACCATGATACAATCTAATGCCTCTAAAGGCCCTCTTAGCTACTCGGTCTTTAGCCAGTTGGTGAGGCAAACTAACTTGTTCAAATTCTCTGACAGTAAAGCTGACCGCTTCTTTTGCACAATGTGTCCGGCGAGTGAGTCTGGTTTGGCGCATTCCACTTGAACGCCCCTCGCCGACCAACACATGCTTCGCGTTGCGGTGGTTAGGCGGGTATTGCTACGGTGAAACGATAACGTCTTCTCGCAGAGTGTGCATATCACCTTGGTTTTACTGAATGTTCGATCTTTGTTTTTTTGGAACACGATCTTCCCGTCCAGAAGGTCCTCAGGTTCATCAGAATTATCCATGTTGTTTGTTTGTTTGAATGGCAGCTGCCGTCTGACTGCATTAGAGCGGCGACTAATGCAGAGGCGGCGGAATTGGAAGGTCCTTCTGCGCATGCGTTAAATGCGTTAAAAAAAAAACACGAATTAATCCTGTAATTTAATCATAACGCGTTAACGCGTTATTTTTCACAGCTCTAATACTAATATATATATACTAATAAGCAACAGTTTTCAAATATGTCCTCAGTTTTGATACATGGGGAAGCCATATGGCCTACAGAACTATGTGCTTAAAGGCTTAATATAGATTTTGATATAATCTTGTTAAATTCATTAAGTGCATTTACAGATAAAGCGTTGAGTAGAGGTAGGAATTGGTCCATGGAAATGATCCATCTTAACAAAACAATAATGTAAAGGTGACCTGCAGACCTCAGATCGTACAGTTTCCTTAATACAGTAATGACTCTCCCTGACTGTTCAATGCTCAATTTCCTCCTGGCTCTAACATGACACTTAATTTTATGTTAGACTCACAATCTACAGATAACCATTTTGTTCAGGTTTTGTATATCTATGAAGCCTGAGAGGTGAAAATGCCAAAAGTCCAACACTTCATCAAGAACACATGTAGCCTAAAGCTGCTTGAGTAGTTTCAGTCCTGCTCACGGCATCATCACCACATCAGAATGGGGAAGGTTTTGATATTAGTGAGGCTGCAGTGAAACAGACTAATAAACACTGGTTCAGTCAACAGCATGAAGCCATGGAGACAACCCGCTTTGTGTTATAATAGTCCAGACTGCTGCTGACGATGTGGGAAATGTTTTGTCGGCATCCATATTATACCAATCAATGGTTTCAGTCCGAGTATTGCTACTGACCAGGTTCATTCCTTTATGGTCACAGTTTACCATCTTCTATCGGCTTCAAACTGGTTTCATGAACATGACAGTGAGTTCAGTGAACTTCAGAGACCTCCACAGTCAGCAGATGTGAATCAGACAGTAACCTCACCACACCCTCATTTCCTCTTCAACACACCCAGGTCATTTTCCTGGACCAGTTGGATGCAAAGACTGTTACTTAGTAACTCTGGGATGGAAACCAACTTCATGGACATCGTCTATGTTGTATCTAAACTGTCCCTGGCTAAGGGGAACAATCAAAATCAGTATCATTTCAGGAGTCAATTTCCAATATTGTTCCTTGTTTGTAGTGTATCAGGCAATGGGAATGGTTGATGGTTTGCATTTATACCATATTGCAGGGCCACATTTCTGATTCTATGGGTCTGCATTTTGGACTGATAATGAAAAGGTATCAAAGCACTCTTTTTTGTTGTGATGCTTTGTTTATGCAGCTCAACTTATCAGAATTACTCATGTGATTAAAATGTATTATTACCTGAAAAAAGCGTACACATGTCACTATGTGGATTATCAACAGGAACACTGCATCACATAAGTAGTTTCGGATGTTGTGCCTCCTCGGCTTCAGTGTGGTTATGGTCTTTATGCTGATGTTAGTTTGTGATTCTCAGTTATATTATACAATGGTTCTAGTCTGTCATTGCAATGGTGATGAGCAGTGTGGAGTACGATTAGCTTGACAAATAGCTTCAGGTGCAGAGTTACCAAGTGTTTCGCTGGCAGAGCGAGCCGTAGTAACAATGTGAGCTTGTGTAGGATAAAGGAGCATTGTGCTCTGATAAAAAGGAGAATCTGTCTCTGTAATTTCTCTGTATTATGCCGCCTGTTCACTCAGCATAGCATCGCTATCTTCTCACTCTTGTATCAGGTGTTCTTCAAAGTCTATCGGCTCCAGACTTGTATTGGTGTCCTGCTTTGAAATGCATAATGCTAGCAGAGTTCAGTTCAGTTCAGTTTCTATTAGTTCATTTTCTACATTATACTTCTGCTTTTAACCAGGAACTACTTACAGGGATAGTTCACTGAAAAATGAAAATTCACTCATTATCTATTCACCACTATGCCGATGGAGGGGTGGATGAAGTGTCTGGGTCCACAAAAACTCAGGGGTAAGGCGTTGCAGCTAAAGTGACTGATTCTTCAGACGTATTAAAACAACAGAAATAACATGCCTCCATAGTGCCTGTGTGGTGTCACCCAAGTAACCACAATCCCCGACATTCATATTAGATTAGAATGACGCCATTTGCACAATTCTTTAGTCTAAAAGTCATTACAGGAAGGGGGATGCTAGCGGATGTAGCAATGCAAATGCACGCCTTGGGCGAAAGTGTGTGTTCCAGTTAGTTCAATTGTATCGGATTTGGCTAAAACACAGTTTACCCCTGAGACGCCCAACATGTTTTTTGGACTCAAAAACTTCACCCAGCCCTCCATTGGCATAGAGGTGAGTAGATAATACCGCTTTAAGTATGGATTTTACTATAAAGCAGTGCTTGTCCAAAACCTGCCTGTTTGGAATGGGCTGTTTGCTTGGACTGTGGTGATGCTGGTTAGAGTTTTCTTTCTGAAAATGAAAAAAAGTGACCAGTAGTCATTGAGCTGTAGCAAATAAAGAAATGCTGCTGGAATCAGTTAAAAAAAACGTGAGAGCACCGCTGTTGCACAAATAACTGCTTATCTGTTTAGTGATGCTTGACTCAGATGTTGTGGACGCTTCGACTGTCATGAATGCACTATAGTCCTGATCCACAATGTCAGTGACATTGATGAGTCCTAGGTGCTGCTACAGAGCGCTGCTTGCCAGTTTATTTAAGGTTTATTAATATTAGACATATTGGATATCTAAATCCCACAAAATTGCATTTGCATAGCTCTTCCTTGGGCTTTTAACAATCCACATGAAAAGTGTGAAGCAGATAAGAGGAACGCTTCCCAGGATATGGACGGACTGAGAGAGAAATTTCTGGAATTACTAGATACCAAATGTATAATTTTTTCTCTTTAGCTTGTGTAACGTGTTACAATTAAAAAAAAATCTCAGTAGCAGCATTATTTCACATGATGGTATTGGAGACACAACTGTGTGAATGCTGTTTCTATTTTATGTCTTTTCTCAGGATCACCTGTCAGAGAGAAACCCTGCAGACACCACCAATCAAGATGCTGCTGACCAAAGCCAAGGATTTATACTTGTTGATGAACTTCACATTGTGTGGACAGCTAACACTGAAGATGTTAGAAGAGTTCAGGGCATTAAATCCTCTCCAAGCATCCGGACATCAGATGAAAATATCATCCCACAAAGTGCAGTTGATACAGCCTTAACCTCACCTGATTCACCAATACAAACGTCTGAGCTCAAATCGAACAATGTTACTTCAGTGACGAACAATAATCTCATACTATCAATGGCACCCAAAGGAAATTGGGAGTCAAACAGACCATTTCCTCATTTAAGAAGCATTGAGGAAGGGCAGCTTTCCAGTCTGCAGCACATGGGGTCCAATCCATCTGTACCTTCTGGGGACCTCATTTATGGATCTGACCATAGAATCTACCGAATCCATAAAGGTCTTTCTGGGCCAATTGGACCACAAGGAAGGAGAGTAAGCATCTCATTATCATAGAATTATTCATGCATTATTCGCGGATACAATACAGCAATTGATTGTTGATTTTGTGTAAGTATGTGCGAGGACTGATGTCTGATCAGAGTATTAATACTGCCTGGTAAAACTGGAAATTAACTTAAAGGTTCAATGAAAAGATTTAGGTGAAACAGATCTATTGTCAGAAATTGAATATAAATTATGTTTAATAATCTAAATTGTACTAATAGTTGTTTTCTTTAGCCTAGAATGGGTAATTTATATATTAATACCTTTTATGTATATCGGGAGTAAGTCCTTTTTACGGAGGCCATCATGTTTTTACAGTAGTCCAAATTAGACAAACTAAACGCCTTTTGAGTTATTATGACAACTGAAGGCTAGCACAGGTTCTCTTTCATGTTTGGAAGGGGAGGATGAGGGGAGGGGTATTCAGCTGTGACTGTGACATGCAACTTCACCACTAGATGTCACTAAATTCTACACACTGCACCTCAGCAGGGGATATCCGCCAGAGTTGCAACTGGCTTCTTCCAGTCTCAGGCAAGATGAGCAGAGGAGATGGAGGAGATCCTTAATGAGCCACTTAAATTATCACAGTGCACTTTTCAGCTCAACAACCCCATGTGTCTGGTGCTTTAAACTGTAAAACCAAGCAAAATACTTCCCGCAAAAGATCCTTTGCCAAAGATGAAGAGGACATAGTTGTTTGGGGTTGTTGGTAGTGGTCGGTACATTATTACTCTTATTCATAGCTACTGATATAGATCTTCTCATTTCACTAATGGAAAAAAGTCAATAAACATATTCTTCAGAACATTATACTATTTCTTTGAGCTTTTCAAGAGCTCCCAGGGAGCTGGAAACCACACTTTGGGTTATACTGCTCAAGTTCACTTTATGAAACCAGATATAACCTGTGTTTCACTGGTGGCACTAGAACATCATCAGCAGAATGAACTATCTTTTCCCTGAGTGGCTTATGTAGTTCCTCAAATTACCTCGTCAACAGGCCTATATTTTGGTTGTAAGTGGAGGTTATGGTTATTCTGTGCAAACAGTGTGGTTGCATCAACCCATGGGAAAGTTACTTTTTTTTATTCCACTCGTAAAATTAGAGGGTACAGAGATCACTTTCGAAACATATTGCATTAATACGGTCTTGAAGAGACCACAGTGACCTTTACTTTGTGGAATCGTCAAACTATGATGCCAGACAACAGGCCGGCCAGTTGTTACCAATTAGCTGTATACATGATAGAAATAGTTCAATGTCATATTGTTCCTACAGGGATGTGCTGGGAGAGAAGGCTATATCGGATTAAAGGGGGACAAGGTGAGATGTGCATGAGCAAATTTTGATTTCTTTCTTTAAGCAAACATAATGAAAATATGATCAGATGAGAAGCCATGTAACCTGTTCCCGGTTTAACTGGATAAGCTGAGTAAATCGCTCACGCTGTGCTCCAGGTGTTACTCAGTACAGTTAATCCCAATTCTGTCCAGCTGCTTCATGAAAGAGGTTATTTTTTTACTGTTCATTCATTCATTCATTCATTCACTGTACATAACATTGGTACACACACAGGACAAAAACATGGCAGCTCCTAATAGCCTGTGAGTGTGTGTTAATGGTGGCAGGTCATGTGTTTGGCAAGAGTTTGAAACACAGTTGTCTAACAATTCTAAACAAACCAAAAAAAACATGGATTTGAATCAGCTAAACAAAAATGTGTAAATTCACCCATGTGGTTCTTGATTTTCACTTGATTTAACCTGATTATTAAAAATAGTCAGTACAATCAACTTTTTGCTTAAACTTTGAGAGACTGATATCTTTTATGATTTTTCCATTCTTGAAATCTGTCACATGTCATTGACAATCCTTTATAGGGCTCTCAAGGTATTCCAGGCCTGGTTGGGAGGAGAGGGGAACCAGGGCCTCTGGGACATCCAGGACTTCCCACACTTTACTTATGGCGGAACTCTGAGGACGACTGGATGGCTTTTAGGGTACGTTTTAATGTTAACACCAAGAATATGGACCATACTGTACATAATCCTGACTAACATTATATTGTGTTGTCCTCACACTGTGTCTATTTCTGGCTTCTAATGTCGTTGTGTGTGTGTGTGTTTGTGTGTTTTTTGTGTGTTCTCTTTTCAAAGATATTTTTTCAAATAATCAGGACATTCGTGAACTCTATTTCTCTGCCTATTTAGATTTACCAAAAATATGTGTCATCATTGGTATAAAATCTGTTATGACCAGGGCCATACACACACATTCATATGCTTCTACAGTGCTTTTTCTTTTACACATTGTTCACACACTGGCGACAAAGCCGCCGGTGGCAAGGTCCCTGGCGCAAGCAGACTGGAGTCAGAGATCAAACCTCTGACTAACTAATAACTACTGAGGTCTGATGAAATGGTGACATCACTACAAGTCTTGAAGGGATCAGGCAAACAGACAAACCGACAGTTAATCCAGATTATCTAAACCTCATATTGGGATTTAAAGGGGAAAATCTGTCAGTGCTGTGTGGGCACAGTAAATGTTCAAAGTAGAACCAGTTATTCTCTACACTCCAACTGATGAGATTAACTACAAAATAAGATGAACTGGATCCACCCTGTAATATAAGTGAGGCTCTGAATATGTAAGAATAAAGTCCGAAATATGAACTCTAATAAGCAAATGCATAGCCAGTGATATTTTTATAGATGATGATCACACGGAGAGAAATGAGCCTGTATTTCAGGCAGGGCTGAGTACCGGTAATCCTCTCCAAGTCTGTTGACAATTTGTGGATCACCCAGCTCAGGCCTTTACAGTGAACTGTGCTCACACTGTCTATAATGAAAGCTGATGTATTGTAGCTGGAGCGAATCCAGACCTCATGCCTTGGTCAGGCCCTGCATTAGGCCAGAGAAACAAGCAGGGTCGAGGTGGCTGTGAAAGGCCTCAGTGTTGCTGTGCTCTCAGAACACACCGGAGGCTCTGACTGCTGCGTCCACAGAGACACAGTGAGACTCACAGTGAGGGAGGTCCAGTCTGAGTTTGACCTTGATAGGCTTGGCCGGCCTCCACCCGTATCTCCGCTGCAGCACCATCGCCAAGGCAAATACCTCCTGCAGCAGCAGACCTGAGTGGTGGAATAAACTAGAAGCAATCTTGTGTTCCAGAATTGATTGACACTCTTCTGGCTCTTAGAGTGTGGTGACCACAAGCTCTATGTTGTGTCATTTAATAACCATTATAGCACTATCTAGAGCCCTCAACACTTTGTCACACACTCATGTCTTTTGGATTCATCTGCACCCTCAAGTGGTACAAGACATGAGGTGTGAGAGGCCAAACAACCAACTGTGTTCAAGTAGTGTGATCATTCACAGCTGTTGCTGCTTGGTTTTCTTCTAAGGTGCATTCGTACTGTAATATACTGTTGGGTCATGTGGGAACTGTGGCTGAGGGGTAGAGAATTAGCCCTCATAGAAAGAAAAAAAAAAACGGTATACTCGGTAAGACTAGAAAGGGATTATATAAATACAAACCATTTACCATTTACACTGCCCAACAGAGCTGTTTGCAAAGTGTAGACTTTTGTTCACATTCTATTTTATAGTAAAGTATCACTATAGATTTTTCCACCTTAACTACAAATTAATCTTTCAAATAGGCCAGGGTCGGCAACCTGCGGCTCCGGAGCCGCATGCGGCTCTTCAGCCCCTCTGCAGTGACTAACGAATCCTTTTTCATATGATGAACGTGAGTGAACATCACGTTAACGCGACGTTGAATGTGTGTGAGTGTGCGCGCTCCCAGATAGCACAGAGAGACATTGAGATCAGAGCTCGTTCGAGTAAAGCAGCTGCTCAGTGACTGACTGCTTCTTAACTATGGAAACAGTGAAAACACAGAGTTTCTCTGGTCTCAGCTGCTCAGAGATCAGCGCCGCAGCTTCTTGGTCAGAGCAGAAGCTGCATTTGGTTTGTACCAAGCTTCAGTTTCTGTGTCCACCTCCAGTCTGACCTGCTCTCACGTTTTGTTTTCAAATTTCGTCAACTAAAATATGCGTCACATCCTATTACACCTATTACTCTCGCTCTTCCCTGCAGGGCGCTAATCTATAATTTTCGACCCCTGGCCTTGGTAAACTAACCATGGATAGGAGAGAGCGGGATAATGTGAGACATTTTTTACATTTGCTCCCCTCTAGGCGAGCTAAAATGATATATCAGTAAAATGTACACATTTCCCATTAATTCAGGATGTTTCCTCAATGGAAATGATCAGAATGTCTTCAGGACAAAGGGCAGTGAAAATATGATTGTTTTAAAAAAGTGTTCCTTTGTGTCACTTTACCCCAGCCAGTGTTAATTTTGGCAGCTATTTTTGATTTAGTCTTAGTCTTAGTCTTTTGACGAAAATGCATATTAGTTGTAGTCACCTTTTAGTCATTTTAATCCTTCTTAGTTTTAGTCTAGTTTTAGTCGACGAAAACAAATTCCATTTTAGTCTAGTTTTAGTCGACGAAAACTAATTCCATTTTAGTCTAGTTTTAGTCACATTTAATAGCCACATTAAACTCCTTTTCTATAAAAACATATAGCTGCAGCCTAATAGCTTAAAAATATATATTTAATTTTAAATGTGAAAACAAAAAGGGAGAGCAGGTCAGACTGGAGCCGGACACAGAAACTGAACATCGGTACAAACCAACTGCAGCTTCTGCTCTGATGAAGAAGCTGCTGCGCTGATCTCTGAGCAGCTGAGACCATAGAAACTCTGGTTTGCACTGTTTCCATAGTTAAGAAGCAGTCGGTCACTGAGAGGCTGCTCCACGAGAACGCGCTCTGCTTTCACTGTGTCTCTCTGAGCGAGTGCGCGAGGCGGGGGGCGGAGCTACGGACCGGAGCGCTATCTGGGAGCGCACAGGCACACACACACACACACACACAGATTCACTCGCCCGCTCCTGATACTTCATGACGGCCTGATACGATGATGTTTTAAAAATTATTGTGACTTAGTCAACCACCAACATTTTCGTCTCGTCTCGTCTCGTCAACGAAAATTAAAATAGATTTCGTCATAGTTTTTATTTTCAAAGATTCGTTTTCGTTACGTCTTCGTCTCGTCTTCGTCATGGAAAAAAGGTCGTTAACGAATATATTTCGTCATCGTCTTCGTCAACGAAATTAACACTGACCCCAGCTAAGGGGACAGACCAGAGAAATCAAGGGGGTAAAGTGATCCACTTACTTTTTCCACTTTAAAACTACCATAACAACACATGTTGTAATAGTTAAAATCCTGACAGCTAGATTGACATCCACACATTCCAAAACTAATATCGGACTAGTAACAGAATCATGGGGATTGGTCAATTAAGCACATTTATGATTATTATGATTCATGTGATCTCTTGCACACCATAGCTTACCTGCACAGGGACAGGGATATTGTTTTTCTCTGCGTATTCAAATGCCAGTTCACGGCACTTAAATGGAGCAAGGCCATGGAACTGGTCAGCTAGTTGTTTCAAGTGTTTGGCAAGCTCCTCCTCCATCTCATATGTGAATATTCTCTTAACCTCAGCTTCTGCACCCCAGGCTATTGATTTTACTTTCCCTTCCTCTTTTTTCTTTATGAATATTTTGAGGGTTGTCTTGTCAATATTTCTATCCCTTCCAGCTTTTCTTAAGGACTTCTTTCCTTGCATGACCTCAGCGGCTGCACTCTCCATCTCTGCGAGGGGTGTTTGGCCCCAGGTTGTCTTCCTGGTGTAGTTTCTTGGCATGATGGCTTTTCTACAATGTTTATGACATTAAAAATCAAATATATGTAATGTAATATTACACAAAAATATATTTAAGACTAAGCTTAACTTGTGCTTCATGTCTCACTTTACCCCACAGCATTTGTCTTAATTTACCCCACAGCCAACATTTTAGAAAAAACATCTCTTAGCAATTCAGGCTAATCTTCAGCTAGCATCAATCACATGGTTTTGTATGTTGGAAGTTCACCAACATGTATGATATAAGTTTTTCTACCTGAACCAATTTGTTTTGACACAACAGTTGATTAAGTTCAAAGCAAGAAAATTTACTTTTTGTGAAAAAAACATACTTTCCACAGCACCAGCACCAACTTCTCCTTCATGGAAAGGGGGGAATGGGAGGGGCTTGAAAACATTATGGTCACATGACCAAAAATGTGTACCGTTGCCTAGATACAGGGGGTGTCTCACATTACCCGATGTCTCACATTACCCCGCTCTCCCCTAAATCCCAAAAAAGAAAAGTCTGGGAGGAAAATGGAGAGTTTAATTCTGCGTGGACAGATTCATTTGCTTTCACTGCCAACGATGCAGGATACCTGTATGCTTGATATGTGGCGAAGAATTAACATGTAATGTTTAAATACATTTCCAGAGCAGACACACAGCATCGGCTGAAAACTACCAAACTGGAGATGAGCAAAAAAAGCATAGTTCTGTGTTTCATCTATTTCAAAGAAGGCCTACACATGTATTTTGTTCTGTTCAGAAGATTTTGGTGTTTTCCTTTCCTTCACCTTTTTACAAAACAGGTAAAAATAGCATTTAAATGTCAATAGTTTTTTTTTATTGTCCTTCTATAATTTCATGAATGCAACAAACTATAGTTTTGTATATATTCTATAACTATATATATAACTTTATAACCTGTGTTATCATATGTTTTGCGGCTCCAGACAGATTTAATTTGGGGGAAGAGGGGACAAACTGGCTCTTTCGATAGTAAAGGTTGCCTACCCCTGAAATAGGCCATGACACAGACAGGTGTATATAAATGTCAATTTTTTTCTTGTTTTTACAGAGATCATCCTTTGCTCAAATGCTCAGAGCTGGCTGGCCGGTGAGTAGCTCAGCTTTTAGTTTTGAGTTGTTTAATCAGAGTAAGTCACTGATTTGTATTTCTTTTGCCCCAAAGGTGAAGCCTGGCCCACCTGGTCCCACGGGTGAGATAGGGAAACCTGGCCTTCCAGTGAGTTAGACAGCCATTGTGCCTAAATAAGTAATTTAGGAACATTATATATCAGGGTTTTTTTCAATAATTTTACCCTGCTTCCTGTTATTGTTATAAAAATTTGTGTATTATTAATGTTGCTATCAAAATCCATTTATCACTAAGGGTATTCCTGGTGACCCAGGGGACAGAGGAATGCCCGGACAGAGAGGACACATGGTAAATGTTGAACCTGAAGAACATTTCTGCAACACCAGCAGCTGTATTATACCTGGTGTCCTGACATCATGTGATTTGTTTGTGTGAATTAGGGCGACTCTGGGCCAAGGGGCGCCCCTGGCAAGACAGGAAGTGTGGGCAGGAGTGGCAGTCAAGGAGTGGATGGGAGTTGTGGGCCACCAGGACTTCCTGGGCTCAAGGTGCAAACTAGCAGTACCGAGGTTTAGAGAATGTATCAGTCAGTGCCAACGATTAGCCTGTATCGTTTAACATGTTTTCATTCATTCTTTTCAGGGTCCCAGAGGTTTTAAGGGAGAACGGGCTTTACCAGGAGAGAAAGGTGATGAGGTGAGCCTTTTAGCTGAATCAACTATGAATTAAATATCAATGTGAGTGAGTGTTAAACAGTATATGTCCCTGGTAAACCCCTGGCTGCCTGAATATTCTGTCTATGACTATACTAAATTCTGGGAAAGAAAATAAGGCATAATAATCAGTTCACAGGATGTTTGTCATGTACTGCTGGGAAGTGGGAAAAAATAACATGCCCGATCCTATCCATCAGTACACTAATGTACTCATTGTAAAACATTAGTTTGACATTAAATTGCATGTTGTCATTGCAATTATTTTTAATGTTGGATGTGCACATTTATCCATTTTATTTGATGAGTGACAATAGTGAGATAACGTGAGGATGTCGTAGTCAGCAGCTTAAACCCAGGCTTGAGCTTTGACCAACGGACAAAATTCTGCCTGCATAGTACTTTACATGGAACTGGAACTCTACTTACAAGACGAGACGAACTGGCACTGGACAGGGGAAGACACAGACCATATAACTGAAGTGAGGTAGACACAGGTGTAACATATTAGGTAGGGGGAGGTAATACTTGAGACACACACACACACACACACACTAGCACACACACACACACACACAGACACACACACACACACAAGGGCAGGAGTGAAGTTACCTAAAGGAAACAGGCATAAGTGTCAAAGTAAAGCAGGAAGTTGAGTGTTCAACATGTTGACTTTCGGGGCCATGTGTAAGGTAATACGTTTTTACACAGATTTTGTGTCATCATAATATTCCATATTAACCATGTATATTTGACTGTTACAAATTATTGCTTTATAATTGCCAAGGACAAGGAGGTTACGTTTTCATTGACATTTGTGAGTTTGTTTGTTGTTTGTTCACTTTGTTGGCATGGTCTACACCTGAGTTGGTAACCCCACGGTTGAATGCAATTATTATAAGTCGCTTTGAAAAAAAGCGTCAGCTAAGTGAAATGTAATGTATTTTAATGTAATGAAAAGTGATGTTTTGCTGATTCTTATCACTGTGTGACTTCAGCTGGCTGAGGGAATCAAGTAAAGAGAATCTGCCATCAATTCAGTTTTTGTTTCCTTGTTGCTGCTGCAGTGTAATGATGGTAACACAAAGAGCGAATCAGGTACTAAAAAGGCTGTGACCTTGTAAGATATCCACTTGATTTTTCTAGCTCAAGCAGCTGAAGCCTCAACTATAGCCCATCACTTACACTGAAATTACATTAGAGAGGGACCGTTGCAACATAAATGACAATGTATTGATATGCACCCAAGTCTGGCATGTTTATGTTTAGTGTTGTAAATAGACAAATGCACCGTTTCCCAATTGTGCAGATAATTCCTAAAGACAAATCAGCTATAGGTCCGTTTGTAGATATTATTTGCAACAAGGTACTGAATTCCCCAACTGCTGCTCAGTGAGCATCTGACTGCGCTGCTTATGCTGGCTATAAACTGAATGAACTTTTGTTTTCTGTTTGTGTTCTGCAGGGTTTAACTGGAGAGCCTGGGCCACGTGGAGACAGAGGGAGAACTGGGGCAAAGGTCAGTATAAAAATACATTTTGAAATAGTAAATATCCGAATAGTATATGATAGAATAGTATTGGAAACTATTACTGCCAGTGCTGTTGCAACAACTACCTATGCTGCTAATGTCTACTTATTATATAATTTAATTTAATATATAATTTATCTCTTATTAAAGGGAAACATTTGCTTCATCTTCAGTATAGATTCAATCCAGTTGAATGAATCAGTGAATACTGTGCACCACCACTACCGCATTGATCTTATCACCTGTAATCTTCCTTAATACAAAGCAAATAATCCTCAATAACAAAAATAATGTTTTTTTACTTGGTCAGAGTATATTGATAAGTGAGTAGTTGAAAATATGGACCAGTTACTTCCCTCTGCATGTTGTTTGTGTGTTTTCCAGGGATATAAAGGGGAACCAGGAGGAGATGGACCTGTTGGACCTCCTGTAAGACTGACAAATACTTTATATAGTAGTAACTATATATAAATGGATATTCAACAGTAACATCAGTTTACCTGTCATAGTTGAGAATTTTGAACTTTTATCAGAAGGTCTCCATTCTAAATTGGGAAATAGGGGCTTGAAATATGTAAGCATTTATGAGTCTTGTAGAGAACTAATGAAAGCTGCATCAAGTCAAGGGCTGGATATGTAATGTGTAGTCCTGCAGTACTCTGTCAACACCCATTCTTGTGGATGTCCTAGTGGCCCGTGCCACTACCATTTATTGCCTACAGTAATATTAATCGGACAAAAGACATTTTCATCTAAAAGCCATATCCACAGATAAGTGGTTACTCTTAACCCCAAAACGGGTTTTCTCCAGTATCACATATACATTCTGTGTATCAGCTCCATTTGGTGTTTACACTGGGCGAAACATTTAAATCTAAGGCACCAAATTTCTTATGACTAAACGGAAATATTCTTTCAGCCTGATCGATTGGCATCTTTGGTATCTTTGGAATATCCTCTAAAGTTTAAAATTAAATGCTATCATTTTGACCAAAGCTAGTGTCCAACCCAATGTTTGATACCCTTATTATAAGGAGTAGTTTACATGAAGGGTTAGCTGGCATTTTTTTACTTTAAAAAAAAAAAATGTATATGCAACACTGCAGTATATAATTACAACTAATAATTATTCTATATTGAAACTGTAGATTATAGTGTAGATTAATCAATTCTTTATTTGGTCCATAGTGTTACATCATAGTGTCTTCAAGCTTAAGGTGGAATCTTAAAATGCCTTGTTTGACCCATTTTGTAGAATGAATGCTCAGGATATCGATTAACAGACCCTGTGTCTTTGATTTTGCACAATACTCCCCAAATATCATTTTTCAATCAATTACACTGTGTTTTGTCTCATCTGACTGCAATTTCTTCGTATATCTAGGGTCCTTTAGGTAAAAGAGGCACTCAAGGGCTGCCTGGACCTCCAGGACCACAGGTAGAGCATGTGGTATTCTTTATTAGTCATACAGTCCTCATTCCCCTCACTGAAATGACACAACATGCACCATTTCTCCTTCCCCTCAGGGAGACTCTGGTCATGATGAAATGATGGGTCCTCCAGGATCAGTGGTGAGCAGTTACTAGTGTTTCACAATGCTGCTGCTGACAGGCCTTTGATAAGCAACACTAATGTACATTGGGAATTATTCTAGGGTGCACCCGGGACCACAGGTGGTATAGGGCCACCTGGAGTTGATGGGTTTGAGGTGAGTTCATATGGGCAGGTTTCACCATATTCCTTTAAATATGTTTAGGTTGAGTCAGTTAAGTACAAATCAGGTATGAAGGTGTATGTTTCGTGTTTGTTCTGTACAGGGGGATCAAGGTCCAACTGGTCCACGAGGTCGTAAAGGCCCACATGTAGGTCTTCCACATATTAGAAATTATATACAGTTCTGATATTGATTAAAGATGAAGGATCAAAGTATAAGTGTAATCATTTAATCGTATGTCATCTCTGACAGGGACCATCAGGATTAGCAGGAGCGACAGGCCCACATGGACCTCAAGGGACTCAGGTAAATTTGATCTGAGAATTGTCCGTATTATCTACTGTGTATAATGATCAAATTGCATGAGATGATCAAACTGGTTGTTGTTATGTCACTAACACACATTTCTACTGTCGGAAGACAATGACGCAATATGGTCCTTCGTGCTTCAAATTATTATAAAGTATTTGTATTTATTTATTCTAATTGAGGTGTTTTTATCAGGGTCAATCAGGCAATCGTGGCCCCTCTGGTCCAAAAGGGGAGATGGTGAGTTGTAATACAACATCCTGATGTGTTTCTTCACTGTGTTTCAACTGATGACACTGACACTGTTGTTTTCTCTGACAGGGTGAAATAGGACCTATGGGGAAAACAGGATCACCTGGCATTGAAGGGCCCATGGTAGATTAAAATAATAATTAATTCAGTTCGATATTTAACTTAATCATATTTAGTTCAAAATAGCCTTTTTGTTTGTGTATTTCTTTGACTGTGCAGTCTGAGTTGTAGTTTATTTCTATAAAAATGGTATTATGGCGCTTTTCTAGTCTTGAAGACTGAGTTGTCTTCAAGACCTTCTGGTTAAAGGATGACCAAACTCTCCGCTCATACACCGCTAATAATAGTCATAATCATTATCATTAAATAATAACCTCTTATTTTGCCAAACAATATAAATAAGTCTTAGGAAGAGATAGAGTAATAGAAGATCTCCAGGCTGGGAGTTCCACAGCTTGGGTCTGAACAGCAAAAGCCCGTCATCTTCAATGACAGGTTGTGATTTGTTAGTACAGAGCCCTGTTGGAGGACCTCAGCTTGCCATCATGCACATAACGGGTTGTCAGATTGCAGATATAAGCAAGAGACTGGCTGTTCAAGGCTTTTAAAACAAGAGGTTAAATCAAAAACTCACAGGCTAGTTGCCTGTGAGTTTTAGAATGGATTTTAAGATGTTACTGCTTTTTGTCACCTAGTACGTGTCAAAGCCTGGCATTCCAGAAATTAACAAGATAAAAGCACTAATGGCCATTTCTACAAGTCTATAAAAAATGAAATGATCAAATTTTGGTTCGTCTTCTCAGCTGGGCACAGCAGGACTACAACACTCGACTTTGACTATTAAAAAAGTTCACATCTAGGTGACGTGTCTTGCTTTGGCATCCTCAGAGATTTCTTGCTGATTTGGTGATGGTCAATGTCCACACTAACCTGCTAGAGTGTATTTCAGTCAATTTAAATATATGTAGATAATCTGAATTGAACATTCCCTCGAGAGCTTCAGTATCTTGTACGAGTTATGACTTGTAAAGTATTAATGAAGACTGAATCACTCCTTTGTTTGATACATGCTGAAACCCACTTTGCCTTCCTTTGCAATATGCTGCCAGCTGCTGTTACCCCCCACTGTTCAAACTTCTGGCTCTTCTTAAAGCCCCATGAAAAATGAGTTTTATTTTTGTTCTCCATATGTAAAGCTATATATATATATATATTCAAACCAGCCTCTAGTTAAATAAAGCAAAATACAGTAGATTATATTTCCAACAGTATACGTAGCAAGCAAACCTTTAAGATGTAAGAGATAAGAGATATTTTCCAGACAGTGATTGCATGTTCATATTTGAGGATTCAGGATGCTCTGTTTGCTCTTTTAGGGGATGTTTGGAAGTCCTGGTCCAAAAGGATATCCAGGTGCCACAGTAAGTAGTGATTTTTCAATTTTTAATGTCAATATGAGCATTTAGGATTGAACTTAATGCTCATTAAGGTTATTTGTTGGTGTCCTGTCACTTTGTAGATTACTTATGGCAAACGTTTTGGCAAACTTTTATGTAGTTACGCTAGGAGAACACTGTATGGATTGAAGTTGATTCAATAAACCCCACCACCACAAGAATGCATGTGGGGTGGTTGTGGGTGGTTGTGGGGGATAGATTAAGTATGTGTGTGTGCGTGAACACAACGTTAATACAATATTAGTTATTAAATAACGATTGGTGTCAGTCACTG
Source organism: Pleuronectes platessa (assembly GCF_947347685.1). Taxonomy (NCBI): domain Eukaryota; kingdom Metazoa; phylum Chordata; class Actinopteri; order Pleuronectiformes; family Pleuronectidae; genus Pleuronectes; species Pleuronectes platessa. The sequence continues at coordinate 3,984,410 of NC_070629.1, forward strand.
TATAAAAGGACGTTTCCACTTTGTCCCAATGTAAAATAATATCCCCAAAATATCGAGCGCTGCTGGTGATGTTATGGAACCAGAGTTTGCACAGTAATGATTATGGAGACGAGCGGCAGTGTCAAGGTCCCACTAATACACACACTTTACCATACAGCTGTCAGTCATTACGTTTGTCCTGTTTCTTTATTTACAACCAAACTATAGTTTGCTCTAGTCTCAACCAAACTTGCGAAAAACTCATCAGGAAATAAGTTCAGCTTTTTAGCCGACAGTGTGACAATGGCAGGGCAATCAGAAGAGCACAGTGGGTTTATCAGAGCTTTCTCCCTAAAACAGCTGAAACACTGATGAGAGTGACCACTCCAATGCATTTTGTTTTAATAATAAAAAATAATTGCAACTTTAATTGAAAACGGTGTCCTTTTAAATGTCAGTCTTGTTTAGGGGGTTAAGGACAAGTTGAACTGAATAGAGCTAAAAATGATTTCTAAATCAGTCAGCATAAAAAACCATGTGACATCTAGTAAAGATACTAAAGAAGATTGTTCTGTTTATGTGTAGGGCTTCAGAGGAAGGGATGGTGACCACGGAGAGGCTGGACCCAAAGGAGACAGAGTAAGAGGAAGACATTGGTGATTGGTGATCAACTGTACAATTAAACTACGTAAATGTTTTGCTGAACTCTCTTATTACATATCAATATATTTAGGGTATTATGTAGTCTTGAACCGGAGTTTTTGTCTAATGACAGCTATACTGCAATGTTAGTGCTTATATTTCCCTAATTTTCAATGGTATGTCACGTAACCTCATACGGCACCTTTCATATAACTAATCCTCTGAACTTATTGTTCCCCTAGGGCCCACCCGGTGCTCCAGGAATCCAGGGTTTTCAGGGACAGAGGGGTGAACGTGGCACCTCAGGCTCTCTAGGGGTGAGAGGTCAACCTGGGCCCAGAGGACCAGAGGTACATATCATGATCTCATTGTTGTACTAGATTATGTATCAAAGTCGGTATGAAAAAACATCCCACTGAACTGACTGGGACTAATAGAACTGTTGTACAATTGGTAGAGAAACATCCATTTTGCTGATATAATTATTAAATATCCTGTTGTTAGCCACAGTGTGGTAAAAGAACCTGCATCTTTGTCATCTTAGATTTGCTTGTAGCCATAATAAAGAGGTCTCATAAGGTGTAAACATTGTGCGATCTCACATTTTCTCGCATTTATAGTGTGGTAGAGGAGCATGCAATCGTTTGAATGACTATGTTATATCCATGTTATATCTCCTTAGGGTGAGGATGGGGAAGCTGGTCTCCAGGGAGCAGTTGCGAAACAAGGGCCAAAGGTCAGAGGCTTTTATTGGTGCCTGCTCAAGTGAAGCTAATAAAACTGAGCCATATCTGTCACTGCTGGGACATTTGTTTTGTTGAACTGCACTGAGCACAGACTTTTGACCCATGTGATGACCTCTGCTGATGCTCCTGTTAGCACCGCTAATTTTAGTGCCACTCTTACTGCCACTATAGCTTAACAATGATACGATCAGTATTTAGTAGCTGGTGTAAAACAATAAGAATGTGAGCTGTCCACTGGCAGGTTTTGTTTCCACTGAAAAGCACTGAGACTGACCTCTGACAGATAGCGACAAGTGAAAATGAATATACTCCTTCTAGTGCACACTGGTTTGTCACTAGAAGGAGTATATTCATTCGTCTTCAGTAAAAATTTGCTTTTAGTGTGTAATAATGATAATAATTAAATATCTACACTATCAATTGCTCATTAAATTATTAACAATACAATATATTTATAATATCAGCCTCTGCCAGGGGGGTTATGTTTTCATCTGCGTTTGTTTGTATGTTTGTTTGTTAGTTTGCAGCAGCACACAAAAACTATAGGACAGATTACCATGAAACTGGGATGGTGTGGTATAGGACCCACACAATTTTGGTGCAGATCCGGATTAAAGGGGGTGGATCCAGCGTTTTCTTCCCCTCACTGTAACATTGCTAGAGAGAGTGATGTCATCGTAATCTTTGATTTCTCAGAAAATGTTTTTTAGCATATCAGTCTAAAGTCTAAAGTTGAATGTGTCCATATTTAAGGGCAACAGAGGAACCCCAGGACAAAATGGGAAGTTAGGACTCAAAGGACAAAGGGTAACTATAACTGGGAGTGTATGAAATCAAAATAATCAATATAATATTTTTGCTCTGCAAATACATTAATTGTATTAAAAGCTGTTTTTATCTAATTGTCATTGTACAGGGTCGCCCGGGACTTCCTGGCCTGTTTGGATTACCTGGCATTCTAGTAAGAACAAAACAAGCTCAAGTCCAGCTCATCAAGTCTGCTCTACTAATCTCTAAGCTATATCTGTGTGTTTGTTTGTGTGTATTTTGACAGGGTTTCAGAGGCCATGTTGGGACTGAGGGACCAGAAGGAAAGCCTGGTACACAGGTTCCCATTTTATAACTTTTCATCTCGTAAAATTCTGTTTTTGTTTAATTCCTCACTCTCAGTCAGCTCCATATCAAGCCATCAAAACATTTGTTTACAGCATTGCGATGCAAATGTATTGACATTAACAGATACATTGTAATACAATGTGTCTTACGTGCAGGGTGCTCCTGGTTCTGTTGGCTCTCCTGGCCCTAAGGGAGACAGAGTAAGTTTTCCTTTTATATCAGAGGGAGGGAGGGGGTGGGTGGGGTGGGGGGCTATGAGCAGGTAATAAGGATACAAGCAGACAACAAAAGATAAATTCCTTGCTTGGAGGTTACAATATTGCAAAGTTTCGATCTTTCTATGTAAAGTTCTTTTTTTTTTTTTATTATTCTTTTTGGTTAACATACATTTCATGATAAAGTAAATTAGAAGAGCAGCGTAGAATGCATCACATTTCAATTGCAGGCATAATCACAGTTAATGTGTTGAGAAAAAAGTACAAATAAAAAAAAAAAAAAATATATATATAATAATAATAAAATGATTTTTCCAATTTATAAAATTGCAAATCTGTGGATATTAGAATTGCCACATTAAACAGCAAGTAAATTGTCTCTTGTCTCGAACACACTTTCCAGTCCGTGACAGGTTTTATGATTAAGAGCTCACCTCTGAGCTTTAACACTATAATGAACACTGACTTGATATCTGTAAGATCTGTAGGAAATCTCCATCTTCATAACATAAATTACACACACAATGGAAAGCAGTTCGCAACGAATTTGTCCCTGTGGTGCATTTCTCCTTTTTTTCTGTTTATTGGGGTTTTATAAGGATAATTCACAGTCAGCATTTGGAATACATTCTACATGATTCCCGTCCCATGTGCCCTCCCCCCACCCCAACCCAGTATCCCCTTGACAACAACAATAAATAAATAAATAAACATGTAATGTACACTCTGCACTGTGCTATACTAAAGATATTATGAATAGACCCAGTCTGTTATTTGGGTTAAATTGTCATAATATGTAAGAAAGGCCTCCATACCTTTTCAAATGTGTCTGTGACTCCCCTCAGTGTATATTTAATTTTTTCAAGCTTCAAGTAGAACATGATCTCTTTAAGCCATCTTGTATGGGATGGTGGCACCGGCCTCTTCCAGTTAAGGAGAATAAGGCGCCGAGCTAGCAGGGTGGTAAAGGCGATCACAACATGCATGCCGACCGGTCCTGCTGGGCCTTCAGGCATCACCCCAAAGAGTGCTATGACAGGTTGAGGTTCAATCGTCATGTGATAGATGTCACTAAGCGATGCAAAGATTTTTTCCCAATATGTTTGGAGGCTCGAACATAGCCAAAACATGTGTAGCCAGGTTGCAGTGGCTAGCTTACATAGGTCACATGTGGGATCAGTATTAGTGTATATTCTTGCTAATTTTCTTTGGTGAAATGGAGACAATGAACTATCTTAAACTGTATTAGACCGTGCCTAGCACAGGGGGAAGAGGAGTGAACCCGGCCAAGGATTGAAGCCCACTGACCATCAGCAAATGAAAGGTCTAGGTCTTGTTTCCAAATTTTCCTTAGGTTATTCAGGGACTGTGGGTTTATTGCGTCAATCTCCCCATAAATCCAAGAGATGGTGCCCTTGAGACCAGTCTTACATCCTAGGAGACTATCTAAGGGCGTGCTTGGGGGTTGCTCAGGGAAAGGGTGGTAACTCCTTTGTACAAAGTGCCTAATCTGTAGATATCGAAAGAAATGGGAACGGGGCAACGTGTATTTCTCTGACAATTGATCAAATTTAGCAAACACCTTGTTAACATAGAGATCCTTAACAAGTCTAATCCCATTACCATGCCAGGCCCGAAAGGCCAGATCTAACTTGGAAGGGGTGAAAAGATGATTCGCAAGAGCAGGTGCCTGTATTGATGCACTCTGCAGGCCGAAATGCTTCAGAAATTGTACCCAGATCTTCACAGTATGGGCCACTACAGGGTTTTTAAAAGAACCAGACTTAAGACGCAAGGGAGCTGTTACCAGTGAACGGAGTTGTAATTTAAAATATTCCAATTTAACCCAAGCGGGGGTTTCCACATCTGCACCACTATTAGCCCACATTATGACCTTTTGAACATTGCAAGCCCAGTAATAGTGAAGAAAATTAGGCATTGACATACCTCCTAACTTTTTTGGCCTTTGTAAAAAAGTTCTGCGAATACCGGGGGTCTTGTTATCCCATATAAATGCAAATAGTATTTGGTCGAGTGTAGAAAAGTGTTTTTTAGGAATGAAAATCGGAATACATTGATACAAATACATAAACCTAGGAAGAACATTCATCTTAATTAGATTGATCCGGCCAGCTAATGATTAAGGTAACGTGCGCCAGCGGTTTATGTCCTGCCTGCACTGATCCAGTAATGGTGTGATGTTTAATTTATACAACTTGTGAAAAGACCGCAGCACCACCACCCCAAGGTATTTAAAATGGGAAGACACTCTCTTGAATGGGAAGGCTGGGGTTGGGATATCGAGAGCTGCTTTGTTTATGGGATAAAGTTCACTTTTTTCTAAATTCAGTTTGTAACCTGAAAACTTTCCAAATCGTTCCAAAGTAGACAGGACGTGCGGCAAAGAGGATACTGGGTTAGCAATGTACAAAAGTAAATCATCAGCATAGAGCGAAAGCTTGTGTGTTGTGTCTCCTCGAGTTATTCCTTCAATTGCCTGGCATTGACGAATAGAAGCCGCAAGCGGTTCAATCGCCAGAGCAAAAAGCAGGGGACTCATAGGACAGCCCTGTCTCGTGCCTCTATGTAATGGAAAATATTTTGAGTGAGAGTCATTAGTGTGGACAGACGCTAAGGGAGAGGCGTACAACAATTTAACCCAGGATATAAATTCATCACCAAAGCCAAATTTCATGATAATAAATAATTATTTCCACTCCACCCAGTCGAACGCCTTCTCTGCATCTAAGGATATTACAAGTTCAGGGACAGTAGAGAAAAAGGACTTAATAAAAGCGCTGTCATCACAGTTTGGAGCATATACACTTGCGAGAATAACAGGTTTGTTGAAAAGTTGGCCGGTGACTATGATGAAGCAGCCATTCGTATCTGCAATTATCTGATCACTAGCAAAGGTGACACTTTTGTGTATAAGAATAGCTGCGCCCCTGGCTCTAGCGTTAAACTTGGAATGAAAGACTTTTCCCACACAACTCCTCTGAATACCTAAAACATCTGCACTTCGTAAGTGTGTCTCTTGGAGGAAGGCTACCCCTACCCCAAGTTGACCTAAATGTGCCAGTACCTTGTTCCTCTTCACAGGGTGATTTAGGGAGTTCACATTCCAAGAGATGAGCTTCACTTTTCTACCACTATTCCTAACTCTACTCATATTTTCCAGAGATGTGCTGTAATAGCATATATGAGACAGGAAGATAGAACATTGCTCTGTGTAGTATAGAGGGTGTCACAAAAAAAAAGGATGGCCGTAGATGATAAGACATTCAAAAAACAAAAAGATGCGACATGTACATTACAAAAAGACAAAAAAGTAAAAAGGAGGCTTCCCCCCCCTCCGCCAGCACTAACCCAACCTAAGTGCATTAATACCCCAAAAAACAAGTGCGAAAAGGTGCATATTAGCTAAAACATCACTTGCACCTAACTCTCCTCCTCTTAACATAAGATAACGTTTAAACAGTCAATTATTATGCTGTTTACCTCCTTTGATAAGATATCTATCTGGTATTTGTCACTGGGCTAGATCCTGCCTGACACATTTTAGCTATCAGACTCACGTAGAAAACATTTAAAGCTTCTGATTTTGTGCCTAGGTGAAAACAAGTCCAAATAATATGAGGAGGTAATATTGTCATCCCATCTTCTACAAGCAGGCCATTGAACGTTAATTTTACAGTATTAGCCCTGTAAAAAAATAAATAATAATAATAATAATAATACAAAATAATAATAATATATATACATATACACACATACATATATATACACATACATACATCTTAATAATAATAAGTAAAAATAAATAACATTAGAAGACATGGCAGTAGAAATAATAAAGTAACATTACATTGTCACAGTCTTGCACTGGCTGTGTTGAGCCTCCATACCGTCATTCTCCGTCGTTTTCTGCTGTCACCGCTGTTAGAATCTTGGACTTGACAAAGGCAGATGCTTCGGTTGGAGTTTCAAACTCGTATTTTTTCCCGTTAAAAAAGAACCGGAGCCTTGCTGGATGTAGCAGAAAGTACTTCACCCCTGCCTCCCGAAGCTGTATCTTAACAGGTAGGAACGCGGTTCTTCTGCGTAGTAAGTCCGCGCTGAGATCGGGGTAAAAGCTGATATTGGCTCCTCTGTATTTCATCTGCCCTTTCTCCCATGACATCCGCAGAATCTGCTCCTTGGTCTGGTAATAGTGCATGCGCACCACCATAGCCCGCGGATGGCCTGTCGGTTGTGGCGGTCTCAACGTGCGATGGGCACGGTCCACTACGGGTGGGCGAGTGAAATTGTCCTCTCCAAACATCTCGGTCAGGAACTTTTCTATGAAGGCAGAGGGGTGATCTCCTTCAATCTTCTCCTCCAGACCAGTCCCCCTTATATTGTTCCTCCTCGAGAAGTTTTCAAGAGTGTCCAGTTTGGCATGTAGCTTTACGTTCTCAGCTTGCAATGCGGTGTGGGAAGTTTCAAGCTGTGTCACTCTCTGATCCACATCTGTCAGAGAGGTTTCGATGTTTGCAATTTTAGCCACGTGGATGGAGACGGTTGTTTGGAGGGTGGGAACAGATGAGCGTAGTTCTGACAGTATCTCGTCCCTCACCTCAGCAACATCCTCTCTGATGCCATCTCGTAGTTCTTTCAGTGCCCGCGTTAGTTCCAAGCTCGGATTGTCCGACGTTTGAATTCCAGCACCGGCTTCGGGCGGCGTGGCCTCGTCGTTCTTTGCAGTTTGTTTCCCTCTACCGGCTTTTTTTGACATCTTTACGGTCCAACGGTTACGAGTAACGGGGTAGAGGTTTTCAGAAAAGGATTGCAACTTGACTTTAAACTAAAAACTAAAAACTAAGCACGTGTTTTAAGCAGAATAAAGTGCAAAATAAATGAGGAGAGTTTTACACAGGACGTCCTCACTCCGCCATGATGGCTCTCCTGTCACCTGACGGCTCTCCTGTCACCTGACAGAATGTAAAGTTCTTTGAGATAATATACGATTTGATTTTGTGCGGTACACATATTTGAAAGGAAGTTCAATGACAAAAGGTACCAAAACGGTTTTTGCATGTGGAAACTATGTTAGGGAAAGTCGCCTAAAGCTTTAATCGAATTCTGGAAAGTCCCAAGAACCAAAATCTATAAAGTAACAACTGTATATAACTAGAAATTCAGAGAGATAGTACACCTGCACTGCATGTAGTTATACATGGTTTCTGTCCACTCGGAAATGAACAGAGGGAAGCAGCCCAATCGACATGTATAAATCTGTGTGCAGCAGATTCTATAGGCTAAACTAAAAATGTTATATGGTAGGCCTATTCCCAAAGTCTTAAGATATCTACCAAGATTTCGGTTGTTTGGAGAACTTCTCAGTTACAGTCAATATTTACTAAGGACGGATGCTTTGTGAAGATATTTTGGTTGAATGGCAGCCATTGCTTTCTCCTGATCTTGCAGATTTTTACCCCGAAGGCTGCATAGCAAGTTTCGTCAAAATCCGAAATATTGTACTGTTGCATAAGATTGAAGCCTTAATCCAGTGCAGTGACCTTGACCTCCGGTGGGAATAATAACCCCTGTCTAGCACCTTCATGAGCAAACTGAATCATGTTGTTATGCATTGGTAAAAGAAGCTTTGGTTTCTCTATGGTGAAGGGGTTTCCAGGTGTGGCTGGTGAGCGAGGGCAGACAGGTCGTCCAGGAGTGAAAGTAGGTCAAAACCTCTTCTAATGATCATATTTCCAAACCAGGGTGTTCATTTTGGTTTCTGAACATTCTGAAATGACTCATCTGTGACTTAAACAGGCTCCTGGAAAGCCAGGGGAAAATGGAATCCCTGGACCAGCTGGGGAGAGGGTGAGACTCTAATATAAAGCATGAATACAGTTAATTTCGGTGGCATCAACATAAGCTTAAGTTTAACATTTTTAACTTGCAGATGTTTAATAAACATATGAATCATTTAATTTAATATCTCTTTTTAGGGCTTCACAGGAAAACCAGGAATGATGGGCCCCCAGGGTCCAGTGGGCATGTATGTAAGTGACCATTCATCAGGCTTGTTAAATGAATGTTCAGAAGATAGTAAATCTCTCTTATGCTCTGATTTGATCAAACTGGAAAATGAAAAGGTTCACTCTTCTTGGGGTTGACTGCAGTAGTTGTTTACTCTGTATCATAAGGGTATTTATGTTGGTTAATCATTCAATTAAGTTTTACATTTGTTTTTGAAGAGCAAGAAATATGCATTCCCCCATTTTTTCCCAAAAGCCTTTTTATGCATCTTGGGGGAGTTATATTGCATATGTAAAAACATATCCCTTTATTTTCTTCCTACTTCATCACCAGTAAGATATGGTTTAAAAGTATTGTGGTAAACAGATGGAGAACAGAACATACAGACATTATAAAAAATATGTCATATTTGGTAAACTGATACGAAGATGATAGAAGAGTAGGGTACGTCCAGGGGAGTGGACAGGTGAGTGTAAATGTGCTAATGGATACAAGTACAAGTCTGAACAAAGGGTTTCAGTTGTTTTTCACAAAGGTTACTTGGAGCTGTTTTGTCTCAACTCATTATTTATTTTAGATCTCTGAAATCATGTAAAATAATATCATTCAAAGATCTGCGAATGCATGCTGCCTGCTACTCCTTTTTGTCTTCTTTCTAGTACAAATATAGTACAATTCTGCTTAGAATCAATAAGGAATGGGGACAGAGTCCATTAGACAGTGCTATTGGAATGTTATGCTAAATTGTGGCATTATTTAAAAACCAAATAACAATATATTTTTTTTCAAGCTTTTTAATTTTACAGGGTTAAGGGCAGAGGATGTCACACCTTGTTAAAGCCCTATTAGACTAATTGAGATTGGTGAATATGGGCTATACAATTATAATTTGATCGGTTAATTGATTGTGCCGAATTGCATTAGTAACTGGTTTAAAGGTTCATGGGAATGTAAACATGAAATGTCAACTTCCCCCACAGGGTTCCCCCGGATCAGTGGGCCTGACTGGGGCACCAGGCCACATGGGACAAAGGGTGAGCCTAGATACTCCTGCACTGTGACATCATGAAATCTGATTCTGATCAGTGCAAACATAATGTATATAGTATGGATTACTTAACCAGCAAATGCCACAGTAAATAGTTTTTTTTTTTCTCATAACCCACCAGGATGTGCTTCAATAGAAAGTTTCAGATATTAGTATTTTAAGTTGATGAAGCTGCCAACCAGTGGATATGTTTGTATCCTAAAGGATTTGAGGAGCTTCATTATTCCAAAACATGATTGTATTGCTATCTCTTACCTATTGTGAAGGGAGATGCTGGTGTCAGAGGACTTCCGGGGAGTCGTGGAAAGACTGGACCTCCAGTGAGTGTGATTGGTCCAATGTTTTGATGTCCACTCGAACAACTAGATGTACATACACATTGGTTGTTCTTGTCTGTAGCCTCTCCTAAATCATTGTCTTCTCAGGGTCTACAGGGTCATCCTGGTGAGAGAGGGCCTCCAGGGCCTCAGGTGAGAACTTGACTTCTATACACCCATAAGATAGTTGGTGATAAGGTGATAAGACATCATCAACTGCCATAATGTTAAAGGGTAACCTGACGCAGCTGTTTCATCTCTTTATCTTAGGGCCGTCATGGAGAGTTGGGGCCCAAAGGCATTCAAGGGCTGTCAGTGAGTATGTCGAACAGACTCATGAGCAGCGTTTCCACCACAGGAACTTTCCCTGGGAACTAGGAGCCTTTGTAGACCACTGTCTTAATTACATTTTTACCCCCCTAAAAGGACAGGAACCTTTGGAGTTGAGCTTGCAGGCTCAACATGAATGATTGGTCAAGTTTTCCAGGATTTTATTTCAGCCAGTCAGTAATTGCAGTAACTAAGTTTAACATATCAGGTGTTTGGAATTCACTTTGTTACTGGTGTTTGCGCCTTTTCCGGTTAACACCAGCACAATTTAAATATCCACCATGTTGTTGAAGTGTTGGTCGTTTTATAGAGCATCTCTGTCAATGGACCATTTTCTGCATTAACGCTGTTTGGTGTACTGCAGTAGAATAGGTTGTTGTAGCCAATCAGTTGTTAGCAGGCTAATTTGCCTAAACTCTGCTGGTCTATAGATTGCAGTAGGTATATAGAGTAAACAGTCTACATAAACGTTTTAGTGCCTTAAAAAAGTTTTGGAAGTAAAATCCAGGGATTTGGGATTATTTTTAAATGAAACACTTCATCACTATCACATTGTTTGTGATAAACACACACACACACGCACACAAAGAATACAGAGAATACAGTCTGATGATATATTTTTTCCTTATCTGAATATCATGATGATATTCTTTTTAAAATATATATATATATACATTTTTTCAGGGTCCTCCAGGCAAGCCTGGACCAGGGGGCGGCATGGGGAGCCCTGGCTCTCCAGGGGATCAGGGGTCACCAGGGCCACCAGGGTCAGCTGGACTCAGAGGGTTTCCAGTGAGTGGGTACTTTTCACCATCCTCTTCATTATATATTGATATAAAATTCTGCACTGCTGCCCTGCCTATACTCCTATTGTCATGTTTTACCATATCATATACTGAAGTGCATGTTAACTACAAGATCGTTTGTCTACTGATTTAGGGAACATCAGGAATTACTGGGCTGATGGGTCAGGCCGGAGAAAAAGGAGAGCAGGTAACTGATTCCAGTATTTTTTTTTTATGTTATGAATGTTGGGTAACAGGTGCTTTAGTTGCAATATAAAAGGTTATTATTCAATAGAAAATTGAATCAAGTCCAACCCTTGAGATTTCAGTAATATTAAGATGTGTTGATTATTGTTCATAGGGAGCAATTGGCCCTGTTGGGATCATTGGTGCTCCAGGACTGGATGGGCAGCAGGTCTGTTATCACACTGAACACACTGCTCTTATTCTGATATACTGCATTGTTCTAAACCTTGTTATCTTCAATATTTTAGAAATGCAACTCGTTGTATATAATACTGAGGAACCTTGTTATAAATGTCACTGTGTTTATGATAAATGTGATAATGTTTGTCATGCTAGGGTCCTCAAGGGACAAGTGGAGAAGACGGGATTCCTGGAGCAAAAGGTGACCAGGTCTGTGTCTTACTTAATAAAACACCCACACACTGACTGTATTACTATATATTTAATAAATTATCTTTTATTTATAGATGAACCTAATAAGAGACTGAAAAGCAGTGTTTCACATGTTTTGTACACTTCATTGCAACAGGGATGTACAATATTCACTGCCACGTGTTCTCAGCAAGGTGTTGCCTCTGCAGACAATGGGAAAACAACCCCTGAACACACAACCAGTGTGTAGTGCAAATAGATCAAATAATCCAGCTAGCTGCTGTAAAATGTAAAATGTATCTCTCATGTCTCATCCGGTGCTCCTGTCATTGACTTAGCCACCATACAAGATGTTTTGGTTATTATATATTATATTATATCGTGGCTGCGCTCACTTTTGACCCATCACTCATTAAACATATTCATAAATGGTTGATGATAAATCTTTATTAATTGAACGACTCCACACTATATTGATACATAGAAAACGTGTAGATTTACAAAACAGTTTTTAAACAGGCACAAATTTCTGTATGCACAAAACTTTAAAACATTACAAAACTGTACAGCTTTATTTTACATGTAATTTAAGTACACAGTTGGAACCCTATCCATTTACCCTTTTTCAGACGACTGTGTCAATTTCCATCAATCAATCAACAGAGTTTACACATTCATTTTTGGCTGTTGTCATGGCAATGATCGTCTCCCCATGTGCAAATGTTCCATGAAAACAAGTTCCCCTTCATTTCTTATTCTTGCAGAGGCACCTTTGTTGCATCGATTGGTTTAAACAATTTAAGAAAAAATCTGTTATGGATGATAATGGCATATACTTCTGTTTTCTATACTGTCATGAGTCTATATTCAGAGCAATTAAGAAACAAATGTGAAAACACACAGCCGTCTCACTCACTGTCAGTTGGCACAGAAGAGGACACCATTGAATAATACTGCACGATTCTTAGTGTGAATGGCATATTTCCTCTATCTGCCCCAGTTGGAACAAAGAAAGTAACAGTATCTAAAATGATAACTTTCCAGAGTTATAAAATACTGTCTGTGAGTATCACAAACTGGTGCTTGGTGTTTTGGCTTCTGAAAAGCATATGAATGCAATAATATGCAATAATGAACTGGACAAGGTACAGTAAAAATTCCAGCTGTGTTGAAAATGTGGATAATGGCACATACATTCAGAAAATCTCTCCAGGAACATCTTGATAGATTTGTCTTATTACATTTTAAGTAAAGGTTGTGTAGTATGAAACAAAATAAAGAAATGTAGATATACCTGTGTCCCCTCTCACCTCCATTGGCAGAGCATGAAGGCATTTCAGAAATAGATAATTGCTAACACAGACACCTGTGTGACATCAGAAAAGTTTATTCAGCGGGATGGGGTTCCCAACTTTATCTGACCAGCCAACCTTTATCCCAGTATGCCTGAGTTGAGGCAAATAAAATGATAACATACATTCAGCAACATGTAAATTAGTCAGGCGGTCACAGAGGACAACGTCTGAAAACTGTCAAACACTGAACTGTCCTGGTGAAACAGGGACTTCCGGGTCTTCAGGGACATCCAGGACCCAAGAGACCAAAGGGAAAGCCAGGACCTCAGGGATCCCGGGGGCTGCAGGGTGGGCCTGGCCAGAGGGGCAAAGAGGTTAGATCTATTGTCATGCCTTCCAACGATTTTAAGTTGAGCTGAACGGAGAACTATAGTTAATGATCTCTCTGCCAGTTATTTTTTTGAAAAAGTTGATCATCATGATATTTTACTTTTAGTTTCATAAGATACCATGTTTTTTGTCTGAGCAACATCAACAGGCTAAAACCCCCCCAAAATGTTGAATTACTGTCAGCTAGCTCTACTTTTATTGAGTCACTGGTTGAATTGGTGGTGGAGCCCTTCTGGTTCTTTCTTCAACATCGTTTCTCTGTGCAGGGAGATGTTGGAGGGCCTGGATCACCTGGGGATCGGGGTGTCAAAGGAGCAAAGGTTAGTACCATCTCCCTCATTCGTTTATTGTTTCAATAAACTTATGACATCCAGTTATTCTAGCTAGGTCATCTATTATACTCCTGTACACATATTCTGCATGTAAGTATTTATTCTACTTGGACATTTCCACATTTTACTGCTACAGATTAGATAACATTACATCTAATTAGGCTTTTTTCACATTTTGAAAATAGGTCTACAAAGTGACAAAACTATATACAAAATGTCATTTATAGATAATTTCCGGATACAATTGAGTATCTACCAATATTGATTCTGTTCAAATACTTGTATTTATATTTACAGCAGCAGAAGACCTGTGACTTGGTTTTTATTTGGCACATTGAAATCACAATCTAACCCTTTGTCTACAAATTCTCTTGTCAGTCCCAAAGAATCTGAAGATCTTTCCTGAATGTTTTTAAAAAGTGAGATGGAGTGAAAGATTAATTTACATCAGAACTCAAAGACTTTGTTTAATGAACCACACTGGGTGTTTCACACCAGTGAGGTACCCATTGCTCATGACTAGTGTAGCTGATTGAATTTAGAGGTCACTTAATTAGTAAAATGTAGATCATTGAAGTGGCATTGAAGTGGCATATACAGAGTTCTGCTAAATTCAGTAAACCATGATGTGTTTTTCACAGGGATATGTTGGAAATCCTGGACCAATGGGGTCAGAGGGGCCTCCAGGAGTTTTGGGCATTAAAGGGCGGAGAGGGTCAAAAGGAGAAAAGGGCTTTACAGGCCAAATGGTATATGAGCCTCAATACCTCCTTATTAATCAATCAATATTATCATAGGTTTGTCCACAGTATCTGTTCTCATCACCATGTATTTCTACTTTCAGGGTCAAGGAGGCCTGATGGGAACGGTTGGACCATCGGGCTTATTAGGACTACAGGTAAGTTACCATCTGACCTAAAGAAAGTGAATTCATCATTGTATTGAGTCCAATACTTTGAAGAACAGGCGTCATTGTTATGACTCTATGCCAGCGACAGCCAGTGGCCAGAAGTGTAATGTTTTGGGGGTTTTCGTCTGTCCTTCCATCTCATTCTTGAACACAATATCTCAAGAACACCTTGAGGGAATGTCAGTTTACCTTTCTTAATCTTTTTTCAGGGGTTTCCAGGTATTTTGGGGATTCCAGGACCTCATGGGCCACCAGGACAAAGGGTAGACAAATTCATACTCAGGAGCAATGTAATGTTTTCAAATCATAGGACTAGATTTTTTTAAGTTTCTGTTAACACAGATCTCACATGCTATATGTTGACAGAATTACTGGTTACTCTAATCATTCCTCTTCATATTGGCCATGAAACCACTTCTTCCTAACATGAGTTCACTGAAATGCAGGGCAAAAAGATATTCCAGTGTTCTGTTCCTATGAGGCTTCAACAATCTTGAGTTCAATCAAATGGGTGTTGTTCTGGCAGGATTGTCACTCTAGGTTTATCTGGGAGTATCTCTTCATCAGCAAAAAACAAGGAGGTAATTTTAATGTTCAAAAGACTAAATTAGGAAGACATCTTCTTAATTTTTCTCCTGCCTTATATTAAGTGGGCATTTTTCTACAGAACGGTGGCTTTTGCCCTCATCAATGAGGCCCTGCTCAAACCTGATCTCAACATCCATCCTGAGTGATTGGATCACAAATGAACATCAGTTAAAATCTGACATTAGAAAGTATGTCCTGTGTCCAGCTGTGATCTGATCTCCCTTCACTGCTCTATAAGAAAATAAACACATTTGACCATTTCATTGTTGCAATAAGATTTTATCCATTATTAAAAAATCTGTACGTATCATTGGTTTTAATGTTATTGTAAAAAAATATATATATTAAAAAAAATGGTTTTGTATTTATATAGCGCTTTTCTAGTCTTGATGACCACTCAAAGCGCTTTACAGTACAGTTTTACATTGACCCATTCACACACACATTCATACAGTGCATCTATTAGCAGCAATTTTGTTATGGTGATGGCTGCAAATAAATCCATGTTTGGGAAACACTGGGAAGTGACACAATTATTTTGGTTCAGTATTTAACTGAAGCGGGTCAGAGGACATCAGCTGATAGGTGATCCTTCTTTTGTGATCACCTACGGATGTGGTCGGATCTCAAATGTGTCCCCTATGTGTCTTGGGTATACACATACTGAGAGCTGTCCCTGTGACTAAGTCACCCAACCACATTAGCAAGGGTTTGTTTCCCAGACAGAATGAAGAGAAGCGTGCAGTGTGGACATGTGTGTGTTGAATGAAGTAACTTTTTGATAAAGTGGACATACTCTGTTTACAGGGAGATGCGGGTCCTGCTGGTTTGATGGGGGAAGAGGGAACTCCAGGTCCTAAGGTACAGAGCACTCCTGCTGAATACTTATATGTATGATGTGAAGCAACAGTCCATCTATTACCAGTGCTACATCCCCTCTGTGCTCTGTCTAACTACAGGGTGTGGCAGGAAGCCCAGGTGTGAAAGGTGACATGGGACAATCTGGAACACCAGTACGTGAATAGAACAACATGACAAATTTGTAAAAAAGTTATTAATTTGACCCACTACTGGACAATCTCAGTTTTAATATATTCAAAAAAATAACTTACAATAATAATTTATTTTCCATTTTATCTTTTTCTTTTTCTCTTACCCCAATCATTTTTATTTCTGGGTGAAATCCTCCTTTATAAAAGAGCGCCTGAACCTGTACAAGCTAAAGGTCTACGTGTTGATGTTTACCTTTTGTAAAATAAAGATTTTGCATTGCATGTCACCAAATCATAACTGAGGATGTTGTTGTGCTTCAGAGTTCATCAGGAGTTGGAGGACGACCTGGCAACCCTGGTGCAAAGGGATCTCCTGGATCCGAGGGGCCAAGAGGAGAGCCTGGAGAGACAGGCCGGCAAGGAGAGGTGATGAAAAGGCCTTTTATACAAATCCAAGATTTTAGCTTGAGTGTTGGTTAGTAAGAAAATGTAATTGTTCTTTAAATGATTATCTTAATTCCAAAAGATTTCTTAAATGTGTAAACACCAGATGGTGATGGGTCACTTTACTGTTCGCAGAGTCCTGATGGCCTGCCAGGAAATAAGGGTCCTTCAGGATTACCAGGACCAGAGGTAAAACCAAGACCCACAGCTGGAGGGGCATCATAATAGATTAGGGGTTTCCAGATAATCCTAAACTGCACAACAGCATTTAGGCATTAAGATGGTGATTTGTAAGAATTACATAGATAATGGAAACAATATAGGTTGCACAATGTCAGCGTCATGAAGATGGGGTTGGTGAAAGGCTTTTTGATGTTGAACAGTGAACCTACCAGAGCATATTTGGATTTATTCAAAGTCTATGTATACAAAACATGTCCAAACAAAAGGTTTCACAAAGTAACAGGGACAAATCATGACATTACTAAAGTCTGGACACTGCTTTCTGTACAAAACTTCATGGTTATCCCTCAAATCAGATATTTCAACCTGACCAAAGTCGTGGACCAGCAGACAGACTGATAATGCCCTGAAAAACATCGTACCTGAACATGGATGTTCATGGCCTACACTTAGTTTTAAAAAGATGCATTGAAGAATTCATTAATTAATAAGGCGATTTATAATTAAGCTGCTGGTTGATTTCCTTCATGAACTTTAAACATGTAACTCTACAGGTACGACTTCTGGTCTCCAGGGCTCACTGTGTCACACAGTCAAAACTCAAACCTGGGTCTCAGGCTCACAGGTCTTGTAGACATTATTTAAAAGATTTATTGCTTAATGGAGTCCACCACCTTCACAGAAAAAATCTTTTAAGGTTCTTTATTCATATTGAATGATCCCCAGTAAAGCCTTTAGCAGTCACCTGATTCTTGACTGAATTTACCAAAAAAGAAGAGAGGGGACTTTTGTGGTCATTGCACCAACACACTAACATTAACAAATAACCCCTTCATTAGTGTTTTAAAGCCTGATATAACAACCAGCCTGTTGTGTTTGCCTTTTCAAGGGTAGAGTCGGTGACTTGGGGCTCCAGGGCCCTCTTGGCCTTCAAGGGCCTCAGGTTAGTGGTACCTCCACACATTTACATATAGCACAATACACAAGCATTATAGTGGTACTGACCATCTTCATCTGTATCGCCTTCAGGGACCAAAAGGTGTTCCTGGACTGATGGGAAGGAAAGGACAAAAAGGTCAAAAGGTCAGTTCAAACCCTGTGTCTGTGTGTACCACAATGCAGCACTTTGTTGATGTTATACACTTTTATATACTATTTTTCTCACATAAACCAATTTCATTTTAAATAATTGCACTATTTCCCCTGTTGGCTAAACTTTTTCAAAAAAATAGTGTGCCACTGTTTCAGGAAATTACTGAACCCTTTAAAACCTGAAACTATATTGATCTGTTTGTGAACCAGTGGATTTGAGTGATGCAGACCGGGTAGGGAAGACAGAAAGTATTGAATACATTATGATGCTGATATGACTATTTAGACAAAAAAATGTATGGATTTATTTCAGGGGGATGATGGCAGAAGTGGACGTCGAGGGAAGGACGGACGCACTGGGAGGAGGGTAGGATGATACACTTGACATCTAACATGAATGTGACAATGAATCCACATCCTGAACTCTAATTTGTCCTCTTTCTTTTAAAGGGGAAAAGAGGGAAAGCTGGTAGTAGTGGTTTGAGCGGAAGACGAGGTGAAAAGGTCAGTTGAGGCTATTGATCCTGACAATCTGTACCTGAGCTGTTTACCTGTATAAATCTTAACTTTGACTTTAATGCTTCTTCTTTTGCTTAAAATGATTTCAGGTAAATCAGTGTATTGTATTGAATCAAGTCTTTCTCTCGCCCGACAGGGGAAGATAGGAGATCCGGGTCCATCTGGTCCTCCAGGAAGACACGGAACATATGTAAGTTGTCTTTATAACCCCATCAGGTTTTCAGCCCCTTTATCTTTATATCAACAGTATAAATGTTGTGCCTTGTGTCTTTGTCTTCTTGTGTCGGTCATACCTTGACTTCATTTAGTTGAAAAATATAATAATTACAAATTGATCTTGTCTTTTACAATATTTCCTGAAGGGCAAGACTGGGTCTCGTGGAGAAAAAGGTCAAACCGGTCAACCCGCCTTAAAGGTAGGTTTTTTGACTTACTTATTTACATTTTGCTACTTTATTTATAATTTATTTGTCAAGGTTAGTGGTAATTTAATTTATCGATAGAAAAAGTACTTCAATGGTGATAGCATACAACATATCTCATAAGATAAGTAAAGTACGTAATTAAAGAAGGCGCTTAATAATGATTAATTACCTAAAGTTCACATATAGTAAATCATTTTGTACTGGTAGTGACTTTCTTTGAAAAAAAGGATAAAAACGACTGACTGACTGCAGATAAATCAGGTACAATAAAGCAAAATTCAATCTGCACCTAGTATTTATTTGTCTTCTCATTATCTCCATTGTGCCTGCATTGTGATCAGATATCAACACACAAATTAGTGATGTGGAGCTGCCAGGTTTTGAACTGGTGGA
The DNA here is from genome assembly GCF_947347685.1 of Pleuronectes platessa. Classification (NCBI taxonomy): domain Eukaryota; kingdom Metazoa; phylum Chordata; class Actinopteri; order Pleuronectiformes; family Pleuronectidae; genus Pleuronectes; species Pleuronectes platessa. Next base: position 4,003,796 of record NC_070629.1, read on the forward strand.
TGGAGGTCATCACTTTTAAATAGTTTTTGATGAGGGGACATTTTGCTAGCCCCTGTACTACTTTTTGCTAGGCAGCAAAAGAGGCATCATAATTGGTGAATGCATTCATATTTCAAATCTGAAAACACTGCCAGCCAGATCACCTCCAGATGGTGGGAACTGTCCAATAGTGACCTGAACGCAATACATGCTGCATGCATTTACACCTGTATCCACATCTTTTCCTTTATCCTGATCTAGATTACATGTTGGTAAATGTAGACCTGTAGACAAATGTGAAAATCACTGAGTCCATCTCTTCTTATTACTCTGTCATTGTTGTATTTGTTTTTTAAGATAATTTCCTGTGTACCTCCTCTATGCAGGGAGAATCTGGGGATATAGGAGCTGATGGCCCTTCTGGTCGAGAGGGGTTAAAGGTGAGTTTATGTTTCATTGCAATATTCCATGAAAGCTTCTTTAAAAAATATACCAACCAAATCGTCCTATTATGAATTTTTATATTTTGTTATGTACAATATTGCTTTTTTAGGGAATACAAGGCTCCACTGGAGAGCCAGGAAGAGCTGGTGAAAAGGGAGAGCAGGTAAAAGGATACTCAAACACATCATATGAAACATACGATAATTGGATTTAATAATTTACAAAAATGTCAAGATAATACACAATTGACATGAGAAGTTATTATATTATTGTTTAACATAACTCATACAAAAAGACTAGTTTTCAGCACCTATGGCATTGTGATCACAGCCTGTCAGTTTAACTCCACAGTGATGACATGTTGGAGGTGTAGCTAGTTATTTATTATTCAGGTAGTTATTATTTAGGGGGTTATTTATTATTTAAAATGTACATGTATAGACTATGTTGAATTTAATACCAAATTCCTTGATACCAGTGGCCAATATATTTGTAGATATGTCTTTGTTACGAAGGAATTGTGTCAATGTTGTCAAAAACGATTATGAATTCATCGTAGGAGCTTTCGATGAACTGTGAGTTCTGTGTCATTCTTTTCTCTTCTGTAATCACAAATTGGTGTTGACATGTGCCCCAGGGCAACATCGGCCTTCCAGGTAGACAGGGATCTCCAGGCCTGCCTGGGCTGTCTGTAAGTCATCTCCAAAAACTGATATTTTCATCAATAATAACTGATCTGATGTTTGAAAAAAATCTGTCACCACTCTGAACATGTGCTCATCTGCTTCTTTGTTTTCAGGGTTTATTTGGACACAAGGTGGGTAAAACCAAAACTAGACTGGATGAGGTTGTTTCCTGAAAACTCTGATTAAAATATGTTTTTCTTTATTATATATACTGCATATATCACATGCTACAATATAGGAACAGGCAACTGGTTTACTGATTGGTTCTGATTGTATTTGTAATTGATGCTGTGATGGAAATTTGACCTTCAGACAATCACACAGCATGGGAAGAGCATTCTGCATTCTGAGTGAATATTCAAATCCCAGGAGATAAGACATAGACACGTGCTGAAGGCCTCCTGGACACAGGTTGAAGGCCTCTCTGAAGTCTTGGTTGGGGGAGACGAACCTAGTCAGATTTGTGGCTCTAATGTCATCTTAACAGTTTCACAAGGAGAAATAGCATGCATAAACAAAGATAATATATAGTGTGGTATAATGGTAACATTTTCCATTACAATGCCAAATCTGATCAACAGGGCCTGAAAGGATTTTCGGGACCACCAGGCCTGACTGGGGAGAAAGGATTACCTGTGAGTATACATGAATTGTTCACTATGGCGGCTTTGGCTGAGGGGTAGAGCGGTCGTCCTCCAACTTGAAGGTTGGCAGTTCAATCCCCAGTCTTCCCCATCTGCATGCCAAAGTGTCCTTGAGCAAGATGCTGAACCCTGAATTGCCCATCATAGAACAACAAAGTGCTGCTAATAGATGCACTGTATGAATGTGTGTGTGTGAATGGGTGAATTTAAAAACTGTACTGTAAAGAATTTTGAGTGGTCATCAAGACTAGACAAGCGCTATATAAATACAAAAAACATTACTCTACATTGCCATGGATTAACGAAAAATAAGTTGTGTGACATAATGAAGAAGTTTGATCAGAGTTGTTTCAGAAATGTGACATCACCCATATATGAGCCCCTGTATTTACCAGTCTCATTCTTATTATTAGGGTCTGCCTGGCCCACCTGGGCCCCCAGGGGCCACACTCAACCTCACCATGACTCAGCTCAAGGTAAATAGTATTGACAGCCGTTGAGTGTCCATGATCACATTATTGCGTCATTGTCCTGGTTTTCTTTGAATATTGTACATGCCTACAGAAATATAGCACTACCCTTCCACAGGATTTGAATAAGTCCATTAAAAGTGTGTTGAGAAGATGATGAAAATAACCACAACAATACCACAAAATGTTGTTCATCATGTCTCCATAAGCGTCTCTATATGTAGTTGTGTATATGCTGTCCAAGGTTTATGTTGTTTGCAGAGTATTTATTTCTGGTATAGCATAGAGAAGAGGTCAAAACTCCATCCATCACGTGTAGTATAAAAACAACTTTACAGTCAGAACTGTTTGCCCCTCAGTAGATTAGTTAATGAATACTCAGTACACACATAGTACACAGGCAGAATAACTGCAATATATTGCAGGCATTAAATGCATGATATAAATGGTAAAATGTAGTATAAATAAATATATGGAATAGTACAGTATTAAGAGGTATTGTATGATATAAGAACGATGAATACACTATGAGCAAGATAAATTTATAAATATATATAAATATGAATACGCTATAGGCGTGATAATACTGTAGTAAAAATAAATTACAAAACAAAAAAACTGTCTAGTGCAAATATTCAAATGTTCAGTGGTTGGAGGAGAGTGTGTGGAAGTCCAAGCCAGAGTGGAGGGGGGAGTATAGTCACTGGAGGAGGTGTGTGGGGGGATGTGTGTGTGTGGGGGGGGGGCTTTAAAAAAGCTCAACAAGTGAAATGTTGCAGTGCTTATTGTTTTCTTTATGTACGGTGCTGAGCTTTTATGCATTATGCTGATATCTTCTTTCTCAAATTATTATTTCTCCAATCCGAGATATAATTTAACTGCTTTGTTAGGTAAAACTGCTTTGTTAGGTTATTTGTGAGTAGTGTCACAAATAACAAGTAAACAAATCTTGATATGTAAATCGAAATCCATTTTTTTCTTCATCACATATTTCATAATTTATCCATGCACATTGTAAAACCCCTACCTGCTTTGCAATGAATGTCTTAGGAACTCATGTACGTGTCGGACAAGCCCAACCCGGTCCTGGTGCAGGCTCTGCTGGACTCCCTGCAGGGGGAGCTCCGCTGGTTCATAAACCCACCAGATGGCAGCAAACTTCATCCAGCTACTACGTGTCTGGAACTGTGGCTGGCTCACCCAGACTCCACTAACGGTGAGACTGACACAGGTCATTTACTGATGCTCTGAACAAAGACAAGGATGTGACCTTATAGAAGAAAACAAATTTGTATCACTTGACTAGATCTATCTGTGGATCAGAGTGGCCTCCATGTTTGTCAGCAAGTCTACTAAATGCAAAATAAATAGTCAGAGGTGTACATCTTTCTTTCAGGGGTGTATTACATTGATCCTAACCAGGGCAGCCCAGCTGATGCGTTTCAAGTGTATTGTGACTTCACAGCAGAACCAAAGACCTGCCTGTCTCCACAGCAGACTCAGGTATCAACAACACATCAACATGAGGCTTGGGTCATCTGAATATCCTCATGAATCATCCGTCTAATAATAGTTTCCTTTAAAGGATGCCTTCGTCCTACCTTCCTATTGGATAGGAAGATTGATATTAATTTCTTCCAGATGTTCTCAGCTTTGCACCTAGAAGAGGAAACATTCAGGCTCTGTCATAAGAGAGAAAATATAGGTTGTTTAATAGACAAAGAATAGACAAAAACAACCCCATACCAATCTGTCTGTCTCTAGCAACTTTTGTCAGGGTAAACAGTTTTGTTTAGTTGTTTTTTTTCTTCAAATTTGGAGTTCATTATCTTGACTAAGGAAACTTGGAGGGGATCAAACCATGGACCCTCTCATTAGTGGACAACTCGGTTTTCCTCCTGAGCCCAAGCCACCCCTTATAAACATAAAACTACATTGACTTCAGTAAAAACTAGAACAAGATTGACTGGTATTGCATGTAGTCTTGTATGAAGGGTTGTATGTAGTATGACGTTGACAGACCGCCAGTCTTTATTGCAGTATTATTTCCATTGTTTATGCTGAAAACTGAGGTCATGTTTAGTGTTCATTTATAGTTCATGGTAAAAAACATTTAAGCACTGCATTAACATCAATGACTAACCACAGGTTCCAATCAAGGCTTGGCTGAAGGATTCTGGCACCAACATGTCATTTCACTGGTTGAGCCAGGTTGAAGATGGCTTCCAGGTGAGCGGCTTACACATTTTCCCTTTTTTTGTTTTTCTGAGATGGATTTGACTTATTTCTTTCTTCCTTTCACTTGATCACGTCTGATATGCAAACCCTTTCCCGACAGTTTGAGTATGCAGGAGGAGAAGATGTGGTGCAGATGAGGTTTCTGCGACTGAACAGCAGATTCTCCAGTCAGACCATCACCTACTCCTGTCAGCCAGGAAGTAAACAGAGCCACAGAGAGAGGGAAGCCAAGTTCCTGGCTGACACTCGGAGGCAGAGTTACCTGGGGTCAATGGCAGACTGTGTGGTAATTGACACTGTTGCTTATTCAGTCACTGTGATCTGATCACTGACAAGCTACCATCAATGAAACTAATGCTCCCTGTACAGATGTATCAAGTTAAATCCTCCTAGCAACTCAAAATCTAATGTACACCTGCTTCTGTGTTTTGAATATGGCATGAATCTATTAGTCTTAAAAGAACAATAGTGCTGTGGAAAGTAATAATCTATGTACCAATAAGGATCCAGCCTTATTTGTTCTTTATGACTGAAATTTAAAAACAGTTTTATAGAAAAAATATGTAATATGTAATATATGTAATACATGATTTATTATTTTTCATCTGAAGATAAGCAATTTTACTAACTTAGAATACATAACTTATATTTAAACTATGGTCGTTTGCTTTTAGTATTTGATATTTTCTATTATTTATTCTGTTTTCTACAGATGTGCTTAGATTTTGAATTGATGCTTTCATCAACATACTCATAAAGGCAATGTTAACTTGCTGATGTAGCATGTTAGCATACTAAACTTTGCTCACAAAACACTAGTTCCAGGTGAGGCTGATGGGAATTTCTGCAGATATTTAAAAAATATTGGTCAAATTAAAATGTAGACCTGATGACCCATTCGGAATGATTGGGTTATAATATGTATATTATGATTTGGCGCTATACAAATAAAATAACATTGAATTGAATTGAATTGAATTTTCAGACATAAACACAAAAAAGGTAATGGCTCTCTTATGATTCTTGTAGGTGATGGTTGAGGCAGGCAGACAGGCAGGCAGACGAGTAGAGGGAGGACTGGAGAGTCCTTGAAGCCAATTGTGGTCAGGGGGGAAGCAGGTACTGTTGCCAGTCCTCGGCACAAGAAAGAGAATTAGTAACACTAGAAGTTTGCATCTAACAACAATCTGTAGAGTAACTAGTAGTTTGTTCAAAGCAGCCAAGGGCACTGAGCTGGTAGAACAATCCGGTGAGGAATGAGAGGAGACCAGGGTATTTGTATTGTAGACACACACACACAAACACAGAACACACACACACACACACACACACACACACACACACACACACACAAATAACACACAGGGGAGGAGGGGACACAGGGAGAACACAGAAAGACATGGAGAAACTGAGGTCACATCAGGAAACATGACAAATTAGTCCATACCATGGATGCAGCACAAATATTACTTGTAACCTTTGAGGTTTAAATGTTTTCTATTGATCACCAAGGAGGCGTACAATTTTGACCTGGCTTCTGCACACTTTGCATCATCTTGCACGTTGCATAGACATTTCATCAATGACATACTTGAACACATAACAGGCCCGAAGTTAGTCATGTTGTGAATAGTTACAGCAAAGTCTCTCTCACACAAGGGATAACCAGGGATTCCTCCCCTGGGGACCAGGAACGCCATTTATGAGACAAATTGAGATTTGTAAATATGGCTATACAAATGAAATTTGATTTGATTAGTTGAAAAATCATTTAATAATCAATATTCATTAGAACGACACAAAAGAACAATTAAATAGAAAACAATTTGACTTGAATTTCACTGAGAATTTCCTTCCGTTACCACAGATGTCAGAGACATTGGAGTCAGTAGGTCGGGAATCCGTTTTTCAGTTTGAAAGTGAAGATCTCCAGCTGCTGCCTCTCAGGGACCTGGCAGTGTTTGGAAACGAAGAAGTAACCTGGGAGTTTGGCTTGACTATTGGACCAGCATGCTTCAGCTGATCTCTCAGCAGGATTGGATCTGTGCGATGGCTGCAGCCCCAAAGATCTGAACAGGCACCGTGTATCTCAAACCATTTCGAATGTCCTTTATAGCTTGACATCAGTTTGGAGTTGGCATCGCTTTGTTTGAAAGTTGTCCAACTTTGTTAATATGTAAGTATGTTATCCAGCCAGTTTACTTGGGATGTCTTGAGCTGTCTCATTGTCCGCAGTGTAAATTCAGTATAGGGGACAACCTCTTTGACATAAACACAGAGGACAAGAGACACACACAGTGATCTGTAGACCCTCCAGGATGCTGAGCTTCTCTCCTCTTCTAAAGGTTTCCTCTGCACAGTGACTCTTGGCTTGCAAACGGGACATTTTGAAGCTGAATATCCTGATATTAACTTAATTTTTTACGTTTTATTTGTGTATGTTTGTGAAATTTGCTTATTTATGTAAATGTTCTCTATTCCGGTCTTTCCTCTCATATTGAAGTTTGCCAGTGTTCAAGTACATGCACACGCACTAAGCCAACTAGCAAGTCCACTGATTTTGGACTTTGCATTGAAAATAATCTAAGTCTAATCATAGAAGAGTTCCCTTTCAGATGACATTGTCAACTTTTTTTGCCCCCATGGGATTTTGATTTTTTAAACTCTTAAAAATGTATGATGTGTACAAACTTGGTCCAAATTGTCCCATGTTTAATGTAAGTACTGTAAATACATAATGTGGCTGTTGTAAATATTTTATAAACCTCTTTGACATTTACATGTAGTCTACGTTTATAGCACGTCAGTCTTTTCTGTGTTTCTCCATCTTATGTCATGCGTTTTTGTCTGTTGATTTTTTATTTGGTTTTATGTTTCCTTATTTATATTGTGTTGATTTCAGATTGTCCTGTTTCTGATGTTGTACACAAATTAAAGCTGCATTAAAATGTATTTCCTGGCCATTTGGGGACTACAAGAAAAGGTGATAACACGACAGCAACATTATCACCGTAACCAGTTGTTATTAGAATGTTCAACGTTTCCATTTGCAGAATTTGCATTTATTTGGTGTTTGTGTTAACCTTAGGAATGTCTGTCAAAGTTGACTTGTATTTTCGTCCACACCTACTCCAGAGAAAGACATTTGTCCGGCTTCTAAATGCTGCACTTTGTTCAGCAACATGTGTTGAACTTTGTCCCTCTGGTGTTTGGTGCCGAACAGACTGACAGTGTGCTTATCAGAGTTAACGGCTGGAAAACCAAACCAGTGTGCTAAAAGAGCCTGAAAATGAAACTGCAGTCCAGGGATGATTCTCTGTGTGTCTGACAGTATGATCGTCTCCTCTTTCTACATGTAGTCACTTGATCAATAGTTCTCATAAAAGTATCTATTAGTGCAGCTTTAACCATTAAATGAACGTGTTTTGCTGTTGTAGTCATGTGTATAGTCCTGGATGGCTCATTAGCGTCCTTCAGATATCCTTCCCACTCCGAGCTAACTATACTAAATATTAGAACATGCTAAGTTTATTTCAAATTGCATGTTGCTTGATTATGAATTGATGTATTTAAATAAATTTTGCTGTGTATTGTTTCACTCAGGGAAGTGAGCTTACCCCCATGAGCTAGAATAACTTGTGGTCTGTGCTGCTCTTATTCTCATCCAGTGCAAATGTAGTGACATACTCCATAACATAAGTGACAACACCATAATGCTGGTAAAACCAGATCATATCAAACATGCTTAAAAATACATATTGTGTCTAAGTGAGTTCCAAGTGGAGCTAATATCCATGCTATATGGGAGCTGAAATCAGATATAATTGATTTATTTTACCCCTCCTATATATCTGCAACAAATTCTCTAATGGTTTTCCACCCACTGACACAGGGTGGAAAACCATTGTCTCTGCCATGCTGGACAATTGGTGGATGTTTCCTACTCTACCTGAGAGCCTTTTTCATCATGCAAATTGAGCTTTAGTAACTGTATCTGTAATCGGTGCCATGAAAATATACTTAACATTGATGCCTACTTATTTATTAGATTACTCTTATGGTGAATTAGCAGATTTGCATCTGGTGTCATTTTTGGCCAATTGTGCGCCAGTTTTGCATGGAATCCATCAGGAAAATAGGATCTTAATCATACAGATATTTATGACTTTTTCATGTCGTTACAAATGTTGATAGTATCTGTATGCATGATAAATAATTTATCTAACAGTCTGAAACCCTGCATTGTGTATTCCAATAAACTGGCCTGAAAAATATCACTAATATTGTGACATTTTGTGCCCCACCATTTACATGACAATTAGATTCTTGTGTTTAGCTCGATGCGAGAACAGTAGACAGTATAAACCACAGACATCTATACATAGTGTTGTATACATGTCGAAGAATCACCAATCCAACAATGCGCCCTCTAGTGGGCAGGATTAGATGTCAGTGTATTTCCATTGACTCTTTAGATCTGGCAGAGAACTGGTAACGTGTGTAATCATTTCACACAATGTAATAAATGAATGTGATTTTTGAAGAATGATGCGAAATTAAAACTGTGGATGTAAAACAAAACTCATTTGGATTTGACTAAAACAGAAGAGGTGTTTTGTATTGAGTGTTTCATTCTTTTGAAACAGTCTCATTTACACACAGACGCGTCTGTTTTATCCGATGTTTGGAGGAGAGCGTGGAGGCAGCACGCAGCCATCTGATTTTATGTTGTCAGAGAAGCAGCAGCTCAGCCACAAGTGGATCTCCCTCGACCGCCCGATGCTCGTATCTCACTTAATCGCTTTTAAACATGAACAGGCCGCCGAGGCTGTTCCTGTAACTGACGCCAGCTCCAACGTCTCCGGTGGATTAAACCTGTCGCCTCTGTAACGCTGGATACTTTTCAAGGTAAACCCAGTTTATTTGTATGTACCGGTAGTAGTTTCCATTTTGGATTAGGTGTGCCCACTATGTCGCCGGGGTGTTTTAAATAGTGTCTCCGCTGGATTTTGAAGGTGTCACAGTATGCACCTGCGGTATCGCTTGTTTTAGGCCTCAAGCGATGCCTCGGTCCACAGTTGAGCTGTGAACCCGCCAAAACACGACCTCCACACAGTGGCTCGTCGCCGAGGGAGCCGCGGCAGAGCTACGGGCAGAGAGCGCCGAGGTTCCCCTCCTGTGTGAAAGGTAAAAGCGCCTTATTCTGCAGTTAAAGCTAATTCCTCCGTGTGCAGTGTCTCCTGTGACACATGACATATCTACTGGATAAGTGCTGTGCAATTTACCACCAGTCTACATCCAGTTTCCACGTAGGTAGGTTACAAAGTTAGCCTGTTGATTAATACAGTTGTCATTGTATGGTGGCGTGTGCAGGTGTGATTAGAGCTCCGCGGCTCGCCAGCTAGCTGCCGTTCCCCCTGGGATGAACAATACCATCCAGAATGAACTGTGTGTGAGTCAGTGCTCAGCCGCTGCTCGGGACCAGGGCGATGTTTGCTGTGGAACTGGCTTCTAGCAACTTGAGTTAGCTTTGTACTCTGTGTGAAGGGAGTGTAGAGGGGGTGGAACTCTGCTCTGGATATGTTACACATTGTGCTTTTAATAATAATAATGTAATAACACCAGCCATACATGCTTCCCCCTCTAGCTTATTTCTAGCTGGGTTAATAGCACCACACCTCCCACCCAGCTCTCCTCTCACTCACTGCCCTCTGTGTGTGTGTCTGTGTGTGTCTGTGTCTGTGTGTGTCTGTTTGTGTCTGTTTGTGTCTGTGTCTGTCCCCCAGGGCTCCTCTACAGAAATGCACCCACCATCTCGCCAGGACTATGTATCCCTGAGCCTTGCTGGACAAGGAAGTGGAGGTTACAACAACAGTAAGCACTGGAGGAGACAGTCCTGCTGGAGGGTAAGTGGGTCGCAGCAAGCGGCTGCTCATCAGGCAGGAATTTCCGTCTCTCCTCTCATGTTCCCAGTGCTCTGGTGTCCTCCACCCTGCTCTAAACAGGACACCACCGCTGTGTCCCACTTTCCTCGTAGCTGATTAAGGCGGCTGATGCTCGCCAGTATATCTGTGGAAAAGTAACTGTGGTTCAATTTCTAGGATGAAACATAAACATAAATTGTGTATCTTCTCTGGGATCATTCGTGAAGTGAGGGGTAATGTTAAGCTGTAGATAAACAATCAAACTGGTGGTCAACTTGAATTGTCTAGCAGGTGCTACGTTGTGTCCTCACATCATAATTGCAAAGTTGGGCTTGTTGTATTTTATGACTTTTTCTAATTATAAATGTAGTAAACTAGACTTCTATTCTATCTGTGACAGCCGTACAACTTGACCTCCCCAGAACTCTTACAGTTTTTCTCAATTGCTTAAGCACGATTTTTAATACAGGGCCTGGTTTTTCAAAACACTACACCCAATTAGCACAACCACACACCCAATTAGCAGAACACCTCAGATCCTTTGCAAAATGAAACACTCTCGTAAAAACTATACAATAATTTATCAAAACTATATTTTATTACCGTATGAAACACACACGTTTCATATGACCTAATTCTGTTTGAGCCAGTTACACACTGCTGTGGCTAACTAAAACACTTTTAACAATTCTACTTCTCAGTGATTAGAGTACTGTATACAATAAATTCACCAAACACTACACAAGACCAATGCTGCAGACTGATGAAATTATAGTTATTTCTCTCCCTATACCCAAATCAGTCAACATGTCAACATGGAGAATCACAACAAGTCTCAGTTTTCATGCTACTACAGTAGTGTGCATAACACTATAAGCTCAGCAAATATCAGACAAACAGAAAATTCTGTATCCAGTACAGGTTAGAATGACAGATGCCACATTGCCACTGTATATCTGCTAAGATTTGGCTGAACTCTTAGTCCAGCCTCCCTCAGCTTCAATCTGTGGTTCACGACATGGTCCACTAGTGTTGCGGGAATTTCATTTGATAAATTCGGTCCTCTTCTTCTTTGAGCACTTTTTCCTCCTGCTTCAGGTCTTCCTCTTCCTGTTCCTGTTCCTCTTCTTCTTCCTCTTCCTAATGTATACAAGTATTTTTAGTGTTTTGCAAATCACTGTATTTTTTTGCAAAAAGTGTGAAGCTGACATTGTGCTTATAGTGGTGCAAATCTGGCCCGATGTTTTGCTCCATGAGTGTAAAGTCTTGATTATTGTTTAATACTTTTGATTTTAGTGTTTATGCAATCGCAAAAACTGTAATGTGATAACATTTCCAATCAGTGCATTTGGCAGAGTAAGGAAAGCCCCATGACTTCAATAGTGAAGTCAAAACAACAATTGCAGCACATATATTTGACTCTTTAGAGTGTTCTGTTCAAACATGACATTTTAGTAATTAGGATAATCAGGATTTGAAGTGTGTATGCGCGTGTGTGTGTGTGTGTGTGTGTGAGAATGATATCATCATGTTCATGTAGCACAAAGCTTTGCTTTTAAAAATTAAAGTGGATTAAAATTCACTGGAGCTCTTCTCATATTCATAATAGCTACTGTTGGTCATACCAAAAGATGGCATGTTATAATATATTGTATAATAAACCAGTCCCAGTGCAGATTATCCCTTTTCCGACCTGTTTTAACATTAGTCTTGAGAGAACTGATCACAAGTCGACAGCTCTCAGTCAGTCCCTTCACAGCTGCCTTCTCATGTCACCACTCAGGTCTCACTTCCTCTCATATGCAACATTGCTTTTCATAAAACCAGATGTTGTTTTTAGCCAGTCTGAGTTTACAGGTGACCATTGGCAACTGTGTGTGTGTCTCAATGTGAGGAGGAGAGTTGAGGAGATGGAGAGAGCGGAGAAGGGAGGGGCTGAGTGTCAATGTACAGGCAGTGTGATGAAATAAGAAGATCTTGGTCAAGTCAGTTTATTTATAGACCACAACCCTAACCCCACTGCTTTACACAGACAGGAAATTATATTAATTGATTGATGGTAACAAATCAATCACCACAGCAAAACTGCTCCACATTTGCTATTCTCTTCAAAAACATTTTAGCAGCACAAGACCACATAATGTATTGAGTTTGAGGGATGTGACCTGTAAGTCATGTTGCTAACTGCTGCTTGTTTGGTCAAGATGTATGTTCTGCAGGAGCTGCGTTGAAACTGACATTCTTCTCCATCTGTCTCTTTCTGTGTGCCTTCAGAAATGGAAGCAGCTGTCCAGGCTGCAGCGGAGCCTCATCCTCTTCATCCTTGTCCTTATGTTTATCTGTGGGATTGCCACCTATCCTACCGTCACTGAACACGTCAGAGGTAAGGCTTTTCATACATTAAACATTTCCCATGGGATTTTATGTCTGAGCTACTGGCCTGATATCAATGCCAACAGAATAATGTGTTTAATGTTGACAGGAATGCATACGTTTGCACAAGTGTGCAATGTTGACAATATTTTGTTAATGCTTGAAGTGAGAAGAATTAGAACTTTATCAACTCAGTAAATGTTAATGGACTCACTAGGAATTGGTAGCCGAAGAATTGTCTTCAGAATATGTGCTGATGACCCAGACCGAAAGTCTTTGGCCCTCTTCAGATCTGTTATTAAAATCTGTCCTCAGAGATCTGATCACAATTGGACAGTGTTAAATACATGTGTTTACACATGGCATTAATATGCGTCCTGAAAGTGTCTCCTGTGACCATGTGACCGGATCTCAGGTCCCTGCTCTCTGTGCAAATAATCACAACCATCGTGTGTTGATGGAAACCAAATTATGTCATTTGTACCTAGTTTGAGCTTACAGGTGTGTCAGAGGACAATGTTTGTGTGTGTGTGTCGGCACAAGCTAGAGAGAACAGGAGCAAGCAGAGTCAGGAGGCGGAGGGAATGAATGTGTGCAGCTTTAAAGAATGATTTGACCTCTCTAGAAAAACTTCGGAAAAATCAGTCATTATTTGGTGATCAGTGATATTGTGGCTGTAGCTACAGACAAATACATGAGGCTTTAAATATGTTTAAACTGGAGCGGCAGCTCTACCAGATGATCTAAGGTCTCGGCCGGCAGAGGCCCAGGTTCAGGGCCGACCCAGGGGCCATTTTTGCATGTCCCACTAAACCTGGCACTGACCTCTTTTGAACAGATCACTCAGGACGGATGTTAGTAACAGGTCTGAATGGGGTCTTTGGATATTCAAACCTTAATACTCTAAAACTAAAAGGCTCCTCTCAGAAACTGTCTGATGGTGAGAAAAAGAAGCCAACTTACCCCCATGAATCAGAAGCGTGCAATACACAGCAATCAAAGAGCTTCCACATTTTCACTGTCTGAAAAAAACGTCATTAAGAAATTTTGGAAGTACAGACAAGATCTGGAAGATTAATAAAACCTTCGGATAAAGTTGCTAGTCTACTGTGTTGAAAGTCGAAGCTCAACCTCCATGAGACTGCACAGTAGCTGTGGTTTAGCTGGCGAAGTACTATGTCCAAATTCTTGCACTTGACACATTTACTGTTATTTTCCTATTGTGTCGACTAGTTTTAGAGCATTCAGTGTGAAGCTGGATTTGTGACCTATCATGATGATGCAGTAGAATGAACACTTTACTTCCTTCCTCTGCCTGCTGCACCTGGCTGCTCCACTACTCGCCTGAATAAAGCAGTGGATTTATTGCTGTTGTGAGAGCGTGCAGAACCTCCCACTGTGTTGTGCATGTGTGAAAAGCAAACAGCAGATAGAGTGCTGACCCAAGTCGATGGACTTTACCCACACGTCATGTCTGAAAACAACTTTAAACATGCTAACAGGACGGGCAGCTCACTGTGTAAGATAAATGGACAGAGATTCCTCCATTTATAGTTAGATGAAGAAATAAGTAATGGTGCAATATTATTGGAGGGTTGTTTTTTTTAAGTCTCAGCTGCAGACGTTGTATTAACCTATTGATTAATAAAACCCTTTTGTATGTGTGTTGAGGCCTTCCAGATGTGGAGCACAAAATGGACAGTAACAGCGTACTGAGGCCTGTCATCCCTCATGTGCTGCCTGAGCCTATCAAACAGGGCCACCCAGCACTGCCAGAACTACCTTCCCAGGTTTGTAATTATCGGGTTCTGTTCTCTGAAGGCTGTCACAAGGTTACTTCAAATTTTAGAAGCATGAAATATTTTTCTTTTGATCTGTGACTCCTTGATGGCTGTTCCGTCAGTTTGCGAATGATGTTTGATGGAAAAAGCACTTTGTATAAAAGTGCTGTATGAATGTGTGTAAAAGGGTGAATGTAACTGATGGTGTGAATGCTTTGAGTTGTCAATGAGACTAGAAAAGCATTATATTCCATGAAGTGATGTTTTAAATGGTTAAATACTTTTTTAAATCATGTAATTATTTGCTGCAGAGGAAATTATCCAATAAGAGAGGGCCACCTGTCCTTCGGAATCGCCTTCAGAGGAAAGGAAACACTTCAGATACAGTGGTGGTGGACAAGGTGGCTGACGGCAAGAAAGAAGGGGAGGAGGAGGCAATTATCAGGTGACACTGGCAATGTGATTACAACCAAAGTTCTCTGCATGTAGTTCATGTGGCTAATTTCTCTCTCCACCGGTGACTTTCAGCTGGCATGACACTGAACAGGTCCCAGAGGGCACCAAGGATGGGGGAAAGGAGGATTCACCTACCAACCAAGAAGTCATAATATCCAAAGAGTCAGGTATCTGTTGTTTTATTTACCTCAATTATTTATGAATTCACATGTATAATTTAGTATTTATTTAAATAAAAGCCGATGTATCACAGTTTCTTAGAGGCTTTGAGTCTGACCATATACTTCTAAAATACACTTCAGCAATCATGTCATTTGATTCCTTGTTGATCTTTGGAGTGAGAGGGGATCATAAACTGGCATCTTGTGTGTTCTAGAAACTAGCCGGCTGGAGACGGTGCGGGAATCTTTCAGACATGCATGGAAGGGCTATAAAAATTTTGCTTGGGGCCATGATGAGCTTAGGCCCATCTCCAAGTCCTACGGCGAGTGGTTTGGCCTTGGTTTGACGCTTATTGATGCCCTGGATACCATGTGGATACTGGGACTTAAAGAAGGTAGGCCATATCTTCAAACACTAAACATTGAATCAAATACTTGTCTCCTGAATGCTTGAAATGTTAATCTGAAGAGGGGGAAGCTCACAGGGGAAGGTTGCAAAGCTTGTTGTCAAAATATATAAAATCATCTGTAGAACCTAAACCACTGGAGCACATTTAGTAATTTAGTGAGTACTGTGACGAGAATGAGAAGAAAAAGACACAAAAATTGTTCATAATGGCAATAGCTTTAGTGTAATCTTAAACCAGTTGCATTTCATGTATTAGTAAATCTTCTCTGCTTATTATTATAATTATTCTTGGCACGAATGTTTTTTTTTACAGAATTTGAAGAAGCAAGGGCGTGGGTGGCAACAGAGCTGTCCTTCAACAAGAATGTTGATGTCAACCTGTTTGAGAGCACCATTCGCATCTTGGGAGGTCTGCTGAGCACCTACCATCTAACTGGAGACACCCTGTTTTTAGACAAAGCTGTGAGTACAACACACAGGCTCTCATTTAACAACATTTATAGCCACATGAAGAAGAAATTATGTAAACAGGTATTAAACACACTGAAGAAGAGAGAAAGCATCACCTTCTCCATTGCATTTAATCTGCCAATAAGTTTGCAGACAGAGCTTAACCTCTTTACCTAATTAAGACCAATGGTGCAGAATAAAAGCATACTCTAAAACCTAAAAGTTGTTTAAACTAGTTGTGAAGAGCAAACAGAATTGCCAACATTTACAAAAACATACATTTTTTTGGCCACAAGAATACTCAAACCCACTCACCTTCCAGATTTAACCTGGCGGCAGCGACATTTATAGCTCGGTCATGTTTATTCCTAGATACATAAAAACCTTTGGCCCAGTTTTTGCCGAATTGATTCTATACAATAAGTGGTGGCAACTAGTTGCAAGTATGGTGAAATTGTGATTAAAATGAGCTGATATCATGATGATTACATGATCATTATATGTTACTCTAAAGTCAGCAGTTTGACTGTATTGGTTAATGTCATTCTTTTAGAAACAAGACTACGGGACTCAAACATTTGGGGATTTTACCATGTTAAAAATTGGCAGCGAGGCAAAAATCCACTGTTTTGTCTGGTTCCTTTTAGTGTTTGAAACGCATAGCAATTCCTTCATTGCTTCATTACAAATTCTTAGCTTAGTATCCACAGGTTTGGACTCAACCCCCCAGGTCACACACCCATCCAAACAAACACACTGATAACTGAGAGAGGAAATGAAAACATGGATAAAAGCGTCAGCTAAATTAAATGTAATGTAATGAAACAAGACCATGAAGTAATTCATGCAACTGGCTTCTCACCCCAAAACAGTTGTTTTTACAACTCACTGCCAGTAATAATCTTTTTTCTGTTGTCAGCCTCTGAAGCAGAAAGAGACATGAATACAAAACTTTTGATAGCTTAAAGCTTTGACTTACAAATGGTAACTAATATCCTCTTGTTCAGTCTGGATGCTATTACATATTTCCTATACATGTTACTGAAACCACAGTGTTTCCCCTACCTAGCGCCAGATCTCAACACAATTAATTTAATGTTACCTTTCCTATAAAACAGGTCTACTAAGAGAAATGTATTGTACCAAATTTAGCTACTAATTAATTTCCCTATCTTAGAAACCGAAAATCTTCACATATCACACACACATTAAAAGTACTGCAGTTTAACTTTCTCTTGATTGACTAATGAATTAGGATTATTTGTTTAACGCAGAAATGAAAGTTCACTCATTAACTACTCACACCTATGCCGAGGGTTGGTGAAGTGTTTGAGTCCACAAAACACTTTTGGAGTTTCAGGGGTAAATAGTGCCGCAGCCGAATCTAATACAATAGAAGACATTAGTGACCTATCTTCAGACTTAATAAAATGACAGAATAAGCATAACATGCCTCCAAACTGCTTGTGTGGAGCCCCGACATTCAAATTGGACTCGAACCCAGGTCCTTTCCCCTGTGTTTTCAGCCTAAATTTCCTGCAGAAGTGGCTAAGCTAGCAGGTGTTAGCATTTCGGACGGTTCCTGAATGCACCGATATTAGCAGCCATTTAGGCTAAAAACAGTGAAAATTATGCTGTTTTGAGTCGGATATGAATATCGGGCTTCCAGACACTCTTATGTCACCATACGAGCAGTATGGAGGCATTTTATGTTTTTTCTGTCGTTTTTTTTATGTCTGAAGATAGTTCACAAATTTCAACAATTGTATTGGTTTCGGCTGCAACACTGATTACGCCTGAAACTTCAAAGTGTTTTGTGGACTCAAACACTTCACCCACCCCTCCATCGGCATAGTGGTGAGTAGATAATGAGTGAATTTTCATTTCTGGGTGAACGATCTCTTTAACACAGAAGACGGTAAAATAATATAGGCTCCGGTCACAAACAGCAATACAACTCAAAGTGGTTGAGTACACACAACTAAACTGTGCACCACCCTCATCATTTCAAAAATCAGGTCTGGTTTTCACTGACTTACAGCAGCAAACATCGGCACATAATCTCTGTTCTTCCTTTATAGAAAGACATCGGCTCGAGACTGATGCCTGCCTTCAACACCCCGTCCAAGATCCCCTTCTCTGATGTGAACATCGGGAAAGGTACAGCCCACTCCCCTCGCTGGACCTCAGACAGCACAGTGGCTGAGGTTACAAGCATCCAGCTGGAGTTCAAAGAGCTCAGTCGCCTCACCCAGGATCCCCAGTACGAGGTGACGTTTTTCACTTTGGCTCAGTTCTCTGTCTGCGCTTTGGCTGAGACAACTTGATGTCATCGAGTTATTTATTTTTTTCCTAACATTCTGGTATTTTATATATAACAGTGACAGAAAATCACTCCCAATCTGCAGGTGTTGTTTTGTAACACCTATGCAGAATGAAGTATTTTTTTCAGCCCTGCATTAAGGTCAACACAGAACTGAAGCTGGGGTTTTACCATGTTAAAAATTGGTACTGAGGGGGAAATCTGCTGTTTTGTCTGATTCCTTAGTTGCTTCATTACAAATTCTAGAGCTTAGTATCCACAGGGTTTGACTCGACCCCCCAGATCACACAGCCATCCAAACAAACACACTGATAACTGAGAGAGGAAATGGAAACAAGACCATGTAGTAATTCATGCAGCTGGCTTCTCACCCCAAAACAATTGTTTTTACAACCCACTGCCAGAAATAATCTTTTTCTGTTGCAGTCATTCTTAACTTAGCTGGACCCCTTTCCAGAAATATTATAAGGATTGGACAATGTTTGCAAGCTGATGTAAATTATGGAATTATTGATTCTTGTCTGTACGATTTAACACAACTTTTTGTAAACTGCACTGGTCACCAAGGATCTATCAAACTTACCTGGTAGTGTTGTGTGTAGACAATATTAATTACTGCAGTGCAGCATGAAGGTGTGATGAATTATTATCCTTTCACCTTTTGTTCTTCTCTGTAAACATTGAGCAGCCCCGCCAAATACTTACTCCTCCTCGCACAGGAGAGTCCAGACTGCCTTTTGTTAGTAGTTTGTTAGTAGTAGAGATAGTTTGTAAAATATATCGGCAGGCTACTGTGGGTTCATCATCCCGAATTTCTTCTCTGCAATTTAAAAAGATACACTTTACTTTGAGTCATTGAATGAATTTTACAAAAATACCCACAGATCTCTCTGTTTGACCTCTGACCTTGATTTTCCAGGCTGCGGTGGCCGAGGTTATGAATCAGGTCCACAAGCTGGACGGCAAGCTGGACGGTCTTGTTCCCATGTTCATCAACACAAACAATGGACAGTTCACCCATCAAGGCATCTACACACTTGGAGCCAGAGCCGACAGCTACTATGAATACCTCCTGAAGCAGTGGATCCAGGGAGGCAAGAAGGACAACCAGTGAGTTGAGCCACAAGAGCCTTCTGTTTACTGGCATAACCAGACCTGACACTTGGAAACACTCAGAAACTAAAGGATCATACTGCTTCTTTTGCAAAGTCAGCTCTGTAAATACTGTGCAAGAAACTGCTAGAAACTAGGTATCTGTCTTGTCTTTGGATAAATATTAGTGAGTCTTACTGATGCAATAATGTAATGACTACTGAATCTACAACTCGCAGAGACAAGATTCACAGAGATGTGCTCATGCCACTCCTGTCTTGTCTTGGCCGTGAGAGCTTAGGATCTTTCTCCTGTCTGAAGGTGAACCTCATCACTCTTAGCCAGGGTTTCAGGAAACATATCTCTGAACATAAAGGGATAGTTCACTAAAAGATTTTACCGGGTTTCCGCCAAACATGATGCTGAAGGCTACATTTGCTACATATCGTTTGAAATCAACTACAGATACACACCAAAACACCTGTCTCTGAGCTCCGCAGAGAGCTGTGTTTTTAAAAGAAAAAATATGCTCTCTCATTAATATCTGGAGATACTGACACACAGTTAGTGATTACAGCAGAAACTTTACAAGAAAAGATTTGTGTCAGCTCAGTATCAATAGAGTGCTTCCTGTGATCTTTCATGATAAATTTCTCTGTGGAAAGCTTCACTCATGTGGTGAACTTGATGTTGTGTGGTGCTTTTAAAACGTCTGAATGCGTTCTTAGATTTCAGTGTTTCCTTTTCTACGATTTTAAAATTCACCTTTTCTTCATAATAGGTTATATTAGGTGTATACTGAAGGCACTGTATTTCCATGTTTTATTCTTCAATTAAGTCTTATTCTTATTTATGACATTTCCATCCCCAATCATAGCATGTCAATCTCCAAGTGTCAAATGTCTTCACTCTACCAGCTTCTTTTCCCTTTTCATGCTCAAGAGTGCTATTCCAATCATTAACTCTCTCTCTCTCTCTCTCTCGCTCTCTCTCTCTCTTTCTCTCTCTGTGTGATTTTAGGCTCTTGGAGGACTATCTGCAAGCAATAGAAGGTATTAAGAAGAACATGCTGCAGAAGTCTTCTCCTAATGGCCTTACTTTTATAGGAGAGGTCTCACATGGACAGTTCAGCACTAAAATGGTCAGTAATATTCATAACCATCTCCTGTTGCTCCCAATTCTGTTCAACCAGTAAGCTGTAGAATTTGAATTATAATCAGATATCACTAATCAGATAATGAATGTATTAACTGGCCATTCATACCAGTATGGAGGACTCAACTGTATTTGTCTGTGCTTTCAGGACCATCTAGTGTGTTTCCTGCCCGGCACTCTGGCCCTCGGTGCTCACAACGGCCTGCCTGCTGATCATATGGATCTGGCTAAACAGCTGATGGAGACCTGCTACCAGATGTACGTGCAGATGGAGACGGGCCTCAGTCCAGAGATTGTCCACTTCAATATGCATGAGGGCAGCATCCGAGACATCGATGTGAAAGTAGGTTGAGATATTTTTAGTGTTACAGAAGAAACACAGGAAATCAGCAAAAATGGGACTAAAGCCTAAGTTTCAGATGTGACTCACAATTTATTGTTTGCGTCTCTTTTGTATTGTCTGTTCTAGCTTGCTGATAGACACAACCTCCTGCGACCAGAGACTGTGGAGAGTCTCTTCTACCTTTACAGGTTCACCAAGGACCTCAAGTACCAGCAGTGGGGCTGGGAGATTCTTAAAAACTTTAACAAGTACACCAAGGTAAAATGTCTTGATTTGGAGTCTGTGTGAGTAAACAGGTCTGTTGTTCAGTGCACAGTTATGTGAGATTATTAACTCATTTCCAAGTCAGAGCAGAAATTAGGAACCACGTCAAACCAAACTGTCCCCGCGGAATTGTATCTTCTCTTTTATATCTCAAATGAGTTGTGAATGTGTGTGTTCCAGGTTTCCTCCGGTGGCTATACCTCCATCAATAATGTGCGCGACCCAGACTACCCGAGTCCTCAAGACAAGATGGAGAGTTTCTTCCTCGGAGAGACCCTGAAATATCTGTACCTGCTCTTCTCAGATGACCCCGACCTCATCAGCTTAGACCAGTATGTCTTCAACACTGAAGCTCATCCTCTGCCTATTTGGCCTTCCACTGCGTGACACACACAGCGAAGGACTCAAATGACATGTATAAACACAACAAATTATCTCAGGGTTGGTCAAACACCAACATGATAGCTACATCTGTTCTGTCTCAGTGAGTGACCTCTGCCAAAACCACCCTGAACACAGATGGAAAAGCCTCTTTTCTAATTGGATCTTTAGTTTGCTCTGTGCCAACTGTCTTGGTGAAATAACAGGAGCCTGGTCCAGTGTGTAGCTTATTTATAAAAAAAAATCTTTAGGATTTGTGTTGGTGACAGTGTTTTCTGGAGGAGCAGACAAAGGTTTCTGTTCTCTCTCTCAGATAACTTCAGCACTGGAGATGATCCTGAATGTGACTTTCTTATTATGGGGAGGTGGAGTGTCAGGTTGGACTGATACAGATGTTTGAATTGATATTTTCAGATTGTCAAACATGTTCAATTTCCAACAAAAATCACAATTTTTATTCCAGAGAAATCCTCCAACACGTCCATGTCTTAATTTGTAGCCCTGCATTGTATTATTATTACAATGGAGATGTTTCTGAAACAGAATGTAATCCATTCTGACACAAAGCCAGTGTCTGGTGGTCTTACCTCAGTGCGAGGTGTGAAAGCAGCTAAACGTTCCCTGACAGCAGCCACCAGCTGTGTGAACTGAAACCAACCGCTGCTGCCTGCTGCACCGAGAACCTGACTGCTCTGCCCACATGTTTTCACATGGGTGCCAGCCTTGCAGGGATCTGAGGAAAAAGCTAATTCCTCATCACACTGTATATAGTCTTCAAGTGCTCTGGTTAGAACGTCCTGAACAGGGCAGAGCGTGCCAACAGGCTGTTAATACATTTATACCTGAATTAAAATGTGATTTATCATCAGATTGTCCAAATCAACTCCAGAGGTCAAGGACGTATTTGGATTAAACATTGAACACAAGTATAATCTTACAGTTGGAAATACAAAATGACATGCTGCTGTTTCAAACCAGTGAAGCAGCAGCTACACAGCTAGAAGCCATTAGCCAGTAAACACAGGAAGCAGTCCTCACATTACTCCAGACACTTGTAGATGGAGAGAAGACAAGATCGAAAAAACACAATTAGGGCTTCACTGGTGGCTGCCATCTTCTTCTCCTCTTCTTGGTTGCTTTAATGGATCGTGAGCTGAACAGAGCGATCAGACACCCATTAATCCCAGCTGAAAATCAGGTTAAAATCATACCTACATATAATCTGGATACAAGATGCATTTTAATGCCAGGTGTAAAAGGAGTCTGTGTGTCTGCTGTTCCGTGCTGCATTCATGTCATACAGGATATGGTGGGATTTCACAGCACATAATCCCACTCACTAACCTCAGATCAAGAAGAAGCTGCTTGGAAAGTGTTATTTGTTAATGGATTACTCGGACCAGTCATAGGCAGCTACAAACGTTTATTGTAGGGTTAAGGGCACGCACAGGATTTAGTAAAATATATTTTTGTCATTTGGAAACAGCATGTATGAAACCTCAAAGTATTCATGACTCTGTTCAAAAGTAGGTTTACAAAAAAAGTTGTTTTTAGCCCCCGGTCACCCAAAATGTCTCTGTTAATGACCTATACCAAAACCATGTAGCAGCTTTTCCTCCCACGTGCCATGAATGCAGCATCCGTCTCTACATGGGACACAGACAAACTTATTCCAGCTGTCATCAGGCAGCAGATCTACTTCTGAACTGTGAAGCTTTTGTTTTATGAGCGTAGTCGTGGGTTCTGAGCATTGATTTGTTTATTTCTTTGTGTTTTTTTTTTGTCCTGAGCAGTTGCTCTTCTCGCTGAATGTTCCATTTCATTCTTTTGTCCTCTGCAAGGCTTTAGTATTTGTGTTTCTGACTCGTTTCATTTTAAATATAAATTTAGCATAATATATTGATTTCTAGTGTATTTAAAGTTGTAATTGCAGCTATCTAAACACTGAGCTGGGATTGTGAGTGTTTTGTTGAGTAGTTCTTGTTGTAGTGACCACAGCAGTTTGCAGTCCTTCCTACCAATAACACTAGTTTACATCATAGCTCCACTTGTAGTTGTTACTTTTAAAAACTTTGAATTGAGACCAAACTCATTTAGTTTATTCTGTTATTTTCCTCACGTGTGCCTTCAATGTTGCTTCAGACAACATTCAAAAGACCAACTGTTATCTGTCTGTGAACGTGCATTTATATTCATTCCAGCTATTTTTACTGGTTGCTGACTTACAACAGTGTGTGGTAATTGCGATTGGGGATCATTTTTACACTAGGATTGATTATTGATATTTTTCCCTCAAATCAATCATTAGGGTTACATGATGCCTATCTCTCCCAGTGTGTATTTAAACCCTATTGACAAGGGCTCTGCGTGATCCCTCCCTGGATGTGTTTCAGCATAAAACCTGAACCAAAGACATGCTGGAGATATCATCACCCCCGGCGTCTGGTTTTGTTCTTATTGATGAAAAGCCATTTTTTCCAAAGCAGGATCTTTCAGGAAAAACTAACAGAGGAGATATTTTCGGTGCTTTTGATAACAGTCACTGGTGTGGGTTTGGAAGACTGATGCCACTATTTTTAGACTAAAGTCACTGACGACTGATGGATTTCTATATTAGTTGCAGCCACCAAACAGACTGCTTTTAACATTGTCATGTTGCAGACCCACATGTTCACATTGAGTCTGACTTACTGTAAATAGAAGCCCGTGGACCTAACTGTCCCTGAAGTGTCCTGAAACGCAGGTCAAGCATTAACCTGATCAATCTAGGATCATATTCCTCACAGACACTGTCTGCCCCTGTTTACCTGCAGGCTTGAAAGATGACTACACGTTTGTAGGTTCGTTCATCACAGAGCGACTGCTAATTTGATTCATTTCTCAGCAGAGGTTCTAGTTTGTCTTTTTTATATACAGTCTGAGTTTATCCGAAGTAGCCAAAACATGACTAAATACACATCTGCTGGCAGAGGTTTGAAGATGCTCCACGCTGACACCTGTTTTCATTGTTGGAAAAGTAGCAATTGGAATCTATTTATTCCAAGACCTCCTCACTGTCCTGAGTGGCGTGTGTCCTCTCTGTCTGAAATGTGACCTCTCAATGCTGTGAGATGGGATCTTACATATATAAATGTGGAAGAGCTTTGTTCTGACAGAGAGGCGGCAGTATTGGTTGTTTTTCTTCCATTTCAAACCTTACACAATGTATTGTTGATGTCACTTGGTGTAAAATAAAGGCTGGATCTGCATTAATTCTGTTAAAAAAAGAAAGAAAATTAAATAGATTTTATTGAACAGAAACATTTGTGTTGATTGACTGGAGAAACAAAGCTGCTCTGCAGTGATGGTGCTACATCTGCTTCAAACATGTTGTTTTTCACCACTGTCCATGCATGGTCTGAAATTAGCTCAGCAATGAGCAGCTCCTCTGAGATGACACAGTTCACTGGCATCCAACTCAATCAAACCCATTCATCACACAAACTGACTCACAGGTTCACTCACTTTTTGTTCAGTTCCAGAGTGAACACACCATATTCTACACCCACGTTCCAGAGAGACATAAGGTTTGTTCAGCATAATCATTAAAACCAATAACTAACATTCACTTTGTTGGAGTGTGAAATACTGCATCAGGACATGAAGAAATGGAAAGGACTTAAAAGGCACTGGATCATTTACAGGATATTATCCTGTGTGTTATTACACATCAATAATTCATTCTTTAATATCCAGTATATTGTGACAGAGAGACTGAGCTTTAGTGTGACTTCTTTAACCTTCTCCTCTCCATCTTCACCCACTGTGCGATGAGGTCTGCTTCTGTTTTCCTGGCAGCGATCACTGACACTGGATCAGCATCGTGGGATCCTCTGTAAGAAACAATAGAGAAATGTCATATTAGATTTTGTCTTGTGAGTTTAAATTCAAAGTGACTGTCCAGGGGCCAGCAGCTGGTTGTACCTCAGGTCCAGGTGATGGGCTCCCTCAGGAATGTTGACAGCGATCAGCGATGAGCTCAAGGACTTGCGCACCTGAACAGCAGAGAGCTGGTTAATTCAACCGACCGACCACAGTGGCTTCACAGCTCACTGAAGTCTACGGACTTGGTTTGATCTCTTACCCCTCCGTTTGCCCACGGGTCCAGGTCTCCATTGGAGAAGATGATGTTGCTGGCTGTGGAGAGGTCTGATCACGACAGCAAAGTTCATGAGAATCAAAAGGGACAAATATGGAAACAAGTTTCATTCCTGTTTTAAAATACGATTCATGTCAAAACATCTGGAAAAACACATGAATCACTGCTGATCAGATCATAAATGAGATATATATATGTTGCTTTTCAAGTTTTTCCTTGACCTCTGTGCTTGTCATGTGACATCACATTGGTATAACGCAGTCCTACATAGTCGACATTTCCAACATGTGCTCGAGGTGTCCTTCAAGACCTTTAGAGATTGTCCAGAAATACTATATGACCCAAAACTGTTATAAAAAGGCAGAATCTTCCAGTTTCACTGCTCTCCTCCAGACAAGCTGTTTGACAAATATATATAAACATTTTAATAAATTCTTCAAATTACATTTAGTCATTTGTCATTATTTACAAAAAATGCAATGAATGTGAAGTTATTCATATCAGAGGAATTCTTCACTGCTTCACTAAAATGTTCTCTATGAATAAATATGGGTTTGAAGCTTCCGCATCACAAAAACTGGTAGTGATATCGCTAGACCTGTTAGTGCATATTACTGAACAAAGAGATACTTCAGGCTGACCCTGCCTGCTCAGTATCGTCAAACTCCAGTTCTTCACACATTTCTGGATCACAGGTCAAGATGCTGCGAAACAATCAGGACACAGACTGTGTTATGTCTACTACTAAGAATCAGCTCACCATTACCCCAGAACTGGGTTTTGAACCAGTCTGGTCGTGGAATCACAGCCCAGCGTTTGGAGCAGTAGATCTCACGGTCTCTGTCAGTGAAGGACATGGGAGGAAACATGTCCGTCACATTGTTGCTCTCAAAGCACAGATTGACCTCTGTGCACGCCTGCAACCACCACAGAAGTATGGTTAGTCATTGTTAAGATGAAGCACAATTCATGGATAGTTTGGCTCTGACATTTTCCCGAGTTTGCCTTTCATATATGAAGAGCGCAGAAGGAGATTTAGATTATTTAGGTGAGTGGTAGCACCTGGCTAGAACATGCAAGTCATGACGTATGAACTCCAGCGCAGAGAGCACAGTGTTATTGTTTTGATTTTCTTAATACTGGTATAAGCAGGGGGGGGGGGGGGGGGGGGTTATACTATATCACCCTTAACTTTCATACATCCATCCACAACACTTCAATCCAGTAGATTTTTAGTAGAGCCTTAGCTGAAACCAACCCGAAATGATAATTTACAGTACAAATATGATACGTTGTGCACTGTCAGTGGATGTGGAGTTACCTGGTAGTCCCAGGCCAGGCTGTTGAAGCCCAGACCACATCCAGTGGGATCAGCACACTCCAGATACAGACTGTACAGGTCGAAACATGTCAGCAGCCCAGTAGAATTATACACAATCCCTGCAGGATGATAATGTGGAGGATATTTCAGTGTCTGGTTGAGGGAGGTCGACATGATGTAGATACAAAGCAAAATAAAAGCACACCCCCATTCCCTTCTATTATGAGATTGTTTCTTCATAGGGACGTCTTCTTCTGGACAAAATCCCATCAAGTGCTTGAAGAACTCAGTAATGAGACGGACAAACACACACAAACACACACACACACACACACACACACACATATACCCACACATTCCATAAAGGACAAACTAAACTAAACCAAAAACTTAGTCACACAGGATGCTGTCGTCTTGCTAATGATTGTATCCACAAAAAAGCATTTGCTGGTAGGTGTAGTTGTAAGTTATGGAATATGAAGCTCGCCACTGCCCTCTAGTGGTTTTTGACATGAAATATATCCGATAAGTAACTGGAGATGTAAATGTCTACTTGCTCATCCTCATTCACCAGAATCAAAAATAAACACGGTACTGTGGGAAAATAAACGGTATAATTTCAGCTCACTACCACACATCACTTGTGATCATTCTGTAGGATCGATCTCCTCAGGTGATGCACACACGGTTTTAAGCTGCTTTAAATAAGACAGGGCTCAGTTCTTTTACCTGCAGTGTTCCTGAGGTTAGCAAGTAAGTCAGATCCACTCAGCATGGTTTCACAAGCCACCTGAAAATCAGAGGCACATCACACACGTCAGTATTAGAACTGATGTGTAAATATCTAATCAGATTTATGTCACATCTGCTCATCTGTTCTCAGTTTGGCTCATTTTCTCCTTCATCTTAAAATAAATATTTAATCAGATCTCAATCAATTAGTATCTCAATTTCTTTAGCACATATTCACAAATCCTAATTTTTTCTCAAGGGGCTTTAACATGGTGTGACATCATCTGCCCTTAAAACTCAACAGGAATAAGGAAAAACTATCAAAAAACACCCTATTAACAGGGGGAAATCCTTAATGCAGCTAACCCTAATTATAATATATTTCCTTTAATAATGATTTTTTTTTTTTAGCTGCTGTGTGTCTGTTGTGGGTCTGTTGTGTGTCTGCTGTGTGTCTGTTGTGGAGCTGCTGTGTGTCTGCTGTGTGTCTGCTGTGTGTCTGCTGTGTGTCTGCTGTGTGTCTGCTGTGGACCTGCTGTGTGTCTGCTGTGTGTCTGCTGTGTGTCTGCTGTGTGTCTGCTGTGTGTCTGCTGTGTGTCTGCTGTGTGTCTGCTGTGGACCTGCTGTGGACCTGCTGTGGACCTGCTGTGTGTCTACTGTGTGTCTACTGTGTGTCTACTGTGTGTCTGCTTTGTGTCTGCTGTGTGTCTGCTGTGTGTCTGCTGTGGAGCTGCTGTGTGTCTGCTGTGTGTCTGCTGTGTGTCTGCTGTGTGTCTGAATGAAGTCTGAACAAAATGAAGCCATGGATCTTCCGGTCCTGCACAGATTTCACAATAAAAACCTTTTCTTTTAAACAGGTGAATGGAATCAGTCAACAGAACTGCTGTTGCGTTTTTTATTTTGAAAGATATTTTGCTGTGTGCTGCTTGCGGAGAAGATAAGCGAGACGTAGACTCTCTAGAAGAGCAGCCTGAGCCCCTCAGTTCATTAATCCAGGGAAACACAGTGTAAGTGATAGAATTGAAACTGTGCAGCCACACTGGAGGCTCACAGCTGCACTCCACTAGCTGTTGTTCCACAGCTGCTTTTCTCTTTGCATATTGTGCAGCTTAAGATGAAATGAATATGATACATTTCTCACTAAAGGACAGCATTTTAAAGGACAGAATTTTGGTTTAAAATAAATGGAAAGTACCTTGACAGGGTTGGCGGGCATGTTGCCCATGAAGTGAGTGCTGTAGGGGTAGTCCAGCATGGCCATCAGAGTGAAGGCATTCCTCAGCAGGCCGTACAGCTGGTGGATGTCCTGAGCAGATGACGGAGGTTTACACAGAGTAAACTCTGCCTGGATGTCTTTATATTCTGCATTTTAGAAAGACAAAACACTTTCATCTATTTGTGCAGGGGAAGAAAAATTTAACGTCTTGCAATATATATGTTACCTTGAAAATGTATAAGCAATTGTACCTCTCTTATAAAACATCTCTATATATGTACTGTGTGTACATTTACATTTAAATGGGAGCATGTACACTTATATATATATATAAAATGCATATGTTTCCAACCAGGATTATTTGTATACCTATTTGCTTGTTAGTTGCCATTCCAATTGCCATTTTATATATGTATTGTGCAACATAGACAGCAAAATAAGGCTGACATTTATTTTTTGTCACTACATAAGCTGAAGGTCATCCTCTCACACAGACTCACCTTGGCGCTCAGCTAATTCCTTCAGCTGATGGAAAGCTCCTCTCACAGCATCTCTGCATTCAGGGGCAACCCTCTCAAAGTCCTTGGAAAGAGAAGCAAAGTTGTTATCAAACTTGCACAAGTGTGTGTGAATGCATGCATTATTTGTTGTAGTGTACTGATTTAATAAAGTTAAGTGTTTGAGAAATTACATTGGGCCCAAATTCTGATGTTGTAGAAGCTTTTTAGGTTAGGTTTAATAAAGCAAAGTGCACTTGTCTACTTAAAGAACAAAGTGAGCAATAACAGAAAGAGCGTCCATGCACTTACAGCAGTAACATCTTGAAAAAACTGCCGGGAATCTCCCAGCCCAGCAGTGGACAGTACGGGGGCGCTGGACGCCAGAGCTCCGGCCACAAGATTTGGATACTTGATTCTCATATAAACTGACAGCATTCCACCGTAACTGCAGAGACGAGGAGAGCCAGGGAGAGAGGATACAGTCCGAGATGAGACATCATCATGAGACATCAGTCATGTCTGGCCTAAGACAGACTAAGGAGTATCTGGGTTAGTGTCACTTTTTTCTGAACAGGTATCAGTTATGTGAGAGCGAAGGGCAACTTCAGAGGAGTGAAAACATGAGCAGTAAAAGGCCGCCTGACAGCCAGCACTGCACTTTGTTAAATCTGGCAACCATAGCCAACTCTGTAATTGTTTACTCAAAGGTAAAAACTATAATCAGATAACATGTGGTCTGTTACTCTGTGATCTGTTTTAAATCTTCAGGTGATGAAGGTCAATTTGGAGAAACTAGACCTGAAATAATTAGTTGATTTAACAAAAATACCAACAGTTGCAGCTCTATTTCAGTTGATCGTTTAAGTCCTTGTCTGAATAAAACTGCCAGGCAACAGAGTCTGTGGTGCCAGCTTCTCAAATGTGAATACTTGCCGTTTCCTTCTCCAATAACAAATATATTGTGTTTCAGATTTGGAGTGCTTGTTGAAGATGTCAGCTTGGCTCAGAAAATTATGATGGGAACTTTTTATTGTCGTGTTTTATTATCTTATTGACTAAATGATTAATTGATGAAATGTGTTTGCTGTTTATTTTTAATGTTCGTTGGTCTTTCTTGTTTATGTGTATGTGCTACCTTTACATGTTTTATTGTTGACAAGTGTGGGATTATGGTTTGAGCAGTTAATAGAAAAACTATTGAATGAGAAAAGTGAAATGTAAAATCAAAATACAGTTGAAAAACACCTCTATAACAGGGCAGGACGTATTGCAGGGCTGTTGGACTGGATTGAACTGGTTTAATACAAAATAAAACAAATCTAAAAAAACAAACATGGTCAAATTCACTTGAGTCAGTGAACCAAAGGGGCAGCATGAAGCAGCTCAGAACACTGTTCCCTTTTGGTTCATGTGTTAAACTTTAAATTAGAACACTGCCCACTAAAATAAACTCTAATACTCTTAAGAAGGGATTAATTTAGCAAAAAGATCAACCAGCTTTGGACTAATGAGATAAAAACTTTTGACAGACTCCACAAGTCCGACACTAAGAATAAGGTTGGCTGGGTTCATCCTACCTGCCACCAAACACAATGACAGGAGAGTCTGTGGCCCCCAGCTGCTGCTTCAGTCCAGTGATCATGACACTGTAGTCGGCGAGGGCCTGCTCCACGGTCAGCAGGCCGACCTGCGGGATGTTGAAAGAGTCTTTGCCGAACGGCAGGGATTTGCCATAGTACCTCTGTAGGAGGCAGAGGGGGACGAAGATGGTCAAGAAACTATGAAAAACACATTGTGGGTCATACTGTTGCATGGACACAAACATTAATCAACCACTGCAAATAATCTCCTACAAATGCTCTGTTTACCTTGTTTAACTACAGAGAGCAGCTGCTCTATGTATGTGAGCTGTTTTCAAAGATTGGTCTTTAGTGGAAACCAATGGTCTTTTTATGGGATTCACTGTCAATATAGAATCACACCAGATGTATCTGTTCATTCAACATTTTCCACTGTTTTTCCAGCTTCTCCTTCCTCTTCTCCATCCCTATCCCCCTTCCCCGGAATCCCTTTGCTTTATCGCCCGCAGATCCAGGGCCCGCTGTGGCCGCACCATGGATTACGATTTGTGGATCGCGCATCAGAGGTCGCAATGGTGGATCCAGTATGGCGGATTCTATATCGTGCTGGCTGATCATAGTGGTAATGGCGGATCCTGTGTCGCGTTGGCATCAGATACGGGCGGTGGACCAGGGCCGCGGCGGCGGCTCATGATGGATCCTAATAAGCCGCAGTGGACAGTGACTGTGGACTATAGTGGCATCTGATCTGGATGGTGGATCATGATCCTGCTGGTTGCTGACCATAGACTATGATTGCAGATGGACTGCTTGACATATAGTATTGAAGTTATCCTTCAAAATGTTTACCCTCATCAATGCTGCTAAAAACTTTAATCTTGATGATGTTTTCCTACACGTGGCATCTATTGCACTTCTGTTCTGGGAGAGGGATCCCTCACATGTGGCTCTCTCTGAGGTTTCTATGTATTTTTACCCTGTTCAAAGGTTTTTAGTAGTTTTTCCTTACTCTTGCTGAGGGTTAAGGACAGATGATCTCACACCATG
Organism: Pleuronectes platessa; assembly: GCF_947347685.1. NCBI lineage: Eukaryota > Metazoa > Chordata > Actinopteri > Pleuronectiformes > Pleuronectidae > Pleuronectes > Pleuronectes platessa. The sequence continues at coordinate 4,035,903 of NC_070629.1, forward strand.
TTAAAGCCCTATGAGACGAATTGTGATTTGTGAATATGGGCTATACAAATAAAATTTGATTGATTGATACAATATTCAACATTGGGTACTGACACAAACACCCTTTTTTCATCTCAAATGGTAATTGATTTCTAAAGGAACTATTTACAAAACTTTGACTATAAACAATTGAGACTGAATTTAATTTGACTCAGGAGCTCTTTGAGAACAGTTTCAGAATATTGACCCAACATTTGATCCCAGCATCAAATATCATTTTGGCCAATAGATAGAAAAAACACAAATAAAAAAGACACAGTCCATCTTCTTAGTATCATTAAAATATTTACTTAATTTTATTTACTGATGTCTACAGTTTTTCCTTTTCATAATAATGTATTTAATCCTCTAAACCAGTGGATCCCAAACTTTATACAGTCCCGTACCCCTTCAGACATTCAATCTCCAGCTACGTACCCCCTGCAGCGCGTGCGATAGGACACGAAAGATGTTGAGCTATGCAAAACGCAAATCAAATATTTCCCCGCGTACCCCCTCAACCACTTCGCGTACCCCTGGGGGTACACGTACCCCAGTTTGGGAACCAATGCTCTAAACCACCTTGTTTCCAGGGTCTATTTTTTAATGTGTTGATTTTGTCTCTTTATTTAAAAAAAAATCACTTTTGTGATAGAATCATCAGATTCTCAGTCGTCAGTGTCACGGCATTTCCAAGTGCTAAAAAACGTCTTAATTTCGAACTGACTGCTGACAGTCCCAGGTAATTAACTTGTAGGGTCGTTGATGTTACCCGAGTGGCTGGACCCAACCTGCTGTTGGTTTCACTGGGAGTCGTTTGTAGGTCGTTGACCCACCCAGGATAAACCAGTTTCTGCTTCATTGTGTTGGTGGCTTGAAATGTACTGAGATGTGGTTTGTGCTGAAAGTCCTCCTGAGTTTTTTCATCATAAGGGATTACGACGTTGGATGGGAGGTGAAACGTCTTCAAGAAACTCAAGTCCAGTCGACCTGATCTTAGCACTTACATATTAAAATATATTCTGAGGCCACAGTTTCACTTTAAATGATTGCAGGGAGATTCCACAGAGCCACAGCATGATCACTTCCCTTTTATGGTTTCACAAGCAGATTCGATTTTGTACTGGTTGACTTGTTTTACTGTTCAAGCAGCTGATCATGTAAAACCAAACAGACTCGTAGAAGTTGGCGACATGTGGGAGAGTATGAGTCAAACTTGAATCATCCATCCAACCACTTTTTCCAGACAACCAGCAAAATCAACATCTGTGTTTTCCTTACGTGTTCAGCAAATATGACAAGTGCCCTCTGCTGAGCAGCCAATTCTGTGATGAATCCGGAGTTGATGGCAAATTCCAAGATGTCTCCCTCGTTGCCTGTGTAGAAGAAAATAGGACCGTAGCCCTTCTGCCAGTACTTATCTAAAAGGAGAGACAGAGAGAGAACAACCTATTGAGTCATTTGCTCTGTAGTTTTGTCATATTTGTAACAGGAACCTGGTCTGACCTGTGATCAGGTAACGCTGGCTGAATGTCCCATTCCCCATGCTGTTGAAGTTGAAGTGATCCATAGTCTGAGTGAAATACTTCTCTGTGAACTGGGGCTCTGCCTGGATGCCATCTTGTGTCCTGGACTGAGACAATAAATGAAATGTGCGACACATAATAATCTGAGTTAGTTTGTCTTGTCTCTGACTTCATATGGTCACAAGAACTTTACACAACAGAACTTTAAATGGAGACATTCCTGTTTTGATTTGAGTTCCTTTGAAATCCAGGGGACATGCTGTCAAACCAAAACCAATTCAAAACAACTGCATATGTAATATCTTGTATTTATCTTTCTGAGAGTCACTGACAGGAGGTGATTGAAAGCATGAAGCTAATGTCAACTCCCCATGCTTCAACTCGGCTTACATCTCGCACACTATTCAACACCGTATTGACAGATAAGCCTTGTTTACAGTCATACACAGTTGCATTGAGCCACAATGACGAGAAGTAGCACTGGACTGTTTTCTCCACAGCAGGACGGAGCGTTCGGACAGAGAGTAGCGGACACGGACGCGTTACCTTTGGGTGAGCGTGAGGCAGCGACTCAGCGAACAACACGAACACGGTCACGGTGACGAGAGACACGACTTGATTCATTTTAGATTTCAAATCAAAGTCACGAGGCTCAAACCTGCTCGAGCTATGGCACTGCGCCTGCGCAGGGAGCAGCTGTCACGTGACTTGTGTTATCATCTGTGCTGCGTTCACGTGTGACCCGTATCATCCGCCATTCTTCAAGTAAAGCGCTAAAACAGAAAACTAGCATTAGCATTGCTGATGGATTAGTCAAAAGGAACAAATATTTTGTATCAATTCAAAGAGAAATTCATGAGTATGAAATCTTCTGCTCTTGATGTAGCCCAGGTTGAATAGGTGCCAATGGAGCTGAAGCACCCAACATGTTTTCGGCCAATGTTTTCCACAACAGCTTTAAAACGAGAAATATAATTTCATCAGGTTGCAGTGACGTACCTGTCTGTAAGTGTCTGTGACGTCACACACCATGGTTTCAGAGCCCATCTGTGTGTGGGGGTGGAACAACATGATCGACACCACAGTGACCAGTCAGTTGTATGCATGCTGAGCAGGCACGTGCACAGATAGACCCCTAGTGGTGCTCATGCACTGGCCCTTTTGCCCTGGATGAGAAAAGTGCCCCTTCTGCTGGAGCCCAATTTGTTCTTCATTCATCAATATTTAAGAATACAAATTACTCTCTCTGTCATCAATTCACCCCAAATGTGTTTTGGTATCTGACAGGGCATTTATTTAAGTTCTTGTGAGAATTTCGCCCCAACATGCTCCGCGGCGCTCACAAGCCCCCCCTTTTTTTGGGGTTTGAGCATCTGCCCCCCAAAATGTCTGTGCCTGTGCCTGATGCTGAGGACATTTTATTCACACATTTGTACTAAACATACAAACTATATAGTAAGATTTGTGATACAATGAAGACATGGTTTACAAATAAAAACGGTGTATTAATATTTATATAAGAAAAGAATCATCCAACATGTGAGGCCTGACAGCTCAAAGTTCGAGCACAGCCCTGGTAGGTGGGATTGGAGAGCTACCCACCTTAACAAGGGCCGCTGGACACTTCCTGCCTCTTTGCCTGATGCCTGGTAGATGGTGACTACTGGGTTAGTGCAGATCTCTGTGGCCCAATGCTTGAGAGGAGATTTAGGGTTTGCCTCAGTGCAGGGTCAGCCATCTACTGTCGCTATAAAGTGGGACCCCAGATTGAGCAAGATCTAGTGCCAGATTGCTGTTTCTGCATTTGTTTTTACACTGTTGGTCCGACATCTCATGTATCAGAGTACTGTTTGACCTTTAATAATCGCATTGGTTGTTTTTTAAAATATGGACCAACTGAGACTCATTCCTTGTTTTAGGCAGCTGGACGATTTGATGTCGGATTCAAACCACTTTCCACGCAGTGTGGTAGGCCTGAGCGTGACGGTCACTTGAACAGTTTGTTGTGGTTTTTGTCCCTGCAGTGTGATTTGCAGTGGTCGTGAGCACGCTGCATACATAATAGTCTCGGCTATTTATGTTAAATCCTCTATATATTTTCTCCTTCAGTAACATCAATCTTCCTATTAATAAATAAAGATTTAATTGTGAACTGAATGCACATCCCCCGCTCTTCTTGAAACCCTAAAATTTGATTGTGTCGATTCACACTCAGCTCATTGGGGTGTAGTACGACCCATAGGCTGTTTTAAAGGACACATTTGTCAGTCTTAACACTTTATTGGGTGACAAACAACAATGTTAAATTTCCCAGATACAATATTAAGTCTCCCAATAATAGCGACAGTGCAGTATAGTATTAATACATTTTGATCATTAAAATGAGGCTCCAGCTGTAATTTACATATTTACAAAGAAGAAAAAGTACTTGCAAAACAGTCAGACATTGTTTTACATTACCGAGGGGAAGATTACTCAAACCTTTCTTCCACATGAAGTCCTGCTGTGATCTGTATCTGAGGAGTTTCTGTGAAGGGTGGGGCCACACCGTGTAGTACTGCACTGCCTCAACAAAGCACAACCTGTGAATCGGGTTAGTCAACCCCAGTTATTTTCCTTGTTTTTAAGCATTGCACACATGACTGTCTTATCCATCTGGATTACTTCATGAGGTTTTCTGGAAATCAAGCTAATTTTTCTCCTGATTTCCTTCCTTGCTCATTGTAAAAAGAGGTCAAAGTTCACCCTGCATGGATCAATCTCACTGAGAACCTTTCAGTAACTCTGTGATGTAATTCTATAGCTTTCAGTAAGTGTGTTGAGATAATGTAGTGACTCACTGTAATGACACCTGACAGAAACCTGCTGCCTCTATTGTTATTAGGCAGCTAATACAGGATATCACAGTCATGGGAATTCTGCTCAATTTACCTGACATACTATGAATGATTGTTCTGAATACTATAATTACATCAATCTTCATTTAAAGTCCTGAGTGACTCATGTGTGTTGAAATAGTCATGTGTACGTGCCTCTTTGGCAGGTGAATTCCAGCGCTGGTGTGCCTCTGCGGATCCTTTCTGAGGAGCATGGACAGAAACTTCCTTGTAGCAGCAGGGTGGAGTCTCTGCAGGAGGCCTGGCTTACCTCCCCTTGTTTCCCTGTAGGCACAGTGAGTGAGACAGCAGGCACCGAGGCTCAGCTGGACACTGACTGAACTCTCAGAGGCCGCTCATTCAGACAGGTAGGTCATTTATCAAGTTTTTCTTATGAACGATTCAACCTTCATGAACTGAGCTGAACAACTCAACCAGACACTCTCTGATGAAGGGACAAGGAAGTATTCCATTAAAAGTGCGTAGAGTGTTACTGATTAACATTAGTGCAGTTTCCCTGTTGGTCTCTCCTTTCTTTTCATATTTTAAATCCTATTCTTGTTATTTATACATTTTCATTCAGTAGCAAACAGTTAAGATCTGGTGTAGGAAAGAATGTTTGCATTTGTCTTTGCCCAGTCTACATATTCTTCATTCTACCACAGTTCCTTTTTACCTTTGCCTAATTCTTTCATTTAAAATTAACACTGAAATTATAACCTTATTTTTCTCTTCGTGATAGTGAGTGACAGGCATATTGTCTGTTGGCAAAATAATGAAATCACTGTGATTTATAAATGAATCTATCTGCAGCAGTGGATAAACTCATTACATTTGCTATTCTCAAAGGTTCACTGTGTAGAATTTAGTGACATCTAGTGGTGAAGTTGCATGTTGCATCTGAATACCCCTCAGCTCACCCTCCCCTTCCAAACATGAGCGAGAACCCGTGGAAGCATTCAGTTGTCATAAAAACTCAAAAGATATTTAGTTTGTCCAGTTTAGACTACTTTAAAAACATGGGGGCCTCCGTAGAGAGGACCCCCTCCCGATGTTAATTTAAAATATTTCAATATAAAGAGCCTATTCTAGGGTAAAGAAACAACGCTAGTACACACTAGTTAAAATATCACTCGGAATAGTTTTTATTTCATTTCAGATCCCTTTCCCCTTACTGAACCTTTAAGTAGGTTTTGTGGTCCTTTCTTTCATCTGAATATCGTCATACTTTGACTACACTACATCTATCAGGCAGCTATTGTTACATTTGCAAATTTAAAGATTTATCTTGTGAAGTCTGATGTACTGTATAGATTAAACATCAACAATACCGAACCTTTAAATCACCACCGGGAGCACCTACAATTTAAAAATGTTGAATTTTCACTTTTAGTCCAGCAAGATATTCAATTCATTTCATTCTGACTCTTTTATAAATGTTTGTATTTTATTTCAAGTGATTATCTTTATTTAACATGCAACCTACTATTCTCCACAAGTATGTCGAACATTTTTATTACAAAGCAGGAAAGAAATTTGATATCAGAAGAAATACTATATTGGGGAATTTAGTACATCAGTGACAATGACGGTACATTCAAAGTGGTTTGAAACAAAATCAGGGCAGTTTTATTAAATGCAAAAATGAAGAGACCAATCTGTGTGTGTGTATGTGTGTGTGCGTGTGTCTGTGTGTGTATATGTGTGTGTGTCTCTATGAGAGAGAGCGTGTGTGCTTTAGTGTATGTGTGTGTGTGTGTGGGGGGGGGGGTGTACAAGAGATTTTGAACTCTCTTCACTTCAAGAGCCTTTTACTTCTTACTTGTATCTTACCATTAAAATGTCACTGATAGCCATTCAAGAAAAGAAAAAGGAAATTACAACCTCCCCTGTTGCACATTTATGTCAGCGATCCTTCTTCTTCTCTTCTCTCGGGTCTTCAGGATGCTTTACACTGAGCTACTACAGTTGTGGGATGAGTCCGTGCAGGCTGTGGACGCCAAGGACTGGCAAGGAGCTCTCAACAAACTTGAGCAGATTAGTGAACCCACGTCTCGCACCCTGTTCAACAGTGCCTCAGTTCACCTGGCTCTGGGACAACTGGACCTGGCCCTCAAGGTCTGTGTTCTGTGTGTAGAGTAGGACCTGAAACACCTCTCCATATACTTTGAATTATTTAAACTGTCGTTAAATGTAGGCTTTATAAATGGCTTGTAAATGTTTTACTAATGATTTATGGAGCAATTATTAGGCAAGTTCTATTGCCATATTTCATAGTTTGTCTTAGTTTATGAGAAAAAAAGCTTCAGTTGACTTTTTGACCTCTTCTAAATATTGTAGAGCAAAATATTATTTGTTCACTTAAATTTAAAAAAAAAGAAGTTCCGGATTAAAATGTTTTGCCTTTATCTGATTGATTGCAAACAATTATTAATTACTTTCTCATACAACTTTTATATTCCCAGTCTTACCTCTTAAAGTCTCCACACATAAATGCATTAAAATCTAGTGAGATTTCAACCTCTTTCGTTGTATGAAGAGCTTTCTGGAAGAATGATATGCTCTGTGCCAAACCATATGGCTCCCAAGTAGCAATAATTCTGTCAACTAGTTTTAGATTTAACCCGAGTGCTGATAAAACCAGTCTACGTCAGTTTCAGTCGTATTTGTCAACCTCTCCCTATTCCAGTCTATTTTTATTCGCATGAAACTCTGAGCGTTGTTGTTTCATCTTAGTCAAAGAAAACCATAAATATTTCGGTGTAATTTTAGTCCAGACAAAGACCATTGTAGCTAAACATTAGCAAACAAAGCTTTCAAACAAGATTTTAATTCAGGACAGATGAAACCACACTAATTCTTCAAGCGAGAGTAACAAGTGACCCTAACAATTAAAAAAATTCACAAATAAAAAGAATCCTAGAGCAGCACTGAGACCATTCCTAAATCTACAATGTTCAGCGGCACCAGGCCCGAGGCAGTAAGGCGTTGGTTTTATTCTGTCATTTTGTACAATACACTTTCACTGCAACTATTTCTCCATCTGCAATGTAACATGTCCTGTTGTTGTAAGATGCTTATATATAATGTCACACCATTTTATAGCTGTCTTAATATAACTGTTAAAGTATCATGTTACTGTTATATTAGCTCAGCTTCTATGTGGTGAACCTCAACAAGTCTTTGTGCCATCTCATGGCTGTTTACCAGCTTCACGTAGGCTTACTGACCTTTACCCAAGTCCGGCTTTGGCTCCATTAAGTGACAAAGATGGCAGCAGGAAGAAAGCCAAAACCCACAATCCATAAAGCCCCTTCACAAGGTCACGTCTGTGACGTACCCTTCTGCTGCAGCACAACACTTTGCTCAAGAGACTGCAGCTGTCTCTTGAGCAAAGTGTTAAAACTGCATCTGCTCTCCTCTCATGTACATCAGTCTGGCTGTCATCACTGCTGAAAACCTACACTGTAAAAAACATCCAATATGAACTTGTCTTTCCTCCTTGCTGATCTCCAGGCTTTAGACCTCACTATTGTCAAGGAAGAACGTCTTGCTGTTGGCTTCTTCCAGAGAGCAGGAGTGATGATGCAGATTGACAGGTAGGAGCCATGACACAGTCCTTAACACTGACATACAGTCTGCACAACACTACACCACACTACACTGCACTACACTATACAATACTACACGACACTGCACTACACTAAACCGCACGGCACTACAATATACTACACTAAACTGCACTGCACAAAACTACACTGCACCGCACTACACTAAACTGCACTAGAGTATACTACACAACACTACACCGCACTACACTGCACTACACTATACAACACTACACAACACTGCACTACACTGAACCGCATTGCATTACACTGTACTTCACTAAACTGCACTGCACAAAACTACACCGCACCGCACTTCACTAAACTGCTCTAGAGTATACTACACAACACTGAACTGCACTGCACTACACTGCACTACACTACACTGCACTACACTAAACTGCACTGGACAAAACTACACCGCACTACCCTGCACTGCACTACACTATATAACAATACACTACACTATATAACAATACACTACACTGCACTACACTATATAACAATACACTACACCGCACTACACTGTACTGAACTGTACTACACAGTACTGCCGTGCTACACTACATTAAACTCCACTAATTTGGTGTAATTCAGGTTGAAACTAATAAGTGAGGGTTCAGTTTAAACCAATGGACTTTAAGTTATATGAAGGAAGTCAGTTTGAGTGTACAGGACTTCCTTAAGGAGGTTTTGCTGAAAATAAATACACCAGAGAATAATATAATGATAGAATAGACCAGGTATTAACCATGCATTCATAAATAGTTTGACACTTTTTGGTGAGAGATAGATGAGAACATGTGTGATACCACTTTGATATCTGTAAATATGAAGCTTGTTAGCTTAGCTTGGCGTAAATACTGGAAACAGAGGGACTCAACTACTGGGCTTCATAAATAAGTGTGAATTTAACAAGTTATTTCTCAGAAACATTCACTTCCTGAAGTATTTTTGTCACAATGATGTTGTCAGGCAACTCATAAGGCAGAGACTCATATTACACCCAGTGAAGAAAGAGTCCGACCAATCACAGCCTTTGCACAACAATGCAGCTTTCACACTTTGGTTATAGCATGGAGGTTCTGCAGCCTGAGTGATGGAGGTTCATTTCGAAGTGTTTTTCATCGTCTACTGTTTGTCTGCTTCCTGCATCACTCTGTCCCCAGGTTGGAGGAGGCTCTGTCCGACTGTATCTGGGCACAGAAGCATATGAGAGGAAACATTGTCATTGACTACAGGCAGCTGGGACTGAGATTCAAACTCTACAGCTGGCAGGTCTGACCCACACACACATAGACACTTACTGGCATAGACACACACTGGTTTCAGAATAGCAAATTGTTAAGTTTAGCCCTAACTCTTAAACCAAGTCTCTACCATGGTCTCTATATTGAGGGGTTTTATCATATGTAATCAAGTCCCCACTGAGATATTTAAAACAAGCTCAAACACACACGCACACCTGCACTCACACAGAACCGCCAGTATCCATCATGCTTCTTCTGACACATGGCAATGAAATAAAAAAGAAATCCAACCCCATGAGGTCTATCAGTAGAAAGGAATGAACACAGAGAGACCTGGCGTGTCATCACCTTCATTGTGTAGTTCAAACGACACACTCACCGGGGAGCTAACAAAGCTTCATTGATGGGGGCTGAAGAAGAGGTTACACAACATATTTCTCCCCGGGCAGATAAGACACCCTGGAGCTTCACATAGACTGTGCTTGTAGACTTCCTGCAAACTGTACATATTCAGTGGGGGATTTTGACTTCGGTGTAAGTCATCAGAACTTTTTCATGGGTGACTGATGCAGATTTGAAAGGTCCTATGACTGAGTAAAACATCAGTCGATAGACATGGATGAACAAATTGAGACAAAGCACACAAGGTCAAATTGTCCATAAATCACTGCTTATTCTGCAGAAAAATGCACAATGCAAATTGTCTTCAACACTTGTTTGTGACAGAAGCAGCTGTTGTTCTGGTGCTGGCTTCACAGGCATGTAATTCACAGCGCAGCGTATTAGGAATTAAAGAACAAATTAACAATTGAACAGACTCAACAAGAGCACTTGGGTAGTTTAACGATTTCTTTGAGGCAACAATAAAACACAGGACAAATAATGCCTCCTGCTAAATTTCTCTGACAGCCTTATTCTTCAAGGTGGAAGAGCTGTGAAACTGGCACAGGTCTCTGGCTGTTTAACTCACAGCTCTAACAGAAGCATCAATGCACAGACACATCACCCTGATGAATACTCAAATAATAGGGCTGTTTTTAAACCTTTGTGGTGTTCACTGTCAAAACCTTCCTCCAGCGTCTTAAGTCTTCAGTGCGTAGGGAGGCTTTTCTTTTTCAAACCAGAAAGCAAGTTTAGAAAAAGACAGACATTTTTGTTGAGTAATCACTGAGTCATTGATACTGGCCCCATGCTGCGAGTTAACTGTGGTAAATGATGATGAATGCTCTACAGGGGGGTTTCAGACTGCAGTAGCATGAATATCAATGGGATTGTATAATTGCAATGTGTCCCACAGGTGTTATATAATGCAGCAGCTGTGTACTGTCGGATGGGCCACTGGGAGCAGGCCAAGGAGGTCCTGCTGTCAGCTGCTCAGGAGAGAGGAGGAGGTCGAGGGGGGAACGTAGAGGTGTATTTGGACAGCATCCTGGTGAGTGTCACATCTTTTGCAACTGACTGGAAAAGACATGACACAGACTGGTAACAAGTTTACACAAATCAATCACTTGTACTGCTTATGTTGCACGTTTGTAGTTTGCATTTGCCAAACGTGACTAAGAATAGAAACATGATGATGCTCTGCAGGCTGAGGGACATTTGGTCTGTCCTCACCTCTTTAAAGGTACAATGAAATGTCAACTTTAGCTTCCTGGAAATCAGTGACTGAGTCAATGGCTGTTCTCTATCTGGCAACATTGGTGTGCAGCTTACGATATAGGAGCAATGGCAGAGAAACCCAATTAAAGTGAGTACAGGTGGTTTTAGTAACAACAAGTTAGAAGAGCAGTGATTTACAAACCTTTTCCACCTTTTGCACACTGATAGGCAAGCCAAAATCGCAAGGCACACCTGTATTCTTATTCATGCAAAACTCTTGTGATCATCCATTTTACCAGCGTTTCTCTCTTTTTTTAAGTTGCGCTCCTTTACACTGACTGTCAATAAAAGTCTTCGATGTGTCACACACTAATAATTCCCAACATCTGACACCTGCACGAATGGCGAGAATTGTGGTTCTGAGGTTTTTTAAATATTTTCTTTGGGTAAAGAATTTACCCTATATTGAGAAATAAGTGCATAAATTTTTTTGAATAAAATTCAAACACAATGTATAACTTTTTGTTGCACAGGTGTGCCTAACCTTTTTCATTTAAGTGCACCCACAATTTTTCACCGCACCTTTTGGCACAGCAATAATACACCTATTATAACTTTTATTGCCAGTTCCTATGTCCATTGGTGCTTTTTTTTTTACTAGGGCTGGGTTTGACTCCATTTGATTTGTCCACATATCGATTTAGTTAAGGATATTTTAGTGTACAATCATTTTGCCTGGATATGAAAGAAAATTCCCAGAGAACGAAAGCTGTAAACTTTGCAAGGAAACCTTAAGGTATAGGCCCGTCACAATGATCAATGTTGTCTGTGTAGCCCAGAACAGACAGAGCAGAGCCCTGGCTCCAGAGAGGATCTGTCACTCATTTCTGTTCGATTAAGGGTGAGGGGAGAGGTATTTAGTTGGTTACAATATGAAGTTCGACCACTAGATGCCACTAAACCCAACTTTAAACAACTGTCAGTTATACAACTGGTGTTGCTGCTCTACTGCTCATATAGCTGTAACCTGGGTCTGGAACATCCAAGATTACTATAAATTTGTGTTATCAATGGTCACAAAGCAACAATAAATATAAATGCACACAGTTGTACGAAAAACATACCTTTCTTCAACAAGTACGCAGTAAATGCAAATTTACAAACTGTTATCTGCAGTGACTGATTAATGATCAAATCGGATTTTTGTTTAATAATTATGTGTATCAAAGTACATTTTTCAGTGTAAAGAATGAACCTTCAAGCTTAATGAAACGTCCTGTCCTCACTTTGTGAAGGCCCAGAAAATTGAATTCCTCAGTCATCATGAGCAGAAGGCTAGATCATTTTATGCCAGGCCTAGCCCAGCTATGGTGATTACACATGAGACATTTCTGTATTTGTGTTTTTTTTGTCAGGGCTCAACTGGCTTCAGATCCTTACACACAGACTAATCAGGATTTAACATTTCTATAAAACACAATCTGAAGAAGGATTGTTTGCTTATGTTTCCAGTCAAATCTGATCAAACTACATTCACAAAGTCCTCATAAATGATATTTATTTATAACAAATTACTATTACAAATTTATGAGTGTTATAACTCTGAATGGGTGATTTTTCCATTTATAAATCATAATGTCTCTTTTCCATAACTATTTGTATAGATATCTTTCTAATCTTATAGAATACATTTTGAAACAGGTTTATATAGTGGCTTCTTTTCTATTCGGATTCAGTGACGCAGTTCGTGTTGAGGCATTCAAAAGATAGGAAGGCCACTACCATCACCAGTTTGCCCATTGTCACTTGGTCACTCTGTAGTTATCTCGTGATCTCACTGTCTGTACAAAAGTGGCATGAGTTTTGGTTATCTAAAGCAAAAATAATATACAAACCCACATAGGAAGAATTATAACTTTTATAGTCTTAACCCCAACCAAGTCACATTGACATAGTACTTCTATTTATGTGCGTTTCTCTGTCACTCAGAGCTGCAGGGTAATCACAGCACAACCATCAGTGTTAATTTGGATATGCCATGCTTTTCTGTGGCCTTGAATGTGTGGAACAGCCTCAGAATATTTGATACAGGTCCAGACCAGGGAACACTGAGGCAAAATATGTCTTCAGCCTCTTCAACCCCTATTAGTGATCTGTGTTCAGCAGTGCTCACAAATAGATGGATATTGGAGCAGCTCCAGTGGAGAAGCTGAGCTGCCAGTCGCTCCTGCAACCACTGTCCCCTGCAGAATGATATTGTTTGACAATAAATGAGATAATGCATAGGTCAGGAAGGGGAAATAGCTCAAATACTAGAGCACTAGCTTCGCATGCAAGAAGTAGTGAGGTCGAAGCCCACATTCTGGACAAGAATATATCTATATTCGAAGGATACACCTGTAGTGAAGATAAAGTTAACTTTTTCAAAATATTCTGAGTGATTTTAATCAGTACATGCACACACACGTGCACACACACACACACACACACACACACACACACACAAGCATTATGGTTTTGATTTTGAAAAAAAAGCTAACACATTTCTCTGATTTTAATGACAGAGAAAGGAGGTCCTGGCTCCCATCCTGGTGCCTGGGCATGTGGTGTTTCGTCCCAAGAAGCAGGATGTGGAGCAGCTGCCGCAGAGAGATTTCCTGGGCAAAGCAAAGGTAAAGTCTCCCCACTCATAGTTTTACTTCTATAAAATGAATGAGTGAATATATATATCACTAATATAGTGAGTAATACAGGTCAAGTCAAGTTAAATGTGATTTAAAAAGTGTATTATTATTAGCAATAACGTAATGTATTGTTTTCTTTACCCTAGAATGGGTCCCTTTATATTCAATAACATGACACTTCACCACTGGATGTCATTCAGTTTTACACACTTAAATTAATAAAAGTTTAATACACTAAAAACATGATGAAAAATACAAAAATAACATTAAAGTATTGGTAAATGGTTTGTATTTTATGTAACGCTATTCTAGTCTTAATGATGACTCAAAGCGCTTTACAGTACAGTTTATTGCCATTCACACACACACATTCATACAGTGCATTTATGGGCAGCACTTTTTGTCTATGAGGGGCAATTTGGGTTCAGTATCTTGCCCAAGACACTTCAGTATACAGATGGGGAAGACTGAAATCAAACCTCCAACATTCTGGTTAGAGGACGACCGTTATACCCCCTCAGCAACAGCCAACACACTATGAAGGAAAATAAAATAAAGATTTAATGCTAAAAGTGAATTAAAACCACAAGGATACTCAAAAGCCTGAGATTTACATTTTGAATTTATTCCTTTTTCAGTCTTGTGATGTCGTCACTTTATGATATGAAGCAGGTTTGAAGGTTGTGGAAACATAGGCTTGGTTTCGAAAGGCCCCCGTGACAAAATACAATATAATTTATATAATTATTAGTAATTTCATTTGAAATTATAGAGGTCAGTGATCAATGATGATTTCAAACAAAATATATGGTTAATTAAATTTAGTATTGAAATGTTAAGTTAAATAAGGGTAATTCAGTAATATATCCTCTGCCTGCAGGTGATCTCCTCCATGATTCCTAATGATGATTATGGAGGCTTTGAACCTCTGAGGCTACAGGTAAGACTGTATAAGTAAAAAATACAGACAGTAAGAGTCAAGAAAATATATATTTTGTTGTGAGTCTGTCCCTTTGATAACTGTCCCTCTGTCTTCTCCACAGAAACCTGGTTTCTATGAGCCCAAGATGGATGAAGCTCAGTGAGTATCATCACCAATCAAATAGACATATTTAAACCTGAGCTGCCACCTGTCCTATGTGAGGATAATGAATGATTTTGTCTTACACCACCTGCCAGGGATTCTCGATACATGCGTGTACGTGTCCCTTACATGGCTCGGGGCCAAGGACAGCTGACTGTACCGGGAGGGGCCAAAGTGTTTCTATTTGGCGAGGAGGACCGGGATGGGATGGCAAATGTCATATTTGATGGAAAGGTGAGAGAGGACATATTTACGGCACCGTACATATCTGAAATGAACCAAATATACAGTGTAAATCTTACAGGGACTTCAAGTGTTGTGAGGTTCACTGACTGGTTTTAAAGTTAGCAGAAAAATCAATCTGTAAACAATGCATTATCATGTTAAGACTTTATAAAGTGAACATAACCAGTTGTGTATTAAACATTTTCAGCAGACGCAATGTTTGTATCAACCAGGTGAAGGTACGACATCTAGTCTCCTCTTCTAAGGTTAGATGCTCCACTGTGTTCACTGCTGTAAATGATTTTGATGAGAGCTGTGAGAAAGATGCTTCACACAGCTGAAGGGAGCAGCAGAGAGGAAAATGATTCAGTTTGACTTTTTTATTACAACTGACTCCATTCTATTAAACCTAGTGATCCATGCAGGGCCAATGGATAACCATTTCTGACTACGGATGAAAAGATTCTAAGTTTGACTCCTGCTTAGTGGCATTTAATATGTTAACTTAATTCCGTAAACATGTCTAAAAAAAGAAAGGGGCTATAAAATGTAGTTTTATAGTGAGAATGTTTCTAACAATAAGGATGTCTAATCAAGATTAATGAAACTTGATCTTGCAAACCCACCATGGGATTGCAACCTTTACAGTTCAGATCATTTCAAAACAGTAATTCACAGACGCAACACTGATAGTTTGTCATCTATGACCTTGTTTTCTGGAGTCTTTTTCAGGACAGTTTATTTCACATGTCAGGGATGTTTGATTTTTGGTATTTTGTTTGTTTTCAGAGAGGACATCTGCCAGTGTCCCTGCTTGAACCTTTAGATGTCAAGATGTCCAAAGGCAAAAAGGAGAATGTATGTATTTGTCCATGTAGAAATACACTTCATGATGTTGGCTGAAGTGATTTGATATTTCAAGCTTGTGTTATGAGAAGAAACAAACTGAAACACAGACTGATCAAACATACTGTTTCAAAATGAGATTCCATGAAAAACTATGTGGCACAAAAAAATACATGAAAATGTTCGAAGAAAATTTGCTACAATTAATTTCAAGGAGTATTTGGTGGGACACGATTACTCCTTACAACAAAAAATACAAGCTTCCTGACAAAGGAGAAATTCAATGTGCTTCTCACTGTGGGGGAGAAAAACATTAAAAGCATCAGAAGGGTGATGCATTCCCTTTATGATGCTGGATAAGCTCCAACAATGCGTACTTGTATACACTATAATACTGCCATTTCATAGTGATGTCATCTTACAGAATAAAATGAGCTGTAGATCATGTATCTAATCTTATCAGCAGCAAAAGTTAATGCATTACTTCACAATATGATGTCATTCTCTGACTGTCATAATGACGTCATGTTAACGTCATTCCTGCCATTCGATGGGCCATGACCATAGTGCTGTAGAATGCAGAAATGCCTGGTAAAATGAATTGTATGACGTCATTCTCTGACTTCTTTGTGACTTCTTCATGACGTCACTTATCAGAAGATACCATATGATGGAGGGAATCACTTTCTTATCAGTTTAGTGTTGAAACAATATCCTGTTATTTCACCTCGCATGTTAATAAATACTCTCACTGACCCTCCTGTCTTGTTTTCTATCATAGAAATTTGCCAGTGGAATCCCCTTCCCCCCCGGACTCAAGCCACCCACGCGTCCACAGGGCCAGCGTGGCCCTGCAGTTCCTCCTCGGGGTACTCAACTTTTTTTTTCTAAATCACACTTTTTTTAGAAATGCTGGATAGATAGATAAATGCTGGATAGATAGATAAATGATAATTCCAAGAATGGATCTAGTTGCTTAACCCTCACATTTGCATTGTGTGCTCTGTGCTCTGTTTCCCTACAGTACGTTTTACCTCAGACACTCCACCTCCATCCCACACCACTCCCACCCACGCACCGTTGCCAGCCTCAGAGCCTCCCAACACTGCCAGCGAGGAGGTACAGTAGTATTCCCCTCTGATTCGTCTGTGCAAGCTGAAAAGTGGAATCACAACATAGCTCTGCACTGCTTCACACATCCAGTTTATGTAACACTGCGTCCTACAAATTACATTTATATACAACTAAACAGCAAATATCTAATCGCTGGCTGGATTCTGTTCAAAAGCAACAGTTCTAAACGAGTGAGTAGATGAAGGTTTATCATTTGCAGGGGAGGATAACAAACAAAGTGCTTCAATGAAAGATGTTTAAACATGTTTTTTCTGAAATCTGTGAACTTCCTCAGTAATAAAACCACAACCTTTCCCCAACCAAGTGCTGTGTGCAGCTGCATGGCCCAACACATGCAGCCGGATCCTTTAACCAGTCTCAGTGGTCTCCCTTAGCCTTCTAATGGGCATGTTGCCAATGGTGCTGGAAAGCCTTTTTACTCTGGTCCCTACACTGAGAAAGCATTACTGTAAATCTGCATTTCAGAATAAAAGACGGTCAAATGAGAATAATCTGTAATCCTGTCCAACCCTGTCTGCAGCACTGAGGTCAAACTAAATCTAAAGGCACGATCAGGAAACAGGCTAAGCATTAAAGTACTAAAACTGAGAACACAGGGATAAACCATTCTGTCCCTCTCAGACTGACTGATCTTATTGCATGTAAGGCCTCAGTATGCTTCTCCGAGTCCGTTGCGGACTGACGGACGGACCCTTTTTGATTTATAGTTCTACGAGCCTTTTTGTTCCGAAAACAATTCACCGCCAGAACAGTAGATGGCGCAACGGAAGTCGAGCTTAGAGAAGCCTACCTCATGAGGTATATAGAAGAAGTCCACGCTGGTTTATTTACGTCCTCCCGGCTCCTCACACACAGTGAACGATGGCAACTAACAGAAAAGGGCTGTTGATGACGCGACAGTTTTGCTGAAATAAAGTGACACCCAGCGGGTCAAAATGTTTATGTTATCGTGTCTTAACGCAGCGGTTCCCCGGTCTTGTTTCCAAACTGCGTTGCTAATTCAACAGCTGCAACAGCTTGAAGCTACACGGAGGCAGCTAGCTTCCCCCCAGCTTCCAAACACAGTCAGCACGGACAGCCGATACTAACTACTACCAAGTGTTTGCTTCTAACCTGACGGTGTTTGAAAAACAGTGTCATGACAGCCGTGGGATTAAAGTCAGCGGGTTTTTGCGCTGTTCCCACCGCAGTTAGCATGGTGGCTAGCCCGCTAGCCCCGTTATCAAAGTTCGTTATAACCGTATGTGACCGTACACACATGCTGTAAGTGCTCTAACCCAGTGAATTTCAACCTTTTTTGAGCCGCGGCACATTTTTTACATTTACAAAATCCTGGGGCACACCACCAACCAAAATGACACTCTATGGACTAACACAGTACATATAATACATATAGTTAGTAATATAATTTCTAAATGTATTAAAAAACACTATTTTAAATTATTTCAGCCCTTTCTTACTCTTACCTTTTAATGAGCACAAATTTAATCAGATTTATGCAACAATCTTTGATTTAACTAAACTTTATTTAACGGAGACATATTATACCCATTTAATCACATTTGATATGGTTCCTTGGGGTCTTATTGAAATGTCTGTAACATATTTTGGTCAAAATACCACAAGGATCATTTAAAACAGGACCTTTTAACCCTGTCTAAAACAGATTGACCTGTTTTGAGTGCCAATAGTTACTCCCGCCGTTTACCCGCGCTTCATTGAATTTCTTCACTTTGACCTTCAGAGCACTGGGCAGAAATCACATCGCGTCAACACCCACCGTGGCGCTTCGCGATGCTTTGTTTTAATTAAACAGTCGGATTCCCCTGGTCCGCACCAGTTCTAAGTCAGCTGCTAGGCGCCTGCCGAGGCGCACCGCCGGAAGGGGCCCCCGCGGGAACGGAGGGTTCCCCCAGCGGGCGCCGTAGCTGAGGTGATCCGCGAGAAGGGCCCGACACGCGTCCAGAGTCGCTGCCGCCGACCGCCGTACCCGGTCCCCTCCAACGGCCCGCCTTCCGCACCGGCGACGGACACCGCCCCACGGTCCAAGAGAAAGAAAGCACCCCGCACCACTGACGCCGTGAGGCACAGCGGAATAGGACCTCCCCTCCCAAAAAAACGTTGAGGCGTGCCGCACGCCGAGTCTCCGGCGTCGTGGAGAGGAGGGGGACTGCTCCCCCAGCCGCGGCACCTGCCCAGCGGTTTAGCCACAAATACCAATGATATCGGTGAAAGTCAAGTTTATTACCGATGTGCAGATGTCAGTAAACGAGGCAAATATCTGCCGCTACCGATGTTCGGCCGATACTTCGGTGCAACACTAGATATTAGATAATTTCCCACGGCACACCTGACGATCTCTCACGGCACACTAGTGTGTAGTGTAGTTCGACGTGTAGTTAGAAAAATGAGAGCTGCACGAAAAGCTCTCCGAGGAGCCGCGGAGAGGCCCGGAGAGGGCGTTCCACGTTGGAGAAGGCGGTCCTATCTGTCCGTGTCCGTCAAAACGGAGAAGCATACATTGGCCTTCAAGGCCTCAGTATGCTTCTCCGAGTCCGTTTCGGAATGACGGACGGACGGATCGGACGGACCCTTTTTGATTTATAGTTCTACGAGCCTTTTTGTTGTGAAAACAATTCACCGCCAGAACAGTAGATGGCGCAACGGAAGTCGAGCTTAGAGAAGCCTACCTCATGAGGTATATAGAAGAAGTCCACGCTGGTTTATTTACGTCCTCCCGGCTCCTCACACACAGTGAACGATGGCAACTAACAGAAAAAGGATGTTGATGACGCGACAGTTTTGCTGAAATAAAGTGACACCCAGCGGGTCAAAATGTTTATGTTATCGTGTCTAAACGCAGCGGTTCCCCGGTCTTGTTTCCAAACTGCGTTGCTAATTCAACAGCTGCAACAGCTTGAAGCTACACGGAGGCAGCTAGCTCCCCCCAGCTTCCACACACAGTCAGCACGGACACCCGATACTAGCTACTACCAAGTGTTTGCTTCTAACCTGACGGTGTTTGAGAAACAGTGTCATGACAGCCGTGGGATTAAAGTCAGTGGGTTGTTGCGCTGTACCCACCGCAGTTAGCATGGTGGCTAGCCCGCTAGCCCCGTTATCAAAGTTCGTTATAACCGTATGTGACCGTACACACATGCTGTAAGTGCTCTAACCAGCCACCGTCAGCCGGACACACTTGTCACATTAATCATAGAGTCGTAGTTGTGATTTTGGTTTATTGTGATGTAGGGAATGGAACAGGAAGTTTCCATTCCGAAATACTGGCGTTAGCGGACCAATCACAGCCAAGTGCTATCCGTGGGCTATCCGTCATTTCGACGTGTAGTTAGAAAAATGAGAGCGGCACGAAAAGCTCTCCGAGGAGCCTCGGAGAGGCACGGAGAGGGCGTTCCACGTTGGAGAGGGCGGTCCTATCTGTCCGTGTCCGTCAAAACGCAGAAGCATACATTGGCCTTTAGTCTGACTTACCAAACATTTATGATGCTACTGATGGTTTATTTCCTCTTCTCACGTCCCCTAACATGAGAAGAAGGTTACAATGAGTCTGCAGCTCATCCTTTCTTTGTGGCTGCTTTTCAAACTGAACAGAATGCTGCTTCATTTATCACACAATTGTAAGAATATTAACGCAACATAACAAGCGAATATTACATCATTATGAACGATTTTGTCTCTCCTTCAGCAGCCTGATCTAAATGATCTAAATGGCACCAATACACAACCCAATACACAACCCTCACCCCACTGCAATGGCAACTAATAGGACACAGCATTACATCTTAATTTAAAGATCATTTCATGGTGTTTTCTTTCTTATGGTTGATCTTTACAACATTAACACAATTTCGGCTGTACTGAAAGCACCTCATTTCAGAGTGTCACTAATAGAGAAGCTCTATGGGGCACTGATTTAATTTAGAGAGCCATTACAGATCTGTGTTATATTTATTTCCTTTGTGTTGGCATATTAAGAAGCATTTTACCATGTTTACTGTGCTGTGGGAGACAAGTGCACTTGGGCAGTATTTGTTGTCCTCTAGGGGGAGCCCACCCTGAGTCTCAGTGAAATGAATGCAGAGGCTGGAAGAAGTGAAACTCTGACAACATACACTCACCTAATACATATCATATTCAGGCAGCTTTCACAGTACATGAAATTACTAATTGTTCCTGGTATTAAGGGGTTCATATCACATTTAATTCTGAAAACCGCATCAGCATCAGTATTTATAATCTGCATTGAGAAATATAGCCTATGGGACACATTCTATTGATTGAATATTTGTTATTAGTAATTTACATGTATATTTCCACTCAAAAGACAAGTGGTAGATGTCCTCCAGAATGTCTGTCCAAATAAGCCACAAGCATCCCAAGCATGGATGTACTGGCTTGTGTGAAAAATAAATCTCTTTATTTGATTATTAAGATGAACATTTCCAAATTTCTAGAACTGATGGGCAACACATGTTTTGAAACATAAACCATTACAGTAGTTACCTAACCAACTAACTCAAGTGCTTTAAAATATGATTTTGAATTATTATTATTCTCTTTAGACCCCCCACATCCATGTAACATGGTTTAAGTAATTATCTCTACTGGCATTATAAATCTATAATAAAAAAACTGGTTACAAGCACAAATCAGAACTATAGGAGCAGGACACTACTCATACTTATAATAATATTTCGGAATAATGACCTTTTAAAAAGTGTTCAAACAGATTGGAACACATAGAGATAAAAAAAAAAGTTTTATATGATGAGCTGCATTCACATTATATTTTAAGGTGTTTCTGCTTATTGCTTCCAGCCCATTAGTCCATCTCAGCTGGAGGAGGTTGACTCTGTGGTGGTAAAGGTCCACTACACGTACACTGTGGCTCTGTCTGTCCCTCTGGACGCACCGTACCATGAGGTGAAGGAACAGATCGCACAGAAACTGGGTCAGTCTGCGTCTCAGCTGCGCCTCAGGTAACCACACGCCTGCCAACCCATTTCTGTCTCCCTGTATCTCTGCAAATGATGCTTCATCTCTAAAAATATGCTTTTTTCTTTGTCCACTCCCCCCAGTGGGTCCAATATCTGTCCTGGCTAAGAAACCCTAACTTGAGATAAAGGACAATGCAACTGCAGCTTCATGGACTATAAACCTCAGAATAGAGTTGACACAGCATCGCTGTGAGATAAAAACGGAAACAATATGACATCTAAGGGTTGCTAACAGTAGGACCAGTTCAGTTTGACAGTTGTAGCTGTCAAAATTAAAAATAGAATTCAATATTAAATGCCTTGCTCTAAGGCCTGTTATTATCTGAGTCATTTTGGAAGAAGGTCATTTCATTCATTTTTGATCCCATGACCCCCATGATGCCCTTTTCTCTCCAACTGGTCCCCTGCTACCGCTCACTTCTCCTTGTCTCTCATCAGAAATAAGCCACATGGCTCCCAGGTGCTGATACCACTGAGAGGGGAAGTTGAGCTAGGCTGCACCATGCAGGAGGTGGCTGAGGCTGGCAGAGCCATCCTGTGGTGTCAGGTGAGCATTAATCAAACAACCACACTCACATCAGGTCTTGAAAAACAACAATAGTGAGGCGCATCAGTGGGTGTCCCCTACAATTGTTAAAGGGATAGTTCACCCAAAAATGAAAATTGACCAATCATCTACTCACCACTATGTCGATGGAGGGGTGGGTGAAGTGTCCAAGTCCACAAAAGACTTTTGGAGTCTTAGGGGTAAACAGTGTTTCAGCCAAAGTGACCCCTTCTTCAGACATAATAAACCAACAGAAAAAACACAACATGCCTCCACACTGCTCGTGTGGTGTCATCCAAGTGTCCTCAAGCATCGACATTCAAATTCGACTCGAAACAAGGTAATTTACACTGTGTTTTAACCCTTAATGTCAGTTGTCAGAAGTAGCAGTGCTAGCGGACGTAGCCAGACAAATGCGTGCCCTTGGGTGAGAGTGTATGCGGTGTTCCGAAGGGCTTGAGGGTACATAAATGTGCTTCGTTAGGGGGCTATCAGTGGACTTTTAGGATGAAAACACAGTGTAAATGACGCCTCTTCGAGTAGATTATGAATGGATCAGAGCTTGCAGACACTTGGATGACACCACACGAGCAGTATGGAGGCATGCAATGTTGTTTCTGTTGATTTATTAAGTCACGTTGTGAGCCACCAGTTACTTCAATTGCATTGGATTCGGTTGCAACGTTGTTTACCCTGATACTCCAATCAGGTTTCAACTGTATTTGTTAGAATGGTCAATTTCCACCAGTGGAATCAATTAGAGTTTAAAATAAGGAAATAGGGAGCAAGTCATTATCTAACTGCTAAGCTAATAATATTGTCTCCTCATTCCCCTGTATTGTGTTACAGAAAGAAGACCCCTTGGCCAACTATACCATCCTCTACCAGATGGTGGCGCTCTATGACTACTTTGTTCAGGGCCCAGAGGACTTGGAGTTCAGTGAAGGAGACACCATTGACATCCTGGGAGAAGGTAAGGGTCTGCGGGTCAACCCAAGACATAAAAAGTCAGGAATTCATTCAAACACTTGCACATGAAATGTTCCTCCCTCTGCTTCATCCTCTGGGCCTCTTGTTTGTCTCTCACACTCCTCTTTATCTTTTCACTCCTCCAGTTAATGAGGAATGGCTTGAGGGACACTGTGCAGGCAATATCGGCATCTTCCCCAGCTGCTTCGCCTACAGGGAGGACGCCAAAATCACCCAGTTCTAAAAGCCGACCAGTTGCTGTACAGTAATGTCCAATAAAGCTGTGAATGGTGGCTGTTCATAGCCTCAGAACAACCACACAGCTGCCTTATAGCAGCATACTCAGCACTGACTTTATTGTGCTTTAAAATATTTCTGTCCCACATAGTATCATTGCAATGTTACTATAGGGGCTCTGAGTAAATCATGATGATGAAGAGTATGTTTATATTAAACTTTCTGTAGTTTTCAAATTTTTTATGTCCTATAGTATCACTATCATAATCCTGAGGTGCTCTGTATTATTTGAATAAGGGTTTATACTGACACGTGTGATGTACTGTAATTTGTGTATGTATGTTAGTGAAATAAATCAAATAAAGTGTATGAAGATCGTTATAGTCTGCCATAAGGGCTGAGATTGCATTCTGATATAGTGTCCTAATGAAACTTTTGAAGATCCCAGTATTTCCTTCCAGCTGACTGGAGTTAGAATAAATTCAAATAACTGAGTATCATGGTGAGATGTGCAGTGCAACCGAGGCCACCAAGACCCTCACAGCAGCTTTGAGGTTCCAGTCTTTGCAACAGAGCTGGTGCAGACGTGAACATCGTCAGTCTACAGAAACTTTATTACATTCATCAGTATCTCAAATAAATTTTGTTGCTTGGACTTTGGCACATAAGTGGGGATTCGTTATGCTCATTTCACTAAGCTCTGGACTCTGACTCGAACAGGTGGATTTACTTTATCATTCTGTTTTATACTTTCTCGAATGCTCAAAGTCTTTTGCCTTACTTAACCTCTAATGATCTTCAGCTGGTGAACAAACCCTGATATTAGTCTGTAAGATACATTGCTTAACTTGGGAATTCACTTCACCCTATATGTCGGTGAGATGTCCAGGGCGAGAAGCAGATGCTCTCTCCACCATGCTTCACCTCTGAGATGATGCCCTCTGCCCTTTTTATACCTTATGTTGTCCACATAACATGTGGCAAACTTCAGGCTTGCATTGGGATTTTTTTTTGTGTAGAGCAGTTGCTTCATCTGTGATGCTCCATGCAACCTGCATCTACTATGATGTGTGTTGACTTATGTACAAAGATTTCAGCCAGCTGCGATGATTCCTTTAAGCCTTTAGCTGCTGCTCCACATTTTTCTTTATTTCTTTTTTTACTTCACTGATTATTCTGCTTTGAGCTGTTGGAGTCATCTAAGCTGGATGCCCACTTCTAGGCAGAGTGGCCACAGAACAAACATTTATAGACTGACTGTGGACTGATGAATATCTAAACTCTTTTAAATTACTCTCTGAACCTTTCCAGCTTTGTGCGAATATTGTTATTACTTTTTTTCAAAAGTCAAAGTAGCTCAAACATGACACCCATAAAAACAAGAAAACAGGAATACTGCAGAATATATGGAAATTGAATAAACATGATTTTTGATTATTTTAAAGCAAAATGTAAACATGGATGAGCATCTGTTCTGCATTGTTTATTCTGTACAATACAAGTTTTCATATCGGCAAACATAAACAGATACTAATGTCTGTGGAAGGCTCAATCAATAGATTTGGATTCGTTTAGCTCATATTCCCAAATCACATTTTGTCTCATAGGGCTTCACAAGGTGTGACATGTTCACTCAGAAACGGAAATTCACTCATAGACCCCAATGCCGATTGTGGGGGGGCGGTAAAGTTTCAGGGGTTAACATTGCAGCTGATTAGGGATCTATCTTCAGACATAATAAATCAACAGAAAAAACATAGCATGGTGTCCTCCAAGTGTCCGGGAGCCCCAACAATCATATTTGATTCAAAACGGTAAATTCCACCGTGTTTTGACCTGTGTTTTAAACAGAAGTGGCTCAGTCTGCACACGTTAGCATTACCGACAGTCCCTCAACGCACAACTTCGGAAGATATCAGCTGACATTTAGGTTAACAACAAGGTGTAAATTAACTAGTTTAGAGCCGAATACGAAAGTCAGGGCTTGTGGAAACTTGGATGACACCCCACGAGCAGTATGGAGGCATGTCGTGTTTTTTCTGTTGTTTTTCTACATCTGAAGAAGGACTCACCATTGACTTCAAATATATCTGATTCTGCTCTAACAAAGATTAATCCCTGAGCCTCCAAAGGTCTTTCCTGGACTCAAACACTTCACCCAGTATGCATATTGTATATCAAGCAGTCTTATTGTAATTCCTGACTAATCATACTCCATGATCAACCACCACAACAATCATGATCCACCACTAAATTCACACATATCAGATGATTTTTATAATTTCCCTTTGTTTGGCTAACATTTTTAATTTGGATGAAGAAAATGTCCAAAAAGAAAAAAATATTTTGTTGACTCATCGCTCCCATACAGGTATCAGATTAACCCTTTGGAATCCTGTTATTGACGACAGATTCAAAGTCCATGATTCCTCTAACAGGTAATGACATCGGCCTTTTATTATGGACACAGCTTTATTTCGCTCTGTGCTTCCTCCATATTTAAGTGTTCAGATGTTAATAAAGTTGGATCAAGAGGCTGTCTCGTAGACAAATGCAGTTTATGATACCTCTGTGTCTTCCACTAAAATAAAACCTCAAAACTAATAATGTTCATTCTTGGAAACTCCAATAATAACTGAGTTCATGTATACAGTGTTATGAATTAGACAAAGACCAAAGTCAGTAGAGAATCCCTGATGTCAGTGTTTTCTGTTTCCACATGTACTACTGCAGCAATGCAAACAGATCATGCTCACATATTGATGTGTGCCATTATGGTTTTATGCAGACCAATTGTATTTATATGTTTTGGATGTCACACATTGTAAGAAGAATTGTCACATCTATAGATTGAGATACATACATCAATCATATGCCACACACAAAGCAAAGTACCTTTTTGATCAGTATATATTGTTTTAAAGAGTTTCATCACAGTAAGGAAAGTTATTGGATTATTATCGTTTTCGAAGATTTCATTTTATTAAAGCTTCTACGAGGAACTTTTAAATTCTGTTGAGTTTGGCGCCTCATAAGGTATAAAAAGGGCAGAGGGCATCATCTCAGAGGGAAGTATGGTGGAGAGAGCATCTGCTTCTGGCCCTGGACATCTCATCAACAAGTACCAAGAAAACACCCCAGCTTTCTTTGGACTGTTTTTAATGAAATTATAGGGACTGCATAAGTTTACATCCTCTTCCCAGATTACTGTCTCTCTCAGCTCCAAAGGCAGACCGAGAGAGCGATTCCTGGGAGCACATATCAAAGATGGGGGTTCAAAGAGCAAAATACTCAATATATCAAATACATTTGATTATAAAATGAAGTAACATAAAATAAGAACCCAGTTGTCAGTGAAGACAATCTTTTAACAATATTACAACTGATTGAACATAACTATTGATTATTAAATACATGTATACAGATACAAGAAATCCATACCTCCTCCTCCTCTTTTGTGGGCAAATGGAACATCCCACCTGAGATGATACCAAGTCACTCAATGTGTAGGGGCATAAAGTTGGCTGAAATATCAAACCACACCATTACACACAGTTGTTTGCAGGATGCACAGCAATGAGTTAATTTATCATAATTCTCATTCTGATCTCATCCATCTTTTTTACTACAGCCGTGGAGTTGGCGAGGAACAGACTCAGGAGCGCTGGTCTGTACGGTTTAGCCTTTGGCCTACGCCTAGTATGTAGCCTAGCACCTAGACCGGCTCGTTTCCTTTCCTTTCGCCTAAACATAATTTTTTCTGCCTGACTGTCATAAAACGTTGCCCAAACCTCAAGGGTCACTGTCTCAGTGACAGACACATTTTAAAAGTACTCATTTGAATGATGAAAAATTAAATACAATAATTCTCTCTGAAATGTATCAGTGTACACAATGTGTGGTGTAAACTGTCCAGCCTTCAGAAGAGGAGTTATCCCATACATTGGGGTCCATATGTTCTTCTCTTAAGTGGGGACCAGAATCAGCTGGTTTAGGGGATAAACAAGTTGGACTAATATTAAGCAACTAGGGCCAAAATATTGAAATTTTAAGGTTTTATATATATATATATATATCTTGTGTATAGGGTGCCTTGTGAATGGCTTTTAATCAAATCTAGGTGTATAGATCAAATCAATTTTTACTTGATATTTGCTCCCTTTCATGATGCTAAAAGCTATGAAATCAAGTTGGCACTTTGTAACCATATATTGAGTCTTTTACCTTATATCGATACAACATGCGTTCGGTCACCTCTCACTTCCTCATAACTGTATGTCTGGGCAGTGAACTAAATATAAAGATAAGCGTCCAAGACTCTGTTTATTAGCAGGATGGGGGGACCTTACTGCACTCAGAACAATGGGAAGTTCATCGGCCTGGCAATTAATTGTCAGCGAGGGAAATGTCAGGTGCATTTTAGCCGTTGTCACAGATGGTGGATGTGAGAAATGGTGAGGTAGGGGCATTGAAAGCTCCATTCAAATGGCTTATGAAACAGAGGCATCTAATTACTGCACTACTCTCTCAACGCCCACCTTCCCCTGCCACAGCTACTGCTAGCAAGGATGAATACAGTGGGAGTTATAACAGCTTTGCATATAGTGAGAAAGCAGTCAGTCAACAAATGACTGTTCTCTGCACAGAGAGGCAACACCTCTGAGTGCTTTCTCTTTGGCTTGCCAGGAAGAGGCACTGGTATATGCCATTATCCTACAACATCAACACAATGTCACTTGAAAAGCAATTAATTAATATAATAAATTAATGTTTAATTGCAAAAAAAAAGAAAAGAAGATGAGTCCACAGCCGCTTGAACAGCTATGTGAAGCTCTTCTTATTTTAGGGATTGCATTGTGCCAAGGTTGCATCTGAAATCCAATTGCGTCACAGTGGTGTGACCAGACTGTCCCATTTCAAAGGCTCCTTCAATTGCATCCTTCCATCCATCCAGAAACAAAGGCTCCAGAAGGTGGATCCTTCCTGGCACAACCTATCCCAACATTCATTGCTCTTCAGTTACAAACCATTTTTCAAAGGGTAATGCAGCCGGCAAGCAACGAGACGTCTGATGCTTGAGTATCAGCCTTCACATTAAAAGTTACTTGTTGTGTCCAGTTTCAGTTATGTTGCTAAGTAACAGCATAAGGGCGAGACGAGCTGGTGAGGTCGAACATGGAAAGCCTCTGTAGACTAGACATGAGTTTGACCTTCATGGTCACAGCCTGCGAAGAAGGTGGTCTGCGTAGGCCGAGTCGACCGTAGACCGATGGATGTAGCCCCTGAATTGAGACACTGCTACAGTGGTACACATTTAGTTTTGCATGTTAGCATGCTACCATTTACTTATCAGAGGTAAACTCAAACATTATGCTACGACACTGTAATGGTTGTTTCGTGTTTGTTGCAGTTCTGTTCTTACTCTTCAGAAAAGACCGATTTGATCCTCATGCTCTCAGTGTCCTTGAACACTCTAAGCAGTCCGTCAAATGCCTTTAACTCATAGTAGCTTCTGTCTTGCTGCTCTCCCTTATTGATTAAGAGCTGCTGAAGTGTGTGTCCTTCAGCAGGTTCATCTCTGAAGAGGGTTTCTGAAACTCTGTTCGAGTGACCGCAGCAGCCTCGGTCACCTCCATGACCAAAGATCAGTCCTGGCGGTTCCAGACCTGGCGGTTCCAATAGCTGATGTATGAAAGAGCCAAACCAGTTCAAGCTTCATACTTAAATATGGACATATTCATTTTAGAACAATTGTAGCTCCATTGTTGCTGTCAGATTATGTGGCTCAGAGAAACAGAGATTCCTGCAAAAATCCATGTCATACATTATTTGTCGAGCTGAATCAACAAGCGATATTTCAGTCCTGTTGCCATTACACATGCGGGGATGGACTGCGTTCATAGTTGGAATCATTGACTGTTACAGGGGCGGCAGATAAACAATATGTCACTGTATTGATAGATAAATAGCGATGTTTTGCATTTGGAAAACTATTTAAAGGTTTAATGGAGAAGCTGGAAGATAATGCTCCTATACCTAAAGTGTACAAGGGTTCACTAAATTCTTAAAAAAGTAAGAACAATTTTACAAAAAGGTCTACAATTGTATAAAGTTTTTGGGTATTTGCAATTAGGGTGTTAACTACATTACTGGTTTTAAAGCAGTGGAAGGATATTTAAACTAAGGGATGCATGTTGCTTAATAGGATCCACTACACATGTGGACGGTTTGATACAAGTGACAAAAGAGAAACTGTTTACAAAATTACCAGGTGGAACTGAAAAACTCTACTGGAACTTTGAATAAATAAAAATCGTGGGATGTCTCTGTTGTTAGCATTAACAATCAGGTCAGAATAGTACGGCAATTTTTTTATGTAATAATAATAATACCAATATAACCTTTTTTAATCTGTGGTTTGGTTTCAAGCAACAGTTAAGAAAAATATATCTTTCTGTACTGTATTTTTTATTTCTTTGCTGAAACGAGCTGCCTGCTTTGTCTAGAAACAATGATGAGAGACTTCCTAGTCTCTTATTTAATTTAACAATGAACTAAATTGAATTGTCGTCCCCGTAGAACTAAGAGGTAAATCACAGTTAGTGATAATTCACTGTGGGTCTGCAAGCAACATTTTTCACATTTCAAACAGTCACTTGATTCATTGTTATTGCAAAAATAAACGATAATTCTAGGAGATTTAAAAAAGCAAGATATCTGGCAGAAAGGAATTTGCCTCTTAGTCTCTTTTCCTGTTATTCCGTTTGTCTGAATGCTTTTATCAATTCAGGCTTCCAGAAGGTTTGCATTTTGTAATGTTATCGTAACACCACAATGATGTGTTCATTTGTGGTCTGCAGTAACTCTTTATGTTGAGAGTACTTCCCACCTCTAGACTGCCTCCTGTTTCCTGGAGATTGTGTTCGTTATATTTGTACTTTTTCATCCAGCCGTGTGAGCTGTTGGATAAGAAGACACAGGTGGATCTGCTGGTGAGTCGGAGCGAGGTTGGACTCGGAGAGGGAGTGGATTAATGTTGTCTTAAGATAAGACCTCACCCGCCAACATACTTAATTTAAATCCAAAAGTAGGCCTGTCTATAAACAAGCTTCTGTTTGATCTCTTTAAAAGTAAGAGCTACTGTCTCTGGGAGGTTTGTTCATTAAGATGGACATGTATTGCTTCAGGTTATAAGAAGTTCAAGGTTGTGGATGTTCTCTACTTTTATCCACCTCTGCATGAGAATGTAAAGAGCCCAGAGGGATGGCTGAAGAAGAACAAATTGTGTATTTCAAACGCTAATTTGACTGAAGTGAGTACTGCCTGCAGTTAATACTGCCTGTCCTTGTTCTGTCTTATTCCAGTGCATGTAATGAATATTATTCCTTTAGTTTATTGAATTTTAACATCCTCAAATGTCACTAATGCATAACCTTCAACACATTTTGTTTGAAGATTTATTTCAAATGCTCCAAGGATGACTCTTTGAATCCTTACAAATCTTTTGTAAAATAGCATGAAATTGTCCACAAGACAATTCATAAATACAAAAAAGAAAATCCGATTATGATCAGGGGGTACAACACATCATATGCCATCACTGACAAGCATCATGACAACTGTCGAGAACAGTTGTGGAATATGAAACCGTCGCAGAGGAATAAACAGCAAAGAACACTGCAATAAGTAATCCGTTTTTTCTCTCTTATACCTTCAATGAAAAAAACTGACGTATGTTTGAGACCAGGGTCATCATCATCATCATCATCATCATCATCATCATCGTCATCATCATCATCATCATCATCATCATCATCATCAACCTCATCATCATCATCATCATCATCATCGTCATCGTCATCATCATCATCATCATCATCATCATCATCATCATCATCATCATCATCATCGTCATCATCGTCATCATCATCATCATCATCATCATCATCATCATCATCAACCTCATCATCATCATCATCATCGTCATCGTCATCGTCATCATCATCATCATCATCATCATCATCATCATCATCATCAACCTCATCATCATCATCATCATCATCATCATCAACCTCATCATCATCATCATCATCATCATCATCATCATCACCACCATCATCATCATCATCATCATCATCATCATCATCATCATCATCATCATCACCACCATCATCATCATCATCATCATCATCATCATCTTCACTATAGAGTAAGGCTAACCAACGGTTCTCACCCTGTGCCTCTTCTTCTTTGAGTCTCGCTTCATGCTGGATCATCAAATTTCTGAATCTCAATGCTGTGTTCTCAACAAGCCTGGACACCAATCAGAGGCTGCATGCATGAATCTTAATTTTCATGAATCATCACATAGACGTCTCATGAAAAGTGATTGTTTGACAATATTTTTATACTACAAAAACACGGACACTAAAGTATATTTATACAAATTCTGATTACAGACTTACATCCCTGCTTATTTCTTGTACCATTATGCCCTGTATCAGTAGAAAGTTGAGCAAAAACAAAAGCAACAGAAACTGGAACATACAGAGGCTGCACTATAAAATCCTTCTGAGAAGTTTGGGCACAAATCGTTTTGTGTGTGGGGGTGAGAGGAATAAAGAGGGTAAGAATGATAACACATGTAATCTGACTGTAACCACCCTCTGCTATCTAATAGGTATTAGAGTCTTCCATCCCCACTGACAACATTGAGATGTAGGCCTATAATTGAATGCACTCAACAAAAATAATGCACTCCCTCCACTCCTATGATCTGCTTAGAATAACGAATATGTCAATATGTTTCAGAAAAAAAAGATAAAGATAACTTGTCTTATGGTTGCTTACTCGAAAATGATTCTTGGGCAACATCTGTTCGAAATGACACAACTTACGAGACCTTAAACATTTTGTATTGTTTGGAGGGTGTCAAATGTATTTTAAGTACATGTGAGCGATGCATGTCGGAGCCTACCGGTGGATGCTGGGGTGGTGGAGGGCCTGAAGCAACTGTGAGCAATACTGACACAGCAGCGGGGCAATCAAAGGGAGTGATGGGACATTTCCTCTGCTTGTATAGGAGGTGTCGCTCCATTAATGTCAAGGCCTTCAAATATAAGATGTACATATATATAATGTACAATGTAAAATATAAATAGAGTACATATTCATTCATTCCTATAGCCTGCAAACACAAAATAACCCCTGACCCAAACCCAGCTGTCTCTCTCTCTCGCTCCCCAGACACTTGTATGTTCCCGGGGCCTGGCGTGAGGACAAGCCCCACCTGCCATGCCCTCGTCCCTAAGTCTGTAGTCTTCAGTTGTTTACTATATTCCCTTTTTGCCTTTATTATTATTTATTTGTTTTGCTTTGTCTCCATTTTTCTGCTTTCTCTTTTGAGGTTATTGTCACTTGTTGGCATGTCTTGTATATATGTATGTCTTTTATGTATCCTTCCTGTCCTGTCACCAGTCTTGAACTATTATAAATGCACCAATGTATTCATTAATTCCTCAAAAAATTATAAACAGTTGTTTCCTGAGAGGGATGTTAAAATATACATTTCTCAGCTTATCTTTTATTCAAAAATCAAAACATTAAAAATCCATCACAGTGGAGCGGCAAAGGGGAGACATTGGGTGGCTGCAGGGTTTCCATGGGTCTTCAGGGTACAATGCTGACATGATGAGAAATCCAGTCATTTCTATGTTGTTTGTGTTAAACATCATTGACGCACACCTCCTCGATGTGGGGAGGAGGGGGGGTCATCTTCATACAGTCTGGGGCCCATCTCCTCAGCAGCACCCTGCGTGGAGGGGATGTTTCCTGGGACTCTCATTATTACATGAATGGGCCAGACAGAGGGAGCTCATTACTGCCATGATGAGGAAGACAACTCTGGGCTCCTATAAATAGCTATTTAAAAATAGCCATGGGCTACAGTTATGACAAGGAGTCTCAGGGAGGCATTTGCTATAATGCAGCTTGATCAGCTTAAAGGGTGACAGGCAGACACCTACTGTCATCTGCTCCCACATGAAACAACAATCTCCAAGGTGAACAAGTGCATATACGCTTTTAAGTTTTACAGATGAATCACACTAGCCCCACAGCAGAGATTTGCCTTTGGTTCAGGAAATTGTGAAAAAACACTTAAAATCTGAAATTCCATTGGTTTGTCGAGTGGTTTAAAATCGTCCTATTCCTGCTTTACTCAACAGTGTATGACATCAGCAAATGCCAGAAATAAGCATTTAAATGAGGGTGAATAGTGTTGTCAGTTTCTAAGCAACACACACACACACACACACACACACACACACACACACACACACACACACCTGCGTCATTTCCCACACACAAAGGGTCCGGGAGCTTTCACTCCAGCTCGCTCAGCCAGTTGCGCACAGAGGAGGCTCCGCTGTAGAGACCTGACAGACGCGGGAGTGTGTCTCGTGGGCAGAATAAACAGTGTGCAGGCCACATGTTGTTGTACGCTAACGGTATATCATTAACAATAATTAAGAGAGCTTTCCACGGAGTTTGACCCGCCGGGTGGATTCCGCACAGGACATTATTTGAATCGTGGAGGCTCGTCCCAGTGAAGACAGCGCGGGCACGCTTTTGTTGTTCATGGAATAAAAGACAACGGGACAGAGAGACCAGTGAGTTAACCAGTGCCTGAGAAAATGCGCGCATCACCTGGGGGACAGTTTGTTTTCTGCTGATGCAGCGTGTGCAGCGTGGGTCACATCAGCGCTGCTACGCAACTGTTGAAGTTGCCCGACGCGCGGTGAGGTGTTGCACGCGTTGCTTTCAAACGGGCGAATCAACTCGAAAGGGGGCTTAACCAAATGCCTGACCCGTCCTCCGGTCTGTATGATGCACTGTCCCCTCGTTATGTTGCAGGATGAGCGCTGATCTGGAGCGCGCGTCGCTCAACACACCCCTGAACTCGGGTGGCTCAGGCGGCCGTGCGCTCTCGGCGAACGTCCGGCGGCTCCACAACGCTCTGAACCTGCTGCTCAGCGACGTGGAGCGGGAGCACTTCATCCACTGTCTCAATGTGTACCACGCCAAGCGCAACGTCTTCGACCTGGTTCAAACTCTCAAAGTGATTCTCAGCACGCCCGGCAAACGACAGCTGCTGCCCATGCTGCGCCTTGTCATCCCGCGGTCCGACCAGCTGCTGTTCGACCAGTACACGTCCGAGGGACTCTACCTGAAGACAGACCTGCTCCCCAGCAACGGTAGCGCGGAGAGCTTTGGAGACGAGGGTGACTCAGCTCTACAAAACTATGTCAGTTCCATCCAGGAGCAGCCCCTCACCATGGGCTGCCCGGACGGGTTCAGCGCCGCGGCGGAGCTCTCAGCCTCCTTGGCCCCGATGTTCCTCGAGGGCGCCTTTGGAGATGTGCGTCAAGTGACCCTGACGCGCTCCCGGAGCCACGAGGGACTGGGCTTTAGCATTCGCGGCGGGTCAGAGCACGGCGTGGGGATCTACGTGTCCCTCGTGGAACCTGGCTCGTCGGCCGAGAGAGAAGGACTGAGGATCGGGGACCAGATCGTGACCGTGAACGAAATGATGTTCAGCAATGTCTCTCACATAGACGCAGTGAAGGTAGGGCTTCATATGTGCGCGTGAGTGAGTTGTTGCTGTAATCGTATAGTTTATTTCTAAAAAGGCCACACGATATAATCTCCATGAGGGGAAGAATCCGGTCAGAGTGAGTGAGCCTGTTAGATTTTATGCATGCGTTCCGGTTGTAAACACTGTATGCTTCAGGCACGGAGAACGTTACTACAAAGGAAATGAAGTGCTGCCCTACAAACAGCGCTGCTTTCTCCTACTGCTAAGCCTCTAGTCCGACTAGATCCCTTTTATTCATTCTTCTACACCACTTGGCCATGGCTTAATGCTATATGACTGCTGGCGCCATGAGCCAAGATGAACCCTTATTCACTATGTCGCTTTTTTTTACAACAAAACCCCCAAATGTTGTTTCCCTTTTCATGCCAGAGACTCAGGGATCCCCATGAGATTTACATTCTACTTTCATTATACTTCAATTAATCAATTAAGTGTTAAGTTGTTCTGTCTAAAAAAAGTTCACAGTGGAAATAATGCTTGTTAGATTTGTCAACCATCAGGTACCACTTCTGAAGTTGCTTTGCCAACAGGCCAAAAGCCAAAGTTATATAATATATATCCTCACATCTGTGAAGCTGGAACCAGCAAAGGCTTTGGGCTTTTTTCCCAAATGACTACAGCGATTAATTGTTTATCAAAACTTTGAATTTTCTTTGCTATAATGATACTAATCAACAATCATAATGTATAATGAGATTAATACTAAAGGAGCAACATTGGAGACGAGGGTGATATAGTTTTAATTGGTCCGCAAGCTATATCTTCTCTCTCGCTGGCCTCTTATCTGTGCCTCCATAGAAGTCCATTTGTGCTGCATATAGCATTGAAAAATGGCATTTAATTACAGCAATTAGTCTTTCCACAGACAATGTCCCAGTACCTGTGATTACTTGTGAGAAAAATTTTAAATAGAGATAAAGCCTCAGTAGAAAGTGCACATCTCAAAGCTTAGGCAAATCAAATCGAGAGAGAAAGTATGTTTTTTACTAGGGGACCCACTAGCCCCAGATTTCATACAGTTTTCATGTCAACACGATCAGATCCTGTAGTGTGTCAGATTTTTGCTGTGACAGTAAAAGGGTTTGGTCTCTTGGTCCTCATGTCTTAGGCCTGAGGTTAATTTAATGGGATAGGCCACTGAAAAGGAAAATTCACTCATTGTCTAACCACTACGCTGGTGTAGGGATGGGTAAAGTGTTTGAGTCCACAAAACGCTTTTGGAGTGTCAGGGGTAAACAGTGTTCAATACAATTGAAGTAAATGTTGATACATTTTTCAAATTTGAATGTTCGGGCTTTCGTACACAGGACCAGTATGGAGGCATTTTTTCCTGTTTTTTTTTTTACGATTGAAAAATTGATCACTAGTTACCCAAATTGTATTGGATTTGGCTGCAACCCGGTTTCCCCTGAAACTCCAAATGTGTTTTGTGGACTCCAACACTTCACCAGCGCCTCCATTAGCAAATAACAGGTGTGAAAGGCACCTCAGACATTTCCTGGACCATGCACCAAAATGTAGTCACACCAAAAGAGGTGGTTTTGGACCAGATCAAACTCAACCATGGTTTGGCTCATTTGTAGTGTAAAACCCCTTTTTTTTAAAGTTGGACCAATAGCAGGAAGTTGAGACAGCATGAAACAATAGAATATATAGGAAATGTATATAAAAAATGTCAGTGAATACAGTAGAAAAACTTACGACACAGCAACATCCAACGCATGTCTTTCTTCAAACCAATTGTTTCTAGTTTTGATATAAATGATGCCAAATTGGATGTGAAGTTAGTTCCCGTTTTCATTGTAAAATGAATGTTGTACAACAGCACTATCACTGTATTCTTGAGAGATGAGAGCGGGTCACCCAGTAACTAGAAGGTCGGCTGTTTGATCCCGATTTACCCCATTCTGGTCCTGATGTGTCCTTGGGCAAGGCACTGAAACCCAAATTGCCCCTGATGCCTGTTTTGACCGATTGTGATTTACAAGTAAAAGAGAAAGTGCTGCACACGCACTGTATAAAAGTGTGTGTGAATGGGTGAATGTAAAACCATCCTGTTTAATACTGAGTGGTCATCGAAACTAGAAGAGCGAATAGTGGCAGTCTACAGACAATGAAATCCCAAAAATTAATTTACAATCTCTTGCTTTAATTTTGTGCATAAAGAATCTGAGTGTGGACGTTAAACGTGATTTACATTAAGCCAGTGACTAAAACCTCTGCTTCACCTCAGATCTGTGTCACGAGAAGAAATACGTTAATACATGAAGCAAACAGAAATGTGATGAGACATCCTGTTGTATCCTCTAGTTCTGCCATATTTTCAAGGAGAATTATGCCTAATAGTCACATAACAGTAGCGGATTGAAATGTACATGAATTCACTTTTATTCATTTGGAATCGTTCAGGAAATTTGTTGTGTATTTAAATGTGTAGTACATTTGGATGGAAACCTGGCAAATGTGTAACGCCTTGAACACAACATATTACTTGTGCTTTACCAGGCCAGTGGGAAATAATGTTTATAAAGATCTTACAGAACAGATTAGACAAAGGTCTCAAGAAGCAAAATAAATCTGATCCTCAGTTGTTTAACACTATCCCTGATGATGTTCTGTTTTATTGTCCCAGACATTAATGTTTTATTTGCAGCATGCATTTGTCTGTCTGACTGCAGGACTTTTTTATGACCTTGCAAGCTTTTATCCCTGAGTCAGACTTTAATATACTCCACCTACAGCAATTTCCAAACAGAAACAACACTTTTGCGGAGGCTGAATAGCTCAGGCCTTGGGCAGTGTCTTTTTTTGGAGCAAATAAAGAGGCTTTTCACCTGCCTATACAGGGATTTATAGAATTAGTCCAACATGGGGGGGAAGAAAATAGCTTAACAGCTTTTTTTATTTGATGATGTGTTCCAGCTTATTTTGTTCAGCCTATCAGATAAATGGGAACGTCTGGATATTAGTGACCTCTGATCCAGGCCTTAACTCCAGGTTCAGCACACTCCAGCACCAGAGGACACTCAACAGACCTTAGAGATGGGAATTACGACTCTCTGAAGGCTGGTTCTTATGTCTCTGGTCCTTTATTAGAGCCACCACTCTCTTTCTTATTGGCTGGAGACTGAATTTAAACCGATTGACTGAGTGATGAAATTACACCATTGCTTGGTTTTTGTTGCCAAAAAACAAGACCAATCAGCAGCGCAGTGTCAGTGTATGACCTCTAAGTACTGAAACGGATTAAACAACATGATTTCACATGGTAATGAGTGAGCTGTGGAGATTGCCCTGCGTGTTTTTTAGAACTCCAGGCAGAATAATTCCCTAATTCCCCTTGCTTCCAGTCTTAATGCTAAGCTAGGTCCACTCTGCCCTGTCTATAGCTCCTATATAACACACAGACAGGTATTAATGTTGATGTCACAGTCAGAAAGAGAGCACATATTTTATTTCTCCAAATGTGTGAAAATGTGAAAATGACAACCTGATTTAGGGTGATGTTAAACCGTTTATTTTTTCGTTGACAAATGAAGACAATATTGTTGAGTCGTATTGCAAACAATTAATCTATGTTTACTGCTTATCTATAATTATAGCTCCTCTGGGACGAGTGTGCTGCTCCTTTAATATTCAGATGTAAACACAGCTAATATTTCCAGCTCCTGTACAAGGTGGGGGCTCTCGCCCTGTCTACATCGCTGCTCCCACCACGTGCCAAGTTATTCATTACAGTTCTTAATGAAGCTGCTTCCGTGTAAGCTCGCTGCACCAGGGGCCTGCGCTTGTCTGGCACGTGACTTCAAAGGTGTTTAGCAGCAGGGTGGTAAAGGCCAGAGAGGTAGCTGCTTACACAGAAGACCTCATTTGGGAAGATACATGTATTTATTCTAGATTTATTCAGGCAATTCTGCACTTTATAAATTAATGAGCTGGCTTGCCCCTGAACACAGCAAGAACAAGTTGGACTTTATTTAAATTGGTGTATCAGGATAGCTCAATATTTTGGAAAATTTAAATTAGAGAGTTATGTTAATCTCTTGATATTTATCAACTGGGTTAAGTTAAAAATTTTAAATCAGTTTTGGATGAATTCAATGACGGTGACACAATTTTGGGTTCACTAGGTCCTCTTTCTTTCTATTTGTCACAAGTTTGAAAATACCATGGTGGCCCCTCCCCTTCTGCAATACGTAAATTAGAAACAGAATGCAACACAGTCACATACACACACAGGCACAGTTGATTTATACAACCATTTCTAGCTCACTAAAAAGGGACTTGAGAGGCGTGAAAGAAGAATCTAACTACACAATACATTTTTGTTTATCCTGTCTTATAATGTATTTTTCCTGGAAACAAGCAGCAGATGGATTTTCTACCTAATACGAACATAAAACTGTGACCTAAAATATCCAGTTTATTAGCACTGTCACGCCTCAGTAACAAAGCACCTCTTGGGTCGTCTGACTATTGGGACTGGAATAGATTTCAGATTTCACACATCACAACTGTTGGCCAACAAATGGACCTGTGGAACATCTACCTGAACCTGCTGTGTGAAACAAGTATTTAATAAAGAGAGACATGATCTGAAACGGGCTCGTTGGCAGTTGTAATATTTACTATAAACTCATGCATTCAAAGTCAGAGAGAGTAGTTCCAGAGATAATTTGTTAAAATGCTCAAAAGACTTGTTTATAAAATTATTAATTCAATTTCCCGCAACAATAACACATTCTGTTGTGTCACTGCAGATGACAATGGTGCTGCAGATTAACAGAAAATCATGATATTCTTCATAATATAGTATCTGTCAATCAAATTCCAATAGAACAATTTGTAATTTAACCTCATTCATTTCTAAAAGTGGCTGCTAATGTTACAAAACGTGGTAGGCTAGCACACAATCACAGCAGATAGTGAACGTGCTTGGATCCATTTTCCTGTTATTTGGTTTATTTACCTGGTTTATTTACTTAATTTATTTACCTGGTTTGTTTGAAGCAAACACTCAAAATGCACAAACAGACCCATGTCTGCTTGAGGTCTTCAATTTGTTTAAGTCCTTTAGTCTATTGTCTACTGGAAACTACTCCTTTACAATGGCCAGAATGGTCAGAGATCTGTCTACGCTCTTGCTTGCCTCACACATGCCCTTTCTTCTTCTCTTACTCTTCTCTTCTCTGCCTCGCTCCATTTCTTCTTTATCACTCTCACCAGCCTTCTCTGTTCCCTTGCCGAAAGTTGTTGTTGTGTATTCCTTTTAGATACTCTGACAGAATATTAACCCTGGAGACTGCACAGAGGAATGTGCGTCAACAAAATCCATCCTCACTGCATCACATTTAAAATGGGAGTAGATATTCATGGGACATTCAGTGATGTTTGAGCTGCAGAGAGAGCATCGATCTGTGTCTATTTGTATGTGTGAAATTAGGATTCTGGGAGCTGAGGCCCACTGTGTCCCCCACTGAAGGTCAGCAGCCAATAATGAATAAAATAAAAAAAGTCGGGAGAAGCACTGGGGTGTTTCACAAAGAGACAGTGAGAATTCAATCAATTAAAGTAGTTTGATTGTTTAGGAAATCAGTCTG
This sequence comes from Pleuronectes platessa, assembly GCF_947347685.1. Lineage (NCBI taxonomy): Eukaryota > Metazoa > Chordata > Actinopteri > Pleuronectiformes > Pleuronectidae > Pleuronectes > Pleuronectes platessa. The sequence continues at coordinate 4,076,780 of NC_070629.1, forward strand.
AATGGACTGAGAGGATTCGTTTTCTCTAAAGTTGGCCTTTTGATCACATATTTTAAACAATTAAAGTTATATCTGTTAATGTAGACTTCACAGATTTTATCAAGTTTTCACTTTGTTAGACCACTGTTAACACAACCAGTGTTGGAAACCCTCAGAATAAGGGCCAGGCCAGCAAACCAGGCACAACACATTTTCTTTTTCATAATAATAATTTTAAGTTTTTAGTGTTACATGAGACAAAACAGAATGTGGGAAAATTATGTAAAACAAACAAACAAACAGACTTCATTTTTTTCTGCCTGGTATTCATCTTGATTTATTTTCTTTCTGATCCACTGCTTGGAGGAGTGCACATATAGTTGCTGCGCTTGTAGCTTACTGGCTTACTTACCTCACAGAGCGTCATACACAATGTCTGATGATGACATTTACATAATGTGGACAAGTGCATTGTATTGTTTACACTTAGTCTAAAGCTTAGGCTGCTGATTTGTATCAACTGAAATGAAACAGACACGTCTGCTCTAAAGATCACGTGTCATTTGTTCTCCACAGAAAAAAGCATCATAAACCATAAGGGTGAAATTCATATTTTACATTTATTGCGTTAATGATGGCAGATTTTGAAATCTTTCAATAAAATAATTCAGACAGGCTGTCTGTGTAAGTACACAGAGAACACATTTCCACCCAGTCAGCAGCCATTGCCCAACACAAGATGCACAGACAGCAAACAACAACCCACTCTAGCTTCCCTGCTTAAGTCAGCTTCTTATCTTACCTACTAACATACACATATCTTGTCCTGCGCTTTATTTTGTTGAACGAGCTGCCAAACAGTCACTGGGGAGAGTTTAATATACATAATATAATATAAGTGCTACTGCAGCACATTAAATAACATATTCATATATTTTTATAGCACTTCTGTCCATTAGACACTGGTGCTGCCCTCATTCTTCAGAATTCCTGCCAAGAATGTGCAAGACACCAGTTTGTTGTTACTGTCTGTTATCCCTGATATGATAATAACGCTGCTGAAATTCAATGAAAAACAACCGTCTCATTTGGCTGAGACAAAAAGGATCCATCAATTATCGACTTCATTATTCTTTTGTTGATATACTGATATACCACACCAAGCTGTCGTCACAAAATAGTTTAATCTCACAACATTTTCTTCTTTTTTGATTGCCCGCCTGTTTACTCTACCTACACATAGTGCTTATACTATATCTATATCATGAGCCTCTCTTTACCTTATCAACAGATTTAGTAAATGTTCCAACTTATAAAAATTGAAAATTAATAAAAATACTAGTTGAACCCAGATGCAATGGCTACAATGCTTCAATATTAATACACAGTGTTTGTGATGAACTATGAAAAAAGGGGTATGACTCAATTATAATTAATTTCTTCTTTCTTCTTCTCGGACATGATTTATAATTTTTTTTTACATTTGTTGATAAAGATCACATAACTGCTCTGCCTTTTTGTCACTTTGTTATATAGATTTTTTCAATTTAAAAATAATAATCAAACCTAAACCTTGTTATATTACATGACCATCTCTGCAATTATGCAATTAAGATGCTCTGTGATGTTTAAAAAGTCCAATTGTTGGAGCGACTGTGTATAGTGTCATAATAACACGGCACAGATACTGTACTCTAAATAATACAGAGACAAACGTTATGTTAAGCTGCCTTTATCAAGTGCATTTCACTTGGGAAGTCTGCAGGGACTATTTCCTCTGATGACCCTTTGACCACTTCACTCTTCCTCGACAGCACAGGCGGGGTCCTGTGAGATGTGTTGTCATTTTTAATAAACGCTCGTCAGTGGAGCACTGCTCTGGCACAGGTACAATACAACAGAACATCCATGTTAAATGGCCATTGAAACGTCACGCTAATACTGTTGTGAAAATCAGCATGCCTCGCAGACATAACGTGGTACAGATGTTTGTGGGATTTCATGCCAGCCATCTCCTTGAAGCTAATCCTTGATAGGTAGAGATGCACTGGGCGTTTGGCAAGAAATACTGGTGGGAAGGGGAACATGGGATTTACTGTTTTCAATGAATTAACTGGCATTCACATCCGTTTTAATAAAAGACTCCTGACTACATGAGCATAACAGAAAAAGCCAAGGATATAACCTCATCTGAAATTAATTTATATTTACCCTGTGCACCAGCGCATGGATGCAAGCAGGGTATTTTTTCCGCCCCTGTGTGTCACGTGTGTGTGTTTTCAGAGTAACACAACAATGCATTGATGGATTTTCACTAAATCTCCAGATGATTAACAGTTGGAGTTACTTGGTTAAAGATCAAGTTCAACAATAATATGATCAGAAAAACATATTTTCTATGATATACTGCAAATAATAGAAAGACAATATAAAAATTATATTGTTCAGAAAATGATTCACTATCATTTATGACATTCAGAATTATGTCATTGAATTCAGAAAATCAAAATCAAAAATGCTTTTATTTGTTATATTTCTGCATCCTGTAGGACTATACACATGACCTGTCTGATCATAGGATTTTTGTCATCCTGTTGTCACTATGAAGTTGGCAAATGACTCAATTTACAGTTTATTTAGATACAAGATACATTTATTGGTCCCAAACACATGCACAGTCACACTACATGCAGATGAGGGTTAGGGTCCTCTGCTTTTGACCCATCTGGTGAACATTGCCCGGGGAGCAGATGTTGGGGGAGTAAGATGCCTTGCTCAGGGGCACAGGGAGAGTGGACTTTGGAACATATCCAGGTGTTGTCCATTCAGGTATGTTTTTTATTGTCACTGCGAGGAGTAGAACCAGAGACCATCCAGTCCGTCTAGTCCACCGCCTCTCCCTAAGATCATCATCATCATAGATCATCCATCATCATCATAAAAGATGTCATGATGAATTCATTATGAAATGGCAACATTAGATTATCAAAAAGTTAGCATTGCCTGATTGGGGTATAACACACGTCCAGGATATATGGTAAATGGTCTTGTAGTTATATAGCACTTTTCTAGTCGTGATGACCACTCAAAGCTCTTTACAGTACAGTTTTACATTCACAAACACATTCATACAGTGCATCTATTCGCAGCACTTAGTTATTCTATGGGGGGCCATTTGGGGTTCAGCATCTTGCCCAAGGACACTTCGGCATGCAGATGGGTCAGACTGGGGATCGAACTGCCGATCTTCAGGTTAGAGGACGACCACTCTACCCCTCAGCCACAGCCGCCCATCTGATGCTTTTCATTGAGAACTTTATCCCTTTTTCACTTGTTAACCTATGTGTTGTGAATATGGTATTTAGGCAGCAATATATCCAAGCCGTATTTAGGCCGTGTAGGTTGTGTGGTTTATGGGATGGCCCTAACCCTAACCCTATAGTTGGCTTTAACTGTCTAGAATCAAGCGTATTTGAATTTGACATTTCAGAGCAGTGCTGTATGTGTAACTCTGGGCACTGTTTGATTTTATTTTTAAACAATGACTGCTTCATTCTCAATGTGTGTGGGAAAAAAAAAGGGATTACGTAATCACAACCAAATAACTCCATCAAGCACATTAGTTCTTCAACAAGCCCCCCCTCTCTGCTTCAGGTTGGTCCATGGTGATTAGAGCTGCGAGAAGTATTTCAGTAGGTGAGGTTATCTTTTGTTGTCAACTTGATAGAGCCAAAGTGACATGACCGCTTGTTGGTAGGACAAACCTCGCTGGCTGCTCGGCTCCCGTGGCTGCTTTTCCCTGTCAAAACTCCACTGCTGGATGCTGCTGTTGTCAAGTGTCCTTGAACGCAGCTCTCTATTTTTCAAAGCAGATATTCTAGGTAACAGGGGTCAGTGTGTGGGAGAAGCAAATGGGAATCGGCTCCCTGATGTGGAGGAGCAGCCTGACATGTAGCTACAGTGAAGCAGAGAGCAGAACAGCTGTCCCAATATTGTGTGTGTGTGTGTGCGTGTGTGTGTGGATGTGAATACAAGTTTGTATTTGTCCAATAAATGTTTGTTTACATGCATTTGCATATGCATGTGTTCATGAATTTTTTGTGTTTACACAGGCAAAGTAAATACTACATGTGTAATTTTTTTCTGTGGGTGGGTGTTATTTTTTAAACATTTGCTTTAATTTAGTCTTACATTCTGTGTCTTTGTGAGTTTTTATAATTTCAACAATCATACAATCGTATTAACCACACCTAGTTCTTACTTGACTAAATGTCTGTCCATTTTAATCTCTTCTTCGCCGAAAATATTTGCTCCAGGACTCTGGGGAAGAAGTCAAATCAGTAACATGTATTAATATGACCCTAATGTGATAAAAAGGGAGAAGGGGAAAGAGAAGCTCTGTGTGTCATGTGTCCCCCCGAAATTCTAGACCTATATCAGCATGACTAAGAGCAGGTCTAAAACAAGCCTGGAACAGCTCTAACTATAAGCTTTATCATAAAGAAAGGTTTTAAGCCTACTCTTAACGTACAGATAGTGTCTGCCTCCCGAACTGAAAGTGGGAGATGATGTCACAGGAGAGGAGCTTGATAGCTGAAAGTTCTGGATCCTACTTTACTTTTAGAGACTTTAGGGACGACAAGTATACTAAGTGCAGTGCTTTATACTGGGTTGATGTGATACTATGAGCTCTTTTAGCTATGATGGTGCCATAATATTAAGGGCCTTGTAGGTGAGGATTCTAAATTCAACAGGAGCTCAGTGTAGTGAAGCTAATATGGGATAAGTTTGATGTCTTTCCCTGGTTCTTGTTAGTTCATTTTGGACGAGTTGCAGAGTCTTGAAAGACCCCCTGCTGGAGCATGATAATAGGGAATTACAATAATCAAGTCCAGAGGTAATGACAGTCACTGTACTGTCGAATGACGTTGGTGCTGTCTCATCATCGTCTTATCTTAGTCATGAAAAAAAGGTTGTTGACACATTTACTTTTAATTAAGATTATTATCACTGCTTTGGGGTAGAATTCGTTTTTGCCTGAAACAGTCAGATGCATCCACTCACGCTGAGGTCACTTTCAGTCCACATGGAATGCATTTTCGTACACCTAGTAGTCCATCATTTTTGTTGTGTTTTGTGTACACACATACATCTTCATCCTACAGATAGAGAGACAGAGGCAGTGGTACTGCGCCATGTAAACACCTCTTTAGGCTGTTTCCACGGCCCAATGGAGTGCCAGGCTACCCTGAAGTCTCTGTTCTCAGGTTCAGATCTGTCAGGGTGGAGTCTGATGTTGTTGCTGATTGATGGTTTAAAACAAGTATATCAACACTGCTACAAGTGCAGTATTCACACAGCACTACATATTAAGGAAAGGGGAGGATATGTTTTGTGATGTTTATGTAATGTAGTGGCAAGAAAAGTCCAACCCGAGAGCATAAGTGAATAAGGGATAAAGGATTAAGCAGTGATCCAGAGAGAAAGCTATGGATGCGAATGCAAATGGGCATAAAAGGGAACTATATTCTTGCATGTGAAAATGTTGCGGAAGATGCACAAATTCATCTTCACCTCCAATCAGCAGTAATAAATGAAAACTTACCATAAATGATTTAATAAAATAGAAATAACAGTGAAATGATACTTTTGTACCAGCTCTTGCTCATGCTTCAGTGGTAATCACATAGCTGCTAAATGTAGCTGGAGGTAAGTGCAAGCAGCCAGCAGAGAGAGAGAGAGAGAGAGAGAGAGAGAGAGAGAGAGAGAGAGAGAGAGAGAGAGAGAGAGAGAGAGAGAGAGAGAAATCCGGTGCAGTAACTGTGACAAATGAACAAGTAAAGGAAAGCAGCAGGCACAGGAGATTTGAGGTGACAGTCAATTTAACTCAATATACTTCCCCCACACACTCGCACAAACACACACACACACACACACACACACACACACACACACACACACACACACACACACACACACACACACACAAAGACAAACAAGCATACAAACAAACTCAGCAGAAAAACAAAATTATCATGGCTTCAGAGCTCTCAGGAAGGTATGTAGTCCTTTATACTGCATATAGCTAATGGTGCCTGCATACACCCCCCCCCCACACACACACACATGTTAGCTCTATTTACCACTGTACTGTATGTGAAAGTCAATACACAACATTACTGTTTGCTTCTCTCTGTGCTACTGTACAATAGATGTTCTGCTTCTCGACACCAGTGACGTATGTAGAGATGAATCTCACATACTGCCATCATTTGAAGTCAGTCCAGTAGGGAGTAGCAGAGCCCCCAGTATTGGAGCCGCTGCATATCACAATCTGTCACACTACATTTTTATAGCATCAATTACTTATTTAAAACAGCCTTATCAATCAATCAATACAAAAATTGTATGGCCCATATTCACCAATCAAAATTTGTCTCATAGAATTTATCAGTAACACTTGGAAGAAACTACCAAACAAAGCCTCCATCTGCTCACTTGGAAAGGTCAGGTTTCGTCAGAAAGGGTCCTGAATGAAAATCTGTTTGAAATAAATGTGTAACAGCAGATACATACATAACAAGATCATCTGCATACATGTTGATGTTTTATTTAAGGTGTATTCAGTAGGAATATATGTTAATTTTAAAGAGAGTTCTATATATCGTGGTGATGATTACAACTGGAAGTGACTTTAGCATAAGCTGCTCTGAGGGTGAAGCAACAGTACATTCACTGTGAAGAGCCCTCGAAGTGGCTCCTGTAGACTAGGTGTCTAGAGCCAATGTCTGCATTGGCCTCTTGTCCCGGACATCACCTCTCCTCTAATGTAAAAATAAACCCATCTACCACCTCCGTCATAGCAACAATTCCCTCCCTCCCTCTCGTCTTCCGCCTACCCATCCGGCTCCACGCAAAACCCACTGAGAGCTCCTCTTCCACCCACTCCATCCTGGCTCGAGCACCTTGGGGAAGCAAATATAGCCCAAATCGTGCTCGAGTGTCGCTGCTTTCTGAGGGTTACAGGGCTGACCTTTTCCTCGCTCTATCTCTGAATGGCTCGGAGCCTGCAGAAATGTTGGGCCCAGAATAGAAAGCAGCTACTTCTGCCTCATCCTCTAATTCACTGTTGTGATACAACACTGAACAAAGTGAATCGATGTGCCTGCAGAGACTTCCTTTATAGTGCTGCAATCTCATTTTTTAGTGAAGCTATAGTTGCAGACTACCATCACTCTCTTTGGTTTATCTAGGTCGCTCTTTTCATCAGCGTCCGTTGAGTAGCCGGATACTTTAATGTCATCAGGGCCATAATTTGGTAAAGGAGACATAGACTGTTCTGTGTGCCGTCAAACGTTTTTTTTAGGCTACACACAACTATTTCAATAACTTTTGTTTACAAATAAATGTCATAGAGCAACACTCAGAAAGTATGTGCTGTTGTAATGAATCAATTGTCGTATACCATGACAGACTCTGTGTGCCACTAGGGCTGCAACTAACGACGTTTCTGATATTCGATTAGTCATCGATTATTGAAACGATTAATCGACTAATCGGATTATGAATGACACAAATTCTCAATTGCTCTTATTTAGCCAACAGCTTTTAAATTTAGCTTGAGGTTTTCCGAGGCATGTGATGACAGAAAATAAAGCCAATAAAGATCGATACTTCATAAAAAAAAATGTCTCTTAATAAACTTTGTTGCATATTAGGGTACTATTGACACAAAAGCAAAGAAAAATCACGTTTTTGTCCATTTAAAACCAAGGACAGGCAAAGTGGATACTAATAATTTTTTATTAGCACTTTGCCTGTCTCATCTCATGACGATGAGATGAGACAGGCAAAGTGCTAATAAAAAATTATTAGTATCCATTTTTCCTGTTAACAAAAAGGACAGGGAAAGAATCAGCAATAAAAACATCAACAAACGAAACTATGGTAGACTGCATTATGGTAATTCAAAAATATGTTTGTCAGGCAATAGGATAACATTACGCTGTTAAACTCGTTAAAAAAAAGTTTAAACAATATGTTTGTAATGGATTCTAGAATCCTGTGCATAGGTGTATACCTTAATAGCAAGCTAGCTAACAGGCTATCTTACCGAGGCGAGTCTGCATCCTCCTCAAATGCGCGTGTCCTGCTTCCATGGAGAGCAGGTCCGCCCTACATATATTACACATAGTTTTTTTTCGAACAATGTTAAGGGTGAAATGCTCCCGAACTATTGACTTCCTGGTACGCGATGCTGTTGCAACGGACCTCGACATTGGTCCATATTTTGTCGCTTTTGCATATGCACGACTTTCAGAGATAGGAAGGAAGCGAGATGGCTTACTCCTCAGCTACTTCCATCAGCACCTCCGGTAAAACAACGTTTAGTTCAGCTGCACGCTTTATGACGTAACCAAAGAATCATTGAATGTTCTGATTCAGATCCCCATCTTTGGTTAGGTTTATAAAGGCTCTTTGATCAAGGGGGTTTTGGTTAAAGGTAAATAAACACTTTTAATGCAAAGTATCTCTGAACTTACTGTTATAGATCAGACCACAGCCCTTTCTAACCATGACCAGAAAAGCAATTAACTAATAAAACCGTAGCCAAGAAGAAGACATGGAAAACAAGAATGGGCTGTTTGCTTAGTCGGTGGTAATGCTGGTTGTAGCTTTCTTTCTGAAACTGTTAAACTGACCTGCAGCAATTGAGCAAATAAAGACCTGCTGCTGGACCCCAGCAGAACTTGCTGAAGCACAAAGAGATGCTCACCTGATTATTTCAAGTTCAGTGAAGCTCGGCTCAGTTTGGAGTATCCTGACCTGTAGAATCAATTGCCTTTGTTGTGAACACACCCATTGTCGTTGTTAACGTCAATCACGTCCAAACTGACTCCCAGCTGCTGGTCACCTGTTTATTGACATTGAACATATTGCAATTCCAAAGTGCATAAAATGTTATGCTGCACTTCCTTTGGCCCTTAACAATACTCATTCCATGTGTGAAGCCGATAAGAAGAACAATTTGTGAGATATGCGTTCCACATACTGGTAGCCATCCATCAATAAACCAAACGGAAGAAGAAGATGAGTGACAACATCTTCATGTTTGACTTCCTGGCTGTAATCTCAACAATGCTCCACAATTGCTCTGACCTCAGACAGACCCTTTTTATCATAGCAATGGCAGCAGAGGCCCATATATTGTAATATTCAGTGCCTCAATTCCAATAAAAACGCAATTGTAAAAAAAGAGACCAATAACCTTTACATAAACATTTACCAACTTCAAATTATTGAAGTGTAAAATTGAGTAAATCATTAAAAGAAAGTTTAAAATTGGAGTTTACAGTGTGATACAATATTTTCAAAACTAGTGGTTAATCTAAATGTTGGTTAGGAGCTGGGTACAGATGTGACAAACTAGTCGACCAGTTGTGCATGTGCATGATATCGAACTATAGGCTGGTAGGATTTAGCCGTATTAATCCGTCCATGTGCTTCATCAGAGCTACTTGTCCAATGATTGAATCTGTAACAGTCTTCTCCTGTAACACAGTGGAATTGGGCAGGCTGTCAGGCTACAACCATCTCTGTTAAAAACATTAAACATCTTGCTGTGTGCAAAGTTAGGTTAGTGAGAAGAGTTTAAACTTTCCTTTTAGGCTCCAATTTCTACGCTTCACACAACTGTGTGCACAAATGAGTGGAACTCTGTGAATGCCTTCAAGGAGGCATAGTCTAAGAGTGTGCGTTATCTCCATACTTAACAACACCATGTCTCTTGTCTCTCTGTGATGGCTGCAGCGTGTCTTCCCATTTGGCTGTTTAGAAAACATCTTGCATTTAATTTATGATGTGGTTGGACAACACAACGTAAAATTTACTTTTCCAAAATTTGAAGGCAGACTGTGATTTTTTTCTTTGAAATGTTTTATATTTTTCAGCCAGGGTGTTTTTCTGCGGAGTTCCGTTGATCTTTCCGCGTGTCTTAGTGGGTTTTCTCCAGTCACTCCGGTTTCCTCCCACAGTCCAAAGACTTGTGGCACTGGGGTAACCTTTATCTCTGAATTGACCATAGCTGTGATATGTTGGCGACCTGCCCAGGGTGCACCCCATCACCTACTGCAGCTTGGATCATCTCTAACCCTGACCCTCAAGAGGATATACAATATAGATATTGGATAGATGGATGGGTAATTAGACAACCAAAACCTAATCATTGGTTGCATAACAAAAACCCATTGTAATTATTCTGAAGAGGATAAAAAAACAGTTGAGGACAGAATATTTAATTGGTTTAGAAAAAAAAGAGTTAATGACTCATTTACATGTCAATGTTCTAATTTAAGACGTTTTGTAGGTCCCCCGTGCCTGGACAAACTGTATGAGTGAACAGAAAGTCACTCATCTTCTTTACACAGATTGGTTTGGTGGTTTTCCTTCTCTGCCAGTGAGGCCATTGCTATTCTTGCAGTCACTGTCTTGATGGGCTGCTTAAAAATAGCTATGGGATTCCTCTTTATTGGACACCCTGCTCTGAGGCCCTAAAGTCAACTGTTTAACTGTCTATAATGACCTCCACTTAGAGACCGATCACCTGTCAGAGTAATTTCCATCGTCCCTCCTCATACCTCTCCCAAAAGAAATTGAGCTGTCACACCACATAGAGAACTTTTAATCAAAGAGCTGTTGTGCCACTACAATGGTAACATATCCGGCAGAGATGCTGGATGAGCGTCATCCATCATAGAAGCAGGACAGAGACGCAGACCAGACCCAGTTTCCAGCAGTGAGGAGTTCTAAAATATCCTTTGAACAGCACCAAAATATCCTGTATGCTCACGCAAGAAGTTGTGCTGTTTTCGCAGAGATGAAATCGAGTACAAATTAAATTATACTTCTCAAAAATAAATAAAAAAATTGTCATTCAAGATGCAGAAAGTTTAATGTTTAGGAGAGTGTTCATGATGGTCTTTATAACATCCATACCCACTTGTATATACCCATCCAAAGCTGTGTAGAGTGAACAGTGTATTTAAACCAAATTAATTTGTTTATTACTGTTTTATTTATAAGTAGTTATTATTGCCATCAGTTCCATTCTTGATGGGAATTAACCTGGATGGACTAGCCTTTTTGGGGGGTTCAAAATAAAAGTGAGTGCACCTAAAATGTCGCTAATAACCCCTCATTACCTAGAAATACCATGGGCAACTATGGTAAATGTACCAAGTCAAAGTTGTGGAAGTGGGTTTGTAAAATATGATCTACCGTAACAGTAATATTCTTCTATTCTGAACTAACTTGTTGGATCTGTCTGCTCATGTCTTTTGACTCATTGAACTTTTTGTTTTTGTCCAACCTAAAACCTAAGATAAATATAAAATCATATTTTACTTTTAAAACAATGTGAATAAATGTATACTTTATATCTTTATACTTTATAATTTGATGCAGTTTCTTGTACCAGTATAAAATATGTAGGGGAAAAAACCATTAAATAAAAGAATAAAATGATACAGCAAAGAAAAATATTGTTAACAAATTCTTTACACAGTGGATATTAATATCAATGTCTCACATAACTTAACCACTTGAATGACAAGTAAACCCTATACACAATGTTCCATATTGCAGCCATGAGATCACAAGCACCTTTGGAAGTCATGAAGTACACAATTACTAACACACAACATGTCATTGGTTATTTCAAACAATATTTGATACTGTAATGTAAGTCAAATGTGTGCTTGGTAATATAAACATTATTATATGTATTTTGTATAACTTTAAAAATACACATAAGTATGTCAATTATATAAAATATTCATAAATATCTTTAAATTAGCATGCATACATTAGACTTAAGACAAAAGACAGCAAACACATTAGTGTCCACAATGTTGAAATATATGCATCGCTATTAGTGTTGTCACGATACCAAAATTATGACTTCGATGCTATACCTGCCATAATATTACGATACCCGATACTTTCGATACGATACCACAAATACGATACTATACCACATATACGATACGACAAATACGATATGATACTGGTATATCTGATAGTAATAAATAAAACATCTGTAAGGTTCCCTTTTTTACTAGCTTGTTCCTGCCCAGCTATTTGAACACTTAACAAATGGCATTCATATTAGTATTAGCCTAGAGGCCCAAATAAGTAAAATTATTTTGCATGTATAGCGTTTTCTTTCTTAATTTTTTTCTTTATTCATAATTGAGTTTAATTTTGACAATGAACTGGGCTACATTCTTGCAGCCAAATTTAAAGCTAGATCAACGTCTTAAACGAGAATACATGCAATAGGGCAAGAACACTTTCAAGTGACTGGGGTGTAATGTTTCTAAGTGCGCAAAAACACACACGCGTAACTTGAGGGAACGTCAAGTTAATTTGTCAAATCAGCATCGTATCAGGCCAATATGATAAAACCAGGAGCCGTGACAAATTAACGTGACGCCACCTCACGTTACCGTTCAACATATGAACACTGTACAGGGAGCCGCTGCAGAGGGGCTGAAGGGCGCGGGTTGCGGCCCCTGGCTCCGGAGAAAGAATGACTGACTTTTTTTTACTGCTCCGCCATTAAAGAGATGCGGACGTCAAAGCATTAGTTGCGCCTCACATTCACCATCCCACTCGCGCGCCCCACCTGTTATGTCTCCGCCCGGTCGCGCCACATAATTTCCAGATTTCACTTTTGGCATCTTTCTTTTTCGATAAGCCGAGGACGGTCGGCAAGAGCTCATGCAGATTATGCCATGTCTCCCCTGAGATCACTCGCTGTGAGTAGTGATGTGTCGGTCGTGAACGATTCGTTCGTTTTGAGCGAATCCTTACAAGGACTCGGGAGTAACGAGTCCTCTCAAAGAGAGATTCGTTCATTTATCGTGGCCGTGCATCGGGACTGTTGCATAGGCTGATGCAGGTCACGTGAAAAAGGATCCAAAGACTCGTATCCGGCAGATGAACGAATCACTGATCCGAAGACTCTGTTGGCAGAAGAACGAATCACTGACCTGAAAACACGGTCGGGAGGTGAACTATTCGTTCATCTGCGGGTACGAGTCTTTGGATCATTTTCCACGTGACCTCCAAAGGCTCAGAAGAGGAAACAGTTACCTCATTCCCTTTCGCGTGAACGCTGTTAAAAAGCAGCCATGACTGACAGCTTTTGTGTGGCAGATCATATATTTTTTAAGAAAACCTCCTCTATTATATACAGTAAAACATGACAGTTTGTATGGTTTTAAATTATAATTTATTGTCCCACTGGCATTTAATTATCACGGGAAATACTTACACTGCACTAAACTGTAAGTGTAATTGTAAAGTGAAAATAACAAAACCAGTCATTATGACTTGTGAATAGGGCTGAACGATTAAGATTTAATATGCGATTCTTTTATTTTATCCTCTCTCCCCGCCCCCAAAAAACGAAATGAATGATTTAAATATGACCAACACAATATTAGAAACTGTACAATATTCTTTCCCACATTTTTATTTAACTGCTCAATACAGAAACAAGAATAACAAATCGGTGTGCATTTAAGTAATTTAATCAAAGTCATTGTAAGTATAAACACAAGGCATGCACTATTTAATACCTGTGTGCAAATTTACCATCTTGAGAATTTTTTTTTTTTAAATATAGGTGTCTTACTACTCTCAAGTCAGTAACATTTCCAGTGTTGGGAAGGACACTTTCAAAACGTATTCTGTTACAGAATGCAGAATACATGCCCAAAAATGTAATCTGTAACGTATTCCGTTACATTAACTAATCTGAGTAACGTATTCTGAATACTTGGATTACTTCCACATTGAATTGCATTTTATAAGTGTAGGAATGCGGCGCTGTTATAGTCATTTTATGCACTTTGGAATTGCAATATGTTCAATGTCAATAAACAGGTGACCAGCAGCTGGGAGTCATCCGTTGAAACGAACGAATGACTCAAAAAGAGATTCGTTCATTTTACTGAACGAGATTCAAAGATGCGACACGGTAAAAACATCCGAACTTCCCTTCACTCGCTGTGAGTGAGGGCCGCCTGCATGTGTGAGAGCTGGCGGCCCCGCCCCTCGCAGTCTGCATGCAGAGTGACAGGGAGCGGAACAGCGAGTGCGCTCTGATTGCTGCTATTTCAATTAAGTACCGGTACTAAAAATATGCAAAACCGTATCGTTTTTAACGTAAGGGTACCGCGGTACCTTTCTAGTACCGGTACACCATGCACCACTAATTGCTATAGATCTATGAAGACAAGTACAGTTATTTTAGCAAAAGGTTTAGAAAATTGGTTTTGATTGGTCCTAGCTTGCAGCTAGCGTAAGCCCGGGCTGGGCTGTACGAGGCGGCGACGTTAGCTGATCCCAGCCGCTATGTCATCGCAAAAGCTGATCCGCCGCTGCCTCCGACGTCCCCGCATCGCACCGTGTCACTGTCGCTTCACGGCTACCCCGTAGGGAAGTCTCCAATGCTCCCAGTGAGCTGCCCTCGCGTAGATTTTGATCTAAGTTGCAAGCTAGCGTTAGCTTGCAGCTGCTACCCGTCAGACATCTAAGTGGCCGCATAAACATGTTTCATAGTCACTATTTCAGGCGGTGCTTTTTCGCTTGTTGTCATAGCATAACAGCTTTTTTATAATCATTCATCGGCCAGTTTACAATTCATTTTATTGGGGGGGGGACATATTTAAACTGCCCGGATCTGTTTAATATGTAGTGGTAGTGTTACAGTGTATTTATTTTTGAGTTTTCAAACACTTGGGGAAATGTTGCTGTTTTTCTAAGTCTGTTTTTTAACTTTGGCTCAGCCATATGAAATACAGCCATCCCAAATGTTACTCTTTCCAAAGTTAAAATGTCTGCAGCGAAGAGAGTCTACAGGCCCCTCCATCTGTCAAGGCAAACCATTAACAAATATATACAGTATATCGTGATAAAACAAAAAAATCCCATTATGAAATGTGAATAATGAAAATGATTTTCTTCAGCTACATTTTGTGGGACTGCAGTGTCTTTAGGCTGAAAGCACTAAGCATGCCAATAGTCTATTTAGTGTAGTGGAACCATCTGCTGGGACTGCAGTGCTTCTCCCTGTGGATAGGAGAGGCTGAGGAGCAGAGAGCCCAGTGCAGACATTGCAGTAAGAGGCCTGGGAGAGTGAGTGCCAGCAGCTCCTCAGCTGAGTCAGATAACATTCAGGGTCGGGCACACTGCAACATTCATTCACTCTCCAGTCCGCCTTCCATGTTTCATTTGGAACGGTTCATTTCCACACCACAACATCATTACCATGTTGGAAGTTACATTACATTACATTTCATTTCATTTAGCGGATGCTTTTATCCAAAGCAACTTACAATAAGTGCATTCAACCCCGAGGGTACAGACCCAAGACGACACAAATCAAATCAAAATATTTTTTTATTTTATTTATATTTATATAAAAGGTATGGTCGGAAGAGGCATGTTTTTAGTTTTCGGCGGAAGATGTGTAAACTTTCTGATGTCCGGATGTCGATGGAGAGCTCACTCCCAAAGTCAAGGCAAAAATTATTAATCCCCCCCACGCTGGCTGCATGATAGGTCATAAACCCCTGCCTCTCCATGTTAGCGGATCGGATAGGTTCAGTTAAAAATATACAACTACACTGAAAATTAATCTAGGTTGTTCTTTTCAAACTCACGCATATTCAGGTGTTCATGTTTGTGATACGTTTTTTGAAAGTTTTCATGAGTGATTTGTTGCTTTAAAACGAGGTGAAGTGTAATAATTGACAGCTAAGATTGTCTTTTCATTGGTTGGGTGGGTTTATCCGTGGGACTCTATAATCACTACTGGCTCCAAAGGATGGTTACCAGGGCAAGACAGCAGCATCTATGAGATATTTTGGCTGGGAGGAATCAGAAACACGTCATCCATCTTTTTATGTATCATATATTTAAACAGTGTTTGATTCGTACCAGCAAGCGAGTTTGGTTTTGTCTCTAAAGTTGTGATATACACCTTCACTGCAGCCATGACCACAGCCTGAGCCTGAGCTGAGAGTTAAGAGTGCAAAATAAGGCTCTGTTTAACAAATAGTGACAGGGGCAGTATTATTGCTAAATTTCTCTCCTGCCACAGACCAGCATGAATAAGACAGCATGTCCGTAGTCATCTGCTTCTGTTCACTCAGCAGCCTTAGCGTCCTCATAAGTCATTGTACTAACTAGTTTTCATTGTAGTGAAAGTTTCTCTCCTCCATATGCAAGAGACAGTTCCTCTGCAGCTAGAGTAGAATTCAATATTTAGGGTTAAAATGATTCCTTCATTCAGCTTTCACATATTTCACATAAGTCTTTGTAAGTGCAAATTTTTCAAGTCTCCTTTTAAAAGGTCAATCAAATAAAACTCTCACATCTTTACAGGCAGTATATTTAATATTAAAGCTAATCTTTTCAGGTTGTTTGAAAGCATCTGCTTCATTGTTGGCTCAGAGGACAGGTTCAAACTGAAATGAAACCTGTTTTGTGGGAGAGTGCAATGATATACAGCTTGTATTATTGAAATGTCTGGTATGTTGAAATATATACTCTCAAAGCGTCAAACTTCAGCCTTGGGTTCAGTGAACATTTAGCAAACCAATTTATCATGTCTAGGTATGGGACAGTGCAGGGCGGGTTATTGCGGCTTGACTGGGGTTAATGAACAGTTCACCGCCTCCCATGTGACAAGGACAAGGCTGCTAAAGAGTCAGGTTTAATTAGCTGTGACTGGGTATCTGTGCCTGTTCATCTTCTACTCTGTATCGTCTCGTGTCATATTATCACAGTCTGAACATGACACATTCATTTGTGCATCATGTTTTGGAAGCGAAGGAGCTGACAGACAACACTATTGTCATTTCTAGTAAATATTTGAAATAAATTGCTGCAGCCAAAGCACGATGCATTTTCGAAGAGTCCATTAGTACAATAGGAAAACTCTATTGTAAGTATTTTCAGCCTTATGGGGGCTATGTAACAAGCTGTAACTACAGCAGCTGACTTGTATCCACGCTGTAGAAACTTTTACTATAAGAGACAAAAGGTTGAAATTCCTCAACTATTTTTGTTAAGTTTGGTGAACGTTTTTTATGTATTTTTTGAGTTGGGAAAACTCAAAAATATAAATCTAACAGCCATGTAAGAGTAAAGTACTACATCATCGAGGGGGAACATTTTTCTTATAATTTCTCGAACCAACTTTTATCTTGTATTCTTTGTGACAGGGGTCAGCAACCTAAGGCACACAGCGCCATAATCATTGGCACACAGGCGATTTCTTATTAAAGAAATATTCAAAGGTTTTGCCGTCCCACAGCCTGTATTATTTCGCTTAATTGATGTTAACACCTCCAAGCCACTAGGTGCCAGTAATGCGTCATAGGCTGGTTGCCAATCGCAATTTAATAACAATAAGAAGAAGAAGTGTCCCATCCGGCGCTGCTCAGAATTCCCCACATGAATCTCCGTGAAGTGCAGCCGTTCAGGTGTATTGGTGATGGCATTCCCGCTGTCTAAAACACTGCTTATAGATGACAGGAAACACAAATTCACTGACCAACCTTTCACAATAAGCCTAAGAAATAAAGTAGCTTTACACTGGGTGATGATCCGATGAACAGTTCTACAGCCGAGATGTTTTTATCAAGAGGATTTAGCTTGAAAATGGCTATCTTTGTCGTAAAAGGCGAGTAGAAAAGTGTCTATCAAGAGCTCACTCAAATATAAAGCTTTATTTTGCCATGCAGCTGAGCATTTTCTTGTCACACTAAGTGTCCAGGACTCAATGGGAAGCAGGTTTTAAAATGAATCACAGGGTAATTGGTAGCAGCAGGTAAAGTATCAGCACTGCAGCAAAGCATCATTACACCATTCAGAACACAATAACATAACGATATGCAGATGCAGTAACTAAAAAGGAGACTTGCAAAAATGCATCTGTTGCCCTGGTGCATGACAGGATGTTGTTCCCTACCACCCGACCTCCTGAGATGATATGATGTACTCAAAACCTGGTCCATTTAAACATTCAATGTCTGTCTTCATCAGCCGTTCATCTTCTGGACAGAAGAGACATGTATGCGCAACCTCTCAGAACAGTTCACAGCCAGTGTGTCTGGATGTGGTGTGTATCACAAGTGGGAAACAGCATCTCAGAACAAGTATGCCTGCTGCTTTTGGCTTTGATAAAGCGGCTCAATATGAGCTGATTTATGACCCTGAAACTGTCGGAGTGACATACTGAGTCACAGTGCAGAGACTCACACTGAACATCCATCACCACTGTCAGGGAGAGCCATCCATTAACGTCATATCCATATCGTCCAAATCATTGGAAGAAAGGGGAAAGAGAGCGAAGCAGAGGACTAGTTTTAAACTTTTAATACTCAGCCTCGGAAAAGAGATAACATTGTGGTGGACAGGAGGGAAAAAAGTAAGACAGTAATAATGTCATTGTCAAGCGATCCCTGACGGAAATTGTCTGTCATCTTTATCATCCTCCTGTGAAGGCCAAAGGAAATGTTCAGCCGCAGAACAGCGGCCATGGTGTCAGTGGGGAGCAGTGTTTGTTCTCTAGGACATTTCAGCAGATGTGCTCATGTTAAACCTGAGACTGCCAGGAGGACTGAAGGAGAAGTAAGGTTAATGATAGAGGATGAAGAGAAATAGCTTAGAATAATAATCAGAGAGACTAGAATGTTGTTCTGGCTCTTACAAACTACAGTTATACACTATGTGTCTACTTTTGCTTTAGTGTGAGCTCCTTGTACTGACGTCTCAGAGGAGGACTGGGATTTGACACTGGTTCTATTTTTCCGGTTCTTTCTGTCATCTAATAATACATTTTAGCTACACATCTGATGTTATCAATTCCATATGCTATCACTTTTCACAGGACTATATGTTTCCTCATTTCATCACACATATGTCTAGACTGAACTGTGCTTTACAGTTTCAGCGTCCAGCATTGTAAAAGTCACTGGATCAGGAAAGATAAGTTTGCTGTTCACTGAGCTTAAAGTAAATTGCAGGTCTGCTGGTTCACTCTCTCCCTCCTGCTGCAGCTGAGACCCAGACATGAGACGTGACAAACAGAACAGAGGCCCAATCTAGCTGCAACAATGGAAACCCACTAGAGGCCACAAACACCTTTCAGTCACTGGAATGGCTGAGACAAAGCGGTAAAGAGACAAAAAAGCTTCCAGACTGTAGTAAAACGTCCTGCTACTTTTCATAATGACAGAAGGAACTGCTAGTGGTAAACGTGCTGGAGGAGGTATTACTATTTTACACTATTTTATTCAAATTTTGTTTTT
The DNA here is from genome assembly GCF_947347685.1 of Pleuronectes platessa. Classification (NCBI taxonomy): domain Eukaryota; kingdom Metazoa; phylum Chordata; class Actinopteri; order Pleuronectiformes; family Pleuronectidae; genus Pleuronectes; species Pleuronectes platessa. The sequence continues at coordinate 4,096,147 of NC_070629.1, forward strand.
GTTTTTTTAATTCTTGAGCATTGTTAGAAGAGAGCCTGTGACTCAAGCATTTCATTGCCAGCGACTGCTTAATTGTTATCTCTGTGCATTTGATAATAAAAGTCTTTAATCTTGAATCTACTGTTGAAGTGTTAGCTGCTAATGCTAACTGAACATTTCATGTTGCTGCTCTTTTTGAAGCAGCCACAGCAAGAAAAACAATGTAGTTGTCATATTGTTGGGGAAGATACATTACTACAACTACTGTTTTTGAGGTGAATCAGATTTAATGATGACAGAGAAAATGCAGATATCGTCCTTTTACAGAATAGAAATAGAAATAGAATGCCTTTATTGTCATTGTATCAGCAGAATACAACAGAATCAAAATTGCTGCTCCAGTGACAACAGAATGAAAGACAAAGCACTCATTTCAGTGTACTAAAGTAACATAAAGATATGAAAACACATCAAACAATGCCTTGCACATGATCACAAAAAGGTATAAAACACCCTAAAAGTCTTAAAAGTGCATATCAGTGTAAAATCATAAGAGTTGTATGGCCTTGGGGAAGATGTTTGTAAATCTGGTGATTCAAGCTTTAAGTGACCTGCAGCGCCGCCCTCAGCGAAGAGGTTCAAACAGATGGTGACCAGGGTGCAAACAGTCCTTCACAATGTTTTTGGCTCTGAAGACGTAGCCGTGCTCTGTGATATTTTCTAGTAAAGGGGGAGGGCAGCCAATAATATTTTGTGCTCTGTTGATGACCCTCTGGAGAGCTTTTTTATCGGCAGGAGAGTATCCAGAATAACAGGTTGTGATGCCGTATGACAGGATGCTATCTATTGTGGATTGGTAAAAGGTCAACAACAGCTTTCCATTCAGGTTGTATTCGATATGTGGATTCCCAGGAATTTAAACCTGTCAACAATTCTCAAACAGTCTCCATTTATGAAAATAGGTGACGATTCTGTACTTACCTTCCTTAAGTATATGTTCAGAGCTTTTACTAGTAGTATTGGATCCTTCCTGGTAATAAAATGTATAAATTGCAATTTAAAACAGACTTTGACTGGCAGCAGTTCAGTGCACTCAATTTATGTAAATTCAAACCGGTCTCGGTTTGGTTCAATCAAGTATTTATTAAGAAGCAATGAAAAGGTATGAAAAGTTACAGCAAAGCAACGGGCACCCAAAGCACAGCCCCAAGCCCTCTAGCGGCAAAGGGCAGTCACGAGTCGCACCGTATGGACGGAGTTTGTAATATTTTATAACAGTAGGTATAATTTGATTGGGCAATAACGAAGGGGAGTCAAGATTTGGTTCTTCCTCGATGGTGTGCAGGCGTAGCCCCCCCTCTTGGCACTGGAATCAGGAAGTGAACAGATGAGAGCCGGTTCACAAAGAGCACATGTGACAGACGTGAAAGAGTCAGTGGATTGGTAATGGGTCTCTGATGGTCTGGGAAGGCATATCCTTGGAGGGTCGCACAGACCTCCATATCATAGCCAACGGTACCTTGACTGCTGTTAGGTACTGGGAGGACATTTTCAGAACGATTGTCGGACCTTACGCTGGTGCAGTGGACCCTGGGTTCCTCCTGGTACAGGACAATGCGGCAAGAGTGTGTAAGCATGTCCTGGATGATGAAGGCATTGCTGCTATTGACTGTCCTTTTTGTTCCCCTGACCTAAATCCAATGTAGCACCTACGAGACGTTACATATCGGCGTATATTACGCTGCCAAGTATTGCCACAGACTGTGCAGGAGCTCACTAGACCCTGATCCAGCTTTGGCAGGATATACCCCAGGACACTATCCGCCGACTCTAAGGAGCATGCCCAGATGTTGTCGGGGTGCATACAGGCACGTGGTTGTGAGTCGCATTATGAGTTGCTGTGATAAAAGTCACGCAAGTTCGATCAACCTGTGATTTCAGTTTTCCTTTTGAAATTTGGATTGGACTTTGAATCCAGCCCTCTATGGGTTAATGAATTTGGTTTCTATTGACCGTTTCAACCTCATTTTGAATTCATTCATCAAGATCTGATGTGTGATTTAAGAGCTTACCTTGATATTTTTAAGCAGTTTTTACTGTTGGCTCTACAGAGTGGACATTTGGTTCAATTAAAAGTTATTAGACCACGAAGGGACTCGAACCCTCAATCTTCTGATTCGAAGTCAGACGCCTTATCCATTAGGCCACGTGGTCCTAGAGGCCAAATACTATGTTCAGGTCAGACTAACAAGAGAGCCATTCTTAATTTGTTGAGGCTGAATAATTTGTTAAGAATATGACAACATGTACATTTTAATTATAGCTTTGAAATACATTGATATGAATCAGTTTGCTTGGTTTTTTTGGGGAGCCTAAAGTCAAAACTTTAGTAATGCATGATGTGACAGGGGGTGAAAGATTTCGATGAACTTTAAGGTTGCTATCTGCTTTGCAAATGCTGGCAGTTGGTGGCAAATTCATCGTTAATACACCTAACTGGTTGATAAAGTAACTGAATCCATGACCGGTTAGAGCATGGTTCTAATATCACAAAGGTCATGGGTTCAAGCCCCATACTGGCCAGTTGTTTGTAAGAGATGCAACGCCATCATTTACAAAAGCTTCTCTGAATTACAGAACATGGCAGAAAGATTGCTCACTTAGTGAAATATCCAGCATGGACTGACTTCTAATTGCACCAGTGAGTTTGTTTACTCACTGTTATGGCAAGTATCCCACCCAAGTTGTGAACGATCAGATGCTAGTTACAGCCACGAACGGTTTTGAACCCTCAGATATGGAAAAGCAATATCATGCACTCAGATTTGATTTGCTCTTGGTCAATTGTTGGTCTTGTTTGTTTTTCAGCGTGTGTGTACAGAGTAACTCAAAAAAGCATGGACTCACATTTTTACCAAGCTTACTGGGAATATCACATGGCTATTTAGAGCTTGCTCATATCACCAATGTTACGAGTTCAAGCCAACATTGGCCAATAGTTTGTAAGAAGAGCATTTCTAGAATTGAAGCATTGACCAAATACTGCTCAAAAAATCCAGTGAACACTTAATTGTCAGAATTTAACAGCAAGTTAGTTCAATTTCAGGGGTATCAATCTCTCCACTTAGGAATAACAAGTGTTAATGAATAAGTTTCACCTGCTTTGGTGCAAATTAAAGTGACAACAGGTGCAATGGAGAGGCAAAAGCAAGACAACCCCAAAAAGGGAATGGTTTTGCGTTTGGTGGCCACAGAAAGCTGCTCTCTCCTTATCCCTCCTGAATGATTCTTCTTTAGTTTTGTTTTCTGCTAGTGTCCTTGTCACTACTGGTAGCATGAGGCAGTACCTGCAGCCTGATCAGGTTGCACAGGTAGTCCAGCTCTTCCAGGATGGTACATCCATACTGGCAGTCGCAAGAAGGTTTGCTGAGTCTCCCAGAACTCTCTCAAGAACAAGGAGGAGCCACCAGGAGACTGGCAGTTAAAGAAGGAGAGCTGGACAGAGGCGTAGAAGGGCATCAACCAAGCAGCAGGACAAGTATCTGCTCCTTTGCCGAGGAGAAACAGGAGGAGCACGGCCAGAGCCCCACAAATTGACCACCAGCAGGCTACTGGTGAGCATGTTTCTGACCAAACTGACAGAAACAGACTCCTTGAGGGTGGCAGGCGGGCCCGGCGACCTCTAGTGGGACCTGTGCTCGCAGCCCAGCACAGTGCAGCTCAATTGGAATTGACAAGAGAACACCAGCATTTGCAGGTCCGCCCTTTGGTGCCCTGTTCTCTTCACAGATGAGAGCCGGTTTACACTGAGCACATGTGACAGGCGTGAAAGAGTCTGGAGACGCAGTTGTGAACGTTATGCTTCCTGTTACAACATTCAGCATGACTGGATTGGCAATGGGTCTCTGATGGTCTGGAAAGGCATATCCTTGGAGGGTCGCACAGACCTCCATATCATAGCCAACGGTACCTTGACTGCTGTTAGGTACCGGGAGGAAATTTTCAGAACGATTGTCAGACCTTACGCTGGTGCAGTGGGCCCTGGGTTCCTCCTGGTACAGGACAATGCGGCAAGAGTGTGTAAGCATGTCCTGTATGACGAAGGCATTGATTCCATTGACTGTCCCTTTTGTTCCCCTGACCTAAATCCAATGTAGCACCTACGAGACGTTACATATCAGCGTATCTTACGCTGTCAAATACTGCCACAGACTGTGAAGGAGCTCACTGATGCCCTGATCCAGGTCTGGCAGGAGATCCCCCAGGACACTATCCGCCGACTCATAAGGAGCATGGCAAGACGTTGTCAAGGGTGCAGACAGGCACGTGGGGGCCATACATGGTGCTGTCACATTATGAGTTGCTGTGATAAAAGTCACGCAAGTTAGATCAACCTGTGATTTCAGTTTTCCTTTTGGATTGGACTTTGAATCCAGCCCTCTATGGGTTAATGAATTTGGTTTCTATTGACCGTTTCAACCTCATTTTGAATTCATTCATCAAGATCTGATGTGTGATTTAAGAGCTTACCTTGATATTTTTAAGCAGTTTTTACTGTTGGCTCTACAGAGTGGACATTTGGTTCAATTAAAAGTTATTAGACCACGAAGGGACTCGAACCCTCAATCTTCTGATTCGAAGTCAGACGCCTTATCCATTAGGCCACGTGGTCCTAGAGGCCAAATACTATGTTCAGGTCAGAGTAACAAGAGAGCCATTCTTAATTTGTTGAGGCTGAATAATTTGTTAAGAATATGACAACATGTACATTTTAATTATAGCTTTGAAATACATTGATATGAATCAGTTTGCTTGGTTTTTTTGGGGAGCCTAAAGTCAAAACTTTAGTAATGCATGATGTGACAGGGGGTGAAAGATTTCGATGAACTTTAAGGTTGCTATCTGCTTTGCAAATGCTGGCAGTTGGTGGCAAATTCATCGTTAATACACCTAACTGGTTGATAAAGTAACTGAATCCATGACCGGTTAGAGCATGGTTCTAATATCACAAAGGTCATGGGTTCAAGCCCCATACTGGCCAGTTGTTTGTAAGAGATGCAACGCCATCATTTACAAAAGCTTCTCTGAATTACAGAACATGGCAGAAAGATTGCTCACTTAGTGAAATATCCAGCATGGACTGACTTCTAATTGCACCAGTGAGTTTGTTTACTCACTGTTATGGCAAGTATCCCACCCAAGTTGTGAACGATCAGATGCTAGTTACAGCCACGAACGGTTTTGAACCCTCAGATATGGAAAAGCAATATCATGCACTCAGATTTGATTTGCTCTTGGTCAATTGTTGGTCTTGTTTGTTTTTCAGCGTGTGTGTACAGAGTAACTCAAAAAAGCATGGACTCACATTTTTACCAAGCTTACTGGGAATATCACATGGCTATTTAGAGCTTGCTCATATCACCAATGTTACGAGTTCAAGCCAACATTGGCCAATAGTTTGTAAGAAGAGCATTTCTAGAATTGAAGCATTGACCAAATACTGCTCAAAAAATCCAGTGAACACTTAATTGTCAGAATTTAACAGCAAGTTAGTTCAATTTCAGGGGTATCAATCTCTCCACTTAGGAATAACAAGTGTTAATGAATAAGTTTCACCTGCTTTGGTGCAAATTAAAGTGACAACAGGTGCAATGGAGAGGCAAAAGCAAGACAACCCCAAAAAGGGAATGGTTTTGCGTTTGGTGGCCACAGAAAGCTGCTCTCTCCTTATCCCTCCTGAATGATTCTTCTTTAGTTTTGTTTTCTGCTAGTGTCCTTGTCACTACTGGTAGCATGAGGCAGTACCTGCAGCCTGATCAGGTTGCACAGGTAGTCCAGCTCTTCCAGGATGGTACATCCATACTGGCAGTCGCAAGAAGGTTTGCTGAGTCTCCCAGAACTCTCTCAAGAACAAGGAGGAGCCACCAGGAGACTGGCAGTTAAAGAAGGAGAGCTGGACAGAGGCGTAGAAGGGCATCAACCAAGCAGCAGGACAAGTATCTGCTCCTTTGCCGAGGAGAAACAGGAGGAGCACGGCCAGAGCCCCACAAATTGACCACCAGCAGGCTACTGGTGAGCATGTTTCTGACCAAACTGACAGAAACAGACTCCTTGAGGGTGGCAGGCGGGCCCGGCGACCTCTAGTGGGACCTGTGCTCGCAGCCCAGCACAGTGCAGCTCAATTGGAATTGACAAGAGAACACCAGCATTTGCAGGTCCGCCCTTTGGTGCCCTGTTCTCTTCACAGATGAGAGCCGGTTTACACTGAGCACATGTGACAGGCGTGAAAGAGTCTGGAGACGCAGTTGTGAACGTTATGCTTCCTGTTACAACATTCAGCATGACTGGATTGGCAATGGGTCTCTGATGGTCTGGAAAGGCATATCCTTGGAGGGTCGCACAGACCTCCATATCATAGCCAACGGTACCTTGACTGCTGTTAGGTACCGGGAGGAAATTTTCAGAACGATTGTCAGACCTTACGCTGGTGCAGTGGGCCCTGGGTTCCTCCTGGTACAGGACAATGCGGCAAGAGTGTGTAAGCATGTCCTGTATGACGAAGGCATTGATTCCATTGACTGTCCCTTTTGTTCCCCTGACCTAAATCCAATGTAGCACCTACGAGACGTTACATATCAGCGTATCTTACGCTGTCAAATACTGCCACAGACTGTGAAGGAGCTCACTGATGCCCTGATCCAGGTCTGGCAGGAGATCCCCCAGGACACTATCCGCCGACTCATAAGGAGCATGGCAAGACGTTGTCAAGGGTGCAGACAGGCACGTGGGGGCCATACATGGTGCTGTCACATTATGAGTTGCTGTGATAAAAGTCACGCAAGTTAGATCAACCTGTGATTTCAGTTTTCCTTTTGGATTGGACTTTGAATCCAGCCCTCTATGGGTTAATGAATTTGGTTTCTATTGACCGTTTCAACCTCATTTTGAATTCATTCATCAAGATCTGATGTGTGATTTAAGAGCTTACCTTGATATTTTTAAGCAGTTTTTACTGTTGGCTCTACAGAGTGGACATTTGGTTCAATTAAAAGTTATTAGACCACGAAGGGACTCGAACCCTCAATCTTCTGATTCGAAGTCAGACGCCTTATCCATTAGGCCACGTGGTCCTAGAGGCCAAATACTTTGTTCAGGTCAGAGTAACAAGAGAGCCATTCTTAATTTGTTGAGGCTGAATAATTTGTTAAGAATATGACAACATGTACATTTTAATTATAGCTTTGAAATACATTGATATGAATCAGTTTGCTTGGTTTTTTTGGGGAGCCTAAAGTCAAAACTTTAGTAATGCATGATGTGACAGGGGGTGAAAGATTTCGATGAACTTTAAGGTTGCTATCTGCTTTGCAAATGCTGGCAGTTGGTGGCAAATTCATCGTTAATACACCTAACTGGTTGATAAAGTAACTGAATCCATGACCGGTTAGAGCATGGTTCTAATATCACAAAGGTCATGGGTTCAAGCCCCATACTGGCCAGTTGTTTGTAAGAGATGCAACGCCATCATTTACAAAAGCTTCTCTGAATTACAGAACATGGCAGAAAGATTGCTCACTTAGTGAAATATCCAGCATGGACTGACTTCTAATTGCACCAGTGAGTTTGTTTACTCACTGTTATGGCAAGTATCCCACCCAAGTTGTGAACGATCAGATGCTAGTTACAGCCACGAACGGTTTTGAACCCTCAGATATGGAAAAGCAATATCATGCACTCAGATTTGATTTGCTCTTGGTCAATTGTTGGTCTTGTTTGTTTTTCAGCGTGTGTGTACAGAGTAACTCAAAAAAGCATGGACTCACATTTTTACCAAGCTTACTGGGAATATCACATGGCTATTTAGAGCTTGCTCATATCACCAATGTTACGAGTTCAAGCCAACATTGGCCAATAGTTTGTAAGAAGAGCATTTCTAGAATTGAAGCATTGACCAAATACTGCTCAAAAAATCCAGTGAACACTTAATTGTCAGAATTTAACAGCAAGTTAGTTCAATTTCAGGGGTATCAATCTCTCCACTTAGGAATAACAAGTGTTAATGAATAAGTTTCACCTGCTTTGGTGCAAATTAAAGTGACAACAGGTGCAATGGAGAGGCAAAAGCAAGACAACCCCAAAAAGGGAATGGTTTTGCGTTTGGTGGCCACAGAAAGCTGCTCTCTCCTTATCCCTCCTGAATGATTCTTCTTTAGTTTTGTTTTCTGCTAGTGTCCTTGTCACTACTGGTAGCATGAGGCAGTACCTGCAGCCTGATCAGGTTGCACAGGTAGTCCAGCTCTTCCAGGATGGTACATCCATACTGGCAGTCGCAAGAAGGTTTGCTGAGTCTCCCAGAACTCTCTCAAGAACAAGGAGGAGCCACCAGGAGACTGGCAGTTAAAGAAGGAGAGCTGGACAGAGGCGTAGAAGGGCATCAACCAAGCAGCAGGACAAGTATCTGCTCCTTTGCCGAGGAGAAACAGGAGGAGCACGGCCAGAGCCCCACAAATTGACCACCAGCAGGCTACTGGTGAGCATGTTTCTGACCAAACTGACAGAAACAGACTCCTTGAGGGTGGCAGGCGGGCCCGGCGACCTCTAGTGGGACCTGTGCTCGCAGCCCAGCACAGTGCAGCTCAATTGGAATTGACAAGAGAACACCAGCATTTGCAGGTCCGCCCTTTGGTGCCCTGTTCTCTTCACAGATGAGAGCCGGTTTACACTGAGCACATGTGACAGGCGTGAAAGAGTCTGGAGACGCAGTTGTGAACGTTATGCTTCCTGTTACAACATTCAGCATGACTGGATTGGCAATGGGTCTCTGATGGTCTGGAAAGGCATATCCTTGGAGGGTCGCACAGACCTCCATATCATAGCCAACGGTACCTTGACTGCTGTTAGGTACCGGGAGGAAATTTTCAGAACGATTGTCAGACCTTACGCTGGTGCAGTGGGCCCTGGGTTCCTCCTGGTACAGGACAATGCGGCAAGAGTGTGTAAGCATGTCCTGTATGACGAAGGCATTGATTCCATTGACTGTCCCTTTTGTTCCCCTGACCTAAATCCAATGTAGCACCTACGAGACGTTACATATCAGCGTATCTTACGCTGTCAAATACTGCCACAGACTGTGAAGGAGCTCACTGATGCCCTGATCCAGGTCTGGCAGGAGATCCCCCAGGACACTATCCGCCGACTCATAAGGAGCATGGCAAGACGTTGTCAAGGGTGCAGACAGGCACGTGGGGGCCATACATGGTGCTGTCACATTATGAGTTGCTGTGATAAAAGTCACGCAAGTTAGATCAACCTGTGATTTCAGTTTTCCTTTTGGATTGGACTTTGAATCCAGCCCTCTATGGGTTAATGAATTTGGTTTCTATTGACCGTTTCAACCTCATTTTGAATTCATTCATCAAGATCTGATGTGTGATTTAAGAGCTTACCTTGATATTTTTAAGCAGTTTTTACTGTTGGCTCTACAGAGTGGACATTTGGTTCAATTAAAAGTTATTAGACCACGAAGGGACTCGAACCCTCAATCTTCTGATTCGAAGTCAGACGCCTTATCCATTAGGCCACGTGGTCCTAGAGGCCAAATACTATGTTCAGGTCAGAGTAACAAGAGAGCCATTCTTAATTTGTTGAGGCTGAATAATTTGTTAAGAATATGACAACATGTACATTTTAATTATAGCTTTGAAATACATTGATATGAATCAGTTTGCTTGGTTTTTTTGGGGAGCCTAAAGTCAAAACTTTAGTAATGCATGATGTGACAGGGGGTGAAAGATTTCGATGAACTTTAAGGTTGCTATCTGCTTTGCAAATGCTGGCAGTTGGTGGCAAATTCATCGTTAATACACCTAACTGGTTGATAAAGTAACTGAATCCATGACCGGTTAGAGCATGGTTCTAATATCACAAAGGTCATGGGTTCAAGCCCCATACTGGCCAGTTGTTTGTAAGAGATGCAACGCCATCATTTACAAAAGCTTCTCTGAATTACAGAACATGGCAGAAAGATTGCTCACTTAGTGAAATATCCAGCATGGACTGACTTCTAATTGCACCAGTGAGTTTGTTTACTCACTGTTATGGCAAGTATCCCACCCAAGTTGTGAACGATCAGATGCTAGTTACAGCCACGAACGGTTTTGAACCCTCAGATATGGAAAAGCAATATCATGCACTCAGATTTGATTTGCTCTTGGTCAATTGTTGGTCTTGTTTGTTTTTCAGCGTGTGTGTACAGAGTAACTCAAAAAAGCATGGACTCACATTTTTACCAAGCTTACTGGGAATATCACATGGCTATTTAGAGCTTGCTCATATCACCAATGTTACGAGTTCAAGCCAACATTGGCCAATAGTTTGTAAGAAGAGCATTTCTAGAATTGAAGCATTGACCAAATACTGCTCAAAAAATCCAGTGAACACTTAATTGTCAGAATTTAACAGCAAGTTAGTTCAATTTCAGGGGTATCAATCTCTCCACTTAGGAATAACAAGTGTTAATGAATAAGTTTCACCTGCTTTGGTGCAAATTAAAGTGACAACAGGTGCAATGGAGAGGCAAAAGCAAGACAACCCCAAAAAGGGAATGGTTTTGCGTTTGGTGGCCACAGAAAGCTGCTCTCTCCTTATCCCTCCTGAATGATTCTTCTTTAGTTTTGTTTTCTGCTAGTGTCCTTGTCACTACTGGTAGCATGAGGCAGTACCTGCAGCCTGATCAGGTTGCACAGGTAGTCCAGCTCTTCCAGGATGGTACATCCATACTGGCAGTCGCAAGAAGGTTTGCTGAGTCTCCCAGAACTCTCTCAAGAACAAGGAGGAGCCACCAGGAGACTGGCAGTTAAAGAAGGAGAGCTGGACAGAGGCGTAGAAGGGCATCAACCAAGCAGCAGGACAAGTATCTGCTCCTTTGCCGAGGAGAAACAGGAGGAGCACGGCCAGAGCCCCACAAATTGACCACCAGCAGGCTACTGGTGAGCATGTTTCTGACCAAACTGACAGAAACAGACTCCTTGAGGGTGGCAGGCGGGCCCGGCGACCTCTAGTGGGACCTGTGCTCGCAGCCCAGCACAGTGCAGCTCAATTGGAATTGACAAGAGAACACCAGCATTTGCAGGTCCGCCCTTTGGTGCCCTGTTCTCTTCACAGATGAGAGCCGGTTTACACTGAGCACATGTGACAGGCGTGAAAGAGTCTGGAGACGCAGTTGTGAACGTTATGCTTCCTGTTACAACATTCAGCATGACTGGATTGGCAATGGGTCTCTGATGGTCTGGAAAGGCATATCCTTGGAGGGTCGCACAGACCTCCATATCATAGCCAACGGTACCTTGACTGCTGTTAGGTACCGGGAGGAAATTTTCAGAACGATTGTCAGACCTTACGCTGGTGCAGTGGGCCCTGGGTTCCTCCTGGTACAGGACAATGCGGCAAGAGTGTGTAAGCATGTCCTGTATGACGAAGGCATTGATTCCATTGACTGTCCCTTTTGTTCCCCTGACCTAAATCCAATGTAGCACCTACGAGACGTTACATATCAGCGTATCTTACGCTGTCAAATACTGCCACAGACTGTGAAGGAGCTCACTGATGCCCTGATCCAGGTCTGGCAGGAGATCCCCCAGGACACTATCCGCCGACTCATAAGGAGCATGGCAAGACGTTGTCAAGGGTGCAGACAGGCACGTGGGGGCCATACATGGTGCTGTCACATTATGAGTTGCTGTGATAAAAGTCACGCAAGTTAGATCAACCTGTGATTTCAGTTTTCCTTTTGGATTGGACTTTGAATCCAGCCCTCTATGGGTTAATGAATTTGGTTTCTATTGACCGTTTCAACCTCATTTTGAATTCATTCATCAAGATCTGATGTGTGATTTAAGAGCTTACCTTGATATTTTTAAGCAGTTTTTACTGTTGGCTCTACAGAGTGGACATTTGGTTCAATTAAAAGTTATTAGACCACGAAGGGACTCGAACCCTCAATCTTCTGATTCGAAGTCAGACGCCTTATCCATTAGGCCACGTGGTCCTAGAGGCCAAATACTATGTTCAGGTCAGAGTAACAAGAGAGCCATTCTTAATTTGTTGAGGCTGAATAATTTGTTAAGAATATGACAACATGTACATTTTAATTATAGCTTTGAAATACATTGATATGAATCAGTTTGCTTGGTTTTTTTGGGGAGCCTAAAGTCAAAACTTTAGTAATGCATGATGTGACAGGGGGTGAAAGATTTCGATGAACTTTAAGGTTGCTATCTGCTTTGCAAATGCTGGCAGTTGGTGGCAAATTCATCGTTAATACACCTAACTGGTTGATAAAGTAACTGAATCCATGACCGGTTAGAGCATGGTTCTAATATCACAAAGGTCATGGGTTCAAGCCCCATACTGGCCAGTTGTTTGTAAGAGATGCAACGCCATCATTTACAAAAGCTTCTCTGAATTACAGAACATGGCAGAAAGATTGCTCACTTAGTGAAATATCCAGCATGGACTGACTTCTAATTGCACCAGTGAGTTTGTTTACTCACTGTTATGGCAAGTATCCCACCCAAGTTGTGAACGATCAGATGCTAGTTACAGCCACGAACGGTTTTGAACCCTCAGATATGGAAAAGCAATATCATGCACTCAGATTTGATTTGCTCTTGGTCAATTGTTGGTCTTGTTTGTTTTTCAGCGTGTGTGTACAGAGTAACTCAAAAAAGCATGGACTCACATTTTTACCAAGCTTACTGGGAATATCACATGGCTATTTAGAGCTTGCTCATATCACCAATGTTACGAGTTCAAGCCAACATTGGCCAATAGTTTGTAAGAAGAGCATTTCTAGAATTGAAGCATTGACCAAATACTGCTCAAAAAATCCAGTGAACACTTAATTGTCAGAATTTAACAGCAAGTTAGTTCAATTTCAGGGGTATCAATCTCTCCACTTAGGAATAACAAGTGTTAATGAATAAGTTTCACCTGCTTTGGTGCAAATTAAAGTGACAACAGGTGCAATGGAGAGGCAAAAGCAAGACAACCCCAAAAAGGGAATGGTTTTGCATTTGGTGGCCACAGAAAGCTGCTCTCTCCTTATCCCTCCTGAATGATTCTTCTTTAGTTTTGTTTTCTGCTAGTGTCCTTGTCACTACTGGTAGCATGAGGCAGTACCTGCAGCCTGATCAGGTTGCACAGGTAGTCCAGCTCTTCCAGGATGGTACATCCATACTGGCAGTCGCAAGAAGGTTTGCTGAGTCTCCCAGAACTCTCTCAAGAACAAGGAGGAGCCACCAGGAGACTGGCAGTTAAAGAAGGAGAGCTGGACAGAGGCGTAGAAGGGCATCAACCAAGCAGCAGGACAAGTATCTGCTCCTTTGCCGAGGAGAAACAGGAGGAGCACGGCCAGAGCCCCACAAATTGACCACCAGCAGGCTACTGGTGAGCATGTTTCTGACCAAACTGACAGAAACAGACTCCTTGAGGGTGGCAGGCGGGCCCGGCGACCTCTAGTGGGACCTGTGCTCGCAGCCCAGCACAGTGCAGCTCAATTGGAATTGACAAGAGAACACCAGCATTTGCAGGTCCGCCCTTTGGTGCCCTGTTCTCTTCACAGATGAGAGCCGGTTTACACTGAGCACATGTGACAGGCGTGAAAGAGTCTGGAGACGCAGTTGTGAACGTTATGCTTCCTGTTACAACATTCAGCATGACTGGATTGGCAATGGGTCTCTGATGGTCTGGAAAGGCATATCCTTGGAGGGTCGCACAGACCTCCATATCATAGCCAACGGTACCTTGACTGCTGTTAGGTACCGGGAGGAAATTTTCAGAACGATTGTCAGACCTTACGCTGGTGCAGTGGGCCCTGGGTTCCTCCTGGTACAGGACAATGCGGCAAGAGTGTGTAAGCATGTCCTGTATGACGAAGGCATTGATTCCATTGACTGTCCCTTTTGTTCCCCTGACCTAAATCCAATGTAGCACCTACGAGACGTTACATATCAGCGTATCTTACGCTGTCAAGTACTGCCACAGACTGTGCAGGAGCTCACTGATGCCCTGATCCAGGTCTGGCAGGAGATCCCCCAGGACACTATCCGCCGACTCATAAGGAGCATGGCAAGACGTTGTCAAGGGTGCAGACAGGCACGTGGGGGCCATACATGGTGCTGTCACATTATGAGTTGCTGTGATAAAAGTCACGCAAGTTAGATCAACCTGTGATTTCAGTTTTCCTTTTGGATTGGACTTTGAATCCAGCCCTCTATGGGTTAATGAATTTGGTTTCTATTGACCGTTTCAACCTCATTTTGAATTCATTCATCAAGATCTGATGTGTGATTTAAGAGCTTACCTTGATATTTTTAAGCAGTTTTTACTGTTGGCTCTACAGAGTGGACATTTGGTTCAATTAAAAGTTATTAGACCACGAAGGGACTCGAACCCTCAATCTTCTGATTCGAAGTCAGACGCCTTATCCATTAGGCCACGTGGTCCTAGAGGCCAAATACTCATTTCAGGTCAGAGTAACAAGAGAGCCATTCTTAATTTGTTGAGGCTGAATAATTTGTTAAGAATATGACAACATGTACATTTTAATTATAGCTTTGAAATACATTGATATGAATCAGTTTGCTTGGTTTTTTTGGGGAGCCTAAAGTCAAAACTTTAGTAATGCATGATGTGACAGGGGGTGAAAGATTTCGATGAACTTTAAGGTTGCTATCTGCTTTGCAAATGCTGGCAGTTGGTGGCAAATTCATCGTTAATACACCTAACTGGTTGATAAAGTAACTGAATCCATGACCGGTTAGAGCATGGTTCTAATATCACAAAGGTCATGGGTTCAAGCCCCATACTGGCCAGTTGTTTGTAAGAGATGCAACGCCATCATTTACAAAAGCTTCTCTGAATTACAGAACATGGCAGAAAGATTGCTCACTTAGTGAAATATCCAGCATGGACTGACTTCTAATTGCACCAGTGAGTTTGTTTACTCACTGTTATGGCAAGTATCCCACCCAAGTTGTGAACGATCAGATGCTAGTTACAGCCACGAACGGTTTTGAACCCTCAGATATGGAAAAGCAATATCATGCACTCAGATTTGATTTGCTCTTGGTCAATTGTTGGTCTTGTTTGTTTTTCAGCGTGTGTGTACAGAGTAACTCAAAAAAGCATGGACTCACATTTTTACCAAGCTTACTGGGAATATCACATGGCTATTTAGAGCTTGCTCATATCACCAATGTTACGAGTTCAAGCCAACATTGGCCAATAGTTTGTAAGAAGAGCATTTCTAGAATTGAAGCATTGACCAAATACTGCTCAAAAAATCCAGTGAACACTTAATTGTCAGAATTTAACAGCAAGTTAGTTCAATTTCAGGGGTATCAATCTCTCCACTTAGGAATAACAAGTGTTAATGAATAAGTTTCACCTGCTTTGGTGCAAATTAAAGTGACAACAGGTGCAATGGAGAGGCAAAAGCAAGACAACCCCAAAAAGGGAATGGTTTTGCATTTGGTGGCCACAGAAAGCTGCTCTCTCCTTATCCCTCCTGAATGATTCTTCTTTAGTTTTGTTTTCTGCTAGTGTCCTTGTCACTACTGGTAGCATGAGGCAGTACCTGCAGCCTGATCAGGTTGCACAGGTAGTCCAGCTCTTCCAGGATGGTACATCCATACTGGCAGTCGCAAGAAGGTTTGCTGAGTCTCCCAGAACTCTCTCAAGAACAAGGAGGAGCCACCAGGAGACTGGCAGTTAAAGAAGGAGAGCTGGACAGAGGCGTAGAAGGGCATCAACCAAGCAGCAGGACAAGTATCTGCTCCTTTGCCGAGGAGAAACAGGAGGAGCACGGCCAGAGCCCCACAAATTGACCACCAGCAGGCTACTGGTGAGCATGTTTCTGACCAAACTGACAGAAACAGACTCCTTGAGGGTGGCAGGCGGGCCCGGCGACCTCTAGTGGGACCTGTGCTCGCAGCCCAGCACAGTGCAGCTCAATTGGAATTGACAAGAGAACACCAGCATTTGCAGGTCCGCCCTTTGGTGCCCTGTTCTCTTCACAGATGAGAGCCGGTTTACACTGAGCACATGTGACAGGCGTGAAAGAGTCTGGAGACGCAGTTGTGAACGTTATGCTTCCTGTTACAACATTCAGCATGACTGGATTGGCAATGGGTCTCTGATGGTCTGGAAAGGCATATCCTTGGAGGGTCGCACAGACCTCCATATCATAGCCAACGGTACCTTGACTGCTGTTAGGTACCGGGAGGAAATTTTCAGAACGATTGTCAGACCTTACGCTGGTGCAGTGGGCCCTGGGTTCCTCCTGGTACAGGACAATGCGGCAAGAGTGTGTAAGCATGTCCTGTATGACGAAGGCATTGATTCCATTGACTGTCCCTTTTGTTCCCCTGACCTAAATCCAATGTAGCACCTACGAGACGTTACATATCAGCGTATCTTACGCTGTCAAGTACTGCCACAGACTGTGCAGGAGCTCACTGATGCCCTGATCCAGGTCTGGCAGGAGATCCCCCAGGACACTATCCGCCGACTCATAAGGAGCATGGCAAGACGTTGTCAAGGGTGCAGACAGGCACGTGGGGGCCATACATGGTGCTGTCACATTATGAGTTGCTGTGATAAAAGTCACGCAAGTTAGATCAACCTGTGATTTCAGTTTTCCTTTTGGATTGGACTTTGAATCCAGCCCTCTATGGGTTAATGAATTTGGTTTCTATTGACCGTTTCAACCTCATTTTGAATTCATTCATCAAGATCTGATGTGTGATTTAAGAGCTTACCTTGATATTTTTAAGCAGTTTTTACTGTTGGCTCTACAGAGTGGACATTTGGTTCAATTAAAAGTTATTAGACCACGAAGGGACTCGAACCCTCAATCTTCTGATTCGAAGTCAGACGCCTTATCCATTAGGCCACGTGGTCCTAGAGGACAATGTTCAGGTCAGAGTAACAAGAGAGCCATTCTTAATTTGTTGAGGCTGAATAATTTGTTAAGAATATGACAACATGTACATTTTAATTATAGCTTTGAAATACATTGATATGAATCAGTTTGCTTGGTTTTTTTGGGGAGCCTAAAGTCAAAACTTTAGTAATGCATGATGTGACAGGGGGTGAAAGATTTCGATGAACTTTAAGGTTGCTATCTGCTTTGCAAATGCTGGCAGTTGGTGGCAAATTCATCGTTAATACACCTAACTGGTTGATAAAGTAACTGAATCCATGACCGGTTAGAGCATGGTTCTAATATCACAAAGGTCATGGGTTCAAGCCCCATACTGGCCAGTTGTTTGTAAGAGATGCAACGCCATCATTTACAAAAGCTTCTCTGAATTACAGAACATGGCAGAAAGATTGCTCACTTAGTGAAATATCCAGCATGGACTGACTTCTAATTGCACCAGTGAGTTTGTTTACTCACTGTTATGGCAAGTATCCCACCCAAGTTGTGAACGATCAGATGCTAGTTACAGCCACGAACGGTTTTGAACCCTCAGATATGGAAAAGCAATATCATGCACTCAGATTTGATTTGCTCTTGGTCAATTGTTGGTCTTGTTTGTTTTTCAGCGTGTGTGTACAGAGTAACTCAAAAAAGCATGGACTCACATTTTTACCAAGCTTACTGGGAATATCACATGGCTATTTAGAGCTTGCTCATATCACCAATGTTACGAGTTCAAGCCAACATTGGCCAATAGTTTGTAAGAAGAGCATTTCTAGAATTGAAGCATTGACCAAATACTGCTCAAAAAATCCAGTGAACACTTAATTGTCAGAATTTAACAGCAAGTTAGTTCAATTTCAGGGGTATCAATCTCTCCACTTAGGAATAACAAGTGTTAATGAATAAGTTTCACCTGCTTTGGTGCAAATTAAAGTGACAACAGGTGCAATGGAGAGGCAAAAGCAAGACAACCCCAAAAAGGGAATGGTTTTGCATTTGGTGGCCACAGAAAGCTGCTCTCTCCTTATCCCTCCTGAATGATTCTTCTTTAGTTTTGTTTTCTGCTAGTGTCCTTGTCACTACTGGTAGCATGAGGCAGTACCTGCAGCCTGATCAGGTTGCACAGGTAGTCCAGCTCTTCCAGGATGGTACATCCATACTGGCAGTCGCAAGAAGGTTTGCTGAGTCTCCCAGAACTCTCTCAAGAACAAGGAGGAGCCACCAGGAGACTGGCAGTTAAAGAAGGAGAGCTGGACAGAGGCGTAGAAGGGCATCAACCAAGCAGCAGGACAAGTATCTGCTCCTTTGCCGAGGAGAAACAGGAGGAGCACGGCCAGAGCCCCACAAATTGACCACCAGCAGGCTACTGGTGAGCATGTTTCTGACCAAACTGACAGAAACAGACTCCTTGAGGGTGGCAGGCGGGCCCGGCGACCTCTAGTGGGACCTGTGCTCGCAGCCCAGCACAGTGCAGCTCAATTGGAATTGACAAGAGAACACCAGCATTTGCAGGTCCGCCCTTTGGTGCCCTGTTCTCTTCACAGATGAGAGCCGGTTTACACTGAGCACATGTGACAGGCGTGAAAGAGTCTGGAGACGCAGTTGTGAACGTTATGCTTCCTGTTACAACATTCAGCATGACTGGATTGGCAATGGGTCTCTGATGGTCTGGAAAGGCATATCCTTGGAGGGTCGCACAGACCTCCATATCATAGCCAACGGTACCTTGACTGCTGTTAGGTACCGGGAGGAAATTTTCAGAACGATTGTCAGACCTTACGCTGGTGCAGTGGGCCCTGGGTTCCTCCTGGTACAGGACAATGCGGCAAGAGTGTGTAAGCATGTCCTGTATGACGAAGGCATTGATTCCATTGACTGTCCCTTTTGTTCCCCTGACCTAAATCCAATGTAGCACCTACGAGACGTTACATATCAGCGTATCTTACGCTGTCAAGTACTGCCACAGACTGTGCAGGAGCTCACTGATGCCCTGATCCAGGTCTGGCAGGAGATCCCCCAGGACACTATCCGCCGACTCATAAGGAGCATGGCAAGACGTTGTCAAGGGTGCAGACAGGCACGTGGGGGCCATACATGGTGCTGTCACATTATGAGTTGCTGTGATAAAAGTCACGCAAGTTAGATCAACCTGTGATTTCAGTTTTCCTTTTGGATTGGACTTTGAATCCAGCCCTCTATGGGTTAATGAATTTGGTTTCCATTGACCGTTTCAACCTCATTTTGAATTCATTCATCAAGATCTGATGTGTGATTTAAGAGCTTACCTTGATATTTTTAAGCAGTTTTTACTGTTGGCTCTACAGAGTGGACATTTGGTTCAATTAAAAGTTATTAGACCACGAAGGGACTCGAACCCTCAATCTTCTGATTCGAAGTCAGACGCCTTATCCATTAGGCCACGTGGTCCTAGAGGACAATGTTCAGGTCAGAGTAACAAGAGAGCCATTCTTAATTTGTTGAGGCTGAATAATTTGTTAAGAATATGACAACATGTACATTTTAATTATAGCTTTGAAATACATTGATATGAATCAGTTTGCTTGGTTTTTTTGGGGAGCCTAAAGTCAAAACTTTTGTAATGCATGATGTGACAGGGGGTGAAAGATTTCGATGAACTTTAAGGTTGCTATCTGCTTTGCAAATGCTGGCAGTTGGTGGCAAATTCATCGTTAATACACCTAACTGGTTGATAAAGTAACTGAATCCATGACCGGTTAGAGCATGGTTCTAATATCACAAAGGTCATGGGTTCAAGCCCCATACTGGCCAGTTGTTTGTAAGAGATGCAACGCCATCATTTACAAAAGCTTCTCTGAATTACAGAACATGGCAGAAAGATTGCTCACTTAGTGAAATATCCAGCATGGACTGACTTCTAATTGCACCAGTGAGTTTGTTTACTCACTGTTATGGCAAGTATCCCACCCAAGTTGTGAACGATCAGATGCTAGTTACAGCCACGAACGGTTTTGAACCCTCAGATATGGAAAAGCAATATCATGCACTCAGATTTGATTTGCTCTTGGTCAATTGTTGGTCTTGTTTGTTTTTCAGCGTGTGTGTACAGAGTAACTCAAAAAAGCATGGACTCACATTTTTACCAAGCTTACTGGGAATATCACATGGCTATTTAGAGCTTGCTCATATCACCAATGTTACGAGTTCAAGCCAACATTGGCCAATAGTTTGTAAGAAGAGCATTTCTAGAATTGAAGCATTGACCAAATACTGCTCAAAAAATCCAGTGAACACTTAATTGTCAGAATTTAACAGCAAGTTAGTTCAATTTCAGGGGTATCAATCTCTCCACTTAGGAATAACAAGTGTTAATGAATAAGTTTCACCTGCTTTGGTGCAAATTAAAGTGACAACAGGTGCAATGGAGAGGCAAAAGCAAGACAACCCCAAAAAGGGAATGGTTTTGCATTTGGTGGCCACAGAAAGCTGCTCTCTCCTTATCCCTCCTGAATGAAGATCTGATGTGTGATTTAAGAGCTTACCTTGATATTTTTAAGCAGTTTTTACTGTTGGCTCTACAGAGTGGACATTTGGTTCAATTAAAAGTTATTAGACCACGAAGGGACTCGAACCCTCAATCTTCTGATTCGAAGTCAGACGCCTTATCCATTAGGCCACGTGGTCCTAGAGGCCAAATACTTTGTTCAGGTCAGAGTAACAAGAGAGCCATTCTTAATTTGTTGAGGCTGAATAATTTGTTAAGAATATGACAACATGTACATTTTAATTATAGCTTTGAAATACATTGATATGAATCAGTTTGCTTGGTTTTTTTGGGGAGCCTAAAGTCAAAACTTTAGTAATGCATGATGTGACAGGGGGTGAAAGATTTCGATGAACTTTAAGGTTGCTATCTGCTTTGCAAATGCTGGCAGTTGGTGGCAAATTCATCGTTAATACACCTAACTGGTTGATAAAGTAACTGAATCCATGACCGGTTAGAGCATGGTTCTAATATCACAAAGGTCATGGGTTCAAGCCCCATACTGGCCAGTTGTTTGTAAGAGATGCAACGCCATCATTTACAAAAGCTTCTCTGAATTACAGAACATGGCAGAAAGATTGCTCACTTAGTGAAATATCCAGCATGGACTGACTTCTAATTGCACCAGTGAGTTTGTTTACTCACTGTTATGGCAAGTATCCCACCCAAGTTGTGAACGATCAGATGCTAGTTACAGCCACGAACGGTTTTGAACCCTCAGATATGGAAAAGCAATATCATGCACTCAGATTTGATTTGCTCTTGGTCAATTGTTGGTCTTGTTTGTTTTTCAGCGTGTGTGTACAGAGTAACTCAAAAAAGCATGGACTCACATTTTTACCAAGCTTACTGGGAATATCACATGGCTATTTAGAGCTTGCTCATATCACCAATGTTACGAGTTCAAGCCAACATTGGCCAATAGTTTGTAAGAAGAGCATTTCTAGAATTGAAGCATTGACCAAATACTGCTCAAAAAATCCAGTGAACACTTAATTGTCAGAATTTAACAGCAAGTTAGTTCAATTTCAGGGGTATCAATCTCTCCACTTAGGAATAACAAGTGTTAATGAATAAGTTTCACCTGCTTTGGTGCAAATTAAAGTGACAACAGGTGCAATGGAGAGGCAAAAGCAAGACAACCCCAAAAAGGGAATGGTTTTGCGTTTGGTGGCCACAGAAAGCTGCTCTCTCCTTATCCCTCCTGAATGATTCTTCTTTAGTTTTGTTTTCTGCTAGTGTCCTTGTCACTACTGGTAGCATGAGGCAGTACCTGCAGCCTGATCAGGTTGCACAGGTAGTCCAGCTCTTCCAGGATGGTACATCCATACTGGCAGTCGCAAGAAGGTTTGCTGAGTCTCCCAGAACTCTCTCAAGAACAAGGAGGAGCCACCAGGAGACTGGCAGTTAAAGAAGGAGAGCTGGACAGAGGCGTAGAAGGGCATCAACCAAGCAGCAGGACAAGTATCTGCTCCTTTGCCGAGGAGAAACAGGAGGAGCACGGCCAGAGCCCCACAAATTGACCACCAGCAGGCTACTGGTGAGCATGTTTCTGACCAAACTGACAGAAACAGACTCCTTGAGGGTGGCAGGCGGGCCCGGCGACCTCTAGTGGGACCTGTGCTCGCAGCCCAGCACAGTGCAGCTCAATTGGAATTGACAAGAGAACACCAGCATTTGCAGGTCCGCCCTTTGGTGCCCTGTTCTCTTCACAGATGAGAGCCGGTTTACACTGAGCACATGTGACAGGCGTGAAAGAGTCTGGAGACGCAGTTGTGAACGTTATGCTTCCTGTTACAACATTCAGCATGACTGGATTGGCAATGGGTCTCTGATGGTCTGGAAAGGCATATCCTTGGAGGGTCGCACAGACCTCCATATCATAGCCAACGGTACCTTGACTGCTGTTAGGTACCGGGAGGAAATTTTCAGAACGATTGTCAGACCTTACGCTGGTGCAGTGGGCCCTGGGTTCCTCCTGGTACAGGACAATGCGGCAAGAGTGTGTAAGCATGTCCTGTATGACGAAGGCATTGATTCCATTGACTGTCCCTTTTGTTCCCCTGACCTAAATCCAATGTAGCACCTACGAGACGTTACATATCAGCGTATCTTACGCTGTCAAATACTGCCACAGACTGTGAAGGAGCTCACTGATGCCCTGATCCAGGTCTGGCAGGAGATCCCCCAGGACACTATCCGCCGACTCATAAGGAGCATGGCAAGACGTTGTCAAGGGTGCAGACAGGCACGTGGGGGCCATACATGGTGCTGTCACATTATGAGTTGCTGTGATAAAAGTCACGCAAGTTAGATCAACCTGTGATTTCAGTTTTCCTTTTGGATTGGACTTTGAATCCAGCCCTCTATGGGTTAATGAATTTGGTTTCTATTGACCGTTTCAACCTCATTTTGAATTCATTCATCAAGATCTGATGTGTGATTTAAGAGCTTACCTTGATATTTTTAAGCAGTTTTTACTGTTGGCTCTACAGAGTGGACATTTGGTTCAATTAAAAGTTATTAGACCACGAAGGGACTCGAACCCTCAATCTTCTGATTCGAAGTCAGACGCCTTATCCATTAGGCCACGTGGTCCTAGAGGCCAAATACTATGTTCAGGTCAGAGTAACAAGAGAGCCATTCTTAATTTGTTGAGGCTGAATAATTTGTTAAGAATATGACAACATGTACATTTTAATTATAGCTTTGAAATACATTGATATGAATCAGTTTGCTTGGTTTTTTTGGGGAGCCTAAAGTCAAAACTTTAGTAATGCATGATGTGACAGGGGGTGAAAGATTTCGATGAACTTTAAGGTTGCTATCTGCTTTGCAAATGCTGGCAGTTGGTGGCAAATTCATCGTTAATACACCTAACTGGTTGATAAAGTAACTGAATCCATGACCGGTTAGAGCATGGTTCTAATATCACAAAGGTCATGGGTTCAAGCCCCATACTGGCCAGTTGTTTGTAAGAGATGCAACGCCATCATTTACAAAAGCTTCTCTGAATTACAGAACATGGCAGAAAGATTGCTCACTTAGTGAAATATCCAGCATGGACTGACTTCTAATTGCACCAGTGAGTTTGTTTACTCACTGTTATGGCAAGTATCCCACCCAAGTTGTGAACGATCAGATGCTAGTTACAGCCACGAACGGTTTTGAACCCTCAGATATGGAAAAGCAATATCATGCACTCAGATTTGATTTGCTCTTGGTCAATTGTTGGTCTTGTTTGTTTTTCAGCGTGTGTGTACAGAGTAACTCAAAAAAGCATGGACTCACATTTTTACCAAGCTTACTGGGAATATCACATGGCTATTTAGAGCTTGCTCATATCACCAATGTTACGAGTTCAAGCCAACATTGGCCAATAGTTTGTAAGAAGAGCATTTCTAGAATTGAAGCATTGACCAAATACTGCTCAAAAAATCCAGTGAACACTTAATTGTCAGAATTTAACAGCAAGTTAGTTCAATTTCAGGGGTATCAATCTCTCCACTTAGGAATAACAAGTGTTAATGAATAAGTTTCACCTGCTTTGGTGCAAATTAAAGTGACAACAGGTGCAATGGAGAGGCAAAAGCAAGACAACCCCAAAAAGGGAATGGTTTTGCGTTTGGTGGCCACAGAAAGCTGCTCTCTCCTTATCCCTCCTGAATGATTCTTCTTTAGTTTTGTTTTCTGCTAGTGTCCTTGTCACTACTGGTAGCATGAGGCAGTACCTGCAGCCTGATCAGGTTGCACAGGTAGTCCAGCTCTTCCAGGATGGTACATCCATACTGGCAGTCGCAAGAAGGTTTGCTGAGTCTCCCAGAACTCTCTCAAGAACAAGGAGGAGCCACCAGGAGACTGGCAGTTAAAGAAGGAGAGCTGGACAGAGGCGTAGAAGGGCATCAACCAAGCAGCAGGACAAGTATCTGCTCCTTTGCCGAGGAGAAACAGGAGGAGCACGGCCAGAGCCCCACAAATTGACCACCAGCAGGCTACTGGTGAGCATGTTTCTGACCAAACTGACAGAAACAGACTCCTTGAGGGTGGCAGGCGGGCCCGGCGACCTCTAGTGGGACCTGTGCTCGCAGCCCAGCACAGTGCAGCTCAATTGGAATTGACAAGAGAACACCAGCATTTGCAGGTCCGCCCTTTGGTGCCCTGTTCTCTTCACAGATGAGAGCCGGTTTACACTGAGCACATGTGACAGGCGTGAAAGAGTCTGGAGACGCAGTTGTGAACGTTATGCTTCCTGTTACAACATTCAGCATGACTGGATTGGCAATGGGTCTCTGATGGTCTGGAAAGGCATATCCTTGGAGGGTCGCACAGACCTCCATATCATAGCCAACGGTACCTTGACTGCTGTTAGGTACCGGGAGGAAATTTTCAGAACGATTGTCAGACCTTACGCTGGTGCAGTGGGCCCTGGGTTCCTCCTGGTACAGGACAATGCGGCAAGAGTGTGTAAGCATGTCCTGTATGACGAAGGCATTGATTCCATTGACTGTCCCTTTTGTTCCCCTGACCTAAATCCAATGTAGCACCTACGAGACGTTACATATCAGCGTATCTTACGCTGTCAAATACTGCCACAGACTGTGAAGGAGCTCACTGATGCCCTGATCCAGGTCTGGCAGGAGATCCCCCAGGACACTATCCGCCGACTCATAAGGAGCATGGCAAGACGTTGTCAAGGGTGCAGACAGGCACGTGGGGGCCATACATGGTGCTGTCACATTATGAGTTGCTGTGATAAAAGTCACGCAAGTTAGATCAACCTGTGATTTCAGTTTTCCTTTTGGATTGGACTTTGAATCCAGCCCTCTATGGGTTAATGAATTTGGTTTCTATTGACCGTTTCAACCTCATTTTGAATTCATTCATCAAGATCTGATGTGTGATTTAAGAGCTTACCTTGATATTTTTAAGCAGTTTTTACTGTTGGCTCTACAGAGTGGACATTTGGTTCAATTAAAAGTTATTAGACCACGAAGGGACTCGAACCCTCAATCTTCTGATTCGAAGTCAGACGCCTTATCCATTAGGCCACGTGGTCCTAGAGGCCAAATACTTTGTTCAGGTCAGAGTAACAAGAGAGCCATTCTTAATTTGTTGAGGCTGAATAATTTGTTAAGAATATGACAACATGTACATTTTAATTATAGCTTTGAAATACATTGATATGAATCAGTTTGCTTGGTTTTTTTGGGGAGCCTAAAGTCAAAACTTTAGTAATGCATGATGTGACAGGGGGTGAAAGATTTCGATGAACTTTAAGGTTGCTATCTGCTTTGCAAATGCTGGCAGTTGGTGGCAAATTCATCGTTAATACACCTAACTGGTTGATAAAGTAACTGAATCCATGACCGGTTAGAGCATGGTTCTAATATCACAAAGGTCATGGGTTCAAGCCCCATACTGGCCAGTTGTTTGTAAGAGATGCAACGCCATCATTTACAAAAGCTTCTCTGAATTACAGAACATGGCAGAAAGATTGCTCACTTAGTGAAATATCCAGCATGGACTGACTTCTAATTGCACCAGTGAGTTTGTTTACTCACTGTTATGGCAAGTATCCCACCCAAGTTGTGAACGATCAGATGCTAGTTACAGCCACGAACGGTTTTGAACCCTCAGATATGGAAAAGCAATATCATGCACTCAGATTTGATTTGCTCTTGGTCAATTGTTGGTCTTGTTTGTTTTTCAGCGTGTGTGTACAGAGTAACTCAAAAAAGCATGGACTCACATTTTTACCAAGCTTACTGGGAATATCACATGGCTATTTAGAGCTTGCTCATATCACCAATGTTACGAGTTCAAGCCAACATTGGCCAATAGTTTGTAAGAAGAGCATTTCTAGAATTGAAGCATTGACCAAATACTGCTCAAAAAATCCAGTGAACACTTAATTGTCAGAATTTAACAGCAAGTTAGTTCAATTTCAGGGGTATCAATCTCTCCACTTAGGAATAACAAGTGTTAATGAATAAGTTTCACCTGCTTTGGTGCAAATTAAAGTGACAACAGGTGCAATGGAGAGGCAAAAGCAAGACAACCCCAAAAAGGGAATGGTTTTGCGTTTGGTGGCCACAGAAAGCTGCTCTCTCCTTATCCCTCCTGAATGATTCTTCTTTAGTTTTGTTTTCTGCTAGTGTCCTTGTCACTACTGGTAGCATGAGGCAGTACCTGCAGCCTGATCAGGTTGCACAGGTAGTCCAGCTCTTCCAGGATGGTACATCCATACTGGCAGTCGCAAGAAGGTTTGCTGAGTCTCCCAGAACTCTCTCAAGAACAAGGAGGAGCCACCAGGAGACTGGCAGTTAAAGAAGGAGAGCTGGACAGAGGCGTAGAAGGGCATCAACCAAGCAGCAGGACAAGTATCTGCTCCTTTGCCGAGGAGAAACAGGAGGAGCACGGCCAGAGCCCCACAAATTGACCACCAGCAGGCTACTGGTGAGCATGTTTCTGACCAAACTGACAGAAACAGACTCCTTGAGGGTGGCAGGCGGGCCCGGCGACCTCTAGTGGGACCTGTGCTCGCAGCCCAGCACAGTGCAGCTCAATTGGAATTGACAAGAGAACACCAGCATTTGCAGGTCCGCCCTTTGGTGCCCTGTTCTCTTCACAGATGAGAGCCGGTTTACACTGAGCACATGTGACAGGCGTGAAAGAGTCTGGAGACGCAGTTGTGAACGTTATGCTTCCTGTTACAACATTCAGCATGACTGGATTGGCAATGGGTCTCTGATGGTCTGGAAAGGCATATCCTTGGAGGGTCGCACAGACCTCCATATCATAGCCAACGGTACCTTGACTGCTGTTAGGTACCGGGAGGAAATTTTCAGAACGATTGTCAGACCTTACGCTGGTGCAGTGGGCCCTGGGTTCCTCCTGGTACAGGACAATGCGGCAAGAGTGTGTAAGCATGTCCTGTATGACGAAGGCATTGATTCCATTGACTGTCCCTTTTGTTCCCCTGACCTAAATCCAATGTAGCACCTACGAGACGTTACATATCAGCGTATCTTACGCTGTCAAATACTGCCACAGACTGTGAAGGAGCTCACTGATGCCCTGATCCAGGTCTGGCAGGAGATCCCCCAGGACACTATCCGCCGACTCATAAGGAGCATGGCAAGACGTTGTCAAGGGTGCAGACAGGCACGTGGGGGCCATACATGGTGCTGTCACATTATGAGTTGCTGTGATAAAAGTCACGCAAGTTAGATCAACCTGTGATTTCAGTTTTCCTTTTGGATTGGACTTTGAATCCAGCCCTCTATGGGTTAATGAATTTGGTTTCTATTGACCGTTTCAACCTCATTTTGAATTCATTCATCAAGATCTGATGTGTGATTTAAGAGCTTACCTTGATATTTTTAAGCAGTTTTTACTGTTGGCTCTACAGAGTGGACATTTGGTTCAATTAAAAGTTATTAGACCACGAAGGGACTCGAACCCTCAATCTTCTGATTCGAAGTCAGACGCCTTATCCATTAGGCCACGTGGTCCTAGAGGCCAAATACTATGTTCAGGTCAGAGTAACAAGAGAGCCATTCTTAATTTGTTGAGGCTGAATAATT